>NC_091245.1:3527500-4727500 GCF_042477335.2 Ovis canadensis
CACCTTATCTCTCCAGGCTATTCTCTGAAATTCTGTATTCAGTTGGGTTCATCTTTCCCTCTTGCCTTTCAGTTCTCTTCTTTTCTCAGCAATTGGTAAAGGCTCCTCAGAAAACCACTTTGCCCCTGGCATTTCTTTCTCATGGGGATGGTTTTGGTAACTGCCTCCTGTACAATGTTAGTTACCTCCATCCACGGTTCTTCAGGTACTCTGTCTATCAGATGTAATCCCGTGCATCTATTCAATACCTCTTTTCTATAATCATAAAGGATTTTATTTAGATCATATCTGAATGGTCTAGTGGTTTTCCCAACTTTCTTTAATTTAAGCCTGAATTTTGCAATAAGGAGTCCATGATCTGAGCCACAGTCATCTCAAGGTCTTGTTTTTGCTGACTGTATAGAGCTTCTCCATCTTCAACTACAAAGAATAGAATCGATCTAATTTCGGTATTGACCCTCTGGTGATGTCCACATGTAGAGACATTGCTTTTCGTTGGAAAAGGGTGTTTTTCTATGACCACTGTGTTCTCTTGACAAAACTCTGTTAGCCTTTGCCCTGCTTCATTTTGCATTCCTAGGCCAAATTTGCCTGTGACTCCAGGTATCTCTTGACTTCCTACTTTTGCATGCCAGTCACCTATGATGAAAAAGACATCTTTTTTGGTGTTAGTTCTAGAAGGTCTTGTAGGTCTTCATAGAACCAGTTGACTTCAACTACTTCAGTATCAGTGGTTGGGGCATAGACTTGGGTTACTGCGGTGTTGAATGGTTTGCCTTGGAAATGAACCAAAATCATTCTTTTGTTTTTGAGACTGCACCCAAGAACTGCATTTTAGACTCTTGTTGACTATGAGGGCTATTCCATTTCTTCTAAGGGATTCTTGCCCATGCTAGTAAATGTAATAGTTATCTGAATTAAATTTGCCCATTTCCATCCATTTTAGTTCACTGATTCCTAAGATGTCGATGTTTACTCTTGCCATCTCTTACTTCTTGGATCAATTCTGCTAATTTATACATCCCTCAAAAGCATCCATTTCATCTGATGTTTAATGTACTAGGATAGAGTTCATGGCAGGAACAGTAGCGTTCATGAACATTCAGCCTGCTCCCCACACTGCCCCACACCAGTGCAGGGTCCCATGATTGGCTCTGACGAACAGGCTTTGAGCAGGTGTGGCACATGGCGCTTCTGGGCCAAAATACAGATTTACCTTGATTCATGGACCTAACCTTCTAGGTTCCTATGCAGTATTGTTTTTTGCAGCATCAGACTGCTTTCACCACCAGACCCACCCACAAATGAGTGTCATTTCTACGTTGGCCCAGCTACTTCATTCTTTCTGGAACTAGTAGTAACCGCCCTCTGCTCTTCCCCAGTAGCATATCGGACACCTTCCAACCTGGGGGGCTCAACTTCCGGTGTCATATCTTTTTGCCTTTTCATATTATTTACAGGGTTCTTGCAGCAAGAATGCTGGAGTGGGTTGCCATTCCCTCCTCCAGCGGACCATGTTTTGTCAGAACTCTTCACTATGACCCGTCCACCTTGGATGCCCCTGCATAGCACGGCTCATAGCTTCATTGAGTTATGGCAGCCTCTTTGCCACGACAAGGGTGTGATCCATTAAGGGGAACTGATTGTTATAATAACAACAAATATAAATGTGACAAAGCCAGTGCTCCCATTTCCGTTTCCTGCGCAGTAAATCAGACCAAAAGTTGGGAGAGTGACGTCATTTTGTCTTGTTCGCAATTCTGCAGGTCAGGAATCGGCACACACAGTGAAGAAAGCACGCCCTTGCTGTACAACGTCCGCAGCCTTGCCACTATGCCTCCGATAGCAGGAGAGGTCGGGGTGGCTCAACCAGAGCGTCTCCTGGGGCTGGAACTATCAAAATGACTTCTTTTGTCACCTGCCTGGAACCTAGGATGGGATGGCTGGAGCAGCTGAGTACTTGTATGGACTCAATGTCTCTGTCCCCCCAGAATTCATACATTGAAGCCCTAGCCCCCTGTGTGGCTGTACTTGGAGGTGGGACATCTAAGGAAGTAGCTAAAGGTAACTGAGGTCAGCAGGGTGACGCCCTGACTGGATAGAATTCATTTCCTTCTCTGCCACATGAGGACACAGTGAGAAGGGGGCCATCTACAAGCCAGAAAGAGCGCTCTCGCCAGGAACCACCCTGCTGGCACACTGACCCCAGGTTTCCAGGCTCGAGAACCAGTTTCCCTAGGAAGAAAGCAAATTCTGTGGTTTGAGCTCCCCAGTATTCTGCAGCCTGAACAGACTGACACAGGATGGCCAGCACTTTCTCAGGTAGCTCCCCCACACGGCTAGCTGAGCATCCTCACAGTATGGCGGCCTCAGAGTAGCTGGATTTCTTACCTAGTGGCTATCTACCCTGACCCCCTCCCAAGCAAGCATTCCAAGATTCCAAAGCAAATACTGCAAAGTTGCTTCCAACCTGGCCTTATGGCCTTAAGTCATGTCGCCTCATTTCTCCTGTATCTTGTTGGCCAAAACAGTCATTGAGCCTGTCCAGACTGAGGGGAAAGGGAGCCAGAGATCTCGCCTCTTGATAAGAGAAATCTCAAAAAATTTATGGGCATCTTTAATCCACCATACTAATCTTTTAAAGGAAAAAAAGTCACTCCGAAATCAGGAAAGGCTGCAACTTCATACTGCATACAGTAAAGAAAACACAGCAAAGGAAATAAACAACACAGAACCAATTGGTCAATGAAGAAATCACAAGGGAAATTATAAACACTTTGATAGGAATGAAAACAATGACACAGTCTATGGAAACCTTAAGGTTGCAGCAAAAGCAGTGCCCAGAGGGAAATGTATAGCTGTAAATGCCTATGTTAAGAAGAAAGATCTCTGGTGGTGAGCAGAGGAACAGGGTAGGAGATGGGAAAATAGGTGGAGAAGGTCAGAAAGTACAAACACCCAGTTACAATAGGTCCTGGAGATGTAATGTACAGCACGGAAATGATAGCTAATAGTACTGTATTGTACATTTGAAAGTTGTTAAGAGAGTAAATCGCAAAAGTCCTCACCACAAAGGGAAAAAATGAAATTTTATGGTGATAAATGTTAATGAAACTTATTGTTGTAATCATTTTACAACATAAATATGTATGAACTCATAGTGTTGTACACCCAAAACTAATACAGCATTACATGTCAGTTATACCTTAATTTAACAAAAAAAAAAGAAGAAAAACCACAAATCAATAACCTTCCACCTTAAGATACAGATTCGACCCAAAGCAAGCAAAAGTGAAGAAATAGTGAGATTAGAATAGAAGTTAGTGAAATGCAAAATAGAAAAACGATAGAGAAAAATCAGTGAAATCGAAAGCTGGTTCTTTGGAAAATATTAGCAGTATTGACAAATGTTTAGATAGATTAACTTTTTAAAAATAAGAGAGAAGGAGAAAGAAGGCTCAGATGCTAGAATCGGAAATGAAAGAAGAATACACTACTATGAATGAAGTAGATAGCTAATGAAAAGCTACAGCACACCTCAGGGAGCGTAAACGGGAAGAAAATCTTAAAAGGAGGGAGTATACACATACATATGGCTGATTCACTTTGCGGTACAGCAGAAAGCTGACACAACATTGTAAAGCAACTATATTCCAATAAAAACTTATTTTTAAAAAATGAAAGAGGAGACATTACTATTGACCTTGCAGAAATAAAATGCATATAAGAACTATTGTATGCCAGGAACTACGGTGTATATGTATACATATATAAATTATGCGCCAATCAGTTGTATAACTTAGGTGAAGTAGACATATTCCTAGAAAGACACAAACTACCAAAACTGACTCAAATAGAAAGACAATCTGAATAGATCTTTAGCAAGTGAAGAAATCAAAGTGTAATCAAAGAACTGTCCACAAAGACAAGCCCAGGCTCAGATGGCTTCCACCACTCATTAAAAGAAGAATTAATACCAATTCTTCAAAAACTATTCCAAAAAATAGAAGAGGAGAGAATATTTACTAACTCATTCTACAAGGCCATTGTCTTCCTGATACCAAAGTTGAAAGCTATCACAAGAAAAGAAAACCACTGACCAATATCTCATATTAATACAGACATAAAAATCATCAATAAAATAATACTAAACCAAATATAGAAACATATAAAGGAATTATACACTATGACGAAATGGGATTTGTCCCAGGAATTCAAGGCTGGTTCAACATCTCAAAATTAATTACTATAATACATCATATCAATAGTATAAAAAGCAAGAATCACATGATCATCACCACAGACACAGAAAAAGCATTTGACAAAATCCAACATCCTTTTGTAAAAAGAACACTCAGCAAATGAGGAACAAAGAGAACTTCTCCAACCTTAGGCATCTACAAAAAGTCCACAGCTAAATTTATGCTTGATGGTTAAAGACTGAATGCTTTTTCCCTAAAATCAGGAACAGCTGCTCTTACTTGTCTCCAATACTTTGTAGTAGAGGTTCCAGCCAGGGCCAACTGGATGGATTAAAGATGGCCACAAATTCTTTGACATGCCTTATATCACACCATCTGTATATAGGGATAGTTTTCCTTCTTCCTCTCCAATCTGGGTACTTTCTGTCTATTTATGTCCTGGCTGGCTGTCAACCAGGGGCTGGTTTTTGCTCTTGGAGGCTACCCACATTTCTCATTACATTTTTCGTGTGGCCCGACTATTACACTTTGGGTTTTCTAATTTCTCTTTGGAAAAGTGCAAGACCCGCCAGGAAAGAGGGACTTCAGCTACGCTGCCTCCAGAGGCTCGGGTGGAAAGGGGGCGAGTCCCTCCTCGTCTGCTGCTGATTCCTGGCGCTCCTGGGTGTGGCTCCATCCTCCCAGTCTCACGTCACCTTCTCTGCGAGTCTTCTTCTAAGTCACTTCAGTCATGTCTGACTCTGTGCGACCCCATAGATGGCAGCCCACTAGGCTCCTCTGTCCCTGGGATTCTCCAGGCAAGAACACTGGAGTGGGTTGCCATTCCCTTCTCCAATGCATGAAAGTGAAAAGTGAAAGTGAAGTCGCGTCCAACTCTTCGAGACCCCATGGACTGCAGCCTGCCAGGCTCCTCCGTCCATGGGATTTTCCAGGCAAGGGTACTGGAGTGGGGTGCCATGTCTACATCTCCCCTACTCTGTGTCTTCTAAGGACACTTGTCCCTGGACTAAGGCTACCCAGATAATCCAGGACGATCTCCTCTGAAGACCCTCAACTGAACTACACTCGGAAGAGACGCTTTTCCAGAGTTATGCTCTTCTGCTCCAGGCGTTAGGCTGGTACCTGCTAAGGCCCTCTGCGCAGAGCACAGCCTGGAGTGTGCAGCAGTGGAGCTGGGGACAGGAAGAAGTCCCACAGACCACAGCTCGCTCACAGCTACCCAAAGCAGCTGCCCTGACACCAGATAGAGGGGGGCCACCAACCCAGACAAGGAGACCTTGTCCAAGACGGTGCCGAGGATGGAGTCCAGCTGCCCCTCCCTCACTAGCCTGTGCCCAGCATTGCTGGAAAAGCACAGAAGCTGACCCCAGAGCTGGCCAAGGTGTCCTCCAAGTCCAGAGGTGCCTGGGGGCCGCGGCCTGCTGTGCTCTAGTGGGCCCATTGGTGCCGCCCTCAGAGGGTCCGGGCAAGAGCCCACCCAAGCCGCCCCAGCTCCAGGTGGAAAGTGCCCGCCCCGCCCCCACTAACACCCGTGCCACTGGAGGTCTTCCTCCAGATGAAGAGGACCTGGACTCCAGCCACACCCCGCCTGACCTGCAGCATCTCCCCGCCAGGGTCTCCTATTCCTGAAACAAGAGCCACACTGAGCCAAACCTCACACCTGCCCCTGGAGCGGGGGCCCTGCTCGCTGTCTGGGAGGGCCGGTGATGAATGTCACTGAACGTCCCTGCTTGCTGTCAGGGCCCTTGAGGGCATTAGGACGAGTGTGGAGCTGACCCCTCCTGGGTCTCCTACCCCGGGGCAGGGTCAGCTCGCTCCCTTCAGGTGCTGCCACTTCCAAGGGTAGCTGGTAGCCTTCCCTTCCCCTGGGTCTGGCTGAGCCTCATGCTGCCCGGGAGGCCCTCGTATGGCTGCTGCAGAGTCAACACCAGAAAAGAAACAGCTCTGAGCTCCACCCCACTCTCCAAGCTGAGAAATGAGTCCTGAGAGTCTTGGGGTCCAGAGGCTCAGAGGTGAGATCTGTCTGGACGGGGCCCGTGGGGCTTGGGTGTTGGCGCGTCCCCAGAACATGGAGTCACCTCTTGTCCCCACCATCGTGTCTGGACGTCAACCCTACCTCTTTTCACGCACCAGCCCCAACAAGCCCTGGAGAGAGTTTCTTAATGAACTATGAGTGCTAACACCCAGGGCAATAAATAAGACGCAATTACACTGTACACGGGGGAAAGAAATAGGTACTTCAGGATCATAAAAATGTAGCTTTCCCACAAAACCGTCAGTATTAGACATAAATACAGAACAAAAGTGCACCCGAGTTTGCCGAGGCTGCTCGTTTCGTTTGCATAAGCGCACACAGCACAAAAACACAGACTCACCTTTAAAATCAATCTTCTCTGTCGTGCATGTGAAAGCTATAGTTTTCGCAGGGTTTTTTTTAATATTCTACCAATGATATGGTATCCAAACAGTGAGAAGAGACGCTTATTTTTTTTTTTAAGTATCTAGAGTTTCCACTGAAAAAAGTTAAGAAAACACACAAAGAAGGCAATGAAGTGGGGGCAGCTTCTGGGGTCCTCTGAGCTGACCCTCACACGGAGTGGCCAGGGGTAGACAGTGGACACAGCCCTCCGCCCTCCCCCCGTTGGGGATCCTCTCTAATCCATCAGGTGGGCACTGCCACACCCCTACCCTCCCAGCAAGTGCCACTCTGGGCAGCATAGTGCAAACACACTCAGCTCTGTCAGCTAGAATTAAGAACGAAAGGACTCCGCAGTCAGAGGCAGAGGACAGGGGTCCAGCGCCCAACTCTGCCCACTCAGCAGGTGGGGGACCTGAAGTTCAGCTGGGCCCCCTTCTTCTTATGTAAACACTAGGGGCTGAGGCCGCACCTTCCGGGGAGGCTGCATGAAGTGAAGGCAGAGCCTGGCCCCGTACGGCAGTCAGTACAGGACGGATCACCGCCATCGCTGTTGTCCAGTGGACACACGGTAGGGGATGCACACCCGTCAGAAGAGGCAGGGAAGGGCTCCCATCAAAGACGTCATGACAACAAAGGGCAGAGGTTTGTCACCCACCCCCTCCGGAGGCCCAGCGTGGAGGGCAGAGAGTGTGTTTTGATGGCATAAATCCACAAAGGTGGAGAGAACCAGCAGAGGCAACAACAGCAACAAGGGATGGACAAGCAGGGCCAGCGTGGCAGATCCAGCAACCGAGTCTGCCGAGTCTCCCAGGAGCCGGGACCTGGGTTGCCCAAGAAGCAAACCATCCACCCCATGGACGCCTAGAGGGCGCAGCCGCAGGTGTAATGAGGGAGGGGGCCTTCTCCAAGAAGATGAAACTGAGAAACAGCATTTATACCAGTGGGAGAGAGAGTTTGAGACTCTGCTAAGTGGTAAAATATGTTACCAAAGGAAAAAAAAAAAAACAGTCATTAACCCAAAAGAAAATGAGAGGAATTAAACTTACTGCTTTTCAAAGAAGGGAGAGCCTAAGTGATATTTGAAAGGCTCACCTCGATTGCTGTGTTGAGAAAAGGCTGGAGGAACAAGGGCAGAAGCAGTGAGACCAGTTAGAAGACTGTGGCAATAATCCAGACAAGCAATGATGGTTTGGACCAGATGTTAAGAGTATATATAGTGAGTTTACAATAGCCAAGACATGGAGCAACCTACATGTCCATTGGCAGAGGGATGGACAAAGATGTAGTGCTTACATACAGTGGACTATTACTCAGCTATAAAAAGAATGAAACAGTGCCGTTTGCAGCAACATGAATGGACACAGAGAGTGTCACACTAAGCAAGGGGAAGTCAGACAGAGGAAGGCGGATATCACAGATGTTGCTCGTATGTGCAATCTATAAAAATTATACAAATAGACTTACCTATAAAACAGAATAGACTCACAGACTTAGAAAACAAACTCACGACTTCCAAAGGGGAAAGATGCGGGGGAGGGATAAATTAGGAGGTTGAGATTGACATATACACACTTCTATATATATAAAATAGATAATCAACAAGGATGTACCGCAGAGAACAGGGGACTCTACTCAGTACTCTGTAATAACCTAAATGGCGGAAGAATCTGAAAAATAATGGATATATGTATATGTATAACGGAATCACTTTGCTATATACCTAAAACCAACACAACACTGTAAATCAACTATTCACCAACATAAAGTAAAATTAAAAAACAATAAAGACAGTGAGAATAAATGGAAACAAAAACTTACTGCTCTTCATGGCTTAGCTGTGAATAGTAAACATGGGCTACTCATCCTAGTCAAATGATGCCAACCATATTAGAAAGGGGAAAGAACCAGAGTGTGCGCATGTGTGTGTCTGTGTGTAAGTGTGCGTGTCCACGCGTGTATCTGTGTGTGTATGTACCTGTGTGTGTCTATGTATGTATAAGTATGTGGGCCTATGTGTGTGCTCATGTGTGTGTCTGTGTCTGTGTGTTTGTGTGTCTGTCCATGTGTGTGTGTGTGTCCATCTGTGTTTCTGTTGGGGGGTGGAGATAGGATGTAAGTGAAGGCCCAAAAGAGCCGGCACTCTACATGAGAGAGTCGACAGATTTGAAAAATCAGGAAGTACCCACATAAACATGTTATTCAGTGACATCCGGGTCAATACCAGTAGAGCTGGCCGCAAGAATGAGGAACTGCAGGAGAGGACCTGTGAAGGGCTGTGTCGACTCTAAATTCTCTGCACCTGTAACTGATGGACAGAACAACTAAACGTTTATAGAAATAAGGTTTTTTTTTAACCTAGGAAAACACCAAGCTCAAGCCAAAGTAGAGATGGAGAATCTTCAGCTAAAGTCCAGGATACGGGGGGGAGTTGTGAGGGTAAGATATCAGTTCAAGTCTTCGTCTCACACACACACGTGCCGAAGCCATGTTAATCCTGAATGGACCTCGATTCCAGGTGAAAACAGTCCGTGCGCTCTGTACCGACAGCTTCAAGCCAAGTCCCCTCCCCCCTGACCCTCTTTAACTAACCTGCCTCCCCTACATTCCAGGAGCACCTGTATTTCCTATTGCTGCTGAACAAAGGACCTCACATTTAGCGGCTCTGAATAACACAAATTGACTATCTTATAGTCTGGAGCTCAGAAATGCAAAATCAGACTCATTGGGCTAAAATCAAGGTATTGCCGGGGCTGCATGCCTCCATCAAGAACGATCTCCTTGCCTTTCCCCTTCCAGAGGCCCTTTGCATCCCAGATGAAGCAGGACTCTCCTCATCCCAAGATCCTGAACCTAATCGTGCTGCAAAGACCTTCTTGCCACGGAAGGTCACCTTCATGGGATCCGAGGGTTCGGCTGGGGATATCCCTGGGGGCCATTACTCAGCTGACCGCAGTCTGGTGGCTGCAGTGAGAGGCAGGTGGCGCTGGTGGTAAAGAACCCACCTGCCAATGCAGGAGACATAGGAGACGTCGGTTTGATCCCTGGGTCGGGACAATCCCGGGAGGAGTGCATGGCAGCCCACTCCAGTGTTCTTGCCTGGAGAGTCCCATGGACAGAGGAGCCTGGTGGGCTATGGTCCATGGGGTCACACAGAGTCAGACAACTCTGAAACGACTTAGCACATGCAGCAATGGGAGGCCAGGTGGGCAGGAGGAAGGGGTGGTAAGCCTCTAGAGGGTGGAAAAGGCAAGGAGGCAAGTCTTCCCCTCGGGGCCCCAGGAAGCAGTCTCTCTGAACTCCTCACCTCCAGAACTGTATGGAGAATAAATCTGTGTTATTTTAAGCCTGAGACGTTTGCGGTCATTTGTACATTGTGTCCAGGTCTTAAATTATCACGGAGAACAAGTGATGACACGGAGAGGCTTAGGCCATTGGAAGAAGGGTTTTAACCATCCCAGTCCCCCCGGAGACGGGGGCACAGTGCCCACCATGCCCAGGGGCTGAGAAGCAGACCAGCAGAGTCGCTGACGACAGTGGAAGGAGTCCGGGGGAGACGGCCCCTCCGTGTCAGCAGCCAGGGATCTGCAGGGAAGACGGAAACTACGTGGGTCATTAGTCTGGACCTGGGTCCAGGAGAGGGTGGGAGAAACTGACGCTCAAGAGCCAACACAGAATGGGCCGTGATCAATCCATAGCTAGGATGATTTCTCCAGGGGCCAGGGACAAAATGCACCTCTCCTGGAACCAGCCTTTCTATGGTTGACAGGGACTTGGAGGAGAGGCTGAGAACAGAGAAGAGACAGGAGAGAGACTGGACGGGACCAGTGCCCACGGGAACCCTGAGACCAGAAGCCACCCAGCCCGCGGGCACTGCGTGCTGGGTCACGTGTCCAGCCCTGCCTCCAGTGGGGCATCCGGGCCTTGTGGACAGCTGGCAAAGTGCTGGGGACTGGGGCTGCCCAGCTCGGACAGGAAGCCCCCGCACACAGGAGGGCACAGGTGACAGGCCAACCTGCTGGGCTGGAGGGCGGCCATGGGCCACACCTGAGCGACAGGAGCCCCTCTGCAGCCAGAAGTGCCTCTGGAAAAGCCCAACCCGACAGGACCGGCCCTAGAAAGGCCGCCGGGGGTCGGCCCGCTCTCCTGCTCTCCGCAGGGGCGGGGCGGGTCCCGGGACCCTTCCAGGATTTTCACAGCGACTCAGCAGCGCGCCCGGAGCTCACTCCGTGACCGGTTGCCCCTGGAGAAAGAATTACGACTTGTGAGTTTGGAAAGTGAGAAGTCGCCCGGGGTCCCCCCGCCTGAGACATGTGGGGTGGGAAGTTCAGGATGCATTTCAACTGCAGAGACCCAGGTGATTTAGAAGGTAAAACATTGGCGATTGTGTCAGATTTCCACACCTTCCCCCTGCAGGTCCGGCGCCCCACTCCCCACACCCCTGGCCCCAAGGCCCCCTGACGACAGCCAGCTTGGGGGCTCCCGTCTGCAGGTTAGAGCCCCCTGCAGCCCCCCGCCCCTGGCTCCCTCACCCCCACCATCCTCGGACGCGATCCCGGCTGGGCCACCCGGGGTGCCTGCGGTCTGGCCGAGCAGGCGGGCCCGAAGCACACACTGCCCCATTGTACACGAGCCCAGACTGGCCACAGGCCAGACCCGGCCCCACGGCAGCACAGCTTTTAAATCCCACCATTTATGTATTTGGTTTGGTAGCTTTAGGTCGATGATGTACTTAATTTCACCTCAATATTGAGTTTGAATGAACTGAAAGGAAAACACAAATATATAAAACAATGGCTGGCCGGCTCCAGGCGGGGGACAGGTGTTTCCTATCTGGATATCCCTCTGTATTCGCTCCATCCGCTTCCCCCGGGAGCGGGGTGGGCCCCCAGGCAGTTTCTTTTAAACAGTTTTGTGATGAATGTGCAGTCGGGGCCCAGCTGGGCGCCCCTGGGGCAGCCCTCTCTTGGGCCTTTTAAACACAGCAGTTACAGGAGAGCTCACCTGTCACATAAGTTGTCTGAACCCAGGGCTAACGATTTGCGACAGCGTTGGCGAGGGAACTGTCTACAGATGAGGTGAGACACCCCAAACCTCTCCCTGCCTTCCTCCCATAACCCCACCTACACTTGTGCTAAAGGGGGTTTTTAAAAGAAGTATCGAAAGGACAGACGAGCAGAGTAACACAATTAGCTGGTAAACCCACACGTGTTAGAGAAATTGCTTTTGCTCTGGTGTCAGGAAGGAGCGGGGCCTGTCCTCAGGCCAGTGATGGCCGTTTGCCTCGAGGGGCCTGGGCAGTCCTCCCTGCCGCCCCAGGCCCCAGGCCCGAGCCCGCGCCAACCTTCTGGTGCAGCTGGACACCATTCCTAAGGTCAGAGTCCTTCCGGGCCTTGTCCCTCCTCAGCCACCAGGGCAGCGCCCTGGGGGTGACCACGAAGTCACAGGGCACCCCGCACTTGGGAGGGGGCCCCACCCATGGCAGTTAGCCCTCCGCTATCACTGTCCTGACACTCCACCACTTCCCCTTGGACTTGTGCTTGGTGGATGAAGTCCAGTGGAACAAATGAGTTCATGGCCCCCCAGCCCAGCGACCTGCCGGGAGGGCCCAGGCCAGGGGCAGGTGCCAAGTCGCAGGGTGGGCCCGGGGCTCCTGTGAGGGTCTGCACTTGCAGTAAAAACACACAGTGGCAGGTCAAGAGAGAAACCACAGGAAAAGCTTTTTTTTTTTTTTCCTACTTTTGAACAAGGGACCCTGTGTTTTCACCTGGCACTGAGGCCTGCAAATTATATAGCTGGCCAAGCTCAGTGACCTGGGGTCCACTCTGGATGTAGAGAAAATACACCTCTGTCAGGGGCAGGGGCATCAGGTCCAGAAAAGGCCCTGCTGCCGACCAGCATGTTGAAAAAGAAGGCCACAGAGCGGGGAGGAACCAAGCCAAGGACATCAAGGCAAAGGTGAAACCAAGTTCCCCAGAAACCAAAGTTCCCTTGCCAGGTTTATGAACCTCTCTATCCAAAACTTTATTCTCTTTCTTATCCTAACCCCATCCCCCCAAGACTGAGGAGAATCAGAGAAAAGTGGGGATTGAAACAAAGCAGGACACTGCAGGGCCTTCCCAAGCACAAAAACACCTCTGTGTCCCACGTTTCTTGTTTGCAGAAAAAGGCTGTAATCCCATAGGTCTTCCCTGAGTTCCAAACAGCAGACTCAGGCAGTTACTAATTAGCGAAGTGAGGGAGTGGGGAAACAGAGAAAAAGCAGTTAAGCAAGAAAAGTAATGACAGCTTAAACAACAGTCAGAGTCCTAGGTCCTCCTCACAGAATGTGTAGAACAATCGGACGTGTATCTTTGGGTTGTTCTGCAGGAACTCGGACCCCCGCCCAGGTGGGGGATGGTGACCACATACTCACCACAAGCATGCAGACCCCAGACTGGCTGGAACCAGAAGACTGTTGGTCAAAAATCCCAAAACACCGCTCTGTTATCTCACCACCAACCAATCAGAAGAAGGGGGCATGAGCTGCAACCCTCATCCCAAATGTTGCCTTTAAAAGCGCTTCTCTGAAAACCAGTGAGGGGATTGGGTCTTTCGAGCATGGTCTGTCCATTCTCCTTGCTTGTCGCCCTGCAAATAAACGCTGTTCTTTTCTTCACACACCCCAGTGTCAGTAAGTTGGGTTTGCTACATGGCGGGCAAGGTTGGTTCAGTAACAAAGGGTGCCAGGCCCAGGGACAAAGGTCTGACGTGGCCTCGGCAGCCCACGGGCTGTGTGAGAACAAGCAACGAGCTCCGGCGTCACTGGCAGCTTGCAGTTCTCCCTGGGAGAGCATCCAACATCGCGGGGACCCCAGGCTCCCAGGGCCTGGGGACAAGTGCCAGCATCTGGACACACATGGGCCTGGACGCCCGCCCCCACAAGACACAATTCCATGAGTGCGTATCACATGAGTGTGTATGCCGCAAAAGCCTGGGAGAAAACACATAAACTCTTCCGAGTGTTTCCCAGCAAGGTGGGTAACTGGGTCTATACTTCCCTCTTCATATATTCCAGGTTTACCAGATTTCCCACAATGAGCAGCCATTGCAAATACAGCCAGAAAAATCACAGCACGCGTGTGCGTGTGTCCATGCAGCTGGATTGCACATACACTACACAGACACGCACACACTGTTAAGGCTAACGCCACGCTCTCCTATCAGCCGACACCGTCACCTGCGTGTCTCCTCAAACACACGTGTGTGTGCACTGTTCAGTCGCTCAGGCGTGTCCAGCTCTTTGCAACCCCATGGACGGTAGCCTGCCAGGCTCCTCTGTCCATGGGATTTCCCAAGGAAGAACACTGGAGTGGGTTGCCACTTCCTCCTCCAGGGGATCTTCCCAACATAGGGATCGAACCCTTGTCTCCTGCATTGGCAGGCAGATTCTTTACCGCTGAGCCGCCAGGCGGTGTTTCATATTATAGCTAAGGAGTCTGGTCACCTGTTCTTGCTTTCAGGCAGCGGCTGATAAACACCGCTCGGTGTAAGAAGTGGTGAAACACTGAGTGAGAATCCATGCATGTTTCTGGGAAAGCGACCCGCTCCTTGTCAGCAGCCCCAGCACAGGACGTGGGCGTGCGTGTACTTGCACGCAGGGGCACACACAACCCACACCTAACCCACACTCCTGTTTCTTACAAAGCCCAGACTGGGCTGTCTGTCACAGGCCAGCAATAGTAAGTAAATAAAAGAATGTCATTATTTTATTTCTCCTAATAAATCCCCGGGAGATTCTTGCCCTCCCTATAACCGCCTGCTTCATTCACGAGAATCTTCATCATGTATCTTCGTCTGACCTCCAGTCACTCCAGCTTAACAGACAACCTGGGGCTGGGAGTCATGTGTGACCTTTGCCCCCCACGGCACTGACCACAGTTAAGCGAGAAAGGAGCCACAGAAGTGACTGTGTCCGTGACCCAGCGGACCACTGGCTGTCCTGACGGCTGACAGGGTTCACCTCTGCACCGCAGAGCAGCGGCCTGCGGGCCAGCCACAGAGGGCGCCCCTGAAGCCGCATCTGTCCTCAGTGACGGTGACATTTCCGACGGACACACGGTGTTGTCCAGGGCAGGCGCGGGAGGGGCTCATGGCAGTCTGGGGCTTCAGGCTTGCTGGCTTATATAGCCCTTCCCCCTAATTTTAAACATAAGGAAACTGAGGCTTGAGCGAAGAGTGAGGTCCTCCAGGTGACCCCAGACCAATCTGAGTCGGGAGAGAGCATCACCAGAACCTGGGTCACCAGAACCACCTCCAGGGAGGTCCCCCTGCAGCAGAGCAGGGGTTCTCAGCTGGAGGGGGCAGCTGGAGGGGGAGCACCCCCATCCCACCCGCCCTCACCCCCAGCCTGAGATGGCCAAGTGCAGAAGAGGTGAACTGATTTTGTTCGCCCTCAGCCTTTCCACTGGCCACTTGTAACCGTATCACCTGGGGCTGAGTTTAACAGGGAAAAAAATGATCAATGGCTCATCCAATACCCTCAGGCTGCCAGCCTTCTTCAGGGTATTTTCCATTCTCTTTGCCCCCAAAATCGCTTAAAATAATAAAAAAAAGACCTATATATGAGATCAATATAAAGATATTTTTAAAAGGTTATTTTGCTCTGTCTGGGAGCCCAATAAATGCATGAATCTGTTAAATAAATGCAGCCCCAGAGCATTTCATTAAGCAGCAGAGTCCTCTAAACTCCTGGTCGGGCCCAGCCCTGTGAAAGCAACTGAATTGAAGAGCCGCGAGAACATCCCCTTGGCAGGGGCTGCCCCGCCGCCCCTCACAGGGTCCTTTGTGGGGCTGGATATGTGTTGGCTTGGGGCAGAGAAAATGCATTTGCCAAAAGGGTTATTATTACCTTAGCAGTCATTCATTTAAGTGGTTTCCCGGGAGTGGTGTTTTATTAGGATTTCTCGGCTCTCAGCTTGGTTCTTTCCCTGCTGTGGGCAGGGCCACATTCCTGAGATACTGGGGTGTTCCTAATGCACAAACAGCCCATTCACCGCGCCCCGGGGGCCTCCACAGGCAGCTCCCACCTCCCCACACTAGGCCTCCAGCCCCAGTCCCTGCCCACCCCAGGTGCGCTGACCCCCGGCCCCTGAGGCAAGCCTAGGCTTGGGAGCATCCACCTCCAGCAAGGACAGCGAGGCCCCCCTCCCTGGTTCCCAGAGCTCTCGAGGCCCACAGGGGCTCCACTCAGGTCCCTCCTCCACTCAGGTCCCCTCCCAGGGGGTCCTGGCCACACAGCTGCCCCATCAGGCTATGACCTCCAGTCCTCACTAGGACCCTGATTTCACCACGGGAAGACAAAGCTTTGAGAAAAGAAACTGCTCACAAGTAAGGTTTGCAGGTGAATCAGGCTGTCAAGATATGGCTCCTCGATAAACACATAACCGATGTTTAAAGGTTAGCGTGAGATTACGAAGGCTGCCACGCTTGTCACGGATCTGCTCTCGGGGTTTGCTAGAAAAAGAACAGTTTTGACATGATTTTGACATGATTATCGCATCTAGACAGTCAAAGCGGACATCCCAACACCCACGGCCTGGTAGGGGGTGGTGATGGTGGGAGTCACACAGGGGGGGTACTTCTGTTCCAGAACTGGACCTTCAACCCCAATCCACCTTCATAACCAGCTCCTGACCAGCCCTTGCTCGGCTCTATGCAGATGACGGGAGACCCACGTTCTTCCCGGGACGCATGGACCAGAGAGCCGCAGAGAAGGGACCAGAGAGCCACAGAGAAGGGACCAGAGCCCCGTGAGGAGCCCAGCTTTGATGGGGAGGGCCTCCCATGTAGCTGTGGGCTCTGGGTCCTGCCAGTCTCCCCAGAGTCTGAGAGCGTGCTAAGTTGCTCAGTCGTGTCCAGCTCTTTGCGATCCCATAGACGTAGCTCCCCCAGACTCCTCCTTCCATGGAGTTTTCCAGGCTAGAGCCCTGGAGTGGCTGCCAGTTCCTCCGACCCCATGGACTGTAGCTCCCCAGACTCCTCCTTCCATGGAGTTTTCTAGGCGAGAGCCCTGGAGTGGTTGCCAGTTCCTCCTCCGGGGACGCGTTTTAGGACGTGCGACCCTGTAGTGTCCAGACCAGGAGGAGTCCCTCCAGACAGAGGCAGTTGCCCCCACCCACTCACCTCCACTCACCTCCACCCATGCCTCCCGGGGGGCAGGTCCTCCTGCTGAGGAAGACACCTCTCCCTTCATGGAGCCCTGACCCTCTCACAACCCACCGACACAGCAGGCCCCCTGCCCCGATCCCATCTCGCCTCTCACAGCTGCGGCGTCCAGGACAGTGGCCGCTGGCCACACAAGGCCACTGGAGGGCGCTGGGAGGGTCACGCACACTGCGGTGTCAAATACTCGGCACAAAAAGGGATGTGCCATGTCTCACTGATAATTTCTGTACAGATTATGGATTGAAATAATATTTTTAAAGAATTAAGTAAACTATATTATTAAAATGAATGCCACCTGTTTCACTGTTTTAACAGTGGCATAGATGTACGACAGAGGATGAGATGGTTGGATGGCATCACTGACCTGATGGACATGAGTCTGAGCAAGCCCCAGCCCCATCACCAAGACGGACAGGGAGGCCTGGCATGCTGCAGTCCATGGGGTTGCAAAGAGTTGGACACGACTGAGCGACTGAACTGAACTGTCATGTTAAATTTTCTCACAGCCACTTGCTAAAAAAGCAGACAAGAAGCAGGTGGAATCAGCTGACAGCCGTGAGGCCCGCATCACACCTGTGTGTCCATCGCTGCCTGAGACCATCAGGTCGCGGCTCAATTCTCCCTAGCAGCAGCCTCGCCACCAACTCAACGGAGAACACCCTCCTTGGCTGGTGACGTGGTCCAGAAAACTCAGGAAGCCCCCTCAACTGAACCTTGTCTTGGGTGGGCCTGGGGCCCCAGACCCTGGTCTAGCAAGGTGACAGCTGGCACACACTTTGGTTCAGCCTCCCCACACTCCTCCTCGGGCCCCCTGCCCCAGCTCCCACCTCCCTCATCTCATCTCCCCTCTATCAGAAAGTCATGAGCTGCCAGCACAAGTACTCCACGAGGTGCCCTTAAGCATCCCTGCCCTTGCCCAGACCGTGCCCAGGCCTTGCAGGGTCATCCCCGCTTGGTGTTCACCTGCTAACCGTGTAGAGTTTCTTCCTGCATCTCTGCCAGCGACATCTCACCATGTCTCACGTCCTCTGCACAGGCGGGTTTAATCACGGGCACATCTAAATCCGAAGGCACAAGCAAGCTGTACTTAGGGTGAGCACAGAAATCTGAGCTTAAAGGTCAGGCGTCTCAGGTCAGCAGACATTTCAGACCCTGCCCCATGCTCCCTTCCTGCAGCTGATGCCCAAGGTGGCTGCCCCGTGACGGGCTGCCCCAGGGCCCAGGCCTCTGCTGGCAGTTAGGAAACCGAGGCTCAGCAAACGTGGGCGACGCCCAAGGTGGCCTCACCGGTCTATGGCAGAGTGGAAACCAAAGCAGGGTTTGGGGTGATTCACTTTTTCCCCTAGCTTATCGGATTTTTAAGTTATTGAGGAGCAATGAAAGATGGGAGAAACTGGAATTAATACTGACTTGCTTGGTCCAGCTAGGAGCAGGTGACACAAGGGAAGAAGGCGGGGGTGATGAAGACAGAAAATGGCTTTTGATGCAAAACACAACCCAGTTCTCCTATCTGTCTCTACCTGCATGGGGGGTGCCAGGGGCGGGGGCACACACTCTGATTTGTCTCGACCTGCATGGGGCGGGGGGGCACATGCTCTGCCCCTGGTGCTTTGGAAGCAGTGTGGTGACAAATGGGGACAGGAAGAGTCTGTCCAGGAACGGAAACCAACTTTCCCTGGAACAGCCTCATCTGAGCAGGTGCCCACTGGCCTGTTCACATCCTTACATCTAGTCTCTGTCTCCCTTTTACCAGCCTGTGAAGAGCCTCGCCTTGTGGGTGTTAAGTAGGCAATCACATGTTTCCCCATGAAGATAGCACCAGAGGATATAAGAATCTTGTGGTTCTTGTGACTTCTCGGGTAGTCCAGAGGCTAACACTCCATGGAGCCCAGGTTCAATCCCTGGTTGGGAAACTAGATCCCACGTGCCGTGACTAAGCATTCACATGTGGCAACTAAAGATCCTGCAGGCTGCAACTAGACCCAGGGCAGTCTAATAAATACATAAATAAAAGTAAAATGTTTTGTAAAAAAAAGAGCCTTGTGATGCTGAGTGCATGGAGGCTGAGAGTCAGCACTCCGCGTGTTTGAGGAATGAACAAACTGCTGGACATCGCTGCCCCCAGGACCAAAGGGACTGACCATCCTTGTGGCCGCGACAATGAGGAGAGTCGTGAGAGTCCCCCTCCCCACATGCATCAGTGCAGCCTGTGTCGCAGTGAGAACGGCAGGACCAGGGCATGAAGAGAGGGTGGGGACCTGGGGACCTGCTCCGTCCCACCCTGACCTCAGAACACACGGACTCTTCCCTTCAAGTGCTGCCCAGGAAAGGAAGCGCTGTAAAAAGGGCCAAGGTTGTGGCCAGCCTCCTTTTGAATCTGGAAACCTCATCCCTGCTCTCCCCTCAAGGGAGGAAACGGTTCGGGTTGGAGGAGTGGGAAAGGGGCGCCTGTACTCGGGGAGAGGAGCCTGCAGGTCGGCTGTGGGCCGAAGTCCCCACGTCCTCCCCCCTCTACTGCCTTCCCAATCTGCGGGAATACTTAAGGAGACCTTTTGGGAAGGACTTTCTGGCACAAAATAATAGTCGCTGGCTTAGCTAAAAGCCAGAGCAAAATAAGAATGGGGAAGCACAAGCCCAATTTCTCAGTTATTAATTTCACGAACTACACGGGGTTGCAGTTGTTCCCTGCATCAAACTTCCTTTGTCACGGATGAATGTAAACAGACAGAACTTCATTGGTGATTCTGGTCAAAATGCTTAAACAGAAAAGTTTACGAGCAAAAGAGCTGCTTTTATTGTTCGATTCTGTTACAACCAGCCCCTTGAGTTTTCCCTTGAGTTTATTTCAGCTGGAAGGCAGTCTTCTGTTCACTCTCTAATCTCTGCGACCCAATTAACGTGCAACATTGGATGAAACATTATTGCATCCTATGTTTTTCTGATTATAAAAGGAATTCATGTTTCTTTTGCTTCTGGGATGAAACAGATCTACTTTTCCCTAAGCACAAGTGAAAACCCTGAACATTGCCTGTAAAACAAACACAAAACACGCTGAGAGGTGGAGAGAAGATGGCAGACCAGGATCCCAGGGACAGCACAGTAGGGGATGCTTAGCTTCTCTTTTGCCTCATCTATTCTAGACTTGGATATGAACAAGGCTGAAAGCCAGAACTCTCAATAGGCCAACACCCCAAGAAAACAACAAAAAATCTGTTCTCTGTGGCCAAAGGATCAGAAAAGAGGCATCCTGACCAGACAGAAAACATTTAGAGAATGACTGCTCTGCTGCAGCCAAACACCACAGCGAAAACTGTGCCCCCCTCTTCACCTGCAACAGCAAAGACTTTTTTGCCAGGGAACTCAGACCTCTACTTCTATCAGGCAGTGGCAAGGCAGGACCCCCTCCTTCACCAGAGCAGTCCACAGGCTTCACATGAAAATCACTCATCATACCAAGAACCAAAAGACCTCAGACTGTGTGGGAAAAAAAAAAATCAATAGATGTCAACAGTGAGCTGGCAGACATTAGAACTGTCTGACAGGGATGCTAAAAGCCGCCATAATAAACATGTTTCAACAAGCAATTACAAATATGATGGAAACAAATGAAAAAACTGAAATGAAACAAACGGAAGTCTCAGCAAAGAAAGCCTCAACTAAGAAATAAAATATATTTTAATGGGAAATTAAGAACTAAAAGGTTTAATAACTGAAATAAAAAGTTCAGTTGAGAAGCTCCACAGCAGGATGGAGAAGACAGAGGAAAGACTCAGCGAACCAGGAGGCAGAACAGCAGACATCATCCAAACCGAACACTGAGGGAAGGCATTCTGAAAAAGACGATAGAGCCTCAGAGACCTGTGGGGATATAACGAGATCAAACGCTTATGGCATCAGAGTTCCAGGAGGAGAGGAGAAAGAGGAACGTGTTGAAACATATTCAGATATACAATGGTGGAAAACTTCATCAATTTAGCAAAAGACATAAACCTCTAGATTCAAGAAGCTGAGCAAACACCAAACAAGATAAACCCAAACAAATCTGTGCCAAGATAAACTGCCATTACATATCCGAAAACTCAAAACTCAAGACAAAAGAGAGATCTTGGAATCTTCTAGAGAAAAACATCTTACAGCAGAGAATAGACAACTAGAGTGGCAGCAGGCTTCTCACAAGGAACCGAGGGGTCCAGGAAAAAGCAGCACAACATTCCTCACATGTCAGAACAAAAGCTGAGCCCAGAAAGCTATATCCACAGGAAATACCCTCCGGAAATGACGGAGGACATCAAGACATTCTCAGACAAAGGAGTATTACCAGAATGTGTCCCCAGCACACCTGCCTTAAGGAATAACTAAGAAAATTCTCTAAACATAAAGGAAGACAAAAGAAGGACATGGGGGGCGTCAGAAAGGAAGAAAAAGACACGGAGAAGGGCAATAGGCTGTTCTTCTCCAGCCGAGTTTTCCAGATTATTGATGAACAAAATTATAACACCGTGTGCTGTAGCTCTAAATGTATTTTAGGAGGACTATTTAAAACACTGATACTATACATGTGCTTAGTCAGATCTGACTCTTGGCAGCCCCATGGATGGTAGCCTGCCAGGCTCCTCTGCTCATGGAATTTTCTAGGCAAAAACACTGGAGTGGGTTACCATTTCATACTAAAGGGGATCTTCCTGACCCAGGGATCAAACTTGCGTCTCCTGCCTTGGCAGGAGGGTTCTTTACCACTGAGCCACCAGGGAAGCCCGATACTATCCACGGGGGATAGTCAAGGGACGTGAAGAAAAGTGAGGTTTCGATACTTAGCATGGAGGGATCTGATCAACCCGACCTGCAGCGCTGCATCCGTACAGCAGTGCCCTCACCCGCCCTGTACA
The DNA here is from genome assembly GCF_042477335.2 of Ovis canadensis. Lineage (NCBI taxonomy): Eukaryota > Metazoa > Chordata > Mammalia > Artiodactyla > Bovidae > Ovis > Ovis canadensis. The sequence goes on from NC_091245.1 coordinate 3,549,211, forward strand.
AGGGACTGCACAGGGGGGCTCATCCAGCCCCCCTCCATGGGGGAGCAGCCCATATTGCTGGGCCAAGGGTTGTTCCTCCTACCGCCTCTTGCAACCAGATGGGAAACCATATGCCTCTTGCTGAACGCCCCCTGGGAAACAGGAGACCGGGGTGACCAGCCGCCGTCCAGAGAGCCCAGCTCTCAAGAGCTGCCCACACACTTGCTCCCACAAGAAAGCACATTGTTTCAACCTCCAGGGGCGGCTGGAGGGTTTGAGACGCTGGAGAACTTCACCCAATGCCTAACATCAAGTGCGAGAATGCAGTGGAGGGGCTTCAGAACAGCTGCCGCCCAGCCGCTTGGGCCCAAAGCCACGGTCAGCGCTTGGAAGGGAGGTTCCACCCCTTCTCCAGCCACCCATCAGCCCTTCCTTTGCTCCGCCCTGACCCTCGGGCCTCCTGGTTCTGCAGAGGAGCAGAGCCCTGTGCTCGGCACCTACACCACGCCCATCTGTCTGTCCGTCCGTCCATCCATCTGTCCATCCAGGAGGGGTTCTGGCTGCTCAGATGGGCGGCGCCCCTCAGGCAGAGGACTTCCTCATTCCAAAATCCTTCTCTAAAAGGCTGCTGGCCACGGCCGTGTTTTTCCTTTGAGGGGAAAGCAGAGCAGTTCTAAAAGCTGCCTCTGGGGGACAGGCCGCGCCAAGGGGAGTCAATTTGAGTGGAAGTTAATATTCTCTTGAAAACCATGAGTAACGCCGCAGGGTCGCCAGGGCCTGATGAGACTTGTGGTGGAGCCACGCGGGCCCAGTCTCAGCCCTCCCTCCCCCCCAGACTTCGTGAGTGTGGGGATGGGGGGCTCCGGCAGGAACCGCGGGCGGGAACCGTGGAGCGTAGGGGGAGGCAGCAAGGAGGAGGAGTCTGTGAAATTGACGACTGCCAGAACGGGCTCACACGCTCGAAGCCTGGTCGAAGGGTGAGGGCACCCTCCCTGCTTTGGAATAAACGCTAAACACATTACGGGAATGCGGACGCACCTCAGGCCGGCAGCCATGGAGGCCGAAAACGAGGCTCATTAGCAGCAGCTTTGGGAAGGACGCAGAATGTGTGGTCAAGGCACAGGCAGGGTGCAGCCTGGGGGGCCCAGGCTGGGGGCCCACGGGGCATCCGTGCCATCTGAAGGCTGACTCCGACCGTGCCCAGGATGCCAGGGTTAAACCTGAACCCTGAACCGTGACCTTTCACCCCCCTCTGCCTGCCCTCCCCACTCCCAATCGTTCAGATTGTTCTGGACAAACCCGCTCCTCTTGATGTCCACAGGCCTCAAGATATGTCACGCGGTAGCCAGAATCCCCGTGTCACCGGTGGAGCCCCGCCCCTGGGGCCCACAGAACAAGCCCTTCCTTCCACGAGCCACCCTGTTGTCTCTCTTTGGCCACCAGCTGAAAGTTCCAGAGCAGGTCCTATTCCCGGGCATAGTGGCTGCTGCTCAGCGGGGGCTCAAAGATGCTCCAGGAATTGCATTTCCTGGGGTTGCCATGACAACAACCGCAGTTGGCACTGAAAACAACAGAAGTGCAGTCTCTCGCCAGTCAGGAGGCCCGAAGTCCAAAGCCAGGGCTTTGCAGAGCTGGCTCCTGCAGGAGGCTCCGGGGGGAGTTCGTTAGAGGCCGCCAGCAGCCCTGGCGTCTCCTGCAGTGTAACAAGCCAGGCTTCTCCCCTCCAGGCCTCCTCTGAGTCTCTGCGTCCAGACCTCTTGCTCCTTCCTCTTTGAAGGACACCAGTCGTTGGCTTTAGGGCCAACCCCGCTCCAGCAGCCCTTGTCCTAACTGATTTCCCTCTGCGAAGGCCCTGCTTCGGAACAAGCCCACGTTCACAGGTCCTGGGGTACGACCTCAACACACCCTTTTCAGGGGTGCAACTCAACCTGCCTCAGGAATGACTGAATGAGAGAAGCACAAAGGAACCAACCACAGAAGTCCACAAGGTAGACATGTAGGGCAGTGCTTGATGCCGTCCTTTCCTCCTCACTCATTATCCCACCAGCCAACCGCGATCAGAAGCCCCAACCTCCTTGGCAATTCTAAGACCCACTCACTTCTCTCCATCCTCCGCCACTGCCCCCCCAACCAGCCACCAGCATGGTCCAGGCTCCCAGGATCAAAGCTGGGCTTGGACAGCAGCCAAATCGTTGTCCTACACTGGCTGTCGAGGCTGGCCCCCACGGCCAGGATGCATGCTGCCTGCTGAGTCGCTTCAGCTGTGTCCACCTCTTTGTGACCCTGAGGACCATGGCCCGCCAGGCTCCTCTGTCCATGGGATTCTCCAGGCAAGAATACTGGAGTGGGTTGCCATGCCCTCCTCCAAGGGATCTTCCCGACCCAGGGGTTGAACCCACGTCTCCTACATCTCCTGAGTTGGCAGCCAGATTCTTTACCACTACTGCCACAGAGTGCTCCCTTCAAAATGCAAGTCCCATCTGGTTTTCCCTGCTTAAGCCAGTAAGTGGCTTCTCAAGGTCATGGGATGAGGATCAAAGTGCTAACCAGGCCTCGCAGGTGCTCCGTGGTCTCTGCCTGCGCCTGGAGGGGCTGAGAGGAGGCAGCTCGGCTGGAAGGAGGGAGAGAAGCACAAGATAACTGGGTGCCCTTCTACCCCAGGAGTCTGCATAAGCTCCCCACTTCCTCTGTGCTCAGACCTGCCCCTCATGATGAAAAGTTAACCGGTCAACCTAAGAAAGAACTGGAGAATTTTATATGAGCCAAACTTGAGGGTTATAAACCTGGCGAGAGCATCTCGGAAAGCTCTGCAAACTGATGGGCGGATTAGAAATCAAGACACAGCTTGAGACAGAGGGCTGTACGTCAAACAACCGACTACTGACAGCTCACATGGTCCAGATCTGGGTCTCAGCCCAGTGGCCATGTGACCCCTTCAGATCAGGAAGGAACGCTACCTTTTAAGGAGTCGTCTTGTTGATCTGGGAGAAGGCTGCTCTTTATGGTTGAGTGGCAATTCCTGCCCACAGGGAGGTTTGGTCCACGCAGAATGTAGACACTTGATACACAGGGAGGGCAGCGAGGGGGCCCAAGGGCAGAGAAGAATTTTTGTTTAAATGTTTCTTGCCGTGCCAGAAAATGAATTTTATTTCACACCCTTTTCCTAGTAAGGGCTTCCCTAGTAGCTCAGATGTTAAAGCATCTACTTGCAATGCAGGAGACCTGGTTTCAATCCCTGGGTTAGGAAGATCCCCTGGAGAAGGAAATGGCAATCCACTCTAGTATTCTTGCCTGGAGAATTCCATGGACAGAGGAGCTTGGCGGGCTACAGTCCTTGGGTTGCAAAGAGCCGGACATGACTGAGCGACTAACACACACTCCTAGAAAACTCCTCCCTGAGATCAGATTTCTGCTAACGTGTGGCTTCCCATGGGGGCTCCTTTCTCACACACATGCACACACTCAGCCCTGATGCCTGAGTAAACAGTGCTCCTTTCCTGGGCATCCCTTGTTCAGCTTCATTTAACCCCTCAAATAAGCCTGAGCAGCGGACAGTGCACCTGCAGGGGAAGAGATGCAGGCTGAGCTCACAGCTGGGGACAGGCCCCCCGCACTGAAGGAACAGGAGCCTCGGTCACATCTCATTAACGGAGGGGGAAGAAACCTATCAGGAAGGCTCATCTTACCTAGAAAACGATGCTGCCGAGAACAAGCAGGGCAGTAAAATGCTGCGAGGGTGGTTCCCTCTCCTGAACTCCTCTCCTCCAGCACTCCTCTCTCTCTCCCCGCCGTGGTGCTCCGGCCCTGCTTCCGGCAGCTGACCTATCTCCCTTTAAATTCTTCCCAAGGAAGCAGCCTGAACAGACGTTCCCACAGATTTGAAAATTCCCTGCAGTAAATATGTCACGGGTGAAATAAGACAATGCATTTTCTCAGCCCTACATCAGGTCAAATTACATATCAAAGAACAATAAAACTCAGGATAAAAGCCCCGTTTAACTTGCTGGAACCTTGGCTGAGGTCTGAATTAAATGCAGTGGGTGGTGGAGCTGAGGCAGTCACTGGGCCCAACTCTGCTAGGCCTGAGCCCTAACCCGCTCCCCTGCCCACACCTCGTGCTGCTGCCAGAGGGGTCCAAACCCTGGAGAGGCTCTGAGGAACTGGGGGGTGTGCATGGCTAAGTCGTTTCAGTCGTGTCCCACTCTTTGCAAAAGCCGTGGACTACACCCAGCCGGGCTCCTCCGTCCATGGGATGCTCCAGGCAAGATGCTGGAGTGGGTTGCCGTGCCCTCCTCCGGGGGATCTTCCCGACCCAGTCTCGAACCCACATTCGCAGGCAGATTGTTCACCCCTAGCACCATCTGGGAACTGGGGGTGGGTAATTACTGAGAAACTCTTTTCATGCCAGAACGAAAAGGCTGTGTGCGTTGTGCCCGCTCGGAGCTCCCCCAGCAGAGGACAGATCCCCGGGGTCGGAATGTCCCTGGGGCTCTAGAAGCCATGCAGCTCTGCACAGGTCCAGTTATCTGCTGAAGTGAATGCAGGCTCATGATCACAAACATCCCAAACTGAGCAGCTCTGCCCGCAACAGCACAGACACCCTGGGAAGCAGGCGGCCTCCGGCTGGCCTCACGTGTCTCCTCTCCCGCCTCCCCTGGGCGGTGAGGGCCCAGCCCTCTGCCCCGCGCCTTCTCTCTCCCCAGGGCAGCACTCACTCCTGCATCCCATGATGGCTCTTTGCTTAACCTGCTCATTTTGGAGAAGATTCGAAGGTTCCTCTCCCTAAAGTACCTGAAAAGTCCTCCTTTCATCCCAACACCAGCCTGCACTTTCTTCTTCCCTGGATGATGCACTTTCTTTCCTGGACTTTTATGGTGTTACTAGCAGGCCAGGGGACTTCCCTGGAAATCCACTGGTTAAGATTGCGTGCTTCCAGTGCAGAGGGCTCTGATTCCATCCCTGATCAGGAAAGTAGGATCCCACATGCTTCGTGGTACGGTCAAAACAGGACAGTGTCCCCGAGAAGCTCTGGGTCTGTGAAGCCCTCGGGGACGCTGCATCCTCTCCAGGCCTGCCCAGGACACAGTCAGGGCCCAGCCCTGAGGACAACGTGCAAGCCACCCCCAGGCCCCACCCTCATCCTGCCCCATGACTGCCCAGTGAGCTGAAGGATATGTGAAGTCAGCTTAGACTTTAAGGGCCCTTGGGAGGAAATGCTAATTGTTTCTAGAGTCAAATCAGACAGATCACACAGTGATCCTGTGAACCGCGGACCCCCATGACTTCATGCTGTTTCATTGCTCATGGAAACTGCATTCAAACCCTGCGCAAGCTCCCCACGTGCTCGCCACCAGAGTACATTCAGTTTCCCCACTTCTGCGGGCCTTCCGTCATTTTCTTGTTTGCCGTCACTCACAAGCATGACGAATGCCGAAGGTACTCAGAGTCAGTCACCAGAGAGAGCCCCTCCTCTTGATTTACAAATGAGGAAAGCAGGGCCTAGAGCACAGGTGACCTTTCTGAGACAGGAGCCCCAGGCGGCCCCAGGCCTGCAGTCCCCGGAGCCCCTCCTTGCCAGGTCCTGCGTCCACAGGAAGACCTGCTTTAGGGCAGGCGCATCCATCTCCTTCAGCATGAAGACCATACGGGGCTCAGACGCTGTGACCGGCCCCCGCAGCCTCTGCGGGACGTCCTGGCTCTGGAAAGCCACTGCTTTTGTTTTTCATTCCATTTTCTGTAAAGATTATGATGACATCCTCAAGGTCCTTCTAAGTACCAGTGACAAGGTGACACGGGGTTGAGGGCTTCCCCTGAGGTGGTTGATGAGCTATGACATAGACCTGAAGTGTGAGTTGCTCAGTCGTGTTCAACTCTTTGCAACCCCATGAACTGTAGCCCACCAGGCTCCTCTGTCCATGGAGATTCTCCAGGCAAGAATACTGGAGTGGGTTGCCATGCCCTCCTCCAGGGGATTTTTCCGACCCAAGGATCGAAACCATGTCTCCCGCATTGCAGGTGGACTCTTCACCATCTAAGCCACCAGGAAAGCCCTGTAGTCTACAGGAAATCAGCAGGGAATTCCCTGGAGACCCAGTGCTTAGGACTCAGCGCTCTCACTGCCCAGGGCCTGGGTTCAATCCCTGGCCAGAGAACTAAAGCCCAGGCATGCCTGTTTCCCCTCAAAAAGGAAACCAGCTCCACATCATTCAAGGCAGGGTCAGAGGAGGCCTCGTGCAGAGCCAAGACTTTCACCACTGCCCAGTGGTGACGGGGCAGCCACCCTGCCCCACGGGTCCCAGGGGAGGCATCCTCTCCAGTCCCCATGGAGTCAACACAGGCCAAGAGGGGAACCCAGACCTCAGTCCCACTTGACAGGAACAAGGCTACACTCCCTTCTCCCAGTGACCAGGTGGCAGAGGGTGCCTGCTTAAATAGGTTTTAATAAAATCCTGAATACCTAAAACGTCTGGGATACAACTGAAAATCACTAGTCACATTGAGGAAATCTCAACTTGAATGAGGAAAGATGGTCAACAGATGCCAACACCAGGATGACATATGTGCTGGAATTATCTGACAAAGCTTTTTTTAAAACAATGTTATTTATTTACTTGGCTATGCTGGGTCTCAGTTGTGGCATGCAGATTCTTCAGTTGCAGCATGCGAACTCTTTGTTGCAACATACGGCATCTAATTCCCTGACCAGGGATCAAACCCTGGCCCCCTACATTGGAAGCACAGAGTCTTAATCACAGGGCAGTTCCCTGATAAGGCTTTTAAAGCAACCATCGTAACAATGCTTAAACAAGGAATCATAAATACACTGGAAATGAATTTAAAAAACAGAAGCCTCAGCAAATAAACAGAAGATATGAAAAAGAAGCTAATGAAAATTTTAGAACTGAATAATATAATAACCAAAGTTTGAGGGGTTTGGGGGGTATTATTTTGGAACTCACTAGATGGCTTTACAGCAGAGTAGAGAAGGCAGAGAACATAACTGGTGAACTAGGAGAGAGAACAACAGAAATTATCTATCTCAACAACAGGAAAAAAAACTAAAAAAATTATAACAATAGAGCCTCAGGGGTCTCTGAGATTATTAATGAAAGATGCCACATTCACGTCATCAGAGACCTGGAAAGGGGGGCAGACGGACAAAACCTCAAAGACATAATGGCTGAAATTTTCCCAAATTTGGCAAAAGACACAAACCTACAGATTCAAGAAGCTAAGCAAGCACCAAAGAGGATAAACCCAAAGAAATCTGCACCAAAACACGTAACCTCTAGGAGGAAAGCAACCTGAACGACATGGTTTCTCATCAGAAACTGCAGAGGCCAGCTCTTCACAAAGACAGCACCGAACTTGAAGAAGGAAGCCCCCGCCCCTCCCAAAGCTCAAGCCAAGGCCTTGAAGGCCGAGAAAGCAGTGCTGAAAGGTGTCCACAGCCACAAAAGAGAGAAGATCCGGGCGTCACCTTCCATTGGCCAAAAACACTGAGGCTCAAAGGCAGCCCAAATGTCCTCAGAGGGGCACTCCCAGGAGTGAGAAGCTTGACCAACTCTGCCACCCTCAAGTTCCCCCATCACCACCAAGTCAGCCACGAGGGAAACAGAAGAAACCAACGCAGCGGAGTTCACTGCAGATCTCAAGGCCAGCAAGCACCAAGCTAAACACGCTGTGAAGAGGCTCTAAGACTGCCATGGCTAAGGTCAAGGCCCTGATCAGGCTGACGGAGAGAAGGAGGCAGTTGTTCAGCTGGCTCCTGACTACGGTGCTTTGGATACTGCCGACAAAACTGGGCTCATCTAAACTGAGTCCAGCTGGCTAATTCCACATATGAAAGCTTTCACTGTATGAAGATAAAGAAATAAAAAGAACCTGCAGAGGCCAGAAGGAAGTAGGACAGTATTTGTCAGGCACGGGACAGACCCTTCAGTGCAAATGCCCTTCAGAAATGAAAGAGTCCAAGACATTCTCAGATGAAGGAAAACCATGAGGATCTGTCGACTGCAGAGCTGCCCTCAAGAATGACCGAAGGAAGCGCTTGAAATGGAAAGGAAATGACAAAAGAAGGACGTTGATTGAAATAACACAAAAAGTAAATCGATGAGTAAATACACCAGGTCAGGCTTTAGGAAAATATTTTGCTAAACATTCATATGTTTCCAGGCTTTTTCAATGGTTACCATTATCAGAGGCACGCGTGGTGAGCACCTGGGAGATGACTGAAGTTTACTATACTTTTTAAAGCTAATTTAGAAGAGTTTCATTCGATTTTCATAACTTAAAAACAATTAAAAAGCCTCTTGATGAAAGTGAAAGAGGAGAGTGAAAAAGTTGGCTTAAAGCTCAACTTTCAGAAAACGAAGATCATGGCATCTGGTCCCATCGCTTCATGGCAAATAGATGGGGAAACAGTGGAGACAGAGTCAGACTTTATTTTGGGGGGCTCAAAAATCACTGCAGATGGTGACTGCAGCCATGAAATCAAAAGATGCTTACTCCTTGGAAGAAAAGTTATGACCACCCTAGATAGTATATTCAAAAGCAGAGACTACTTTGCTGACTAAGGTCCGTCCAGTCAAGGCTATGGTTTTTCCAGTAGTCATGTATGGATGTGAGAGTTGGACTGTAAAGAAGGCTGAGCAACAAAGAATTGATGCTTTTGAACTGTGGTGTTGGAGAAGACTCTTGAGAGTCCCTTGGACTGCAACGAGATCCAACCAGTCCATTCTGAAGGAGATCAACCCTGGGGTTTCTTTGGAAGGAATGATGCTAAAGCTGAAACTCCAGTACTTTGGCCACCTCATGCGAAGAGTTGACTCATTGGAAAAGACTCTGATGCTGGGAGGGATTGGGGGCAGGAGGAGAAGGGGACGACAGAGGATGCGATGGCTGGATGGCATCACCGACTCGATGGATGGGAGTCTGAGTGAACTCTGGGAGTTGGTGATGGACAGGGAGGCCTGGCATGCTGCAACTCATGGGGTCACAAAGAGTCGGACACGACTGAGCGACTGATCTTAACTGAACTGAAAAACAACGTATCTCTGGCTACTTTGTTTGCTTCTCCAAATACTCCCCAACCCTATCTATAGATCAGATTTCCCACTGACAGAATTATATATTTGTAAAAGCTTTAATTTTATCCCCAAGTTCATTCCAAACAGAATTGCCAGATGTAGCAAATAAAAATATGTGGTACCCAGTTAAATTCAACTATTACATGGGACACAGTTACACTGCAAACTATTCCTTGCTTATCTGAAATTCAAATGTAACTAGGATTCCTGTACTGTCTGACAATGCTATAGTGTATAAATCACCAGGGTCTATAGGATAGGAGCTCTTCCTGAGCAGGAAAACAACCCTCCAGGGTACAGAGCACCGGGGATTGGGGGAGGCCACCACTTAGCTGGGAGGGAAGAGAAGACGTCCCAGCAGAAGTGGTATCTGCCCCCCAAGAAGGTTTCTAGCAACGCCTGTGGGAAGGAGCGGGGGCCGGGGGGTGGGGTGGCGGGAGAAGAAGTGGCTCCAGGTGACTAGGGGGTGAGGGCAGCGGGGCCGGGAAAGAGCTGGAGATGACATTTACACAGAAGAGCCTGCCTGCAGTGCAGGAGACCCCAGTTCAATATCTGTGGGGAAGAGCCCCCGGAGAACGCATAGGATACCCATTCCAGTATTTCTGGGCTTCCCTTTTGGATCAGCTGGTAAAGAATCCGCCTGCAATGCGGGGTGATTCCTGGGTTGGGAAGATCGCCTGGAGAAGGAAAAGGCTACCCATTCCAGTATTCTGGCCTGGAGAACTCCATGGACAGTCCATGGAGTTGCAAAGAGTCAGACACGACTGAGTGACTTTCACTTTCACACGGGCAGGTGGGAGGTGGAGCCACCTTCGGGAAAGCTCCTTCCAGCACTGTGGGGAGGACAGAGCAGACGGGACAGGAGAGGCATGAGGATGCTGTCCCAGCTGGCGTGGGAGCACCCAGGCGGTGGACGTGGTGAGGATGGAAGGGGAGGGGTGGGCAGGAGGTGGTGCGAGGCACCAAGGAGCCCCCACTCACCTCCCTACTCAAGCCCAGTTCAGCAGAGTTTCTTGCACAGCATTCTCTGAGTCCCTGCCCTGAGCCTGGGGGCGGGGGCCTTCCCTGAGCTGTCATAGCAACAAAGAGGGAGGTGGGAGCTAGTTGAAGTTGGCAATGCGGCTCTTCCAAGCTATTCAAGGTCTGTCCTCAAGTCGCCCACCCTGGCTGTTACTTGCACGTTAAGTGTGGCTTCGTCTCACACACCTGGAATTCCGTTTGGGTTTTATAGGCCTGGAAACTCGAGCTCTCCGGGGTCCTGGGCCCCTCCACGGTCTGGAGCCGCCCTCGAACCCACCACTTACCACAGCATGGCTCTCGTTCCTTCTGAAACCGTATGGATATGGCATTTGAATTAAGTGCACATTTTCCAAACCCCCTCCCCAGGGTCGTGAAGCCAGATACTCCAGATAGGAGACCCTGGCGGGAGGGGGAGGCTGGGGACCCACTGCTGCACACCAGGGTCTCAGCGAGGGGCTCTCCGGGGGCTCTTTCAATCCACGTGCTTTCACTTTTGTGGAAAGACCTCACTTGCCAGCATTTATGAAGCACCTACTGAAAGCCAGCCCTGTACAGGGGGCCAAGGACACACAGCCAATGAAGGGGCTGCCTCTTCAGAGCAAAGGGCACTGGTTTCCCTAGAAAACCCCAGTCACTGTTCCAGCTCATTTCCCCCTACCTTAATCCCATTTGCAAAGTCCTTTCTGCCTCTCGCTGGTGGCTCAGATGGTAAAGAATCTGCCTGCAATGTAGGAGACCTGGGTTCAATCTCTGGGTCGGGAAGATCCCCTGGAGAAAAAAAATGGCAACCCACTGCAGTATTCTTGCCTGGAGAATCCCATGGACAGAGGAGCCTGGTGCACTGCACTGCTTGGGGTCATGAAGAGTCGGACACGACTGAGAGACCTACCCTTTTCTGCCCCTCGAAGTAACATATTCACAGGCTCATCTGGGGAGAGCTGTTATTCTGGCCGTCACAGCATAATAGAAACTTCAGTGAAAACTTCAGCATAAACAGCAACTGGTAAACTGCGTGAACCTTGAAGCCCAGACACACTGCGCCCTGTTGCCTGCCGGCAGCCCCGAGAGATCACACAGCCTTGCTCTGCAGGCCTGTGGAGCCTGCAGGACGTGATCGCTGAGCTCCCGAGACCTCTGTGAAGCCCACCATCAGACTGTGAAACAAATGCGGCCGATGCCAGCTCCCTGGGCTGCTTTACGAATCTGCCAGACCTCCTGCGTGTTTGCTGAGGCTGCCAGGTGCCCCACGGGCACACGTTGAGAAACACCATCCTGTGGGGCAAGACCTAAGCTCATCTCCGTGCATGCTCTCTGGGGCTCTGTCTGCTTTTGCTCCAGCGCCCCTGCCCCTGGGGGGCACCCCAGACATTCTGGATCTGCAGAATCTCCTGATGGCCACCTCCCTCCTCCTGGGACACCAGGCCCTTCCCGTTGCCCCTGAACACATGCCCGCAGGCCTCCAGGCTCTGCCCTGGCCATACTTTGCCCCACGCATGACTGACCTTCATCCTGGGGTGCCAAGGGCATTTCAGGGGCCATCTGAAGGTGTCAGGGGGTGGCCAGCATCAGCAGACCATGGTATGCAGAGGCACAGGGGCACAAACAGCACAGGGGTTGGGGGGGTGGCATGCCATGCCCAGGGGAGATGGCCTTTCTCTCCTCAGCTGTGATGGGCAGGAGATGGCACTGGGGGCCAACATGGAGGGCTTGGCAAGCACCCCCCAAACCAGAGCACCCACCAGGGGCTGCAATCAGAGCTGGAGAAACGGGTTCATTAGAAACTTACGGGGCTTTTACTTAAAGTAATTTGCAGTTGGCACTTTCGCAGTCTTCTTATCAGGCACTGGCACAGTCACGTGGTTTATTTTTCTTCTTGATCAAACACAAGGCGTGTGGTTTTAGCAGCTCTTCTGCGAGGCAAAGCGACACGCAGTGAGCCGCACACACTGGAAGTGCACAAATGCATACCCTTGGGCCTCCACGTCCCCCCGGGCTGCCCTCACCAGGTTCAAGGCAGGGAACAGGGCCTTACGCCCTGGGAGTGCCTCGTGCCCCCTGGTGACCCTTCGTCTGCACTGCTTCACTGCCCCATGCCAGGTGATGCTGGGCGGTTTTCCGTCCCTACAGTTGGCATTCTTTTAAATTTTATGTAAGTGGAATCCTGGAATATGTGGCCTTTTGTGTCTGGCTCCTCTCACCAAGCATGTTTTCAGGGTTCACGTTGCTGCAGTAACGCTAGTCCAAGCCTCTTTAATCGCAGGGCCGTTCTCCATCATAGGGGTGCATCCTGGTTTACCTCCTCTCAATAGGTACTGGGATTTTACCAATTAGTGAAAGTCGCTCAGTCATGTCTGACTCTGTGACCCCATGGACTATGCAGTCCGTGGAATTCTCCAGGCCAGAATACTGGAGTTGAGTAGCCTTTCCCTTCTGCAGGGAATCTTCTTTACCAGCTGAGCCACAAGGGAAAGTGAAGTGAAGTCGCTCAGTCGTGTCTGACTCTTTGTGACCCCATGGACACCAGGCTCCTCTGCCCATGGGATTTTCTAGGCAAGATTACTGGAGTGGGTTGCCATTTCCTTCTCCAGGGAATCTTCCCGACCCAGGGATCAAATCCAGGTCTCCAGCATTGTAGACAGACGCTTTACCATCTGAGCCACAAGGGAAGCCCTTACCAATTAGAGACTTCTAAACAAACGTGAATATGTGAATACAAGTCTTTGTGTGAACAAATGTTTTCATTTCTTTGGGGTAAACCCCTGGGAGTGGAATTGCCGGGTCCTATGGTCAGAGGTACCATAGGCAAGTTTACCTTTTTAGAAGCTGCCACGCCATTCTGCAAGGAGATCCAATCAGTCCATTCTGAAGGAGATCAACCCTGGGATTTCTTTGGAAGGAATGATGCTAAAGCTGAAACTCCAGAACTTTGGCCACCTCATGCGAAGAGCTGATTCATTGAAAAAGACTCTGATGCTGGGAGGGATTGGGGGCAGGAGGAAAAGGGGATGACAGAAGATGAGATGGCTGGATGGCATCACCGACTCGATGGACGTGAGTCTGAGTGAACTCCAGGAGTTGGTGATGGACAGGGAGGCCTGGCGTGCTGCGATTCATGGGGTCGCAAAGAGTCGGACACGACTGAGAGACTGAACAGAACTGAACTGAGTGCCGTTTGCATACCAACCGACAGCGAGGACTCTGCGCTCTCTGCCGGCCACTCAGGTGTAGGCTCCCACCGTGGTTTCGTGTGCGTGCGTCCCTGAGCGCCCCTGAGCGGAGCAGTCTTCAGGTGTCTACCGGCCATATGCCTTTCCTCTCGCATCTAGCTCCTGTTCAGCTCCTTTCTATTTGGTTTTCAGTCTTTCCTTCTCATGGGTTTGTATAAATTATTTACTTATTCTAGATGTAAGACCTTTGTCTCATCCCAAGTATCTTCTCCCACTTACTGCTTCGTCTCTCAATTTATAACATCTTTTGAAGAACAGAAATTCATTTTAATGCAGATTGTCAGTCTTTTGCTCTGTGGTTTATATTTGCGCCTTTTTTAAGACCCTGAGATCATGAACATTTTCCCTTTTATTCACGTTTGGCCGCTCTCTTGTCTATCAATAATGCATCTGGAATTGACTTTTCAGTATGGTGAAACACGGAGACCCATTTGTGCATGTGCGTGTGTGAATATGGATCCCCGTTGTTCCAACACTATCATTCAGTGGCCCATTTCTCCCACTATTCTGCAGTGTCCGTTTCACTGTTCATCAAGCACAAACATGTGCATATGTACGTTGATCCATCCCTGGGCTCTCTGATCTGGCCCAGTGGTCCTCTTGTCTCCTTGCCTACATAGCTCCACTCTCTCTTCAGCTTGTGGCTAAGTCTTCCTATCCGGGAAAGCATGACCTCTCAGCAACTCCTTTTCCTTCCAGAACCTGTTGACTAGCTTCCTCCTTTTACACTGCCATGTGACTATCAGAACCATCTTTCCAATTCACAAAGAAACCACTAAGGATTTAATGATGTTAAAGCTGAAACCCCAGTACTTTGGCCACCTCATGCAGAGTTGACTCATTGGAAAAGACTTTGATGCTGGGAGGGGTTGGGGGCAGAAGGAGAAGGGGACGACCGAGGATGAGATGGCTGGATGGCATCACTGACTCGATGGACACAAGTCTGCGTGAACTCCGGGAGGTGGTGATGGACAGGGAGGCCTGGCGTGCTGCGATTCATGGGGTCGCAAAGAGTCGGACACGACTGAGCGACTGAACTGAACTGAAGGATTTAAACTGGGATTGTGTAAATCTATATAGGCCAATGTGGAGAAATTTGACATACTTTATTCTCTGTGTCTTTTCTGATATTTCCCAAAGTTTTCTTACATGTCTTTTGCCACACATATTCCTAGGTATTTGATTTCTTTGCCACTGTAAACTCAACTTTTTAAGCCTCAATATCTAATTTTCTGGTTCTGGTGCACAGGATGCAATTGGTTTTAGAGTTGATTAGGTATATTCAACAACCTTATAAGCTTTCTTATTAATCTAAAAATGTAACTAAATATTTTTGGATTTGCTATACCTATTGTCAAACGAGTTCTGTTTTCACCTTTCCAATTCTCCTATCATTTGTTTTCCTTTGTTTGACTGCTAATTGCCTCAGTGGACCCAATTCAAAAGCCTGGGCTCTCCGGCAGAGATGAGATCGGATTGATCTGTTGCAATTTCCAGCTCCAGCAGCGTTGAGCTCACTGTCGGTGGGAAACAGATGCCTGCAGGCACCTGGCAACAAGTTCATCAAGCCATGGCCTTGGGTTGCTTGTGAAGTACTGACAGAAGCAAGGGACTTGGAGCCCCTGTGCAACTGAAGCTTCTTTTCCTAAATGGAAGTAATGTTGACTATAGGGAGTACAGTATGGAATAGAGCCTCAAGGGCATGAGAGTGCACACAGAGGAAAAATGACAAGTTATGGTGACTTAACTCCCAGGACAAGCAGCAGTGAGAACCAGAATACTTCAATTCTCAGAATAATCTCTTTTTTTCTTGCAGTCACAGGGCTGATAGCTCTAAAAATCATACAGAAAAGTTATGTTGCTTGTGGACAGCAGCTGGACTCAGTCTCGCCAGCGTCTCAGGGAAAGTCAGACAGGGACCAGGAATGTGTGGGAGCACGAAACGGCACGGTGACCTTTGGCTGGGCCCAGGGAAACCGAGCATCTGAAACCCCACGGGTGTTCCAAGCCTCCCTCGCCAGTAGAAGTCATTCGTCCATTACATCGTAACAGATTCTTCTTTGAAAAGCCTGGGAGAAGCTTGCCAAGGGTAGATGCCTTGAAGGGGGCCTTGTGGGTCTATTCTCAAGACCCACAACCACCGCTCTGCTGCCACCAGACACACGACAGGTCAGATCACATGCTCCAACGGGCCAGGAGCACACCTGGTAACTCCAGGTAGAACAGCTTGCACACCTAGAAAACTGGTGCTGTTCAGTCACTCAGTCGTGCCCAACTCTTTGCGACCCCATGGACCGCAGCATGCCAGGCTGCCCTGCTCTTCACTATCTTCAGAGTTTACTCCAACTCACGTCCATTGAGTCAGTGATGCCATCTAACCATCCCATTCTCTAACCATCCCCCTTCTCCTCTTGCCCTCAATCTTTCCCAGAAGCAGTGTCTTTTCCAATGAGCAAGCCCTTTCTAACATACGTATCAGGAACATACATCAGAAACATGGGAAACGTGTCAAGTTGACTCTGAGGGTGTCAAACCACGGAGGGTGGAACATGATACTAGTCGAGGCCAAATTCATGGAGGATGGAGAAGGGACTGGAGTCCAGATTCAGTACACTCACCTGAGTGGCTGGAGGAGTTTCTAAACAACACGTCTGCTTGTCTGGCAAAGTTTCTACTCAGAAACAGTCCACATTTAGCAAGGCTGAGATGCCAGAGCTGCCCTGGCACAGAAGAGGGAATCCAAATGCCTAGAGACATAGGATGGTTGGACTGGATAGAGGCTGTGTAATCCACACACCACCTCCCAGCTACAGCCTTCAGGAAGTCCAGGAAGACTGAGATACACGAGGAAGAAGAGTGCTCACACCCTTGGAAAGCTCCACAGCTGCTCTCCTCAGCAGCAGATGGGATAGGGGCTTGCTGCACCAAGATGAGCTCCTCAATTTTAACGGAGATGATGAAATTCCAGACGAGTAGAGCCCAAATGGCAGGAATTAACCCTCAAAGGTGGCCGGGGGAGGGGGGACATGTCTGCCAAGAAACACAACAGATGTGTACCCATAATCAAAACAGCCTGATCCACAGGGATCTCTGACAGCAGTTACTTGAACATGGTACCCCAAGAACTGGCTTCCCAGATGACTCAGTAGAGAACCCGCCTGCCAAAACAAGGGACTCGGGTTTGATCTCTGGGTCGGGAAGATCCGCTGAAGGAGGGCATGGCAACCCACTCCAGTATTGTTGCCTGGGAAATCCCATGAACAGTGGAGCCTGGCAATCTATAGTCCATGGGGTCGCAGAGTCAGATACGATTTAGTGACTAAACAATAAAAAAAACAAACCTTCAGACTATGAGTACTGACTAATTTATAAAACAGGAAACAGTCAAACACCCGACTTGAGTCACAACTGTAATAGAGACTGCCTCTCACGCAGTGCCCGGACCTAACTCAACTCACAGGCCAGACTCCCTGACTGAAGGGGAGGCTGGGGCCCCTGGAGGAAGAAGCCTGCCACGTTGCCTCGAGAACACTACATGAATCCTCTTCCAAAGCTTCCCAAATCCAAGCTCCACTGCTCGGCTGTAAGCCTGGAGCGTTGCTAACTTGCCAGCTGGAACAATGTGAAGCTTGTCAGGAGCGGCTGCCGGGGGGATGCTGGGAAGGAGGGCATCTCTCTTCATGGTTCCACTGCACTTCCTTTCTCTGACTCCCTCGGCGCTCGGTTGGCATGAGACACCAGTGGAGTTCCACTCCCAACAGCACCCAGCAGGCAGCTTCCTGATTGGGTTCTTCAGGAATCCTGACTGGCTTCCCACCAAGTTCAACTTCCCCACAGGCAGCTTCCCAGCTCTCCCCAGGAGTCTGGCCTGCTCCCATTAGCTTTCCAACAAGTTCAACAGAAGCCCCTGCAAGCAACTGCCCAGTGGATTTCTTGGGCACGCCCACAGGTGGCCTCCTGCCCACCAGCCTTGGCCCAGCAGCCCAGGGCCGCCCAGTGAACCTCTCTGCCCTGGACTAAGCACTCAGCCACTACAGACCTTTGGATGATTTACTGAGAGTGAGCTTAGTGGTAGGAGAGACATGCCATCTGGAGATCGTGAGAACCGCTGTACACTCTTTTTCACAGCCAAAGTCACCCAAACATTTGTGAACGTCCATTAAAAGGGGCACATGCCCCCCAACTTTGACAGTCTCCCCTACTCCCTATTATCATGCCTACTGTTTCTGCACTAGTTACGACTCCTACACAGCCCCGCAGGCCTTATGGCCAATGACATACACCCAAGGCTCCTAGGCAGGTGCTAGGAAAAAGCTTCCCATCAGCAGTGCTGCGGAGTGCAAGACACAACCTGCATTCAAGGGACCAAACTCATGCAGCTCTGAAATGCACTCGGGGGGTCATACCAACCATCCCAACTCGGGGTGACCTTCCTGTCCAAAAACAATCCAGATTCTAGACCAAAGGACTAAGCCTCAAAGCTTCAGTCATTCCCAGGAAGTCTTGGGCAGCAATACAAACCAGGCCAAAAATAGAGTTCTCTGGTTTTCTTTCCCCTCCCTCATCCACACCCTTAATGCTGGCAGCCCCCAACTCTGTTCTAAGCTCACCCTACACAGTAAGCAGAAATTCCCAGGCTCAAGGTGGCTTAAACAACAAGGTCTTTATTTCCACTCCAGCAGAATGATGGGAAGCGAGAGTTCCCTGGAAGTTTAAGTCAAAAGCTGGACAGATTTATCCAGTCACCTGAGGACAACAGTGTCCCTGAAAAAAACGAAAACTATCCCAAGAGCCAGAGAGAGGCTGGCTGAGGTCCTCCTGGTCAATGCAGGTCACACCCATGCCTGAACTAGTCAGGAAAGGGATGCAGCCCATCCATGTGCTCAAGCTGCTCATAGGGGCCTCCAGGGACCCGAGGGATCACAGGTAACAAGTCCCTCCCAGCTAGCACAGCAGTGGTATGGCTTCTGCCACAGACACTGACAGTGAGAGAACTCTGGCAAGAGCCCCAGCCAGGTGAGCAAGTCTGCTGCTGCACCTGAAAGCTCCCCATGCACGCAGCACTCCTTAGGAATATCCTGTGTGGGTGTCTGACCACATGAAGCTCAACTTCCAGCATCTTCACAAAGGCTATCAAAGCTGTGGCTGACACAGGGCCTCTTCCGCTGAAGAAGACACGTTCCCTGCATACTTCAGGCCTTTCTCCAGCATGAACTTCCTGATGCTTCAC
This sequence comes from Ovis canadensis, assembly GCF_042477335.2. Classification (NCBI taxonomy): domain Eukaryota; kingdom Metazoa; phylum Chordata; class Mammalia; order Artiodactyla; family Bovidae; genus Ovis; species Ovis canadensis. The sequence goes on from NC_091245.1 coordinate 3,567,756, forward strand.
AAGGTGAAGCCTTTTGCAGAACATTTTCTCACATCTGCTACTGGTTGGTAATCTACAGTGAGCCTGCCAGGGGTGAATGAGGTTGGACCTACAGCTTCAAACTTCCTTCCACTGGTCATACCTACCAGGCTTTTGGGCATCACAAGTTGGACGTTTGGGCAGGAGGCTTTCCCACGTTTGCTGCACTCCTGGCGCTTTTCTGGGCTGTGAACTTTCCAGTGTAAATCGGGGCACACCTTTGGCAAAAAGCTTTCATTCTGTGAACTCAAACAGGCTTTCTCTGGTATACACTTCCTGCTGCTGAATGAGCTTAGACATGTGACTGAAGATTCTCTGATAGTTACTGCATTCATCAGGCCTTTCTGCTATGAAGCTTCTGATGGCAAAAAAGCGTGTATCCTCTGAAAGCATCCTTCCCACGGTGTGCGCTCAGAAGGCTCTTCTCCAGCCTGGCTTCTCTGGTGTCGAAACGAGGCAGGAGCTACTGCACTCACACCTGCCCCCGGTGTGGCTGCCGTGGGCTTCCTCACACTTGCTGTTATGTCCGAGGGAGACGGGTGGTGAACAGCCGCCCTGCCCGCGGCGCTCCGAGGCCCCGTCTCTGACACGTGGACCCCACAGCGCTCCGCCTCGAGGCCCTCTCCTGCCCGCATCCGCTCTGTCGGCCGCGCTGCTCTGGAGCCTGAGAGGAGGAGGCCGAAGCCTCTCCCATACGCCTCCCCGCCGTAGTTCCAGCCAGCTGCGGCTTCCAGGCCGCACGGGCCGGGCCTGCGCGGGAGAGTCCAGACCTGAGACTCTTACAAAAGCGCCCCGCGGGGGAGCGGCCTTCCGCTCTGCTCTACACCAACCACGCTGGGGCCGCAAGGGGCCGCAAGAGCAAGTCCCCGCCGGCCCACCTCCCCGCAGCAGGCCCGGGGCCAGCCCTCCTGGAAGAAGCCCGGCCCACGTCCTCTGGGAGCACGCGCCCTACAGCCAGGGAACCCTTCACGACGGCCCCACCCAGCTCTCAGGACCCGGGATCATGGCCGACCCAGGAGCCGGCCGCGTCACCAGAGGACAGCTCTGGAAGCCCCGCCCCCACGTAGCCGCACGCACGCACGCACGCACGGGAACACGCCCCTCCTGGGTCCTTCCAGCCCCGGTCCAGTGGGAATTTACCTGAATAGCGGTAGAGGTGTTTCCATACGGGGCGGGGCTTCACTTCCTCTTAAAGGAGACGCGCTGCGATTTCCGCAGCAAGGACTCCAATACCGCTTCCTTGCAGTGGTGGCCGCCCTGGTGGCTGTCCCAACATCTCCTTAAATTCAGTTCCGTTCAGTCGCTCAGTCGTGTCCAACTCTTTGCGACTCCATGAACTGCAGCACTCCAGGCCTCCCTGTCCATCACCAACTCCCGCAGTTTACCCAAACCCATGTCCATTGAGTCGGTGATGCCCTCCAACCATCTCATCCTCTGTCGTCCCCTTCTTCTCCTGCCCTCAATCTTTCCCAGCATCCGAAGAGTTCTATTTTTCTGGGAATGTGTCCGTTTCCTCTACATTTTCACGTTTACTATCATAAAGTTGTTTGTAATATATCCTATCTTTTTACCTGATATATAAAATTGCCCCTTAAATTATAGCTCAGTCAGTAAAGAATCTGCCTGCAGTGCAGGAGACCCAGGTTCGATCCCAGGGTTGGGAAGATCCCCTGGAGAAGGGAATGGCAACACACTCCAGTCTCCTTGTCTGGAATATCTTGCGGACATAGGAGCCTGGTGGGCTGCCATCCATGGGATCGCAAAAAGTCGGGCACAACTGAGCAGCTAACACTTAAACTAAGTTACTAAATTTTTAAGTGACTTGTATGGCCTTTTTGGAAAAGACCCTGACACTGGGAAAGATTGAAGGCAGGAGAAGGGGATGACAGAGGATGAGATGGTTAGATGGCATCACCGACTTGATGGATAAGAGTTTGAGTAAGCTCCAGGAGTTGGTGATGGACAGGCAGGCCTGGCCATGCTGCAGTCCATGGGGTCACAAAGAGTCGGACACGACTAAGCAACTGAACTGAATGCCCTTTTTGCCTTCCATCAATTTTCTTTAGAAAGAAGCAACACTGGGCTTTGTTGCTGCCCGCCACTAGTTGTAATGAATTCTGCCTTTTTAGCTTTCACTCACACGCAGGTCCCCACCCTTTCAACCCCACCTCCCACCCCCAGAGCATTTATGGTTGTAAGTGGATGTTGTATGACTATGTGAACACTAATCACAGCTGAGGTGGCTACTATTACCATGGTAACTTTTTCTTTCTTCCCCAACCTTTTGTTTTCCTTGGAGTTATGTTCCTTGGTTTCTCAGGTACTTAATAAGTCACTCCCAACTCCTACCTAAATATGTTCAGAAACAACAGGTATCCTAGTAATTAGGATGTCTTCTCTGGGGTCTCAGCTCCTTGTCTTTGGACTAGACACACAGCTGCCACCCCCGAAGCTTTCACTATGCTCCTGGGAGTCACCTTCCTCTTTTGTGTTGGATCCACAGTTCCTGAATATTAGGTTTTCTCCTTTCTTGGTGTACTCTTTCGTTTAGAAGAGTACATCCTCTAAGTTTCCTAAGAAAGGATGAGTGGAACAGACATTTTCAAAAAACTACAAGTCTTTAGCATGACTTTTATATGTATTTCCTTCCAAATTCTGAGGATTCTGAAAGGTCTGATTCCTCTCTTGTCCAATGTCACATTTGAGGGGTCTAAAGCTATTTTGATTCCTGATAACCTGTGTCCTGATAACCTCAGCGACCAATGCAAAGAAACAGAGGAAAACAATAGAATGGGAAAGACTAGAGATCTCTTCAAGAAAATTAAAGACACCAAGGGAACGTTTCATGCAAAAATGGGCATGATAAAGGACAGTAATGATATGGACCAAACAGAAGCAGAAGGTATTAAGAGGTGACAAGTATACACAGAAGAACTATACAAAAAAAGATCTTCACAACCCAGAGATTACTCACCTAGAGCCAGACAACCTGGAATGCGAAGTCAAGCGGGCCTTACTACAAACAAAGCTGGTGGAGGTGATGGAACTCTAGGTGAGCTATTTCAAACCCTAAAAGATGATTCCGTGAAAGTGCTGCACTCAATATGCCAGCAAATTTGGAAAACTCAGCAGTGGCCACAGGACTGGAAATGGTCAGTTTTCATTCCAGTCCCAAAGAAAGGCAATGCCAAAGAATGCGCAAACTACCGCACAACTGCACTCATCTCACATGATAGCAAAGTAATGCTCAAAATTCTCCAAGCCAGGCTTCAACAGTATGTGAACCGAAAACTTCCAGATGTTCAAGCTGGATTTAGAAAAGGCAGAGGAACCAGAGATCAAATTGCCAACATCCGCTGGATCATCGAAAAAGCGAGAGTTCAAAATAGACATCTGCTTTATTGACTATGTCAAAGCCTTTGACTGTGTGGATCACAATAAACTGTGGAAAATTCATGAGATGGGAATACCAGACCACCTGACCTGCCTCTTGAGAAATCTGTATGCAGGTCAGGAAGCAACAGTTAGAACTGGACATGGAACAGACCGGTTCCAAATCAGGAAAGGAGTACATCAAGGCTGTATATTGTCACCCTGCTTGTTTAACTTATATGCAGAGTATATTATGAGATATGCTGGACTGGATGAAGCACAAGCTGGAATCAAGATTGCCGAGAGAAATATCAATAACCTCAGATATGCAGATGACACCACACTTACGGCAGAAAGTGAAGAATTTGTTTAAAGTAAAAAAGGAGAGTGAGTTGGCTTAAAACTCAACATTCAGAAAACTAAGATCATGGCATCTGATCCCATCACTTCATGGAAAATAGATGGGGAAACAATGGAAACACTGAGAGACTTTATTTGGGGGGGCTCCAAAATCACTTCAGAGGGTGACTGCAGCCGTGAAATTAAAACACGCTTGCTCCATGGACCAACCTAGACAGCATATTAAAAAGCAGAGACATTACTTTGCCAACAAAGGTCCATTTAGTCAAAGCTATGGTTTTTCCAGTAGTCGTGTATGGATGTAAGAGTTGGACCATGAAGAAGGCTGAACCCCAAAGAATTGATGTGTTTGAACTGTGGTGCTGGAGAAGACTCTTGAGAGTTCCTTGGACTACAAGGAGATCCAACCAGTCCATCCTAAAGGAAATCAGTCCTGAATATTCATTGGAAGGACTGAGGCTGAAGCTGAAGCTCTAACACTTTGGCCCACCTGACGCAAAGAACTGACTTGTTGGAAAAGACCCTGATGCTGGGAAAGACTGAAGGTGGGAAGAGAAGGGAAGACAGCAGATGAGATGGTTGGATGGCATCACCGACTCAATAGACATGGGTTTGCGTGGACTCTGGGAGCTGGTGATGGACAGGGAGGCCTGGTGTGCTGCAGTCCATGGGGTCGCAGAGTTGGACACAACTGAGTGACTGAACTCAACTCACTCAACCTGTGTACGTCCTGTTCTCTCCAGAAGTTACAGCGGCAGTCCCCAACCTTTTTGGCACCAGAAACCAGTTGTGAAGACAATTTTTCCACGGATGGTGGAGAGGCACAGGGGTGCGCACACAGGGGTGGCGAGCCTCCCGAGAAGTATGCAACCTGGATCCCTTGCATGCACAGTTGACAGTAAGGTTTGAGCTCCTGTGAGACTCTAATGCCTCCTCTGAGCTGACAGCAGGCGGAGCTCAAGTGGTAATGCCAGTGACGGCAGCAGCTGCAGATACAGGTGAAGCTTTGCTCGCTCACCTGCCACTCACCTCCTGCTGTGCAGCCGGCTCCTAACAGGCCGCAGGCTGGTCCCAGAGGTTGGGAACCCAAGTTATAGAATCTTTTCTCCCCAGTGATCTGGAATCCCACAGTGATGTGTCAGGGCTGGTCACATGCCACAGTTAGTTCTAGCTGGTCCTTTTAATCTGGGGACACAGCCTTCATTCTCAGAATTCTCTTGAATTCTTTACCGGTATCCACTGGATGATTTTCTTTGGTCCCATTCAGTATTGCTATCTTTTGAGTGTTTCCTTTCAGGTTGGTGAGACTCCTTAAGAAGCCTCCTCCTCCTTTATTTCCTGCCTGGAGGACACGGCCTATTTCCTAAGCTGAGGACTTTACATCCTGAACGCTGATGTCTCCGCTCCCAATGGGCTAGGGCAGCGACAAGTGCCCACCTGTATGCAGTGGAGACTTACAGCTGCTTCCAAACTGGCTTTTGGCCAGTCCTGCTGCTTTCACCCCTTACATCCACTTCTAGAGGCGCCTGAAACTGCCAGCCCCAGAGCTTCCCAGAGCTCTGCAGTAACACCATGTTCTCAACTGTTCTCGTTTCTCTCCTACGATGTCGTTTTCTCAGGCACTTCTAAGTCACTTACCATTCATCTATTTTCTTGAGAGTTTCCAAAACTTTGTTGCCATTTATAGGCATCTTAGTGGATTTACGCTTTTTTAAAAAATTAAAATTCCCTGTAATTTTAATGGGGTTTCAGGAAGGAACTATGGTGAACAGCCACATCTAGTTATAAGAAGTCTGGGAAGTGAAGACATTATTCAGAGGATTCAAGTCTCCAGCTGTAACTGTGGATTCTGTCATCACAGACATAGACAATGGATAGTGGAGGATAACCAGCAATCCCTGCCACACGGGCAGCTGGTTTTTGAGACAGAACGTGAGGCCATTTTTCAGCAGAGCAGGAGAGGTATACGTCTACAGATGGGCCTTAGGGACTGGTATGAGGAACAAAGAAAATATATGAAATATTAATAGCAAATACAAAGACATGCCATGGAGTCATGGAGAAACGAATAAACGCTTTATTTAGTTCATTCATTCCCAAAGCTTCACAACTCACCCTCCCACTGTCAAAATAAGTCACATATGACACAGCCCCCAACACCTCCCTACCCAAGAGAGCGCTGTAGGACAGTGTCACCACGATGGAGAGCCATGTGCTTCAGACACTTTAGGGGCACTTTCTCTTCAGACTAAAAACCCACAAACTGAAACAGGCTCATCCCAGTTTAAACCTATGCAGCACTATGAGCGCCTCCCGGGAACACTGGGGGCCCCCAGAGCAGGGGAAAGAAGCCTCTTAGACTCCCATTTACAGATGCCCCTCTCTGCAAACCATGAGGAACTCTCTGGAGAGCCACTGTCTCTACCTGAAGTGCATATACAAAGATACCACGTGATCAATTCTTCTCTCCAATGAGATAAACAGTACACAGAATTAAGGCATTTGGGGGGAGTCAACAGGGAGTAAAGCATTCGTTACAGTTACAATAACCTACCAAAGATGTCCATCCCATTTCTGAAAGCTCCTAACCAGGCCCAAGGGCAGCAACAGCCATGGTCCCAGCTGCTGCAGACAAGCGCGGTCACTACCAAAGAGAAAGGGAAGACCCAGGGCTGATGCCAGCGCTCCTGCAGCACATGGGCTCCCGTGCGTGTCACACCGCACATGCCCAACACCAGACAGAAATCACGGGGGCTGGCAAACACTGCAGGGAGGCGCAGGGGTGCTGGCGGCTAAACCACAGCAGCAAACTGAGGTGCTAACACCCGGGAGAGCCATGCTCAGACACCACACGGAGCTGGACACATGCACACGCACATATCACGTGGTAGAGGCCTGAGGTCCAAAAGAAAGGACCCTCGTGCCCTCCAGACACTGAGCATGAGTTAAGGCAACAGAAGCCACCTCCACCCTCACTCACTTCCCCATCCAACCGTCTCCCTACAATTTACGGTGTATACTCCACAGACCACTGCACTTCAGAACCTGCATGCCCCTCCCACGGAGCTCTCCGAGGACAGGATCCCACTGACCACTCGTGTACACTTCAGTCGTTTATTCCACATCAAAGGAGTCAGGTTGGAGGGCGGGGAGCGTGAGAAGGAGAGTGAGGCCTCAGTGAGCGAGAGAGATGTCAGGCGGCCGAATGAGACACTTCCAGGAGAGAGCGCCGAGCTAGTGGGGCACCCAGGCCCCTCGGGCCCAGCCGCTGAGTGCCTGGCAAGGTGGCCCCAGGGGCAGGGGAAGAGCCTGAGCCCTGGCACCAGAAGGCCCACCCCACCGCCAGCGCCAAGCCTTGGGGTGCCTCAGGTGCCCAGGGTGAGCGGCAGCCCCACTGAGGAGCCACGCTAGCTTCCTGGGAGGGTCCTTCAGGGGTGGCCAGAGGCCCACCACTACAGGGACGGCGCTGTCATCACAGACACAAGCACGCGCTCCTAATCCTCCCGGTGACCACAGGGCCTGTCCCCGGACTACCAGGCAGCAGAGCCACGGGCTCTCCTTCAGCTGCGGACAGGCCGCTGGAGACTCCAGGAGGGACTCCTCAGTCGTGAACACAGGCTATAGACAGACTGTGGGTCCCGACGCTGGCTCTCAGAGCCTGGCCAACTTAAAAAGAAGTTCTGGGATCTGACGAAGGGCAGCCAACATTTTATTCTGCAACCAGGTGCATTAAAAAAAACAACAATGTCGCCCTCAATTATCACCTTCACTACATAAAAGGACATTTTATCACCCAAATTAGGAAGAACGTACCTCAGACTAAGACGACCCTCTAAATGGAGCACACCTGGCTTCCCCTGTGACTCCACGCGCGTCCCTGCCCTTCTACCTGCACAGGACACCTGTGTCACGGCTGCCACAACTCTCACCGTCCCCCGGGCACAAAGCCCAGCCGACCAGCAAGGCCACAGGCCGCCACCACCTCAAAGGCACATCCGCCGAGAAGAGGGACCACGCGCACAGAGACACTGCTGACACGCCACCAGGACGGCTCAAGGGCCCAGTGCTTTCACAGACATTCTCCCGTGTGTCCTCATGACAGCCCCACGAGAAAGGAATGGCCGGCCCTGCCGTCAGAAGGTGGCCTCCCCAGGGCCAGGCCTGCTCAGGGCCAGGCAGGAGGCAGCTCAGCACAGAAGTGCATGGCGGACTTTCCCTGCCTCGGTCCAGCCTTGCCTGCAGGCTCCTCTTACACTGCTGCATGAACCTTCCATTTGAAGAGTCAATTCACAGAAGAAAGGGGAAAAATGATGGCACGTAGGTCTGATAACAGAAACATATTCAACATGAGAAAATTGTGTTGAAAAAGAAAGAAACTGTCCTTTCTTTTTAAAATGTTCTGTTTAACAAGTGCTTGTTGACTAAAACTTATCAAACATCAAAAGAGAACATCAAAACTAAGCATGACAACCTTGAACCCTTTCCTGGAACAAGGCAGGGCATAAATAAATAAATACATAAATACCAGAAATAATATGAAAAGGCACGGATACATATGACATTGATGGGTTTTGAAAATACATTCAGAACTCCCAGCAGGACGCCAAAGCGGAACCCTCTCAGAGGTCTCAGCGCTGCCCCACCTCCCCAGGTCCAGCCCCACCCGTCCACTGCAGCCGAGGCCCTGAGCACAGGATTCCTTCGGCCCAACGGCCCTCAGGTGACCGAGCAAGTGAGGACACTCCTGAGCCAGGCTGGGGGCCCCGGCTCCTGCCCATCAGTTTGTCATGCCCCATGGGCACAGTGCTCTGGACCACAACTTCATCACCCAGGTCCATATTTCCTGGCTACGTGGCAGTGGGCACCCCAGGGTTTGGAGACTGGGCTTTTATAAAGTGCTCTGTGGAGAGAGTGATTCCTTCCTAGCCTGTACCCTACCTATCCCTGCCAACAACAGAAAAAGGGAGCTTTAGTAACGTGAGGCTCAAAACAAGAAGAAATGGCCCTAAGTACATAGCTATGCTGTTTTCAGAGTCATGTGTGGCATGTATGGAATTTCAAGCTAGAGGCTGAACCTCAGTTGCTGGGAGTCTGAAAAAATTATCTTAAGGCTGGCTGGACACAGAAAGTCAACCTGCCTCTATAAAGGACGACTGGCCCTGAGCCCACCACGCTCTGGGGCACACGGTGCGGGGCCCCTCACTCCCTGGCTCAACCCCTCCCCAGTCCCAGTCCCTCCCTGGCGAGGTCTGGGCCAGGCCCAACAGTGAGGATCACTCAGTCCAGTCCTTCTAGAGAGACCCCAGAAAAATGGTTCCACCCCCCAGAAACAAGTCCTGCACTCACATCACCCTGCACAGCAGCCTGACAGCCACTCCACGGCGCCAGCCAGGGGACCCCGCCTCCAGGCAGCCCGACACTCCTGCCTGGCAGCGCCCCGGGTGCTGCTTTCCAGGTCTGTGAACAGTCACCTCCTACCCCAGGGAGGCTCTGTCCCTAACAAACCCCTGCAGACAATGCCCAGCAGGGCACACAGGGTCCCGTGAGCCTGCAGCACGGCCCCCGGGAAGGGAATCCAAGCCAAAGGGCAGCTGCCGGAGCGCAAAGTGAGGTGAGTGAGCTGCTCCTGAGACTCCTCTAGCCAGGCTGAGAAGGGGACGTGCTGCCTTGCGCCCCAGGGACACTCCCTCCAGTGGTTCCGCAACCTCGCTGGCAGCTTGGCCCCCTCCTGTGGCTCCGCCCCTCTCCAGAGGCTCCAGCTATCCTACAACCCTTCCCTATACGAGGGAGAGCCCTCCCGCAACAGCTGCGATGGAAGCCACTGCCCAGAGCCGGAGAGTCCCACCACGAGGGCCACCGGCACACTATCACTCTCCCAGACCAAAGCCCCGCAGTGCTCGGATTTGGTGGCAAAGGCACCATCTGCTACCCGCCCACGGCCCCTCCTCTCTCAGGACGCCTCTCCTGCTGCACGTGGGACCCCGAGTTCTGAATGCAACCCACCCAGCAGGTTCGCAGCCAAGAGCGGCAGCACACAGCCCGCTTTTGAGCCCCCAAGGCCGCAGCCGCGGCCTCAGCTTGCAACAAGCTCCAGTGGCTGCATCTTCCCCTCTGAATCACTGATGACTTCTCTCCCCCTCAGAATTCATTCGTGTGCAAATGGGCCGGCCTGGCTTCCAACACACGTCCATCAACGCCAGGAGGCAGACTCAGAACTCCAGCCTCAATCACGGAAGACCATGACCAGACGCTGCCGGTCTGGTCAGTGAAGACACACAACAATGCTGATAATTAAATAAACCCATATCATTTGTTTAACTGCTACAGAAAAGCTAAACACAGATGTGAAATCTGCCCATTTCTAAACACTTTTCATGGATCCACACAATGGTCCTGAGGCCTCAACAACCAGATGTGATTTCCCTGCAAACAACAGCACCTGGACGCTTCAAAGAGGCAGCCACTGGCCCACCTGTGCCAGCATGACATACGTCTGGCCACGCAGCCCTGCCCACAGCTGAGCTGTTGGGTGATAACCCAGCTCAGTTCTCTCCCTCCCCTAGCCCCTGGCAGGCCACAGGAGACCTCTAACCTCACTGTTATCTCCCTGTTCAGTTCTAGGAGCAGCTACCAAGACATCAGGTCCAAACAAGTGAAGCGCAATCAGCCAAACACAAGATGTTCTGTCCACAGGACACCACAGAACTGAAAGCTCTGAACCACCCAGAAGACGAGTCAAGTTTCTACTTCGCAGTGCATGCATGGACTTCTGTTAGAACTGGCAGTGGATGCTGTTGGACGGTCCTTGGTCCAAGTGGAGGCAGTGGGCCTCCTGAAATCAGTGGACTTCTGGAAGCTCCCCAGAGTGAAATGGCAGAGAACTCGTGAGACCTGTTGGCATGATGCTGGGCACAGCTGGGTATGGGGCTAGGTGTCGAGCTCTGAGCATTACCTAAAGAGACTGTGAACACTGTAGGTACGGACCTTGAGACAGTAAAGCCAACCCAAGTGGCCAGGAAACCATCCTTGAATGAAGCCAATTGACATGATGCCCCCACCACATGGAGAGAACACTGAGGTGGCAAGGAAAGCGTGTGTGTGTGTGTGTGTGTGTGTGTGTGTGTGTAAACATCACATATTCAACCCAGGAGCTGGGAACACAAACTCACAAGTTCAGGAACTGTGTCTCTGTACTCTACTTTTTTACCAAAACTCCCTTTTTCATTTGACTGCAATCAAGCCATCAAGTTGAGACGTGAACCCAGAAGCAGTCTGGAAGATGCCAGTCCTCTCTACTCAGGATATCAGCAGACCTCCAGCTTGAGGACCTCCAGGATATCAGTGGCCCCAACTTGCTCACATTTCAAGGCCCACTGCATTAATTTCCAAACAGACTGAGGAAGCACAAAATAAAGTTGTGTAGGAGCCTCCCAGCTGACACGGATACTGACCCCAAGACTGTCCAATGCCCAAACGCCTGAGAGAGAACACAGTCCGGGGGGACAAGGCTGGTCCTGCTTCACCTGCAGCCAGGCGGGACTCGGCAGCACAGGACATGGTCACGGGGCGAGAGTCAGTGTTAACTTGCACGGCAGGTCACTGCCACCTCTTCACTGCAATCAACGCCGCTCCAGAATTCTACTCGTAAAGCAGAAACTTTTTTATGGGGTCTGGCAGAGGCAGCGAGGGGATCAGATGGAGGCGGTATTTGCCGAGCGCTCTTCTCACAGCCACACGGCACAGATTCAGCAGGGACCTGGGGACACCTGGAATGGGTGGGAGGAAAGGGAGAGACAGAGGAAGGGGGGGTTAATCCAGTTTCTCCCCTATCACTCGGACCAGAGGCTGGTGGGGACGGCAGGCAGGACACAACAATGCTTGCTGCCAGCATCCCAATTTCAGAGGCGAGCCGGCTCTGGTGACAAAGGCCTGTTACCTGCTCCTTCATCAGCACAAGGAGCACAATCTTCACTATCCAAGCATCTGCTCACCTCTGCTGAGTTCCCTAGGCAGAGAAACGAGAGCTGACCACTACGAGCCCTGATCCTTGCCCTCTGTCAGCCTCTGCTCTTGGTCTACCCCAGAAGCTCCAGAGCGGTTTGAGGGGGACAGACCAAGCAATAGAGGAGGGTAGGCTGATCATTTTACTCTGGGTGAAGAAAAGCCTCACTGTCTCTGCCTTGTGCAACAGGCATGAACACAGGCAGCCCAACTGTCCGTGTGGCTCCAGCTGACCAGCACCAACTCTCAACAGGAGCGGGTTTCAATGACCGCTTTAGGGAAAGCCAGTAACAAGAACACAACACACAGGTGTTCTCAAGAGGTAAGGGACTGGGGAAGGGTGGTCACTCAGAGGCGCTCAAGACCCAGGCAGGAAAGAGGGTCAACTCCTGAGTCCCGGAGAATGATAATGAGACCACACCACGGATGAACCCCAGACTCCCTGTCCATCAACAGGGACAGAGCCCTTCTTCATAAATAAGCAAACCTCAGACTTAATTCTAGCAAAAATCAGGCTTAGTTCACAATCCAGAATGATGGTATTTGAGTGGAATTGAAGAAGGGAGAGTCAGGCGCCCCAGAGAAGGAAGAACTTGAAATCTATTGTAAAGCAAACACTTAAAAGCCATAAACGCAAGAGTGAAAGAATTTCAGATCACAAAGTAGAGCGAAGGAGTAAAGAGAACATAATCCCAGGAACTCTGAGAACGTGTATTTTTATAGATTCCTTGCTATTAACCCCTGGTGTCCAGGAATTTAAAAAGAAACTAATCCGGAAGACCATTCTAAAAAATTCCTAATCCTAACTGAAGGTTCTGACCAGGTGCTAATTAGGTTTTTTTTTCATTCTGCAACTTGGTTCATTCAACCGGTTTAAAGAGACAGCCAGGCAGAGCTGAATTAAGGCCACTTACTTCTGGCTTCTTTAAAGACCTGCAGCGCCTCGGGGTCCACCTTCCTCCTGCCTCTCGACTCTGGGCCCAAGGACTCCCACTTGACCAGGTTCAGGTTGGCTCCAAACTCCACCAGCAGGCTGACAAAGGCCGCCTCGCAGCCATGACGCAGGACGGCGTCCATGACGCAGCCGGGCGAGCCCCTGTAAAAGCCCTGCGTGTTGACGGGGCCGTTGCAGTTGAAGTCCGGGTTCGCCCCCGCCTGCAGCAGCAGCTTGAAGCACTGCAGGTTGTGGTAGGCAGCACTGATGTACAGCGGGCAGACCACCAAGGAGGTGAGCCGCCGTGAGAAAGGGGGCTGGGCGTCAGGAGTCAGGTGGTGGTTGACATCGACGTCCGCCCCATACCTGCAGAGAGACACACGGAGAGTCAGGCCAGCATGGTCGGCAGACCCTGACCGCACCTGCAGGGACGGCCCGACGCCCCAGCACCGGAGCATCCCCTGCTCACAGTGGGCCCAAGACTCCCAGCAGGCACCACGGTAGCTCAGAACCTTAGGATCCTCTCACACAAGAAAACTCCTAAGGGAATTCTTTCTAACCTGTGAAGACCCAACAATCCCACGGCTATTTTAACTATTTCAAACAAAGATAAAGAAGGACAATTCCCAAATTCATCTTATGCAATGAACAACAGAATAAACCCCAAACCAAACAAAGGTCATACCATAAAGAAAACTTACCAGTGACCTGCACTTAGGAGCATCAACTTACAACCTCCAATTAAACGTCAGCAAAGGGACTCCAAACACATTAAGACAGCAACACACGATGACCTCATGGGGGTTATTCCAGGGGTGGTTCCTGTATCAGAAACTCTATTAACATAATCCATCATATTCACAGAACTAAGGGGAAACGCTGTGGATGTGACTGGTGATGAAGCAAGGTCCGATGCTGTAAAGAGCAATACTGCACAGGAACCTGGAATGTTAGGTCCATGAGTCAAGGCAAACTGGAAGTGGTTAAACAGGAGATGGCAAGGATGAACGTCAACATTTTAGGAATCAGCAAACTAAAATGAACTTGAGTGCGTGAATTTAACTCAGATGACCATTATATATCTACTGCTGTGGGCAAGAATCACTCAGAAAAAATGGAGTAGCCATCACAGTCAACAAAACAGTCAGAATATGCAGTACTGGATGCAGTCTCAAATATGACAGAATGATCTCTGTTCGTCTCCAAGGCAAACCATTCAATATCACAGTAATCCAAGTCTATGCCCCAACCAGTAATGCTGAAGAAGCTGAAGTTGAATGGTTCTATGAAGACCTATAAGATCTTCTAGAACTAACAGCCAAAAAAGATGTCCTTTTTGTTATAGGGAACTGGAGCAAAAGCAGGAAGTCAAGAAACACGTGGAATAACAGGCAAATCTGGTCTTGGGAGTACAAAATGAAGCAGGGCAAAGGCTAAGAGTTTTGCCAAGAACGCACTGGTCATAGCAAACACCCTCTTCCAACAACACAAGAGAAGACTCTACACATGGACATCACCAGATGGTCAATACCAAAATCAGACTGGTTATATTCTCTGTGGCCAAAGATGGAGAAGCTCTATTCAGTCAGCAAAAACAAGACCGGGAGCTGACTGTGGCTCAGATCATGAACTCCTTATTGCCAAATTCAGACTGAAATTGAAGAAAGTAGGGAAAACCACTAGACCATTCAGGTATGACCTAAATCAAATCCCTTGCAATTATACAGTGGAAGTGACAAATAGATTTAAGGGACTAGATCTGACAGAGTGCCTGATGAACTATGGGCGGAGGTTTGTGACATTGTACAGGAGACAGGGAGCAAGAAAAAGAAATGCAAAAAAGCAAAATGGCCATCTGAGGAGGCCTTACAAATACCTGTGAAAAGAAGAGAAGTGAAAAGCAAAGAAGAAAGGGAAAGATATACCCATGTGAATGCAGAGTTCCAAAGAATAGCAAGGAGAATTAAGAAAGCCTTCCTCAGCGATCAGTGCAAATAGAGGAACACAACAGAATGGGAAAGACTAGAGATCTCATCAAGAAAATTAGAGATACCAAGGGAACATTTCATGCAAAGATGGGCTCAATAAAGGACAGAAATGGTATGGACCAAACAGAAGAAGAAACTAAGAGGTGGAAAGAATACACAGAACTATACCAAAAAGATCATCACAACCCAGATAATCACGATGGTGTGATCACTCACCTAGAGCCAGACATCTTGGAATGTGAAGTCAAGTGGGCCTTAGGAAGCATCACTATGAACAAAGCTAGTGGAGGTGATGGAATTCCAGTTGAGCTATTTCAAATCCTGGAAGATGATGCTGTGAGAGTGCTGCACTCAATATGCCAGCAAATTTGGAAAACTCAGCAGTGGCCACAGGACTGGAAAAGGTCAGTTTTCATTCCAATCCCAAAGAAAGGCAATGCCGAAGAATGCTCAAACTATTGCACAATTGCACTCATCCCACACACTAGTAAAATGGTGCTCAAAATTCTCCAAGCCAGGCTTCAGCAATACACAAACTGTGAACTTCCAGATGTTCAAGCTGGATTTACAAAAGGCAGAGGAACCAGAGTTCAAATTGCCAACATCATGTGGATCATTGAAAAAGCACGAGAGTTCCAGAAAAACATGTGTTTCTGCCTTATTGACTATGCCAAAGCCTTTGACTGTGTTCAGTTCAGTTCAGTTCAGTCACTTAGTCATGTCTGACTCTTTGCGACCCCATGGACTGCAGCACATCAGGCCTCCCTGTCCATCACCAACTCCCAGAGTCCACCCAGACCCATGTCCGTTGAGTCGATGATACCATCCAACCATCTCATCCTCTGTCGTCCACTTCTCCTTCTGTCTTCAATCTTTCCCAGCATCAGGATCTTTTCAAATGAGTCAGCTCTTCGCATCAGGTGGCCAAAGTATTGGGGTTTCAGCTTCAACATCAGTCCCTCTAATGGAACACCCAGGACTGATCTTTAAGATGAACTGGTTGGATCTCCTTGCAGTCCAAGGGACTCTCCAGAGTCTTCTCCAACACCACAGTTTAAAACCATCAACCATCTTCAGCGCTCAGCTTTCTTTATTGTCCACCTCTCACATCCATACATGACTACTGGAAAAACCATAGCCTTTGTTGACTAGATGAACCTTTGTTGGCAAAGTAATGTCTCTCCTTTTTAATATACAGTCTAAGTTGGTCATAACTTTCCAAGGAGTACTTACTTTCCAAGGAGTAAGCGTCTTTTAATTTCATGGCTCCAGTCACCACCTGCAGTGATTTTGACTGTGTAGATCACAACAAACTATGGAAAATTCCTCAAGAGATAGGAATACCAGACCACCTGACCTGCTTCTTAAGAAACCTATATGCAGGCCAGGAAGCAACAGTTAGAACTGGACATGGAACAACAGACTGGTTCCAAATAGGAAAAGAGTACGCCAAGGCTGTATACTGTCACCCTGCTTATTTAACTTATATGCAGAGTACATCATGAGAAACGCTGGGCTGGAAGAAGCACAAGCAGGAATCAAGATTGCTGGGAGAAATATCAATAACAGGTATCAGCTATGCATATGACACCACCCTTATGGCAGAAAGAGAAGAAGAACTAAAGAGCCTCTTGATGAAAGTGAAAAAGGAGAGTGAAAAAGTTGGCTTAAAGCTCAACATTCAGAAAACGAAGATCATGGCATCCAGTCCCATCACTTCATGGCAAATAGATGGGGAAACAGTGGAAACAGTGGCAGACTTTGTTTTTTGGGGCTCCAAAAATCACTGCGGGTAGTGACTGCAGCCAAGAAATTAAAAGATGTTACTCCTTGGCAGAAAAGTTATGACCAACCTAGACTGCATATTAAAAAGCAGAGACATTATTTTGCCAACAAAGAGGTCTGTTGTCAAGGCTATGGTTTTTCCAGTAGTCGTGTATGGACATCAGAGTTGAACTATAAAGAAAGCTGAGCGCTGAAGAATTGATGCTTTTGAACTGTGAGGTTGGAAAAGACTCTTGAGAGTCCCTTGGACTGCAAGGAGATCCAACCAGTCCATCCTAAAGGAGATCAGTCCTGAATATTCACTGGAAGGACTGATGCTGAAGCTGAAACTCCAATACTTTGCCCCCCTGATATGAACAACTGACTCATTTGAAAAGACCCTGATGCTGGGAAAGACTGAAGGCAGGAGGAGAAGGGGATGACAGAGGAGATGGTTGGATGGCATCATCGACTCAACGGACATGGGTCTGGGTGGACTCTGGGAGTTGGTGATGGACAGGGAGGCCTGGCGTGCCGCAGTCCACGGGGTCTCAAAGGTTGGACACGACTGAGCAACTGAACTGAACTGTAGGGGAAAAAGCCATAATTGTCTCTCAAACGCAAAAGAAGCATATGACAAAATTCAACACTTAGACATGTTTAAAAACACTTGATAAAATAGAATATGAAGAATACTTCCTTAACATGATGAAAAATATTTCCTCATCCTAGAAGTCAGCATCTCACCTAATGGACAAACATGAGCAGCAGCCTGGCCAGGAACAAGACACAACGTCCCACTTTCTGGCCCACTATTTCTAAAGGCGTGTTTATCTTTTAAAGTATTAGTGCAACTAAACAGAAAGCAATTAGCTGATTAAAATTGGAAAGGAAGAGGTAATTTTTCCTATTTACAGAGGACATGACTATGTCTGGAAAGCCCTAAATAATTAATGAAAGCACAACTACCAAGCAATGAAGTAGCAGGTTTTATACCAATAGCCTTTACATATACAAACAAAAACAAGTTACAAGATAAAGTGACAAGTATTTCATTTCTAACAGCAAAATAAACTTTAAAGTGAGACAGCTAAGCATAAACCCAACAGTAAACGTCCAAAGTTTACATGAGGAAAACTGTATTTTATAATTAGAAAAACAAAAATTTTTGAAAGTCACAAAAGCAGACACAAGCAAGACATACCACAGTCTTGGATAAGAACACCCAACATCATTAAGAGATCACTGAGTTTATTAATATAAATGAAAATACTCTTCCTAGACCTAAATAAGTTGATTATAAATATAAATACATAAAAATAACATCCTGAAGCTAAATAAGTCAATTATAAAGTTCATTTGGAAGATCAAACAGGACAAGATATAAAAACAAAGTTTTTTAACATGAAAATTAAAGAAAACCTTTTTCATGCCAAAAAAACAGCAGCAATAAGGGAAAAATTGGAGAAAAGGTAACGAACGGTTAACATCCTTACTCTATAAAGACCTTCTGAAAGGAGATCAACAGGTACACGAGCCAGAGACAGAGGAAAGGACGGTTAGCCTTGCTCGTAACAGAAACGCACGTTAAAACTACTGAGAGATATCACTTCTTACCTATTGGACTGCGGAAAATGCAAAAGCTTCCTGACCAGGCTTTAAAGAAAAATGGAGTCTTGTCCATTTCTGGGGTCATACCAAACGGAGCAATCTCTGCAGAGGGAAATCTGTAAAACCTGCGAAACTCCGAAAAGCCGTATACGCGAGGCAGTCCATTAAAACAGCACCCACAGCAGCTAGAGGCAGGTGACAACCCACAAGTTCATCAGGAGGGACTGAGTGATCGGTGGCCAACCCAAGGTGGCCCATCTGACGAGGGACAAGGGGCAGGGCAGGTGCTGCTCTGGCAGTCTCCAGGCCAGTGACGAGTGCGGAACGCAGGACGAGGAGCAGGCAGTGTGCTGCTGTCCACCCTGGGAAGAAGGCTTCACAGAGAACATGCATACGACTCACACCCAGACACACAGGCGTGTCTGCTTAGGGTTCAGTGACGCACGGATAAACCACAAAACTTCTTCAGTGGTTCTCTACAGGGCAGGGATGAACCAGGTGAGGGCAGAAGCTAGACTTCTTTTAATGCACTCTTTTACAGATTTGACTTTGGAACCATATAAATACACAATGTAAAAAACTGAACAGCAATCCCTAAAAACTGAAGCAAAAGGACACACCGTAACCCACCTGTGGGTCCAGCTGGTGCCTGTCTGTCCTGCCCACCAAGCTGGCTCTTCCTTCAGGTCCATGGAGCATCAAGAGCAGCCAGACTGCTCTGAGCACCAGAGTCGCCTGCAAGGCCTGCAGCTTCGAGCAGCCCCAGAGGCGGGAGCACTCTCCCCAGCCCTGAACTAACCTTTACAGCTGTCCAGGAACTCCTCTCCCGACTCTCAGAGGCAGCCTGGATGTGAGGATGAACAGAACACAGGCAGACACAGGAGCCACCTGACCTGGAAGCCTCATTCTCCAACAGAGCCTTCAGGATCCCCTCGAGGCACCTGCCCTTGTCACTGCGCTCAGAGACACCCAAATACATGGCTTTCTGTCAGGTATGTAAAGTTCTCCCAGGCCAAGTGCAAACTACCTACTGGTCATTTTATTCTAAGCAGAGGCCACTGACTACAGCAGGGAGGGTGGCCTGGCTCAGAGTGCCAGAGTCCAGGCCTAGTCAAGACGGTGCCCGTTAAGGATGCTGCCTGGTGAGGGTGGTGAGGAGCCCCGCGTGGGAGGGGCAGGAACACAGGAAGCTGGTTACTCTGAGGAATAAGAAGCAAGCACATCAGAGGTAAGGGGAGGGGCTTCCAGGGCAGCCCAGGGGTTGAGACCGCTTCCACTGCAGGGGTGCAGGTTCGATCCCTGGTTGGGGATGAGACGATGTGTGGCCAGAGGAAAAAAGAAAAAAGAGTAAGGGGAACCAGGTCTCTCAACGTCGACATCATAAATTTGGAAAAGGAGAAGAGCAGGATGACACAGAGCAGCTCAGAGCAGCCCCAGAGGTGGGAGCACTCTCCCCAGCCCTGAACTAACCTTCACAGCTGTTTAGGTGCTGAACTGGACTAAGGCCTCAGGCTGCACTCTTTAGCCGTCGGTGTGTAATAGACACAGGAATGTAGACGGAAACGTGTGCAGTAAGAGGGCCTGCAGACAGCAACACCCGACCAGCAAGAAGCACCCCCAGTGTCCAGATCTTGGCTTTCCAACATCATTCTCCTTGGAGAAACGACAACCCAGGGCTGAATCAGGCAAAGTACATATGAGCCCAGAATAACTCTAACTCCACAGGAAACCATGAGTCGAACATAAATGGATTAAAAATTTGATGAGGAATAAGATATATACATGGTTGCAAAGTACCTATCCACGAAAGTATTTATTAATCACAGAGGGAAAAAGAGGAGCTTCACAACAGAGAAAGCTGGCAGACACCGCCCTGGTCAACGAATGAAAGGGAAGGTCAGCAGTACTGGGACCAATGAAACCACGCGCAGCTTGACCGGATGCACGGAGCAGAACAGAGCCTGGCTTCTGAGAGTGTGCCCTGCCCCGGAGCTACCACTGGAGGCAGCACCGCGCACGGAGCCCCCACCGCCCTCCCAGACCCCAGACCCCTCACGGACGCTGTCGGCACAGTCTGTCTCACATGAGGGCAAGAGGCATGATGACGGGGTCCACTGTGCAGGGGCCCAGGGTGGAGAGAAGAGCAGCAATGTCAGGGCTTGGTAAACACTCGGGCCAACACTCACAGCCAGCAATCCTGTCTCATCATCCGTCTCTTCCCCAGAACAGATACCGCGGCGTCACGGCAGCACGGAGCTGAGGAAGACAACAGCGGCACACAGACCCACGGGCTCACAGGACACCGGGCTTCCCCTCTGACGCCGTGGAGCACCGTCAGCCGCGGAGCACCGTCAGCCGCGGAGCACCGTCAGCCGCGGAGCACCGTCAGCCGCGACAGATGCACGTGGCACCTGTCCCACAAGCTGTCCTAGGAGCGACCAGAGAAACCTTCTGACCCACAAACCAAACCAGGCAGAAACTGCCGTTTCACTTCATACGACCAATTAAGAGACCCGATTTCAAGCACTGAAATCTTCTTCCTCCTTATTCTTAGGAAGATGTTTTCCAGAATGTTTGTCATTTTGGGCAACACGACAATCTGGTATTAGCTGAGCTGTGGGAAAGACAGCCTTCATGCGCTCATAAAAACGTACTGGCTGCAATCCAGTTAATTTTAATCCTGAGTATTTTCCAAAATTCCCGTACTGCTTTTAATATTGCT
Organism: Ovis canadensis; assembly: GCF_042477335.2. Taxonomy (NCBI): domain Eukaryota; kingdom Metazoa; phylum Chordata; class Mammalia; order Artiodactyla; family Bovidae; genus Ovis; species Ovis canadensis. The sequence goes on from NC_091245.1 coordinate 3,588,526, forward strand.
GGCCAGGAACCATGGGACAACTGCATAAATCAACATAACTTTTGCACACACAGAAATACCACTCCTGACCTTTGTAAAACAAAATACCAAGGGAAACGAGAAGCGGGAGCTACTTGCAGAGGGACGTCAGACCACAACAGTGAGAGAGAGCGCCCTGCCCGTGAGGGACATGACACAGCGAAGGCAGGGGTTGAGTTTGGATTATACGTAGGTTGTGTTACTTGTTCAGTAACTTAACCCCATTCTTCAGAAGTCAATTATCGGGTCACTTAGAACACAGGAAACTTTACAATAGAGTCGTATATGCTCTTGGTACCTCACCATACAAGTGACATCCTGTGCTCCAGCAGGATGTCTGAGTAACGCTTTATCAAGAAGGGCATCTGGGCATGTACCTCAGAGTCAAGCCTGTGGCTAGTTCAAAGCACCAGTGCATCATGAACTGATTCACGTGCCCAACGGGATGTCTGGAAGCGGGACGAAATTTCACGGACCATCCTACGCCTGTGCTCAGTCATCAGCTGTGTCTCTCTGCGGACTGCATGTAGCCCGCCAGGCTCCTCTGCCCATGGGATTTCCCAGGCACGAATACTGGAGTGGGCTGCCATTTCCTCCTCCAGGAGATCTACCTGACCCAGGGGTCAAACTCACATCTCCTGCATTGGCAGGCGGGTTATCACTGAAAGTGAAAGTCACTCAGTCGTGTCCAACTCTTTGCAACCCCATGGACTATACAGTCCACGGAATTCTCCAGGCCAGAATCCTGGAGCGGGTAGCCATTCCCTTCTCCAGGGGATCTTCCCAAATGAGGGATCGAACCCAGGTCTCCAGCATAGCGGGCGGATTCTCTACCAGCTGAGCCACAAGGGAAGCCCAAGAATCCTGGGGTGGGTAGCCTATCCCTTCTCCAGCAGATCTTTCCAACCCAGGAATCAAACTGGGGTCTCCTGAACTGCAGGTGGATTTTTCACCAGCTGAGCTACCAGGGAAGCCCTGGATTGACCCTACTGGATCCATTTCCAAATTAATGACTGACATTCTCCAAGATGCAAAGACATGGGACTGAAGCGGCTTAGATTCCTGGGCTAAAAATCCTTAAAAAAAAGGGGGGGGGGGCGGGGGAAGCACTGCATTCCTTTATCCCTCTAACATAACAACCATATCACCCGCGTTTATCTCTCCAAAAGCCAACTCCAGAGCCATGTGATACGTAAAACCTTCTGATTTAATAGAATATATTTTCAATACCTAATTTAAAAACCACACTCTGCACTGGGTGAGATGTCCTCAGAACCACCCACTGTGCCTGTAACAATGCTGTAGTCCTCCTCCACAGTCCCTCCTGACACAGACAGCCAGCTGAATAAACTCCACTCGGTCCAACCACAGAAGAAACTGCCTCCAGAGCAAGGGAAGGGAGAGAAAGCATTGCTGGTAGAAAGAACTCACTGGGGCACAGGACTGAAGATGCAATCTTGTTCAAACTGATTAAATGACAATCATTAGTGCAATTAAAGTAAGACCATAAACCATCTAAAACAACAGAAAGGGAAAGCAAAGAAAACACAAATCATGGAACACAGACATAAAATAAAGGTATAGTTAAGACAGAAAGTTAACAGAAATAAACCTAAAATCAGCTACAGCGATAACGTTAATTGTATTCAGAAACAAAGAATCCCAGACCGTCAAACAGTAACTAAGCACACAAAGAGTTACTTAAACCCACTAAGATTCAAACTAAAAGTGACAGAATGCTACGAAACTGAACCCTCAATGAAACCGATGGTCTCCTCTTGCTTTCATAAAGGGAATAATCCACAGGCAAGAATTTTTATGAGCCCAATTAGCATCAAAATACAGAAAGCAAAATTATGAGAAATACAAGGGGAAACTGACAAATCATAACAGTAATTAGATACTAACAGACTTCTCTGAATTTGGGGCAGATCCAACGGTTAAAAATGTAAAAAACAGAGAGAGGGACTCTGAATAGAATTAACTGAAGCTACCATCTTGTACTATGAAACTACAACACCTGTGATTTGTACTTTGTTACAAGGATCCACAAAAAAGCAGTCTGATTTTAAAAAATAACTTTTTAAAAAAAGAATCTTCAACATGGACATTATATGATCTGTATTATCTGGGCACAATACAATAAAATTAAAAGTTCACAGAAGTTTTTATTAAACTGTTAAGAGCCTCAAAACCTATAAAAACAAAGAGGAAGTCAACTTCAGTGGCACCCCACTCCAGTACTCTTGCCTGGAAAATCCCATGGACAGAGGAGCCTGGTGGGCTGCAGTCCATGGGGTCACTGAGAGTTGGACGCGACTCAGTGACTTCACTTTCACTTTTCACTTTCACGCACTGGAGAAGGAAATGGCAACCCACTCCAGTGTTCTTGCTTGGAGAATCCCAGGGACGGCGGAGCCTGGTGGGCTGCTGTCTGTGGGGTCGCACAGAGTCGGATACGACTGAAGCAACTTAGAATTTTAAAAGTTTAGCAAAAACAAAGCTCTAGGCAAAAGTAAGTTAATAACCTTAAAAGTTTACATTGTTAATCAAGAAAACAATGAATAAGCATGTAACTCAAAAAGTTAGAGAAAAAGTAGAGGAAAACCAAGGAAAACAGGGACAAAAATAGATAAAAATAGAAATTAACCAGTCAGAAAATAAGAGAACTGATAAAGCCAAGAAGCAACTCTTAAAAAAGACAAAACAGACAAATCCTGTCACAAGCCTACTTTGAGATGGGGAGAAAATAAGGAATGAGAAGGCCGCTGCGGCGGCGGGGCGCAGCCCAAGCACTGACCTGATGAGGGCCTTCAGGATGTCCGCCCGGCCCACGCGCGAGGCGTGGTAGACGGGCGTGCTGCGGTGGTGCCGGCTTCCGTTGGGGTCGGCGCCGGCCTCCAGGAGGATCTGGGCGCTCTCCAGGTGCCCGTTCACCACAGCCACGTACAGGGCCGTCTGCCCCTTCACGTCCACCAGGTCCACCTCAGCCCCCTTGCGGATCAGGAAGTCCACGCAGTTCCCGTGGCCCGCGGTGGCGGCGATGCGCAGGGGCGTGCAGGGGAGCCAGCCGCAGCACCACACGGACTTCTCGTTGATGCGGCTGAGAGAGAGCACAGGCAGCCGGGCTGGGAGGCGCGGGACACGCCGGCCGGGAGCAGGGGCGGCCCTCGCGTTACGAACGCCTCCAGGGACTCTGCTGCAGGAGACGCTTTCACACACTCCCCCTGCCAGGCCCACGCCCGCCACAGGAGCCCCAGCCCACGGACCAGGAAACCTGAGGCACAGCTAGACAGCACCGGCACTAAGAGCGCCACAGCAGAGGGACCCCGGGCAGGCTCAGCCTGCACGGAAAGCGGCCCTCAGACCGAGAGCCCCGTCAAGGAACGCCACAGCCATGCAGTTCACGGACCCACCCCGTCTCCAGCTGAGGCGCACGTCACCTCACGCTCCCGGCTCTGAACAAAGCCCACCGAAGCAGTGACCCAGAAACACGCGGCGGGCCAGCGCTCCTCCTTCAGCTGGGAACTAGCTTCCACTGGCCAAGGAGGCCAAGGAATGCTCCAAGCACTCATCACCAAAGAAATACATCCCAACAGAAAAATACCGTCAAAACACCGGAGATTCGTGGAGCCCAAGTATTAGAGGAAACAATAACAGTGCTTGAAAAAGCGATATGAGACTAGCTGGCCTGACACCTAGCGTAACTCTCCTTTATTCTATTGTTACATCTGCAGTACCGCAAAGATTAGATGTTTTCTTCAGACTTGAGTCACTGATATTAAATATTCATGTGCAATCCATCTATTTGCTCTGTATGATGGCCCTTTCTGGATATTTGAAACTATTTTTAATAAATATCTGTTCTAATGAAATGATGCTAAGACATTAGAAGGGAAGGAGGAAACCTGTTTCTGTATTGTTAGAAATCCTTCTCTGGGGAACTACCCACAAAAAAGGGGTACAAATTTCAGGATCAATATGCAGACATTTGTCCCATCAACGCACTGCCAGCCTAAGCCCGAAGGGGAAACAGACACACAGAAAAAGCCTGGAGTTTCCAGCTGCAGATGAGTTTCAAACCTATCTGAGATTCCAATCTCAAACACACAGCCAGCCAGCAGAGTCTCTGTGCTCCCCCGGGTGTCTCCAGGAGGGAGACGTGATAGCAAGACTCTGATGCTACTGATCAAGGAAGGGCTTGCACTGGTCATGGGATGTGGCAAGGCAACAGGCAGGGCGCTATCAACAAAAGGAGCCAGAAGGTGGGCGCCCGGATCCCCCTGGGCGAGGAGACAGCAGACCAGAGGCTGAGCCCGGGGCCCCGCAGGCCGACGCCTGGGGGCCTGAACAGCCACGGCAGAGCTGTCAGGGTGTTGTCAGGTGTGGCCCGCCAGGCAGGCTGGACACACGGGGGCCTGATGCAACACTTCAAGGAGAGACTTTCTGTACCCGACTCAGGATAAAAGCCAGATGAGGCTCGCCAAGGCGCAGGGCCGCTGCTGAAGAGATAGCGAGGCTGGCATCAGGGGTAACCTCAGGGAAGCTGACACCCGGACAGCACCAGACGGTCACTGACAGAGCTGGGCCTGCACTCACGTCTCCAGGCCCTGTTTCTCTGGCTGCCGGCCACAAGCCTGCCGGTGCTTCCCTCAGTCCCCGCTCTCCCCGCCCCCTGGAGCTGGAAAGTATCAGGGGCTCCCCAGCTCCAGGCAGCGCCTCAGCAGCGCTCACCTCCGGTAGCTCTCTTCCTGCAGCAGGCTCCGCAGGGTCTGCAGGTCCCCCACGTAGGCGGCGTCGTGCAGCCTCGTGTCCTCGCAGTGCTCCAGCGGGTGGTCACAGAACTGCTCCCTCAGCCACTCCTTCAGATTAGGACCTGCACTGGAGAGAGGGGCGCCTGTCAGCTCCGGGAGGCCCTGCCGGGACAGCCAGCAGGGGGCACCGCCCACCCAGGACAGGGTCAGTCCTGCAGTCGTGCCCCACTCTTGACGACCCCATGGACTGTAGCCCGCCAGGCTCCTCTGTCCATAGAATGCTCCAGGCAAGAGTACTGGTGTGGGTTGCCATTCCCTTTCCAGGGGATTTTTCCAACCCAGGGATAGAACCCTCGTCTCAGCATTGCAGGCGGTTTCTTTACTGCCTGAGCCACCAGGGCAGCCCTTCCCACCGAGAGGGTGCTCTCCAACTTTCAACAATAGCACATCATTCCCCTGCCTCCAGAAACTTCCAGAGCCAGAGGGACGTAGAAAATCTCCTTGAATAAAGCTAGCATGTGCCCAACATCAAACCAGGCACGAATACAACGTTTAAAACTTTGGCGGGGTGAGGCATCAAAATCCAGACCTACTTAACAGAGAAGATCCTAAATAATATATTAACAAAGCAAAATCTGAAATATGAATCAAAAAAAAGTCACCACAGGACTTCCCTGGTGGTCCAGTGCTTAAGACTCCAAACCTCCACCGAAGGGGGCCTGGGTTCCACCCCTATTCAGGGAACTAAGATCCCACAGTGTGGCCAAAAAATAAGTCAACATAAAATTACTCTAATTTATTCCAAAAATGTCAGTACTGGGGGAAAAAAACATAAAATCCTCTCCTACACTACAAAAAGATGCTTGAATTTAGCAAAATTCAGTACCAAAAAAGTACTGCTCCATATAACACGAATGACTCTGCCATGCTAATCTAGGTAACAGCCTCACTACATAGGAGTCCCCATGAGTGACACACATTTTGGTACCTCAGATGAGTGCACTTTACTGAATGTAAACTGCACCTCAGTAAAAAGGAAAAAAATCTAAAATACAATGATATAAATAGAAAGCCAGACCTATATAATGAAGACTATAAAACTGAGAAACAATAAAGGCTAGAATGAATGCTGAAAACCACACAGTGTACTGGGATAAGAGTCAATGCTAGGAAAATTTTAAGTGATACCAAATAAATTAAGGGATTTAAAAAATCTCTTTGGGGCCTTTACATGAGATATGACCAAAATATTCTAAAGGTTTATTTGGAAATAAAAATAAGAAACACTTTCAGCTTATTCAGTATGTATGAGAAGACATCTACCCTACTGTTGTTGCTGTTGCTAGGTCACGTCAGTCATGTCTGACTCTGTGTGACCCAACAGACGGCAGTCCACCAGGCTCCCCTGTCCCTGGGATTCTCCAGGCAAGAACACTGGAGTGGGTTGCCATTTCCTTCTCCAACACATTAAAGCAAAAAGTGAATGGTAGAAATTATCTCTCATTAGAATCAAAAGATAAATAAAACAATCAATTGCCCAGAAAAGAGCTTAGCATAAATAATATGTCAGAAAGGGGCATCAAAGTTAAGTGAGGAATGGGAAGAGTAGTTGCTATAAATGGAATGCTTGTGTCTCCCAAAATGTTCTGCCAAATAATATGCTGGGAGTCCTAACACCCAGGTGATTATTAAGAGGTGGGTAGGACCTTAGTGGTTAATTAGGTCATGAGGGCAAAGCTGTCATGAATGGGATTAGCACCTTTATAAAAGAGACCCTGGAGCGTTCCATGGCCCTTCTGCCACATGAGGACACAGCAAGAAGATGGGCATCTACGAACCAGGAAGCCCTCACCGGACACGAAATATGCCAGTGCCTTGGTCCTGGACTTACCAGCCACCAGAGCAGTGAAAAATAAATGTCTGTTGTTTATAAGCCATCCAGTCTACTCTGCTATCACATCCTGAATGGACTAGACCCCAAGTACCGGTCACTCTTCAACAATGCAGGTTTGATCTGCAGGGGTCCACTTATACGTGGGCATCTTCAGCAGTAAATACCACAATGCTGCACTGTGGTCAGTGCCTGGTGGAATCCCTAGATGTCCGGGAACCTCACACGCAGAGGACCCCCAAGTTGTCCCGACAGTCAACTGTAGTCAACAAATTTTGTACAATGACATACCTACAGCTGACCCTTGAATAACATGGTCTGATGGGTCCACTCACACACAGATTATTTTCACTAAAAACACACTACACTACACAATCCATGGCTGGCTGACTTCTTGGATGCAGAACCTCAAATATGGAGGGTCAGTTGTAAAGTCAAAGGATTTCTGATTGTGGCGGAGCCCTGGTAACCCTCTGGGTTGTCAAAGGTCAACTGTGATTGAGCTCTTCACCTCACCATGGAGCCTTAAATGTCTTCAGATAATTACGAGTTCCATAAACTTAACTACATTGACAGGAAGCAGAAGGAAAGAGCATGAACCCAGACTGCTTCACCAAGTCCCCACAGTGCCAGGCAGCCTAGCACATGTGACCCTGCCACAGGTGGGCTCTCCAACCCTAAAGCTGCTTTTCATATCCAAATCAGATGTTCTGCCTACCGACTGTATACAAGGCTGGGCCATAGCACACTCCAGGATTTGATAGTTCATTACCAGAAGTCAGACACAAAGGCCCCAGGTCGCTGGGCAGAGCCGGGAGGGTCACTCAAGCACCCGCCACGACCAGGCCTCAGCAGATCAATGAGAAGGCATCGAGAAGCCCTTGGGCCCCCAGGCCAATCCTCCTCCAGAAGTTATTCTCCACTGAGTTACCCACAGAGTGGAAAAGTTCAAAGGAGGAATAAGACTCGGAAGCTGTAAGGAGACTGACACACTTGCTAAGTTCTCCTCCAAGCCTGCCTTTGTTGGCCTCTTCCAACCTACCACCTGCCCAGCTCCAGATTCAAGATAACTTTATGTCTGCATTGTTCTGGTCAGCTTCTCCAACGACAATACACCACTTAGGCATCAACCTTGACCCCTCTACTCCCAGGCCAGCAACACTGTAAACGCTGAAACAGCACCACCTGGATATTAGAGTGCCTATGTGTAGGGCAGAGTCAGTCTGCCTTCCTTCCACCAGACCACCCTCCACGCCGGGAAGCAGCAGGCAACCCTCCTCCTCCTCCTGGACACCTCTGCGTCCTTCCCTCACGCTCACAGGAAATGGTGTCCAGGACCCTAAGGTCTGGCTGTACCTGGGGCTAGCCGATACCAACCAAAGCCTGGGATGCTTTGTGTGTGTTTTTGTTCACTGGGGTATCAGTTCCTCAACCAACTGTTTACTGGATAATGAATGGAGGGAAGGATGAAAATCACTACTTGCACCTGTCTCCAAATCAACGTTATACCTTAAATTCTGGCACATTTAGGAGTAAGAGTAAAAAAATTCTTAGTTTATTACTAACTAACGAACTCTGTGGAGGGGTGTCTCATTGGATGTGCCTGTACCGCCCGCAGCATATAGAAGCACTTGGTACCCAGGGCAAACTCAAACAGGCAAGGAGGGGAACCGCCACCCACCCACCCCAGCCCACAGGTTAAGAGAAAGCCGCTCCCGACAGCGAGCAAATGCACTCCCCTGCAGATTCACACCTGCACAGCAGGAAGATTTCAAGGTGGGGACCCCTCCCCCAGTCCCGTGGCTATTCTGGGCAGTGGGCGTGCGCCTTTCTAGCCCGCTAAACTAAACTCTGTCAGGGCTGCCTCCCCGCCGGTGGGCCAGGCCCCCTGCAGCGGACTTGCTGTGTCACTGACAGCTCGCTGGGGTGGCGTTATCGCGGTCCCTTGCCCGTGCTAGGGCTGGAGTCGGGGCAACAGAAAAAAGGGCACCCGCCCTCCCAGGGGCTGACCCCTGGGGCTTTTCACACCTCTGGGTGCGCTCAGAACTGGAGAATGACCTACGTCCTCTTTACGGCTGGGGGCGGGGGATGTCACCTCCAACCCCCTAGGCAAGCTCCACAGGAGGGGAAGCCGAGCACCCGGGCCCCGGCGAGGTGCGCTGACCGACCCCGGCGGCTCCGTGAGGCCCTGCCGGTCACGAGCCGACGCGGCTTGGGCGCGACTGCCTCGGCCCCCTCGGCCCCGCCGCCCCCACAGCCTGGCGGCCGCGCGCGCACATTACCTGCGGGCGCCGGCCCGGCCCGCCCGCCGCCCTCCGCCATGGGCTCCGGCCTCCAGCCCGTCCGCAGCCGCCTCCCCCCGCGCGGCCCGCCTCAGAGACCCCGCCGGCCGGAACCACTTCCGGAGCCACAGCGCGCGCGACCGCTTCCGGCGCCACGGGCAGTGGCCGTGCGAGGACGCGGCTTCCGGCGGGCGCGCGCCTCCCTCAAGGGCTTCTGGGGCCTCCCGCTCCCGCTACGCTCGCGACGTGAGGCCCAGCGGGCGCCGGCGCCTGGGCGCGCGCTGCCGCGGACAAGCTCTGGGGCGGGGGGCGGGGCGGGCTGTCGGGCACCGCCTGGGCTGTGTTTGTCCACAGGAGGAGCGGAGGAGTCTGGGAAAATACGGCGCCTGGGGGCGGGGTCTAATTTGCATATCCTAAGAACTCAGGTTAGTCGGGCCCGTCCCCGCCCCCACTGGGAGGGCGTAGCCTTCTGCCGGGAGAATGTGGGAGGGACCAAGGGAGGGTTTAGCTCCGGGTTCGAATCCCAGGGGAGCCAATCTGATGGGGCAGTGCTCTGGGGTTGCTTCAGTCATGTCGGACTCTGCGACCCCATGGACTGTAGCCCTCCAGGCTCCTCTGTCCATGGGATTCTCAAGGCAAGAATACTGGAACGGGTTGCCAGGCCCTCCTCCAGGGCATCTTCCCGACCCAGGGATCGAACCCACGTGTCTAGGTCTCCTGCATTGGCTGCTAAGTCACTTCAGTCCTGTCCGACTGTGTGTGACCCCATAGACGGCAGCCCACCAGGCTCCCCCGTCCCTGGGATTCTCCAGGCAAGAACCCTGGAGTGGGTTGCCATTTCCTTCTCCAATGCATGAAAGTGAAAAGTGAAAGTGAAGTCGCTCAGTCGTGTCTGAGTCTGAGCGACCCCATGGACTGCAGCCTACCAAGCTCCTCCATCCGTGGGATTTTCCTGCATTAGCAGGAGGGTTCTTTACCACTAGCCACCCGGGAAGCCTAATTCCTTGCTTGAAGTCAAGGATCCTATCTATCAAAGTATAGCCCAGTGCCTGACACAAAGTGCTTCTTGAATAAATTAGTGAACAAGGTGATCATTTTCTTGCACACTCGCTTATTGAAATATTGTCAGACCTAAGTTTTGGTTTGTAAGCAGGGATTCCTTTGGCTCCTTCCACACTCCCCTGGGAGAAGGGCTCCAGCAGATGCAAGTGGGGCGTGGGAGGGGTGGAGGGAAAGGGAGTTGGGGTGGGGTCGGGGGGAGGGCAGGTGGCTGAGGACAGGTGAGACTGGAGACCCCCAACAGTTGTGCTGTGACCCGCTGGCCTGTCCTGCCTTGTAATTAAAGGACCAGGTCGGTGTAAGGGGAGCCATAGCAGCGGGGCTGGTGTCCCCAGGGGGGTGCTCAAACGCACGGGTGGCACCACCGGGCTGCAGTTCTGCAAGGGTGTTGGCTGGGGGGAAGGGGGCTGCCTCCAGCTCTGTTTGGACGTGATAACACCCAAGAGCACCAGCGGAAGGAGAGCTGGGCGTGATGCCCACACGCTACACTCCAGGGAGCCAGGGGCATGCCCAGAGCCACCTGGCCTGCACCTCAGAACACCTGGGAGCTTGAAAGTCAGGAAAACCTGGTAACAGTTCAAGTGTCCATCAGAGATGTTGGGTAAACAGTGTGGTCTGTCACAGGGTGACTTATTACTAGCTTTAAAAGGGAAGGAAGTCCTAACAAATAGGAGGACATGCACAAACCTTGAGGACACGATGCTGAATGAAAAAAGCCAGTCACCAAAGGCAAAGACTGCTGCTTGATTCCACTCACGAGTTTCCTAGAGGAGGCAGTTCATGGAGACAGAAAATGGATGGTGGAACCAGGGGCTGGGGGAAGGGGGAGTTGTTTAATGGGCACGAGTTACAGGTTGGCATTGCAGGCAGATTCTTTACCAACTGAGCCACAAGGGAAGCCCAAGAATACTGGAGTGGATAGCCTATCCCTTCTCCAGCAGATCTTCCCAACCCAGGAATTGAACCAGGGTCCTCTGCATTGCAGGCGGATTCTATACCAACTGAATTATCAGGGAAGCCCATCTTACCACAATTTCGTTTTTAAAGCAGGCCTGGTACCACCCCACCCTAGAGATCCTGATGCAGGCGATGTAGGGGGTGAGCTGGGCATGGGGATTTTGGAGGTGCCCAGGTGATTCTCATGCAGCCAGGCTGAGACCTCTGTCCCCGCCAGCTTCAGCAGCCCTGTCCCCCAGCCCCCTGTCTCCTCATGAGGGCCTGGGCTCCAAGGGGTTAAAAGGCCTGAGCGAGTGTCACTTCCTGTGTGCACCTGGATCTGATGCTGCCCTGGGGAATCCTCTCTGCTCTCTAGATAGACCTGAGATCCCTCTGGATCAGAGGCGTCCCACCCCTCCCCCTAACTGCCTGCTGGGCCCGGTGCTCTCAACACCAGCAGGGACTGGAGGTGGCACGGACCCTCAGGGCCCTGAGGTCAGGGAGGCTCGGTGCTGTGCCCACAACACACTGCGGACCAGCCAGGGCTCAAACCCAGGACTATCCAGCCCTGCAGCTTCTCCTCGGGCCTCGCCGTCCCGCCAGGGTCCAGTAAGCCCAAAACACCCACCAACACCCAGCTGCGGGTGGATCTACAGACAGAATGATCAGACCACACAACCACCCTGGGCACACCCGTCCTGGGTGGACACAGGGCCAGCGCTGCCTCTGGCAGAGTGGAGACTGTCTCTGCCCCTTCCAGGTCCCAGGGGCACGCTAGCTTTTTCCCACCTGCGTCGCCTCCTGCCGTCTGGTAGTTCAGGGCTGTCCCACAGCCACCCACTCATCTGTGTCCCCAAAATAAAGCACCCAACGTCCCCAGATGACCCCTCCTTGAAGTCTGGCCCAATCTTTCTGGAAGGTAGCTTGGCATAAAACGTTTGTAATCCTTGAGCAGAAATTGCGCACCCAGGATGCCCCCTGTCTGCACCCTCGGCCATAGACCTGCCCCCCAGCTCACCAGAAGCTCCCTCAGCTCCCACCCCGCCAGCTGGGTGACCGGGCTCCCTGCCAGCCTCCACCCGCACGTTCTGGGCCCCCATCTCATCTCACCTTGACTCACAGCTCGGGAGGAGCCGTCTTATCTCTCCGGGCAGAGACGTGGCTCCCTCGAAAGCTGTTTCTGCTCAGACAGATGTCTTAATTCACTCGCAGGAGCTCACCAGGACTTGATATTGAACAAATAGTCAGAAGTGACAGCCACTCGGCCTGGTGTGGGTGAGCCGGAGTGGACGCTGACCACGGAGCCTGTGGTTCAGTAAGGGAGTAAATAGGATCCTCGGGAAAGATAAGTCCCCCTCCTAACTCCTGGGACCTGTGAAACGGACCTGATTGGAGGAAAGGGGTTTTGCAGATGTAGTTAACTTAATGATCTCAGTCATCCTGGATTTAGAGTGGCCCTAAATCCAGCAGGCCTTTGAGTCTGAAACAAAAAGGGAGATTTGAAACTCGGACATGAAGCGAGAAGGCCGTGCGAGCAGACAGAGCCTGGAGGGATGTGGCCCCGAGCTAAGGAAGCCAGGACCCAGGGGCTTGAAGAGACAGGAAGGGTCCTGCCCAAGGATGTGGCCCCGAGCTAAGGAAGCCAGGACCCAGGGGCTGGAAGAGACAGGAAGGGTCCTGCCCGAGAACCTCCATAGGGATCATGGCCCTGACAACTCCTTGAGTTCAGACCTCTGCCCCCAAACTGAGCAAGAATACATTTCCATTGGTTTCTGAGTGTGTAGTAATTGTCCTGGTGGCCACAGGAAGTTCACACCCAGTCACGGACCAGAATCACAGATCACCTTGGGAGTGAGGGCCAAGAAAGAGGGAGTGAGGCTAGGGAACAGGAGGCGAGGTGTAGGGAGTTAACCACAGAGAAAGGCCCCGAAGTCAAGGGACCAGACAGGCGGGAGAGGCCCTTTCTGAACCCAGGAGGGAGGCTCTGTCGGCTGGGTGGTGCCCGGTCCTGTCCTGTGTCACTGGGTTTTACCAAGCAGTGTTGTGATCTGACCCAAGTTTGGGCGGGCCACACTGGCTGCTTGGGAAATCAAGGAAGAACAGGGTGGGGGGGCTGCAGAGAGACCCAGGCAACCTAGCCCACCATGCCACCCAAGGGGACAGAAGATGAGGGCCTTTGTAGGGCCGCTGCCCCCACATCCAACACTGCATGGTTGTGTGCATCCCCGGGAGCGAAGAGTTTGTCCTGCAAGAGACGGCCAGGTGGCAAAACACAGACCAGTTCAGTCCAGTCGCTCAGTCGCGTCCGACTCTGTGACCCCACGGACCACAGCACGCCAGGCCTCCCGTCCATCACCAGCTCCCAGAGTCCACTCAAACCCATGTCCATCGAGGCGGTGATGCCATCCAGCCATCTCATCCTCTGTCATCCCCTTCTCCTCCCACCTTCAATCTTTCCCAGCATCAGGGTCTTTTCAAATAAGTCAGTTCTTAGCATCAGGTGGCCAAAGTATTGGAGTTTCAACTTTAGCATCAGTCCTTCCAATGAACACCCAGGGCTGATCTCCTTTAGAATGGACTGGTTGGATCTCCTTGCAGTCCAAGGGACTCTCAAGAGTCTTCTCCAACACCACAGTTCAAAAACATCAATTCTTTGGTGCTCAGCTTTCTTTATAGCCCAACTCTCACATCCACACATGACCACAGGAAAAACCATAGCCTTGACTAGACGTACCTTTCTTGGAAAAGTAATGTCTCTGCTTTTTAATATGCTATCTAGGTTGGTCATAACTTTCCTTCCAAGCAGTAAGCATCGTTTAACTTCATGGTTGCAATCACCATCTGCAGTGATTTTGGAGCCCCCAAGAGTAAAGTCTGTCACTGTTTCCCCATCTATTTGCCAAGAAGTGGACCAGACGCCATGATCTTAGCCAGACATCCCCTAAAGCTGGTTCAAGTCCAAGGAGCCTTTGGTTTGGTCTGGAGACGCAGGGTAGCCAGGGTGTCTGGCTGAGCTGACCTCAGAAGCCTGGCTGCCTGGGACCCAGGAGCCTCTCTGATCCTGTCTCTCTCCTTGACCTGCCAAGCCTGTGTCTCTGTGTCACCGGCTAACAAAGCAACAGCCTCGAACCACAACCAGCTGGTGTCACCGCGTGTAACAGCACGTGGTTTCTGTGGACAGGAGTGTGGACGGGCATAGCGGGAGCGGCTTGTCTCTGCTTCACGACGGGGGCCTCGGCCAGGAGACCCCGAGGCTGGGGTGGGGTCGCCTGAAGGGACAGGGCTCACAAGCTGCTGCTGGCTGCTGGCGGTCCAGTCTCTTGGCTGCGAGGCCGCCTCTCTGTCTGTGGTTAACTTCTCACCTTCCCTGACTCCCATGGAAGCCTCCTGCTCCCTGGCTCCACTCAGTCCTTCTCAACCCTCACTCCCAGGGGATTAGCGATTCTGGGTGTGAGCTTCCTGTGGCTGCCATGACAATTACTACACACTTGGAAACCAGAGGAAACGTGCTCTTGGGGGCAGAGGTCTGAACTCAAGGTGTCATCAGGAACATGATCCCTCTGGAGGCTCTCGGGCAGCCTTCCTGTCTCTTCCAGCTCCTGGTGGTCCCGGCTTCCTTGGCTTGTGGCCCCATCCCTTCCAGCTCTGTCCGCTCGCACGGCCTTCTCACACTGTATCTCAAATCTGGGGCTGCGGTAGGAACACCCACACTTTGGGCTCCTCACAGCATGGTGACTGGATGCCAGTGGGAGGTCCGGGGGTGGGGAAGACAAGAGCAGGCAGGGGGAGAGAGGGAGAGAATTGGGGGGGATGCCTGTCCTATGACCCCTTGGAAGCTGTGAGCATCACTCCCACCACATTCTGTTGGTCCAAGGAGTGACCGATGTCCACCCGAGGTAAGGGGGCCGGCACGGACCCCGCCCATCTCTCTGTGCAGGAGCGTCAGCGTCACTTCCAGAGAACAGATGTGAGAGGGGATATATTTTGCTGCAGCTGTTTGGGGTCATACAGTCTCGCCTTCTCTCACTGTTTCCCTGACCCTTGCCGTCCCTCTCTCTGTCTCTCTCTCTTTCTCTCCATCTCTCTATCTCTCCAACACTGTCCCTGTCTCTCTGCCTGCTTGTGCTGGGCACATGCCCCCCCCTTTCTGCCGATGGACTTCCTCTCAGCTTCTGCCCTGGGAGCCCTCAGTCTTACTATGTGAGAAACTCCAATCTGACCCTACATGACCATCAGTTAAGGTGTCCACCTCTCCCATGTGTGGACGTTCCAGGGACAGAGCCCCGCCAGCCAGTTGGCTGCGGTCAGCTTCCTGTGGCAGAGGAACCACCGCTCCAAGCCTGAACTCCAAAGGCTGTGCTGCCCGGCAGAGTCTGGCCGCCTGAATAATTAAAAGCCTTTGGCATGGTCTGTAGGTGAGGGTGAGGGCAGCCCTCATTCACACAGGGAGTGGGCGTCAGGAGAGGCTCTCCTCAGGCCAGTGAAGGACAATAGACTCTGTTGGCCTGCTGCAGCCCACGGGCTCTGGAATGTCTGCAAGGGGAGAGACAGGAGGGCCTGGGAGTGGCAGCCTTTACTAAGGCAGGGCAAACTGACTGTGGCTCACACCTCAGAGGCCCCAGAATCCAGCTGAAATCAGAATCCACCATTTCCACCCTTAATCACATGCACACAATCCTTGCCTTGGGGTCTGTCCTGGGGACGAAGAGTTGGCTGAGATCTGGCTGGCAGGTAGAAACTCAGACAAGAGATGGTGTTGAGTCCAAAGTCTGTAGGGCAAACTGTTGCTGTTGTTCATTCAGCCACTAAGGCATGTCTGACTCTTTAGCAGGTTAGCAAGCTGGGCACTCAGACAGGGTTTCCGTGCTGCAGTCTTGGGGCAGGATTCCTTTTTCTCAGGGAAACCTATTTTCGCTCTTAAGGCTTTTGACTGATTGCCTAAGACCCACCCAGATTATTCAGGGCGATCTCCTTAATTTAAAATCAAAGGGGGACTTCCCTGGCCAGTCCAGTGGTTGGGACTGCATGCTCCCAATACAGGCGGCACGGATTTGATCCCTGGTTAGGGAGCTAAGATCCCACATGTCCATCGCACAGACAAAGGATTTAAATAAATAAGTCAGTGGATTGTAGATGCTGATTCCATTTATAGTATACCTTCATAGAAACACCCAGGCGGGTGTTCAACCAAATAACTGGCATCGTGACCCAGCCAAGACGACGCACAGCACTGAATCATCACACCCACCAAGACGTCTATAGAATGGGAAGCTGAGGATGGGACGGTCTTCAGGAGCAGCTGGATCCAGGGGCTCAGGGTCTGGCACTAGGTCTCGTCCTTCTCCAGGCTTGCTTTCCTCCGCGTTTCTTCTGTGTTGTATCCCCACAGGCCTTCAGGCTCCTCGCTCAGTAACTGCAGGAGAAACCTCTCGGCCGGCATCACACAGCCATCCCGGAGAACACTCTGGTTGGCCTGCTGGGACACATGCCCACCCGTGAGGACTGGCGCACACCGTGGCTGTGTCTTCCACCAGGGCACCGGGGTGAAGGAAGAACTCCCCAGCGAACTGGAAAAAGGAGACAACACAGGGACTTCTCTGGTGGCCTAGTGGTTGGGAACCTGCCTGTCATTGCAGGGCAAACAGGTTTCATCCCCACAAGCCACAAAGCAACTGGGCCCCCAGAGCCACAACTACTTAAGCCTAGAGCCTGTGCTCCACAGCTGGAGAAGCCGCCGCAGTGAGAAGCCCGCACACCGCAAATAGAGAAGAGCCCCCGCTTGCCGCAACTAGAGAAAGCACTCACACAGCAAGGAAGACCCAGCACAAACAGAAATACGAAACAGATAAACGAAAAAATTTTTTGAAAAGGAGACAATATACCACATAGCTCCCTAAGCTGTGTAGCTCAAGGCTCAGGACTCTGGTCACTTTCTCCTTTAGAATTTATGATGTTTGAAGATAAGAGGAATATATTTTATTCTCTCAAAGGTGGCAAGTCAGAAAACACAGGCCATTCGACCGTCCACGGGCCCTAAAACGGTCACCTTCGTCCAAGTGACACCGCGCGGGCTGCTCTGCCGTTCCCGGCAGCGGTCGGTCACACTGCGGTCAGGACCAAAGGCACATACCCGGCACCCGGGTCCCGGTGAAAGGCTGCTTCTGAATCCACAAAGGAACAGAAGAACACCCTGGGTTACAGTTAATAAAGGTCATTGTTCCGAGACGTGAACAAAGCCGGCCTTCATTTCTTTATTTGGTGGCCCATTTGGTGAAGCACTTAAGACGTGCCCAGGCCAACATACACATATAATGGTTTTAATTACATCCTGTGAGTTTTTTTTTTTCCAGAGAGAAATATTTCTCGGGGAAATGTCCATAAAAGCAACGTTCGCAGCAGTGTGATTGTGTGTGTTTCCTAGAGGAAGTCTGTTTAGTTTAAGTCCCACTTTGAGCACAACTTTTGGCAAAGACAGGGGTCCTGAGAAGGCGGCCAGCAGCCCCAGAGATGGCAACGTCGTGGGCGGGGATGCTGGGGATGCTGGGTGAGCGGTCCACCCGCCATGGAGACGAGGCAAAGTGACAGAGGGCGGCGTGCTTCCCACTGACTCGCCAAGCTTTAGTGAGATGGCAGGGCTATTCCTACCCAGTTCTGCCTGCTGCATCACGGGTTCCTTAAAGGAAATTTTGAAGGACCAGTTTTTAAAAAGGACACTTACAGAAAGGAGGAGATGGTTCCAGAGGGAAGGCCTAAGATGCCAGAAGAAATGATAAGCAGATACTGGTAAATTTGTGGATGAATGTTGACAAACCTTGGTTGCCTAAACAACAACAAAATCCTTAATCTGTAAAACTACAACCAGGTGCCACCTCACACTGGTCAGAACGGCCATCATCAAAAGTCTGTAAATAAATGCTGGAGAGAGTGTGGAGAGAAGGGAACCCTCTTACTCTATTGGTAGGAATGTAAATTGGTGCAGCCAGGATGGAAAACAGTATGGGAGGCTCCTTAAGAAACTAAAAATAGAGCCACCACATGACCCTGCAGCCTCACTTCTGGGCATATATCCAGAGAAAAATATGGTCTGAAAGGATACATGCATCCTGATGTTCATTGCAGCACTGTTTACAATAGTGAGGACATGCAGTTAACCTGAATGCCCATCAACAGAATAATGGACAAAGAAGATGGGATACATCTATGCAAGCGACTGCCACTCAGCCATAAGAAGGAATGAAATAATGCCATTTGCAACAGAGACGGACCCAGAGATTATCATACTAAGTGAACTCAGTCAGGCAAAGACAAATACATGACGGCACATGTGTGGAATCTCAAACATGATACACATGACCTTATTTACAAAATAGGAACAGGCTCACAGACTTCAAAAGCAAACTTGAGGTTAACAAAGGGGATAGGGAGGGGGAGCAATAAATTAGGGGTTCGAGGGTAACATATGCACAGCTGCTGCTGCTAAGTCGCTTCAGTCGTGTCCGACTCCGTGCAACCCCATAGACAGCAACCCACTAGGCTCCTCTGTCCCTGGGACTCTCCAGCAAGAAAACTGGAGGGGCTGCCATTTCCTTCTCCAGTGCATGAAAGTGTAAAGTGAAAGGGAAGTCGCTCAGTCGTGCCCGACTCTTAGCCTGCAGCCCACCAGGCTCCCCTGTCCCTGGGAGTCCCCACATGTGCAATACCCGGTACAAAGTAGACGGTGAACAATGACTCACTGGATAGCACAGGGCACTCTAGCCAATATTCTACAATAACCTACATAGGAAAAGACTCTGAAGAAGATCACACATAGCTATATATATAACTGAATCACTTTGCTGTACACCTGGAACAAACACAGCATTGTAAATCGACTCTGCTGCTGCCGCTGAAGCTTCAGTCGTGTCTGACTCTGTGCCACCCCAGAGACAGCAGCCCACCAGGCTCCACCGTCCCTGGGATTCTCCAGGCAAGAGCACCAGTATAAAATTAAAAAAACAAATTCAAAAAAAGTAAATCCATAAAATTTTAAAAATTAAAAAACTTTAAAAACAATTTGTGAGCAAAACACAACAGGATAAAGCTAAAAATCAGATGATACAGTATTTAAGTTGAGGTTGCCCTTGTATTCTTGGAAGAAAGTAAAGATATTGATCAAACTTAGTGGGTTTAAAGTAGATTAAATATCAAATTAACAACCATATAGTGCATAACTCCCAAATTAGAGAGCTCTAGGAAAACTGAATATGAAAAAGAGGCTAAAAACTTTCCGGTTTCCAAAACAAGGCCAGAAAAACAAAAATCAAAAGAGTAGGAAAAGTACAGTATTCTTAATAAGACAGAATAATAAATCCAAGTAAGTAAATTATGCAGGTTAAAAACAAAGGCTTCGCAGCTTAAGTGTTTACAAGAGACACAGATAAAATATAAAAATTAAGAAAGATTTAAAAGCAAAGGATGAAAAAACATATCAAGGAGAAATCAATCATCATAGTGAGTTGTTGTTTAGTCACTAAGTCGTGTCCAGCTTTTTGCAACCCCACGGTTTATAGTCCACCAGGCTCCTCTGTCCATGAAATTTCCCAGGTAAGAACACTGGAGTGGGTTGCCATTCCCTTCTCCAAGGGATCTTCCTGACCTAGGCATCGAATCCGTGTCTCCTGCCTTGCAGGCAGATTCTTTACTGTTGAGCCACCAGGAGGCCCCACGAATCGTACAATACCTTTTTATAAACTCCGTGTAGGTCCACAGTCGAGGTGCTACCCTTTGTTGCTTCTCGTCGCAGCGGCTTCTCTTGTCAGGGAGCAGAGGCTCTGGACACACGTGCTTTAGTATCTGCCGTGCGTGGGCTCACTCGCCCCACAGCATGTGGGATCTTCCTGGACCAAGGATCGAACCTGTGTCCCCTGCATTGGCAGGCAGGTTCTTTACCACTGAGCCACCAGGGAAGCCCCTGAACAAATAGTAGGTAAGCGGAAAGCTAAAACAATGAAGGCCGTTAAGAGAAAGTGTGAGCAGAGCCCAGGGAACCCCCAGGGCCACCTTCTGGTCCCCAGGACCAGCCACTCAAGCAGGGTCAGCGGAAGGGTGCTGGGCGGTCAGAGACCTGCGCCTCCGCCCCCTGCCTTCCCAGGTGCAGGGGGCCACTGGCGGGCCCGGGTCCATGAGGCCAGATCCGCTCTGTCTGCAGTGCTCCCACCCCACCCCGACCCCAAGTCCTCTGGCTCTTCTCTGATCCTGGAGACCCAGCTGACCCTGGGGGGGACCTCAGTACCCCTGAGCCCACCAAATCCAGGGGCAGGGGCCCACACCCAAAGCCCCTGAGTGTGTGTGTTTGAGAAAGCAGAGCCTGGAGGAGCTGTCAGCTCAAGGCTGTTTTGTCGGGAAGCGGGACAGGTGTGGTCACTTAGAAAGCAACCGGCACACCTCGCCTGCGTCCCCTGCAGCTCCAGTGGACTGGCCCTTTACAAGGACCTGGGGACTCGGCAGAAATGCAGCCTGAAGACCCTACTGCGAAAGGTCAGGTCTGGGAGGGGGGACAGACACCCCTACCCTTGCCGTCACTGCTCCTGAGAAGAGTTTGCAGACCTGCCCGGGGCTGGGAGCCCCTGATCTTTCCCGGAGCCCAGATCCCCTGCCTCCCGCAGGGAGGAGGCCCAGAACTTGGAGGAGGCCCCGTCAGAACCAGAGGCCACACGGAAGACCTCTCCTCCCCTGACCCGAGGGAGGGGAATGACAAACAGCATCAGTGAGACCACAGGTAACAATATAGTCTCGAAATGGCAGTGGTGCAAATATGTGTAGCACATAATTCACAAATAATAAAACACACGATGTTGTTTAGTCACTAAGTCATGTCTGACTCTTTCACGACCCTGTGGACTGTAGCCCGTCAGGCTTCTCAGTCCACAGAATTTCCTGGGCAACAATACTGGAGTGGGATGCCGTTTCCTTCTCCAGGGGATCTTCCCGACCCAGGGATCAAACCAAGGTCTCCCGCGTAGACAGGTGGGTTCTTCACCACTAAGCCACCTGGGAAACCCCATAAAATACACAATACTCTTTATCACAAATGCCATATCGGTCAATAATCAAGTCTAACAGAATGCTTTTGTGGATTTTTGCTGAACACTCGGGTTCACAGTCAACCTCCAGTTGCAGTTGCCAAACATAGCCCTGGCCTAAATGTGGGTTAACAGTTTCACTTGTTTTCACAAGTAAGAGGAAACATATTCGACCAATTTCTACAGAGGAACCTGCTTGTTCAGCAATGACGTGAGTGATTACTCTGCTGAACTGAATGATAATTTTTGAATTCTGAAATGAACTGCCTCGATTTCTTTTGTGCTGTTCCGCTTGGAATGGCTGCAGATACAGACACTTTATTATCACTCTCACTGGGTCAGATCTTCCGGTTTCCCTGATGTAAATACTCCAGCCTTAGCCCAAAGTGACAACTGACTTTGGAGCAAGCAAAGTACACATAGTCTATACTCTACACACCCTACAGGTGGCCCCAGAGGAACAGACTAGAGCAGAAAGTGATCAAGTAATTAAGCTAAGCGGCGGTGAATTTTCAGCATCCACTTCCTTCGTTTTCAACACAACACCTCACAGAGTTCCGAAAGGTTTAGCAATCGCTTGTGAGAGCGGCTCCAGCCTACCCTGCACCCCCTGACCTGTGCTCAGGCCCTCACAATACCAGTGTCTGTGGCGGGGGGCTTTGGAGGTCCAGAGGGGTCTCTCGGGCAGGGCCCTGCCAGGCTCCTCCTGGAGGGACGGTGAGGGGAACGCTAACCCTGGAGACCCACGCTGCTCTTTTCCTTCTGTCTCTAAGGAGTCTAAGAATCTCACTTTAAAACCACAAATGGTGTTTTGGCAGGTGTCAAAATAGGGGGAACCCTGAGAGGGGCCTGCAGTTTTACAGGCGGTAGGGGACAGTCTTGTGGGGGGTGAGGCTGGTCCATAAGCCCCATCTGGGAGGCACACTCTCAGAGGGTCACAGAAGCCACCGCTAAGGGGACAGGCTCCTTCCCCGGTACCGCGGGCTGCAAGAACCACGTTCATGTGGGGAGGTGTGATTTTGCCCCCAGCTGAACGCACTTAATGCCTGCCTGAAAGCCACGGTTTCAGGGTTTCTATTTGCGAGTTCTATTTTTAAGTGCATCCTGGTGTTTGTGTTGAAACTGCCCCAAAGACGCTTTCCTTCAGAGCCCTAATCCCTGGAAATGGAAAACCCACCGGAAGAACTGGGCTCCGCTCTGCTCTGGGGCACGTCCGGGTGGTGTGGGGGTGACGTCCCCTCCGCGGTGGGTCCAGCCACATGGGGCTGGGACAGCCTAAGTCCCAGAGGCCGGGAGGCCTCAGGCTGCACGAGGGCCCATGGCAGCTGAGTCTCTGGAGGCCCTTCCTCCACACACAAAAAAAAAAAAAAAAATCAAAAATTCTGTTTTACAACCACATTGCTATAAGGGCAGATGTATAACCATTACACACTTAAACATTTACTCCGACTTGAAAGTTAGTTATTACTAAAAAAAGCACTTCCCTGGGCTGTAGAAGTGCCATGAGCCCTGGCACTGTGCCTAACGGGTCAGTGGGTCCAGCCCACAAGCCCAGTGCCTGTGGCCCCCAGGCAGATGGGCCAAGTACCAAGGTCTGGGCTCTGGTGTCTGGTGTCCGGACAGGGGATGACCTGCGGCCCCTGTGGTCGGTCAGTGCACCGTGTGCACACCGGCCGGGGCTGCCCTTGCCGTGGCACCAGCCAGAACACCCAGGGGTTTGTAGAAATCACCCACTCATCCTTTCTTAGCTGTGTGCTCACCCAGACGACAGAATAAGCAAGAGGAACCCACCCCGGGGACCCGCAGGCCACGTGCCCTCAGCCCAAAGGCCAGCGATACCCTCTGAGCTGCCTGCCCCCCTGGGATCTGGAGCCAGCCTCGTGCTCTGACACTCAGCCCGGGCCTGCTTACCCCAGAGGCCACCGGACAACACGCCTGGGACTTAGACCTGGCCAAGGCCTGTGCTCTCACAGCCTCAGTTTTCTCATCTGGAGAATGGGTAGCTAAGGCCTGACTCCCAGCCCCGGAGAGGCTCACAGGAGAAAGTGTGTTGGTTGTGTCTGACTCTTTGCGACCCCATGGACTGCAGGATGCCAGGCCTCCCTGGCCATCACCAACATTACATGAATACTTTTTTTTGGCTGGGGTCTGTGCAGAGGGGAACACAGGGGGAGACTGCAGGGTGGGCTGCATTCTGAGAGCCGAGTACTCCCTTATGGAGGCCGTGGCTGCCATGGACCCCGCTCACTGGCAGCTTCCTTCTCTTTCCAGAAGGAAAGAGTGCTTTTCAGTGCTTATAGAGAGTTACTACAAGCCAATTATTGATCTTTGTACTTTATAACCAGTCACACATTTATCCTCTGACAACATCCTATGAAGCAGTAACCATGTAAATGAACCCAACCAAACACAGGGGAAAGTGAGGCAAAAACGTAGGCCATATGCCCAAAGTCCCCAGCTAACAAATGAGCCCTCCCTGGGCTGAAGGCTGGACACCCTGACCTGCCGGGGTCCCAACTGCGGTCGCTCTCTCCAGCCGGGATTCCCAAACTCTCTGCCCTGTTATTCCTAGAGAATAAGGCCAAGTGTTGGTTTCCAGATTCTTCCACAAATTGCTTATTTGTATCTTCCTTCCATCATACAACTGAGCTGCAAGTATTTTTATTAAAGAACATTATGGATATTAACTCTTTGTTAGAGATATTGCAAATATTTCTCCCAGTGAGCCATTTTTTACTTCTGCTTGGTTACATTGAAGCTTTTATTTCTTACAGAGCCAAGTATCAATATAATTTTTTTCATTTATGGCTTCTGAAAGAGGAAGTTCTTTTTCACCCTAAAATATGTTTAGCACTTCATATGCGCTCATCTTTTTTAAATGTCTATATTTATTTATTTGGTTGTGCCGGGTCTTGGTTGCACCAGGTGGACTCGTTGCTGGGGCCTGTGGGATCTAGTTCCCCGACCAGGGATCCAACCCAGGCCCCTCGCACTGGGACTGTGGAGGCTAAGCCACTGGACCGCCAGGGGTGTCCCTGTGCTCTCCTCCGATGCTTTATTCCCATGTATCACACTGCCTCTCACAAAATAGAATTATCACAAATAAATTTATAAATAGTATAATGCACATATCAGTATGTTATATAAACAGTTTTATACATGCTACACGTATTCTCCAATTATTCTCTTCTAGTATTCTCATATTTTTGGAACTCTTTAATTTTTTGGATTTTTGTATGTAATATTCTTTGCCATATGGAGAACCATATGTTCCAACGCCATTAATTTGGACAATGATCTGAATTATTTTTGCTTTGAAGTACCACATTTATTAGAAATTAAAATTCCCAGGATTTATGTACCTGGCTGGGGGTTCCTGTGCTCTTTCATTGATTAATTTATATTTTCCCATACCGGTTCCATTCTGCTCAATTACTATAGTGTTACAGTGTGTTACCAGCTGACATTTCTTCAGTAACGTCACGGAGATTTTTGTTTTTACTCTCTAGTTTACAGACTGGGGAGAAAGGTCGACGTGTGTCCCTGAGGGCTGCACCCGGCGTGGGCTCTGCACCCACCGAGCACGTGGACTCACCTTCTCGGGCCCTGCCCTGTGGTGCGTCCTGGCCCACCTTCACGGCCCCCTTCTCCACCTCCCGGGCAGCGGTAGCCAAGGGTCCCCGCGGCAGAGCTGGAGTACAGTCCCGTGCCGGGAAGTCCTTCACTTGCTCAGCCTCCTGTTCTGGGGCACCCTTCTTTGTCTGGCCCCATCCCTCTGCGCTCCCTGTGGCTAGGACCAGAAGGACAGCCGGGCCCTGGGGAGACCCGTGCCCACCTGGCCCCGTCTGTCTGTCCAGCAGGCAGGGTGGTCGGAATCTGCTCGGGGTGCTGGCTGCTCACTGCCCAGGCCAGAGGGCTTGATGCACGTTATGGAGAGCCCTCAGCCCCGAAGGGGACCGCGTCGCCCCTCGGCGCCAGCAGCTAGGAGGCCCGAGCCCTCCACAGGGGCCACGGGCCAAGGCAGAGACGTGATTGTGGCGTCCAGCCGTGTGTCCTCGCGCGGAGGCCTGGACAGGGCCTGCCTCGGTGCGCACCACGGTTCTGGTCTCCCACAGGAAAACACTCGCGGCCGGCACCCCACACACGGGAGAGGGAGCAGTCTCGGGCTTAACGTGCGTCAGGGGCACGTTCGCTCCACGGGGCGGGAAGGAGACGCGGGGCCCCCTGCCAAGCTGACGGGGACCAGCTGCCCTGCAGGACGGAGGGGTGGGCAGGAGCCCCGTGTGAGCCAGAACTCTCGAGAAGCCCTTGGTACTGAGGGGCTGGTGACCCTGTCCCGGCATCTGAGCTCAGGGGTGAGGTGGGAGGTGTCCAGGCCACACAGACCCAAAGTCCCGAGCTCTCCCCAGACCCCTGGCTTCCTTCCCAAGTTTCCTGCCTTAGTCTGTGGGGTTTAGGGGAAAGAAGAGCCTGTCAGCAGAGGAGACCACCTTGACGAGGGCAGAATTCACCTGGAGAGGTGGGGTCCGGCTGGGAGCGGGACCTGCGCTCCCCCACATGGCGCACTCTGGTCCTTCTCTGCCAGTCAGCGGGCTAAGGGGAAAGGCCCAGGAGTCACGGAGCGAGGGCACATCCCGGGCATAACCCCGGCGGCCAGTGAGATGCACCCCCGGCCGGCAGGCCACCCCCGGCTTCAACGACTGGCCCATCTGCCCTTTGCAATCCATGACAAGCCTTGTCCGGGCTTTGAGATGCCAAGGTGCTACCCACAGACACGACAGAGGGCAGTGACAGGAGCAAGTCAGTGTCCAGGCCCAACCTTTGATCTTCAGATCTGTTAGGGGGCCTTTCGGTCTACAGTTCAGAGCAAGACCCAGGGCCCTTGGCAGTGAGACCATGGAGTCCTAACCACTGGACCACCAGGCAAGTCTGTGAACCCCATTTTCTTACCAGAAAGACCAACGTCCTCGGTTTAGGAAGCTGATAATCAACCTGGAACTCAGCTCTAAATATGGACTTAAACACTAGTTTTTGTAGCTTCAGAAGCCATTTAAATGTCATTTCTCTCAATGAATTTTTTAAAAAGTCCTCTTCAACTTCCCTCCATGGAAACACACATGATCAGAAGGGGGTTCTTTCAGGAGCTTCCTTCTGCCTGCCGGTAAAGCCTGTGTTAAACTGTGCTTGCCAGGACACTTTTTAGAAAAACACCCAGCCTTTTTATTAATAAAGAGCATCATGGGAGGGAGGGGAGCTCTCTCAGGGAGTGGACGTGCTGGGGGCTTCCTCCTCTCCCAGCAGCCCTGGGACTCACACGCCTGCTTTCCTGGCTGATGGGCTCCTGGTGGGGTTGGGGGCACAGGCGGCCAAGAGGAACGAGGCGACCTGTCTCTGCCTCCCTGCGAGCGGGTGGAAGACCCCAGAGCTGGGAGGGGAGTCCAGTCTGTATGGAAACCCTTCAGGGTGGGCTGCATGAGCACAGGGTCTTACGGGCAATGTCATTCTTCTTTTTTTTTTAGGAAAAAGGAGAAACCGAATAATTTTTATTCCTTTTTTGATTGTTTTTATAAACTTTTCAGGGAAGATACATCCAAAGGCAGTCTCATTCTGAACCTAGTTTTTGTGGGAGCTCAAGCTGGTTGGTCACCCTAAGCCTGTGACTGGGGACACCACGCTGTTTATTCAAAAGCCGGGAGAGGTCTGGCCACCTCTCCTCTCACTCAAGCCCCCCCATGCTGCACACGTCAGTGGAAGACACATCCCGGTCAGGTCAGGGCGGCTTGGAGAAGTCCAGGAATATTTCAGGGGCGCCTGTCGACCGGCTGAGGACTCCAGACCCCCCAAGCCCCCAACTCCACTTACACTGTTACTGAACACTACCAACCTCTCTTCCTAGAGTCCAGTTACTAGTTTTCAAGTTGCTTATTGAGAGGAAAAATAAGTATGAACATCAAAGTAGAAAGCGTGAATTTTAGTCTCCAAGTTATTTTTTCAACGGTTGATGTATTTCCTTTAAATATGAATGTGTCAGTCCAATCAGCTCAATTGTCTTTAATTAAAATGTCTAAAGTATGACTCCAGTACCTCCTGAAAACTTACATGCCAAAGCAGAGGAAAACATTTAATAATCCTATTTGCATATTTTATCAAAATCATAAATAACAAGATTTATTCATCTGTGTTGAATACAGTCATAACCACATGCAGTGACTTCCTAGGACTTCATGAATGATCATAAAATTTCTGAAAAGTGTTTACCTGCCTTATGTAAGACTCCAATTTAAACAGAAAAGGGGTATCATGAGTGAAAATATAAATTTCCCTGCACTGTCTTCACAGAAAAATAAACTGCATACATGCTGAAGTTTTAAAAATCCATACGCTTTTTTCCAGGAGTGAACTGAACTGCACAACCCCATACACTGATAGAAAAAAACAGGTGATGATTATTAATGATTTATGTATACAATAAAAATAAATTTTATGATACAATTTGAGAGACTATTCCATACAAAATTTGACTCACATACAATGTATGCGATATTTTTGCAACACAAAAACTCTTAGTCTTACATACAAATTCATAAATGGCAGACTTCTTAACCTGATGCAAAACAGGGTCCCTTTGGGGTGGTGGCTGTCACTTGAGTCAGTGGAAAAGAGACTGTGGACATAGGAAGGCCTGGGTAACTGGCACACCTCCCCTCCTCCAATGACGTGTTAATATCTAGTGTCATTTCAGCAAACAGAATTTTATGGTTAACTACAGAAAGGAGAAAAAGACCAGTGTTTCACAATGGCACATCTTAATAATCCAATCTTGAACTTAGCTTCAAAAATCATAGAACGACCTTTGTAACAGATTTATTTTGGAAATTACACTAAGGAAAAACTTAACTGTGCCATCTGTGCTAATCTTTTAAAGAAACAAAACTTTCTCAGGAAATTCTAACATTTAAAATGACACTGCTTGGGTTACATCATAAATAACAGTATCTAGAATACAAGTGTCAGGCCCCAGACTTTAAGACCCGTAAGCATGTCTCCAAACAGTGAAATCCTTTATACACAAATATAAGACTTTAGTATTTACAATATTATGTGTAGTGAAAAACTAAATATAAACCATGTTTTAAAAAAAACCTTCGCTTTAAAAAAACATTTCTAAAAAATGGTAACATCAAAAAATTCTGCAAATCTGTGCATCCTTTAAAGTCTTCCTTCTGCGGGTTTTTCCTAAGCCATCTGTCTCTGAGGTGCCCAGGTGCTTACACCTGGGCAAAGGGACAGGCCTGGGCCATTGGCCTGAAGAGCAAGCTTTGCTTCTAGAGAGGATGAGGGATCCCACAGCTGCACTGATGTGCTCGCGGGGAAGCCCAGGGGTTCGATATTGAAGAAAGTGAGGATCTGGCCTGTGATACTCTCAGGTCAGAAGAAGCCCGCAAAGGCCACAATCAAATCTCCTTTTTAAATATACGAACTTTTAAGGGCTGGAAAAATAAGCAAATCGTAATAGGGAGCAATAAGAAAATTGCGTTAAGGTACACGCAATGACAGAGAGGTTAAAAACTAGAGTTCATGGGTACCTTATAAAGACACGGGCTGAAATGAACCCTTTGCAAGTGGAAGTAAGCTAAAAATTTAAGTCTCTGCTTTTTGGGCCTCACTGCATTTATAAGGCTCCTGTCAAAATGTGCAGCCAGCCCCACTCGGGGCTCGAGCAGTCCTGTCAGCAGGCTCGGAGTCTGCCGTCTCGAACTCCCACACCCCGGGTGGTCCCAGCACCGCTCGCCCGCTGGACGGACCGGCCCAGGACCGAACAGCTGACGGGAGAGACCAGGCTTGCAGGGAAACATCTCACATCAGTGGCATCTGCAAGAGCCGTTTGTAACTAGCGAGTGTTCCAGCAGAGGAAGGCAGGGAAACACGGTCTCTCCTCTCGAATGTGCCTAAGGTGGTAAAGCTCTGAAAACCAGGAGGATGATGCTGTGAGCTGCTCACCGCCGCCTTCAGACTGAAACCTCACACCGGAAGCGAAATGCCAGCCTCCTCCTTACGCGCAGGCTGAGGGACCCGCTGGAGTCTGCAGCTTTGAGCCCTCACCTCCTGGAACTCAGGTTGATGCTGTACACCATCTTCTGGATCTTCTCCTCGTTCTTCAGGATGTTGGCCTTCACGGCACAGATCTTGTCCTGCTGGTCCCTGACCAGCTGCTCCAGCTCTGCCAGCTCTGCCTTCAGGGGCTCCACGGTGCCGTCCGTGATGCTGCCAGGACACAAGCCGAGCCCGTGAGGACCTCCCTCCTTTCCCATCTGACGCTTTTCTTTTTGGCCACATCATCGTCGTGCGGCACGTGGGGATCTTAGCTCCCCGACTGGGGACTGAACCCAGGGCCCCTGTGTTGGGAGTACAGCGTCTTAACCACTGGGTCACCAGGGAAGTCCCTACACTGGTTTCTTGATTAAAACAGTGGAAGGTAACACAAGCAAATTACTCACTGTATCCAAAGGCAGGGAGGGAAGGATAAAAATACAGATGTGCTTTTTCAAGAAAAAAATTTAAAATACTTTCAAGTTACAGTCACAAAACTGTGGGGATTTCGATAAGACACATGATAAACATGGTATCCAAACTGCAAAGTTTCCTGCCTTTTGTATGTCTAAATCTCGGGATTCCACAATGAATGTAGATTTTTCCTCGCTGCTACAGAGAAATGCATGTTAGGTTGCGAATGAAGCAGCAATGTACTTTCCTTGGGGGAGGAGGTAAGAAAGAGGATTGAGAGGGGAGGTCTCCCCCCTTCCAGTCCCCCACCCCCTTACCTGCCCTCCCCCACCCCTCCCCCGCCCCCCTCCACCGACCTCCCCCCCAACCTCTGCTCCTGCTGCAGGGCCTCCACTTGCTGCCCTGGGCTATGTCTCCCCCTCCCTCCCCACCTCTGCTCCCGCTGCAGGGCGTCCACTTGCTGCCCTGGGCTGTGTCTCCCCCTCCCTCCCCACCTCTGCTCCTGCTGCAGGGCCTCAGTGTGCTGCCCTGGGCTGTGTCTCCCCCTCCCTCCCCACCTCTGCTCCCGCTGCAGGGCGTCCACTTGCTGCCCTGGGCTGTGTCTCCCCCTCCCTCCCCACCTCTGCTCCTGCTGCAGGGCCTCAGTGTGCTGCCCTGGGCTGTGTCTCCCCCTCCCTCCCCACCTCTGCTCCCGCTGCAGGGCCTCAGTGTGCTGCCCTGGGCTGTGTCTCCCCCTCCCTCCCCACCTCTGCTCCTGCTGCAGGGCCTCCACTTGCTGCCCTGGGCTGTGTCTCCCCCTCCCTCCCCACCTCTGCTCCTGCTGCAGGGCCTCGGCGTGCTGCTGGCCCTCCGCGCGCCACAGCCGCAGCTCATTCTGCATGGCGTCCACGTCCTCCTGGATGTAGTCCATGATCTTGCCCAGGGGGAGGGCGCTCCGGCACAGGGTCTGGATGGATGCCCGGAGCTTCTCTATCTCCTTGGAGACGATGTCCTTCTCCTTCTTCCAGGCCGACTCGAAGACGAGCAGCTTCTCCTGCGGGGAGTGTGAAGGGAGAGGAGCACCATCACTCCTGAGGGCGGAGGGGCGCGGGCGCGGGGTCGGCGCGGGCGCGGGACCCGCTGGACTGCAGACAGGGCTTCACGCCCGTGACCCCAAGGCTCGATCAGCAGCAACCCGCGAGGGCCTGTACAGTAAGATCTTATCTCCCACGGGACCGGAGACCGACAGCTGTTCTCGTTACAAGAGCTCAGGCAGGGGCATAGAGGACAGTCCCCAAAGGAAAGGGTACCCGGGGTGCATGTCACTCCCTGAGAGCCCCACCTCCCCACTTCACAGGGCTGCAGCCCCGCCTGCCCGAGCGCCTGCCCGAGCGCCTGCCCGAGCGCCTGCCCGAGCGCCTGCCCGAGCGCCTGCCCGAGCGCAAGTTAACCTGCCCAGCAGAGGAGGGGAGGGGAGGACCACCGCAGAGGGAGGAGCCAGAGTGTGTGGACGGAGGGCGTGGCCGGGGCACCACGGGGCAGCAGGGGAGGCTGGGGCTGTGCGGCCTGGGGCCTGGGGCCCTGGAGCAGGGTCAGTGGCGGAAGGGCTCACACGGCCGCTGCTGAAGGAGGAGAGGAGGGAGGCAACCGGAGACCTTCACTCGGTTTTGGCCAGGGGTTCTTGGGCTCTTTGACACAAGCAATACCTAGAATTCCCTTTGTATGAGACTTTACCACTGGCATCTCTGAATCTCAAGAACCAACAGGCATCTTGGCTTGGAGACCTTTCCTGGGGAAATCAACACTCTTCAGGAACCCCCCTGCCCCGGTGCTCCCACTCTACACAGGCTGACTACATGCCCCTGCTTTTCCCACGGACAGCAGGAGTCAGCTGCACTGCGTCATAACTGACCAGCCCCTTTTATTTCTAGACCAGTTTAACGAACCGACACACAATCGCTCACGTCACTTCTAACCGGGTTTTAGACCAAGAGCCCAGAGGGCAGGAACCTGCGTCGGGTCCGGTCAGTGCTCCTTAAATACCTGCCACATGAACAGACGAAGTGAGTGAGAGACTCACGTGTAAAGATTTGAGCCCCACTGTGTTCTGGCCTCTAGCAAACGCGTGGGAAGCCTTCACACAATGCCTGGCACACTGGAGCATTTAACAAATAGGACTGCAAACAGAAGGCAGGGCTCGCGGAACTAGTAAGTGAGCTCTGCAAGGTTGCGGGACACCAGATGAACATACAGCAATGAACTGTTCCCATTTGCTGGCAATGAACACACGGCTACCAAAGTTGAAAATACATCACCATCTATGCTGCTGCTGCTGCTGCTAAGTCGCTTCAGTCGTGTCCGACTCTGTGCGACCCCATAGACGGCAGCCCACCAGGCTCCCCCGCCCCTGGGGTTCTCCAGGCAAGAACCCTGGAGTGGGTTGCCGCTTCCTTCTCCAATGCATGAAAGTGAAAAGTGAAAGTGAAGTCGCTCAGTTGTGTCCGACTCCTGGTGACCCCATGGACTGCAGCCCACCAGGCTCCTCCGTCCATGGGATTTTCCAGGCGAGAGTGCTGGAGTGGGTGCCATTGCCTTCTCCTCTCGCCATCTATAACTGCTCAGAAAAGAGAAGTACTATTCGTACTAACAAAATACGTACAGAACTCGTGTACTGAAAACTACACAACGTGGATGAAACAAATCGCAGGAGGTCTAAAGAGCGAGAGCCACACCCTGTCCGTCAGCGGCGAGATTCACACAGCGCGGGTGTCAGCTCTCCCCAGACGGACATACAGGCTCAATACAATTCCCATCACAGTCCCAAACGGTTTGTAGATGTGGACCAGACTGTCCTGAAACTTACACAGAAAGGCACAGGGCCTAGCGTGGCTGAAACATTTTGGAAAAGAAGAAAGACGCGGGAAGCATTGGGCTCCTGGATCTCAGGACGTAACAGCAGCAGCGCTCAGGACGGTGTGGCCAGGGCAGGGTGGACACCCAGACCCAGGGGACAGAGCAGGGAGCCCAGGTCCTCCTCACGAACACGCCCGCCTGGCTCCTGACAAAGGTGCTCTGTCCAGAAGGCTTTCACCACGTGGACCGCCGCTACTGGGCACGCAGGTAGGACGGGAGCCTGACCGGAGTCTCACGCCTTACGCAGCGCCCACGCCGGAACGGGCCACGGACCGAGATGCAAAACACAAAACTACACAACCTCTGGGGAAAACCTAGAGGCAAGTCCTCGGGGTGCGGGGCCAGGTAAGTGAACGGTTCTGACTTGACCCCAAAACATGATCAGCTGAAGGGAAAGCTGGTGCATGGGCGCTGTCACCACGGAACACGGTCCGTGGGCAACAAGCCTGACAGCGCGGGAGGCACGCTAGACGGACAGGGCGTGTGCTCAGCTCACAGGCCCAGCAAGGGGCAGGGCCCAGGGCGCACAGACTCCTGGACAGCAGCAGCAAGCAAGCTGGAAAACGGACGAAAGAACACTTCACCAAAGACGACACACAGATGCCGACGCGCACGTGCAGAGACACACAGAGCCACTCCCCGCCAAGGAAACGCGGCTCGCAGCACAAGTGGGACCCACACCTATCAGAAACACAGAGACCACGGCAGACGCTGGGAAGGATTCAGAGCCTGGACCCCTCATTCCCGGCTGGTGGGAATGCAAAACGCTACAGCTGCTCTGGAAACAGCTTCCCCAGGTCTTTAAAATTAACCGTGCAACCGCCATACAAGCCAGCGACTGTTCTCCTGGGCACTGAGCTCGGAGCAGTGAAGTCGTGTGGGCGCAAGAGCCTGTGTAGGGTGTTTATGGAAGAAGCTTCGCTCAGAGCAGCCAGACACTGGGCACAGCCCAGATGCCCTTCAGGGAGCCAAGAGAGAAACCGTGCCACACCCACAGCATGGACTACTACTTGGCAAGAAAAGGGAATGAGCTGCTGATTCACACAACAACCTGGATGGACCCGCTGAGAGTTGTGCTGAGTGAAAAAAAGCCAGTCTCAAAATTTACACGCTGCACGGTTCCATTTCCATAACAGTCTCAACAGGATAACACTGTAAAACGGAGACCAGATCAGCAGTCGCCAGGGGTTTGGGACAGGGTGGGGTGGAAGGCAGAGGGTGGGTGTGGTACAACAGGGCGACAAGCGGGATCCTCGGGATGCTGGAGATGTCCCGTATCCTGACGGCATCGAGGTCTGCATCCCGGGTGCAACACTGCACTCAGCTTCGTCAGATGTCATCAGCGGGGAGGGCTGAGTAAGCGGTCCCCGGGGCCTCTGTTACCTCTTACAACTACATTTGAATCTACAGTTGTCTCAAAATGACCTCAATTTTTTTTAAAAAACGTAGTGGCTATAAAAGTGCTTTTGAATTAAAATGCTAAGTGACTAAAATGAATCAATACAATGATAAATTGCTTCCCAGGAAAAAATGTTCTGTCCTTATTATACTGACTACTTTATTATGAACTATACAAAAAAGATCTTCATGACCCAGATAACCACGATGGTGTCATCACTCACCTAGAGCCAGATACCCTGAAGTCCGAAGTCAAGTGGGCCTTAGGAACCATCACTATGAACAAAGTGAGTGGAGGTGATGGAATTTCAGCTGAGCTATTTCAAATCCTAAAAATGATGCTATGAAAGTGCTATACTCAATATGCCAGTAAATCTGGAAAACTCAGCAGTGGCCACAGGACCGGAAAAGGTCAGTTTTCATTCCAATCCCAAAGAAAGGCAATGTCAAAGAATGCTCAAACTACCACACAACTGCATTCATCTCACATGCTAGCAAAATAATGCTCAAAATTCTCCAAGCCAGGCTTCAACAGTACATGAACCATGAACTTCCAGATGTTCAAGCTGGATTTAGAAAAGGCTCAGAAAACAGAGATCAAACTGCCAACATCTGTTGAATTATCTAAAAAGCAAGAGAGTTCCAGAAAAACATCTACTTCAGCTTCATTGACTACACTAAAGCCTTTGACTGTGTGGATCACAACAAACTGCAGAAAATTCTTCAAGAGATGGGAATACCAGAGCACCTGACCTGCCTCTTGAGAAATCTGTATGCAGGTCAGGAAGCAACAGTTAGACCTGGACATGGAACAACAGACTGGTTCCAAATAAGAAAAGGAGTACATCAAGGCTGTATATTGTCACCCTGCTTATTTAATTTATATGCGGAATACATCACGTGAAGTGCCGGGCTAGATGAAGCACAAGCTGGAATCAAGGTTGCCAGAAGAAATATCAATAACCTCAGATACGCAGATGACACCACCCTTATGGCAGAAAGCAAAGAAGAACTAAAGAGCCTCTTGATGAAAGTGAAAGAGGAGAGTGAAGAAGTTGGCTTAAACTCAATATTCAAAACACCAAGATCATGGCTTCCAGTCTCATCACTTTATGGCAAATAGATGGGGAAACAATGGAAACAGTAGCTGAGTTTATTTTCTTGGTCTCCAAAATCACTGCAGATGGTGACTGCACCGATGAAATTAAAAGACACTCGCTCCTTGGAAGAAAAGCTATGACCAACTTAGCATATTAAAAAGCAGAGACATTACTTTGCCAACAAAGGTCCATCTAATCAAGGCTATGGTTTTTCCAGTGGTCATGTATGGATGTGAGAGCTGGACCATAAAGAAGCCTGAGTGCCAAAGAACTGATGCTTTTGAACTGTGGTGCTGGAGAAGACTCTTGAGAGTCCCTTGGACTGCAAGGAGATCCAACCAGTCCATCCTAAAGGAATTCAGTCCTGAATATTCATTGGAAGGACTGATGCTGAAACTGAAACTCCAATCGTTTGGCCACCTGATGTGAAGAGCTGACTCATTTGAAAAGACCCTGATGCTGGGAAAGATTGAAGGCAGGAGGAGAAGGGGACGACAGAGGATGAGATGGTTGGATGGCATCCCCGTCTCGATGGACATGAGTTTGAGCAAGCTCTGGGAGTTGGTGATGGACAGGGAGGCCTGGTGTGCTGCAGTCCGTGGGGTCGCAAAGAGTTGGGCATGACTAAGCAACTGAACTGAACTTTATTATAGGGATGATATTGATGACTGACTTAATTGAGACATTTAAAATTCTACTTAAAACCATTCCTGATGATATGAAGTAATTCCTATGTATCTGGCATCGTGCAGGGCAGAGAACTCAGGACCGGGACAAACGCACACAGCAGCTGCTAAGCTCAGCGAGCCCCACCTGGGACAGCGCACCCGGAGCCGGGGGGGGGGGGGGGGTGCTGCCAGCCTCCGCCAGGATTCTGTGTTGGCACCAACTGCCACCGGGGACGTACATTGTGAAGGTCACAGTTGTACTGTTGAGAGGTTAAGGACTTTTAACACAAGATTGGGTACGATTATGATAGCTGGGAGAGGCTTTTCCTATTGCTGCAAAATATCAAGATTCTGGCATTTTTCAAGCTCTCACATAAGGCGGCGGCGGCAGGTAGAATGGGTAAGTCAAGGCTGACTCTGTGCTTTTAAAAGCGCCCCCACTGACGACAGGCTCTGAGTTACACGCAGCTTGTTCTGCTGTATCAGCAACTTTCCAAACAAGTAACCATTATAGACCCCAGTTTTATAGACTTTTAATATGCACAGTAAAATCTGAGAATCCACCACTGTACTCACCACATAGGAATTAGTCATGTGAAATATGTTTAATTTTTGAAAATGGAAGAGAAAAAAAAAAACAAGAGAAACTGTATCATTAGCCCAAATAGTGCCTAAAAGCCGCTGTAACGTGGGCGGAATAGGGGGCAGGAGGTGGACCCGTGAGCGCAGGGGACCCAGCCGGCCTCCCCGCCTCCAAGTTTTACGGCCTCCGCAGCGCGGCCTGACCTCGCCCTGCCTCGGTCTCCTCACAATAAAATGGAAATGCTAATATTTACCCTGCAGGAAAGGATTCGATGGGATAACAAAGCAAGCAGCCCAGTGCCTCGCACACAGTAAACCCTGGGCTAACGGTCGGCGCCGTCATGAACGTCTCTGGCGCGAAGGACCGGCGCCCGGCCTCGGGGGAGGCTGCAGGTGGTGCTCCTGCAGGCGACACTCGCCTGCTGGGTGGTCAGCGCCAACTCACGCAGCGTCACCTTCCTCCCTGACACGCCGCTTCCTGTCGTCACTTTCTAAAACACACACAGCCCACCCCACGAGCTGCGCTCTGGAAGCTCTTCATGGAAAGGCTGCGGCTCTGGGCTCGGAGCTGAGCTGAGGCCCGTGGGCGGCACCCCGGCCGTGGTGGGGGCGCTGCAGGTGACACAGGGACACTCGCCTGCCCCCGGCGCCCTCCTGCCTGCTGCCGGGCGGCTCCCTCCTCGCATGGGCTGCAGACTGTTGACTCAGCTGGTGTCGGGCAGCGGGGACCTCTGGCAAGGTGTTTCCTCGTTTGGCTGGCCACTTTACACACACTTTGGAAGAAGTGACTTTCCAGGATCTTTCGGGGGAACAGGTGCCTCTGGGACTGAGTACTAATTGCATTTGCCACACACGTACTTGTCCCCAGAACTGTGGGCATTTAATTGTGTTTATAGTGACTTTTTAAGTTTATAATTATTTATTATAGTAAGTCATACACGTAAAAAGCACTAACCTGAGAGGTTCATTTCTTTACATTTCAACACAAGGCTTCAGGAGAAGGTACTATCGTTAAAATAATGCTGCAAACCCTGACCTGCAGGTCTCGCCAGAATCTCTCAGGAGCGGGGTCAGGCACAGCACTGCCCTCCACTCGGTTGCTGATCTGAGGGGTCCTGGGCCCTCCTGGAAGAGCTCTGCCCCACGTTAAGCAAACCCAATAAACAATGGCCTGATGAATCGAGGAGGGGGCAATAAATCAGAGCGTGTGGGCATCTACTTTAAATAGTATGCTCCCCCATGACCTCAGGAAGTGATTCATAT
Source organism: Ovis canadensis (assembly GCF_042477335.2). Classification (NCBI taxonomy): domain Eukaryota; kingdom Metazoa; phylum Chordata; class Mammalia; order Artiodactyla; family Bovidae; genus Ovis; species Ovis canadensis. The sequence goes on from NC_091245.1 coordinate 3,625,935, forward strand.
ACAGCCTGTCAGAAGTTCCTCTTCTTCCCAAACCGAGGAATGCTTGCACCCAACCAACCGAGGAAAGCAGAGACCCCCCAGGAGGACTATTCCGAGGGTCCTGTCCACCCAGAGACATGTTAGTCGTCAGACTTCTCTGCAAAGCACATGTTCATGTCTGGTGTGGGTCAAACGGAACACATGGGAAAACGGTCTGGAACCAAACACTTCAACGTTTAACATACAGGAAACCACCAAAGACAGAACTGCACAGCTTGAGAGAAAAACACGGTGCCACCTGCAGCCACCGGCTGCATCAGGAGAGCAAACCCTGCCAGGGCCCCCAGAGCCCGAGGTGCCGCTGCCGGCTCGAGTCCCGGGTCTGCGTGACCAGCTCTGCTGTTCACATACCCGCCTGCCTGTTCCACGTGCGCAGGACGGATGGAAGGAATCTCACACACACACACACACACACTCTCTCTCTCACGTTTCCGCGTATGTCGGCCTCTGTCCCTCGGCACGGCTGAATGGCAACGTGACCGTATGAATGCTCGACGTACCCATCCACGGCTGTGCTGGTGGACACGCGGTGGTTCTTGGCCTGGGGCACGACGGACCACACGGCTCTGAGCCGTCTCACAGGCGTGTCCCAGCACACACGCGCACAGGACCCTCCAGCACATGGCGAGAAGCGGCACTGCTGGGTCAGCGGGCTTCAGCGGGTGACGTCCCGGCACAGAGCTTTACGACGTGGTTGCACCAACGTACATCAAGTATTTTTCACCAGCCAGGACTGTATTTCTGTGCTCTGATGCCAGAGCTGGTACCCGTGGGCCCAGATGCCCTGTTTCTTTGGCATGGCGCCCTAGCAAGGTGCTGTGACTATTCTAACTCACCCACATGTGGCACTGAAAAGCTGAAATCTGTAATTAATCTGTCAAGGAATAAAGAGAATAACAGGCAAAACAGCAACAACAACACTGATTCCAATGGTGCTACCACAACCTGACCGCTACAGGTAATGACTGCTGAGCACCAGCAGCAGAGAGAAAGCCACTGCTCCAAGTCAGGGGCATGCTGTTAAAAAAACCTTCCAGGTGATTAAAAATCTGCTCACAGGGACTTCCCTTGTGGCCCTGTGGTCCAGTGGTTAAGAATCTGCCTGCCAATGCAAGGGACAGGGGTTCAATCCCTGGTACGGAAGATCCCACACGCTGCAGAGCACCTAAGCCCACTCGCCACAGAACTGCGGAGCCCACACTCTGCAGCTGCTGAAGCCCACATAAACCTGTGGTCGGCAGCAAGAGAACTCACAGCAGTGAGCGGCCCCTGCACCAAACACGAAGAACAGCCCCCGCTCGCCACATCTAGAGAAAGCCCGGGTGCGGCAACAAAGCCCCGGGCAGCCAAAAAAAAAAAAAAAATCCTGCTCATTGCGGCCACTACAGATAAATAAAACACAAGCAGGAAGCCTTTGGAATGCACAGGCGGGAAGCTGCATAGCACGCGGCTAACTCCCAGACTGGATACAGGCAGGCCTGGGGTGACATCCTCCCTTTGAGACCGTCTATGTAACCTCAGTGGGGATGACACCTATCTCGTAAGTTCCCGTGAGGATTAAAGGAAGTGACGGATGAAACTCCTTAGGGACAGTAACTGCTGTACTGACGTCAGCTGTTGTTAGAATGACTGTATCGGCTACAGCTGAGAACAACTAATGGGTAACTTCGACAGGAGAAGAAATGCATATATGGAACCACCCAGCACCTGGTGCAGAGAGAAATCAAAAGATCATTAAGCGTCAGCTACTTCTACAGACATTACTGTCCATGGAAAGGAGCAAGGAATGCTCTCGGAAGGCTGTGTGAGTTCACTGCACCTGAAGCCCAAGGCTACTGCACAGAATAGAGAAGACGCAACTTCGGACAGGTCTTTCTGACTGACCCCGAAATGGAAATAATTTACAAATCATCTTATCACATGGAAAACAAATCAAAACAACACCAACAGAGCAGGCAACAGGGAAACGTAGAGCTCAGACTCCCAGCTAAAAAGATTCCTTCTCTACTTAAAGGGATGAAAATGAAGAATACATTACTGGCCTAAAACTGGTCCTTCCGAACATTTTTATGAAAGGCTGCTGCTGCTGCTGCTGCTGCTAAGTCGCTTCAGCTGTGTCCGACTCTGTGCGACCCCATAGACGGCAGCCCACCAGGCTCCCCCGTCCCTGGGATTCTCCAGGCAAGAACACTGGAGTGGGTTGCCGTTTCCTTCTCCACCGCATGAACGTGAAAAGTGAAAGTGAAGTCGCTCAGTCGTGTCCAACTCTTAGCGACCCCATGGACTGTAGCCTACCAGGCTCCTCTGTCCATGGGACTTTCCAGGCAAGAGTACTGGCATGGGGTGCCATTGCCTTCTCCTTATGAAAGGCTATGACCATGTATTTATTCTTTGAGATAAAACTTTTTTATTTTGGCCGCACTGCGCAGCAAGTGGGATCTTAGTTCCCCAGTCAGGGATCGAACTTGCACCCCCTGCACTGGAAGGCAGAATCTTAACCAATGGGCCACCAGGGAAGCTCCTCACAGAAACTTCAGAATACCCTTCACCAAATTCCAAAACATCCATTGAACATTTATTGGGACAGCATTACACTCATAAGTTAATTTGAGAGAAGTGCCATCTCTATAATATTGAGTTTCTGTGCAGAACACAAGGTCTCTCATGACTTCTTCCAAGCCTTTTATATTTCTTAGTAGAATTCTGTGGCTTCTCGATACAGTTGCTATAAACTCTTACTAAATGCACCTGTGCTGCAGAAATTTACGTTTTTGCTTCCAGTTCTGGAGGAAGAGCTTGATCCACATTGTTTCCAGCTGGCTATTGCTGACATAGACGAAAAATACTGACTTCTGTGTATTTATTTTGTCCCTGGCCACCTTACGAATTTTTTAAACATATTTAAAGTTTAAGGGGTTGACTGACTTGGTAGACCGCTATCATCTTCAAATGACGACAACCCCGTCTCCTTTCCAGAATTCAGCCACATTTCTCTTTGCAGCGGCTAGCCCTCCAGAGGGCCTCAGCCAGGTCTCACGTCACATCCTTGCTCCTGAATTCCATGGAGACAGCCACAGCCCCGTCCCGCTGTGTAGGATGCTGACTGCTCCGTGCAGGACCTCTCCCTCTTGTGGCCAGAAGTACCTTCCTACCCCAGCTCACTGCGAGCTTCCAGTAACAGTGGACGCTGAATTTTACAGCGCCATTTATTCTCTCTCTTTCCTTGGTTGCTCTGGGTCTTTGTTGCTGCACGAGAGCGTTCTCTAGTTGCTCCCTGTGAGCGATCCCTACGGTGGTGACCATGAGCTTTGAGGGACAGATAGTGAACTCGAGCAGAAAGCCATCCTGAGTCTGCAAAGGGAGGGAACACACCTTCGGCATTGGCTCCACTCCTGGGAAGGCAGAGGGAGGCTGTGAGTACCCGGCGTGGAGCTGCAGCACACAGAGCAGGCAGCGAAGTGGAGGAGCTCTGCAAGGGGCGACCAGGAAGCAGGAGAGAGTACATCCAAAGGAGGTGAGCAAGCCTTGGGCTCCCCAGCAGTGCTGGTGGAGTATTTATCTCCCAAGTCGGTTAGTAAAGGCTGGAGGGGCTGCTGCTACTTCTGATGGGAGGACAGCAACATAAGGCGCAAGGAACATGAAAAATCAAGGAAATATAGCACCACCAGTGTGCTTCCAGTGTGACTGACTCCACAGACATGGGGATCTGCAAGATAGCCAACAGAGAACCCAAAACAGCTATTTTAAGGAAGTTTGATGAGCTGCATAAAAAGACAATTCAACAAATCAGGAAAACAACACAGGGAAAAATAAGTTTCCCAAGGAGAAACAGAAATTCTGGAGCTGAATAACATAGTGACTGAAATGAAAAATGTGACCAGAGCGTCAACAAAAGAACAGCTCAAGTGGAAGAAGAATGTAAGAAGAAGACAGGACCTTCAAAATTATCCAGTCCAGGGGGGGAAAGAGTGAAGAAAGCCTATGCAAGCAATGGAGGGAGAAAGGCAGAAAGCTTCCTTAAAGAGATAGTGGCTGAGCACTTCCTAACTCTGGAAGACATGTGGGCATCCAAGCTCATGAAGCTCACAGGTCATCAGACAAACTTCACTTAGGGAGATCTTGGGCTTCCCAGGTGGCACTCGCACCAAAGAACCTGCCTACAGGCTCTTTGCAGGAAACATGAGAGATGTGGGTTGGATCCCTGGGTCAGGAAGATCCCATGGAGGAAGGCATGGCAACCCACTCCAGTATTCTTGCCTGGAGAATCCCCATGGATAGAGAAGCCTGGCAAGCTACAGTTCATAGGGTCTCAAAGAGTCACACACGACTGAAGCAACTTATCACACAAGTAAGGAGATCTTCTCTAAGATGTATTATAACAAAACTGTCAAAAATCAAAAACAAGGAGAGACTCTTAAAACAGCTGGTAACTTCCTGCTATAAAGCAATCCGAAGATTTGTCAGGAGAAACTTTACAGGCCAGAAAAGAATAGGGCAAAATATTCAAAGAGATGAAGGGGAAAAAAAGACCCGTCGAGAATACTCTATCCAACAAAGCTATCCTTCAGAAATAAAGGAGAGGTGAGACTTTCCCAGACGAACAAAAGTTGAGGGAGTTCATCACTACCAGACCTGCTTTAGGAGAAACACTGAAAGGAGCGCTTCAGGCTGAAACAAAAGGCTACTAATTAGTAACAAGAAAACATACAACATAATGGTGAAGATAAGTATACAGTGAAATTTAAAATACTCTAATGCTATAATATGATGGAGGTATTAATCACTTAACTCTAGCATGAAGGTTTGAGATAAAGTAGTAAAAATAACTAAAGTCACAATAAATTTGCTAATAAAGAATATAAAAAGAGGTAGACCATAACATCAAAAACATATGAAGGGGGGAGCGGTAAAAGCATAGAGTTTTTGTACACAATTGATGTTAAGTTGCTATCAGTGTAAAATAGACTGTTATATCTGCAAGATGTTTTAGGTAAGTTTCAAAATAATCACAGAGCAAAAACCTACAGTAGATACACAAAGGATAAAGAGAAGAGAACCACGGCATACCACTATGGAAAGACATGCATTCACAGAGGCAGGCAAAAAAGATAAGAAAAAGGAACACGGGAACTACAGAAAGCCACAACAGCAACAGGGCGGCATTAGTAAGAACTGCGTTGTTGCTCAGTCGCTCAGTTGCGTCCGACTCTTTGTGACCCCACGGACTGCAGCACACCAGGCTTCCCTGTCCTTCACCATCTCCCTGAGCTTGCTCAAGCTCACGTCCACTGAATCCGTGATATCATCCAACCATCTCATTCTCTGCCGCCCCCTTCTTCTCCTGCCTTCAATCTTTCCCAGCAGCAGGGTCTTTTCCAATGAGTCAGCTATTTGCATCAGGTGGCCAAAGTACTGGAGCTTCAGCATCAGTCCTTCCAAAGAATATCCAGGACTCATCTCCTTTAGGATTGACTGGTTGGATCTCCTTGCAGTCCAAGGCACTCTCAGGAGTCTTCTCCAGCACCACAGTTTGAAAGCATTATTATTTGGCACTCAGCCTTCTTTATGGCCCAACTCTCACATCCATACATGACTACTGGAAAAACCACAGCTTGGACTACACACATATTTGTTGGCCAAGTGATGTCTCTGCTTTTTAATATGCTTTCTAGGCTGGTCATAGCTTTTCTTCCAAGGAGCAAGCGTCTTTTAATTTAGTAACTGTGGTCTGCATCCACAGTGATTTTGGAGCCCAAGAAAATAAAGCCTGTCACTGTTTCCCTTGGTTCCCCTTCAATTTGTCATGAAGGGATGGGACCAGATGCCATGATCTTAGTTTTCTGAATTCTGAGTTTTAAGCCAGCTTTTTCACTCTCCTCTTAGCTTCATCAAGAGGCTCTTCAGTTCCTCTTTACTTTCTGCCGTAAGGGTGGTGTCGTCTGCATGTCTGAGGTTATTGATATTTCTCCTGGCAATCTTGATTCCAGCTTGTGCTTCATCCAGCCCAGCATTTGGCATGATGTACTCTGCATATAAGTTAAATAAGCAGGATGACGATATACACCCTTGATGAACTCCTTTCTCAATTTGGAACCAGTCCATTGTTCCATGTCTGGTTCTAACTATTGCCTTCTTGACCTGCATACAGGTTTCTCAGGAGGCAGGTAAGGTGGGCTGCTGGTATTCCCATCTCTTGAAGAATTTTCCACAGTTTGTTGTGATCCACACAAAGGCTTTGGCATAATCAATAGATTCTCTTGCTTTCTGTATGATCCAACGGATGTTGGTAATTTGATCCCTGGTTCCTGTGTCTTTTCTGAACCCAGCTTGTACATCTGCAAGTTCTCGGTTCATGTTCTGTTGAAGCCTGGCCTGAAGGGTTTTAAGCACTACCTGGCCAGTACGTAAAATGAGCACAATTGTGCAGTAGTTTGGACTTTCTTTGGCATTGCCCTTCTTTGGGATTGACTTCCCCAGTGGCTCAGATGGTAAACATCTGCCTACGATGCGGGAGATCTGGGTTCAACCCCTGGTTCAGGAAGATACTCTGGAGAAGGAAATGGCAACCCACTCCAGTACTCTTGCCTGGAAAATCCCATGGATGGAGGAGCCTGGTAGGCTACAGTCCATGGGGTCACAAAGAGTTGGACACGACTGAGCGACTTCACTTTCTTTCTTTCTTTTCTTTGGGATTGGAATGAAAACTGATATTTTCCAGTCCTGTGGCCACTGCTGAGTTTTCCAAATTTGCTGGCATATTGAGAGCTGTATTTTAACAGCATCATCTTTTAGGATTTGAAATAGCACAATTATTCTACACGTAAATGGATTAAACTCCCCAATCTAAAAGACAAGAGAAAGACAAGTGCTGTATGGCAGGGGGTGAGGGGAGAGGGAACTGGAGGCACCAAATTCCAGCTATTAGACAAATAAATACTGGGAATGTGCTGTTCAGTGACGACTACAGTGAACAGTGTACATCACATCTGACAGCTGTCAGGAGAGTAGACCCTAGGAGTTCTCAACAACAAGGAAGAGATTTCCTTCTTTTTTCCTATCTATATGAGATGATGGGTGTTAGCTAACCTGTTCTGGCAATTATTTCACCATATATTTAAGTCAAGCCATTACGCTGTATACCTTAAAATACACAGTGCTATATGTCAATTATATCTCAGTAAAACTGGGGGGTGGGGAAAGGCAGAGAGTGGGTGGGAGAGATAAAGCAAGACTAAAGTATCTGCTGCCTACAGGAGATTCACTTCATCTGTAAAGACATACAGAGGCTCAAGGTGAAGGGACAGGAAAAGATATTCCACAAAAATAGAAACCAAAGGAGAGCAGGGCTATCCATACTTTTGGCCGACCCAATAGACTTTAAGCCAATAACTGCGACAAGTGACCAAAATGGCCAGAATATAATGACATACTGCATATAAGTGGTCAGTTCATCAAGGGATTACAGCAACCACATACATATGCTCCCAACACTGGAGCACCTAGATAGAGTAAGTGCCGGGAGCCAGCATGAGGAATCCCGCCCGTGGCAAGGGTCATGAGGAAGGAAGCCTGACATATGCAAAGGCGTGATCTGGCTTCAGGGGTTCCCCCTGGATTTTCCTGAGCATCTACCCCCAAAAACCAGAGTCTGCCTGCTTTACTATACTGTGCTTTCCACTCTTCTGACATTAACAGGGGCTGTCCCCCACCACCTTTCTCTGGAAAAAGTTAACTTAGAGCTCCAATTAGCCTCCTGCATATAAAAAGAATGTCTCAGCTTAAAACCCTCTGATGGCTTTCTAGCTTACCTGACTGGTCTGTCTGGACTTTTACAACTTGTGATTGTTTACAGCCCCCAACCGCGAGAGGCACGAAGCTTAAAACATCTTAAAGATACAGAGGCTTTTTTAAAGAGCTAAGAATTATATTGGTAGAGGGTTTTCACTGTTGAGTCAATGACTGCTGCCGGGCCTCCATATTCTTTTTTTTTTTTTTCCATATTCTTTATCTTTTAGGCACCTGAAGGATATTAATCAATGTAATTGGGATATAGAAAAAGGAATATAGTAGTTTTTGATGTTAGCAACACTAGACTTTTGAGTTAATAAACTTTCTCTTTGTTATAAATCACTGTACTCTTCTTTGTTATAAATTGTTGTGTCCTTGCTATGTAAGAATGTAACTTTATTTAGCGCTTTCTGAGAGTGGCACCAGACTTTGGGAAGAACAACACTATTACCCTTATCAGAAAAGGGCTGTAAAATGTTAATTGGCCTTCTGGCCAGAAGATGATGTAAATCACCTAAGACTTGTGTATACATACAGCTAGGTATGCAGAGAGAAAGCCTGGTCTCGGTAAAAGTCAGGGCTGCTGACACTGCATGATTTTGTATTATCCATTGACCTCTATGTACAACCAAAAGTATAAAAAGCCTTTCTGGACAATAAAGGATGGGCCAGTCACTGGAAAGACTGGTTTCCCCCATGTCGAATCTCTCTCTCTCTCTCTCTCTTTCTCCCTCTCCCTCCCTCTCCCTTTCAGGCTGAATTCCCGTCTGGAGCGTGGAGGCTCACCACGTCTACTTACTTGTCCTGGCTTCTAAGACCCACGCGAGAGGGAGCCCAAGGCGGGGCACCCTCCGCTATTCAAGTGGGCACCGGTGGCCTAATGTAGATAGTGCAAACTTCTTGTCTCGAGGTTTTATTAGTTTTACGCATAAACCAAGTTATTCAGCCTCTTTTCTCCACTCATTTTCCTACTATTCTTTCCTAATCTCTCTTATATCTCTAAATAAGTAAGTTTTTCCTCGCCAACTCCGTCTCCCCTTCGAATTACCCTGGATCCACCGGGGCTGGACCCCAGCAAGTAAGAAATCACTAATAGGAGGGGGGAAGGCAAACTCCTGGGCTCCAAGCTGTGTATCTGGCCTAGAAGTTCCGTGGAGACAGAATTCTGGAAAACTGTCAAGCATCCTACTGAGTCCTGCCATCGAGGCAAGAAAACCCGTGAACCAAAATTTTATAAAGAGGACAGATGACTCCAGGAGTACCCTCAGAAAACCAGACCAGAGGTGCCAGGCGGAGAAAACTGGAATCGAGCACACAGAGGAATTTGAATCTAGAGAAGACATTCCCAGGAGGACTGTGCTTTCCATCCATGACATCTCCACGGCCACAGTGCCCACAGTTAAAGAGGCAACTGATAAATCCTCAAGGACAAAGTTACTAACATCCTTTTACGCCATTTTCATTACATCTCATGTTCCCTTGGCCTCTTTAAATCCTGTATTTGCTATTTAGATTTCTCAGGAGCTCAGAGATTAAAAAGGTATGTGCAGGCATTTTTTATTAAAAAAAATACTGTTAGGATGCTGTCACCTTGGGCAAGCGGGGAGAACCCTGGGGTAAGCGTAGAAGGATGGAGGGGCTGGGCTCATGCAAGCCACGGCCCACAGGACACAACCCTTTCCCCCCCTGCCCCCGCAACACAGCAAGCTGGGCAGACACACCCCCTGCATGTCAGCAGGAGGAAGGCGCCGGGCCTGGGACACACAGCGCAGGTGGGGGGTGCACACTGTTGGTTAGGATGATGCTTTTAGGTCTGCCTCAAGTGCATAGCTCCCCAGCTCCCCACCCAAATGAGCCAGGTCCAGGAGGATGGGGGAGAGGACGGGCTCCTTCCTCCCCAAGCATGAAGGCCCTGGGCCTTCTGAGAGTTTAACGTGGCCAGCCCTTGTGCGCCTGTACCAGGAGCACAGGTCAAGCAGCTCCCACCGCACACCCCCAGGGATGAGTGACCACCTGAAGCAGAAGCTCAAAGGTATCCTTGCGTTCCTGGCTGTGCCTCTGAATCAGCTGAGAATGTTTCAAACACATCCACCCCGGCATCCTGCCCAAAGACGGACCCGTGGGTCCAATATCCAACAAACTCTCTCTGGATGGGTCTCATAGACTGCTCTGAGCAGATGTACCTTAAGTAAATTTCAAAGGATACAAGGTTCTAAAGTTCACTTGCTTTGTTTTACAATTGCCTCCCATGATATAGGCAGTGGCAGCGAATGAACCTAAGTTTTAAAATACACTTTTAAAGTATTTTTCTCTCTCCCCAATCATAGCTGGCAATGCCCATTAGGATTATTAAATTATTTTGCGTTTCCTTTCCATCCCTCTCTTAACTAGGAGAATCTGCCATTTTAAATTCTTCTAAAATATTTATCATTTTTCTATTGAGCCTATTGCTCCAATCTTTCCTTACAAGTTTGGCTCCAGTTTCATTTTTATATATTTGGACTTCTAAATTCAGACCACAGCTCCAAAGATATCAGATAAAACAATCGCAGCCAAATTAACCATTAACCCCAAAAGGCTGTTACTGGGCGATGGGAACCCCAGTGGATTTCCTGGTTGGCGTGTGAGCTGGAGAAGAATTAAGACCTGTAACTGGAAGTAGCCAGAATGTCAGAGATCTCAGCAGGAAATGAACTCCATAGAATTAACAATGAACATGAGGAGTGTGCCCAAGGACAGGAAGGGCAAAGGACATTCAAATATAGGAAGTGGGGTCCCACAAACCCTTGAGGCAGGAGCGTGGATGCAGACGCCACCATGAGGCTGGGCTCAAGCTGGGCCTCACCCAAAGATGAGTCAACCCAAAGACACACCCAAGAATTCGACAAATTTCACCCTACAGTTCCTGCATTCTTCATGGCGACTGACATCAGGAAGAGAACAGTCGGGCCAGAGACTGGCAGGCGATGGCTGCATGGAGGACCAGCGTAGCCAGCAGACAGGCAACGCCCCTCTGAAGAGGGGACCTGTGGGCAGGGACCCGATTGCGGGTTTTCTGTTGAGGCTGGGATCACCTTCAGATACCCGCAGCCAAGGCCACCTGCACAAATCCGGGGAGGAGGAGGCCGGTACAGTATACTCCAGACAGCCGCCCCTCCCTGCCTCCCATGGACGAAACTTGAGCAAGCACAGAGGGACAGACCTCAGCTCTGGGACACCGCTGAGACCCCTGGAGCAGCTGTCCCAGAGTTCCTCCTGGGGCCTCCTGGGGTGGGGGCGGCGAGCTGAGCCCCTGGTATGGGAGGAGCACAGACACTCCAGGTTAATTTCACCAGAACACAGATACAAACTTCCATTTGAAAATATCAGTAAAGTGAATATAGTTTTGCAGGGGACAAACAATTATCTACGAGCAAGCAAAGACATGACTGAACAACAAAGCAAAGATCATTTTAGGAATGTAAGAACTGCTCAACATCAGGAACTCTATTAATATGTGATCATCTCAACAGCTGCCAAAAGATATCTGATAACAGTATCCGTTTCTGATGAGACACCTAGAGCAGTGGCCAGGATATGGCACCAGATGAATTAAGCGGCTGATGAATGAATGAACACTGACTTTTAAAACCAGATAACTTATCATCATAAAACAAGTTAACATTAAGGTTAAAAAGAGGCTAAGTAAAAACCCAGTAACTCTGGGAATCAAGGTCAAGGTCAAGAAGCTACAGTTAGAACCAGACACGGAACAACGGACTGATTCCAAATTGGGAAAGGAGTACGTCAAGGCTGTATAGTGTCAGCCTGCTATTTAACTTATATGCAGAGTACATCACGTGAAATGCCAGGCTGGGTGAAGCACAAGCTGGAATCAAGATTGTGGGGAGAAATATCAATAACGTCAGATATACAAATGACACCACTTTTATGGCAGAAAGCAAAGAGGAATTAAAGAGCCTCTTGATGAAGGTGAAAGAGGAGAGTGAAAAAGCTGGCTTAAAACTCAACATTCAAAAAACTAAGATCAAGGCATCCAGTTCCATCACCTCATGGCAAAGAGATGGGGAAACAATGGAAACAGGGACAGACTTTATTTTCTTGGGCTCCAAAATCACTGTGTACAGAGACTGCAGTCATGAAATTAAAAGATGTCTGCTCCTTGGAAGAAAAGCAATGTCAAACCTAGACAGTGTATTAAAAAGCAGAGGCATCACTTTGCCTACAAAGGTCCGTATACACAAAGCTATGGTTTTCCCAGTAGTCATGTGTGAATGTGAGAGCTAGACAATAAAAAAAGGTTGAGCAGCGAAGAACTGATCCCTTCAAACTGTGGTGCTGGTGAAGACTCTTGAGAGTCCCTTGGAATGCAAGGAGATCAAACCAGTCAATCCTAAAAGAAATCAACCCTGAATATTCTTTGGAAGGAATACTTTGTCCACCTGATGTGAAGAGCCAACACATTGGAAAAGACCCTGGTACTGGGAAAAACTGAAGGCAGGAGGAGAAGGGGATGACAGAGAATGAGATGGTTGGATGACATCACCAACTCGATGGACATGAGTTTAGCAAGCTCCGGGAGTTGGTGATGGACAGGGAGGCCTGGTGTGCTGCAGTCCATGGGGTCACAAAGAGTCAGACACGACTGAGCAACTGAACAACAACAAAAACAAGGGTAACAAGGGTCCAACTTAATTTAAAACAACAACAGAATAAACCCAAAGAACAGAAGGCAGGAAATAAAACTGGAGAGCTCGGTGAAAAGGAGAACAAAGAAACAAGCTGGTGTTTTAAGAGACTGACAGACAAGTTTCTGGAAAAACAGAAAAGCACAAGCAAACAGTATTATTAATTTTAAAAAGAGAACAAAACTAAACTACAAATAAAGCAGACATTTAAACGGATTCTACCAAAAGCTTCTTTGCAATAAGCTTGCTAATTTAAAAGAAATTAATAACCAGAACTGACTGTGCCGAGAAGGCACCCACGCAGGGAGACGGTCTAGTCCAGGAGTGACCAGCAGCTCATCCACAGGGAAGCGGCCGCCCTGGTGCTCCAGTGACGGTCACTGGAGCCCAAGGTGGGTGAAGCCACATAGCCCAGGGGTAACAGCAGCAATGGGAGATGGGTTACATACAAGGGGGATTCATGTAACAGGTTCATCCGTGAAGGACAATGAGAGCCACGTTCACATCGTTGGAGAAGGGAAGTGAAAATACAGAAAGGGAAAAAACTGGCGTGCACGCACGCACACACACACGAGGAATAAACCCTGCCTTGTGTGTACAAATTAACACACACACACACTTCTCATCTGTAGCTCTGATCAACAAGAGGGCCTAAGAGAAGAAACACTTGAAAAGCAGTGAGCACCCCTAGGGAACAGACCATGGTTTCTAAACACCATCCTCCACTGAAAGGAACCAGGAGGAAACGGCTCACGCCAGGGCTGGGGCGGCACAGGAAAAGCCTAGGGCGTCCTGGTGGGCCAGAGAGCAGGGAAGGGCTCCAGGAACAACACGGGCAGAACGAAGGGGCACAGGAGCCTGTCTGAAGGGGCCCCAAATCAGAGGCAGGTTGAGTGTAAAAATAATGATAGAATAAAGTTGGAAACCGTGGTGAGCACACAGTGACATAATCAAACTGAAAATTAGTGAAGGACGGGGTACCTACAGGGTCTGGAAGTACTTCCTCACATGCAGCATTAATTACAGAGAGTAACGGGACAGTGGAGAAGAGACCCACAGGTGCAGCAGCCGTAACGGGACAGATGAGAACACGTGCCTCGCAACGGGACGCGGCGAGAAGAGCAGGCCTCCCTTCTGGGCGGTCCCCACCCAGGGTGGCCACGATGCTGAGGAGGTGCCCGCACTCACTTCCTGGGCGGGGTGGGGTGGTCCTGCCCCAGGGATGGAGAACGGCCCTGTTCAGAGAAACTGTTCAGGAACGTATCTGGGGGGGATACCTGCAATCTGTTCTCAGAGTACAGAATTTCTTTGTCCCTTACATGTAACTTCTCTCCAAGTGCAAGAGTCCTGTGACACTCACTGTGGCCCCACACAGGCACGTGTTCGGGGCCTGGCACATTAGCAGAAGCCCACCAGCTCTGGGACCTGGTGATCATGGCCACCACTTCCAGGACGGGCTTCCCAGAAGGCCTTCCTTCCCTGGAACCCGAGCCGGCTTCACTTCCCTGGGGGCTAAAGGTGAAGCCAAAACTCACCAGAGGATGAGTGCGGGGGTGGGGCAGGGGTCCTGAGCGGGAGGACCACGACACACGCTCCTTTCTCACGTGACACTCCCCCGTCGGTCTCTGAAGCATCTGAAAGTTCTCAAAAGCGCCCCTCACAACCTTAAATGGTTGACCTGCTTCTAAATCTGCTTTTCTTCACAAGTAGCTTTTGAAATTGTTTAAAAGCATTTGCTCTGCTTTGCTCAGCTGTTACTATTACAATATAATCATCCATCATTTCTCACTGCAAATGACCCTACTTGTAGCACAGTCAAGCTTTTTAAAGCTACCGAGAAACCCAACCAGTTCCCAAACTATTAATATGTGGAAATTACTCCTGAGTACCAAAACCTAACAAATAAACCTTTTATAACACGTATGGACTATACTTGAAAGAGTATTAAGACACAGTATCTTTTATTTGTAAGCAACTTATAAATAGCAATGTCTAAGATAAACACATTGCTGCTCTAACATCTTTTCTCTCTGTAAGGGATTTAAGAATATTCTCTGAAATTTATAGCTGATGTGGAGTGAAACCCTGACAAAACACAAGCCCTGCACTAAGTGGTCATCCGTCCTGGCCTCTGTAACGACAGGAAGACGGAAAGGCGTTATTGGTCATCAGAGAGTTCCAACTGGTGGGGGGGTCTTCAGCCAGAAGGAACGCGCTGGAGGCTGATCACAGAGCCTTGACAGTGCTGCAATATGGAAACCTGTACGCGCACTGCTGCTATGAAGTAAGAAATCGGAACATTTCAATGCCAAGCCTTAGTTTTCCTTGACTGTAAGAGATCCCTGTGACCTGGACCCCGAGACAGAGACGGAGCCCTGCCCTTGGGCCATTCTCTATCTCAGGCCCTCCCAGACAGCCATTCCGCTGGATTACATTAAACACTCAAAAGAACCTCACTCCTGCATCCAGGTCTGGTTCCTCCAGCAACAGTGCTTCCCCGGGAGCTGCTTTGTTTTCAAGTCAGAAGGAACGATAAAGAGACGGGACCAGAAAAACAAAAGTGTTTCTCACCTAAAACAGCAAGCACATGTTTTAGAGGGACAAAAATAACTAAGAATAAGAATAGCTGCCAGGAAATACACCTCTTTGTTTCAAGGGAAGATGAGTAATTACAGGACCTCGGGATTCAAACAGCTCTAGAGGGAACGAGCAGCTCTGCTTCATGCACGCAGCACGGGCCCTGCCCCTGCAGGGCAGGCGGCTTCTGGTGAACCCGGGACGGGTCCCCAGGCTGCACAAGCTCTGCTGCCTCCGAACCCTCCGCCCAGGACGGGAGGGAGAGCTGGCACCCGGGCCTGGCGCAGGAGACCTGGGCCGAGGACGCAGTCGCCCAGACCCCAAGTCCCTCAGCAGTGTGGACTCCCTGGGCATTTGGGGATGGGTTCAGGGCCCCCGTGCACACCTCAAAGTCTTCAGACGTCTAGCACATCCCCTCATATACCTTAAATCACCTCTAGATTATTTATAATACCAAATTATAAATACAATATTTATAATACCAAATACAGGCTATTCCCATGATCCAGGCTTATCCTGTATTATATTATTTACTCCTAAATCCCATTCAGAGGAATAAAGGACTTAAATTTTACTGACCCAGGTCATTTATTTTCTTCAAAAAGCATGTCATGGTTTTGGCAGGAAGAGACATCATATTTCAGATGACCTTAGAAAGAAGGAAAGTGAAGTTGCTCGTTTGTGCCCGACTCTTTGCAACCCCATGGACTGTAGCCCACCAGCCTCCTCCATCCATGGGATTTCCCAGGCAAGACTACTGGAGTGGGTTGCCATTCCCTCCTCCAGGGGATCTTCCCGACCCGGGGATGGAACCCAGGTCTCCCTGATTGCAGGCAGACGCTTTACCGTCTGAGCCACCAGGGAAGCCTGAGAAGGCAGTGTAAATACGACATAAACAGCTGCCAGTACTGCAAATTTAAGTTTCGCTTTTTGGAACTTTCTGGAATCACTTTTCCCTCCAGATATCTTCTGTCTGAGGCTGGTTGGATCCCTGGGCTTGGAACCCACGGGGGCAGAGGGCCCAATGTACATTGTCAGTGGTACTGGGCGGGGCTCTGAGCGCAGTGCCGAGATTACAGGACATGCTGGCGGGACCACGGCTCTCTGCCTCTGTCAGCCCTGGACCCACAGAGACTCCCGCCCGCAAGGCTGCCCTGTGCTGTGCCGCAGGGCCCAGCGGGCCGGCCAACGGAGGAGGAAAACTCCGGGGGATGGTGCAGGACGGGGAAGCCTGGCATGCTGCAGCTCACGGGCTCATAAAAAGTCGGACACAACTTAGCCACTGAACAGCAACAAATCATTTTTGTGGTCTATAATATAACCAGGGCATATATCTGTAAATATTCTGAAGCAATACTGCTGATGATTTTGTGGTGACAATTCAATTTTATATCCAAAACCCACAATCTCCAGCCTGCGTATTAGAAAACATAAAACTATCAGCTTATTTCTAAATAAATAAATACAAAAACCCTATAACTCTTCATGATTAAAATTAATTTCAGTGGTTTCCCAGTTCAGCTATTAAAAGTCTCATCAGTCTAGACAGACTGCAGCACATGTCCCTTTTATTTCCATCACAGCAATTTAAATGGGAACAATATTCCTAGTATAAGAACATCCAGTAAGACTAGGACCATAAACTTTCAAACGAAAAACACGTTTATCAGGTGCAGAACTCCAGTTAAGCGAGGATGCAGAAGAGCATTTTTCTAACAGGGGTTATGGAATTTGTAATGAAATTGCACCATCTAGCCACCAAAATAAGAAATAACTATTTCAGATCTATTCAGATCACCAAAGTAAAAGAGAATATGACCCAAACCCCTGACTTTTGTATAAGAGTTTAGGTAATTACCGTTAGCTATATTCTGTTTATTAACGTTAAAATATAACATGTTTGTGATATGGTCATTTTATCCATCAAGAGCCATCTCATGATACAAGAGGTTCTCAAATTCCCAGACAAGGGCTTCTTCGAGACAGGCACCCACAATCTCTACTGGCGTGTGGGTGTTGCACGTGCCCTTATGACTGCTCTCCTTCAGAAGGGCAGCAAAACAGCATCCGGAGGTCCGACTCGGCACACACTCAGGTTCCGGTCTGTGGAGACGGACGGCTTCTAGCAGCCCCCACACAACACGCAGTTCATGCGACCAAGAAGATGAAGAGAACAAACCCATCAAAACTTTAAATAAATGAAGCGAAGGAAATCTACAAAGAGGAGACTCTGAGCCTATTTCACAGGAAAGAATTTACATGAAAAGAAAAAGCAGCTCAAGTGTACAGTCACAGAACAGATATAAAACGGAAAAAAAAAATAGCACCCGAGAGAAGATTGCATAAAAGGAGACTGAGAAATCTTTAAGCAGTGCTTTAAAGTGAGCGAGCTGTCTTTGACACCGCTGTTATTACTCCAAAGCATCTTCATTTATAAAGCCTGAAAAGCAAGCATTTTCAAAGCATAAGAAACACTGTAGTAAAACTGCTTTTCTGGTTGTTTTTTCAAAAACTTCATAAATCTGAAGGAAAAAAATGCTTGGCATGAGCCAATATCTTCCTATTAACAAAGTTTATATTTCCTCTTGAAAAGAGAGCAAGTAAGTCCGGATGAGGAGAAAAATGCTCAAAGCAATCCGACTCACATATTTATTCCATAATGTATTCCTCAAGTCCATTAGCACAATAAGAAAGGGCTTTTCTTCCAACACAACTTCAAAGACAGGCTGGAGAGATGCCCAGATTACAAATATGTATTTCCTTAGCATTGGAAAAAAGTGCTCCCTCCAGAAAAGTACAAAGTACCGAAACTCAGGGCACACTACAAGCTGTGTGAGAGCAGAGAAAACACTTTTCAAATTTCTGAATGAGCTAGAGAAGATAAACAATTAATGTTGTGATTAATGCATATAAATCAAGAGTGACCACAGGTAGATACGGCCTACAAATAGAGTCTTCCAGTCACCTCTCCGTGAAATCCAGCATACACTGAAGTGTGGACTGACCCCAGAGAGAAAAAGAAGACACACTCTGCAGCCACAAAAGCAACATTTATAATAATTGACCACAAACTAGGCCACAAAGAAAGTCTCCACTCCAAACAATCAACATCACAGAGACCACATTCTCTGAACATATGATCATACTAGATACTGGGGGGGAAAAAAAAAACCTTCTATGTTTAAAAGCTAAAAACCAAACTCCCAAATAGCTCATGTGCTAAAGAAGAAATAACAACAACTACTTCATACTAAAATTCAAGGAATTTTTAGTTTTTAAAAATTTTAAATTTAAGGATAAAACATGCTTAAAGGGAGATGTATAGTCTTAAATATATTTGTTGAAAATGATGAAGACTAAAAACAAATGAGTTAAGTGTCTTTTACTCAAAAGGCTAGAAAAAGTAAACACCCGAAGAAATTAAGAGGAAGAATAGAGTAGAAATCAATGAAAGGAAAACAGAAGTCAGTACCTACAGAACCAAAAGCTGATGCTTTGCTACACGGTGTCTCTTTCAATAGTTTTTTCAAAGTCTTATCAAAGGAAAAAAAATACAGAATTTTTGGAAAGAAAGAGAACTATAACTATAGACCTATTTTTTAAATCACAAAGTATCTTGAAGCATCTTTTTGCCATGACTTTGTAAAATGGGCATGAAATAAGCGATTTCCTAGAGAAACACTGTGGAAGGGATGGCTGGCTGGCTCCTGTGCCTGCTCGCCCTTCTTTTCTTTCTTTTTTTTTTTTAGTGGGGTTTTTGGTTTACTTGTTGTTAATTGAGGTAGAGTTGTACTGATCTCTCTTCTTAACAGCAAAGCTTCCTGCCGTGTGAGCAGCCCACATGTGGTAGACGTGCCAGTTCCAAAACCCTCAGCCCTTAGCCAGGCAGGCGGCCTCCACCACTTAATCCAAGTGCCTTGCAAAACCGTCATTTTCTGCCCATCCCAGGCAGTGAGAAAATCTGGCAAGTTTTGGTCTGTATGACAGAACCTCTGTATAACGGAACCTCTCATTGCTAGCTAAGCACATGGATGTGTGGAAGTAAGATGTCACTTCACAGACCCCTTAGCAACGAAGATCTGACCAATATAATGAAAGCTGAAGTGTGCGTTATTCCATTAAACAGTCTAATGGATTAGTTTGAGAGAACAGAAAAGCCAGTGACTCAATGGCTCCGATACCAAGAAAACAGCGAGGAGAGAAGGAACTGGCAATGGAGTGACTGAACCAGCATCAGAGGGTTGCTGTGTGGACCACAGCAAGGAACGCAGAGTGCCCCTGGCACAGAGGAAGCAGCGGGAACGAGAATCCATGTTAATACCAAAGAAGCAAAAAGGTGCAACTGCACGTCCCTCTGGTCGGCCAAGAAAAATTGCTAAGTATGACAATGTAACAAACGATGCTGGAACATCTGGTTACCATATGCAAAATAAACACGCTTCAGTCCATACCTTGCATCCTATACAAAAATCAACTCAGAATATAAAGCCTAAACTATAAAATCTCCAGAAAATGTAAGAAGAAACCTCTGTGACCGAGGGTTTGGCAAGACTTCTTGCATACAACACCAACGTTCGAGTGCTTTAAAACTTTAAACTTCTGCTGTTTGAAAGACACTTTTAAGGGAAGGAAAAGACAAGCCCTGGACTAGAAGAAAACATTTATGCTCTGTATCTGATAAGAGTCTTATGTCCAGAATATATGAAGGATTCTCAGAACTTAACAGTAAGAATACAACCAGCCTAGGTTTCAAAGGGGCAAAAAAAAAAAAATGTGGACACTTTACGAAAGAAGATATAAGAATAGAAAATAAGCAAAGAAAAGATATTTAATATCATTAGCAACTAAGAAAATACAAGTCAAAACCACAAGACATTTTAAAAAACTGACCGTATCAAGTGTTGATGAGGACGTGGAGAAACTGGAACTCAACTGCCGGTCCGAAGGTAAGTGGTGCAACCACTCTGGAAAACAGCCTGGCAGTTTTTTTAAAAAGCTGAACATATGACCCAGCAGTCCCCTCCTAAGTGTTTACCCAGATGGACAAAAGTACTTGTCCACACAGACTTGTTCACAGCAGCTTTATCTGGAATTATCCCAAACTAGAAGCAACCCAAATGCTCCCCAGTTGATAAAAGGGTAAACACACTGCAGTACATCCACACGGTGGTAAAAGAAGTGAACTGTGGACACACACTGCGACGTGGATATGCTGCAAGATAATTACGGCCGGTAAAGAGCATATACCAGATGAGTCCATTCATGTACAATTCTGGGAAATCAGACTAAACTACAGCCACAGAAGGAAGGTGGATGGTTGCTGGGGACGGCGGGGTGCAGGGAGGAAACGGGTGATGGAGGACACAGGCCACCTCTGAGGGCCGTGGGCATGTTCATTATCAGCTCTGGCTGCAGAGGTGTGTGAAAACAGGGACTCTCATCCCGCGGAGAGAACAAGTCAGCACAGCCTTGACGGAGCCTGGTGAAACTGAAGCCCTGCCCGTGTTCTGGCACCGCCTCGAGAGTGGGGGCGGGGGGGGGCAAACCACAGGCCGAGGCCAGGTCCTGCTGTTGTGAGAAAGCTTTATCGGGACGCAGACACGCCTTCCCGTACCAGTGTCTATGCAACAGCTGCCTGTGGAGGCATCAGCAGAGCTGAGAAGCTGCGGCAGACACCATGTGGCTCTCAAGCCTCAAGTATTTACTGTCTGGCCTTTTACAGAAAACATCTGCTGATCACTGCTGGAGACCAACACTGGCTCTTGTGTGCCAGGACACACGCAAAGGAGACCACGGAAGCGCCCTGCACAACAGCGAAAGGCTGGAGGACCCGAAGTGCCCACCAGTGAAGGAACCGATTACTAACAAACACTGGAATACCATTCATCAATTAAAATGAGTAAACTAGACCTACAGGCATGAAAACAGGCAGGGTCTCGGAAACTCCATGCTGTCTGAAGAAAGCTGCAAACAACAACAAGATGAGGTTACAAACCCACAGGAAGGAGGCATCACACAGAATCCATCTTAGTGGCTGCCCTAGTGAGGACAGGACTGAAGCAAGCCCAGAAACGACTTCAACTTTTCCTACACATTTTCGTTTATTTTTATAAAATCTAATTAAGATATTTTAGAAGACCCACAAGTTAGATAAATTTAAATGTGACGTCTATAACATACCGAAGAAGAAAAAGCAGAGAAACTTGCTGGTTTTTCCACCCGACTATAATACACATCACCCCCAACTTTAAAAACGCTAACTATACTTTTCACAGCAGCGAATGTTCACCGAACAAGGGAATTTTTCCCCTTTTATCTTCTGAAGGCAAGAGACCTACCCATCTGAAATTTACTTTCAGAGGAAACTGAAACACAGGTCTAGTGTGCTTTGCATAAAAACAAAGAGTTATAAAATTTAAACCGACTGCAGCTTCAAAGGTTACCTACAGTAACGGCCTGAGGCACACACTGGAGGTTTCCGACCGGTCTGCACAAACACTGCCAGGGACGGCGGAGAGCGCTCCAGGCTCACGAGCAGGACGATGGCACAGTGAAATTCCACAGCGACAGACCACAGAGGGCAGAGAGGGCTCTTTCCCTTTGAGAAGAGCGGGCGGCCGCGCTCTCCTCCTGCCGCTGGCTGCGAGGGGCTCCCTCTAACGGGGGGTTTCAGCCCTACGGGTCTCCTTGCAGCTGCTTCAGGCCAGATCTTCGTGACAAACCCAGGACATATTAAGCAGAATTATCTAAAATAAATAACCGTTAATCCAACTAGAAGGAAAGAGAAGCGGCCGCGTGAGTGTCTGCATATAAACTTACTGGATTGTTGGCTCCTGACAAAGCTAAGAAACCCAGAAACTTATCTTAGAAACCAAGAAGTGAAGATTTATTCTTATTTTTTTAAGGCGCTAAGACAGAAAGCTCTTGGTGGCATCTGAGGCGCACCACCTGGCCTGCAGGTATTCACCCCATGTCACGCGCCCCAGGGCAGGGGCTGGTGGGAGGGAGGTGGGGGTGCTAACAGAGCCAAGCCACACCCCTGGAAGGGAGACAGCTGGGAGACCAGCCACAGACAGCACACGCGCTCAAGTCAGATCTGAAAACTCCCCAGACTTCCACTCTGTCACCAGCTGGGGTCTCGCGGACGGACAGCCTGCCCGCCCCCACGGTGCAGAAAGAAGGGGCGGGCCGGGCAGGAAGGGGTCGGCACGGGGTCAGTGCAGGCTGAGGGAGGCCTCCACGCCACCCGGGACGGGACTAGACGTGGGTGCGGAGGAGCATCATCAGCCCCCAGAGCCCCGCGCCGTCTATCCTGCCAGCTGGGGGGCAGTGGGGGGAGGCTTGTAAGCACGTCCGGTGCCGTCGCTGATAATCACAGGATCTGAAGGCTGTGCCTAGTCTCTGAAAGCAAATGTGTGAATCAGGTTAAATGCCAGTGCTTACAGAGGTCATTTCGTTACCTTCTCCCCAGGTCTGGCCGACGGCTGCAACTTCTCATAATCCTTCTTAGTCTCCAGAATTTTTTTGACAAGTCCTCCTGTTGGAAATCAGTGGTTTAATGTTAAAGCAGTTCTCTGCCCTAAGGAGCCAGCTTACTCTAAGTGCAGGTGGGGTGAGGAGGAATGCTAAGATTCTTTCTCTTTCTATACTGAAACAGCTTCAAATACCCTTTACAAGATAAAAGAGAAAAGCAACTCTTTCAGCCTGTTGCAGACTAAGTGCTAA
This sequence comes from Ovis canadensis, assembly GCF_042477335.2. Lineage (NCBI taxonomy): Eukaryota > Metazoa > Chordata > Mammalia > Artiodactyla > Bovidae > Ovis > Ovis canadensis. The sequence continues at coordinate 3,648,752 of NC_091245.1, forward strand.
TATTTCTTTATGTGGCGGAAAGAGTCGTCAACTCCTTTTTTATTATTATTTTAAAACAGGATTACTCATGAGATAAATACCATATGAAAAATCATTTGAATATACCTTGTTTGGCACGTTTGACCTTGGAAACATGTGACTATTTTACATTAATAAAACTAAATTAAATCAAAAATTTTAAAGCCTAAAGATCGAAAGCAAAAGAAAACTATAAACGCAGCAGTATCTTATCAGCATGCATAACCTAACAGAGAAGAGTTATTTTACCACTGAAAAACAGAGCCATTGGCTGTGTGTCCCTAAGGGGGCGGCTACTAAGACCCAGAAGGCACTCAGCTCTGCCAGGAGTGCCCTGATGTGCCCTCAGTAGGCACATGGGTGGTAACCACCGTGCGTCCCTAAGGGGGCGGCTACTAAGGCCCAGAAGGCACTCAGCTCTGCCAGGAGCGCCCTGACGTGCCCTCAGTGGGCACACGGGTGGTAACCACTGTGCATCCCTGAGGGGGCGGCTACTAAGGCCCAGAAGGCGCTCAGCTCTGCCAGGAGCGCCCTGATGTGCCCTCAGTGGGCACATGGGTGGCAACCACGGCTGCTGTGCTGCTCTTGGTCGCTCAGCCGTGTCCAGCTCTCAGTGGCCCCAGGGACTCTAGCCCACCAGGCTCCTCTGTCCATGGGATCCTCCAGGCAAGGACACTGGAGGGGTTGCCGTGCCCCACTCCAGTTCACCACTGGTAGTGCTGTTTTAAGTTGCTGAGTCTGTGAAATGCAGGATAAAGAAACACGGCTGAAAGTGTTGGGAGCCAGAATTGCCGGCACGAGCAGAGATGTCCGTGGACAAATCAAAGAACTTGGGGAAAACATAAATCATGAGTCTAAAGTAAAAATACCAACATGAGCTCAGGATTTAACTTTCTTACGAAAAAGTCAGAAAACCCCTAGGTACGATGACCAACCCAGAAGAGACGTGCGACCAGGCTCCTTGGAGATACGGGGCGGGAAGAAGTACACAAAAGAGCCTAAAACCTTTGTCCCACCAGAAACCAGGAAGCCACAGAGTCTACTGGGCAAACGTGGGCAGAAGGACATGGAGAAAACTCAGGTGGACCGAGACAGAACACATCAAGCGTGTTAAGGCCGTGACTTCAGAACGACATCAAAACCACCATCACCACCAGCACAGCCCTCATCAGTCACCCCTCAAGGTGCCAGGACACAAATGCCCTGTGAGGAACACCCATCAATAAAGGGGGAGCATGGAGCAGCAAACGCCTGGGGAGGGAAAGCCAGACAACGTGGAGTCGCCAGCCAAAATGTGCTGGGGGATGGGGACGAGAAGGCCACCCCCCACGACCCCCACGAGTAACAGAGCGCGACCCACGTCCGGGCACAGAGACAGCAGGCGTGACCAGGAGCCAACACCACCACCACCGCCTGCTCTCGCCCAAACAAACCGAATCTGACCAGGTCTCTAGAACCAACTCACAGGAACAGAAGAGCATGAGAAAAAACGCACGACATCGGTGGGTAAGCAGCAGCACCCAACTGTGAGGAACCCTAGAGGACAAGCAACCAGCCTCTTCAACAAATAAATCACAAGTGGGATGGGGTGGGAGGGGGATTCTACAGAGAGAATTAAGAGTTAGATCAGTCAGCTGCAAACACAGGGACCTTACCTGGATTCTGACTCAAAAGAACTAGGAAAAAAACACAAAACAACTGGGACAAAAAACAAGCACTAGACGATATAAAAAGCAGGGACGACTGTTTTTTACAGGCAATAATGGAAATATGGATATTATTCTTTAAAAATAAAAACCTGTTCACAACAGAAATGATGCTCTCCAGAACCTGAAAAATGTGGGGAGTGGGGGGTCACCTTGGGTGGAGATGGAGGTAAGACAAGACGACCGCTCACTGCAAAAGCTGCATGATAGCCCAGCGTTCGCCAGACTACTCTCTCGGCCTTTACACACGTTTGAACTAAGAGAAGACATTGTGGGGACCTCCCTCGTGGTTCGGGGGCGAAGACACCACATTCCCAAAACAGGGAGCAGGGGTTCAATCCCAGATGGGGGCACTAAGATCCCAGATGCCTCACGCTGTGGCCGGAAAAAAAAAAAAGACACTTCCTGGAAAGAAAACAGTATTACAGAACTGTCGACCTGGAGGGGACCTCAGGAGTCCCCCAATGCCATGGTCTAACCGTGTGGGTAAGAAGGGACGTCATCTCCACAGCTGCCCACCGCTGACCTCCGGGTCCTGCCCCCATCCCCAATGGCTTCCATCGTCCCCAGGATGAACCACACACCGAGGAGGCATCGGTGCCACGGCATCCTCTCTACTGCTACTCAGACCCCTGGGCAAACCACGGCAGACCAAGCTCACTTCACCAGGCCCTTTCAGAGCACAGAGGACACACCCGGGGCACGTGCACTGGCCCATGACTCACCGTGCTTCTCGTCTTCCTCCAGGTCCACCGCCTGGGCCTGAGCAGGAGAGGAAGCAGAGAAAAGAGGCTCAGGCTTGCTGAGATCCCAAGCCCACACCCGCGTGGATCTCATCAGGGTAGGGACCAGGTTAAAGAGGGTGGAAAACTAACTGGAACTTCAGAGGAAAGCTCTGTGCACACAGATCTCAGAGCGGGAGGACTCAGCCCGGCGGGTGACGACCCAACGCGCGCCGCGCTTCACCCACCATTTCAAGCTCCGACATCTCGGGGAGCTGTGGGGTGGCCTCCACCACAAACTGGTCGTCTTCCTCGTTGTCAGAGTTCTGCGACTCGGTGATCACATTGGACACGGTTTTACCACTCCCCGTCCTAAACGAAGAGAAACTGGGTTCCGTTGGAAAGCTTCCCCTGGCCACGCACTCCCATCAACCCCAGGCACCTGGAACTGCGTGCTCAGTCCTGCCCAAGTCTCCCCGCCTGCCACCCCTTCACCCCGTGCCCTGGGGAGGCCAGGCCTCCCGGAGCCCTCAGCGGCCGCTGACCCCCTCCCAGGCCTCCACTCTGCAGATGCAGGGGAGGGCATGGTTTCCCTGTGCTTACACTGGCTTCTGGACTACGCTCCCTAAAATCTGCCAACTCCAAATTCCGTGTTGTCTGAGCTTCTCTGACAACAGATGAATGTTGTCTGCCATTTGACAGAGAATGAGATGGCTGGATGGCATCACCGATTCAATGGACATGAGTTTGAACAAGCTCCAGGAGTCGGTGATGGACAGGGAAGCCTAGCGTGCTGCAGTCCATGGGACAGGACTGAGTGACTGAATGGAACTGACTGAGCTTCTCCGAGAACCAGCGCTCTCGCCCTCAACCCCAGCCCTGATCGCCCTCACCGGCCAGCCCTGGGGCCCACGCTGCACCCCCAGTGCTGGAGAGGTCCCACCCAGTCGCTGGGCTCGGGGGCCCCCAAATGCTCCTGCACCCCTCTCTCAGCCACAGGCCTATGGCGGGGCCTGGTCACCGCCACAGACAGCAGACGCTCAGCCCCGAATCCAAGCCCCTGCTCCGTGACCACCCCACCCCACCCGAGAGTCTTCCCATCTCTGGCTGGAGAAAAGTCCACGTAATGCTGACTGGACCCTTCACCTCGTGCCCTGGGGGCGCCCGTGAGCACACCCTGCCTCTCCACGCTCTGCGGGCCTCTGGGGTGGGCGGCCTGTCCTCTGCAGGAGGCTCAGCAGCACCCTGGCCCCGAGCCCAGCTCGACCCCGGGCGCCTTGTCTCCACGTCCTCCCCAGTCCCGATGCCACAAAATGTCCCCAGGGGCAGCCCCGAACAAGGACCTCGGCCCTGGTCCAGTCTGGGCACCAGGCCCTCCTCTCTTTCCTCTGAGCCCCAAGCCTCCACCCCCAGACTCACCGTCAGCTCAGGAGAAAGACAAAGAGCCAGGAGCTCACCGCCCAGGACCTCGCCCGCCCACCAGCCCCCTCTCCGTGAGGCCAGTCCCCCAACACGCCCGCTGTTTCCCAACAGCCTGCCCCCAACCCACACCACCCGTGCCTCCCGTCTCCCCTCCCGACTGGACCATCCCCACCACCTTAAAAACAGGAACTCTCTAACTTCTCTCAGGCCTTCCCACCACCACCTGCTGCCTCATTCCTTCGATCCCCTGGGCAACAAGGCTTAAAAGACACACCGGCGCTGCCTTGGCCCTGCCTCCCTCCCAGCTGAAGCCCGCTCCAACCAGCCCGCTCTCCTCCTCCTGTCCCTCACTCTGACACTTCGCAGCGTGTCCACACTGGGTCCTCAGGGAGATCCGTAACATTCATGAAGCCCTGCGTGTGGCCTGTCTATACTGCTCACGGCTTTCTGTCTTTTGTCTCTAATCTTTGTGCGATTAAGCCTTTACATTCTTTTATCCCATTTTCCCCGGACTGTCCTTATGCTCAGAAAATTCTCTTATCTAGAGATGGAAGGCATACACTTTCCCCACAGTGGCAAAGATGTGATTGCAGAGCACGAACCCCTGGGTGGAGGCGGTCTGGCCCGTGCTTAGAGGTTGGGGCCCCCCCAGGTGCTGCGCTCCCACCTCAGCCTGTGCGCCACCCCTGCCAGCCCCACCCGCACTGGGGAAGCCCCACCCCCACTCCCGGTGCCCAGACACCGACGTGGCTGCCCAGGCCCCCACCTGTCTGTGGTCAGCACCTCCACACTCTCCTGCCGTCGAACCCGGGGAGGCGCGGGCCGTGCGCTCCCAGGCCGAGGTATCCTTCTGAAAAGAGACACAGGACACTTGTGCGTTTCCCAGTGGACAGAAGAACACCCAGGCTAGTGCTCACTTCCAGGCCACCTCCAACCTGCCAGTTAGGACGCGGTCTGCAGAGTATTAGGGACGTCTAAAAGCATCCACCTCTTAATCTCGTTAAGGTAAAAAGAGTGGTAAACGTAACGACCAGGAATCAAACCCGTGACAGAATTCAGCTGAGAGGACAAATCTCCCTTAACCTCTGAAATGCTCACAGGAGTCGGGTGCACCTCAGGTATGAGAAGATTAAGCGGGCTTTGCCTTCTCTGAACAAACACTTGCTCACGGCTGAGCTCAAGCAGCGCACGAGCTGGGGCAGTACGGCCGGCGCACAGACCTGACGGCCGCCGGGAGCTCGCCGGGCGGCTCGGGGCTCTCGGGCGCCTCGCTCTTCTCCTGGCCGGGAGCTCCGACGTCTCCTTCTGGACGGGCGGCCGGTCCACCAGCAAGTTCGAAAAGGAAAAAAAGAACAGAACAAGTAAACATGTGAAGAGACAGCCATCGAAACAATGACAAATATGAATGACAATTTTCTCATCATTTTGATGAAATTAAAACAGACTCTTGGTATCTAAATTTGGGGGAGGTGTGGGGACATGGGCAGACTCAAAGTACAAACTGGGTCCACTTCTCAAGAAAACAGAATTCAGCAGGTAGGTCTGTCAGGTCAGCAATTTAACTGAAAGGAAAACACAGCCCAAGGACAGAAGCGGACACACACGTGTAAACACGCGTGTGTCGAGGTGCTCAGCCGCCACCCACCACAGGGACAGACACCAGCAAACTCGGGGAGCTGCGGTTTGGCCCCGTGTCACACGCTCGTGTGAGACAGTCATCGTGTTGACACACGCGTAATCAACAGCGTGCTGTCCTCGGTCGTGTCGGCTCCCTGTGACCCCGTGGACGGTCGCCTGCCAGGCTCCTCTGTCCACGGGCTTCTCCAGGCAAGGACAGTGGAGTGGGTAACGTATCTAACAATTACATAGCGTAGGTGGGGGTCTAAAAGGACACTCATCCAAGTTATGAGCACTGGGATTACCAATGCTTTTCATTTTCTTCATATTTAAAGTTTTTTTATTTTGGCTCTGTACCATATTATTTTTATAATCTGAATAAAGTTTTGTTCATTTTGATAAAGATTTAATCCGTAAACAATAAACCCAAACTATTAAGACAATTAAATTTACTCTACTATTTAAACTGAAAGTGCTTTATATGTTAGAAAGTAGTAAAACCAGAATTTGATTATTGGAAATATAATTTATACTCAAGAAAAAAATTCCTGAAATGCATTCTTTTAAAACATAGAAAGTTAAATCTTAAATTGGTGGCTATGTTTCCTTAAGCTACTTTCACTAACAATGTATAAAACATAAATCTGAGAGTGCATGTTAGTATCTGTACACATGGACACAATTTATACCAAACATTTATTTAAGGCCATTACTTACCTGCATCACTAGAACAGTCACCTAAAAAAAAAAAAAAGTACATCGAATCAATTTCTGTCAGGAAACTTCAGTATATTTAATGATCAGAACGGGATTTGAGAAAAATATATTAGTAATAACTTTGGATGTCCATTAGGGGAAAAATGGTCATTTCCTCATAGTCTTTTTTCCGGCTTCCTAATGCCAGAGTTTTATTTTTAGAGAGAGACAGACAAACAAAACCATGAATCATAATATGTCATTACTTGAAAACAGGAGATAGGAATGAGGAGAAAGCGCGTCAGTCACAGAGCTGAGTGGCAGGCACAGAGGCGGGAGGCAGCAGAGCCAGGCGCAGGCAGGCGGGCCGTGCCACGCGAGTCAGCCGTGAGGGTCTGTTCATCGGCTCCCAGGCGGGAGGGCGTCTGCCCTCAGCAGCCCGCCTCGGCACTCGTCACCCCGGACTTTGCCTCCAAGTGCCACGTGATAGGGACAAGCGTGACGGCCGAGGCCACGACCAAGGAGGGAAGCACTGAAGGGCGGATGGACCCAGGACGGTCTCTGCGCTGGTCTCTGAAAGCACACGAACACGCGCGCACAAGAGCCAAAGTCCCTGGACGCAGGACGAGAACAGACGCCCCCAGGGACGGCCTAGGGACCCGGAGGACACACGCTTAAACGCGGGGAGGGCCAGACTGCAAAAGCGGCCTGTGGACACCAAGGTCAGGGCCACAGACAGGCCGCCCCAAAGGGGCCGGCTCTGGGGGCGCAGGGGGCCAGCCTTGGGCCTCAGACACCTGCCTCCTAGAGGTCCAGCCACGCAGAGGGCAGTCTGGAAGACGGGGCAGCCTGGGAGGATGCGCGGGGGTGCGAAGGGACCGGTGCGAGAGCTGCCTTGCCCCCGAGGCCCCGACACCATGGCCCCGGGCCTTCTTCAGAGCCAGGAGGGGCTGTGGGCCACGAGGGGCTCCGAGGGTGGCCGAGTCCTGAGCTGACCCCAGGCGCTGCACACACTCGGCGGCCTGCCCCCAGCCCAGCACGGCACCCCACCTCACAGACGCCCCCGGCCCTGGGCTCTGCCTGCACCACCCAGCCTCCACCCGCAACGCCCGGGCCGAGGCCCCCTCTGCCTTCCTCCCTCGTCCCTGGCCGGCGCCCCACCGCCAGGCTCCCAGCCCGTCAAGGCCACCAGCGGCCCCCCTGCCTTCGGGTGCATCCGCCCTCGGGTGTCCACACGCTTCCAGGCAACCCCACTGCTCCGTCCTTCCCCATCACCCCACAGCCCGGGCCAGTCTGGCCTCTGGACCACGCACTACGCTTCCCACACGATCTGAGCGTCATGAAGCCACTCACCCCTAAAAACAGCATCAGCGTCCTGTCTCCAAGCTTGCAATACAGCCACTGGCCCCAACTTCCGCCCCTGCCCTGCCCCGAGGGCCTCCCCGACCCCAGTGTGAAGTCTCCCCGCAGATCACCCCCACACCATCTGCTGCAGCGCCTGAGGCTTCAGCTCACTCAGGCGCTCTCTGCCCGAGGGCTGGGTGCACCGCAGGTCTCCGACAGGCACTTTCTGCTGAACAGGCTGGCAAACACGAGCCCTCACCTGCCCACACCCCTGCAGCCTGGACACCTGTGCCGGGCCTGGCGCTGGGGCACGACATGGGAGCAGCGGGCAGGGCGCCCCTCCACGCCCGGCAGGACCTCCAGGGCCTGAAGAAGCGCACGCTGGTCCAGAAAACGGGGGATGTGTGTGCACGTACGCTGGTTCACTGTGCCGTACAGCAGAAACTAACACACCATTGCAAAGCAACTGTACTCCAATCAAAATCCTTTTTTTTAAAAAAAGCAAATACTGAATGTATAACTTTACTACAATTATTTTTTTTTAAATGCTGATGAAAAACATTCATGCTTGAAAGCAGAACCCTGGTGAGGGGGGCTTGAGACAGAGAACAGTGAATAGTGAAGTCACTCAGTCCTGTCCGACCCCATGGGCTGCAGCCGACCAGGCCCCTCTGTCCATGGGATTTTCCAGGCAATAGTCCTGGAGTGGCTTGCCATTTCCTTCTCCAGAGGATCTTCCCAACCCAGGGATCGAATCCAGGTCTCCCGCATTGTAGACAGGCGCTTTCCCGTCTGAGCCACCAGGGAGAACGTCACAGAGAGGTCAGAGTGGAGACGGCCTCTGAGCTGCTGGGAAGGCCTCTTTGGGCGGGAAACCTGGGGCTGCGGCCCGGCCTCCGGGAGCCCCAGTAGCAACTGAGGCTTGTCCCTGGGTCACCCCGACACTTCTGGGCTCAGGAGGAACTCGGGACTCGGGAAGGTCTGCTGCCCTTGGGCTGGGACTAGGACGCTCTCCTCTAGTTTATCAAACAGGCAAGAACGAGTCACCAGCCATGTTTGGTCCTGAGCGTGGACGACAAGGGGCTGGGCCTCGGTGGGGGTCAGAGGCCTGGGAGCCTGTGGCTGAGGCCATGACCCCGGGACACCCCGTGTGGGGGACGTGCGGGTGACCACCCTCCCTCTTACCTTTCTGCTTCGTGGCCGGCTCTGACTCAGCGCTGCCTCTCCACGGACTGGCTGCACTGTCATCTGAAACACTAGCTGAGTTAGTATTGGCTTCTTTCGCTCCTGACGTCAGATAGTTAAGGCGGGTGATTAACAGGGGGACGTGCAGCGGGGTCACAGGCGGCACCTGACGCCTCTGTGCCTCCCCACCGCCAGTTCCCCAGGGATGACCCAGGGTGGCTTTCTAGAGGATGCACCTGGACCACTCCCCCCAAGCCTGGCTCTGGGGTCAGGAGTGGGGAAGGGGAGCCCAGGAAATGGGCAGGCCCCACCCACTCAGTCGAGGCAGAGGCCGGGGGCCTCCCCCACACCATTTTCCAGGATGGCCTGACACCACCAGTCCCCCCTGGAGGCTGCAGCTTCAGGACGGCAGGAGCAAAGCACTCCCGCCTCCGCACAGCCCTACACACGTCGGAAGCTCCAGCACACCTGCCTACTGTTTACTGACTGACAGATGTTGACCAAAATAGAAAAAAATATCAAGTACCCGAGAAATAAAATATTTCTATTGAAAACGAAAGCAGGGGGGCTGAGGGGACACACTGAATTGTGGCAAGAACCAGGGAGGAAACCTGATCCATTACCCAAGCGCCGCCCCCCATATCTAAGAGGGATCCGGAGACAAGCATGAAGCCGGGAAGATGTCCCTTTCCTGGAGCACAGTCTCATGATCACTCACAGGTGCTCAGAGAAGCAGCTCATGTCAGAATTACGCTGTCATTGTGAACCAGAGAACCTTTGTTCTTGTCGAATAAAAAGTGGCTTCATTTTATGTAGAACTACATAGGATAGACAGCATACAATTTTCTGAGGAAATTTTTTTTGATCTGTTAAGAATGATGTGGACCTAAACAGCCTGATTCAAGTAGTTAATTGTTTATGATATCTCACAGACAGCAACCAAAGAACCGACATGAAGTACTATTACGTTCTAAAACAAACAAATCTAAAAATCAGGGCAAGCTGGGCAGTAGATGACCAATTTTAGAAGAAAACACCCCAATCACTTTAAGTTGTCACATGCTATTCGGAAGCGTCAAATACTTTCTATACTGCGGCAAACGCCACCAACACAGTAAAGTGAATTACAGATGCGTTCTGTCCGTAGCTCGAGGAGACCAAGGACACTTCGCACAATTTCATCTCCTCAAAGTTCTTTCTCTATTTTTCGAGAGGCTGACGATGGTTGTTTTAACATTTCTACAAGTAGTCTTACAGTGAGGTTTAATAAACCCCAAATTCACAGAAATAGAAAGTACATAAAAAAACAGACTACACCTTCACTAATAATACTACAACCAGTCCTTATTCAGAGAGCGGAGGTTAGCCAGCTTGGCAAACAACAGCTTTGGAAAAAAATTAGAAATTAAAATCACTATGAATTGGCACAGAAAAAAACCGTAGCGCATGGGCGCCACCTGCTGATTGAAGTACTGGTAATTACCGAGTCCCGCAGGTGAGGACGAGGGCCAAACGCCGCTCCTGGAGGGTGCTCTCACCCCAGTGAGACCACGTGCGCAAAGCTGGGGCGCCTGGTGGGGCCACCCCAGTTACTCCCCGGAAGCGCCTCAGCCAGCACTGGCCCGCAGCACAGCACAAGCCCGCACTCTGCCAGGGCTCTGTGCAGCGTCTAGCCACACAGGGCTGCTGACCATGTCCCAGTGCAAACGCAAACATCCAGGCTTTACACCGGGGGAGCTGCCTGGCACACGTATCAGCCCCAGCCTCACATCCTGGGGTGCAGAGACGCTGAGTGCATCCTGACGGGACGTAAAGCAAAGGGCACAGCAGCACTACGCAGGGTGAGGGCGAGCAGGCTCTTCAGCCCAAGTCTGATCAGGTCTTTAGATCCAAGGGAAATATGGGAGGTGGGAGGGGGGCGGGGGGCTCTAAGTTAAATGACACCACGAGGAATAAGCAGGCAGACATGCTGCACCCGACCAGCAACCGCAGCACTCTGGAAAGTCAACGATCTGGGACAGAAGTCAGGCGCAGGCGCGGGGATATTCCAGATTCAAAGCGGCTGAAGAGACAAAAAGAACAGGCTCGAGGGAGGAAGGGCCTGTGGGGAGGGGCCCCCAAGCCCAGGTAGCCAGGACCACACCCAGGCACAGCGAGCGCTTGGGACTCGGCGCGTGGCCACCAGGTGGCACCAGGCTCCCCCTCATCTCCACAAAGCACTGGTTGGAGGCCCCAGTCAGGGCTCTGTGCTCCTTCAAGGCGCAGCTCCCATTATTTTCACAGCTGCAGATAAAGGTCTACAAAGATCCATACAGTGCGAAACAACTCTCTGAGCTGACTTTAAACCCATCACGCCCTCTCCGCACAGCGCTGGCTCACCCCGACTGGGGGCTCTGCTAGCTGTGTAAGTGACCAGCCCTGGAGCCGTCGTACACGGCACGCCTGCCGACTCGGCAGCCACTGCAGGGACCCTCCAGGCGGGCCTTCTCACACCCGACACCCACGAGGAGATGCCAGCTCAGCGAGCACACCCCACAGCTCGCTCCAGGCCAGCAGGGACGCAGTCTGGCTCTGGAGGCGAGGTGTGTCCACGTAGGCCGCCCAGCTGCCTGTGAGCGGCAACCTCTCACTCCAGCTTCACCCCCGGCCCACTCCCCTTTCCCACGGCTCAGGGACCCCCGAGGGGCTGAGAAAAGCTCCCACAGAAGTGAAACAAACCATCACAAGATGTGGCTGAATGGCACAACCCGTGCGGTCACTGAGAACGAAGTGTCCATCCGTAAGAAAGTGCTCTGCCCCGATGTAGGTCATTTGTCCCCCACACTGCTCAAGACCCAGATAAACCACACAGGGCTGACCTACTTGGAACAGAAAAACCACGGATCGTCACTGCTGAACCGACAATGGAGCAGAAGGCTTGCACATACATCTCTTAGAAACGCAAAAAAAAAAAATGAGGAAAGGCAGAACGCAAGCACAGAAAGGTGGGCCTGCGCTGTTCTAGCTACAATTACTGAATGTTTACAAACCAGCTAGATCCGAGGCAAGCTCAGCCCAGAAAAACGGTTACCTTTCCCTGAAGTCAAGATTCACACTATTTTCCCCCTTAAATGTCACTCAAGAATTGCCACACTTCTGAAGAACTGAGCTAAACATCACAGAAGACGACACGCAGCTGTCATCTCAGATGATCCCACTGAAATTCCGAATCTGCACATCTAACCTCACTGTACCAGCAGGGCGAGGACATGTGCACACGTCACACTGCCAGCCTCAAATGTAAAGGGTGCGCCATGGGGACACTGCCCCCAGGAGCTCCGAGCACCTTAAAATATTTCCTGCGGCAAGGCCATGCTCTCGCTCAGTCGCGTCCGACTCTGCAACCCCACGAGGCTCCTCTGTCCAAGGGGGTTTCCAGGCAACAAGACTGGAGCCGGCCGCCATTTCTGCCTCCGGAGGATCTCCCCAACCCAGGGATGGAACCCGCATTGCAGGCAGATTCTTTACCGCTGAGCATGGGGGAAGCCCACTTATGGTGGAGCGTTTTCTTAATAGAACACAGCAGAGTCGTCTGGAAAAATGAGAGATAACTATCTATCCACACTACTTCATTAAATCCTAGCAGCCAAGATAAAAGAAAGCACTTTCACTTAGATTCAGAAATGTCACACATAAAAAGGCAAGAAAAGGTTAACGTCAAGCTCAGTTATTCTTTTTCATTATAAAACTTAGCAGATTAAAGCAAACAGAATATCAAGTCATTTTCAGTCTTCAATACATTGTGAAAAGAATCGGATGAACATTAAAGTGGTGGGAATAATAAAAAAGAAAAGAAAACCAAACTGAGATGTAAATATTTCTTATCAAAGCAGTGAGGAATCTAAACTAAAGAATATATCTTTCTCACCTATTTCTGAAGTTGTAGTTTCCTGATCTGGTTCATTATTTAATCCAGGCACTATGGGGTCTAAAATTTTAGCTGAAACAATATTCTCCTTTCTTCCTGACATGAATAGTTAACGACAGATTAAAATATTGCGAAGGCTTTGTATCCGGTTGCTTTGGTTTGTTGGGATTTACAGGGGTTTCTGCCAAGGTCGCCAACTGGCTGTCCCGTCTACTCAACGGCCAGTTCTCCAGTCTCCACGGGACACTGGTAAGACGCCCCCTTCCTGGCTTCAGGATGCCCCTCTCCAAGCCTGCCTCTACCGTGCTGGCCTGTGTCTCCTCCGCCAGAGCCGCCCCTCCGCTCCGACCCTCGAATCCTGGGTGCCCCGCTCCTCGAGATGAGTCACTGCATGAAGGACCTGCGCCACCCTGGGAATTCCCGGCTCCTTTCACATCACGCAGCTTCTCCAGGTCTCTCCCTGAACCCCGGGCCACACGCCCGCCCGCAGCCCCAACACCTCTACCCGGCTGTCTCACGGGGGCCTTGAACGTAATGCCTCCAAAACAGAAATCCTGGCCCAGCCACCCGATCCACCAACCAGCTTCTCCCAAAGCTTTCCCCGTGGCCATAAACGACACCACCCAGGGTCAGGCTCCGGCCCCCAGGACTTACCCTCCGTCCGACTCCTTTCCTCGGGAATAGGTGCCGCCCACTGCATCAGCACGCCCGTCACCCCACCCTGATCTTCTCGGCAGGGACCCTTGAGCTCCGTGGTCACGGCCTGTCACTTGCACACAGCCTCAGGCCCTGGCGGCTCTCCGCCTCACTCCTGCTCCCTGCAGTTTTAATGGGGGCGCTTCTCAAGCCTGGGCTGGTCTCCGTTCTGCTGGACACCCCCAGAGGCTGCGTTCACACTTAAACAGCCCGGCCGGCAGACACAGCCCCCGATGGACCCAGCCTACCACTCAGGAGCCCGGCCTCCGGTCACTTGCCCTCTCTCTGCTCCAGCCTCTCCACCTGGCTCCCAGGCTCACAAACAGGCAAGGCTGTCTCAGCGATGGGCCTCTGGCCAGTCCTGGACACCCACAGCTCATGCGCTCAGTGATCCGAGCTGACTCTGTGCAGACACCCCGGGCCCGGACCCCTACCCCTCTAGGCGTCCTTTCCCTTCAAAAGGCTCTTTGCTAAACTAATAGGAAAGTGTACACCCGGACCTCTCCTTATTATCTAATAGAGGGTATATCCCCTGACCTCTGCTTATTATCTAATAGAGGGTATATCCCCTGACCTCTGCTTATTATCTAATAGAGGGTATATCCCCTGACCTCTGCTTATTATCTAATAGAGGGTATATCCCCTGACCTCTCCTTATTATCTAATAGAGGGTATATCCCCTGACCTCTGCTTATTATCTAATAGAAGGCGTACACCTGGACCTCTCCTTATTATCTAATAGAGGGTATATACCCTGACCTCTCCTTATTATACAATAGAGGGTATACACCCTGACCTCTGCTTGTTATCTGATAGAAGGTATACACCCTGACCTCTCCTTATTATCTGATAGAGGGTGTATACCCTGACCTCTCCTTATTATACAATAGAGGGTATACACCCTGACCTCTGCTTGTTATCTGATAGAAGGTATACACCCTGACCTCTCCTTATTATCTGATAGAGGGTGTATACCCTGACCTCTCCTTATTATCTCACAGAATGTATACACCCTGAACTCTCCTTATTATAAAATAGAGGATATATACCGTGACCTTTCCTTATTATAAAATAGAGGGTATATACCCTCACCTCTCCTTATTATCTAATAGAGGGTATACACTCTGACCTCTCATTATCTAACAGAAGGTATACACCCTGACCTCTTCTTATTATCTCACAGAATGTATATACCCTGACCTCTCCTTATTATAAAATAGAGGGTATATACCCTGACCTCTCCTTATTATCTAACAGAAGGTGTACACCCTGACCTCTCATTATTATCTGATAGGTGTATACCCTGACCTCTCCTTATTATCTAATAGAAAGTGTACACCCTGACCTCTCCTTATCATCTAATACAGGGTATACACCCTGACCTCTCCTATCATCTAACAGAAGGTGTACACCCTGACCTCTCCTTATTATTTGATAGAAGGTGTATACCCTGACCTCTCCTTATTATTTGATAGAAGGTGTATACCCTGACCTCTCCCTATTATTTGATAGAAGGTGTATACCCTGACCTCTCCTTATTATCTAATAGAAAGTGTACACCCTGACCTCTCCTTATTATCTAATACAGGGTATACACCCTGACCTCTCCTTATCATCTAACAGAAGATGTACACCCTGACCTCTCCTTATTATTTGATAGAAGGTGTATACCCTGACCTCTCCTTATTATCTAATAGAAACTGTATACCCTGACCTCTCCTTATTATCTCACAGAAAAGGTATACTCCCTGACCTCTCCTTCTTGCCTGTCTTCTCCCTCTAGAGCAAACTCTGCATGAGGGCAGGGGCCCCACAGACATCTGTAGAACAATGGGAGCCTCCTGTGGACCACGGGCCAGGGCCTGATCTGTGGCAGGGCACCTTCGCTTGGGGGTGGGGCGCCCTGTGGCTCAGACCCCAGGGTCGGCGGCCCCGCTGCCCTGCCCCACCCCGGCCGCCCGAGGGCAGTGCTGCAGCGCCAGGGCCCCCTCCCAGAGCCGAGCAGGCACATCTCCAGGGCAGCAGCTCGGTGGCCAAGCAGAGGATCCGGCAGCTAAAGGTCTCGACTCACCGGCCCGCGCTCTCAGCCTCCCCTGGGGCTCACTCAGTCTTACCGAACTGTTTCACGGCATGCTCCTTCTTAGCTTTACTGGAGGAAGAGTTACGCTCTTTTTCAGGGGAGAGACTATTTTCACTGGTTCTAGAGTCCCTTCTTCCTGACGTGAAATTGCACAATGAAAATATGTATTAATTGGTAATGCTGCATATTATTGAACGAATGAAATTTAAATGCATTCCCTAGCTGACAGCGCTTCACTTTGCCACAATTCACTAGTTAAGAATAAGCAAAAAAAAAAAAAAAAACCTCTCATATTCTTAAGTAGAATGCTTTTTCGATCCTCTAGAGATTCTGGAATGGCTTTCAGATTCTCAGTATGTTCAACAAACATGATACTCCCCCCACCCCCACCCTTCTAGTAAACTCAAGGCTTCTCTTCTCAGCAGGAACACAGAGCACCTGTGTCTCACACACCTCCTGGACGCCGGACACTTGCCCAAACGCTACCCGTTACAAGAGGGGGCAGTGCCAGCTGTGCCAGTTGAGGACCTGGGGTTACTAGGTCCGCGCTTGGCAAGTGGGCAGGGAAGAAAAAAGAGTTCACCTATTTTTCAGTAGCTTAGTAGAGCTTAATGTCATAAAGCCAGCAAATCTCTGATAACCAAATCTCTTAAAGACCATATAAAAGGAACCTTATGGTACAAGCTCACCAGTCAACTCAGATGCAAACAACCTGAGTTATTAGACGAGAAAAGCAGATGACATGACTGCCAGCTTAGAAAATGAAAAGAGCCAGTGCAACAACTCTGTGCTAAGATTTGATCCAGGCTAGATTGAAGACACAGCCACACAAACCAGTAACGCTTCTGTGTATATTCCAACAATGACCACCAAAAAATTAATGAGGCAAAGAAAGATACCATTTCCAGAAACAACTGAGCGATCCCTGACTGGCGGACACACCCAAGCACCGCACACACGTCTCCGGAGAGGGAACCCCCTGTCTAACTTGAAAGCTGCAGGATCCAGGCATCCCAGGAACAAAGCCTAGGCTTCACCCAAATGCAGGCACCTCCTGACAAGTCTGTTTCATGGGAGGTGGGACTCTCTGACCCATGGAACTCAAGTGACTGGAAAATATCTCTGCAATAATAAGCAAATAAAACAGCTTTGCTTTTTTTTTTTTAAAGAAAAATGCCAGGGAACTGACAGTGAAATGGAAGAGAAAAACGGACACAGAAGCAGCAGACCCCAGACTCCAGACCCCAGAAGACCAGCAGGGAGAGTGCAGAGCAGACGAGAAGGCGCTGCCAGCCAGGGCCGGCCCTGGGGCACCCGGAGAGCAACCACGGGGACGCAGGCCTTCATCTCTCAAACCTCTGAGCAGACCACACAAACAGACTGGTGCTGCATAGACATTCCACACCGAGGCAAGTCAGAAGCCAAACATAATCAGAATTAAAAACCTGGAAAGATACAAGAAACAGATACTTATTTAAAAATTGGCAACTACACAGTCCATGGAATTCTCCAGGCCAGAATACTGGAGTGGGTAGCTTATCCCTTCTCCAGGGGATCTTCCTGACCCAGGAATCAAACCAGGCTCTCCAACACTGCAGGCGGATTCTTTACCAACTGAGCTATCAGGGAAGCCAAAAAACATTGGCAGATGTCCCTAATGTTAAAAGAGTGCACGCAAATTGAGACCACTCAGACTCTGAGCGCTTTCTGTCTCTGAAAGTCAGCAAAGGCTCAAAACAAATCCTGGAAGAAAGTATAAGGGAGAGGACTGGGACAGTGCCCACCGCAGATGAAACCTCCAGATGTCCGTACCAGCATCTGTGCCAGGAATCACACCTGGGAACCTGTCCCACAGAGATGGCCTGAGAGACAGAAGAAGTTTCTGGCACAAAAACGTTCACTAACTCATTTATCAATGTCAAAGATCGAAATGCGCCATCTACGCTTAATGTCCCAGTGAAGAATCTCAACCTCTACATCCTGGCTACACTTACTTTAAGGTTTACACAATTTAGGGAGAAGATGACTCTCAGGAACAGCTACTGCTCATTCAAAGTTACTCCATGCTTCCACTGAAGCCTCCAGCACTGCTGGGCACCATCTGTCCCTCCCACCCCCGGACAGACTGACACTCTTTCCCTGGTCTGTCATAACAAGGCACCACCCTCAGGCAAACCCAGGCCAGGCTCATCTGCTTCAGCTCCAGGTTTCAGCATGACCCCCAGGGACAATTTCTGCTCTTGTTTTAAACACTGTTTTAGACAGCCCGTAAAATAAACACCACCAGTCTAAGGGCAGGAGGCTCTCCATGTCCACCTTGTATCAGGAGGAAACTAGCCTGCCCATTCAGAAGCGTCAGAGAGACGGAGACTAACGAACACCTCCAGAAAAATAGCACCGAATCTCATCTTTTAGATCAGAACACAGATCTCCAGCAAAGAGGTGTCCTCTGTCCCCGATGTCGTGAGCTCACTCACGCGTGCAGGTGCACACATGTGCGTGTGGGCGTGAAAGCCACATCTCTGCATCGTTTCTGCACAGTCTCTATTCACGCCTTCCAAAGGCAAACCTGCTTTCTAGCCAAAGACGCTTTTCCCTAGTGGATGCTGTGGTTAACGCCAAGAGTCTAATACTTTCAGATACATTATGTGATAAACTGTGCAGTACCTTCCACTGAATTCTTGGATCGCCGCTTTGACGTCTTTGTTGTCACTGACCTGGATGCTCTGGTGGAAATTTCAGTCTTTAAAAAAAAAAAAGAAAGAAAGAAAAAAAATTAACTGATGCCCCACATAGCAACATCATGCATCATGAGCAGATTTATTATCCAAGCGTAAGGAAAGAGCCAATAGGAAACAGGACAACACCCAGATGCTCCAAGAGGGGAGCTGAAGGCAATCAGGGCAGCAGGGCCTGAGCGTGGGGTCAGAAGGAAGCTGAAACCTCCTTCACCCTCACACAGAATTCCACATTTTTTATACAGCCCTAAGAAGGTCAGCCACCTACTGACCATCCCTTGAGAATCACTGTCTTAGCTGAGTTTATGAGGACTCGACCTCTGTCGATACAAGCTTGAGTACTTCAGTGCTTATGAACAACTCTGAGAGTGCAAACCTACTCAACGTTGTCTAAACAGAGCAATAAACCACAGGAGACACTAAGGCCGACCCTCTGGCCTCTCGTGCAGTTCCCCGCCCAACCCCTCTCTCAAGCCACCACATGGAGCCCTAACCAGCAGCGTCCACTCCACGCCTGTCCATTTACCCTGTGGCTGCCCAGATACACTTTTCAAGCTTCAGTTTGGATGATGAAGTAAGGGGGAGTCTAAACACCCCCAGGAGGGCACGGCCTGGACAGTACCCCATCCAGGGGGAGCACAGTGCAAGGTGCCCCCAGGCCAAGCGCAGCAGGAAGGGCCCCTCCAGCCAGCCCTCCGTCCCCATCTGCCTGGTGACTTAATCCCCCCACACTGACCCAAAGAGCCACCCCACCCGCTCCCACACCATGACCCGGCCCCTCTACACGCCACCCGTCACAACCGTCAAACAAAGGTACAAGGGGTCCCCAGAGTCTGCCCCAGAAACCTGGAGGATGCACACGCCCCATCTACTTCACAGGTAGGAAACCACCGACACTGTTCCTCTTACAACTGAACAAATGTGGGCTCCCACGCCTGAGGCCCCGGGCACTGGGAAGGACCACGGCACAGCACGTTCTGTCTCAGCACAGCTATGAGTTTACATCTCTTAAAGTTATTTTCAAATTTTACCTCTGTTTCGGCTTTGGGGTCTTTAAAAGATCCATCTGATAACTTTTTAGACATCTCTCCTGAGCTTGATGACTGTAAAAAAAAAAATTCAAACTGTAGAATTACTCAAGTCCGCAACATCTAAAAAAGCATCGAGACACTTTCTCTAAGGCTGACAGACAGCAAGACAAACCACTCACACAGAAGCGCCAAGTAGTGCCCCAGCCCCAGCAGTGTTGGGTCAACCAGGACCCCCCCAGCGGCGGCTGGAAGGCCACAGGTATCAGAGGCAAGGCCCGGGTGGGGGGATTGGGGGGGCTGGGCGGGGTGGAAACAACAGGGAGCAGCGTCTCCCCCACGGTCCCTCCGCCAGGCCAAGCTTCCCACAAACGTTCCAGGGACACACAGAGGATCTGGAGCAGAAAGGAGCTCTGACACCCAGGGCAACACCGCCCTGGTCCCAGGTTCCGAGAGGAAACCACTCTCACTTCCCGACGGAGCCAAGGCTTCAGACTATGCGATACGAATGCACTCTCAAGACAAACATGACGTGCGAACTGTAAGAGGTTAAATCAACACCTTAGGAAGCCTCGCGCTTAAGTCAGCTCTCAGACACGTGTCAACATCGGGAGAAGGGACACAGCTGCTGAGACTTTCCTCCATGAAAAGCGATGGGTGCCTGCTCAATATTTCAACAATCCAGTGTCTTCGCGACTTCATTACGAAGTGGCAGACTGCATCTGAAGCAGTTCCTGTGTGGGCCGGGCTCCGTGCCCGGGTCCCCCGCCCACAGCACTCAGCTGCACACAGACACGCAAAGAGGGAGCACCCCGACGTGGCCACTCTGACCTCACACCCCCACCGCCACACGGGGACACACTCGGGGTTTCACAGGCTAAGAACATCTCACCAGCGTCTCTTCTACGTCAAGAGACCGGATCAGACCACCTGGCAGGACACGGGTGAGAGCCGTCTCCTCCTCCCAGAGCTGCCCTCACAAAAGCCTTGGAGCTCAGGCCTCTGGGGGGCTCCCGGGAGAAAGTGCAGCATGCCCCCCAAAACCATGCTCCACAGAGGAGCCCCAGACGGACACAGAGGAGCCGGGCCAGCCGGATCACCACGACAGGTCTGTGCACACCCACTCGGGCCAAGCATGACCAGCTGGGAGCAGGATCGGTCCCATCACCCTGTCTCAGATGCTCACTCAGTGCAGCACAGCCCGGGTGTCCACCCATAGCAGCAGGCACACCACCAGGAACCCCGGGACACAGCGCAGGGGAAACCCTGGGTCTGAAGGCCTGGACAGCGGAGAAGGTGCCCAGACAGAGCACAGCAAAATGCACGAGAATGTCTGAGCGCCACAAAAAGCCAGGTCAGAGGAAAATACTTTCCTTAGACCCCATTTAAACAGAGGCAAAAATGGGGGGGGGGGCGGGCGGAGGGTGTCTCGGTTTTTATGACACATACCGCATGGTGGGCTACCTGACTTCTGGATGCTCCTGGGGGACCCCAAGGTTCCAGGCGGCACGCTAACATTACCAACAGAACCACCAAAAAGACCAGCTTCCAGGCCTGGCGCTGGGCGGGTCCCAGAGGCCCTGCTCACCTCCCAGAGCCACACCCCTGGGATGCCAAGCCATAAAACCAGATGGCCATCACAACAGGACACGGGGGCTCAGCCTGGCCCCTCGCCACCAGCCACCCCCTCGCATGGGCCTTGAACTGGTCCAGACCTCAGCTTCCTCCTTCCAAGTGGCTGGAGAATTTCCAGGGCCTTCCCAGGACACTTTACGGTTACGCCACATCCCCCAAGAACCAGAGTCCACACCCCAGCCCTGACAGGAGGCTTATCCTATCTACAGAGACTGCAAAATAACCTAAACATCTGGGGAAACAGCAACAAAAGTAAACACTGCCTGAAACCAAACGAATTTTCTGGAAAATCCTAAATTTACCTGAGAACTTGAATTGAGCAGGAATTCAGTAAGCTGGGGTCTCACTGTATTGACCTGGCTAATGCCTCAGAGATTTAGAAAGCGGCCCTCACCCTGAATGCAAGCGGCCAGACCCACGGCCCGGGGGGAGCCGCCCCACACAGAGGGCACCCAAGGAACCGCTCTCAAGGTGGCGGGTCCGCCGCTCCCCAGGAAACCCCCCCAACACGCGTGCACGCGGCAGACAGCACCCTGGGGTTCTGCGAGGACTCCGGGCTGGCCGTGATTTTAGGGCGGGTGACATAAATGCAGTCTCCCCGTCACAATGCAGCGAAACGCGGTCTGAATCTTAGCGAGGAGCCCCCGCCCTCTGCGGGCGGGCGGCGGAGCGGCCCCGGGGCGCGCACCTTCTTCTCGGGCCGGTCTCGCTCGGGCTCGGGGTCCCTGCAGAGCTCCCCGTTGCGCAGCCGCCGCCGCTCCCGCTCCCGCTCCCGCTCCTTGCCGCGCTCCTTCTCCTTCCCGCCCTCGCTCCGGCGCTCCGCGTCCTTGTCGCGCTCCCGGGGGCCGCGGTCCCGGTCCCTCTCCCTGTCCGGCCGCGCCCGGTTCTTGGCGCGCTCGCGGTCCCCTTCGCGGTGCTTGTCTCGCTCCGGCTCTTTGTGTCTGTCCCGCTCATTCTCCTTGGCCTTGTCCTTGTCCCTTTCCTTCTCTCGGGGTTTGCTTTCTTCCTTTAAGTCCTCTTTCTGTTTCTGATCTCTGCCTGTACTTCTCTCGTTTGGTTCAGAATTTCCTTTATCCTGGAAAACAAAAAGCCAAGTATCACTTACAAATTATCCACCTGAACCACAAAAGGCCCCGCTATTTTAGACACAGGGAACCTGCATTCACCTCTTTGTCCTTCTGGACCCTGGACTCGTCTTCCTTCACGTTCTTATTATCCAGTTCCTGCGGTCTGGACGTCAGTGAGGGCCGTCCTTTCGTGTCCCCCTTCTCTCCGGCCAACACCCTCTTCACCGCGTCATCACTGGAGAGCTGGTCCCAACGGGAGGAGAGAAAACGCAAGGTTGCAATGAAATCAGTACACTTAATATATAAGCATCAGCAAAGACTGTTCATTAAACGGACTCTTTGTCTCCTAAAGGAAATGAATTTTATCACAGACAACGTACAGCATCGCCTAGACCTGTCCCTTCCAGCATTTCCAGTCCTTAACACCAGAGTCCACTCAAGCTAAGCGAACCCCGCTTCCCTCCACCCAAGCTGCCAAGCGTGGCCGCGTAGGCTAGCTGCCCCGCACCTCTCACAGGGCCACAGAGGCCGGCCTAAGGAATGATCTCACTGGAGCCCCGTCAGATGCTAAAACCCCCTGGGCAGCGTCCCTGACTGCCCCCGGAGTCCCGGACACCTTGGTCAGAAGTCCCCCTTGCCCACACACTTCCTCTTTCCGAAAGCCTGTGCCGAGTGCCCGTCGCACGCCGGGCACTAGACCAAGGGCCAAGGCCACGCTGCACACCAGCAAGACGGCCAAACACAACCACCAAGTCGGTGCAGTGCGCCAGGGGAGCATGAGGGGGACCCCGGGAGGAGCAGCCGACCCCACGGGCTGCAGGGGAGGCAGCTCAGCCCTGAGAAACCCGCGGCGTGAGCGAGGCAGCGGGCAGAGCGGGAGACCTGGGGGCAGGCACCAGGGGCCGCTGAGAGCCGAGGGGCGGGGCTTCGCGAGGGGCCCGGGGCGGGGGCAGAGGATTCAGCAGCAATCACTCGTCAGATCCGCTTCTGGAAAGGGGGCACCGAGCAGGATCTGGGGCAGCTGAGTCCCAAGCCTTGGACCCACCGGGCGGGGGTCTCCTGCGGCCCCAGGAGCCAATCTTACCCCACTCCCCACTCCCTACCTGCCGTGTGGGCTGGAGCCCGCCTCTCCCACCTCAACAGCTCGGAAGGCGAGCCCCAGGCCTCCAGCCCATCACTTCCATCAAGGGCTGTATTCCCCACGCTCCTGGCAAAGGTCCAGCTCTGCTCCGCTGGAGGGGAGAAGGATTCAAGGGAAGACCTCCTCCAACAGCCCCAGAGGGACGGCAGGCCAGAGAGGGCCAGATTCCAGCCAGTGGTGAGGACCCCAGGAAATCCGGCCCCCGCACAAGCGCATCGGGTGTGTCTTGGAAGGCAGCAGAGCTCCGCACACACTCCTCGGGGAGAGGGAGGAGAGGACGGGAAGCGGGAGGGGGACTGGAAAGGCCAGCAGAGAACAGGGACAGATGGAGAGAAATAGCTCCTCCGGCCACTCCGGCCACCCCGGCCACCCGAGCTGGAAACAGTCACGGGCTCTGAAAGGGGGCCCAAGAGGAGGAGCAGCACAGGGCTGCAGAGGCTGGGCGCGCAGCCTTCAGCCATGTGCCTCCGGCAGGGCGCCCGAGGCGCCCCTACTGCACACTGACAGCTCGGGAAACCTGCGCCCGGCACTCGCTCGTCTGTTCACTGCAGAGCTTTAAACCACTCCCAGGTTAACTCCCAGGCTCCAGGAGAGGGGGGATCAGACTGCAGGGACAGGGCTAAACCCCACTCCTCCAATGCTGCCTACTGCCCAGGGTGGCCCGCCTGGTCGCCCTCCCAGGTGTGCACAGCTCCCAGCTCTGGGGCGGGTGGCGCTACCTTGCTGAGACAGCACTTTCCAATTCTCTGCAGCAGCTCGTTGGTCCTCTCCGGCTCGTGCCCTGCCACGATCCTAGCCGGTTTCGCCGACAGTGGCTCTCCGGAGACAATGACTACCACGTCTATGGCCTTCTGCAGGAAGCTAATTTTTGCATCTTTATCCTGAAAGATATTCATTTGACACAGATATTAAAATATTTGAAAAACAGCTTGCACTATCCTCAGGATGTTCAACAGGCTCAGTTTCCTGTTTGGACAAAAAGCTATTTTTAGGTGTGTGTCAGATTTAGAACTCCTGACTGTTAATAACCACTACCACCAAATAAAAGTTCGGTAAAGCTTTTCCTTTTGGGCGATGGGCTGGCACCCACCTCTGGAACACTAGCTGCATTTCTGAAGGCTGACGTAGCGTGCCATGCAGCTGCTGGAGGAAGCTGAGGTGAGGAGGCCGCTGGGCACTCCCAGAGCCACCAGCCTTGTGCTCCAGCCCCAGAGCACAGCTTCTGAAGTCCCCCGGGAGAGCGCCTCCCACCTACCTTGACGTTGTCGGACTTCATCTCGACGTCCGTGTAGAGGCCCTTCATGAAGCCCGTCATCCTGATCACCTTCAAAAAAAAAGGCAAGGCCACGGTCGGCACCCCAGGACAGCCTGGGACTCAGCCGTGCCCACCGCCCCGCGCTGAGAGCACTGGGCTCTGTCCACACCCAGACGTCCTCCATCCGCTGACATGACATGCATTCCAGCGTCTGCGATGGGTGGGGGCCTCGTCCCAGGCAGAGTCCAGCTGATCCTCACAGAAGTCACTGTGGCTGCCAGGACAGGTAAGCACGACAGACCTGCAGGGTGCTAAGTGGGGACAGGATCTCCCCTGATCCAAGTGCAGGAGGGCCCAGGGTGTCTGGGAACACTTCCTGGAACAAAGCCTATCCAAGCTGAGACCAGAGAAGATCTGGGGGAGCACATGCCAGGCCAGAGAAACAGTCCCACAAGGTCCAGGGCCAAGTGGGTCCGTTCAAGAGGCAGATGGCCTTAGACAGGAGGGGCCTGAGGCCAGGGAGCCAGCACAGGCCTGACCCAGGTGGCCTTCAAAGCCATTAGGAAATACAGACTCAGCCTCAGGACGACAAGGAGGCCCCGAGAGGTCCACAAGCAGAAACAGGCATCTTTTGAGGGTTGCTCAGAGCAGTGGAGAGCAAGGATCTGGGGAAGAGAGGGGACTTGCGGGCCTGGGTTTCTCCGCACCACTCCGTCAATCTCAATTGCTTCCTGGGGCCCTGTGGGGGGCCTGGGGGAGGGGGTGGTCTGTTGCCACATCACTTTCTTTTTGGTCCCCTCACCACTCCCTCTCCCCAGTCAACCTGGACCTCCCAGCTACCCCTCAGTCAGGCTTGGTGGTGCTTTCTGCCCCTCCCCACCCCTGGACACACCAGGGCCCTGGGTCCTCTCAGACCATTGGTTCTCCTGTAGCAGGTCACTATAAAGTCAATGCAATGGGTAGCAGTAAGCCTATTTTTAAAAAATAAAACCGATCAGAAAATATCAGCCTGCACTCGTATGTGGTAAGGATGAATATGCCTATAAGTGTGTGTCCTGGCGGATATAAAGAGTACTTATTACCATAAGACATGCTTTAAAAAAAAAAAAGACAGTGCCACACTAATACCAAGTTCCTTCTTTAAGACCAAGCTACAACTAGCTAGCTTACAGTTTCCAAACCGCTCAACAGCTGTGCTGTTATTTCCCCTGATAAGACAGGTAGAACATTAAGAGCTGTTGTTCTGTCATTAAGTTGTACCCGACTCTGCAACCCCACGACTGCAGCACGCCAGGCTTTCCGGTATGAAGCAGAATATTAAGAGCATCTGATATTCCTAGAACTTCTTCATTTTGCTCCTTTTGAGGTTTTTCTAGTGTGTCGACAGTGTGAGCAATCATTTCCAGCAACAAGAGGCATTAATTTCACAGGATCAATGCTTCAAGTTATGAAAGATACGGAGTTAGCTTAGCAGTAACTAAAACTCTAGAATATGGCGATTTGAACACAATACTCAGGGGTAGTAAAGAATTTTGCTCAGAGAATTGCCATGTATTATTTGAAAACGCTTTCCATATGTCAGTTGTTCTAACATCTTTATCAAATAAGTGACAATTAACATACTTATCTTTATACAGGTAGAGAGATTACTTTTGACCTTCAGTTCAGTTCAGTCGCTCAGTCCTGTCCAACTCTTTGCGACCCCATGAACCACAGCATGCCAGGCCTCCCTGTCCATCACCAACTCCCGGAGTTCACTCAAACTCACATCCATCGAGTCGGTGATGCCATCCAGCCATCTCATCCACTGTCATCCCCTTCTCCTCCTGCCCCCAATCCCTCCCAGCAGAGTCTTTTCCAATGAGTCAACTCTTCGCATGAGGTGGCCAAAGTACTGGAGTTTCAGCTCTAGCATCATTCCTTCCAAAGAACACCTAGGACTGATCTCCTTTAGAATGGACTGGTTGGATCTCCTTGCAGTCCAAGGGACTCTAAAGAGTCTTCTCCAACACCACAGTTCAAAAGCATCAATTCTTCGGTGCTCAGCTTTCTTTACAGTCCAACTTTTGACCTTAGATTAGCAAAAAGGCAGACCAGTGCATCCCAATGGGGAACACGGAACTCCTTCCCCACAGTCTGGCTACCTGGCAATGGAGTGGATTCCTGCCTGAACTCTCCTCCCTTGCCGGAGGTGGGGACAGCAGCCACCATGATAAGCCCACACCAGGACCCACAGAAAGATGCAGGCCGCCCCCCCTTCCCCCCCAGCCTCTTTCCTGGCTTTCTGGTTTCAGTGAGAAAACAGGACAAACACAGAAAATCAAAGTGTCTGGCTGGGGCAGCAACAGGTGCAGTCAGCCACGTACCTCCTGGCTAAGTGACTGGATCCCTCCTGGGTCAGAGGACACCACCCGCCCATTTCACAGGAAGAGGTGATGACACTCAAGGCCTGGCTCTCCGTAGAGGCTCCTTACACAGCCCTGTCCCACCAGGCTCTCCACACAGCCTCGTCCCTTCCCCAGACATTGTCCAGGGCGGTCTAGGTGCTGCACTTGCTTAGGAGAACAAGGAGGCCAGTCAAGACAGCCCTGGGGATGTAGGTCAGTTTTGAGAGGTTTAAGCACAGCTTATAAGCACAGAGAGGTCCACATCATAAGCTAAGTCAAGAGAGCAAAGACAAGAAAGGCACAGTTTGTGGAAGAGTAAGATGCCAAACCTGTTGGAAGGATTGAGAAGTGAAGTTTAAGGACCAACATGAGCAAGAATAGGAGGCCGGGACACCTGCAAATTGAACCTGATTCCTGAAGCCCAGAGAGCATGCCTGGGTTCCCAAGGGCAACACCACACTAGGGCGCACCATGGAAATGGGCGCTGACACTGGAGTCACGGAGCCATGACTGACTCCATTCAGCAGTGAGTGTTTGCTGTGCACTTTCTGTGTACTGTGCCCGGGATGTGCCAACAAACAAGTCTCCATCACTCAGGAACCCGCCAGCCAGTGGGCAAGAGGGTGAGACAACTAATATCAAGGCATGCTCCGCCATCGATCAGCAAATACAGCCCTGCTTTTTATAGCTATTATCCTTCCAGGTCCCCCAACAACCACCTTCAATAAGTCCACCCAAAGGCATTGATTAAACATCTAATATGGGCAAGAGCCGACTCACTGGAAAAGGCTCTGATGCTGGGAAAGACTGAAGGTGGGAGGAGAAGGGGACAACAGAGGGTAAGATGGTTGGACGGCATCACCGACTCAATGGACACGAGTTTGAGCAAGCTCCGGCAGGTGGTGAAGGACAGGGAGGCCTGGCGTGCTGCATGGAGTCCATGGGGTTGGGAAGAGTCGGACAGGACTTAGCGACGGAACAACAATGGGGTGATCACAGCAGGAGCAGGTGGTGGGAAACTCGGGTGGGGCACTAACGAGAAAATAATGTCCTTCTCCTGGGATTTGTAAACACTCTCCATCTGCCAGACGCTGCAAGGGAAAAAAAGTCTCAGAAACAGCCCTGCCAGGCTGAGTGGAAGATCTGCTCTAAGAGTGGGGCAGAACGGAAAACATAAGAATGCTCCCCAAGAGCCGGGACACTCCCGGGAAAGGTGGCCCAGGGGTCATCCGTCCCGCCGAGGCCGGGCTCCTCGGGCAGGGGCAGCGCTCCGAGACGCGAGGTCCGATCCCGACGCCAGCTTTGGTCCGAACCCCCCAACCCCCGTCCTCCGACTCCCACCCCAACACTGACCGCCGATCTGCATCCCGGTCTCCGGCCCGCACCCCGACATCCCACATGGGCCCCGACCCCCGGACCTGCACCCTAGCCCGCACCCCGGGCCGCACCCGGTCCGCGCACGGGGACCCGGCCCAGACCGCAGTTCCGATCCCGGCCCGGCGCTCACCTCCGTGATGATGTCGTGCAGGTAGCGGAACGGGGGCTTGTTCAGCAGCTTCTCGGTCAGCGGCGGCCTCCGGATCACCTTGCCCAGAGCCTCCTGCGTCCGCTTCACCACCGCTGCGTTCATGGCCGCGCCCCGCCGGCCACAGAGCCTAAGCCCGGCTCCCGGGCCGCCGCCGGCCCCGCCGCCGCCTCGGCTGCCCGCTCCGGCCTCGACGCGCCGCTCGGGTTCCCATCCCACAGTGCACCGGAGTCCGCCCAGGCGCGTGCGCCGGGCCACGGCCCTCGGTCGCCAGGGGTGGCGCGGCCTTAGCAACGGACGCGCAGCGGGGCCCCGCCCCCTGCCCGGCTGCGCGCGCACGCGACGACGCCGGCGTGGGTGGGGCTGCGTGCCCGCGGAGTGACAGCGCCCAGGCCCCGCCCCTCTAAGCCGCCGCTCGAGGAAGGTGCTTCTCCACTCGCCACTGAGGAGACCGCCGGAGGACTGGCCGGCGGCCACAGCGCTCCCAGGATTCCCGGTGCCTTTTTCTCAGGTTTAAGGCGAACTGGACTGAGTGCCCTCGAAATACGCATGCCCTTTCCTGTTTGCTACTTAATACGGCTTCCTGAGCGAGTATTAATGTCTCTGCTTGCCAACAAAGATCCGTCGACTCAAAGCTATGGTTTTTCCAGTATTCATGTATGGCTGTGAGAGTTGGACTCTAAAGAAAGCTGAGTGCGGAAGAATCGATGCGTGTGAACTGTGGTGTTGGAGAAGACTCTTAAGAGTCCCATGAACTGCAAGGAGATCAAACCAGTCCATTCTGAAGGAAATCAGTCCTGAATATTCATTGGAAGGACTGATTCTGAAGCTGAAACTCCAATATTTTGGCCACCTGATATGAAGAACTGGCCCATTTGAAAAGATCCTGA
This sequence comes from Ovis canadensis, assembly GCF_042477335.2. NCBI lineage: Eukaryota > Metazoa > Chordata > Mammalia > Artiodactyla > Bovidae > Ovis > Ovis canadensis. The sequence continues at coordinate 3,677,811 of NC_091245.1, forward strand.
TGCTGGGAAAGATTGAAGGCAGGAGGAGAAGGGGATGACAGGGTGAGATGGTTGGATGGCATCACTGACTCAATGGACATGAGTTTGAGTAAGGTCTGGGAGTTGGTGATGGACAGGGAGGCTTGGCGTGCTGCAGTCCATGGGGTCGCAAAGAGTTGGACACAACTGAGCGACTGTAATGAACTGAGTGAGTAACTCCTTTTTCTGAGTCTCTGTTTCTATAAAGCAGGAGAATCTGTGCCAGCCTACCTAACTCCCAGGGAGGTGATGACCACCAAATGATGTGCCAGGGCTCTGTAACCAGCACAAAGCCACACCCTTGTTCTACTGGGTGTTTATGGTTGTGTCCCATCTGTCTTTCATCCACCACGCACAGGCTCACAGTAGATCCTTTCCACGCTTTGTGGTCTCTTTTTACTTCTTCTCATGGATGCCTTTGGGCTTCCCTGGTGGCTCAGATGGTAAAGAACGCCTGCAATGCGGGAGACCTGGGTTCGATCCCTGGGTTTGGAAGATCCCTCAAAGAGGACATGGCAACCCACTCCAGTATTCTGGCCTGGAGCATCCACATGGACAGGGAAGCCTGGCAGGCTGCAGTCCATGAGGTCGCAAAGAGTCCCACACGACTGAGTGATTAAGCATGATGAATACCTTTATAGTTTTTATTTACACTCATTTTTGCTATTTTCAAAGTGCTCCATGCTTTATGTGTTCTTTGCTTATGATGTGGAGTTTTTAACTTAAATTTTATATCTGATTATTATTGACATTCAATAAAATTCACTCATTTTAAGTGTAGAGCCTGATGCATTTTGGTAATTATATAGTTATGCTACCACTACCACCACCACAATCAAGATATAGAACGTTTCCAGCATCCTAAAACATGTGGAGTTTTTAACTTAAAATTTATATCTGATTATTATTGAAATTCAATAAAATTCACCCATGTTAAGTGTAAAGCCTGATGCATTTTGGTAATTATATACAGTTATGCTACCACCACCCCCACCACCACCACAATCAAGATACAGAACATTTCCAGCACCCTAAAACATTTTCTCCTGCTCATTTGCAGTTCATCCTCCCGCACGAGCCCTAGGCAACTGCAATTGTCATTATAACCATGCCCATCAAAAGATGAATGGATAAAGATGTGGTACATATACCCAACTCTTCCGACTCTTTGCGAACCCATGAATCGCAGCACACCAGGCCTCCCTGTCCATCACCAACTCCTGGAGTTCACTCAAACTCATGTCCATCAAGTCGGTGATGCCATCCAGCCATCTCATCCTCTGTCGTCCCCTTCTCCTCCTGCCCCCAATCCCTCCCAGCATCAGAGACTTTACTCAGCCATAAAAGGGAACATATTTGAGTCTGTTCTAATGAGGTGGATGAACCTAGAACCTATTAAACAGAGTGAAGTAAGTCAGAAAGAGAAAGATAAATATTATATTCTGGAACTAACACCCAGAAAAGATGTTTTTTTCATTATAGGGGACTGGACTGCAAAGTAAGAAGTCAAGAAACACCTAGAGTAACAGGAAAATTTGGCCTTGGAATGCAGAATGAAGCAGGGCAAAGGCTAACAGAGTTTTGTGAAGACAACGCACTGGTCATAGCAAACACCCTCTTCCAACAATACAAGAGAAGACTCTACACATGGACATCACCAGATGGTCAACACCAAAATCAGATTGGTTATATTCTTTGCAGCCAAAGATGGAGAAGCTCTATACAGTCAGCAAAAATGAGACTAGGAGCTGACTGTGGCTCAGATCATGAACTCCTTATTGCCAAATTCAGAATTAAATTGAGGAAAGTAGGGAAAACCACTAGACCATTCAGGTATGACCTAAATCACATCCCTTACAATTATACAGTGGAAGTGAGAAATAAATTTAAGGGACTGGATCTAATAGAGTGCCTGATGAACTATGGAATGAGGTTCGTGACATTGTACTGGAGACAGGGATTAAGACCATCCCCATGGAAAAGAAATGCAAAAAGGCAAAATGGCTGTCTGGGGAGGCCTTACAAATAGCTGTGAAAACAAGAGACATGAAAGGCAAAGGAGAAAAGGAAAGATATACCCATGTGAATGCAGAGTTCCAAAGAATAGCAAGAAGAGATAAGAAAGCCTTCCTCAGTGATCAGTGCAAAGAAATAGAGGAAAACAATAGAATGGGAAAGACCAGAGATCTCTTCAAGAAAATTAGAGATACCAAGGCAATATTTCATGCAAAGATGGGCTCGATAAAGGACAGAAATTTTATGGACCTAACAGAAGCAGAAGATATTAAGAAGAGGTGGCAAGAATACACAGAAGAACTATACAAAAAAGATCTTCACGACCCAGATAATCATGATAGTATGATCACTCACTTAGAGCTAGGCATCCTGGAATGCAAAGTCAAGTGGGCCTTAGGAAGGATCACTACGAACAAAGCTAGTGGAGGTGATAGAATTCCAGTTGAGCTGTTTCAAATCCTAGAAGGTAAGGCTGTGAAAGTGCTGCACTCAATATGTCAGCAAATTTGGAAAACTCAGCAGTGGCCACAGGACTGGAAAAGGTCAGTTTTCATTCCAATCACAAAGAAAGGCAATGCCAAAGAATGCTCAAACTACTGCACAATTGCACTCATCTCACAGGCTAGTAAAGTAATGCTCAAAATTCCTCAAGCCAGGCTTCAACAGTACGTAAATCATGAACTTCCAGATGTTCAAGCTGGTTTAAGAAAAGGCAGAGGAACCAGAGATCAAATTGCCAACATCCATTGGATCATGGAAAAAGCAAGAGAGTTCCAGAAAAACATGTATTTCTGCTTTATTGACTATGCCAAAGCCTTTGACAGTATGGATCACCACAAAGTATGGAAAATACTTCAAGAGATGAGAATACCAGACCACCTGACCCACCTCTTGAGAAATCTGTATGCAGGTCAGGAAGCAACAGTTAGAACTGGACATGGAACAGCAGACTGGTTCTAATAGGAAAAGGAGTACATCAAGACTGTATATTGTGACCCTGCTTATTTAACTTATATACAGAGTACATCATGAGAAACGCTGGGCTGGATGAAGCACAAGTTGGAATCAGGAATGCCGGGACAAATATCAATAACCTCAGATATGCAGATGATACCACCCTTATGGCAGAAAGTGAAGAAAAACTAAAGAGCCTCTGATGAAAGTGAAAAAGGAGAGTGAAAAAGTTGGTTTAAAGCTCAGCATTCAGAAAACGAAGATCATGGCATCTGCTCCCATTACTTCATGGCAAATAGATAGGGAAACAGTGGCAAACTTTATTTTGGGGGGCTCCAAAATCACTGTAGATGGTGACTGCAACCATGATATTAAAAGACCCTTGCTCCTTGGAAGAAAAGCTATGACCACCCTAGACAGCATATTAAAAAGCAGAGACAATACTTTGCCAACAAAGGTCTGTCTAGTCAAGGCTATGATTTTTCCAGTAGTCATGTATGGATGTGAGAGTTGGACCATAAAGAAAGCTGAGCGCCAAAGAATTGATGGTTTTGAACTGTGGTGTTGGAGAAAACTCTTGAAGGTCCCTTGGACTGCAGCCAGTCCATCCTTAAGGAGATCAGTCCTGAATATTCATTGGAAGGACTGGTGTTGAATTGAAACTCCAATGCTTTGGCCACCTGATGAGAAGAAGTGACTCATTTGAAAAGACCCTGATGCTGGAAAAGATTGAAGGCGGGAGAAGGGGACGACCGAGGATGAGATGGTTGGATGGCATCACCAACTCGATGGACATGAGTTTGAGTAAGCTCCGGGAGTTGGTGATGGACAGGGTGGTCTGGCATGCAGTGTGTGTGGTCGCAAAGAGTCGGACATGACTGAACGACTGAACTCAACTGAATGCATATATATGGAATCTAGAAAAATGGTACCCAGGAATTTATTTGCAGGGCAGCAATGGAGGAAACAGACACAGAGAACAGACTTTCGGACATGGGGAGAGGGGAGGAGAGGGTGAGATGTATGGAAAGAATAACATGGAAACTTACATTACTGTATGTAAAGTAGATAGCCAACGGAAATTTGCTGTATGGCTCGGGAAACTCAAACAGCAGCTCTGCATCAACCTAGATGGGTGGGATGGGAAGGGAGATGGGGAGGTTCAAAAGAGAGGGGATATATGTATACCTATGGCTGATTCATGTTGAGGTTTGACAGCAAAAAAAAAAAAAAAAGAAAATTCTGTAAAGCAATTATCCTTCAAGAAAAAATAATTTTTTTAAATTATTTTTAAAATAATTAAAATTTAAATTTAAATAAATTTAATAAATAATTAAAATTTAAAATTATTTTTTAAAAGCCCATGCCTTTTCTAGTGTGCTGAGTCATCTCTGACTCTTTGACTACCTGGACTGTAGCCCTCCCACCACCCCACCACCCACCGGCTCTTCTGTCCGTGGAATTTTCCAGGCAAGAATGCAGCAGGTTGCCATTTCCTGTTCCAGGTGATCTTCCCTACTTATGGATGGAACCCTAGTCTCCTGCATATCCTGCATTGGCAGGCAGATTCTTTACCACTGTGCCATGTGGAAAGCCCTGCTTTTTCTAGAGTTTCATATCCATAGAATCATGCAGTACACAGTCTTTTGTGTTTAATTCTTTCTCTTATAGTGTTTTGAGATTCATTCGTATGTCATTCCTTTTGGCAGCTGAGTAGAATTCCATAGAACAATTTAGTTGTCTGCTCACCAGTTGATGGACATTTGAGTTGCCTGCAGCTTTTTATTTTTGTGAGTAATACTACTAAGACCATTCACATACAAGTCTTCACATAAACATAGTTTTCATTTCTCTTGGATAAACACCTAGGAATAAGACTGCTGGCCTGTATGGGGCGGGAGTGTGCATGTGTGCACGCGCATGCATGTGAGGAATATGCCTAACCTTATAAAATCCCACCATACTGTTTTTAAAGGGGCTGCACCAGTTTTCATTCCCGCCAGCAACAGATGGGCTTCCCAAGTAGCACCAGCGGTCAAGAGTCTGCATGACAGTGCAGGAGACACTAGAGGTGTGGGTTTGATCCCTGGGTCAGGAAGGCTCCCTAGAGTAGGAAATGGCAGCCCACTCCAGTGTCCTGCCTAGAAGATTTCATGGTCAGAGGAGCCTGGTGGGCTCCAGTCCATGGGGTTGCAGGGAGTCTGGCACGACTGAGTGCCCACGCACACACTCAGCAACACATGGGGTTTCAGCTGCCCCTCCCCCCAGCAACACCTGTGCCAGTCTGATTCTAGTGATTCTAGGCTGTATGTAATGCCATCTTATTATGGTTTTAATTTGCATTTATAAGAGTCGGACACAACTGAGCGACTGAACTGAACTGAGTGATTACTGATTCTGAGCACTTTTCATGGACTTATTGGACATTGATATATATCTGGTGAAGAGAGCCCAGCAAATGTCATTTAGGCACTTATTAAATAACTGCTGTGTGCTGAGTGCTGTCTAGATGCTGGAGATTTTTCAAGTGGGCTGGCTGTTAGAGACTTTCCTGAGAGTCTGAGAGAAGCCTAAGAGTTCACAGCCCACGAGGGAAGGCAAGCAATAACCCCGCCCGTGTAGAACTGCTCCACAGTCCATGGGGAAGAAAGTTCCTGGGGAACCACACTCTCATATTTCCTCCTGGGTGGCCCTCTGTTAACCCTGCCCCCCAACTTCCAGTTCCACCCCTTGGCCAGAACGCTTCCATCCTCTGAAACCTGCCTTATCAAATCTCCCTGTCTCCCAGGAAACCCCACTCTCTACCCATGGAGGCTGTTGTCTTCCCTTCCATTCCCTCTCTCCCAGCGTTACATTTCCTGGAGTCTGGGTTCTTCCTGCCAAACTTTAATCCCGAAGCCTCAGCAGAGCAGTCCCCTGCGGCGTTCGGCACTTTGGTCCCTCGGGTGATGGTGTTCACTCTGAACTGGGCTTCGTCCAGGGCTCCCAGATTCCAGCTGCTCGGATTGTCCACACACTCGTCTTTATCACACACACATCCTCCTTCCCCAAAACAAACCTTCCTTAAACAGTCCATCAAGCCCAGAGTCCGAGTCCCCAAAACTGAGAGAATAAGACGTCCACAGCAATGCAAAAGCATGAAGGGGTTTTATTTCTAGCTCGAGCTAGGGCTCCCGCCACATCCAACGCAGTGGATTGGAGCAAGGAGCCCCGAGCCCAGATTTGCAGCAGTATTTATAGGTTTTAGAACAGAGAGTTGGCAAGGGCTGACTGGCTGCAGGAGTTTCCTAGTCTTTACTAATTGGTTAATCTTTATTGGCTGCAGGGGTTTCCTGGTATTTACTAATTGGCTGTTGGCTGCAGGGGGATGTCTTTTATGTCCTGATAAACTCAAACCAGGTTACGGGCAGTATGCTGATTAGACAAGTCCTGGCATCCGCGGGGATGACCTCACTGGGCAATGACTCAGCCTTTCCCGTGAGTCCTACCTTAGTCCCTGAAGCCTATCATGGCGTGTGTTAGGTCCCAACATTCCCCCCCGTCCTTTGATCATGGAGAGGAATCCTCCTCTTCATTCTGAGACATTGCCTGATATTGTTGTCTCAGCATCATCACTCGAACTGTACCGATATGTTCTTTTTACAAAGGTCCAAGGTCGAAGGATAAATCTGGCCACCAAGTATTGGGTGGGGGGGATTCCAGTAGTCGAATTGAGTACCTCATGGGTTAGTCCATTACGAAGTGTCCAGGTGATCTTAGCAGGTTGATGTGGGTTAGCACCAGCCGTTCCGGAGTGGAGAAGGAGGGCCACCAACAGGAGAGTCCAGGGGATTTGTCTGGGGCCAGCTGGCGGACGAGCTTCATTTTTAAGGGGTTGGTGGGATGCAGCGTTGCCTTCCATTCTTTTTGGGCCTTTTCTTGTTCCTCTGGGGTGGCACGACGCACGTGGTTGCAGTGCACCCAGGGTCTAATTCCGTCCACCTTTAGGGCAGTGGGGGTGGTAAGGAGAACAACATAGGGGCCCTTCCGTCTTGGCTCTAAGGTTCTTGACTGGTGTCTCTTAACCCAGACCCAATCTCCCGGGCCCGTATCGTGGGACGGGCTTGTTCCTTTACTCTGGCCCTCATGAACTCCTCGTATCAGTGACCAGATACGTTTATGCACTTTACTTAGAGCCAGCATCTCTTGTTGGAATGTGCGTAGTAAGAGAGATGGTTTAGTCTTTGCCTCAAACACTGAACAAATGGGGGGTGGACTTCCATATACAATTTCAGAGGGAGTCAAACCTAGTTTATAGGGGATATTGCGTGCCCGAAAAAGCGCAAAGGGAAGGAGGGTTACCCAGTCCCCGGCAGTCTCTATTGCCAGCTTTGTTAAAGTTTCTTTTAGGGTCCGATTCATTCTTTCTACTTGGCCTGAGCTCTGGGGACTACTCGCAGTGTAGCTTCCATTTGGTCCCCAGGGCTGAGACCAGTCATTTAACAATTTTGCTCACAAATGCAGGTCCATTATCAGAGCCAATAGATGCCGGCAGCCCAAACCTAGGTATTATCTCTTCTAGGAGCTTCTTAGCCACTATTATTGCTGTCTCCTTTTCAGTGGGGTAAGCTTCTACCCACCCAGAAAATGTATCAACCAAAACTAACAGGTAACGATAGCCATACTTGCCTGGCCTTACCTCTGTAAAATCTATCTCCCAGTGCTGTCCCGGCCTTTCCCCCCGGTATCTTACACCCGTGTGCTGTCCTTTTCCTGGTCTCATCATCTGACAGGCCTTGCAGGTGCGGACATGTCCTGTATGGTTTTCTTTTGTCGGGGAAACCGCAGCTGCGCTGCTTGTAGAAGCATCAAAGTCTTTTTCTCTCCCAAATGGGTGGTTTGATGTAAATGGGTACAGAGATGTCTGCCCAGGTCGGCAGGAAGCAACAGGTTGTCATCCTGGTCCCGATACCCTCCGTCCTTGCCCGCAGGGCGGTTGGTGCTATCCTGCATCCAGCTTAAATTGGAGGGGGAGTATATGGGGCTTGGGGGGAGAGTCCCCATCCCCGGCGGTGGTAATCCTACAGCCAGCACGTGAGCTTGGCATCCAGCGGCCACCTCGCGGGCTGCTGCATCGGCAGCACGGTTGCCTCGGGCCCTGGCATCTTCTCCTTTCTGGTGTCCTGGGACATGTACTATGGATACCGCCCAGGGCAAGTGGACCGCTGCCAAGAGTCTGTATTTCAGGTAGGTTCTTAATCTCTTTTCCCTCTGCCGTCAAGAACCCCCGTTCTTTATATATAGGGCCTTGAATATGCACGGTGCCAAATGCATGCCGGCTGTCAGTGTAAATGGTGATCTTTTTCCTTTCGCCCTCTCTAGTGCTTGTGGCACAGCTATCAGTTCTGCTTTTTGGGCGGATGTTCCAGGGGGCAAAGCCTCGTTGAACAACCTCGGCGAGTTTTTAAATCCCTGTGGAAGGCGAGTCCAGGTCAGCTGTCCTACAGTTTGACTGTCTTCGTCAGTCCATTCGAATGCGAAGATCTCTTGGCTCTGGGGGGCCAGAGGCAAACTGAAAAAGGCATCTTTTAAGTCTAAGATCGTATACCAGATGTAGTCTGGTGGCAAGCCGCTCAGGAGGATGTATGGGTTAGGGACAGTGGGATGAATGTCACTCACCCGTTTGTTGACTTCACGAAGATCTTGGACGGGTCTAAAGTCCATTCCCCCGGGCTTTTTCACAGGCAGCAGGGGAGTATTCCATGGGGACCGGCACTTTTTAAGAATCCCTACCTTCAGGAGGCGTTGTATGTGTGGTGTGATTCCTTGCCGGGCCTCCTGACTCATGGGGTACTGCTTTATCTTCACAGGGGTAGCATTTGCTTTTAGTTCAACAATGATGGGAGGTCTTTGCTTTGCCAGTCCTACTCCTGCCGTCTCGGCCCAGGCCAGAGGGTATTTTTGGATCCATTGTAGCATAGCCGGGTCCACAGCTGCAGGGGGTTTTGGTGAATATAGTCTGTATTCATCTCTCAGTGCCAGGGATAAAACATGAATTGATTGTCCAAGCCCGTCTGTGACTGATATGCCTCCAGAATCAAAGTGAATTTGCACGTTGACTTTGGACAATAGGTCTCTTCCTAATAAAGGGGCCGGACATTCCGGGATCACCAGAAATGAGTGGGACACCCGTTGGGCTCCCAAGTCCACTTTTCGTTTAGTAGTCCAGTAATATCTTTTTGTCCCAGTGGCTCCCTGGACCAAGCTAGTCTTCTTGGACACCGGCCCGAATTTTTGATTGAGGACCGAGTATTGGGCTCCCGTATCCACCGTGAAGCCAACCAGTTTCCCCTCCACATTAATAGTTACCCAGGACTCGGGGAGGGGTGCCGGGCCCTGACCCCCCTAATCACTATCTCCTCCTGCATATAAAATGTGGGTACCTGAGGGAGACCCTTCTTTTCTTACAGTCCTTTTTTTCAGGTTTCTCTTGGGGCACTCATTTTTCCAGGGCCCTTGCTCTTTGCAGTAGGCGCATTGGTCTCTCTTTAGGGTCGGTCTGGCTGGTTTCTCCCTTCCTTTCGGCTGGGTGTCTCGAGTCTTCCAGGAATCAGGTCCCAGTCTCGTCCCCGCAAAGAACATTTGAGCCAGCTCTTTCTGATTTCTTCGGTTTTCCTTGGCTCTAAATTCCCTTTCCTCCCGTCTAATTTGTTCCTCCCTCTCCTCAGGGGTCTCTCTGTTATTAGACACTTTCTCAGCTGCCCTCACCAGATCCTGTATTGACTGTTCTCCCAGCCTCTCTATCCTCTGTAACTTCCTCCTGATATCCGGAGCTGCCCGATTAACAAAGGCTAGCAAGACTGCTGTGTGTGACTCATCAGCCTGAGGGTCCATGGGCGTATACTGCCTGAAAGCCTCCATTAACCTCTCTAAAAAGGATGCCGGGCTCTCATTTGGCTCCCGCCTTATCAAATTTACCTTAGACAAATTCGTTGGTTTCCTGGCGGCTGCCCGGAGGCCAGCCATCAGAGTCTGGCGGTACACTCAGAGACGCTCCCTACCTTCAGCGCGTTCAAAACCCCAGTTCGGTCGCATCAAAGGAAACCCCTCCTCGATTAGGTGGGGCTGCGTGGTGGGTCTTCCGTCCACTCCTGGAACATGTTTTTGTGCTTCCGATAGAATTTGCTCCCGTTCCTCCTTGGTGAAGAGCACCTGCAACAGCTGCTGACAATCATCCCACATAGGATTGTGAGTAAACAAGATAGAATCTAGGAGATCAATAAGACGGGTTTTTCGGGAAAAGAAGGGGTTTGAGTTTTCCAGTTATATAAATCACTCGTAGAAAATGGCCAGTACTGGTATGTTTGCTCCCCACCGGGATTTGCTGGCCCCACCCAGACAGGGAATGCCCGAACGGTGGATGAAGGAGCCTCCCGGCTTCCGTCCTCAGACAAGTCTCTGCCCCTTTGAGTCCTTCCGCGAGTTCCTTGGGCCGGCCCCCCTTCCCATGGCGGAGCCGAGGGTTCTGGGTCCCTCCTTTGTTCTACGGACGACACCTGCGGTACCTGCGGGGGCAAGGGTGGCTGCATATATGGGGGAGGTGAGATTTCAGTGTCTAAGTCAATCAGGCTAGGATATAAACAGGATTCCTGGAGTATCAGCTTCTTCTTCTGACTCTCCCGATCTTCATGGTCAGTCATTACAGACAAAGGGGTGGAAGAGCTTTGACCCATAACGATGGAGCTCACAATGAACACACACACAAAAATGGCGCCGGCACACAAAGAAAGGCGAGAGACAGAAGAGAAGCAAATACCGGCCGAAAACACAGAACTAGGTCTATCCCGGGTCACTGCTGTCTTGCTTCCCAGTGTCATCTCACCACAGGGCGTCCACTGCCCACCAGATTCGGAGTCGGGAGAGACATTCCTTCCCACTCCCTCACCGAACCAGCTGCCTTCCAGCGCGAATGCTGGGCCCCGGTCTTATGCTGGCTGCCAGTTGCCTTCCAGCCCGCTCACTGGGCCTCGGTCTTACACTGGCTAGGACGACTAATTCACCTCTGATTAGGCCTAACAAGAGCCAGCTGCCTTCCAGTGCATATGCTGGGCCTCGGCCTTACACTGGACTTAACCAGACTTAACACCAGTGTTCAAATATCTTTCCTCCTAGTGAGGAAACCCCTTCTACCGGGAGAGTGTTATTCTTCCCAGTTAAAGGGATCCCGGACGAGCCCCCAAATGTTATGCTCAGAGTCTGAGCCCCCAAAACTGAGAGAATAAGACGTCCACAGCAATGCAAAAGCATAAAGGGGTTTTATTTCTAGCTCGAGCTAGGGCTCCTTGCTCCAATCCACAGAGAGTTTTGGAGTATTTTGAGAGTCTTAATTAACATAGGGCTTTTCTCATTGTTGAGTCAATGATTGTCACCAGGCCTCCATATCCTTAGGCACCTGGGAATATATTAATCAATGTATTTGGAATATAGAAAAGGAAATATAGTAGTTTTTAAGGTTAGCAATACTAGACTTTTTGAGTTAATGAATTTTCTGTTTTGTAATAGATCACTGTACTTTGTTATAAACCACTGTGTCCTTGCTATGTAAAAATGTAACTTTATCACTACCTTAAGACTAAATAGATCTTAATGGGAACATTGGTGAAAGGATTTTCATTTGTTGGGCTGATGTTTGCTACTAAATCTCCATGTTCCCTGCCCTTATAATGAATATAACTAGCATATAGGAGAAATAAGTATTAACCTTTAAGCATATAGGAGAAATAAGCATTAACCTTTAAGATTAATCATGTTAACCTTGTGTTAAATAAATTCCTTTCTTGATTGTAACTCACTACACCCTCACCCTATAGAAATGTAACTTTATTTGGAGGGTGGTGCCTGGTTTAAGAAAAAACACCCTTGGAAGAAACAAGCTTTTTGGTAATCAGAAAGAAAGGATCATAAAATGTCAGCAGATCTCATGGCCAGAAGATGATGCAATATCCCTAAGACCTTTTTTTTTATGCATTTATGTGAAGCACCTGATTTTGATAAAGGTCAGGACTGCTGACCCCCCGTGTGACTCTGTATTCATCTCTGTATGTAACAAAAGGTATATAAGCAAACCCCAAAATAAAGAAATCGGATCAGTTTCCAGAAAGACTGATTCCCCCATGTCGTTTCTTTCTTGCTCCCCATTTTTCTGGCTGAATTCCCATCTGGAGCATGGATGCTATTCCACATAAACCAAGTTATTCAGCCTCTTTTTCTCCACTAATTTTCCTACTACACTATCCATTTCTAATCTCTCTATATATCTGTAATTAAATATGTATTTTTCCAAGGACGCTGACTCTGTCCCCACCTTCGAATCATCCTGGATCCACTGGGGCTGGACCCCAGCACCTCTTCATTTCTGAGCATCCTCACCCACAGTGATACTAATAATTCACATGACAGTGAAGAATGGTATTCACCCCCTTCCTTCCCCTTCCCTGCCCACCTCCTGCCCCATCTCGGGGGTCACCCCTGAAAGGCTGTTATTCAAAGGGAAGCCACTGTGAGACTGTGCGCTTCTCCTTGGCTGGGCCCTTAGTTCATGAAGATTGGCCCAATGCTCTGAGGTGATTAGGTCCTTGGACAAGGATGCACCTGCTCCCTGCCCTCCAGGCGTTAGGGAGAGAGGGAAGGGGCATCCCTGGCACAGGATGGCAGGTGAAGCTCCTCTGGGCCACTCTGGAAGCAAAGGGCGTTGTGGGGTCTGAGAGCTGGAGCGTCCCACCCAGGCCTCTCCTGCTGTGTGCTCCCTGTGCCCAACCTGGGAGCCCCCTTCTCTGAGCTTTGAACCCCGGCTGTGGTTGTCCTGAGCAGGGGGGTACAAAGGGGGCACTCAGGGAGGCCTCAGACCCCAAGCACCCAGCCTTCTCAACAGACACTCCCCAGCCTCATGCCCAGAAAATCCGCGCCAGGCAGAATCCTCCTCTGGGCCCCGAAGCAGGCAGGGCTGCTGTGGCCAGTTACCGACTGGACTGAGGAGTGGGGGGCAGGCGTGGCTGTGGAGAGCCCTCTGGCCCTCAGGGCCCGCCAAGGAGCCCAGCTAGTGCCACCCGAGGGGAGTCCTGGCTCCAGTTTCTCCCACAGCCAGGGGACAGCAAGTGGCTTTCCAGGCGGAGGAGGCCTCACAGGGGCCCCAGCTCATAGGTCCTGCTGCTTCCTGTGAGGCCACAAGAAAGGGTGTGAAATCTGAAAAGGTCTGGGACCAGGAAGCAGGCTCGCCTCACTCCACTGAGGGCCTGTCCCTGGGAGCTGGCGGTGGAGTCCCTGCGGGCCGTGTCCTTAACGCTGTCCCTAGGCAAGTCCACACCCCCCCCAAAGGCAAGCCGGCTCTGGGAAAGCAGGGCTAGCGATGCAGCCAAGGACTCCTGAGCAACAAGAGACCTGGAACCAGGGCCTCGGGAACGGGGCAGGGAGGAGGAAGGGTGGGAGGCCAGCCTGGAGCCCCCAGTTCTGGGAGCTGGCTGCAGGGGTGGGAGGGGAGGTGTCTGTAACCTGAATTCCCTCTAAGCTCCTCAGAGTCATGAAAGGATTAGAGAAAAAGGCAGGGAACATTTTTTTTTTGAAGTGTCATTCATAACAAAAGATAATTGATTAAATATCAATAACTCGAGAAAATAACAGCTGAGAAAGTGTTTGAAACATAAAAGCCTGGCAGGAGATGCTTCTGAAATCAGCAGTGTCTGAAAGAATGAATGAGATAGCCGTGGCCATGACTCACCCCGGGAGAGAAAGGCCACAAAGCAAGGTGGCTTCCAGCCCCACCTCCCCTTGCCCGAGAGGCGAACATTCCTAGAGACAAAGGCCCACAGAGGTAGAGAGGCATGACCCCTGAGCTGCACATCCGAGAAGAGCCTGGAATGTAGGCCACCCAGAGGGATGGGCCGGCAGGCAGGTACCAGGACAGAAGTGTCTGTCCAGCCTCCCCAGGCCTGGGGTCCCGACAGGCTCAGAAGAGCGGGCACCAGTCTGTATGGCCAGCCAGGCACCTCGCTATGTACTCCAGCATCGAAACCTCAAGGTAACTGACATCATTCTGTGAAACCCGAGGGGCCTGCCTAGAAGGCGTTGTCGCCTCCTCTCCAAGTGAATCTGGAGACAAAATCTTTCATCTGTTCCTAAACTTTCTAAGATCATTTCTGTCCTGGGACCTTGGTAACTTAGGTCCTTTCAGCTGAATAACACTGATGCCCCAGATCTTCATATGGCGACATCCTTGCCATTGTCTGGGTCTCAGAGATGGTGAAAGTAAACCCCATCTGGAACTTCCCTGGTGATCCAGTGGTTAAGACTGTGCAACTCCAGTGCAGGAGCACGAGTTCCATCCTTGGTTGGGAAGCTCAGATCCCACAGGCCATGTGGCATGGCCAAAGAGACAAACCAAAAAAGTAAACCACCTGTGAACTCTCCAGCCTGTTATCTTGATTTTCTTCAAAGCACTCATCACTCTCTGGAAGTAATATTTTATTCACATCTGCCTTTTTGTTTTCTGTCTTCTCTCCCACACAATCACCCCCAGAAAGTGAGTTCCTTGATACAGGTCGATTTGCTCAGCCCTAAATCCCTATACTTACTTCCACACTGTCAGACATACATAATACTCAATGCTGCTGCTAAGTCGCTTCAGTCGTGTCCGACTCTGTGCGACCCCAGGGACAGCAGCCCACCAGCGCCCCCCACCTCCCTGTCCCTGGGATTCTCCAAGCGAGAACACTAGAGTGGGTTGCCATTTCCTTCTCCAATGCATGAAAGTGAAAAGTGAAAGCAAAGTCGCTCAGTCGTGTCCAACTCCCAGCGACCTCATGGACTGCAGCCCACCAGGCTCCTCCATCCATGGGATTTGCCAGGCAAGAGTATTTGCCAAATGCTGAATAGATTATGCTGTTAGTAAAATGGCTTTTTCCTAAGGGCTCTTAATAATATGGTTTAATTATGCCACAAGTTTAAATGAAAAAACCAAAGTAAGGTGTTACGCAGACAGTATGATCTTAGTTATGTTAAGTGTCTCCTGTGCGAGCGTGTGAATAAGCCCACCAGCTTCAAGGTTTCAGACGTGATCTCGGAGTTGGGGTCATGGGACATTTCCTCTGCTTCTTTGTACTTCATTGTGATTTAGATGTATTTCTCAATAAATAATAGTTTTTCAATCAAAAAAAAGTTAGAAGTTGTTGGAGGAGGCGCCCTCCTGGGGGAAGCACAGTGTTGATGCCTTGTTGGTAAATGCCCTGTATGGACACCTATACCTCATTCACGGGGAGCTGCGTCCATCAGGGTCACAATGAGACTGACGTTTACCTGGTCCTGGGGTGAGCTCCCCAAGTCAGCAGTGACCAGCTGTCACTTTACCTGTAACCAGCCCTGTGACTTTCATCCATTCTGGCTTTAATCCTTGTCTATTTCACCAGGAAAGTGAGGGATTGGAATCAATTAAGCTCAAATACGGGCTTCCCTTGTGGCTCAGCTGGTAAAGAATCTGCCTGCAATGCGGGAGACCTAGTTTCATCCCTGGGTCAGGAAGATCCCCTGGAGAAGGGAAAGGCTACCTGCTCCAGTATTCTGGCCTGGAGAATTCCATGGACTGTTGGTCCATGGGGTCACAAAGAGTCAGACACGACTGAGCGGCTTTCACATTCAAGTTCAAACACATTCAAGTTTCAAACCCTTTTAGAAACGCCCCACAGAAGAGTCGAGGCAGAGCCAGGGTTCCACCAATATTCCCACAAAGGAGGGTCTCCCAGGACCTGGGGACCTGACGGAGACCTTGAATCCATGAGGACACATACAGAGTAACTGGGGCACCTTCCTGGAGCGGGGGTTCATAGCTTCCATCTTATTTGCACAGAGGAGGGCTGGTTCTCAAACAAAGGGCAAGATTCAGCTGCTGTCAGAGTCCCCAGCAAGCCCTTTCCAGAAAAGTCTGGTTAACTAGTGTCCAAAGTCAGCCTCCCTGTGCCCGAAAGCGCGAGGATGGCACACATGTGACTCGCGGCTTCCTGCCAGGGTAGGTGTCACAAGGAGGGTAGGCTGGCGGGTGCCAAGCTCCAGGGGGGCCCCACCTCCTCCCCGTGCCCAGCCCTCCACAGAGCTTACCAACCACACCTGACGGAGGAGTTGAAGCGCACAGCTTCTGTCTGAACGATATAAAGCCTGAGCTTTCTCCCAGAACTATGCCAGCCTACCACTCCCACATGACCTGTGGTCTCCCACTGGCTTGTGGGTTCCTTCTTGGGGAGCCTCCTCTGATCTGTATTTCACGGTGCATCGCCAGAGGGCATGCGGATACCCACCAGCTTCCTCCCGGCGGCCTTAAGTGAGCATTGTGTAGCTTGGGTGAGCAGCGTCTCCTCCCCACCACAACACAAGCTCCAGGCAGGCAGGAGTCACTTCCACCGTCTCCTCCACACGCACGGTGAATCTCGGCTGAACTGAGCCGAAGTCCAGAGGCACAGATGTGGACGCTGTGGACGGCCACCCGAAGCCTGCTCCGCAGGACTGTTGGTCCTTGCTGGCTCCTGGCTAAGCTCCTCTCTGGGGAGACTTAACCAAAGGGGCTTACCTCACTTCTTGGGAGGACTCCAGGGACTCCACGTGTGAGTTGGGGATACAGACCCACTTTCCCAGGGGCCGCCGCCTAATATAGTTGCTGTCAGGAGGGGCCTGAGGAAGTGGTTGGTAACCTGAGAGTTTGAAGCTGAGTCAAACTGGCCAGTTGAACTGAAATGGTCACAGTTTTCACAGGAGGGAGAGCCGAGCGCCTGATGCCCTGTGAGAAATCACCCCAGCGCTGGAGGGATGGGAGTCCAGCAGGGGGCGCTATCTGCAGTACTTGAAAGGCACCCCCTTATCCCTTGGTGGTTGTGGGGTTGCCAGGACGGTGGATAAAGACCGAGAAGCCCGGGGCTGAGAGTCAGAGGACCTCCTTGGCAGGCTGTAAAGAAACTAAAACTCTGTCTCTTGAAGCCAAAGGTCAGAAATAGCCGAGGCTCCGGTTCAAAAATCATTTTAAGGGCTCCAGAGAAGGTTTGTTTCTCAACTCCAGGAAATCTGGTGTGCCAAGAGGAAGTATCCGATTCGGGATGGAATGGGACTGAGATATTGAAGACGAAGACATCTGGATTGAAGTGGTCAAATATCAAAAATCCTGGATCCCCCCGGAATCTTCTGGTCTTACAGAAGTGGCCCACTCCTCCCTGCCAAGGGCTAGCATTTCCCCTTTTCTCGAAGACGACACAGAGGTCACTGCATGAAAGACAACACACACCTTTCTCAGGGTCTTCCCCCATTAGCCCCCTGCTGGAGCCAGACCACTCACTAGGGTCAAGTCACAACATCTCCGGTCTGGGCCCGCTAAGGGAGGAAGGGGCTAGACCCCACAGGAACGGCAGGACCCAGCAGAGCCTGGAGACCGCACGTGGGACTCATCCCCGCATGCCCTCTGCAGGGGACGGGATGCAGAGCTGGATGAGGGTGAGTTGGTCAAAACAGGAGGACTTTCCCAACATAGGATTTATGACCCTGGCAAGGGCCCTGGGAGATGGAACTAACCATGTGAGCTCTTTGCATGGTTCTTGAAAGCCTACACAAAGCCGTGGCCTTCACCAACTGAAGGAAAGCCCCCGGCCCCGCGACGGGAGATGGTGGAGGAAAGGCTGGAGGGCTCAGAGAAGCAGACCAGCTAGAGTCGATAGAGCAAGGCCAGCAAGCCCACCAGCTGACTTGCTTCCTCGGAAGGTCCTGGCGGAGCTCTTTTTTTTTGTTAATTAACTTGTTTGTTTACTTATGTATTTTGGCTGTACTGGGTCCTAGTTGAGGCATGTGAGATCTCTTAGCTGCAGTATGCAAACTCTCTGCTGTGCCGTGTGGCCTCTAGTTCCCTGTTGTTGTTCAGTTGCTCAGTTGTGTCTGACTCTTTGCAACCCCATGGACTGCTGCATGCCAGGCTTCCCTGCTCTTCACTATCTTCCAGAATTTGGTCAAAATCATGTCCATTGAGCCGGTGATACCATCCAACCATCTCATCCTCTGTCATCCCCTTCTCCTCCTGCCCTCAATCTTTCCCAGCATCAGGGTCTTTTCTAGTGAGTCAGCTCTTCGCAACAGGTGGCCAGAGTATTGGAGCTTCAGCTTTAGCATCAGTCCTTCCAGTGAATATTCAGGGCTTATTTCCTTTTAGGGTGGACTGGTTGGATCTCCCTGTAGTTCAAAGGACTCTCAAAAGTCTTCTCTAGCACCACAGTTTTAAAGCATCAATTCCTGGCACTCAGCCTTCTTTATGGCCCAACTCTCACATCTGTACATGACTACCAGAAAAACCACAGCTTTGACTGGAAGTATATTTGTTAGCAAAATGATGTCTCTGCTTTTTAGTATGCTGTTTAGGTTTGCCATAGCTTTGTCTGACCAGGGATCAAAACTGGGTCCGTTGCATTGGGAGTGTGGGGTCTTAGCCACTGGACCAGCAGGGAAGTGCCCAGGATCACTTCTTTTACCGCAGCAATGGCTGGTGAGGCATGTACTCAGCTGTGGCAGGAGATGCTGTTATAAGTCTGGGCTCCCTGCTAACAAAGGGGATGCTGGGTTCTCAGAACAATAGACGCCAGGTAGCGATGCTGAAAGATCAGAAACAAGGCAGATATGCTGGGGTGGCAGCCAGGAGGGGCTGACATGCAGACAGCTATGAAAATGCCTAACAGAGCACAGCGTCCTGGGGGCCAGACGGACGGGCAGTCAACAAGGTTTAAGCAATCAAAGAAAGGCAGCTCAGAGGTTTAGAGTATCTGCCTCCAACAAAATGCCTCAGTCCCTTCCTTTTCAGACTTGGACCCCACTGACTGATGGAAAGCCCCGATTCCCATCACTGCCACTGTATACGGTTGCAGTCCTGAGCGGTCTTTCTCCAGACGGACCAAAGTTCACTCATCCAGGTAATGTTACACTGGGGGAGGATATATATATACAGGGCCAGGGGACCTGAAGCACCATCTTGACCCCTATTAGAATGAGGGCATTCAGGGTCGGTGATAAACAGAGTCTGGACCAAGGTTTGCTTAGGTTAGGTTTAGGTTTGTTCAGATTTTGTGAGGTCCTCTGAATCTATTGACCCAGCTGGTCATCATTTCCCGAGCTCTTAAACGCACAGTCGAAATGGACATATCACCAGGTGGGATAAGCCCTGTGTTGGCCAGGTCCTTAGACTGAGGAGAAAGAGCCACAGCAGTGAGGAAGGCTGTGTGGGAGCCCCCGATATGGCCCCTCCCCAAACTGAGCCACAAGGGTGAACCCAAAGGATACTGTATGCTGGCGTGAGTGGACGGTTATGTGAATGGGTCCTACCCCAGTCTTAAAATGGATCATCCTCCCCATCACATATCCATTTATCAGTCTAGCTCCTATAAAATTCAGATGGATCCTGGACAATGACAGTGGGCAACTGCAAACCCAAGCGAGCAGTGGCCCCAGCCATGGCGTCTTTGCTAGAGCAGGTCAGCACGTCCTCAGATCCACGGTCCACACTTTTCCATCCCTACTAAGAAGGAGGACCAGTTCACATTCATTTAGGAAGGACAAGAGGACACACTGATGGTCTTGCCCTGGGGTTATGTTAACTCTTTTCCCTCTGCTGAACATGGTCTGGACTGTCTGGGCACTCAGCGTGACATCATAGTGGTCCAGCTTATTGATGATATTATATTAATTAAGCTGGATGAGCAAGAGGAAAATACATCAGAGACTTTGGTAAGATCTGCCTGCTGCAGAGGGTGGGGGAGATATCATGGGATGATTCAGGATATTGAAATGCCAGCATTTAAGAGTCCAGTGTTTTAGAGCATAGCAAAAGTCTGCTCCAAAAGAAAGGACAGATACTAATCTCGTACTCTGCACCACTAACAAGGACCCGCAATGCCTGGTAGCCTCTTTGGATTCTGGAGCCAGCACGAGCTGCACACAGGAATAATGCCTGAATACCTTTGCCGACAAAGGTCCATCTAGTCAAAGCTATGGTTTTTCCTGTAGTCATGGATGGAAATGAGACTTGGACCATAAAGAAGACTGATTGCTGAAGATTCGATGCTTTTGAATTGTGGTGCTCGAGAAGAACTCTTCAGAGTCTCCTGACAGCAAGGAGATCAAACGAGTCAGCACTAAAGGAAATCGACCCTGAGTATTCATTGGAAGGACTGACGCCAAAACTCCAATACTTTGGCCACCTGATGCAAAGGGCCGACTCATTGAAAAAGACCCTGATGCTGGGAAAGATTGAAGGCAGGAGGATAATAGGGTGACAGAGGATGAGATGATTGGAAGGCATCACCAGCTTAATGGACATGAACTTGGACAAACTGGGAGTTAGTGAAGGACAGGGGAAGCTGCAGTCCTTGGGGTCACAAAGAGCTGGACACGACTAAGCAACCACAACAACAGAAGCAGCGTTTACCCAGTGGCTCTGGGAGTCCCAGCACAGCTCTGAGTGGGTCACAGAACCGGAAAATTCTACCAGATGCAGGCTGTGGTACAACCATCCCTACCACTTACGCCATGCAATCTGGAAGGTGCTATGGTTATAGAGGTATGCTGGGAAAAGAAGCCGCGTTCCTTTAAAGCACTCAGTTCAGTTCAGTCGCTCACTCATGTCCGACTCTTTGCGACCCCATGGACTGCAGCACACCAGGCTTCCTGGTCCTTCAGCAACTCCCGGAGTCCACTCAAAGCCATGTCCATCGCATCGGTGATGCCATCCAACCATCTCATCCTCTGTCGTCCCCTTCTCTTCCCACCTTCAATCTTTCCCAGCATCAGGCTCTTTTCCAGTGAGTCAGCTCTTCGCCTCAGGTGGCCAAGGTATTGGAGCTTCAGCTTCAGCATCAGTCCTTCCAATGAATATTCAGGACTGGTTTCCTCTGGGATGGACTAAGTCTGTGGTAATATTATGACAAGCCCCTGAAGGAGAATCACAGAAGCCTAGGGTCCTGGAGCATGGCCACAGGCTACCTGCAGCCAAAACCAACGGCTGCCGGCGTGCCTCTGTGCCCCAGCAGAGATGGAGCACCTGACCTCGAAATGCCAAGCGGTCACCATGCCACCAGACCCTGCAAGTCAGATGGTCAGGCACAGCCAACAGCAACCCCTGGAAGAAGGAAGTGGTACCTCAGGAGAGGGCACAAGCAAGGCCAGAGGACAGAAGCAAACCACATAAAGGACTTCCCTGGCCATCCAGTTGTTAAGAATCTGCCTTGCAATACAGGGACTCGAGTTCAATCCCTGATCAGGGAACAAAGCTGCAGGGCAAGTGAGCTTGTGTGACGCAACTACTGAGCCCGCATTCCACAACTGAAAGTCCCTGTGCCCCCAAAAATGATCCTCCATGATGCAACTAAGACGTGACATGGATAAACAAACAAAAAATATTTTTTTAAAAGTAAACCACCTAAACCCAGACCCTCACATCACCCACCGCCCTTGTCCCCATTGCCATACCTCAACTCCGCTTATTGCCGTGTTGGGTTGGGGTGGCTCCGTCCACAGAGGAGGATGGGAGCTGCGTTTCCCACAGGAGCGGGTTGGCAGAAGGTGCCTGAGAACAGCAGCTGCCACACTCCAGCCTCTCTCAGCTGTCTCTGAAAGGCAGAGGTGAAAGGAAGTCATCCCACTCTCCCAGATAGGAGACACTTGATGCATTTGCTCACTGTTGCTGCCGTGACAAATTTCCGCAAACGTTAAAGCAATGTAAGTTTAGCATCATACAATCCTGGAGGTTAGAAATCCCAAACGGGTCTCGCTGGGCTAAAATCCAGGTGCTGTGAGGGCTGTGTTCTTTCTGGAGACTCGGGGAGAATCCACTTCCCTGACTTTTCCGGCTCCTGGAAGCCACCTGGGCTTGTTGGCTAGTGACTCCTTTCCAGCTGCCACGTCATTCAGCCTCTGCTTCCGTCGTCGCGCCTTCTCTGACTTTGACTCTCCTATCTCCACGTCTAACTTTTAAGGACACTTGTGATTAAGTTGGTGCTTCCCAGGTGGCTTGGTGGCAAAGACTCTGCCTGCCAATGCAAGCGATGCTGCATTGATCCCTGGTTCGATCCCTAGGTCGGGAAGATCCTCTGGAGGAGGGCATGGCAACCCACTCCAGTATTCTTGCATGGAGAATCCCATGCAGAGAGGAGCCTGGTGGGCTAGAGACATGAGGAGTCGGACGTGACTGAAGTGATTTAGCGTGCACACACATGATTCAGTTGAGCCTGCCCAGGTAACTCGAGATCGCCCTCTCATCTCAAAATCCTCAACTGATATGTGCCAGCCTGGATGGGAGGGGCATTTTGGGGAGAATGGATACATATGTATGTATGGCTGAGTCCCTTCACTGTTCACCTGAAGCTATCACAACAGTTAATCAGCTATGCTCCAATATAAAATAAAAAGTTTACAATAACAAATAAAATAAAATTCATGCTTGGGAAAAAATCCTCAGCTTAAGACATCTGCACAGTCCCTTTGGCCATATTCAAAGGTTCTAGGGATTGGGACGTGAAAATCTTTAAAGGTCATGATTCTGCTCACCACCCTTGGGGAGCATAACTAGCCATTCATTGTGTGTAGAGAGGGAAGTGACTTGACTTTATTCAAACCCATGGACAGTGACTAAAGGCTTGGCTCCCACCAGTCTGGGCCTGGAAGGATGCAAAGATTGAGGGCAAGGAGTCTCGTGGAGGGGCATGTGTGTCGATCGTCCCTGGTGAGTGTCATGACTGAAGACCTTTGTCTCCCACACTGACACCCACCAGGAACACCCACCAGGAATAGGCAATGACCAACCAGGCACACAAATGGTTTGACCAGTTGAAGTCAACATGCCCCTGCCATTGGCCATTCAGAAGTCAGCCGCAGTGGCGGGAAATAGGATGGCCTGGGCCCAGCGGCACGAGCTCCTGCCCCTCGAGGCTGGACCAGTCAGCCTCTGCTGAAGCTCAGCCGACAACACGAGGAGCCAGAGCTGGCCCCCACCCTCTCACCATCCCTTGAGGAATCTCACAGGCCACTCGGTGGAAAGTTGGTCACTCCGGACTTTTTGGCCATGTGAAGTATGAAACCCAAGCCACCATTCTGCATAGTATACACCACACACATTTGCAGGATAAGAAAAAAAATAAAAACAAACCAAAGCTGCTCAGGGTTGCATCTCCTGAGAGACCTTCAACTCCCACATCTGCTGGTCCCCACAGCCCACTTATCCAACCCCTTTCTAGGGCCACATTCTGGGGTTCCTTTTTTATGGCTGAGCCCTATGGCATGTGGGATCGTCATTGCTCAACCAGGGATCAAACCCATGCTCCCTGCATTGGAAGCGTGGAATCCTAACCACTGGACCGCCAGGAAGCCCCCCGGGGACTATTTTGACGATCAAACATCAGAGGCCCTGACCCCCTCCCCACCAATCTCAGTCTCTTTCCTTGACTTTGTTCATCACGCTGGTCTCTGATTCCTGTAGGGAACTAGGCTTAAAGAAGGTTGAGAAGTGCTTGCAAACGAGACTCTCAACCAGGGCTGGACATTCTTGCAAACGAGATGTTCTGCCCAGTGTAGGGAACTAGGTTTAAAGAAGATTGAGAAGTGCTTGCTAACGAGATGCTCAGCTAAAAATCCTGTTTGTTCCCATGGGAAAAGAACATTGCTTACACACAAGGATGTTTCTCTGATTCCTCAAAAGGAACAGACCTTGGGACAAAACGGATTCTAAGTTGATAAGGAAGTTCCCCCAAACAAAGTCTTAGCTGCAGTAAATAAGCCAAGGTAAAGGTTATCTCGCCCTGCGCCTGCGCACTGTATAGTCTCTGAATCATAGTGCTTGGCAGCTTGCCCTGTAGGGGGTTGTACAAAAGATATAAAATTAAGCAGCTGGAAGAAGCAAGTGTTAAAATATAAAGATTTAAACCACTCTGGAGTGTTGGTGTTTCATTCCGTCGCCGACATCTGGCGCCCAACGTGGGGCTCGACGGAACCGAAAGGGTAAGCACCCCGGGGCAAAAGGCTGAAAGGGGGACTTTCGGGAAAGAGAGAAAAAGAGAAAAATAAAAATCCGAAAGGGTAAACACCCCGGAGCAAAAGGCTGATAGGGGGACTTTCGGGAAATAGAGAAAAAGAGAAAAATAAAAATCCGAAAGGGTAAGCACCCCGGGGCAAAAGGCTGAAAGGGGGACTTTCGGGAAATAGAGAAGAAGAGAAAAATAAAAATCCGAAAGGGTAAGCACCCCGGGGCAAAAGGCTGAAAGGGGGACTTTCGGGAAATAGAGAAGAAGAGAAAAATAAAAATCCGAAAGGGTAAGCACCCCGGAGCAAAAGGCTGAAAGGGGGACTTTCGGGAAATAGAGAAAAAGAGAAAAATAAAAATCCGAAAGGGTAAGCACCCCGGGGCAAAAGGCTGAAAGGGGGACTTTCGGGAAAGAGAGAAAAAGAGAAAAATAAAAATCCGAAAGGGTAAACACCCCGGAGCAAAAGGCTGATAGGGGGACTTTCGAGAAAAAGAGAAAAATAAAAATCCGAAAGGGTAAACACCCCGGAGCAAAAGGCTGATAGGGGGACTTTCGAGAAAAAGAGAAAAATAAAAATCCGAAAGGGTAAACACCCCGGAGCAAAAGGCTGATAGGGGGACTGGACTTTCGAGAAAAAGAGAAAAATAAAAATCCGAAAGGGAGAGCACCCCGGAGCAAAACGCTGAAAGGGGGACTTTCGAGAAAATAAGAAAAATAAGAGAAAAAGAACAAAAAAAAGAAAAAAGAAAAAGAAAAAACTATGGAGAATTCCCCGTCTTTAAAGTCACAATATATGGAGCTGGTTAAGGGGCTCCTGCATTCTATAGGAATTAAAACGTCTACTCGCCGCTTGAGTGAGTTATTCTGTCTTATAGAGCAGCATTGTTATTGGTTTCAATATCAAACAGAAGTACAGCTGAATTTGAAGGAATGGAAAGTGGTGCAAAAAGAGTTAAGAAGGCAGCATCAAAAAGGAAATGTGATTCCTTTAAGGCTGTGGACTCTATGTAACATTATAACACAGGCTTTAAAATTAATGGCTGCTGATAGTGAGGCCGCCTCATGTTATTTTGAGGACGGGGGCTTCACCTCGGCCTCCGCCCAAACCTCCAGATGATAGTACAGATTCATCCACTGAGCCAGATAGAGATGTGAGTTCTGGGGAGGATTCAGATTCTGTAGAGGCAATGACTGCTGCCTTTTGAAAGGTTTTATTAAATAAAAAATGAACTTCCAAGGCTGTTAACCCTTCTGCACCACCTTACGCCTCCCTATTTCTAGTAGCTGCTGACAAGGCTGAAGTAGGGAGAGAGAGTCGGTGGTTTTGGAAGTACGGGAAAAAGTATATTTTGGGAAATGCTTATTAATGACTCTCGTCCTTTAATGTCACTGATTATTGAAGGTATACAGTTTGAAGGATTAGTGGATACAGGAGCAGATGTTTTGGTTATTTCTCTCCAGCAGTGGCCTAATGACTGAAAAAAAAAAAAAAAATTCCTCTTGTTTTAACAGGCTTAGGATCAATAGCAGATGTGTGGAGAAGCACTCAACCTTTGTCATGCCAATTGTCTAATGAAAAAAAAGTATCTATTTCTTTTTACATTGTTAATATACCTATTAATATCTGGGGAAGAGATCTTTTATTTTCTTTAGGAACAACGCTCACCATCTCGTCGAAAAACTTGTAGCCACTGCTCAGATTCCTCGAGCTCTCCCATTGAAATGTTTAACTAATGTCCCTAAATGGGTTGAGCAGTGGCCGCTTCCAAAAGTGAAGCTCGAGGCTTTAGAACAATTAGTAAAAGAACAGCTTCAGTCTGGCCATATTGAACCTTCTACGTCTCCTTGGAATTCTCCTGTTTTTGTCATTAAGAAAAAATCTGGTAAATGGAAAATGTTAACTGATTTAAGGGCAGTTAACAAATGTATAGAACCTATGGGGGCTTTGCAATTAGGTCTCCCTTCTCCTGCTTTGATTCCACAGGATTGGTCTTTGATGGTTTTAGATTTGAAGGATTGTTTTTTTAATATTCCTTTGCAAATAAAAGATAGAAATAAATTTGCTTTTACTATTCCAGTGTATAATCATGGGCAGCCCGTAAAACGTTATCAATGGACAGTGTTGCCTCAAGGAATGATTAATAGCCCTACACTTTGTCAAGAGTTTGTTAATCGTGCTCTTATTACTGTGAGACAACAATTTTCTAATTGTCTTCTCTATCATTATATAGATGATCTTCTATTGGCAGCTCCTAGTAAAGAGGAACGAGATACATTTTTTATTCATGTAAAGAAAGCTTTAAGTGATTTTAATCTTCAAATTGCTCCTGAAAAAATTCAAACTGAATTTCCTATTTCATATTTAGGTGCTATTTTGGAACGACAAAAAATAAAACCTCAAAAGGTCCAAATTAGACGAGATAATTTAAAAACTCTTAATGATTTTCAGAAGCTTTTGGGTGATATTAACTGGTTACGTCCCATGTTAGGGATTCCTACACATCAATTGCGTCATTTATTTTCTACTTTAGAGGGTGATACTGCTCTTAACAGTCCTCGATCTCTTACTTCTCAAGCAAAAGAGGAATTACACTTTGTAGAGCAACGGTTGAATGAAGGGTTTCTTACTTATCTACAACAGGATCAACCTATATATTTCATAGTGTTCCATACTCCCTATTCTCCTACTGGAGTTATTGCTCAATCTGCAGGGTTGATTGAGTGGGTATTTTTACCCAATAATTATACAAAAAAGCTTACTACTTATACGGATAGAATTGCTTTCCTTATTTTGAAAGGTCGAGGCCGTATTATTCAGTTAATTGGAAGTGACCCTCAAACAATTATTACTCAACTTACTTCCACCCAAATTTCTAATTGCTTACAGTTTAATGAAAATTGGCAGATAGCTCTTGCATCTTATTCAGGGACTTTTTCTAATCAATATCCTCAATCTAAAATGATAGATTTCCTTCGACATACATCAATGGTTTGTAAATCTCCTATATCTAATATTCCAGTTGAAGAAAAAACTATTTTTACAGATGCCAATAAAAATACTGCTGGCTATTGGACTGATACTACTTCTAAAGTTGTTCCACATTCCTTTTCTTCTGTGCAGCCTGCTGAACTTTGGGCCATTTGTTTGGCATTACAGGATTTTTTTGATATTCCTATTAATATTGTTTCTGATTCTAAATATGCAGTCTTTTCATGTATTTATCTTCCTGAAGCCACTTTACCGGTAACTTTAAAAACTAATATTGATAAATTATTTTTTCAGGTTCAACAATTATTAATTAGGCGAACTAACCCTGTCTTTTTTACTCATATACGAGCTCATTCTTCTCTCCCCGGACCATTATCTCAAGGAAATGCAAATATTGATGCCTTACTTTATCCTTTACAGTCTGCAACACAAGAACATTGTTTACATCATACTAATTCTAAAGGGTTACAAAAAACTTATTCGTTAACACGAAAACAAGCTCAACGCATTGTTCGTTCTTGTTCCATATGTGCACCGTTTATTTTGCCCTTTGCCCCTCCTGGAGTAAATCCCAGAGGACTACAATCTAACCAAATTTGGCAAATGGATGTTGTTTTTATTTCTTCATTCGGCAAACAGAAATATGTTCATCATACTATAGATACTTATTCTCATTTTCAATGGGCTACAGCTTTAAGTTCAAAAAAGGCAGATTCTGTTATTACTCATTTACTATTTTGTTTTGCTATTATGGGCATACCTATAGAATTAAAAACTGATAATGCTCCCGCATATCAATCCTCTAAATTATCTCAATTTTTAGAACAATATCATATTAAGCACACTTTTGGTATTCCTTATAATAGTCAAGGACAAGCTATAATTGAAAGAGCTAATCAGACTCTTCAAAAATACATTAAAAAAATAAGAAAGGGGGAAAAAGGTGTGATATCACTAAGGGGCCATTTCAAGTTCATTTGCATATTAATAAATCTTACTCTGCTATAGCATGTGTAAAATTTCCTTATTCCTTACTGTATGGGCAATGGATTTGGAATGAAATTTTGGGAGTTATATCATGTTCTGATTGTAACTTGACTCAATGTATAAATCGTTCTTGGTGGGAAAATGTTGAAAACAAGATGGTCCATTCCAGTAATTATTCTTTGGTCATTGTGAAAGCACGGACTGAACTTTGGTTGCCTGTTAATCTTACTCGACCTTGGTTGGACTCTTGCTGTCACTCATCTTGTGAATGCTGTACAAACTCTTCTCCATCGATCTCGAAGAATGCTTGGCATTGTCATCGCATCAGTTCTTGCCATGGCTTCAGTAACAGCAACAGCAACTGTAGCAGGTCTTGCTTTGCATCAAGGCATACAGACTGCTGATTTTGTCAGGGAATGGCATAAAGATGCTCATTTATTGTGGCAACAACAGCATGATTTGGACGCTCAATTGGCTACTGATGTATTGAATTTACAACACACAGTTTCCTGGTTAGGAGATCAAGTGACTGTGTTAGCTACAAAGAGTGTGTTAAAATGTGATTGGAACTCATCTCGCCTATGTGTAACCCCTGTTCCCTTTAATATGAGTGAGGGTTGGAAAAAGGTGAAAAGGTCTTTAGTGGGACACCAGAATTTAACTGCTGAAATTATGGAATTGGAACAAACTATATTGTCAACTTTTAGTAAGACGCTGCCTGATATTCTTGGTTCTGATATACTGAAAAGTCTTCAAGAAGGATTAGACAACCTTAATCCTTTAGGGCATGTATCTACACTGTTAACAACATCCTTTGTGAATACTTTGTTAATTGTTGCTTTATGTTTTATTGCTTTTATAGTCTACCGGCGCTGGCGAAAAGGGAAACAATTGAAAGAAGAAGCTTTGCGTATTCAAGCGCTTATTCAGCATCTACAAGAAAAGAAAGGGGGAGATGTAGGGAACTAGGCTTAAAGAAGGTTGAGAAGTGCTTGCAAACGAGACTCTCAACCAGGGCTGGACATTCTTGCAAACGAGATGTTCTGCCCAGTGTAGGGAACTAGGTTTAAAGAAGATTGAGAAGTGCTTGCTAACGAGATGCTCAGCTAAAAATCCTGTTTGTTCCCATGGGAAAAGAACATTGCTTACACACAAGGATGTTTCTCTGATTCCTCAAAAGGAACAGACCTTGGGACAAAACGGATTCTAAGTTGATAAGGAAGTTCCCCCAAACAAAGTCTTAGCTGCAGTAAATAAGCCAAGGTAAAGGTTATCTCGCCCTGCGCCTGCGCACTGTATAGTCTCTGAATCATAGTGCTTGGCAGCTTGCCCTGTAGGGGGTTGTACAAAAGATATAAAATTAAGCAGCTGGAAGAAGCAAGTGTTAAAATATAAAGATTTAAACCACTCTGGAGTGTTGGTGTTTCATTCCGTCGCCGACAGATTCCCCCAAACAAGCCTGTTTATCACCTTCTAAACAATGTTTGATATGTCCTTCATTCTGATGTGCTCGCCTACAGATCAGATCAACACTGTAAGAACAAAAACAGCCAGAGAAACAGGGAAATAACATTCATATTAATTCCCACAACACTCACTGCATGGTCAAGAAAAAGCTGAGACCGAGATCCGGGGATGAGGTTTTCCTTCAGAAAGGCAGTATACAGCTAACGGTTTAAACGTTAGTCTTGTCCTTTCGCTTTGTTCAATGCAAACGGATGAATTTTATATGTGTCCAACAGCTGCTAGAGATTTAAGACAGGTAAGAGGGGCACAATGCCAGCTGCTGGAAGAAAGCGGGGCTGGTCCGGCTGAGACTCCTGGTGGGTCCACGTGCATGGAATAGTTCAAGAGTTAAAGCAACAGTTTTTATTGTAAGTGCAATGAAATTTTACAAATGGACTAAAACAAATTCCACTTCTGGGACTTAGTAGGCTCTCGGCAAATGCTGAGTGCACTGGGCTTGTCTTTCCTTGAGGCTCTCTGCCATGTGCAAGAGCTGAGCCTGGTGCCTGCGAGGCGTCCACCACCACCAAGAATGGGGGCATTCACAGGCCTGAATCGCAGGTACCAGCAAGGAGTGATGTTTTCAGGGTATTTCCATTGTGCCCGTCAACTTTATGTCTAAAGAGAGGGCTTACATTATCACTGAGAAAGAGGAAACCAGAGTCTTACCAATTTTCCAGGAAGAAAGGAAGTGAGGTTTACAGGAGAGCCATGGGCAAGCTTCCTTCCCACCTGCTAAGCCCCCAGCACCTCTCTGAAAAGCAACTCGGCCTGCTGGAGATGCATTTCAGGTCTCCCACACAAACAGAACAAAGGCTTCGTCAGCTGCAAGAAGGTGGTTGTGGAAAATGGGTCAGTCTTTTGATGCTGGTGAGTCTTTTGATGCTGGTGAGTCTTTTGATGCTGGTGAAAAATGCTAGTCCCTGGTGATAGGCATACACACACCCGCGCGTGTGTGTGTATAGACACACACACACTAGGCCATGCAGCTAGAGGCCCAGAGCCACCAGGGATGGACATGTTTCTTCCAGGAATCACTTGGCTTAGCCTGAGAACCCTCCGAGGACCTGGAAGGACAATTCCCAGTAACAGGAGCTCCATGTACAAGCCTTCAGGGAGCTCCTTTATTGGCCAGCTAAGGGCGCGTAGAGGAGAGTTCATCTCTGGACTGGCGCAGATGTGGCCTGAAACCTTGGTGACCTGAATATCAAGTGGAGGGAGGGGAATACTGAGGGGAAGATTGGAGACAAAAGAGTTCAACAGAAACAAATCAAGAAGCTTTGGTAGGACGAAATGGAGCTCATCCTTCGAAAAACAGGGAGTGAGTTTCAGACAGATTTGAGAACAGGGCTTCCCTTGTGGCTCAGCTAGTAAAGAATCCGCCTGCAATGTGGGAGACCTGGGTTCGATCCCTGGGTTGGGAAGATCCCCTGGAGCAGGGAAAGGCTACCCACTCCAGTATTCTGGCCTGGAGAATCCCTTGGACTATATAGTCCATGGGGTCGCAAAGAGTTGGGCACAACTGAGCGACTTTCACTTCCCTTCACTTAGACCTACAGACCAAGCAGGCGCAAACTTTGTCCCTCGGAATAAAAAAGCCCCCATGGTCCCAGGCAGGGATGTCATCCGGTTTTTCCCGAATGGGGCGGGAACTCATAAGTTCTGAGTGTGAGAAGAACCCTGGGTCCTGAGAAGTGAGGATGGAGAGGAGGACAGGAGAGGAAACTGGGGACAGGTGGTGGGCGTGGGCACAGTGTCCCAGAAAGAGGACAGGCAGAGGTGAGGGCTGGGGATGGTGGAGACTTCCTGCATGAGGCAATATCCAGGATTCAAGTCAGCACACACCCAGCTCCGACCATGTCTTTTCTGGGCTTGATGTCCCCACCCAGAGGACACTCAGGGCCGTCTTCACCAATCAAAGAACACGAGCAGACAGCACATGTTCAAATACGGAACCTGTAGGTATCAGAGGAGGAAGAGGCTGCAGAGTGACCCAGAGGCACGCTGAAGCCTCGGGGGTCTAGCTGTGAGCAGGCGGTTCACGGGGGCAGGGGTGAGAGAGCTCGCCACTGCCCTGACTCTGCTCCAGGAGGAGCCTCTTGCCGGATCTCTGCCTTCGCTCCCCAAAATCTCACTCATGACAGATGCATGGTCTTTTTTTAATTGAAGTAGAGTTGATTTATCAACTCTATCAATAACCTCAGATATGCAGATGACACCACCGTTATGGCAGAAAGCGAAGAAGAACTAAAGAGCCTCTTGATGAAAGTGAAAGAGGACAGTGAAGAAGTGGGCCTAAAACTCAACATTCAGGAAAGTAAGATCATGGCATCCGGTCCTATCACTTCATGGCAAAGAGAAGGGGAAACCATGGGAACAGTGACAGACTTTATTTTGCCGGGGGGCTCCAGAATCACTGCAGATGGTGACTGCAGCCATGGAATTAAAAAATGCTTGCTCCTTGGAGGAAAGACTATGACCAGCCTAGACAACATATTAAAAAGCAGAGACATTGCTTTGCCAACATAGGTCCATCTAGTCAAAGCTATGGTTTTTCCAGCAGTCATATATTGATGTGAGTCCATATATGGACTATAAAGAAAGCTGAACGCCAAAGAATTGATGTTTTTGAACTGTGCTGCTGGAGAAGACTCTTGAGAGTCCCTTGGACTGCAAGGAGACCCAACCAGTCCCTCCTAAGGGAAATCAGTTCTGACTATTCGTTGGAAGGATTGATGCTGAAGCTGAAACTCCAGTACTCTGGCCACCTGACGTGAAGAACTGACTCCTTGGAAAAGACCCTGATGCTGGGAAAGATTGAGGGCAGGAGGAGAAGGAGACAACAGAGGATGAGATGGTTGGATGGCATCACCGACTCAATGGACATGAGTTTGAGTAAGGTCTGGGAGTTGGTGATGGACAGGGAGGCCTGGCGTGCTGCAGTTCGTGGGGTCGCAAAGACTTGGACACTGAACTGAGCTGCACTGAGAGTTGATTTCCCATGGCGTGTTAGTTTCAGGGGTACAGTAAAGTGAAGTATATATGTATACATATGCACATGTATATTTATAATTGCATATGTATTCTTTTTCAGATTCTTTTCCATTATAGGTTGTTACAAGACAATGAGTAGAGCTCTGTGTGCTATACAGTAGGTCCTGGTCGTTTATCTCTTTTATATATAGTAATGTGTGTATCTGATAATTCCAAACTCCTAATTTATCCCTCCCTCTGTTACCCTTCTGGTAACCATAAGTTTGTTTTCTACATCTGTTTCTGTTCTGTTAATCTGTTCTTTTGTGTCACTTTTTCCGATTCCACATGGAAGTGACATCATATGACATTGGCCTCTCTCTGTCTGACTTACGTCGTGTAGTGTGATCATCTCTAGGTCCATGTTGCCTCAGATGGTTTTATTTCATTCTCTCTTGTGGTTGAGGAGTATTCCATTATATACATACATGTATGTATCACAACTTTATCCATTCATCTGCTGATAGACACTTAAGTTGCTTCCATGTCTTGGCTGTTATACACGATGGTCTTTAAGCAAACATGCTTAGAAGCTTGGTTTTTATTTTTTTAACCCAGGTGAGAAAGACAGCACAGGAATCAGCATCCCCAGTTTGTTTGTACGAGCAAAACAAAAGCTGGGAAACCGGTGAGGAAGCCACTCTCACTCTAAGCACCAGAGAGAAATGCGTGCCTTCCGTGCGTTCCCTCCCTGTGCTCCCCACTGGCAGGTATGCGTCGCATGGTTGCACATATTCCATATGAGATACCTGCCCCCAGAAGCCCAAATCCTGCTTTGTCTTTTTGCAATATTGCCACACCTACTTTCCTTGGTTTTCCAGAGACAGCCTCGCTCGTCGTTTTGCCTTAGTCTTTTTCCATCCCATGGCATTTGTGTCTGCGCCCAACTCTCGAGAGCCCGCAGGTGTTGGGTGTGCTCGGCCCCCCGAGAGCCCACGGCGCCTGCCCCTGCGTCTCTGTGTTGCACGCATGGCTGCACCTGATTTAAGCCTGTCGGATTGTTTTCTGAGGTTTGTTTATTGTTCTATCATCTGACTTTGCCTCTGTAGACTATTTATGATTTCTGCAAAGGTTTGGACAAGGTAAATATGCAGCAGTTGCTCAAAATTGCATGAAACTCATGCTTGTGTAATTATTGAAGGCGAAAACTGGGGAAAGAAGTCAAATAAAAGTAGCAACTTCACAATATGAAGAATTCAGTCTCTTGACTTTTTACTGCTCTGGTCCCAATTCTCTACTGGAGTTACAAAGCAAGCCATTTAAAAGTGACACTATATATATGAATGTAGATTACCTATAATTTATAATTTGTATATACAAATATATGTAACATGGAATGAATGCTTACTTTAGCACATATGAGGGACACTGAGAAGTATAAAAAAGAAAACTATTGCCCATATTCCACAACCCAGAGAAAAATCACTGTAAAGGCTGGATGTTCCTTTTTGGTGCTCTCCTGTGTACACATTCACACAAACACAGTCACAGGCTGTTAATTTGTGCAGCTCACCTGGAAGGTAAGTCCATATTCTTTCAATAAAGTGCAAATAATGTCACAGGCCAATAGCTGTGTGTGTGAATGTGTATATAGAAGAAAACCAAAAAGGAACATGCAGACTTTTAAGTGACTTTTCTCTGGGCTGCGGAATGTGGGCAATACTAGTTTCCTTTTTCAGACTTCTCAGTGTCCTTCGTATATCCTGTAATAGGCATCCACTGCACTCCATGACACATATATTTGTATACATAAATGTTAAATTCCAGATAATCAACATTTATATATAAGAAGAATTTTTACAATGAGAACAAAATATAGATCTAACTGAGGAAAAAATCTTGTCACAGACACTGGGACTTTCTGGCGACCTCCTCCTGGCCTTTGACCCTGAGGGCTGGAATCCATGTGGGGTGGGAACAGAAAGCTCAGCCCAGACTTCTAGCTTTCCAGGCTCCGCTGTGAGAGGCAGAGGGCAGGGGTCATTCCCAGGGGGTGAGACAGGGGTGCTGGCAGCCGTCCCTCCTTCACTGGAGCCCTAAAGATATGCCCGACCCCCTGGGCCCTCAGTCAGGGACAGACCCACGAGCGGCCTCCTCTGCTGACAGTGGAGTTCATGGCTGTGAAGAGCAGGAGCGCCGTGACTGAGGTCTGGCCTGTCCCGGCCCCAAGCAGCATCCCAAGAGCCACGATGTCACGTCCCGCGTGAACGGACTCAGGACACACTCCTCCTCCAAGAAGCCAGCGGCCTCAACAGCCCCGGGAAGTGTTTCTATGCTGCACACTTTATCGGGATTATTGGACAACAATTGCCTCTCTTTCACAGTCTTTTCAGTGAGCTTTCTGTTTCATCTTGGGGTGTAGCCAATTACCAATGCTGTGATCGTCTCAGGGGGGCAGCAGAGGGACTCGGCTAACACCCACAGGCATCCGTTCTCCCCAGACCCCCTCCCGCCCCGGCTGCCACACGACATGGAGCAGAGCTCCCTGCGCTCCAACTGTCCCTAACCGTTGCCTCTTTTTCAAGTCTTCTAAATAAAGAGTCTGAAAACAAGCCTTTCAGGTGTTAAGCTTTGGAAGACCCATTTCTATTGGCAACCAAGCGAATTCACTCCATTATCTAAAACACTTCTGCGAGCCGTACCAGATGGATCCACTGTGGGCCTTTTCCCTCCGTGGGTTGGCAGGGTGGGCTTTGCCCCTGTGTTAACAGATCCCTGTTAGCAGCTGGAAGTTGGCCACAGTGGGGACATTTGCACCAGGACAGACTTTTCCCTCCAGGGACCTGGTTGTTAACCTTTTACCAGCACACCACTGGAGTCATCCCAAGAAATGATTAGAGCCAGTTCCTGGTGTTCTTGCCAAAACATTAAGTTCTAAACCGCGGAAGGCTGCCCCACGCCAGTGAATTCTTCTCCAGCCACGAACCTAGCCTTGTATTCCTCCCCTTGCAACACTCTGAACACCCACCGTCACGCGCGGCCTTCGGTCCTGTGGATGGGTGTCAGCCAGGCCTGCTGAATTCTTTCGGCATGTGGGCTGGTTCTCAACAGGGCAGGGCCTATCTCCCCTGTGCAGCATCAGTGCTGACATCCGAGCCTCCCCCAAAGGCCTAGAATCACAGAGCAGGTCTTGAGGAGAACAAGCATCATTTCCAGGGCACCTGCTCCAGGTGAGGCGTCCGTCAAGGACAGTCTGTTCTCTGCAAGGGGGAAGGGATTGTTTCTGCCAGTGAGGAGGCTCCTGGGGACTCGGGGCTTTGAAATTCATCTCAAGACATCCCTGGTGGTCCGGTGGTTGGGAATCTGCCCTACAATGCAGGGGACGTATGTTCAATCCCTGGTCAGGGAACTAAGATCCCACATGCCACAGAAAAATTAAGCCCAAGTACTGCAACTACTGAGCCCGCGCGATCCGGAGCCCATCACAGAGTCTGTGCACTGACACAAAAGATCCCCATGGGGCAACAAAGATTCTGCGTGCCACGGCTGAGAACGGCTCAGCCAAACGCAAGTCAGGTTCAAAAGAGAGAAAGAAAGA
Organism: Ovis canadensis; assembly: GCF_042477335.2. NCBI lineage: Eukaryota > Metazoa > Chordata > Mammalia > Artiodactyla > Bovidae > Ovis > Ovis canadensis. The sequence goes on from NC_091245.1 coordinate 3,713,905, forward strand.
AATCCCAGCTCATCTACCTAGCTGTGCCCACCCATGACCCAGGATCATTCCCTATGTAACTCCTGACCTTGACAGAGGGGACCTGTCCAGGCTGTGACTCATGGTCTCCTTTGTAGCTCTGTTTTTGTTATCGTTCAATTGCTAAGTCGTGTCTGACTCTTTGTGACCTCGTAGACTGCAGCACACCAGGCTTCTCTGTCCTTCACTATCTACTGGAGTTTGCTCAAACTCTTGTCCATTGAGCTGGTGAGGAAATACAACCATCTCATCCTCTGCTGTCCCCTTCTCCCTTCTCCCCTTCTCTTCCTGCCCTCAATCTTTCCCAGCATCAGGGTCTTTTCAGATGAATCAGCTCTTCTCATCAGGTGGCCAAAGTATTGGAGCTTCATCTCCAGCATCAGTCCTCACAGTGAATATTCAGAGTTGATTTCCTTACTGGTTTGATCTCTTTGCAGGCCAAGGGAGGGAACCTCATAATCAATGTCTAGGCATGATTTCTACCAGTCCGCCCCATGGCTCTGGAAGGCACGAACCTGCTGGACTGCAAAGGAGCCGTTAGCTTCACAGAGCTTGTCAAGTTGGCAGTGAACTTTTTCTTTTTCCAGGGTCTCCAGCACCAACATAATGGGCCTGCCTTCTCCATAATAAATAGGATCACGTTGTCCCCCACTGAGAAAGCACCACCTCTGCCTGATCTCTGAACGCCTTGCTCTCTGCCTACATCCATTACAACTGACCACAGGTAAACACCTGAGGAATTGCAATGCTCTTGCCTGGTAGGTTTGACCACCTCCAATTTGCCTTGATTCATGGACCTGACATTCCAGGTTTCTATGCAATATTGCTCTTTACAGCATCGGATCTTGCTTCTATCACCAGTCACATCCACAACTGGGTATTGTTTTTGCTTTGGCTCCATCCCTTCATTCTTTCTGGAGTTATTTCTCCACTGATCTCCAGTAGCATATTGGGTACCTAATGACCCGGGGAGTTCCTCTTTCGATATCCTATCATTTTGCCTTTTCATACTGTTCATGGGGTTCTCAAGGCAAGAATACTGAAGTGGTTTGCCATTGCCTTCTCCAGTGGACCACATTCTGTCAGACCTCTCCACCATGACCCACCCGTCTTGGGTTGCCCCACAAGCATGGCTTGGTTTCATTGAGTTAGACAAGGCTGTGTTCCTAGTGTGATTAGATTGACTAGATTTCTGTGAGTATGATTTCAGTGTGTCTGCCCTCTGATGCCCTCTTGCAACACCTACCATCTTACAAGAGATGGCAAGGGTAAACGTCGACATTCTAGGAATCAGCGAACTAAAATGGACTGGAATGAGTGAATTTAACTCAGTTCAGTTCAGTCGCTCAGTCGTGTCCGACTCTCTGCAACCCCATGAATCGCAGCACACCAGGCCTCCCTGTCCATCACCATCTCCCGGAGTTCACTCAGACTCATGTCCATCGAGTCCGTGATGCCATCCAGCCATCTCATCCTCTGTCTTCCCCTTCTCCTCCTGCCCCCAATCTCTCCCAGCATCAGAGTCTTTTCCAATGAGTCAACTCTTCGCATGAGGTGTCCAAACTACTGGATGACCATTATATCTACTACTGCGGGCAGGAATCCCTCAGAAGAAATGGAGTAGGCATCATGGTCAACAAAAGAGTCCGAAATGCAGTACTTGGATGCAATCTCAAAAACAACAGAATGATCTCTGTTCGTCTCCAAGGCAAACCATTCAATATCACAGTTATCCAAGTCTATGCCCCAACCAGTAATGCCGAAGAAGCTGAAGTTGAACAGTTTTATGAAGACCTCCAAGACCTTTTAGAACTAACACCCAGAAAAGATGTCCTTTTCATTATAGGGGACTGGAATGCAAAAGTAGGAAGTCAAGAAACACCTGGAGTAACAGGCAAATTGGCCTTGGAATGTGGAATGAAGCAGGGCAAAGACAAGCAGAGTTTTGCCAAGAGAACACACTGGTCATAGCAAACACCCTCTTCCAACAACACAAGAGAAGACTCTACACATGGACATCACCAGATGGTGAACACCAAGATCAGACTGATTATATTCTTTGCAGCCAAAGATAGAGAAGCTCTATACAGTCAGCAAAAACAAGACCAGGAGCTGATTGCGGCTCAGATCATGAACTCCTTATTACCAAATTCAGACTTAAACTGAAGAAAGTAGGGAAAATCGCTAGACCATTCAGGTATGACCTAAATCAAATCCCTTATGATTATATAGTGGAAGTGAGAAATAGATTTAAGGGACTAGATCTGATAGATAGAGTGCCTGATGAACTATGGAATGAAGTTCATGACATTGTATAGGAGAAAGGGATCAAGACCATCCCCATGGAAAAGAAATGCAAAAAGCAAAATGGCTGTCTGGGGAGGCCTTACAAATAGCTGTGAAAAGAAGAGAGGCAAAAAGCAAAGGAGGAAAGGAAAGATATAAGCATCTGAATGCAGAGTTCCAAAGAATAGCAAGAAGAGATAAGAAAGCCTTCTTCAGCAATCAATGCAAAGAAATAGAGGAAAACAACAGAATGGGAAAGACTAGAGATCTTTTTAAGAAAATTAGAGATACCAAGGGAACATTTCATGCAAAGATGGGCTCGATAAAGGACAGAAATTTTATGGACCTAACAGAAGCAGAAGATATTAAGAAGAGGTGGCAAGAATACACGGAAGAATTGTACAAAAAAGATCTTTATGACCCAGATAATCATGATGATGTGATCACTCATCTAGAGCCAGACATCTTGGAATGTGAAGTCAAGTGGGCCTTAGAAAGCATCACTACGAACAAAGCTAGTGGAGGTGATGGAATTCCAGTTGAGCTGTTTCAAATCCTGAAAGATGATGCTGTGAAAGTGCTGTACTCAATATGCCAGCAAATTTGGAAAACTCAGCAGTGGCCACAGGACTGGAAAAGGTCAGTTTTCATTCCACTCCCAAAGAAGGGCAATGCAAAAGAATGCTCAAACTACTGCACAATTGCACTCATCTCACATGCTAGTAAAGTAATGCTCAAAATTCTCCGAGCCAAGCTTCAGCAATACATGAACCGTGAACTTACTGATGTTCAGGCTGGTTTTAGAAAAGGCAGAGGAACCAGAGATCAAATTGCCAACATCCGCTGGATCATGGGAAAAGCAAGAGATTTCGAGAAAAACATGTATTTCTGCTTTATTGACTATGCCAAAGCCTTTGACTGTGTGGATCACAATCAACTGTGGAAAATTCTGAAAGAGATGGGAATACCAGACCACCTGACCTGCCTCTTGAGAAATCTGTATGCAGGTCAGGAAGCAACAGTTAGAACTGGACGTGGAACAACAGACTGGTTCCAAATGGGAAAAGAAGTACGTCAAGGCTGTATATTGTCACCCTGCTTATTTAACTTCTATGCAGAGTACATCATGAGAAACACTGGACTGGAAGAAACACAAGCTGGAATCAAGATTGCCGGGAGAAATATCAATCACCTCAGATATGCAGATGACACCACCCTTATGGCAGAAAGTGAAGAGGAGCTCAAAAGCCTCTTGATGAAAGCGAAAGAGGAGAGTGAAAAAGTTGGCTTAAAGCTCAACATTCAGAAAATGAAGATCATGGCATCTGGTCCCATCACTTCATGGGAAATAGATGGGGAAACAGTGGAAACAGTGTCAGACTATTTTTGGGGGCTCCAAAATCACTGCAGGTGGTAACTGCAGCCATGAAATTAAAAGATGCTTACTCCTTGGAAGAAAAGTTATGACCAACCTAGATAGTATATTCAAAAGCAGAGACATTACTTTGCCGACTAAGGTCTGTCTAGTCAAGGCTATGATTTTTCCTGTGGTCATGTATGGATGTGAGAGTTGGACTGTGAAGAAGGCTGAGGGCTGAAGAATTGATGCTTTTGAACTGTGGTGTTGGAGAAGACTCTTGAGAGTCCCTTGGACTGCAAGGAGATCCAACCAGTCCATTCTGAAGGAGATCAACCCTGGGATTTCTTTGGAAGGAATGATGCTAAAGCTGAAACTCCAGTACTTTGGCCGCCTCATGCGAAGAGTTGACTCATTGGAAAAGACTCTGATGCTGGGAGGGATTGGGGGCAGGAGGAGAAGGGGACGACCGAGGATGAGATGGCTGGATGGCATCACGGACTCGATGGACGTGAGTCTGAGTGAACTCCGGGAGTTGGTGATGGACAGGGAGGCCTGGCGTGCTGCGATTCATGGGGTCGCAAAGAGTCGGACACGACTGAGCGACTGGACTGAACTACCTGGTAGGTTATTACCAGCCATCAGCAAACTTCCTGTAAATAGTCAGAGAGTAAATGATCCAGGCTCATGTGATCGCTGTAGCATTGTCTTTGATTTTTCTTTTCCCCTCCCTTTTCTCTTTAAAAAATGAAAACCATTCTTAGCTCAAAACTAAAAAACTCATTCTTGGTCATACAGAATGAGCCATGGCTGAACCCTGTTGCAATCCCACTTAACCCCAGGAATAGGGCTTCTGTGACTTGGAGACAGATGGGCAGTCTGACTCAGAATGAAACTCTGAGGGTCTGCTCTCTAGAACCGTTATCAGCCTCCGGGGGCTTAGTTTCGAGTCTCTAATGTGTCTCTTCACACATCTAGTGTCAAGAACTAACACTTTATCAGGAGGCGCAATCCCAGGGAGTGTGTGTGGAGAAAGAGGGAGGAGAATGCAAGGGGAGGCGTTTCCATGGCGACCTCCACTTCCCCCTGAGCCACGTGGGACACACCAACCGGTCAGCAGGTTCGTGCGCTCAGCCCGTGAACCCCTCTGGGTGGCTGAGTGAAAAATCACACCTGGGATTTCTGCCCATCGGAGGGTGAGAAGTGAGGAACTGGCGAGCTGGCTCTCTCCTGTCCCTTGCCTCCTGCAGCCCACTGGACAAGTGCAAGGCCAGCTCAGCAGTCCCACCAGGACAGCAGATACCACGGTGACCTTTCTAGGGCACCATCTGGGCCCCCCAGGCCTGGGATCCCCACCCTTTACAGTGTAGATAACAAGCAGTCCACATTCCCTCCTAAAGGGAGAAGAGGGCCAGGGCCTCGGTCCCCATCTTCTGGTTTGAAGGACTCAGACAGGGTGCAGACAGGCCAGGCCGGGACTAGTCTGGCAGCGTGGACCCTACAGCCACCAGCATTCCCATCAGGAATGGCTTTCCATGTAGTCCGCACATGGCATGCCCGCCCTTAGCTTCACTCTCAAGGCCTTCAGCGGGGCAAGAAGCTTTGCTGGGTGGGCCACAGAGGTGAGGGTTATAGGCTCAGCTCTTCTGGGGACTTCTTGGCCCCCCGTCTTCCACCCGTCCCCTTTCTCCCAGTCATTGCATTCATCTCCCTTCACCGTCCCCCCGCCCCCATCCACACACTCTCTTTCCAAGAGTCCTTCCCTACTCCTGCCACGGGCACCTCCATCATTCTTTTTGATCTACAGCCTTCCACAGGTAGGGTTGGCCGGCCATCACTTCCCTACTTAGCACCTTTTGCTCCCAAGCCACAGCCACGTGGTTTGGGAGGTGGCAGGGCCTCACTCTCTCCCCTCCCCTTCCCAATCTCAGGCAGAGATCTGGGATGACTATTCCACCTCGGCACTGCCTCTGGCCTGGAGGACCAACGCCAAGGACATCCGCCCACTTGGAGGTCACATCACATCAAATCACTTGGCATTTTCTGACTCCAGAAGGCATAGTCAGGGGTTCTTTCTGGATTCTTGCAAGTTCCCTCAGGGAGCCCACAGCCTCGATGGGGTGTCCTAGTTGATCTCAAGGTCTCAGGAGCTCCCTCAGGTGGAGGGGGGCCTGTGCCAGACTTCCTTGAGCTCCTGCTCCAAGACACAGGTGGGAAGGCATGTCTGTGCAGACCACCGACTCCGGGGCAGGGGTCCTGGATTGGCCCCCTGCCCTCTGCTTTGCTCTGCAGCACCAGTGTTGGTTCTCATCGTGCAGACGAGCCCTTCCAGCTTCCTGAGAATCTGGGGTGCTGCTGACAGCCAGGCCAAGGGGACCCCATCTCTTTACTGAGCATCCACATAGATTCCCCCGATGCGTGGTCTTCTCCCTGCATCATGGGAAGCCTCAGTAGTGCCATGGGGTGGGCGCCTCCTATTTCCCCTTCCTCCTCCCTTGCAGCCCTTGACCTGTTGAGGAGGAGCTGGGAGATGGGCCCACAGCAGCCCTCTCTCCCTGAGGATCTCTTTCACAATGGGACCACTGTGTGCCCCAAGGCTGCTGCTGTCCACAGCTAAGACTGCCGGGCTCCTGCCTTGACAACTCAGCCAGGCGACCCGTCCCCATCGCCAGAAGGGATGTTGGCCATCCTGAGAGAGCAGTCCAGCCAGACCCCTTTGTTGCTTCCACAGAGGTTTAGTCTGGGCACTAGTGGAGTGTTTTCCACCCTGAGCACCAAGGAGAAGCAGGTGAGCAAAGACCAACATGGCAGGTAACGCAGGGTGAGTCGTGGCCCCAGTTTACAGATGAAAAACTTACAGGCAGAGGCTCAGCAGAAGGCAGGGTTCCTGACATCCAGGAGGGGCACTGTGGGTGGCATGGCTGTGTGGACCAGTGGTGGACAGGCGTCCACAGGCGAGACGCGCACTCCAGCCATCTGCACCCCCGACACCCCCACCACTGCGAGCCTCTCAGTATTTAAAGGGGGTTTAGGAGGGTGTGAAGAACTGACTCATTGGAAAAGACCCTGATGCTGGGAAAGATTGAAGGTGGGAGGAGAAGAGGACGACAGAGAACCAGATGGTTGGATGGCATCACTGACTCGATGGGCATGAGTTTGAGTAAGCTTCGGGAGTTGGTGATGGACAGGGAGGAATGGCGTGCTGCAGTCCTTGGGGTCGCAAAGAGTCGGACACAACTGAGTGACTGAACTGACCTGAACTAGGAGGGTTCAGGGGCCTGGCCAGCTGCAGCGTAGAGAGAGATTTGGGGCGGGGAAAACGTCCAGGGGACAAGAGGAACACTGGAGTTCGGACTTTGGCCGCCTGGTTCCCAGGCTCCGCAGGTGCAGGCACGGAGGGGATGGGATCGTTTTGCAAAGGCCGTCTCCTGTCTCTCCTCCTGGACACGAGACACAGCTCTGCGCAATTCCTTAGTGTGTCCTGATGTCGAAGGTGTCTTTGTAAAGGGACCATGTACCTCTGGACACATGCCCGTCAGAGATGAGAATGAAAGAGGGTGCGCCCGGAGCACTGCATGCGGCGAGCACGTGCTGGGTCACAGCTCGTCCGCGGGGCGGGAGACCTCCTGCGGTCCAGGCCAGCCGTGGATGTGGACCCACCTCAGCCTCCTGGAGGACCACACACCCTGCAGGGAGGGCCCTTCTTGGCCCCTAAAGTGCACAGGGCTCCCATTCCTAGGATAGGCATGTTTGGGATAGGCATGTTTGGGACAGGCATGTTTGGGGGGCGGGGTGCCAGCTTCAGCACCAACCCTGGCAATGCTGGCTGAGCCTGCCTTGGGACACACACCTGGCAGAGTGTGTTAAGGCAAGAGACTCTGTCTCAGGGCTCCTGGTCCAGTCCATGGCCCCGAACACCAGCTGGAGGGCATGCCCACCAAGGAGAGATTCTCCAAAGAAAGGGGCACCTTGGATATGCGAGGGTCACCACAGCCAAGGGGGCCTTGTGGGCAAGCTGTCTTTCTAGGGCCTTTCCAGGAGAGTGAGGGGTACCAGTGGTCCAGAAACTCTGTGAAGGGGCCTCAGGCTCCCAGACACCAGAAAACGTGACCCATACATCAGCCCTCAAAGTCTGGAGGCAAAAATCTGACAGGCAAACTCAACGTACCCACTGCCAGCTCCCCCACCTCACCTAGAGCACAACTTTCATCTCAGTTAAACCCTCAGTTACCTTTAACAGCCTCATGACCAGGAAGTTGAAAGTTTTAATCCTTTCTCACATGACACGATAGCAAACAGTTTTTTGGCTTCTGTTAAGAGCATGCCTTTTATTTGTGAAACAGATAGCAAGAGAATTCAGTGAGGTACACGTTTAATTATTGGGTTCCTCTAGCAAAAAGAAGAAACTGACAACATGAAACGGTGGAGTCTTGGGCACTAATTTTTTTTTTTATTCATTTAGGTTTTTTGTTTTAAGATACAATAATGAACCAAGCAGGTCTATACAGAGTGCTATATGGTACAGACAAAGTTATGGTGGTTTAAATTATCTGCAGATCTGCAAAAATAGATTAATTTGGGGAGACATTTTTAAGCAATAACAATTGCCATAGGTTAAATGTCATTGTGTCAGTGTATGATTTTAAAACACTCTCAGAGGAAATCCCCTGGTGGCCCATGGTTACGACTCCAGTCTTCTACTGCTGGGGGCTGTGGTTCAAGTCCTAGTCGGGGGACTAAGATCCCTCAAGCTGCGTAGCATGGCCAACAAGGGAAAAGAAAGCTCTCAGCAGACTATTAATATAATAACATTTACTTTAATGTAGAATAGTATTAATCAATAGTAATTTTAGTCATGTCCAACTCTTTGCGACCCTATGGACTGTAGCCCACCAGGCCCCTCTGTCCTTGGGACTCTCCAGGCAAGAACACTGGAGTGGGTAGCCATTCCTTTCCCCAGGGGATCTTCACAACCCAGGGATCAAACCCAGGTCTCCTGCATTACTGGCAGATTCTTTACCGTCTGAGTCACCAGGGAAGCCCAATAATTATATTAATAGTAATACAATAGAAAGACACTTTCTCTATACGACAAAAGACATCTACAGAGAACTAAACAACTGAGGCTCCCATCATAGTTCATGGAGAAACACTGAGCACTTTTTGTCCAGCTGGGAACTGGGCCAGGATGCCCACCATCACCACTTCCATCCGACTTTGTACGGAGGCCCTACCCTGTGCCGTCAGAACTGTGCCAGTGAGGGTGCCACTTGCAAGGGGACAATGCAGACGCAGAGGCCAGCTCTCCAGGCCAGGCAGCACTGTGCGGACACGCTCAGTCCTTTGCAGAGTCTCTTCTCGGGGCGAGGTGAAGGAAGACGGAGGCTGCGCACTCGTTGCGATAACTCAGTCTATGACTTTCAGGGAGGACTGTGAACAGTCACACACACACACGTGTGTCATGCACACGCAGCATAAACACGTGTCCCCAAAGGAAAGAAAACCTTCCCTGCATCTGTATTTAGTTTAAAAACCAAAAGCCCTTCTCAGTAGGTGGCCAGCACAATATAGACACCTTCCCTCCGCTGGCTCCCAGACCATCTTGCAGCCAGAGAGAAGTGCCAGCCCGCTGGTCACTGCTCGGTTCAGGAACCTTCCCAACCACAGGGGCGTGTGGGCCTTGCCTCACTCGTGTCTTCAGACCCTGGACAGAGCTGCCCACGAGCTTGGGTCCCACTTTGGGAGCTGGCTAAGGGTCTCCTAGACAGGAACTGCCTCAGTGCCCAGTGCCTGGCATGAGGGAGGCTGGAGAGGGAGGTTCAGGGTCCGAGTTCTCATCTCCAGGGTCCCTAAACCCAGGAAGGGGCTCTGCGAAGCCAGACAGGCCGACAGGGTCCCCTCCATCTGCCTAGAGAGGACATGAGAGCCACCCCCCCACACACACTCACAGACCTCATCCTTCTCTTCCCAGCTCATCCCTCAGCTCACCGGCTCACAAAGCACGGGATCCAGGACCAGAGAAGCAGTGCCCAGCGCGGTGCTCGGCCGCAGTAAACAGCTGGCTGACCGAGCGCAGCAGCGAGTGAGTGAACCAGCAAGTGTCCTGGCAGGGACACGGAGGCCCGGAGGCCCGGCGCAGAGGGCCCCTCCAGGTAGGGCCCAGGCTGAGTGGGCAGGGGTGCAGGACCGAGCAGCTGGGAGGTAGGGAGAAGGCTGAGACGAGAGGCCATCTCTTTCCACGTACAGCATTCCTCAGGCAGCTGGGACCCGGCTGCCACCCCCACACCCAGGTTCCTTCTTGCTCGCCTGCCCTCCTCCGGGGCCAAGAGTCCTGTGCGAGAGGTGACAGCTGATCCAAGCACATTTCCGGGTCAGGATAGACTGACCAGGAGAGGATATCTTCTGCCCTCCTCCTCCAACCTGAAAGCACACACACGCATTCACACGCACACACACATATGCTCACCCATCACCTTGGCTCTGGAAGTTACCACCCCGCAGCTGGCGCTGGGGTGGCTGTTTCCACCAGATCTATGCCATTCTCCTGGGACTCACAATCCATCTTATTTGAAATTGTCCCCAGACCTCCCTCATCTCCCCTCCTACGTTGCAAACTCCTTATAAGCAGAGGCTCCAATGAGATGCATCTTTGCACACCCACAATACTCAGGTGTCACCAAGTATTAGTGGAGTGAACGAACATTTCCAACAACAAGAATGAAGACAGGAGCCATGAGACACTGAACACAGATTCAGTTCCAAAGAGTTGTCAAGGTCCATAGTGTCTGATAATTCCTAAAAGAATGGATTTCACTTTTCACCAGATTTGTGGCTGGAAACCAAGATCATGACATCCAGTCCCATCACTTCATGGCAAATAGATGGGGAAACAACGGAAACAGTGACAGACTTTATATTCTTGGGCCCCCAAATCACTGCAGATGGTGACTGACGTGATGAAATTAAAAGACACTTGCTGCTTGGAAGAAAAGCTATAGACAACCTAGACCGCATATTAAAAAAGCAGAGATGTTACTTTGCAGACAAAGGTCAGTCTAGTCAAAGCTAATGGTTTTTCCAGTAGTCATTTGTGAGAGATGGACTGTGAAGAAATCTGAGGGCCAAAGAATTGATGCTTTTGAACTGTGGTATTGGAGAAGAATCTTGAGAGTCCCTTGGACTGCAAGGAGATCCAACCAGTCCATCCTAAAGGAAATCAGTTTGAATATTCATTGGAAGGACTGATGCTGAAGCTGAAACTCCAATACTTTGGCCACCTGAAGTGAAGAACTGACTCATTTTTTAAAAGACCCTGATGCTGGGAAAGATTGAAGGCAGGAGAAGAAAGGGACAACAGAGGATGAGATGGTTGGATGGCATCATTGACTCAATGGACATGAGTTTGAGCAAGCTCCAGGAGTTGGTGATGGACAGGGAAGCCTGGTGTGCTGCAGTCCATGGGGTCGCAAAGACTTGGACACGACTGAGCGACTGAACTGATGGGTGGAAACAGAAAAGGCTAAATTTAGATAGGAAATGACATTAGGCTGAAGCCTGGATATGGAGCAAGACACAAGAAAAGTTGAGCAGGAGGAGAATCTCTGTGTAATGTGAATGAGCTATCTGTTTTCTCTCACTTCCAGAACAAAGGAGCTTATCCTTGACGTCAACGTAGGTGAAGAAACAAAAGGCTCTGGGTGTGTGCAAGGTGCAGCTGGGCCTGGATTTGCTTGGCATTTGTGTAGGTTTATTCAGGAGGGGGCAGGGAATCGTAGTTGAGGTGTCAATATCAGACAGAAGCTGGCTGCCGCAGCTGGCCTGCCAGGACTTTTGTGGGAAGGACTGTCCTGATGAACTTGGTGTTGCCTCCCCCCCCCCAACCCCGGCTTTGCATCTGTGTCCGAGGAAGTTGCACACACACTTTGCCAAGGGCAGGGGAAATCCTCAATGTGTGTTTGGCTTCCGGAACTAGCAGCTTAGTCTACTTCAGGCCACCAGATCATGACTCTTCCTTCCTTCCCATCCTTGATCTACCAGTAGCACCCATGAAGAAGAATGTACAAGTGGAGGGAGATTCCACAGGCCCCCTCTGCACTTCCAAGTCCAAACAACCTTGCTTCCCACGTTGGACCATGCAATTTCAGAGCAGGGTGCAGCTGAGCTGCCTTGGAGCCTGCCTGTGTTCTGGGTCCCACCAGAAAGCCTTGGCCCTCTACCTTGTCTGAGAGGAAGTTCTGCTCTCCTGACACTTAAAAAAAATTTTTTGGCTATGCCATAAAGCATGTGGGATCTTAGTCCCCGACCAGGCATAGAACTTGAGCCCCATGCATTGGAAGCCGGAAGTCCTAACCACCGGATCACCAGGTAAGTCCCTCTCCTGACAGTTTATAGACAGAAGGCTTATTGAAGAGCAAATGGCCGCAGCCAAGGTGCTCAGAGTACAGAGCTCTCTCCCAGAGCCTGCTATACCGGGCTCATGTCTTTGTGGCTTCCGCCTTCGGAAAATCCTCCTTTTCCAAACGCCACTCTTCAAGCGCTGCCTCCTCCACGGAACCTCTGAGCACAACTCTTGCCCCGGTTAATTTCTGATCCACACCTCCCAGTTTAGTATTTGATTAAGTTCCCTTTTCATGAGATGGTCCTTTCTCCCGAATGACGCGATTTGGGGGCAGGGACAGCATCATTTATTTCTTTTTTGTACATCCCCTTAGTAACAAGGACCCTATTTGCTGAAACAAAACTTGCGACGCATAATCTGAAAAGTAAGAAAAGGCCACCTGGAAGCTACGTATCCTGACAGATCTGGGCTGGTGTTGGCCTCGGCTGCCTGGGTGGGCGTGCACCCGAAGCTCCAGCAGAGCCGCCCAGTCTGCAGCTAGCTATGAATGGATACGGAGAAAATGAATGAAAGGGAGTGAATGAAGAGGCTTGTGGTGGGGGGGGGGGGGGGAGCGGGGGACGTCTCTGGCCATGGTTCAAGGTTATGGTCTCTCGGGGTGGGCTTCAGCGAGGATTCGGCTCCCGGGGAGGGCCTGGCAGGGGTGCCCTGGAGCCCCACCCCGACCCGCGCCCAGCCCGCCCCTCGCCCCGCAGTGGTACGCGCCACTCCGAGCTCCCCGGGCCCTCGGATGCCCTTCGTCTTGAATGGAAGGCGCTGAGGCCGGAAGTGGAAGGGACCACTCCAGAGGACGAGGCGGGGGGGGCCACGGGCCCTCCGCGTCTTCATTGAGGAACCGAATAGGGGAACATGGAGTTCCATGTGCGTCTTATGTAAAGAGAGCGACGGACCCTGCGGCCAATGGACGCACAGGGCTCTCAGGCCCCGCCCCCAGTATGCAGATAAGGCGGCATCGCGGCCAATGGCGGGCGCCGGGGGCGGGCACGGAGAGCGGTCACGTTTTCCACTATGTGACAGCGGCGAGTCCGCGGCGGCGGCGGCGGCAGCGAACAGCCCTGAGGGATACACGCTGCTTTCCGCGGCGGCGGCGGCGGGGTCGGCGGACCGCGCACGGATCGTCCGGCGGACTGGTTAGGACGCGGCTCCGGTGAGTGCGCGCGGCGCGGCGGGCGTGGCGGGCCGGCCTGGGCGTAGACCGGCGTCTGGCCGCCTGGCTCTCTGGTTACGTAACCGCCGGCGGGACAGCCCTGGCCCCTGCCTCGGGGGGCGGGTGGTGGCCTGGGGTCTCCGCGGGCCGGCTCCGGGCGACGGCAGAGGATTCTCTAGTCCACAGAGATGCAATCTGAGGGTTTGCCGGGCTAGTTCACTCATCCTGAAACCGGCCTGGGGCGGGGGGCGGGGGGCGGGGGGGGGGTGCGTTATTCCCATTTTGCAGATCAAGAAACTGAGATCCAGAGAGGTCAGGCCTGTGTCTGAGGTCACAGAGCTACTGAGGGGCTGTACAGTGAGCTGTCCTTCTTAGATGATTTTCTTTTAGGAACCCTTCCTCTTCTCCCCTTCTTTCCCCCATCCCCCAAGGAGGGAAGCTGAGGAAGGCCAAGGCGACCAAGGGTCAGTGCCACAGCCTCTGGGAAGATGGAGGGCCCCTTGGGGAGCTGGCTTCCTGCTCTTGAAGACACAGAGCCAAGTCTCCAGATCGGGAAAGGCCACTGGTGGGCACTGGTCTAGGAGCCCTAGCTGGACAGCCCATGGGTCCCCTCGAGTGGATGAGCAGGACAAGACAGATGCTGGACTGAGCACAGATGCTCATCCCCTTTGCCCACCCTGGACCCTATGTGTTTATTCCCTCTCCTAGGTCTGGTAGAAGAAGGGGAGGGTCCTGGTTTGTGATAGCGCCATCACATTATCCTTCTGGGCTGGACTTTGGCTGCCAAGTCCTGGACAGGAACCAGTGTGTGGGTGGTGGGGAGGGAGGGCCCTGCTTACCCCTCCAGGAAGGCCAGGGTAAGGGATGACAACTCGGTTTCCAGGGCTTCCGTAACCTACACAGAAGAAACCGGTTGGGAAAGCTGATTCATACTCACAGAAAAACAGAGCTGGAAGGTACCCTGGAAGTCATCCAGGATAACCCCTTAGCTTGACAGATGAGGAAACTGAGGCCCAGCTGTCTGCGGGGCACAAAGCATGGCAGGGCCAAGCCCAGGCTCAGGGTGCCTGCAGGGCCTTTCCATCATCCTGAGGGTCTTCATCCGGGTCAGGATGAACTTCAGAAGTTCTTTGAAGGCCTGGGATGGGGTGTTGCTGAATCTTGAGTGAGCTGGAGTTTGGAGCCGAGGGCCCTCAGGTCCCCCAAACATTAAGAAGCCCAGCTCCGTGGCAGAAGCCCCTCCACGCATACTTTTCATCACCCACATCCAATACAGCAGGGCCACTGACCTCCTGTCTTGCTGCAAACGGGAGTCACCCAGCCCCTCCCACAGCTGGGGTTTGTGGTCCTGGGCTGGTGTGGCTAAGGAGGGAGCAGAGCTCTACCTGAAGGCTTTCCTTCGAAACTGAGTTTTAAATTCAAGGCTAATCACTTTTTGTCACGAATAAAGTGATTTTTTTTTTTCCTCAGAAAAAGTGATTAGTGGGTTGGGAAGATCCCTGGAGAACGAAAAAGCAACCCCCTCCAGTTTTCTTGCCTGGGAAATCCCACGGACAAAGGAGCCTGGAAGGCTACAGTCCATCAGGTCGCAAAAGAGTCCGCCACGACTCAGCGGCTAAACGACAAGCAATCACTTTTTGTAAAGCCTCTGAGTAAAAGGAGGAAAGGGACTCCTGTTTCTTCAGTGGAAGCAACGTGATATGCCAACAGGGATGGTGCCGTGGGTGTTGGCAGTTATCTGTCGCTGTCGTCTCGCTGCGATTCACTGGGCTTGCAGTGGGGGCTGGGCGCTGGAGGGAGCGGGGGGCTATCGCCTGCCGGGCCCTGGGCTGCTGCTCGGTGACCCAGAGCCCCCCACACCCGCGCCTCCAGGGCTCATCTGTGAGGCCGGGCTCAGGGTAGGTGATCTCTGAGGTCTGCTTTTCCATCTCTAGCTTTTATTTGTTTTGTTTTTTTTCCGTTCTTATTGGAGTATGGTTGCTTGGCAGTGTGTTCATGTCTGCCCTACAGCAAAGTGGATGAGCTGTTGTCATGTTCTCACTGAGTCATGTCTGACTCTGCGTACACACATATCCCCTTCCTGAGACCTCCGTCCCCTCTCAGTCACCACAGAACACTCTGGTGGCTTTCCCTCTGTTGCACAGTAGGTTCTGTTTGGTGGTCTAGAGACAGCCGTACGGAGTGGCATATATACGTCAGCCCCTCATCCCTAGCCTTTGGGGTTCTGTTCCTCTACAGACGATTCCCACAGGAGGGCTCCTGATTTGAGGGCACATAGTGTTACTCTGTGAGGCTTAGAAGGAAGCAGGGAAAGTTCCTCTCGTTTGTACTATTTCTCACCCACACTGAACTTTCAGAAAAATAACTGGTGGGCACGCCTCTGTTTTTAAATGATGATGTAATAACCTCACAGGGCCTCAACAAATCACAGGCTCTGGCAGGTCCCTGAGTTGCTGGCGGGACCGCTCAGCGTTCTGTCCAGAGAAAGCGTGCCACTGAGAACTACCGTATTCGGCAAAAACTAACTAGAAACGCACCCCTGCCGACAGCTCTGCAGACACTCAGCGCCCTGCGGAAGGCGGGCCGCCTGCCGACTGCGGAGAACCCCAGAAGGGGCCCGGCCCCGACTTCTGAGCTCTCCGTAGGCACCTCTGCAACAAGCTGGTTACTGCAGTTCCAAGTCTAGTGCGGATCAGAAGCAGTCAGTGAGCAGGCGAGCAGTGCAGGTTACGGACAGGCCAAGGCCACTGTGCTGTCAGAGGCAGTCAGGTCACAGACAGGCCAAGGCCACTGTGCTGTCAGAGGCGGACAGTTCGGAAGACGGAGGGGCCTCCGGCCGAGTGCTGCTCCCCAGCTCCTGAAGGCCTTGAGAGTCCTCGCCCCCTTCCTGAGAAGAATCGGAACAGCTGGGCTGGTCCCAGGCCCCTAGACGCTGAAGCCAGCCTTAAGCAAAAGCAAGAGGCTTTTGCGTTGTTTTAAATCCTGTGCTTCTTAAAGGTGGTGGAGCTAAGAGTGCCTGAGGGGTCTTAGGGAGGGGAACACGCCTCTCCCCAGCCACCTTCTCTTCCTTATTTGGACGGCTGCAGTCACATTTTCCTCGGTTACCAGCGGTTTCCATGGAGAGTGCCAGTGTTTATTCAGCAGGACAAACATTTTCTCCAGATTACAGCAGCCGGGCCTCGGGGAATTGGCTCCTGCCAGGAAGTAGCAACCGGGTTATAATATTTGGGGTTGTAGAATACGAGGGCTTGCAGAAACAAAGTACAGGCTGTGAGGTCCCTGTTACGTAAAGTTCAGAAACGGGGGGAATGAACCAGGCTGTGAGAACTCAGGCTCGTGGGGACCTGGGGTGGAAGTGGGGAGCAGGGGTGGGGATGGGGACCACCAAGGGCCCCTGGGGGCCAGCAGCGTCCTGCCCCTGGGGCTGGGGGCTCAGTTTGTGGACGCACAGCAAGGCGTCCCCGTCGGCAGGTGTCTCGTCTTTCATTTCAGCTGGTCTTCAGTGACTGAGCCTGCCCTGATTTCTGCTCTCTGCTTTCCACAGAGAAGGGCACGTCCCCCTCAGACCAGGGGTAGTGAGCTCAGGAAGCGTTTACCGTGCTGGCGGTGCTGGTAGAGGGCGGCGCTGGGGCTCAGGCTATGTTTTCGGTCCCGTTTCTTTCTACTGATTATTGTGGAAACTGTGAGTGTGTGCACGAAGGGAGGATGGGGAATGAAGGCCCTGGCCAGCGTCGGCAGGCTTCTGCTCCCTCCCACCTCCCTGCCAGCTTCCTCCTTGTCCCAAGTGCCGCGAAGCCAGCCCAGACGGTGATCTCACCATGGACGGCACTTTCTGAGTGTTCCTCTGTCCAGGCCCAGCAGCCCCGGCTACTGAAGACACGGTCAGGGGCCCGGGTCAAGGGTGTGAGCACAGCAACTTTCCTTCCGTCTGGCTGTTCCCCAGAGCAGCTGCCACGTGTGGACGTCTCAGAAGTGGCTGTGGCGGGTCTCTCGCAGCAGGTACCCGCCTGCCTTCTCCTTAGCCCCTCTGCAGCCAGGCGGTCCCTTCCTCCCCCGGGCCCCTGGGCTCATGAGGAATGCCCCCGTCCCCACGCTGCCCTGGTGGAAACACAGGCTTCCCGGGGCTTCCATGGAGCCCTGGCACGCTGGCGAGGGCGGGCGCTCAGTGGACGTCTGTGGAAACAGGAGGCAAAGTCTGCTTTGACAGGCACATTGGTTTTGCCAGCTTGGCAAAATGAGGTCAGTCGGTTAGAGCTGTCAGTGCTGAGCGACGCATTTTCTGGAATAATGAGGCTCGGACAGTTGCTCTGCTGTTTCCCGTTCCTGCCATGCTTGTCCTACGCTCTCAGGGGCTGGGACCCTAAAAACCAGGGCTTCTCCGAGGAGCTGGGTGACAAGCCCCGGGTGTGTGGGAACATGGTGTGCTGCGCCTCCTCCACGGGCGGCCAGAGACAGCACTCTTGACAATGAACTATCTCCTTTTAAAAAAAAAAACAAAACTGTTTTTTCTTACCCTGTCTCTCTTCCTCTAGTCATTGGCTGTGCTGTGCTGTGCCCAGTTGCTCAGCCCTGTCCGACTCTTCGCAACCCCAGGGACTGCAGCCCGCCAGGCTCCTCTGTCCATGGGATTCTCTGGGGAAGAATACTGGAGTGGGTTGCCTTGCCCTCCTCCAGGGGATCGTCCCAACCCAGGGATCAAACCCCGGTCTCCTGCATTGCAGGCAGACTCTTTACCATCTGAGCCACCAGGGAAGCTCCTAGGGACGGTAAAAGCCAGTCCTTGCTGGAGGCTCGCTGCATCCCATACACAGAACCGCTGTCCTTCAAGCCTCTAAGCAGCCAGTGGGTGGTGGGTGCTGCTGTGGCCCACCTTACAGATGGGGAAGCAGGGCCCCAGGACGTGGGGGACTTGCCCAGGACCGCAGTCAGGAAGTGGAGGAACCTGCCAGAGGTCCCACTGTCCAGGGTCTTCTCACTTAGCCCTCCACTGCCACCCCCTCCCCTTCAGAACTGACTCAGCAGAAAGGCCCCGCCTCGCTGCTTATCTGGGGAGGGCTGTGGGGGAGGCCGGTAGTGTCCAGGGAACCTGGGAAGCAAGCAAAGCACGGAGGAGCCCCTAACAGGTGTCCCAGCCCCGACCTTGCTCTGCCCTGTATCCCTGCTGACACGTGAGTCAGGCCTTGGTGCACTTTCCATCTCACGCAGAAAGCAGCCACGGCCTGGCTCTGACCGCGTGTCAGCCACCTGCCTTGCACCTGGCCCTCTGCCCCGACTCATCCGTCCTCCTCAGACCCGCCGGCCTCAGGACCCCTGCACTCGCCGTCCCCCTGGCCCATCCTCTCAGCCGCTTCAGTCTGTCTTGGTTTGGGTTCTCTTAAAAGGAGCGTGCAGGCTAAGCTTAAATGCTGGTCCTATACTGGGAGGTGTAATCCCAGGGCAGCTGAGGTGAGGGAGTGGGAAGTGCAGAAGAGACGACTGTGACACAGAGACACACACACGTGCACACACACACACACACGCACGATGACACCCTGCTTCACAGACACCCAGCTGGCCACTCAGCCCCTTGGGTCTCATTGAAAAAACTATCCGAAAGAAGATGAAGGAAGGATGCAGAGAAAAGGACAGTCTGTTCGAGGGAGGGATGCAGAGGCAGCACCGCCCTCGGGGGCCGTGGTCCCAGCTCACCCAGGGGCACACGCCCCCTCGGATCCAGCTGCCTCACCCAGCCCTTTGGCTGCAGCAGCGGGGGAAGCCGGGGCCCACCCCATGGTGACCTTGGCACTTCAAGGTCACACGTGTCTGGCAGAGACTCCTCGAGTGTGGGCCCCGCAGTGACCAGGCAGAAGTGAGGCCTGCAGGCTTGGGGGAGTGTGGCCGCGGGGTTCTGAGTGAGCACGGTCTGTTTTCTGCACTTGAAGGTGAGCTCCACGAGGGCAAGAAGGCCGTCCGTTCTCTGCGCTCGCCGGCCCCAGCGCTGTAGGCAGAGACGGGCCGGGGTCAGCCCTGCAGAGCGCCCCCTGTCCTCCTTACGGCGGGTCCCGCTGCTCCGTGGCCGTCCGTTTGCTCCCGGGTCTTCCCGCAGCAGTGAGCCTGGCTCCCATCCTTTCACTGGGTGCAGTCTCCCCTTGGCTTGTGCCTTCACACCGTGCACCAGGCCCTGGGCTACTGCTGGGAGGGACTCAGAACTCCCACGCCCCGGCCATCTCGGTGACAAGATGGGGGGCAAGGCCAGAGGGGACGCCACGCCCACAGGGCCGGGAGAGGGCAGAGCTGCTGGTGCGGCCGTCGGGCCAGCTGCCGGGCTGTGTGCTGCAGCAGGCACCAGGCCTCCGAGGTCAGAGCCCAGCCTGGGCCCGGGGGGTGGCTGCAGGGAGGTCCCGGGCCCCACCACGCTGGCGACCCCCGTGCAGAGCAGAGCCATGCTCTGTGCCCTGGGCAGAGAGGAGCTCAGCTGCCCCGCGTGGACCACAGTAGGGCCAGCTGAGGCTGGGCCCAGCCACGTGGGCCGGGTGGACACGATGCCAGTGGCTTCCTTGCCGGTGGTCCTTTCCGGGTCTTTCTTCCTATATACCCCACACTCACACGTCTCTTTGTGGATGGAGCAGCTTTCCAGGCGTGAGGAGGGGCCAGGCTGTAAGCGTGGCTGGACGTGTTCAGAGCCCCCGCTCCAGGAAGACTTTGCTGGTCCAACACAGGAGCCCTCCTGTTGGCCAGCCCAGGATGCTGCTGGCCTGCTCCCCCTTGGAAGCCTCATCCTTTGCATGTCTCCTCGTGTCTTAACGAGGTGGAGCATCTTCCCAGGTCAATAGCTCTTACCTGGGGCTTCTCTGTGTGGAAACAGCCTGTCCTTAGTCTTCGGTCTCTCTCTTCCCAGCCGTCAGCACCATTCATTCTTTGTCTCGTTAGCTAGAACCTCCCTGAATGTTGAAGCCCGACTGGTGGATGTGCCTGTTTGCTCCTGACTTTCGCAGCAGAGAGCTGGCGTTTGAGGTTCTCGTGATTCGGGACCGGTAAACAGCAGCTGTCTAAAACCACAGTCAGACGCTCTGACAGCCTTCCTCTGTGGCCCTGGCGGTCTCCTCTCAGCGTGCAGACTTTCTCTTCTGAAGATCTGACATCACAGCAGAGACGTCCAAGAGTAGCGTGACTTAGCGTCCTTCGCAGGAAAACTGTTTGCTTTTTCCATGGGTAGAATTTTCTTTTTCCTTGGAAACATCGTTTCATCAGGATGCAGCTGGGCTTCGACCCTTCTCACGTGATTTTGCCGGGCGCTCAGGGAGTCAGGCACATACAGATCTGTCTTCAGGATGCTTCCCTTGCACGTGTGTCTTTCTCTGTAGTTTCTATCTCATTGTTATGGTGTCTTTCGCAGAAACAGCTGTTATCTGCAGGTAAAAAAATGTGACTTTAATATCAGCCCTTTCCCGGGGCATGTTTAAAACATTTCGCACTCTCATCCTTTCCACTGCTGAGTCTAAACTTTATCTTTCTAATTCTCTGTTCTGATGTGACCCTTCACCTCAGTCTGCAGCTTTAGCTCGTCTGTCATCACGTGTTTCATTGAATCCATCGTTTCTTGATTTTGTTTGTGATACAGAACCGGTGATGCTGTCCTAAACGTGCTTGTTTCCTTGTGCCCTGGAGGTCGTATTTCTCGTCTCCATTGCACTCCTTTCCCAAAGCCGCGTGTTGGCTCCTTTCTGCTCACTGGTTCGGGAACCAGACGGGGTCTGATCAGCCCTGCTGTTTTTGTTTGCAAAGAGCGCTGTGGTTGGATTCTGCACAGGCCCCTCCTTGGGGAGGAGGGGGCCCTGAATCCAGCGCTGTCTCTTGCTGTGTGTGTGGCCTGGGCAAGTCACCGCCTGTTTTCCCAAGAATGGGATCCTGGTGCGCTGTGGACAGCGACCACGGGGGTTACCCGAGCCAGCGCGCACCACGCCCCCCGCCCTGTCTGCAGAGCCACGTCCGCCAGAGTCCTCTCCCTGCGGCCTCTCGTCCAGGCCCCCGAGCGCGGGAAAGCTGCAGGGGCACATTCTGCCTTCTGGGTGGGGGGGTCCACTGCCTGGGCCCGCCAGCTCTCCCGCCACTGCTCAGGGCCGAGGCTGGCCTCTGGGGACTGCATCTGTGTGTCCCCCCACCTTCTGGCTTCCTGACCGCCAAGGCCGGGAGGAGAGGGGAGCGGGGTTTATGCCCCCACCCCCAGGCCGCCCGTGGCCTGGCGCCGCTGCTGCGGTGGCCCCGCTGGCCCCTCCTGCCCCTCCAGGCCCAGGGGAGAGAACAGCCCCCACACACACCCCTGGTCGCCCCAGAGCTGCGCATCGTTTGCAGTTTCCTCAACCCTGACCACATCCACTCGTGCAGGGCCTCCATCCAACTCTCTGTGGGTCTGCAGGAGGGTCTGCGTCCTGCCGGGACCCTGGGGAGGCACCCTCCAGGGTCCTGCTTTCGCCCCATGACCTCTCAGTCTCCCCGTCCCTAGGCTTCCCGTGCAGCCCTCCGGCCCTGGGTCCTCACTGTCTTTACTCACCTGAGCCTACAACCAGTCAGTCTCTCTCCAGCACCCCTCCACCCACCTACCCCCCAAAGCCCCAAAGTGAAACTTTCTGTCCAAATAAACGAAGTTCCCAGAGTCTGCTGCTTCCGACCCGTCCGGGCTCTGCATGGACCCCACACAGTGTGGGCCCCACGCTGGCCTCATATGGACCTCCCGCCCCCGCCGCTATGAGGGCTCCCACCGCCCCGCCCTCTCCACGCAGTAACCCCCCTCCCGCAGCCTCATTTCCCCCTGAAGCCTCCCCACCCGCAGCCTGCTCTGGGTCTCCCGTAACTTGTGATGGCTGAGGTATCTGAACCCCGCTGCACCCCCATCCCGGGGAGGGCCATCAGCAAGGGGGTGTCCGGGGCTGTGGCGGCCCTCCCAGTTCAGGGCAGCTGGGGACCCAGGGCGCAGAAGCCACACTGCTGACCCTGTGTCCCCGAGCGAACCTGGAGGAGGGCTCCGGCAGGGCGTCCCTCCTGGCAGGCCGCCTGGCCCCGCGCGCCTGACCACAGTCTCTGTTCTGCCAGGTCTGCCCCGGAGCAGCATGGACGGCTGCGCCGACCACACGCCCAGCCCCAGCGACCCCTCCGAGGAGCCCGCGGAGCCCCGGGCCAGCCAAGCCACCCTCCTGGAGGACGTGGACATGAGCGGTGGCTCAAGCGGGAACGAGACCAGTGAGAACGGCTCGACGGGGCGGGACTCGCGGCACAGCGGCTGTGGAGACAGCGGCCAGGAGCCAGGGCTGCTGCTGGGGCCGCCGAGCGCACGCCAGGGGTGGGTGCGGCCGAGGCCCCGGAGGCGAGGCCAGGCCTTTGTTTTCTCAGTGTCTCATTCTGAGCTAGCGTGGGTGCTTTTGCAGTCTTTAAGTCATGATGATCAAGTGTCTTAGGACTTTTGAAAATCTCATTAACTCAGTTCTGTTGCTTAATCGTGTCCAACACTTTGCAACCCTTTGGACTGCAACACGCCAGGCCTCCCTGTCCATCACCAGCTCCTGGAGCTTGCTGAAACTCATGTCCATTGAGTCAGTGATACCATCCAACCATCTCATCCTCTCTCTTACTAACTTATTAACAACTGAACTCTCCTGAGGTCTGTCCTTCCTCATAATGGTGATATGGGTGTAGGACTGTGCTAGATTCATGATGAGATGACAAGATTGCGGGAGGCAGAAGAGTCAGGAAACCCTGAATGATGCTGAGTGGCTTGCAGAGCATGAACTTGCTACTCTAGCCTAGGATGTGTATCGCCCAGCACTTCCTTATCTGGCATCCAGAGGTTTTCCGTTCGTTTTCTCTTAACCTCGTGTTTTTCCTGACTTGCTGCGGTGTGGTCCAGCCTGTCATCCCTGGGTGGATGGGGAGGGCAGGGATGGACACACTCTTCTGAGTTTTGCATTTATTTTTGTTCTTTTAGTCCAGAAACCTTTGGCCTGATGATGGCGAAGTCTGAACACCACCTGTCCACCAGCGGGTGCAGGTAAGGCCAGTTGCCACTCCCTCCATTCAGGGCCTTCAGAGAGATAGAAAGGTTTGTCATGAGATGAGGTTGTGGGGTGATGTGACTATTTTCGAGCTTCTGTTGGAGCCCATCAGTCTGAGCAGCTGTCCCCTCTGTGAGTCCAGCCTTGTCCTTTCAGATGACTGGCCCCTCAGGCTGCTCCAAGCCCCTGATGGTGCCGCAGGCCTGCAGCTCCTCTGGCTCTGACTTGGCAGGCCTTGTCTGCATCTCAGACACGTACCTGGAGTGTTCCTGACCTCTCTATTTAGGTGTTTGTGACAAACATGTCCTTAATTTCATATTGACAGATGCTTTCCCATCACCACTGGGGCAAAATTCAGACCTCAGTCTCGGGCCTGGGGGCGCTATGCCATCACCCCCGAGGCCCAATCCCATCACTCTCTGGATCCTCTGTCTAAACAGCCTGTCTCCCTCTGCAAGTGCCCACATCCCTGTATCCTTGGATTTGAAGATCCTCCTTATACACTTGGTCTCCTCTCCTCTCTTCTCACTGTTCACATCTTTGTCCCAGGACGCCACCATGCTGTCCCCTGGGGTCTCTGTCACTCACTCCTTCTCTGTCTGAGACCCGAAGAAAGACAGGGCTCAGCAGTGGGGCAGGTTGGTCAGGTGGTGGGTGGACCAGTAGGCCTTGCTGGTAGAGAAGAGCCAGCAGGAAGGACGCTCTCCGCGTTCACCTGGGTAGAATACTGCTGCTCCCAGCACGGTTCCTCTCCCTACGAGGGACACAAGGCATGTCTGCAAGTTTTGGTTTCACAGCTGGCAGGGGCACCCCTGCATCCTGCATGCCCACCAAGAACACGCAGAGCGCAGTGTCCTCGCACCCCAGTGGGCACTTAGGGCAGGCGGCACTTAGGGTGATCGTGTCCTTCTTCAACCCCGCAGCAGCGAGCAGTCCACCAAAGCCGACGCCCACAGAGCGCTCATCAAAACCCTGAAGGAGCTGAAGGTCCACCTCCCCGCGGACAGGAAGCCCAAGGGGAAGGCCAGCACCTTGGAGACCCTTAAGTACGCCCTGAGGAGCGTGAAGCAAGTGAAAGGTAGGTGTTTGTTCCAACCTGTAGCAGTGAGTCTCAGATCTCCTCAGATCAGAGCTTAGACTCGGTTGATTTTCTGAAACGCAGTCCTGAAATAGCAGAAGGAAATCACAGAAGTCTGCTGAAATCGCAGCTGGTCGAAAGCCTCAGTTCATCAGAAGTTTTCTATTGTATGTGACTTTTAGAGGAAAGGAAAAAAAGCAGGTAGAAAACCAGCCAACAGAAGAAACCTGTTTATTAATACAAGATGGAGCTTTTGAGCCTTCTAGCGTGGGGTCCCGTCACGTTCCCGAGTGTCCAGTGCCTTCCTGGCTCTGGCCAGAAAGTGCTGACGTGCATGCAGGCTGGGGCCGTGAGTACCCCCCACACCTAACCCAGCCTGTCGCTGAGGGCTTGCCTTGAAAAAATCAGGTGAGGGGATACAAGGAGGATATTGCCTCATTTTTCTAAACGTGTGAGTTTCTGCTGTGGTTGTCTTTCCACCAGGAAGGCAGGCAGGTAGGCCCAGTGCCCATATCCACCCCAGGCAGTAGCGGCCCGCATGATTGGCATGCCGTTTCCCTCTGGGGGTCTGTTCGGATTTTATCACTCGATGGAAGAACACAGAAAGCTTTCAGAACAGCAGATTCGAAGGGTTTCCCTGGTGGCTCAGCAGTAGACAGTCCGCTTGCAACGCAGGAGACGCAGGGTCAATCCCTGGGTCGGGAAGATCCGCTGGAGGAGGGCATGGCAACCCACTCCAGTATTCTTGCCTGGAGAATCCCATGGACAGAGGAGCCTGGCGGGCTACAATCCTTAGGGTCGCAAAGAGTCTGGACTCAACTAAAGCGTCTGAGCATGCACACAGCAAAATCAGCTGAGGCGTTTACCTGAGACCACAGGTGCTGGACTCTTCACAGAGGCAGTGCGGGAATCCGCGAACAAGCACTGCAGGCTCCCGAACGCTCAGATGCCTTGCGTTTCAGTAAATCCCACATCCCATGAATGACTCCCAGTAGAGCTTAGTCTTCCTTCAGCAGCTCTGCAACCTGGCCTTCCACCGAGCCGGTGCCCCTGCCCTGGGTCTCAGGTAACCACAGGTGCCCCTGCCTCCAGGCAGGTAAGGAAAGCGTGACCTGGAAGAGGTGCCAGCATTTCTAGGGCACTGTTCTGCCTGCAGCCCACCCCCGGGAGCCCAGGCCCCGAATGCCGCGCCTGGGGCCCCTCTGGACGGCTCAGCCGCGGAAGCGGGCCGCCTGGGGCCCCTCTGGACAGCTCAGCCGCGGAAGCGGGCCGCCTGGGGCCCCTCTGGACAGCTCAGCCGTGGAAGCCGGCGCCTGGGGCCCCTCTGGACGGCTCAGCCGCGGAAGCCGGCGCCTGGGGCCCCTCTGGACGGCTCAGCCTCGGAAGCGGGCCGCCTGGGGCCCCTCTGGACGGCTCAGCCGCGGAAGCGGGCCGCCTGGGGCCCCTCTGGACAGCTCAGCCGTGGAAGCCGGCGCCTGGGGCCCCTCTGGACGGCTCAGCCGCGGAAGCGGGCCGCCTGGGGCCCCTCTGGACAGCTCAGCCGTGGAAGCCGGCGCCTGGGGCCCCTCTGGACGGCTCAGCCGCGGAAGCGGGCCGCCTGGGGCCCCTCTGGCAGAGTGGCTTTCTCACCCTGTGTGGTGTCCCAGGATGAGTGGCCAGCATCTTTCATTCTCTTGTGCACAGTTTGTTGCCTGGGCTGTCACGCCGGGTGTGTTTCTAAGAGTCGATTCTGTCCAGATGGGAGCGCCTGGCCACCGAGGGGGTGGGTACACGGGGCTGTCCCACTGTCCTGCCTGGAAGCAGCAGTGTGTCATAGCACCTCAAAGACAGGCCTGTGGGGGACGCGAGCTCAGGTGGACTGTGTGGTCGTGTTCCTGAGAAGCCTGGGAATGTTCCTGAGAGGTTCCTGAGAATGATTTTAAAAGTTCTGTAATCAAAGGCCGTCTGACTTTTCAGGGGAGAAACACCTGGACTTCTGTTTGTTCAGCCTTCACACTTCTCTGGTTCTGTGCCCACTTTCTCATGAGAAAGGCATGAGTTAAGCACTGAGCTGAGCCCTCCCTGTGGTCTCTCCACAGCCAGTGAGGAGTACTACCAGCTGCTGATGTCCAGCGAGAACCACCCTTGCGGCACCCACGTGCCCTCCTTCACCGTGCAGGAGATTGAGGGCGTCACCTCTGAGTTCATCGTGAAGAATGTGGTGAGCACCTGACCCAACCCGGGTCTTCGCCCAGAAAGCTCAGTCCACTGGCCAAGTCTCCCGAGGGGAGCCGGCCGAGCCCTGGCTTCATAGCAGCAGGGCCAGGAGTTTCAGGAAGTGGGTTCCTTCCTTAAGAAAACAGTGTAAGTCAGGGATTCAGAAGCAGCAGCCGTGTGCCAATTTGTGCTGCTCTCTGAGACTGACCCCTCACAGCCCAAGCGACTCCACCCCACATCAAGGGCGTGAGAGTGAGCCCCCAAGATGGGGGAGTGGGAGGGACACAAGTAGCCCATAGGTGGGGCCCACCCTGAGGTCTGGGAAGGGGGGTGAGTCGCCCCCAGTTCTCAGTCACCAGAGCAGACTTAAGGGCAGGTGGGGACCCCGAGGTCCCAGAAGCACAGCGGTGCTGGCCTGGAGAAGGAAGGGGCTCCTGACCCTCCCAGGCCACTCCTCCAGTGCCCCCACTGCAGCTTAACCCCAGGGGAGCCCCTTAACCCATGGGGAACCCCAGCCCCGAGCTCAGAGGGCCAGTTGGCCAGGAGAGCCTGGGTTTGGGCCAGGGCCCCAATGCCTCCAGCCCCCCAGGCAGCCCTGAGCCCTGGAGAGACATGCGCTGCAAAGGTTGACAGTCAGGGGGAGCAGGGGTGAGACCCCTGCCAACTCCTGGGTCACCTGGGCTAGCCGCCAGCAGTGCCATGCCCAAAGACAGGGCTGGGGACAGCTGCAGAGGGTTCCCGCAGCCGGGGTTCTGCTCGGCAGTGGAATCCCACGTGTTTTTCCAAACAGTATCCCATTGGGACCCCGTATGTGTAAGAGAAGAAGTCTGGTCACTGTGGTCCGAGCTGGGGAGAGGGGTCCGGAGGCCTCCCCGACCCTTCACTTGTCCTGCTCCCTGCCCATGCCTTGGCCCGATTCTGGGGGGACCCCGATCCCGGGGAGGGTGATCTGTCCAGTCCGCTCCTGCCCGGCCTCACCAGGGTCACATTCTCCGTGCCCCAGGATATGTTTGTGGCCGCTGTGTCCCTGGTGACCGGGAAGATCCTGTACATCTCTGACCAAGTGGCCTCCATCTTTCGCTGTAAGAGGGATGCCTTCTACAACGCCAAGTTTGTGGAGTTCTTGGCGCCCCATGACGTGAGCGTGTTCCACAGCTCCACCACGCCGTACAAGCTGCCGCCCTGGAGTGACCGCCGCCAAGCAGGTGAGGGCCCTTCTCCCAGGGCAGCACGGGGAGGACTCGGCCCAGCAGGCTGGGGGCCGGGCAGGGCGACCCCTGACGTGGGGCCACTGCCCACCTCCCCTCCACGTAACTCCGCTGCAGTCCCCCAGCGTGCCCTCCCAAAGGGGCTGGAGTGTCTGTGAAAGATTAAAGGTTGTTTGTTCAGAATAAATTTAGGACAAAAGTCTTTGTAGATTTCAGAAAGGGAAAACGGCTTTAGAAGATTTTAAGGGATGTCAGGTATCTTGGAAAGAAAGGTAATGGAAGCTGAAGTCTGGAGGCGAGGCTGCAGGGAGGGGAGAAAGACAGAGACACATCTGGAAGGCTTCCTGCAGGTGGTGTGGTGATGTTAGTGCGGAGGGGAAGCTCAGCACCTCCGCGAGGCTGCTCCGTGAACACAGACCACACCGTCCTCCCAGCTCAGACCCAGCTGGCTGTTGCGGGCTCTGCGGGCTCCGGGATGCACCACGGTGGCTGCGTCCCCAGGCCCCAGGGCTCCCAGCCCGCCCACTCTGCTCCTGGCCACGGGGCTCTCACGGTCAAGTGTCCTGCGTCCTTGTCCTGCAGTGTGTGTCCATCTGCGCCTAGACGGTCACTAGCCCCTCTGTGGGCTCTGAGTTCTCGAAGCTGAGATGGACCCGAAGAGGAGAAGCCCCAGGGAGTCAGGAGAGACGAGCAGGAAATGGACAGGACCAAGAGTGCTCCAGACAAGCTGGACCTTGGTCATGATCTCGACCAAGAGATCCCCCAAACTGGCTGTGTCCCCCAAAACTGACTCCTGTCCTTGGCTTCTAGATCAGGTCTCCACTCCCATCAAAATGCTCCTCTGCCCACATCCACCTCCGCCTGGATCTCAGGTCCCTCCATGCCGTGGGGCTCCCCTCCCCTGCTTCCAGGCAGTGAGGCCCTTACCACCGCTGTCAGAGCCCCAGTTCAGCAGCTGTTCCTCCCCGAGCCCAGACAGCCGGGGCCAGGGCACAGTTTGCTCTAAGGTTGACTCGCAACGAGGGGGATATGTGCTTCACGTTTCACGGGTCAAGCCGTCTGCTTTCACCTGAAGCCCCAGCCCAGGAACTGTGCAGCCAGATCGCTCAAGGCTGCTGCCAGCGTTAGGAGGACCACTCAGCTCTTGGTCATTGCAAGGAGGGAGCTCGCTCTGCATGTGGGCTCACAGCGTGAACGGGCACCGCCCCCCTGGGATGCCTGGGACTACATCTTTATCTGAACAGAAAATAAGGCCTTTCCAGGCCAGTAATTTCATATCATTTTCCCTAACCAGTAATTCTCTACTTTTCCTTATGTTTTGTTGGTGGTGGTGGTTTCTTTGTTTTGAGTAGAGGAAGCTTTATGAGAAAGACCAAAATCTAAGGTATCTTTTCTTAAATCGTGTTTATTATGAAAACACTGTTCTTTCATCTCTAATGAGATCACCCAGTTGAACTCATGTTATTACTAGACATTTAAATTCTAAGGTAAGGATTGATGTAAGCTGTGAAATGCCCTGAGTTGCTTCTATTACAAAACAATAGGATGTGAAAGACTAGAGACCTCGTCAAGAAAATGAGAGATACCAAGGGAACATTTCATGCGAAGATGGGCACAATAAAGGACAGAAATGGTCTGGACCTAACAGAAGCAGAGAATATTAAGAAGAGGTGGCAGAAATACACAGAAGAACTGTACAAAAAAGGTCTTAATGATGCAGATAACCACGATGGTGTGACCACTCTCCTAGAGCCAGATTTCCTGGAGTGTGAAGTCAAGTGGGCCTTAGGAAGCATCACTACGAAGAAAGCTAGTGGAGGTGATGGAATTCCAGTTGAGCTATTTCAAATCCTGAAAGATGATGCTGTGAAAGTGCTGCACTCAATATGCAAGCAAATTTGGAAAACTCAGCAGTGGCCGCAGGACTGGAAAAGGTCAGTTTTCATTCCAATCCCAAAGAAAGGCAATGCCAAAGAATGCTCAAACCACCTCACAATTGCACTCATTTCACATACTAGCAAGGTAATGTTCAAAATACTTCAAGTGAGGCTTCAAACGTATGTGAACTGATGACTTGTAGATGTTCAAGCTGGATTTAGAAAAGACAGAGAAACCAGAGATCAAATTGCCAGCATCTGTTGCATCACAGAAAAAGCAACAGAGTTCCAGAACTCTCTGGAACATCTGCTTTATTGACTACACTAAAGCCTTTGACTATGTGGATCACAACAAACTGTAGAAAATTCTTCAAGAGAAGGGAATTCCAGACCACCTTCCCTGCCTCGTGAGAAACGTGTATGCAGGTCAAGAAGTGACAGAACCAGACATGGAACAACGGACTGGTTCCAAACTGGGAAAGGAGTACATCAAGGCTGTATATCGTCAACCTGCTTATTTAACTTTTAGGCAGAGTACATCTTGTGAAATGCCAGGCTGCATGAAGCACAAGCTGGAATTAAGATTGCTGGAGAAATATCAATAACCAAGAAGGCAATGGCACCCCACTCCAGTACTCTTGCCTGGAAAATCCCACGGGCGGAGGAGCCTGGTAGGCTGCAGTCCATGGGGTCGCTAGGAGTCGGGCACGACTGAGCGACTTCACTTTCACTTTTCACTTTCATGCATTGGAGAAGGAAATGGCAACCCACTCCAGTGTTCTTGCCTGGAGAATCCCAGGGATGGGCGAGCCTGGTGGGCTACAGTCCATGGGGTCACTGAGAGTCAGACACGACTGAGTGACTTCACTTCACTTCACTTCACTTCACTTCACTTCAGATATGCAGATGACACCACCCTTATGGCAGAAAGTGAAGAGGAACTAAAGAGCCTCTTGATGAAAGGGAAAGAGGAGAGTGAAAAGCCGAGTTTAAAACTCAACATTCAGAAAACTAAGATCGTGGCATCCGGTCCCATCCCTTCATGGCAAATAGATGGGGAAACAATGGAAACAGTGACAGACTTATTTTCCTGAGCTCCAATATCACTGCAGACGGTGACTGCAGCCATGAAATCAAAAGACACTTGCTCCTTGGAAGAAAAGCTGTGACAAACCTAGACAGTGTGATAAAAAGCAGAGTCATCGCTTCGCCAACAAAGGTCCATATAGTCAAAGCTCTGGTTTTCCAGTAATCATGCACAGATGTGAGAGCTGGACCATAAAGAAAGCTGAGCGCTGAAGAACTGATGTTTTCGTAATGCTGTAGAAGACTCTTGAGAGTCCCTTGGACTGCATGGAGATCGAACCATCCATCCTAAAGGAAATCAGTCCTGAATATTCATTGGAAGGACTGATGCTGAAGCTGAAGCTCCAGTACTTTGGCCACCTGATGTGAATAAGAGCTGACTCATTGGAAAAGACCCTGATGCTGGGAAGGACTGAAGGCGGGAGGAAAAGGGGATGACAGAGGATGAGATGGTTGGATGGCATCACCGACTCAATGGATGTGAGTTTGAGCAAGCTCCGGGAGATGGTGACGGACAGGGAAGCCTGGCGTGCTGCAGTTCGTGGGGTCGCAAGTGGACTTAGCACCTGAAGAACAGCAGTCCCCCCAAAAATGTTTGGGTTGAGACACTCGGGTGTTTATATGCAAACACTCTGCCCACGAGTGAGCACAGCTCCTAAAGTTAAGTGCTGTTAGCACGGCGTGGTTCCGTGAGTGCTCACTCGTGAACTAGCCCTCACCTCGGTCAGGACTGGAGTCAGAGCTCTGTACCCTGAGGGCTCCGCTCGGTGGCAGGTAAACCTGCTTTGCACCCTGACTCTCGATTCT
This sequence comes from Ovis canadensis, assembly GCF_042477335.2. Lineage (NCBI taxonomy): Eukaryota > Metazoa > Chordata > Mammalia > Artiodactyla > Bovidae > Ovis > Ovis canadensis. The sequence continues at coordinate 3,745,388 of NC_091245.1, forward strand.
CCTGCCTCATCTGTAGGAAATAAAAGCGCCTTCCAGGGTCAGCCGTGTGATGGGGACTTTCTCTTTCAGACTCTTTTACTCAAGAATGTATGGAGGAGAAGTCTTTCTTCTGCCGAGTCAGGTGAGCCCAGTTCCTGAAGGTGGGGAAGGTGCGGGAGTGCCCTCGCCCCGCCGCCTGCCCAGGCCCCGTTCTCTGGGGTGGAGGCTCAGCAGGGGCACCTCTGCTGCATGGCACGCGTGTCCTGAAAAGTCCGCATGAAGACACGCTTCCATAGGCCAAGCCGTTCTGTTTCATTTTTTGGTCATGCTGCTCAGCTTGTGCGACCTTAGTTCCCTGCCCAGGGATCCAACCGGGGCTCTCGCAGTGCCAGCACTAAGCCCTAATCACTGGCCTGCCAGGGAAGTCCCGAGTCACATTTTAAATGTGCCTGGGGAGTTAGGAGAGACGGGCCAACCGTGGGGTGACTGACCCGCTCCTCGAGAAGAACGTCAGCCAGGGCAGCCCAGACACATATCTGTCACCTGGGAAATTGGCTAGCTCCCCTCCCCCGCTTGGAAAGACATGAACCCCAGGTTCTGTGAGGACTCCAGAAGCTTGTGTAGCCTTTGGTCTGGGTGTGTTTTCTCAGGGAGAGCCCATAGCTTTCCCCACAGGTTCTGTAATGATCCCAGAAGCTCATGTAGCCTTTGGTCTGAGTGTGTTTTCTCAGGGAGAGCCCTTAGCTTTCTGAACAGCTCTGTGAAGACCCTGGAAGCTCATGAAACCCTTAGTCTAAATGTATTTTCTCGGGGAGAGCCCACAGCTTTCCCCACAGGTTCTGTGAGGACCCTGGAAGCTTGTGTAGCCTTTGGTCTGAGTGTGTTTTCTCGGGGAGAGCCCACAGGTCGGTGGCCCTGAATCAAGGGACCCGTTGAACGTCCGGCTACAGTGTCAGGAGTGACTCCAGCCAGAGCTGGGTACCCTCAGGAGTTGGGGCTAGGACCCTCGCACTGGAGCAGCAGCCCTTCCCCCAGTTAAAGTGCAAACTGCCCCAGAGAAGGGCCCCGGAAGCAGTCCCATTGCTCAGGCCAGTGGCTGTCTGATGGTCGCCTCACTGTCCCCAGACGTCTGAGCGCAAGGACAGAGGAGCAGGGTGGTGGGTCGCAGACCCATTTGCAGGCTGGAGGCACAAATCAGAAACCAAGGGAGCGTGCCTGACTCGGGCTGGGTGAGGGGCCCGGCTCGGCTCCGTGGACATCTGTGCAATAAGTAAAGGACTGCTGAGACGCAGCAGCCGCTGTTGGGGGAGAGGTAACCAGCAACAGAGGACGAGTCCGTCTGCGCTAATCCCCAGCCTCTCCTCCCGCCCTCCTCTGCAGTGTCGGCAAAAACCACGAGAGCGAGATCCGCTACCACCCGTTCCGCATGACGCCCTACCTGGCCCAGGTGCGCGAGCATCAGGGCGCGGAGAGCCAGCTTTGCTGCGTGCTGCTGGCGGAGAGAGTGCACTCGGGCTATGAAGGTAACGGGCCAGCCTGCTCCCCGGCTTCCGTGCGAGGCTCAGATGTGTGTCTGTAAGGCGGGCTCCCGGTGCCCGCCTCTCCCAGCCTCAGGCAGGGTCTCGCCCCCTCCAGACTCGGTCGCCACCCACCTGTGTCACTGTAGCCCCTCCACACCTCCCCCCTGTCGGCCAGAGGCTCTGGGCCCGCATCGCTCACTGGGTCCAGGCGTCACTGGACTGTGTTTGCCCTCCCCTTCCCCGGCCACAAACTTTGTTCTAATATAACCACATTCGAATCAGAAGTCTGTGCGAAATTCTTTTCTTTCAGCCCCTAGAATCCCTCCTGAAAAGAGAATTTTTACGACCACACATTCGCCAAATTGTCTGTTCCAGGACGTGGACCAAAGGTAAGCCAGGCAGCACGGGTCCCCACCCCACCCAGCCAGCTCTCCCCTGCCCTCCCGCTGGCCTTGGAGTCAGTGCCGTGCCCTTCACAGCAGCAGGTTCCCCGCCCCAGATAGTTTCTGGCTCATCACTGTCTTGGCAGTTACTTAATAACTAAATAAAGCTCAATGAATTTTTGTGATTTTGATGTTGAAGCTATTTAGCAAAAGCTCAGGCTGCGTGTTGTGTGTAATAAACAATGGAAACACTCCACTACACGTAGACAATGAAATAATTATGGAATCACACTAAAACCTCCTAAGATATGGACGCTACATAGATGAGACATGCTGGGGAGCTGGTCATCATTCTAGCTGAGCCTGTCTACATACCCTGGTCTAAACCTGGTTCTGAAGTCGGGCGCACACATCAAGACTGGTGCAGCCAGTGCTAGGACTGAAGCTGAAGGCACCCTGGCAGGGCCCCAGCAGAGGTGCGTCTCCAGCCTGCCTGCCACAGGCCGCTACAGGGAGGGGCCACCACCATACCTCTGCCCAGAGCCCTCCCGTGCTCCCTGCCTGGGTCCTCCACGCAGGGTGCTGTAGTCGGTGCCCATGGCCCTGCTAGGGTCGGGAGCACTGACCGTTCTGAGGGCTCTGGGTTCACGGGTGTGGCTCAGGGTCCCTGTGTGACTTCCTCAGCTCCTAGGTATGGGCATGAAGACACAAAGAATGCTGCTGCTGTTTCTGCCAGCAGGGCTCTGGGAGAAGTCTCCTGGGAAGACCCACAGGGAGCTCGCTTGGCTTTCTGCAGGGTGTCTGTGCAGGGTCAGGCGCCACCCCCCCCGACCTGCACCAGGCCCAGGGACACTGGGTGCCCCCGCCCCTGGCTGCAGGCAGCCTGCTCTCCGGCAGCCAGGCCCATCAGCCTCCCCAGCCCCAGGCTGCTCAGGTGTGCGTGACCAGCCACCTGCAGCTTTGAGGTGTAGGTTCCAGGCCCCATGTGGCCCTGGGGAGCAGGATCCTGGAGGTTGGGGCCTAGGAGCTGCATTTGTGAAGCAACCCCAGGATAGTTTTTATACCTCCAAAAGCCTAACCATTCCTGCCTGCAGCTGCCCCAGGTGTCCACTCATTTGTGTGCAGGAGGCCTGCTGAGCTGGTCACTGTGGGCCAAGAGGCTGCAGAGCCTGGCTCAGTAAGCCCAGCAGACAGTCCAGCCCACGGAGCCCAGGCTGACCAGGGCTCCTTTCCCCTCCTCCTCTGCTTTCTCCTCCTCCCCCTCTGGCCAGGATGTGCTGTACATCCTGTCCAAAGGAAAATACCAGGCTCAGAACGTGCTCCAGGCAAGAAAGAGGCAATCAAAGAACTCCCACGAGGAAGTTCTCCCCACACAGAACAGGGAGGCTTTGCTCTAAGGAAAGAAGGAGCTGCTCCACGTGAGCAGAAGTCAGCTTGAGAAACAGCTGCTGGGATGAAAGGGAGACCGGCCTGCTGAGAAGGGAGACTGAGATGCCACTCAGAACAGGAGCTGAGCCACCAGAGGGTGCGGGACTCACGAGGGGGCGGGACTCACAAGGGTCAGGACCCACAGTGGGGACAGGACTCACAGAGGCAGAAGGGGGGACTACAGAAGTCCAGTGTAAAACGTTGCCCAGAAAGCAAAACAGCTGCACCCAGGGAAGACCTGATGGGCACGGGGCAGGGTGCCAGTCGGCGATGGCAGCTCCTGGGGACCAGACACCGTAGCCGCAGGTAGGGCAGGAGGAGGATGCCTGGAGCTGGGGAGATGCCCACGGGCAGGGCTGCCCTGGTCCGGGCAAACTTGCTTCAGAAAGTCCGTGTCAGGCCGTGTCTGGCCAAACTCGGGACACCCTAAAAGGAAAAGCTCTTAGAAGAAAACAAAAACGTTGTCATGATGGGTTCTTTCAGGAAGTCAGCCTCAGGTCTAAGCACTGAGCCTATGATGGGCCTGGCTTCTGGTCGCAGACCCTCAGTGATGCTGCACCCTCAGTTTGCCAATTAAAGAAAAGCCTGACTGTTGCCTCATCAGCACTGGTACCCAGATTTGGTCTTTAGGGAGTGGGGAGCCGGCCTCGTTCCTGGAGATGAGGAGATGATGGGCCGGCCACCGCTCCTGGAGGCCGTGTTCTGGCTGGCATCCTGAGCGCAGCCGTGACCCCGCGTCGCTTGCCTTGCAGGGCCGTCCCTCTTCTGGGCCACCTGCCCCAGGACCTGATCGAGACCCCCGTGCTCGTGCAGCTGCACCCCAGCGACAGGCCCCTGATGCTCGCCATCCACAAGAAGAGTAGGTCCCCTCCTTGCAGTCCTTCCGGGGGGTGTAGGCAAAGCTAGTGCAGTCTGGGGGTGTCTTCCCGAGGTCAGCACCCACCAGGACCGGTCCAGGGGGCTGCGGGCAAGGGCTGTCCCACCACCTGCCTCGAGTCCTGGTGGTTGAGAGTAGCCCACCGTCTGAGTCCTCCGTGTCCCGTTTTGATTGTTGGCTGCACCAGCAGGGAGGAAGAGAGGAGACAGGGTCAGCTGGCAGGGTTTGGGCGAGTAGGGTGGTTGGCCCAAGCCAGGGGCGTGGACAACCCCGGTCCTACAAGCCCACAGACACAGCCGACACTGAGTATCCTGCTGGGAGAAGACCAGTGAGGCTCGCAGGGACGTGTCCTAAAATCCACAAGGACACTGCTGCAGGCAGCCTCATGTGCAGCCTAAAGGAAAACAAGATCCAGAGCAGCGGCTTTGAAGGGGTATTGGTGTCTCCAGAGTTTTCAAATGATTCCAAAATTGAGTGCATCTCCACGTGTCTTGTACTGCAAGCACCGGCTGCATCTGCTCACATCCCGAACTCTGTCCTCCCTCCCCTAGTCGTGCAGTCTGGGGGGCAGCCCTTCGACTACTCCCCGCTCCGGTTCCGCGCCCGAAATGGGGAATACATCACACTGGACACCAGCTGGTCCAGCTTCATCAACCCCTGGAGCAGAAAGATCTCCTTCATCATTGGGAGACACAGAGTGAGGCTGTAAGTGCCCCCAGGGCTGGGGCGCGGGGAGCTGGGAGGGGCCGACCCAGGCCACCTCCTACCACGCACCTGCCCCCCGGGGGGCGGGGCCTCCCCCAGGTGGAAGGGGAGCGGGCAGGTGGCAGCCCAGGGGGTCTGCAGGGAGGAGGAGGCAGGGGCCCGACTCACGGAGACAATGGAAACCCGGCAGGGGGCCTCTGAACGAGGACGTGTTCTCTGCCCCGCCCGGCCTGGAGGAAAAGGCCCCACAGCCCGGCGTACAGGAGCTCACGGAGCAGATCCACCGGCTGCTGCTGCAGGTGGGTGCAGTGCCCCCTGCCCCCTAGACAGCCCGGAGCCGCCCTCAGACCAGGCTCCGCCCCCCTTCCCAGGCCCGTCTCCCGTTTCCAGCGCCACCCTGCACCCTCGCACTGGTGTCCGCAACTCGCAGCCCTGGGCCAGTGGGTGGGGGCATCCCTCCAACTCGGGAAGCCGAGCTGGCCCCAGGGGACTGGAGAAGCCCCCTCCCGTCCTTAGGGACACAGCCCTCAGGAAGAATTCCTGTGAGCACCTGGGCCCCAGGAACAACTTCCTGCTTCTCGGTGCCCAGGGGCTGGGGTACTGTCAGGCACCTTGTTTTGTCTCTCAACCCCGTAGCCATGGAGTCCCTGGGGACTGGGATCCAGGCCCGGCCCCATGGCTGGAAGCAGGGAGCCCACCACCGCCCGACCCTGGGCCCAAGCCCGGCCCCACCTGGTGCCCACGGAGGGCCACCGCCCCCCAGCAGGTCACGGCCTCTCTGAGAGTCAGCAGGGGACCACGTGCCACCTGTCCAGACTCCTCCTGCCGCTGTCTCCACAGCCCGTGCCCCACAGCGGCTCCAGCGGCTACGGGAGCCTGGGCAGCAACGGGTCCCACGAGCATCTCATGAGCCAGACCTCCTCCAGCGACAGTGCCGGCCAGGAGGACCCCCGCCGGAAGAGAGCCGTACGTGCCCCGCGGCCCCCTCTGCCCAGCACCTGGGACACGGGTGACCGTGCACTCTGAGGCCAGTCCTCGCTGGGGCCAGGCCTGTCTGACCTCAGCTGCTTCTGGCTGCTCTAAACTCGGCTCACCTGAGACTCACTCCAGCCTTGAAAGGGTGGGAGCAGCTGCACGCTGTGGCTACAGGTGTGGGTGAGAACTGTTTAAAGCAGGCAAATCAGACAAAAGTGAAGATCAAACTGTAGGATTAGGGTTAGAAAGAAGACAGTGTAGCCTAACGTTCACTTTATTTCTTATTCTTCAGTATCGTAAAATCTGCTTTGTTTGGGTCTCAGATCTCATACAGAGCTTGCTTCTCTGTTGCTGTGGAGAAGGAAATGGCAGCCCACTCCAGCTCTCTTGCCTGGAGAATCCCATGGAGAGAGGAGCCTGGTGGGCTGCAGTCCTTGGGGTCGCAAAGAGTCGGACACGGCTGAGCGAATTTGCTTCACTTTCTCTGCTGCTGGGGCTGGCTGGGCTTTTCTCTTTCTCAGTCTGTCGGGCACAGGTTGCAGGGTCTCCTGGGGTGAGTAATGTGTCCATTCGTTTTTGTTTTTCTTCAAGGAAATTTGTAAGAATGGTAACAAGGCCAAAAGCAAAAGTCATTATCCTGATGAATCTGGAGAACAAAAGAGCAAGCCAGCTTCAGGTACCAAATGATCCAGCATTTCCTTAGCGAGGCTTCAGTGTGGCGAGATGGGGAGGCGGGTATGACTCACTCTGGACACAGGGAATTTCCCCTTCGAGTTGGACTGTTCGCTTCCGTGCTGACACAGGGCTCGGCCTGGGGTCCACACCACAGCCCCTGTCCAGATGGCCCTGTTCCCGGAGGCCCACGAGGTGTGGCCAGGTGTGCGCCTCCGCCCCACGACCCCCTGGTCCCGCTCTGCAGAGTGGCCCTGGGTCACGTGAGCAGACACTCGCCCGGGGGCTGCCAGCTGTCTGAGGTGGGGGTGCCGACTCTGCTCTGGGCTCCCCTGCTGCACCCCAGGCCGGATCCCACTCACCGTGTGACAAGTCACGTTGGAAGAGACCGACCCTTCCAAGGCCAGGAATATTGATGGACCACAAAGCTCCTGTGATCTTCAGGGGTTCATGTAGGAACTGGCCTTTCCCACTGTGGAGTCCCTGAACCTGAGGACAGCCCAAACTGAGTGGGGACAAGAGAGCTCCCTCCGCTGGCCTGGCGGGGTTGCCTGACTCCCAGGCTGGCCCCGGGGTCTCTGCGTCGGTGCGGCACATGCTGAGCCCCGGCCTTACCTTTCAGTAGAACTGAAATGCTCTGTAACCTTACAGTGGGCACTGGGGGAAACAGGTATTAACAGAAAGAACAATGTTGTCGTTGCTCCAGAAACGCAGAGCGGTTCCCCGACTCCAATGAAAGCTGCTGCGGCTGCGGAGAAGGACAGCTCCGGGGCCAGCCTGCCCGAGGCCAGCCCTCCCGAGGGGCTGGCCTGCAGGGACCCGCCGGCCGCTTCCTACCAGCAGATCAGCTGCCTGGACGGCGTCATCAGGTGCCGCCCTTCTGGCCTCCCTCCCTGCCAGTGGCGCCCGCGGTTGGGCTCTCGGTTACATGAAGCCCTTTCCGACCCGCCCGCAGGTATCTGGAGAGCTGCAGCGAGGCGGCCACCCTGAAGAGGAAGTACGAGTTCCCTGCGAGCCTCCCCACGCCCCAGGCCAGCGACAAGCGCCTGGCCCTCGCAGGCCCCGGGCCACACGCCGCAGGTACCGCGTCTGCTTGAGCTGTGGCCGCCTGGCCACTTATCCCCTCTCTCAGGATCAAGCCTTATCTGAGAGCCCAGGGCCCCTTCTCCCTTCCCCTGTGGGTTCAAGGACATGTGTGGGGGTGTCAGCTGTTGACATAAATAACCAAAATGGCTCAGAACCTCCTTACCAGCCAGAGGTAGAGGTGATTCTGGACTTAGAGGACAGGATCCCCGGGGCTGCCAGAAGCCAGGGTGTTATCGGGTGGGCCCATTTCTGTGTCTCAGAGGAGGACTGGCCTCTGAGTGTCAGCGGCCGCAGGAGTCAGAGGAGATTGGATGTGTGGTTATCACCAGTGGTCCTCACCAGGACCACAAGCAAGGTCTCCACGGTTGATGGAAGCCCGGGCGACTGGTGGAGCTTGCCCCAGCCCACAGAGGGAGCCCAGCTGCTCGCCTGCCCTCAGTAGAGGGGCCCGGGCCACAGAGGGGAGCTCCCCACAGGCCTCGGCAGAGGCCCCGAGCCCAGGCGCCTGCCTCCTCCCAGAGGACGCGGGGTGTCAGGGTGCCGCCGTCCCCATTCGGAGTCCCCTGTCTCTGCCGTCCCCCCAAGGGCACGGTGTCCCCTGGCAGGGCGAGTGCAGACTTGAGCCCCCGGGTCCTGGCGTGCCCCCAGCCGGCCTCTGTGCTGCGTCTCCGGGCAGCTCACCTTTATCGCGGGTTTGCATCTGCTTCCCTTTTTCTCCTGTAAAGAGGCAGCAGCGCCCTCCCCAGTGAAGAGCCGCACGGACGTGGGCGCACGGCTGACGTCGCTGACGCTGCCCGGCAAGGCAGAGAGCGTGGCGTCCCTCAGCAGCCAGTGCAGCTACAGCAGCACCATCGTCCACGTGGGCGACAAGAAGCCGCCGCCAGAGCTCGGTACGCACGAGTCCTGGGCGATGGCAGGAGCGGTCGGACTCTGACAGTAGAGAGCGGGAGCTTTGCCGCGCGTCCCCAGATCCTCTCTAAGTGTATCTGAGTGCAGAGCCCAGTAAGGGGGTGTCCAGGGAGTCCAGGCACGTGCCGTGCAGGGTGGGGGTGGCGACCCTTGCCTCCGCCCCCGCCACACTCCTCCTGGGACAGGCGTCCACTCAGGTGTCAACACAGAGGGGCTTCCTGGGAGCGAGCAGGGATGCCAGGACTCCCCCTTGCTTGGTGCCGAGAGAACCCCAAGGATGAGGCCCCCCGACCTCCCGACTGCCGTGGGTGGGGTGGCGAGCCGGGCCTCCCCTGTTGGAGGACAGGAGCCAGGACAGGACAGCCAAGGGCGACACGCTGAGCTGTCCTTCCGACACCTAGAGGAGAACCAGCCTGAACTTGTTCTTTGCTTGGAAGAAGGGCATGATGAGGGGGAGAGTGCACGTCAGAGGGTCCGTGGCCAGCCCCCTCAGGATGGCCCATAGTCCCATGGCCCCATGCTGCCTGCCCCCGCGGTTCTGCTGACCACACTGCTGGGCCCGTGCTCATAAGCCAGGACAGGGCCGGGCACCTCCTGTGCTCCGAAAGCCCAAGACAGCCTGGAGTGTCTTCAGCGTCAGAGGCTGAAACCCCAGGTGCCCCCAGGTTAGAGGACGGATCAGTTAGAGGGCAGATTCCCGAGCCCCCACGTGACGCAGCTTCGTGTCCCCGCTTGTTGCCTTTGCTTGGTAGCTTTCTCAGAAAGCTGAGCAGGCGCGTCTTGAACGTCAGCCCCATGCTGTGGGCGTCGTGCGGGGGTCTTCTGTGGGAGACTCTGTCCTTTGTGGGAGTGGTGCGCATTTTCTCAGCCATTCTCGGGCAGAAGGGCCCCTGTGGATGAGAGCTCCACGTCCGCTGTTCCAGAGCTGCTGGGAGATGCTGCTGCGAGCGGGCCCGAGTCTCTGGAGTGCCCGGCAGGCCCTGCGCTGCCCTGCGGCCTCAGCCAGGACCAGGAGGCCTTCTGGAAGCTGGGCCTCACCAAGGAGGTGCTGGCCGCCCACACCCAGAAGGAGGAGCAGAGCTTCCTGCTGCGGTTCCGGGAAATCAGGAAACTCGACGTTTTCCAGTCTCGCTGCCATCATTATCTGCAAGAAAGGCCCAAGGGGCACTTGAGCAACAGGAGTAAGTGATGACGTCTGAACTAAAAGTGGGTTTTATTGTTGTTCTTTTTTTAAACTTTGTTCTTAACGCTGCTGCGTCCCGTGAGGCTTTCAGATGGTGAGCGCCCCCTGTTTAGGACACCTGCGTTTGTAAGATGCTGTTGGAGCTTGAGCAGTGACACTTTTGGGGATGTCACCTGCGTTCCCAAGGGAACCGTGCTATAAACAGTGGTGACAGGCCCACCTCCCCCACTGTGGAGCACAGGGCCGGGCAACTGTCCTCCTGCCTTGCCAGGCATTCTCTGCCTGGGTGGCCCCACCCCTCTCCCTCCCTCAGAGAACCAAGGGGGCGAATTCACCACCCAGGGAAGGAGCATTTGACGTCAGGCTCCTGAGGAAGCAGGGATCCCAGATGATGCTGCAGAAGGAAAGGGCGCCCTTTCTCCCCAGAATGCACACCCTCCTGGCGGGTTGGCCTTGCCATTGGGGCCCAGACTCCAGGGCCAGACAGAGCGTGGGGGGTCTGAAGAGCCAACACGGGGCTGCGGTGGAGCAGGCTGGCTTCCTCGCCCCTCGTCTGGTCCAGGAGCCGGGCTCCCAACCCCCAACTGCCTTCTTGGGCCCTGCGGTCAGGGCCAAGCTGGTTGGAGATGCCAGCTCTCTCCTGGGCTCCAGGCCCCGAAACAAGGATCAGATCTATGAGCCCAAGGCGCCCACACCGCGAGGGCCCAGCGCCCCTGGCCTCTGGGCAGATGTGCCGAGACGGGTGTCCCAGGAGTGACAAGCTGGCCCTGCTCTTGAAGATTATGCCATTCCCGCTCTTCTTTCTTCCTTCCTACCTGGACCCAGGGTTACTGAAGGCACACAGGGAACCTCTGGAAATCAGAAGCCAGGGCCCCACCTCCCCAGCCCCAGCTTGGTGCAGAGTCCCAGCGCTTGCCAGCCCCAGCTTGGTGCAGAGTCCCAGCGCCCCCTAGCCCCAGCTTGGTGCAGAGTCCCAGCGGCCCCCAGCCCAGCTTGGTGCAGAGTCCCGGCGCCCCCCAGCCCCAGCTTGGTGCAGAGTCCCGGCGCCCCCCAGCCCCAGCTTGGTGCAGAGTCCCGGCGCCCCCCAGCCCCAGCTTGGTGCAGAGTCCCAGCGCCCGCCAGCCCCGTTGGCCCAGCAGCTTGTGCAGTGCCCCTGCCGCCCAGCTGTCCCCAGCAGCCCCGCCCAGACCCGGAGCCCAGCACTGCGACTCCCAGTCACAGCAGGAGACGGACTCTTGCAGGAAGAGCACTAGGCAGACAGGCTGGCGGCAGAACCCCCACCCGCGTGGCCGTTCGCGCCAGGCCGGCCCATTTGCCCTGGTATGTGGCACAGCTGGCAGGGGCCAGCCCCACACGCCCGCTGCCAGAGCCCCCAAGTTACCCTCTGTGACATTAGAAGAAAACCTGAGGTTCCTGGGGCCCTCCCACTGCCTGTGCCCCACCCACCAGGCTCAGTGTGACCCCCTGGCCCACAGCACCCCCAGTCCCAGCCAGTGCCCAGGGGAGGAGGGGGGACATGCCCTGTGTCCCCCACACCACAGGTTGAGTCCCTACAGCCTCCTGAGGACGGCCCCTCTCAGCAGGCCTTGTGTCAGAGGAAGACCTGTGTGCCTTCAGCCTTTTGACTCCACAGGCATGGACCCAGGCTCCTTTGGCAGATGAACCAGGAAACATCTCTTCTTAAAAATGATGTCTTAAAAACATCTCTTTTTAAAAGCTTGTAAAGTTGAGATATGAGGTTAGATGAGATCAGTGGTTCTGCCTTTCAGTTCATTTCAGTCCCTCACTCTTGTCCGATTCTTTGTGACTCCATGAACTGCAGCACGCTAGGCCTTCCTGTCCATCACCAATTCCCAGGGTTCACCCAAACCCATGTTCATCAAGTTGGTGATGCCATCCAGCCATCTCATCCTCTGTCGTCCCCTTCTCCTCCCACCTTCAATCTTTCCCAGCATCAGGGTCTTTTCAAATGAGTCAGCTTTTCGCATCAGGTGGCCAAAGTATTGGAGTTTCAGCTTCAACATCCATCCTTCCAATGAACACTCAGGACTGATCTCCTTAGGATGGACTGGTTGGATCTCCTTGCAGTCCAAGGGACTCTCAAGAGTCTTCTCCAACAGCACAGTTCAAAAGTGTCAATTTTTTGGCACTCAGCTTTCTTTATAGTCCAACTCTCACATCCGTACATGACTACTGGAAAAACCATAGCTTTGACTAGACTGACCTTTGTTGGCCAAGTAATGTCTCTGCTTTTTAATATGCTGTCTAGGTTGGTCATAGCTTTTCTTCCAGGAAGCAAGCATCTTTTAATTTCATGGCTGTAGTCACCATCTGCAGTGATTTTGGAGTCCAAAAAAATAAAGTCTCTCACTGTTTCCATTGTTTCCCCATCTATTTGCCATGAAGTGATGGGACCTTATGCCATGATCTTAGTTTTCTCTTTTTTTTAATTTAATTTAATTTAATTTTTTTACTTTGCAATACTGTATTGGTTTTGCCATACATTGACATGAATCCACCACAGGTGTACATGAGTTCCCAATCCTAAGCCCACTTTTTCACTCTCCTCTTTCACTTTCATCAAGAGGCTCTTTAGTTCTTCTTCACTTTCTGCCATAAGGGTGGTGTCATCTGCGTATCTGAGGTTATTGATAATTCTCCCGGCAGTCTCGATTCCAGCTTCTGCTTCTTCCAGTCCAGCGTTTCTCATGATGTACTCTGCATATAAGTTAAATAAGTAGGGTGACAATATACAGCCTTGACGTCCTCCTTCCCAGTTTGGAACCAGTCTGTTGTTCATGTCCTGTTCGAACTGTTGCTTCTTCACCTGCATACAGGTTTCTCAGGAGGCAGGTCAGGTGATCTGGTATTCCGAAGTCTTTAAGAATTTTCCAGTTTGTTGTGATTCACACAGTCAAAGTTTTAGTAAAGTCAGTGAAGCGGATGTTTTTCTGGAATTTCCTTGCCTTCTCTATGATCCAGCGAATGTTGGCAATTTGGTTTCTGGTTCCTCTGCCTTTTCTAAACCCAGCTTTTATATTTGGAAATTCTTGGTTCACATACTGCTGAATCCTAGCTTGAAGGATTTTAACTCTCATTGTGTCGCTATTATTTTAGCTGCTCCCAGACTAAGAAATACCTCTGGAATAGACTCCTCTTGGAAAAAAAACGGGAAAAACCGAAAACTGAAGTCCAAACGTGTCAAGCCTCGCGACTCCTCGGGCAGCACTGGGTCTGGGGGGCTGGCGCCCCAGCGGCCCCCACTGGTCGGCCTGAACACCACGGCCTGGTCCCTGTCGGACACGTCACAGTCCAGCTGCCCAGCGGTGCCCTTCCCTGACCCAGTGCCAGCGTACTCCCTGCCCTTGTTTCCAGCCCCAGGAATAGTGCCCACACCAGGGACCGTGGCCACAGGGTCCGGGGCTGCCCACACCAACCTGGCGGTGCCCATGGACGCCCACCAGGCGCTCAGGGCCCAGCCCCCGCCGTTCGCCGGCCCCGTGGCCCCCGTCGTGGCATTGGTCTTGCCTGGCTTCTCCTTCTCCCCGGTGACCCCAGCCCTGCCCGCAGCCTTCTTCCCCGACCAGCGGAACTTTGCATCTGAGATGCCTCCTGCCTCACAGCCCGACTTCTTCCCCAATCGGACCTCAGCCCCCAAACAGCCGTGCCCATGTGCCCCGGCAGAGCGAGGGGAGTCCACGTCGCGGGTGGCCACCCCGGGAACCCCGCCCTCGGCCGTCGGGCTCCCAGACAGGACCTCCCCGGCACTCTTCCAGTCCCGCGGAAGCTCACCACTGCAGCTCAACCTGATGCAGCTGGAGGAGGCCCCTGAGGGCACCGCGGCAGCCACAGGGGCTGTGGGGACCGTGGGTGCCGGCGCCAACTGCAAACCTGGCTCGTCCTGGGACTGGCAGCCCCAGTCACCTCCAACCGTAAGCACCTCCTGATGCCCTTTGTCTAAAGCTGGTGGCAGACTCGGGTGCCGGGGCAGGCTCTGCACCCCCTCATGCCTGACACGCTTCAGTTTGGGCACAGATTCGTGTGCCAGACATGAGCATGTTCCCAAGGCCCTGTCACAGTAGACCTGTGACTCTAACCGTCCTGGGACCTGAAGAGAGAGAGATGGCCGGCAGATGCGGTGTCCAGACAGCCACAGGGACTTCATAACGCATCATCAGGGGCCTCCGGGTGTTAGGTGGATACTTCGAGGATGGAGCCATCAGGTTAAATGCCAGAGCAGAGGCTCCTCGGAGGGGGACTGGCAGCAGAGGGCCTCTGGTGAAGGACCGGAGCCGGAAGGAGCTGGGAATCGGTGCTCAGTCTCCGTCCTCCCAGGTCTTGAGGACACAGGCATGTACGCTTACTTGGTTCATGAAACGGCTGTGTGATTCCCAGCTAACGCGTCTGTGTTCTGAGAGCCGAGGCAGGGCTGTCCGTGAGCCGTCCCCCAACACCTGTGTCCAAGGCAGGGCCACCTGAGTTCCCACCCCCCACCTGTGTCCAAGGCAGGGCAGTCCTTGAGCCCCCCAACACCTGTGTCCAAGGCAGGGCCACCTGGGTTCCCACCCCCCACCTGTGTCCAAGGCAGGGCAATCCATGAGCCCCCCAAAGTGGGGCCGCGTGGGCCCCCCAACACCTGTGTCCAAGGCAGGGCCACCTGGGTTCCCACCCCCCGCCTGTGTCCAAGGAGGGGCCATGTGGGCCTCCCCCTGCCGGTGCTCTGGGAGAGGAGGTGGAGACAGGGGCCCCCAGCACCTCTGCTGCCTGCCTGGCGTGCAGGCTGGTTCTGAGGACTGGCAGGCTGGGCACTCCCAGGCCGGGCCCGTGGTGCCCCCGGCTGGCCCTGCTCTCGGGGTGCAGGAGGCAGAGCCCGCCGCTGGGAGGGGCGCCTTTGGGTGCTGTTGAGGCGCGGTCCTGCCTCTGTGTCCACTCGGTGGAGAAATAAGTGTAAGGCTTGGATTCCCACCGGGGCTCCAGGAGCCACCGTCTCTCAAGGGACTCTCCCAAAATGGAACCCAATCAAACGTCATCCTTTCCACTTCTGAGAAGCGAGCTGGGTTCCGGGAAACCGAGGGTCTGTGCCCATGGCCCATGGAGGAGGGGCCGGTAGTCTGAGGAGCCTCCGTCCCCTCCCCCACCTCCACTTTGCACGGAGACCTGACTGGGTGTCCCCTCCCTGTTCCCCCAAGCACGCGGAGCCGGCGGATGCCCCGAACAGCGACGCCCTGTCCTCGTCCAGCGGCCTCCTCCACCTGCTGCTGCACGGGGACCTCTGCTCGGCCACAGGCTCCGCGCTGTCCGGGAGTCGGGCCTCCGCCACCTCCTGCTCCCTGGGCTCGGGCTCCCTGGGCTGCGATGCGTCCAGAAGCGGGCCAGGTAGGTGGGGGGTGCCGGGAGCCCTGAGTGGGGTGGAGGGTGCAGTTGACGTGTGTTTGGAAGACCCCCACGTGACGCACCTGGGTGTCCTTGGCTCTCTGAATCCGAGGGCACCAGTCGCCCCAGAGCCTCAGGCTGCCGTGTTGCTGGGCCCAGCGTCAGGGTCCTTCCTGACTGCGCAGCTTCCGGCTGCACCCCGAGCGGCTCCTCGGAGCCTCACATGGGCCACAGGCCCCCTCCTCCTGCCTCATGGCCAGGCCCGGCTCCCTCTGTCACCTGTCACTCCCCGCATCGGTGGGCACAGCAGGCCCCGCACCCCCGTCCCTGGCTGGACCGTCCCTGGGGCTCCCCGCGTGTGCCGGGAGGGCAGGCAGTGCTGCACCGTCCGAGCGGCTCCCCTGGTGGGCGCTGGTGTGTGGCCTCAGGCAGTACCGGCCAGGGTGGTGCAGTGTGGCCCGGAGCTGCCCGGCGAGAGCAGCGCACACGCATGTCCCCAGGCTGTAAGCGCCCCGATTCCCTCACCTGGGCAGAGCCCCCTTCCCCCAGGAGGCCAGGGAGGGGAGAGCACAGCCTCTTAGATGGGGCCCTGCCTGGACCCCCCGGCCTCGCCAGCAGAGAGTCACCTCCGTGGTTCCTGCTGACACTCGCTCTTTAAATGATTTTTAAATTATCATCCAGAGAATTGGACCGTTGGAAAAAGAGAAGGGACAATCCCCCAACACGCACGGTAGCTGCCCTCCCCTTACAGGGGTGACTTGAGCTCGAGGTCGTGACCTGCGGCACTCTGTGTTTTAAAGGCAGCAGCGACACGAGCCACACCAGCAGGTATTTCGGAAGCGTCGACTCTTCGGAGAAAAACCATGGAGCAGCGGCGAAGGCGGAGGTGGGCGGGACTGAGCGCCTGCTCAGGGGTGTCCTCCAGGACCCCGTCTGGCTGCTGATGGCCGACACGGACGACAGCGTCAGGATGACCTACCAGATGCCTGCACGGTAGCCGCTCGCCCCTCCTGGGACGGTGTGGGGCTGGGCTCGGGATCCCCCCAAACTGTGAGGCCAGAGGACTTCCCCCAGCCTTATCTCAGATGGAGCGGAGGGCACCGCTAGAAGGGGCCCCTCCAGGTGGCTGGCCGGCCGCACGGAGCCCTGTGGAGGCCCTGCTCCCAGCCTCCAGGCCCACTGCTCCAGGGGCCCCCCGGCTGTCACTTGCCGTGTACGAAGCATTTGTGCCAGTGTCGCCTCTTTTGCTCTGCTGCCAGTAACCCTGTGTGGTCAGTGGTGTGTGTGTGTCTGTCTGTCTGTCTGTCTGTCTCAGAGATGCAGAAACCAAGAGTCAAGGTGGTGACCATCCCAGGCCGCCAGTTACTCTTCAGGGAGCCTGGTCTGTGCCTCAGTTCTGACCACTCCAAGGAACCTGGAGCCCATTAGGGTCCCTGACCCTGTGCAGTGCCCCCTTGGTGGGGGTGATTTACCCCAAGGCTCAGAACAACCAGGGCTCTGGGCCAGGCCAGCCTGGGGCTCCGTCTCCAGGGCCGCTGCGAGGCAGGCCAGGGTAGCAGGTGGCAGGGAGGGCTTATCTACTCTCCACCTCGCTGGTGATCACCACCTCACTGGTGAGAAGCTCCCAGGTGCAGAAACAAGTGTTTGCAGGTACTCAGCTCCTGTGGCTGATCTAAACTAAAATTAAAACCAGGACTTGGTGTATCGTTTTCATAGAAAAACTACAGATTATTTACTAGAGAGATTGTTACCTCCAATAGGGTAATTTAAGTGGAAAGGAAAGTTAAACAAAATCATCTAAAATTGCATGAGTAGGACTTCCCTGGGGTCCAGTGGTGAAGACCCCACACTTCCCCTGCAGGGGCCACAGGTTCCGTCCCTGGTCAGGGAAGATCCTCTATGCTGAGGAGTGTAGGCAAAAAAAAAGGATAAATTAATTAAAATAAAATTACGTGAATAATACTGGAAAGACTGGTACAAAATGAGCATATACTTTAAAAAAGATAACGCTTGAGGCATTCTAAAGCGTCCGTGTTTCTCACTATTTCGTGAAGAAACTTGGAGACGGTCCTGCAGGAGGACAGGGAGAAGCTGAAGGCACTGCAGAGGTTCCAGCCCAGGTTCACGGACGGGCAGAAGCAGGAACTGCAGGACGTCCACCCGTGGATGCGGTTGGGCGGCGTGCCCACGGCCATCGACGTGGCGGTAAGCTCTGGGACAGGGCGCTTCCTGACATGGTGTTCAAAGGCGCTGTACATTTAAAACTTTGAAGATTAGATAAGAGCATTGAAAAAAAAAAAAAACCACGACACTGTTAGATGTCCTTCAAAGAACTTCCTTCCAGTGGCTTTTCAAGGCTGCTTCCAAAAAGGTCTCCAAAATGTCTAATGTCAATCACATGCTGAAATTTGAAAATCTTTTGAGTTGTCTTCACAATTAAAACACAGACCATTTCTTCTATCCTAAGCCCTCAACATCCGTGTAGACCATAAGAAGCAGGGGACAGCGAGCCCTCCTCCCACTCTAAGCGGCTGCCCCCAGGCTGTCTGTTCCTTCTCGAGGGTGTCTCTGTACCCCAGCTCCCTTCTCCTGCTCACTTCCCCAGAATGGACACAGCCAGGCTCCGGGCTGCCCGGCCTTCTCTGTGCAAACTGCCCCGGCCCAGTCAGCTCCCGCCTCCGCACGGGAAGTGGCATCTACACGCAGAGCCCCACCAGCGTCCACCTCTGGGGAACTTCCCGGGTTTCCCCAGAGACAGCCTGCCCAGCCACTCTCTTCCCACCCACGCCTCCAGGGCGACTCCGCGCCACTCCACTTGCTCAGACCACGGGCCTGGACTCCCCTCCTCTCGTACCCTGATAAAGTCCACCGGCAGGGCACGCTGGCCTAACCTTCCGGGGGGTGGAAAGCAGCCGCTTCCCATCGCCTCCAGCGTCACCACCCTGGTCCATGCCGCTGCTTCAGCGGGACTGCCAGCTGCGTTCTGCCCCCCGCACAAGACCACGTCGCTCCCCACCCCAGCCCTGCGCCCCTCCAGGGTCTCCATCCCGTGATCACAGGCAGAGGAAAGTGCCATAAAGCCGTTAAACCGTGTCGCCCCCTCCCCACAGCCCCCGTCCCCCTGCGTCCCCTCCTCTCTGGCTGTTCACTGAAGACCATCACGAGGCTCCTGCCCCAGGGCCTTTGTGCCTGCCCTGCCCTCCGCTTGGGGCTCCCCTCTCCTCACACAGACACACGCTCGCTCTGGCTTCCTTGTCTTTCCACATAGAGTTGTGTTATTGACCTACCGTCCCTGTGTGTGTATGTTGCTCAGTCGTGTCTGACTCTTCTGTGACCCCACGGACTGTAGCCCTCCAGGCTCCTCTGTCCATGGGATTCTCCAGGCAAGAATACTGGAGTGGGTTGCCATGCCCTCCTCCAGGGGATCTTCCCAACCCAGGGATCGAACCTGGGTCTCCTGCATTGCAGGCAGTTTCTTTACCATCTGAGGGACCTGGGAAGCCCCAGATGATTTACTGCTGCACAGCAAATAACCCCAAACTTAGTAGCTTAGAATAAGAACCATTTATTCTCCCCACTGTTTCTTGGGTTGGAATTTAAGAGCCGCTTAGCTGGGTGGTTCTGGCTCCGGTCCTCTCCTAAGGGTGGAAGATAATGGCTGGGCTCCTGCCTCCGGGGGCAGGACCGGAGCTGGGGGATCTGCTTCCGAGGGGGGTCCCTCCCGCGATGCTTGTGGGGGCTGGCTGTTGGCAGGAGGCCTCTGCTCCTTGCCGCGTAGATCTGACCTTGGCGCTGCTTCCGTGTCCTCAGGACAAGATCCCAGCCTCCCCTGAGGGCATGGGGCCGGGAGGCTGGGGGTCTGTGACAACCTGCATCACCTCCGCTTTGTTAGAGGCACGTCAGAGTCCAGGCCTCCTCCTCTGGAGGAAGGAATACCAAAAAATGTGTGGGCGTATTTTAAAGCCACTACAGTCGCTCTTGGTGGCCTTTTCTGAACGTTGACTGTAAAGTGACAGTCCTCACGTACCTCGTTCCACGCCAGCCCAGCACCTCCCGTCTCATAATACGCCTCGGAGCACCTCTGCTCCGGCTATTAGGAGGTCTCTAATGGGGTATGGATTTTCCTCTCTGTTCACTGCTGAATCCCGGTTCCTAGAACGAGCCTAGAGCACAACAGATGCTTAACAGGTAGGTGTTCAACATGAGGAGGAACAAATAAGTCGGTAGCTTGTTGCTGTCCCATTCTACAGATTAGAAAACTGAGGTCAGAGAAGGTAAGTACCACTCCAGGTCCGCAGGCAGGAGGAGGAGCACTGGGACCAGGGCCTCTGGTTGCTGCCCCCCACCTCACTGTGCAAAGCTGCCTCTCAGATAAGGTTCCCAGGGGACTCGGATCGGGGACGAAGCAAGCCCCACAGCCCAGTGGCACCTCCTTACCTGCCAGCAGCCTCATGGTGGACACCTGGTCACCAGCGCCTCGTTCAGACTGAACTGCTGTACCAAAGATCTCATTTTCGTTACTGATTTACATTTTTCTTTTAAGGGATGTGTTTACTGTGAAAACGAGGGAGAAGACAACCTCTGTGTGTCATACGAGGAAGACATCCCTACGCCGGGGCTCAGCGAAGTGACAGAGACCAAGGAAGGGGAGAGTGGGCCCGCCCGCGGCCCGGAAACGAGGGGCAGGCGCAGCGCCCCTCCCCAGGACGGCCGCGCCGCCAGCGACGTCCGCTAGGCGGCGCTCTGGGGCGGGGCCGGGTTCGCGCGCGTCTCCGGTGAGACGGACGAATACACTTTTGTGGCTTTTTTTGTTTTAGAAAAAAAACCCATAGTTTTCTGAAGGGGTGATTTAAAACCATGGAGGGCAGAAGACGTTTGCGAAGAAATGCTATTTTATATTTATGAATAAAATACAGATATAGGGTGTCAGGGGGCAGGGGAAGGAGACCTTCACTGTTCAACTCGAGCAAGACTGCCTGCCTCTTTGGGTGGGGAGGCGGCTGGGCGCCCCCACGCGTCCGCAGACGGGCCGTCCCGGGTCTGCCGGCTCCCGCGGGCCGTCCCCAGGCCGCGCCCAGGCTGCGCCCACCCGCCGGGGGTCCCAGGGGCGCCCCGCTGAGGAGCAGCGGTCCAGGGCTTGCCCCGCGTTTGTGTTTGTGTTTGGATCAGATCAAATTCTGTCCTCTCCGGGGGCGGCTTTTTCTGTAAATTATTTAGTCAGACTGATGTCTTTGAAACCTACCAAGTGGAGATCACAGCCTCTGCTTATTTTCTTTCAAAAACCTCCTTTTCAAAACGTTTCGCATTAAACGGTGCGTAGTTTGAGAAACCCGCGGCTTCAGCCCCCAGTGCAGCTGCAGCAAAAGGTTCATCTGACAGAGTGTGCGTCCAGGGCGAGTCAGGTTGAACTGCGGGCTGCGGATGAAAGAAACCGACAGGTTCCTGTGGCCAGCTCCACCACGGAAGTCACACGCCCTCGGAAACACGGCGCAGACCCTTCCGGGTGTTGCTGCAGCATCCGTGCATCCTGTTCAGACCAGGATGCCCGCGTGTCAGTGAAAGCGTGCTGCTGGCCCTCCCCGTCTCGGCACTTGGCCCTCCCAGCCAGGCTGTGACCGCCACGTTTGGGACTCGGCGCGTGTTGGTCCATCGTTGGCACTTGCCAGGCGTCAGCTCTGGCGCAGCCGAGCCAGCCACTCCTCCTGGCTGAGCTGGGCGCCCTGCACCCTTTTCATGAGCCTTCACTCACTGATGCCGCTTCCGGTCTCTGCAGAGACGTCCCCTATTGTCGTTGGCACTTTTGGGAGGACACCCGGGGAAGAGTGAGACCAGATTGCTCACCTTTTTGCAAAACCTCACATCGCATCGTATATCCCAAAGACAGCTTAGAAAAAATGTTATACTGGTCCCTGGAGTGAATGAGAAGCTGCCCGCGATGAAACGATTGGCTTCCAGTTGCACTGAGTCCGTAGCAACTTCAAAGAAAGCAGCTTCCCCCTGGCTGCCCCCGCCCATCCTTTGATGGAGAAGCAGCTACTAGAATAGGTGAAGCCTCCTTGTAATCCAGTTGGTTTTCATACTAAAATTATTTTATGCCTGAATATCAACCTTACTTTTCATAAATGCAAAAAGTTTAATTATTTTTTTAAACGTAAAAGCAGCATCTTCAGATCCCCAAGGCAAGGTGTAGTCTGTGAGTTTGTGTGGCGATCAGATGCTACAAACGGCTTCTTGCCTGAGTCAGATCATCGAGGGATAGTCAAGGTTGCATTGACTTTACCTGAACTGCCAAAAGGTTCTCTCCTGTCATTGAATGTTTACCATCAGCATTATCTTACTATTTATGTCTGTCTGTTGATTAGGTGCCATGTAGCTTCGACGCGTGCTGAGCAGTGGACTGTAGGAGCAGCTTGTGAAACTGTTTCCACGGTGCCAACACGCATCCAGTCTTGTTCTCTCTAGTGTGTGTGCTTACATGGGCGTTACGAGGCTTCCTCTCAATTTTAAACTGAGCCTTCTTTTTAATATATTCCCGAAAAGGTATGTAAATAAGCTCTCAGAGTCTGTGTAACAACACGTCAAGCCTTGCCGGACAAGTGGTTTGTTTATGCTCAAGCCAGACTTTCTTCACCCAGTGCAATATGTTTGTTGGGCTGCTTGTGTCTTTTTATGACTTTTTTGCCTTTTAGAAAATTGGTAAATAAAGCAAGTATATTTTTATTTTGTATATTTTTAATATAGCCCAGAGAAATAGGAGCCTGAGTTCTGTTCGTTTATTTCTTTTCTGCACGGTGTGTGAGATCTTACTTAGTTCCTGGACCAGGGATCAAACCTGTGCCTCCTGCAATGGAAGCACAGATTCTCAACCACAGGGAAGTCCCTATTTTTATTTCTGTATTTTTAATATAGCACAGAGGAATAGGAACCTGAATAGAGACAAAGATTATCAAGTGATTTTTCTAAGATGAACCCTAGAAATTCTGCTTTAGGAACTATTCTGTCTCCAAGGCGCTCCTCACCTCTTCCCACGCACAGTGTGCCTCTTGCTGGCCCTCCTGCCGTGTGTGTGTGTGTGTGTGTCTGTGTGTGTGTGACACGCAGCCCCCACCCCAGTGAACTCCCTGTAGTGCAGTGTTAGTCACTCACTCGTGTCTGACTCGTAGTGCCCCGTGGACTGTAGCCCGCCAGGCTCCTCTGTCCATGGGATTCTCCAGGCAAGAATCCTGGAGTGGGTTGCCATGCCCTCCAGGGGATCTTCCCGACCCAGGGCTCAAGCCTGGGTCTCCTGCGTTGCAGGCGGACTCTACCACCTGAGCTACAGGGGACTCCCTGCTGTAGATCTCATCCTGGAGTCCAGCCCCTCCGCGGTTTCTCACTCACAGATGGGGAGAAGGGCCGCTCAGCTCGGCCCCTGGTACTCACACCCGCTCTGCGGTGAGCCCAGGCACCTGCTCCTCTCTCTCCCCGCCCGCTCTAGGACGTCTGTCCCACCGGGGCTGGCTGCCTGTGCACTGGCCCGGGGCTGAAGGCAGCGAGGTCAGAAGGATCTGAGGCCAGAACGGCCTCATGTCTTCCACCAGAGGTGATACAGGCAGCGCGGCACAGCCTCCTCCTGCCCCACCCCCGTGCTTCCTCCCACAGCAGCGAGACCTTGCAGGGCCTGGCCAAAACAGCGGGGGGCTGCTTCTCGCTACCTCCCACTTCATACCATTCCATGTCGTGGGTCCCAGACTCGGTGCCTAGCCTTCCCAAAGCTCCCTGAACAGGAGGAGGAAGGCTTGGCTCTCGACTCCCGTCCTGGCCGCCTGGATCCAGGTGGTGGTTGGGGGTGGGGAAGCTAAGTCCTCCCAGTGGACCTAGAGGCCTCTGCAGACCCCTTCAGTGGCCAGATGTGGAGATCGCCTGCTTCACCGAAATTCTAGGAGACCTCAGGGTGTTTAGCTGCGTTTTTATCTACCGTTTAACCCCAAGGGCACCCCTCCCCTTTATTTCCAAACCAAAAGGAGCTTCTCCAAGCTGCTGGGCTGATTGCCCACCAGGGGCCTGGACATCCATAGACTGGCCACCGCCTTTGTTCCCTGCGGATTTTATGGCTTGCCACCCCTGCCGCTAACCGGTCTCCCTGAGGCCACTGCTGCGCTGCCCGGCCTCTGTTGGGCTCTGTCTTTGGATATGGGGATCAAAGAGCCCAAATGCTCAGGAAGTCTGCGCTCAGGCAACCTTTGAAGGTGGGCTCAGTCCAAGCGACAAAT
Organism: Ovis canadensis; assembly: GCF_042477335.2. Lineage (NCBI taxonomy): Eukaryota > Metazoa > Chordata > Mammalia > Artiodactyla > Bovidae > Ovis > Ovis canadensis. Next base: position 3,768,730 of record NC_091245.1, read on the forward strand.
GGCAGGAGGTGGGTCTGCTAGGGGAGGCCATGTACAAGGAGAGAGAAAGGGCGTGCTGGTCCTGAGACGGGGCAGCCGGGTTTCTGGGAGGGAGAGGCCAGGCCCGCCAGCCAGTGGGCCCACTAAAGGAAACAGGCTGGCTTCAAAGATGAGGCCTTGGGCAACTTCCAATCTAGCTGGAAGGATTTTGCTGGAGGAGGATTTTGCTGACTCACACACCCTACACTATGGCGGTGATTTAGTCGCTCAGTCGTGTCCAGCTCTTTGCAACCCCGTGGACTGTAGCCTGCCAGGCTCCTCTGTCCAGAGGATTCTCCAGGCAAGAATCCTGGAGTGAGCTGTCATTTCTTTCTCCAACCCTACTCTATACTTGTGCTTTTTGTCCCAAGGCTACTTAGACTGAGGTATGTCCCAGCACTGAATCCTCTTTCCTTCAGTTCTAGTCAGCATTCCTCAAGGCCCCCCGACCCCATGTAAGATCAGGCTTTGGAGATCCTTAGCCCTTGCTCAACCATCTTCTCGTGACAACTGTCACCTGTCTTGTTTTCACAAAGTTAGCTCTATATCCTACGACCACCATTAAGCCTTTTCTATCAATCTACAGAAAGACACAATGACGTAGTGACTTTCGCTCACTCGTAGACTGACTCTAAATCTTGAAACGCTATGAGCCATATTACCCTGTTGTGACTGTGAAAGAATTGGCTACTGAGCCAAGTAAGTACTAAGGTTACATTTCTCTCCTTGGGCAGCTTTTTGTTTTTCCCAGGGTTCTGAGTTGCCTTTCATTTCTTGTTTGCACCGTTGGCCTTTATCACTCTTCCTGCACTTCCAGTTCCCCATCGGCCTTCCCCAGAACCCCGATCATCCTGTTCCAATATAAAGTGCTTATCCTGGAGAGCATTCTAAAATACTCGTTTGATCTTATTCAAACAATACAGTCAATAATGGGAGGGCTAAGAGTCAAGAGTGTAACAAACATCACCGAGTTGGTTTTCCCATATCTGAGTTCCTCAAAGTAGGGCAACTTAACTGCCATTCCTGGGCGTGGGGGTGGGATCTTGCTCCCTGGGGTGCTGTCTAAATGGTGAAGAAAAGTGAAGTTCCAGGCCAGCTATGGGGTCTCTCCAGTTCTACTACTCAAGCCCCTCTCGCGCTCTGTCCGGCCCTCCACTATAGGAGGGGGAAGGGCAGTCAAGCTTCTGATCAGGCAGGGGAGGATGGGAGAACAAGAGCTAAGCTTTCTCCCCCATGGCTTATGAGGGAGACCGGGAAGCACACAGAGCGTTTGAAGGAGAGGAGCAGGTTCCTTCCCTGGGTGAGCAATGCAGGGCGGGGAGTGCATCAGCACCCTGCTCAGAAAAGCAAAGAGACAGCCAAGTGAGGACCAGCAGAAGGGCTGCCCAGGGAGGCCCCGAGTCCCAGAGCCCCTACCCACCCAGGGCTCACAGAGGTGAGCTGGCCTTGCTTGTGCTTAGTCGCTCAGTGGCGTCCAGCTCCTTGTACAGAGCCCCCAGACTGTAGCCCACCAGGCTCCTCTGTCCATGGAATTCTCCAGGCAAGAGTACTGGAGTGGGTTGCCATTCCCTTCCCCAGGGGATCTTCCAGAGCAGGGGATCAACCCCGAGTCTCCTGTGTCTCCTGCATTGGCAGGAGGGTTCTTTACCTACAGAGCCACCTTTGGGAACCATCAGAGCTCTCAAGCTTGTCCTATTGTGGAGATCCCTCTGGTGGGGAACCTGAAGTAAAGTAGACACCGGAGGGCTGCCAGAGCCATCTTCAGATAGTGGGGGGCCCAGGTAGGCGTCTGCAGCCCAGTCCTGCCACCCGGCCACCCTGCTGTCCCTGGATGTTTCTTTCTTCTGCTTCCTCCAGCTAGGCTCCAGACACTCCATCTTCCCTCCCAGCCCAGGGCTTCTGCTTCACCAGGCTCTGTGTTGGGGTCCTGGTTAGAGCACCCCTAGCCAAGGATGCTTATAACCTGGAGGGGCGCAGAACCAGACCCTGATGGTCCCAGTCCCGGGAGGGAAGCAGCCGGCCCTCCCACCGGGAAGATGGAAAGGGAGCTGGGGCCTGAACCGCAGGGAAGGAGTCCTTTAAGGGAGATCCCAGGCGCTCGAGGTGTAAGGCTCTCTGTGTGCCCGGTACAAGCCCTGGCCGCCTGAAGGCAAATTGGTATCCCGGCTTTGCCAGGAGAGCGCGTGGACCTAGGCCTTCGGCGCTGGGGCCAGGCTGGGGCCCCCAGGGTGCCGCCCCACCGCCCACGCCCCCCACCCTCAAAGAGGCCGGGCTGGCAGATGGGCGGCCGGCCCTGGGGGTGGCGGTCGTCTGGCGGACGCAGGCGCACCCACCCCCGCGCCCGCCCTGGTGACAAAGCGGCCGAGACAAAGGCGCGGCCAACACCTGTCGCTCTTGGCTGGGCTGCCGCTTTTCTCTGCCGAAGCGGCTGCAGCTGCCAACTGTCACGGGCATCAAGTTACGGGGCCCAGACGGCGGCCTCCGCCAGCCCGGCGAGGGGGGGGAGGGAGGGGGAGAGCCGGGGGGAGAGGGAGCCCCGGGGCTGGGCAGGGGGGCCGGGCCGAACGGAAGGGGGTGTGGGGCCAGGGAGGGCAGGATGGGGCAGGGCGAGCTTGGGTTGCGGACGGGGGGTGGGAGGGGGTGCGGGGGTGAGAACCAGATAATGTCGGGGGTGGGCGGGGGAGGGAAGGCCGGGCGGCGGTGGGTATACTGAGGGAGGAGAGGGAGGGGGAAAGGAAGGTGAAAGGGGGTCGGGGAGCGGAGGGGCCGAGCAGGAGATGGGAGGGCGATGAGGACCAGGAAAGGACCAAGGACTAGAGAAGGAGGTCCGAGAGATGGAGCCGTGGAGGGCGGGCCTGCGGACCCCGCCCCACTAGGAGCCCCGAGGGGGCTGCAGGCGGCGCTGAGACCCTGGTATCAGGGCCCACAAGTCCGCTAGAAACGCGAGGGGCAGGGGCTCGCTCCCACCGCTGCTGCCCTTAGGGCCCTCACCTCCCTGGGACTCTGCAGCCTCCCCAGACCGGACCTGTGGCTCCCTCCAGCTTCGGAGACCGCGGTCTTTGCTGCGGCTCTAGCCTCTGGGACCCCAGCACGCGCGCTGAAGGGTCCCTCTCCTGTGGCATCTTAGGTGAAGGGAGTCAAGCGCGAACGGATGGATGAACGGATGGGCGCGCTCCTGCTCGCGCGCTCAGCAGACCTGGGCGACCGGTTCAGGGTCGGAAGGGAAACCAGCGCACCCGGGGCCATAGCCCTCGGGGTCATCGCCCCCTCGGGTGCCCACTCCCCCTCGCCAACGCGGGGGTTGCTCGGAGGCCCGGCTGGGCTTTCTCCCCGCACCCACCAAGTCCCCGGCTGCAGGCCACGCCCCGCCAGCTGCTGGCCGACCCCGGCGGCGGGGCCGGACAAAGCGGGCCTCTGCCATTGGCCCGCACAAGCAATTGGCGTATTGAGATGCAAATAAGGTGCTATAAAAGGAGCGGGATCGGGTGCTGGTGCGGAGACTCCGCGGAAGACGCAAGGGGGCGAGGGCGGCGGCTTCGGGCTTTGCGCGGCGAGGGGCGCGCTCGCTTGTAGCGCTCGCCGGGCTCCCGGCGGTGCGCGTCATGGCTCCGCTCCTGGCGCCGGGCCGGGACCGCGCGGGCCGGGAGGATGAGGACGGCTGCGAGGCGCGCGGGGACCGCAAGGTGCTGGTTGTATCCGCGGATCGGCGAGGGAGCGGGCGGGCTCGGGGGTCCACGCAGGGCCGGGACTCAATTTCTCGCTTCCCGCAGGCCCGGAAGCCCCTGGTGGAGAAGAAGCGGCGCGCGCGGATCAACGAGAGCCTGCAGGAGCTGCGGCTGCTGCTGGCGGGCGCCGAGGTGAGGCCAGCGGGGTCGAGGGTGGGAAGTGTCCAGGGTCTGCGGGCCCGCGGGCCGGCCTCGCCTCACCTCCCCTCCCCTGCGGCGCAGGTGCAGGCCAAGCTGGAGAACGCCGAGGTGCTCGAGCTCACGGTGCGGCGCGTGCAGGGCGCGCTGCGGGGCCGGGCGCGCGGTGAGTGGCGGCCGGGAGCGCGGCGGGCGGGGGTCGTGGTGGGGCGCGTTCGCCCGGCCTGTCGCGGCGCGGCTCCACTGAGGACTTCCCTGGCCCGGGGCAGGGGGCGCCCCCCGCGTCTCCTGGGTGAGCTTCGTTCCCGCGGGCCGGGCGGGCCGGGCCACAGCGGTCGCGGCTCACGGGACCCGGCGCGGCTCTCTCCCCCGCCATCTCCGAGCGCAGAGCGCGAGCAGCTGCAAGCGGAAGCCAGCGAGCGCTTCGCCGCCGGCTATATCCAGTGCATGCACGAAGTGCACACGTTCGTGTCCACGTGCCAGGCCATCGACGCTACCGTCGCCGCCGAGCTCCTGAACCACCTGCTCGAGTCCATGCCGCTGCGCGAGGGCAGCAGCTTCCGCGATCTGCTGGGGGACGCCCTGTCCGCGCCGCCCGCAGCCCCGGGGCGGAGCAACTGGCTCGTAGGAGGCGCCCTGGAGTCCCCCCTGCCCAGCCCCCGGGTCTCCGGGGAGGACCAGTCCTCAGACCTAGAGGAGGTCCCCGAGGTTGAACTGAGCCGGGCCGCGCCTGCCGAGGGGACGGACTCGGTGCCCGCAGCCCAGGGCAGCCTAACCGCTGCCCGCTTGGCCCAGAGTGTCTGGAGGCCTTGGTGACCAACGCCAACCTGGGGCCTGCGAGATGGGCCCTGCCTTCCCAGGTTCCGTTCCTTCCTCCCTGGGGTCCAGATGTGGCGGGCAGGGTTCTGGATATTTCCCGGTCCTGCTGTTCAGTCCCGCATAACCAGTCCAGCCAGGCCCCTTTTTACTAGCGGGAAGAATGTTTAAGCATTCCCCAGCCCCAGCCCTCTGGTGGGTGGAGGGAGGGAGCTACAGGCGGGAGGAGAAATCTTGTAGGGCTCCCAGGGTTCTCTGGGATTGGCCTGCCCCAGACTTCTCAGGCGCCCTGTGGGTCTGGGGGCAGAGGTGATGCAACGGAGCTGAGCCTCTCCTGGGTGCTGGGCACTAGTGTCCTGGCAGAAGGAGACCTCAGGACCTGGCAGCCCTGGCCATTCAGCCAGGACACGGGGGAGGCATTCTGCAGGACTGCCCAGAGCTGCCACAGAGAAGCAGAGTTCTCCGTGTGTCTTGCATTTAGCACACTTGATCTTGTGTATTAGGTTGCCATCGATGGTTACAATTGTGTTAAATAAAGCATTCTGGAGACATAGTTACCCTTCTGAAGTATTGCTGAATGCTGTGGTGTCATTAAGGTGTCAGTCAAATGCAGAAATACAAAGCCAAGCACATTTTCCCCACATCTAATGTCATGAGTGGATTTAAAACTTCTCACTGTCAACAAACAAAGAAGGGTGGAGGCGATGGTGATGGACGCCCCATGGTGCATCTCGTGGTGGACAGTGCTTCCACTTCGCTATGACCAGGCCATTCCAGGTGGGTTTCCCCTGTAGGTCCTTGGACCTGGCTTGCTCTCCCCGGGAACTGTGTGTGTTCCTGGTGATGGAAACTCAAGCATGGAGTTTGTCTCGAGTCACTAAGGAGAAAGGAAACGGCTGGTTCCCAGACCATTCCCTTGTTTGTGAACTTCCGGGAATAAAACTGATACCTGACTGCTAGCCACATGGTGTGGAAGTTTCTTTCAGAAGCCTGTTGGGTCCATGAGTGTGGTGCAGACATCTGTCCACTTAGGTGATTACTTTTCTCTACTGAAGTGCGAGCTTCCCCATTGCCAGTGACCTCAGGGACACAGAGACCCACCCAGTTCATGGCCCAGGCAGTTTGGACTTCAGGCCAAATTGAGCCCAGAAGGTCAGCAACCCTGGAAAGAGGGATACAGGCAACTGGGGTGTAGGGAGCCCACCCTCTTGGGCTGGGTCAGGGCCTGCAGGTCATGTGGTCGGCTGATCGCAGTCCCTGCCACAAGGAGCCCAGCTGCCACATCTCCTGCCCCAGAACCCCAAGCTTATTCTTGTTCTCTCTTAGGGTTGGCAGTGCCCAGGCCTAGTCAAGGGGTGACAGTTTAGGATTCACACCTAGGTCTCCTGTCCAGTGTATATCTTTGCTTTAAAACGTCTCTCCCTGGAGCTTCCCTGGTGATCCAGTGGTTAAGACTCTGTGCTTGCAACAATGGGGGCACAGGTTCAATTCTTGGTTGGGGAACTAAGATCCCAAATGATGTGTGTGGTCAAAAATAATAATAAAAATCAGTTCACTTGCTCAGTCATGTCTGACTTCGTGACGCCATGGACTGCAGCACGCCAGGCCTCCCTGACCATCACCAACTCCTGGAGTTTACCCAAAGTCGTGTCCATCGAGTCAGTGATGCCATCCAACCATCTCATCCTCTGTCGTCCCCTTCTCCTCCTGCCTTCAATCTTTCCCAGCATCAGGGTCTTTTCAAATGAGTCGGTTCTTTGCATCCGGTGGCCAAAGGATTGGAGTTTCAGCGTCAGTATCAGCCCTTCCAATGAATATTCAGGACTGATTTCCTTTAGGATAGACTGGTTGGATCTCCTTGCAGTTCGAGGGACTCTCAAGAGTCTTCACCACCACAGTTCAAAAGCATCAATTCTTCAGCTCCTAGCTTCCTTTATAGTCCAACTCTCACATCCATATATGACCACTGGAAAAACAATAGCTTTGACTAGACGGACCTTTGTTGGCAAAGTAATGTCTCTGCTTTTTAATATGCTGTCTAGGTTGGTCGTACCTTTTCTTCCAGGGAGCGAGCGTTTTTTAATTTCACGGCTGCAGTCACCATCTGCAGTGATTTTGAAGCCCCCCCCCCCCCCAAAATAAAGTCTGTCACTGTTCCCATTGTTTCCCCATCCATTTGCCATGAAGTGATGGGACCATATGCCATGATCTCAGTTTTCTGAATGTTGAGTTCAGAAATGTTCCCTGTCACTCCTGCCCAGTAAGCCCATCTGGTCCATTTGGTTACATCCAAGTGCCCTCGAGCTCAAGTCCATTTCCATCCTGTTGGTCTCCCTGCATTCTCCTCAATGTTGACACTTAGACGTGAGATAGGCATCACAAATCACCGCCGAAAAACTACTGATTTCCACCCCCCACCCTCCCGAAAGGCGTTTGGAGGCGCCCTGCTGTTGGACGCTGGAGCTCAGAGATGTTCGAAGGCCCTGGAGGCGCTCGGAGGTATTCTGGAAGCACCCGGAGGTTCTCGGAGGCGCTCGGAGGTATTCGGGTAGCACCCGGAGCTCGGAGGCATTCGGGAAGCACCCGGAGGCGCTCGGATGTATTCGGGAAGCACCCGGAGGCGCTCGGATGTATTCGGGAAGCGCTCGTAGGAGCTCGGACGCTTTCGGAGCTTTTGGAGGCGCCAGGCTCTTGGCCACGCCCCCGCCACGCCGTCACGCTCACGCGGTGAGTTCTGGAAAATGTAGTTCCAGCCCTCTAATCTTCCTTTCCCAGAGGATCCTGCAGGCAGTGTCAGAACTACGACTCCCAGGGGCCTCTGCGGCCTGGTGGCCCTCCCCCCGCTGCCTCCAGCTCCGGGTTCGTCCTTCCCGAACCCAGCGAACCCAACGAACCCAACGGTGCCCAGGCGTCTCGCGCCGTCGGTTAAGCGGCTCTTTGGTCAGCAGAGGCTGGGCTGCGGTCCTTTCCGCCGCCCCGGGACCAGGAAAGGGAGCGATGAAGGCGCCGGCGCCCCGCCGCTCGGGCCTTCCACCCGCGACTCCAGCTCAGGGTCCCCGAACACTTCGGGCCACCAGGAGACCTGGCCGTCGGGAGTGTTAAAAGCGCCCCGGCCTCTCGGAAAGTGCGACCAAAGCCGACAGCGACTGGTGTCGAGGAAGAAGGGGGTCGTTTCAGGCTGTGTCATGGAAGCAGTTTTCTCGAGTAGGAAAGACGAATCTTACAGACCGTCTCGTGACCGCGCCTCCGCTCTGCCCAGCGTTCACTCCACAGTTGCAGTGAGCACCTGTTATGTGCAACGATCACAGAGATGAGGCCGACCAGAGCCTTACTGTCGAGGAACTGGACAAACAAGAACCCACAGAGGCCCCAGGCTGCTAAAATACATCCCAGAGGTCGACAAAGGCGGTGCCTGGTTAAAAAGCAGCCAGAGGAATGCAGAGCTCATCAGGTTCTTAAAGACAGTTCCTGGGCTTAAGTGGGTCTGAAAGGAGGAGGCTTTTAGCTCCTCTTGGGAGCGCCCAGGCTTTTCTCCTCTTCCATCCCGGTACAAAAAGTTGCCCGCCGGCCCCTCCCCACAAAGGTGGTAACTCTGGCCGTATCCGTTCTGCGCCTAGTTGTCATTCTGCCCCTCTGTTGTCGGCAGATGACACGCAGGCACCATCTTCGTCTCCCCTGCAGATCCTGCCCCAGCTTAACCTGGGGAAACTGTGTATGTCTCCTAGACATCTCAGTCAATGGCCAGGCCATGCTCTCTGTCACCCCTGACAGCTCCATCCCAGGAAATTTGTTCAGACTTCATTGGGTCTCTCCTAGTTAACTGTCTGCCTGTTTCTTCCTTCACAGGTTTCTTGAGAACAGTCTTCATTCTTCAACTTTTTTTCATTTTCTCACCTGCTTGCTGCTAACAAAATTTCAGTTTTCTGTTTCCCACCATTCTACTGGCAGTCTCTGGAGAAGTCCTAAATGTTAGAGCATCCGACACTATCAAGAATGTCATTCTTACGACACTGTTCTCTGTCTAGTTTTTCCTCTTTGCCCATTCCTTCTCAGGCTGTAGACAGGGCTGTTCTCTGCAGCCCACATCTTCCTTGGACTTGCTGCTCTGTGGTCTCCCTGACTTCTCCCAGTCCTTTCTGCAGCTCCAGTCACATGGGGTCACAGAGCCAGACACGACTGAGCGGCTAAGCACAGCGCACAGCATTCTAGTGGCTAAAGTTTCTTAAGTTTATACTGTAATGAGGAAGACAGACAAATACATGCTCTGGCAGATGGTGTGTTCGTGCCAAGAAAAATTATAAATCAGGTCATGGGGACGGGGCGTTATGGTGCGGAAGCAGGGTGCAGATTTCGGTAAGTTGATTCTAGAGGACTCCTCTCTCTGTAGTTTGTGTTTTGAGAGGAGAATGGATGATTTTCATGGATGGCAAAAGCCAGTGGCTGTCCTGGGAAGGAGTGGGTTAGGGTTCAAATGGCTTTAACAATAGCACTGGCCTTGCTTTGCGCATGAAGTGCGACCGTGGGAGCAAAGAAAGAAAGTGAAGTTGCTCAGTCATGTCTGACTCTTTGTGACCCCGTGGACTGTAACCTCCCAGCCTCCTCCGTCCATGGGATTTTCCAGGCAAGAGTACTAGAGTGGGTTGCCATTTCCCTCTCCAGGGCATCTTCCCCACCCAGGGGTCCAACCCGAGTCTCCTGCACTGCAGGCAGACGCTTCACCGTCTGAGCCACCGGGGAAGCCTGGTGGGAGCAAATCCCTTACAAATCCCCTTTCTGTCCCCACTCGCCCCTCTGCCCCTCCCTGTTTTGCCTCCCTTCTTTCTTTTCCTGCCTCTTCCGTCCTCCTCTTCCCTCTTGTCCTCCCATTCTTTGGACTCTCGCGCCTCGCCTCTGCTCCAGCCTCTCCCCCAGCCTTCCTTCTCCCAGCATGGGGTGGGCTTGGCTGGGGGCGGCTGTGCGCCTCCAGGCCGCGTGACGCTCCCTCCCTGCCCCTCCGCCGCAGGCTCTGAGCGCCTGGCTTCCCGGGAAGGCGTCTGGGCTGCTGCAGTCCCCCTGCCGTGAGGGCTTCAGGGCCACCGAGGACACATGCCGACGGTACCCAGGTGAGCCCCGGGGAGGCAGGAGGAGAGCCGCAGGAGGCATGGGGGTCCGCACCCCGTCTCTGACCCCCTGCGCACAGGCCGGCCTGCTGGTCCTGACTCGGATGGGTAAACAGGGGCCGCTGCCCCGTGGACACCGCTGAGGGGCAGGGGAGCCCCTAGTGCAGGAGCGCAGGGTCCGCTGGTTGTGCTTGGCCCAGGTCAGGAGGGAGAAACACACTTCGCCTGTGAGCTGGCACGTGGGCACAGATGGGACCCTCACCACTGCAAGTGGGCCACAAAGCTGGAAGCCCTGGCGGAGCCCAGCTCTGCGCGCTTTGTGCGTTTCCTCGCGTGGACCCAGTCTGTAGCCAGGCCTCCCCACCAGGCCCCTCCGCAGGCCAAGGAGGGTCCAGGGTGGAGGGGCAGGAGGCACCCCCTGCTTTGGAGAAGCTGAAAACGAGTCTCAGGGGCAGCCTGCACCCTGTGAGCGGGAGGAGGGCAGATGATCGTACCACGTGCAGGGGGGTGGGGGCTTGCCCTTAAGGAAAATGTGGTTTTGGAGGAGCAGACACTTCTTGAGCATTAGTGTCTGAGAAACAAACGCCATGGGAGAAGAACAGGAAAGCTGGGGGTTTGAGAAAAGGTGCGGTGGCCTCTGACAGCAGGCTCCTGAAGGAAGGCTTCCTGGAGGAGGTGGCCTGGGAGCCCTGCAGGATGGGTGGAGGACTTTCCTGTGGGAATCTGGTCCCCACGGCTGGAGAACCAGGAGGGTCCGAGGAGAGGGGCCGGAATAGAGCACAAGGGCCCCTCCCTTGGGGGGGTAGGCTTGGGGGCGCCCTCCCGGAGCCTCCTCACCTCCCTGCCGCCTCCTTTCAGCCTCCCTGCATTACCTCTCCTCCTCCAGCAGCTTCCTGGAGCAGCCCCCAGGCAGTTGGAAGGCTGGGCAGACTCCCACGCGGTCCAGTCCCCACGCGCCCCCTGCCTTCCCTGGGTCCTGGAGCAGGGAGCTCACAGCACAGAGGATGAGACAGCGGTCTGTTGTCCCAGCGCATGGCAGCACCACGCAGCTCTGTTATCTCAGTTTCTGGGGGTCGGGGATGGAGCCAAGACCAGCAGGGCCTTCGGCCTCGAGGTCTCGCGAGGCTGCACCTGGGTGTCGGTAGGGACTGTGGCCTGTGCACAGGCTCCACCTGGAGGGTCCAGGCACACTCACGTTGGCAGGATTTGGTTCCTCACAAGCTACTGGGGGAGCGTCATCCTTTTCTGCATTTTGCTGGAGGGCTCACTCCGTTCTTGGCCACATGGGCCTCTTCAGAGCGCACCTCCCCGGGGGGCAGGGCCCCGTGACCCCTTTCTGCAATGGCAGCTTGTCCCTCTGTGCTGTTAGATTCCACTTAACCCTGAGGGCCCTTGCAGGGTGCTCGTCCAGTGGGGGCCCCTGGGGGCGACACCCCTGCCCCACTCTGTGCTCTTCCTACCGTCCCCCAGGCCTGGGTCTCCAGAGATGGTCATACTGTGTCCAGTGTGACAATTGTGTGTTTTTCTCTCGTTTTAGAAACTGTAGCCTGGGCTGTCATGCCCTGAGATAGATGTACCCAGAGAGTTGTAGGGTGCGCTGTGGTCACTGTTCTGTCCACGCCGCCCCTGCGACAGCCCTCCCTGAGCCTCTGCTTACGAGGCTTTCCAACCTCCTCCGGGACATGGAGCCACTTTCCTTATGCTCAGGAGTTGTTTGCATTTTTAGCAGAGCAGGATCAGGCGCCCCCCCCACCCGCACCCCCCCCCACCCGCACCCCCCCCCCACCCGCACCCCCCCCCCACCCCGTCTCCGTGGAGTGGAGGAGCAACGGGAAATCCGAGAAGGGAGTGTAGGGGCCCCCACAAGCCACACAGTCAAGGCTTGAACCACAGCTAAATCTCGGTGTTGGTGAGAGCCTGGGAAGAGCCGCTGTGGAGGCCTGGGCGCCCCTGGTGCCCCAGGAGGCCGAGCCAGGGGGGCTGGGCGAGGTAGGGTGGCCCCAGGCCCATGGTGTCCCGATGCTGCAGCCACCCAGCCACTGTCTGGTGTCCCCTGGCTAGGGCCCGCTGGGAGCTGGCGCCTTGGGCTGCTCTTCTGTTTGTGGGCTGTGTAATAAACGGAAGTTAAAAAGGACTGGCTCATTCTTTACCGGCAAACCTGCCAACCTTGACTGCCCTGGCTTGACACGAGGGAAGGAAGAAGGGGAGGGGAGACGGGAAGAAGGGCCCCAGGCCCCGCCCCTCGCCACCCCTCCCCTGGGCCGGCCCTGGGTCCTGCTTTCTGGTCCTGCTTATCCTCCCAGGCTCCATCCAGCTCTTGGGGTTTGACCACTCCACTCTGGGGACACTGTGGCCCAGCCCTGCCCCCCTGGAGACACTCGGGTAAGGGGATCCGGGCTCACTCCCAGACCGGAGCAGCCCCCAGGTGGGCCAGCACTGGGAGCAAGAGGGAGAGGACTCAGCCCCTTTTTCCTCGACATCTTATGGAAATTTGCAAGCACAAAGTGGGATTTTTCACTACACACCTGCACACCCACTGGCGATGATCCCACTCAGCGTTTTACTAGACTGTTAATATCTAGGCAACCATCCTTTAATTCATTTAATTTTTGGTGCATTCAAAATCAATTTCAGCCTTAAATGTGCTTGCCCCTAGGTACATTAGCATGTACATCAGCTAGAGTTCATTACTGACAGTCTTTCAGTGTACAGCAGTGAAACGCCCAGCTTGAAGTGGACAGTCACTCTTTTGACAAGTGTATGCATTCTTGTAACTCAGACCCTTATTGAGATACCGAGCGTTCCCATCACCCCAGAAATTTCCCTCATGCTCCTTGCTGGTTGACCCCCAGTCCACTCGGAGGCAACTACTCAGTAACCTGCCTTGTGATACTGGTACAAAGTACGAAGTGAAGTCGTTCAGTCCTGTTCGCCTCTTTGTGATCCCATGGACTGTAGCCCACCAGTCTTCTTGTCCATGGAATTTTCCAGGCAAGAGTACTGGAGTGGGGTGCCATTTTCTTCTCCAGGGATCTTCCCAACCCAGGGATTGAACTCGGGTCTCCCCCCATTGCAGGCAGATGCTTTACCATCTGAGCGACCACAGATTTAATCCTGGAGCCTAAAGCAAAAGGGAATTATTTTTTAATGGCTAATATTTTGTTCCTAGAACACCGAAGTAGTTAAAGACCTGTTGAAAAATGAAAAGTAGATATATCAAAATAGTTTATTTATACAAAAAGCAACCGATAATCTTGCTTTCCTGGTTTTAGTGGAAACGAACTCAATATTTCCAAAGTCTACTACTTGTTTTTAAAGGAGAGAACTGCCATGCTAATTTCTTTTGATGAAGTGATCTTAATTTTTCATTTACTGCAGCTTACTGAAATGTTTTATAGGATGCCATGGTGACTGGGAATGCTAACAGCCTTCTCAAGGCCATGTCCAAATTGGAAAGTATTGCACTAAGCAAATTTGTGAATCAGCCTTAGAAGATGCAAGCACTATTTAATAAATAACTGATACTGCATGCTGCTTAAAACTATATCAGATGGATATATAGGACTTAAGGATATTTGAGTCAAGTAAGTGGCTGCTTTGTGTAAGAGGTATCCATAGAAAACTTTTCTCCATTTAAAAATTCAAAATGTAAGACACTTTAATTTTTCATATAATCATTTACAATGTGAAAATTAAGGCATCCATAATTTCTTTAATTTCCATTTGATATGCAGTTTTATAATTGACACTCATCTAGTGATTCATTTCCAATTTTTATACTTTAATTTTAAAATTCAAGTGCAGTATTGGTGACATAGAGGTGAGCATAGCTGCCTCCCATGAAGTGCAAGCAGTAGCCCATATCTTTTGCTAAGATTTCACATTAATCAAACATTGAAAGTTTGTTATTTCTAAGCAAAGGTACAGGCCTTCTGCTAAGCATACAACAATATATAGTCTTTTTTAAAAAATTGTATAGACATTAACTTTTACACTGGTTTAGAATAACATCCTACACAGATTGTATAAAATAATGCATTTGTGCCAAGATGCTTTTGATGTACGCTTTTCATGTAATATATATTTCAGTATAAGTGCCTTTGTATGTGAAATACCTTGTTTACATTTAATCTTTATCTTCTTGGGATATCTGGATGTGTTTTTAATGTAGGTTTTAGAACAGACATAAGAATATCCCATCTGCGCATCCATTTTTAAAACTTCACACACAAAATATATGTGTATATTATATGTATCCATATACATATATATAAATGCTAAAAGATGGTTAACATTTGATTTCCCAGGGGCAGCATTTTTGCTTATTTTTATGAGCTGAGGAAGCACAAATTTGGCATAATCATATTTTGGGGGAAAATGTCTTATAAACTCTTGTATAACATGCTATATTTTCTCCATTAGACTATATCTGGCCACAGGCATTTTAAATTTTATTTCCAACCTCTAATTTCATAAGCTAGACTTAGAAAGTTTCATCTTTCATTTCAGTCAAGTCAGTACAACTTACTTTATTGTTATGACATTGTTCTTAATGTGAGCAGAACTCGTGGTCAGACATGCTTGTTCACAATGGGCTACATCTTGTGTACAAGCAAAAAATAAAAAGTACTTGCTCCATTCTTGACAGTATTTCAGAACTCATGTGATTTGCTTGTAACATGATATACTTGTTTTGAATTTTATTAGACCAGGCACGTGGATTTCCAATAATTTCCTGTGATTCTCTTTAAGATTTAAATTGTTTTCTTCAAAGTGTAATATCTAAAATGACTCAATATACTGTGATTTTTGTTTCTTTGATTTTGTCATCTTCTGCAAAACATCATCTATTAAACTGTCAGTTTGAATATTTTTCAAAAACACTTCCCATTTTAGCATCACAATGAGACATCAAATTTTCAAGGTCACAGCTTTTGTTTAAATTTTTCTAATATTTGAAAACTTTTTGATGGTTCCAAAAATTTGGTTCTGTTGTATTATTGTGGGGAAACATTCATGAAAAATAAAGACACTTCTTGTGAATAAATGAACCAGTCACAGTGAATTTATTTGCCATTATAATAGAAAAAAAAGATTTGGAAGAATTGGCCATCATGTGAAATAGATTCTTTAAAATAGCTTCTCTAAAATATACCCTTTTCCTTTGTTGGGTCTGTGTTGTATTAAAACCATTTTTATTATCACAAAGTAGTAACCATAATATAAAACTATTAAAAATGTATTTCAAAATGGCATCTTCTTACTTTTGCTCACACTCACAAGTATCTGAAATTTCTAATATTTCTCTTTATTTCCCAAATAAGAATCTTTAACTCTGAATTTAATGGTAGTTCTGCTCCAATAATGTCAGTGTTAAGGAACCTTCTTTTTTAGTTGCTGGAATACTGTGTTTCTAGTCCAATTTGTAATTGTCTCCTATTAGTTTGATACATTTCTGCATATATTTTTCTTCTTTTCTGGAATATTACACTATTTGACTTGTAGATACTACAGATACCATGTTTGTCTAAAACAATTTAGTATACATTTAAAATATGTACTTAATGAATTATATAATTGTTACAAATATATTTATGTTAATATGAATTTTAATATTTCACAGGTAGGTATACATAAAGTTTTGTTTCAAAAATAGAGAAATCAATTGTATAGTCACTGTGGGAAACAGTTTGATAGTTTCCAGAAACTTACACTGAAACTACTTTATGATCTAGCAAGTCCACTCCAAGGCAAAACCCAAAAGAACTGAAAATAGGGACTCAAACCAATTCAGTTCAGTCGCTCAGTCATGTCCGACTCTTTGCAACCCCATGGACTGCAGCACACCAGGCTTCCCTGTCCATCACCAACTCCTGGAGCCAACTCAAACTCATGTCCATCGGGTCAGTAATGCCATCCAACCATCACATCCTCTGTCATCCCCTTCTCCCCCTGCCTTCAGTCTTTCCCAGCATCAGGGTCTTTTCAAAAATGAGTCAGTTCTTCCCATCAGGTGGCCAAAGTATTGGAGTTTCAGCTTCAACATCAGTCCTTCCAATGAATATTCAGAACTGATCTCCTTTAGGATGGACTGGTTGGATCTTCTTGCAGTCCAAGGGATTCTCAAGAGTCTTCTCCAACACCACAGTTCAAAAGCACCAATTCTTGGCACTCAGCTTTCTTCACAGTCCAACTCTCACATCCATACATGACCCCTGGAAAAAAAACCACAGCTTTGACTAGACGGACCTTTGTTGGCAAAGTAATGTCTCTGCTTTTGAATATGCTATCTAGGTTGGTCATAACTTTTCTTCCAAGGAGTAGGCGTCTTTTTATTTCATGGCTGCAGTCACCATCTGCTGTGATTTTGGAGCCTAAAAATAGTCTCTCACTGTTTCCGCATCTATTTGTCATGAAGGGATGGGACCAAATGCCATGATCTTAGTTTTCTGAATGTTGTTTTAAGCCAACATCTTCACTCCACTTTCACTTTCATCAAGAGGCTCTTTAGTTCTTTTTTGCTTTCTGCCATAAAGGTGGTGTCATCTGCATATCCGAGGTTATTGATATTTTTCCCAGCAATCTTGATTCCAGCTTGTGCTTCATCCAGCCCAGCATTTCACATTATGTACTCTGCATATAAGTTAAATAAGCAGGGTGACAATATACAGCCCTGATGTACTTTTTTCCTGATTTGGAACCAGTCTGTTGTTCCATGTCCAGTTCTAACTGTTGCTTCTTGATCTGTATACAGATTTCTCAGGAGGAAGGTCAGGTGGTCTGGTATTCCCATCCTGTTAAGAATTTTCCAGTTTGTTGTGATCTACACAGTCAAGGCTATGGTTTTTCCAGTGGTCACATTATGGATGTGAGAGTTGGACTATAAAGAAAGCTGAGTGCTAAAGAATTGATGCTTTGAACTGTGGTGTCGGAGAAGAGTCTTAAGAGTCCCTTAGACTGCAAGGAGATCCAACCAGTCCATCCTAAAGGAGATCAGTCCTGGGTGTTCACTGGAGGGACTGTTGTTGAAGCTGAAACTCCAATCGTTTGGCCACCTTATGTGAAGAGCTGACTCATTTGAAAAGACCCTGATGCTGGGAAAGATTGAGGGCAAGAGGAGAAGGGGACAACAGAGAATGAGATGGTTGGATGGCATCACCAGCTTGATGAACATGGGTTTGGGTGAACTCCAGGAATTGGTGATGGACAGGGGGGCCTGGCGTGCTGTGGTTCATGGGGTTGCAAAGAGTTGGACATGACTGAGCGAATGAGCTGAACTGAACTGACAGTCAAGGGCTTTGGCATAGTCAATAAAGCAGAAGTAGATGGTCTTCTGGAACTCTCTTGCTCTTTTGATGATCCAACAGAAGTTGGCAATTTGATCTCTGGTTCCTCGGCCTTTTCTAAACCCAGTTTGAACATCTGGTAGTTCTCGGTTCGTGTACTGTTGAAGCCTGGCTTGGAGAATTTTGAGCATTACTTTGCTAGCATGTGAGATGCGTGCAGTTGTGCAGTCGTCTGAACATTCTTTGGCATTGCCTTTCTTTGGGAATACACAATAGAGAAAAGGTAGAGACAATTCATGTGCCTCAATAGACGAATGTTAAACAAAATGTAGATTTATACAAGAGGAAACTAGCAAAACAAAAAAAAAATAATGAAGTTCTAATACATTCTATAACAAGGATGAATCTTAGAAACGTTTTGCTAGGTGAAATAAGCCAAACACAAAAGAACTAATGATTTATGATTCCATTTATATGAGTACCTAGAGCAGGCAAATCCACAGAAACAGTAGAATTGGGTTACCAGGGGTGGGGGGAAGGGAGGGATAAGGAGATGTCATTTAATGGGTGCAGAGCTTCTGTTTGGGATAGTGGAAAGTTCTGGAAACAGATAATGATGGTGGCACAATATTGTGAATGTGCTGAACGCCGCTGAATTGTACACTTAAAGATGGCTGAAATCACGCTTTCCTGCACTCCCACTGCAGGGACCCGAGTCAGTCCCACATGCCACATGATGCGGCAAGAAAGGAAGGAAGGAAGGAAGGAAATGGCTGAGATGGTAAATCTATGATGTATGGTGGTGGTTGGTGGTTTAGTTGCTCAGTCGTGTCCAACTCTTGCAATCCCATGGACTGTAGCCCACCAGGCTCCTCTGTCTATGGGATTCTCCAGGCGAGAATACTGAAGTGATTTGCCATTTCCTTCTCCAGGGGATATTTCTGACCCTGGGATCAAACCCAGGTCTCCTGCATTACAGGCAGATTCTTTACTGACTGAGCTACACGGGAAGCTCCTTAAGCTCTGTTATGTATCATTTCAGTTCAGTTCAGTTCAGTAGCTCAGTTCTGTCTGACTCTTTGAGACCCCATGGACCACAGCACATCAGGCCTCCCTGTCCATCACCAACGTCTGGAGTTTATCCAAACTCATGTCCATTGAGTTGGTGATGCCATCAAACCATCTCATCCCCTGTCGTCCCCTTCTCCTCCTGCCCTCTATCTTTCCCAGCATCAGGGTCTTTTCAAATGAGTCAGCTCTTCACATCAGGTGGCCAAAGTACTGGAGCTTCAGCTTCAGCATCCGTCCTTGCAATGAACACTCAGGACTGATCTCCTTTAGGATGGACTGGTTGGATCTCCTTGCAGTCCAAGGGACTCTCAACAATCTTCTCCAACACCACAGTTCAAAAGCATCAATTCTTCGATGCTCAGCTTTCTTTATAGTCCAACTCTCACATCCATACGTGACTACTGGGAAAACCATAGCCTTGATAAGACAGACAAAATCGACTGAAGAGTTATTGACAAAGATGAACATAAATATGCCCTGTGACCCAGTAATTCTATCTCCGTGGGTATCGCGATGGAAAGAAGTACCGTGTGCAGCAAAAGACGTGAAGAGCAGTGTTCAAAGCAGCACTCTCAGCGACAGCCCTAGACTGGCTAGAGCCCAGCTCTTCCTCAGCGTGAGGATGTGCCAGTGAGTGGTGGTACCTCCAGACAAAGCAGTGCTGTACAGCGATGAGCAGGACTAAGCTACAACTAGTAAGAGTGCAGGCGAATCTCATCAACCAACGTTGAGCCTGAGAAGCCAGGGGTGGAGGAGCGTGGACTCTGTGATGCCGCTTATGTAACTCCAGACCCAGGTGAGAGAAAACTGTGGTGCAGCCTGAATTTTGGCTGTGATTGGAAGTGGCTCTGGATTAAGAGTACATGAAATGTTCTGGTTTTTGATCAGGGCCTGGGTTAATGGGCATATTTATTTTGTGGCTCAGATGGTAAAGAATCTGCCTGCAATGTGGGAGACCTGGGTTTGATCCCTGGGTTGGGAAGATCCCCTGGAGAAGGGAACTGCTACCCACTCCAGTATTCTGGCCTGGAGAATTCCATGGACAGAGGAGCCTGGCGGCCTACAGTCCATGGGGTCGGTCGCAGAGTCGGACGTGACTGAGCGGCTTTCACTTTCACTTTGTGAAAATCCATCAAGCTGTACACATATGATTTGTGTACTTGAAGTATGGTTTTACTTCAGTAAAAAGTCTCCTTAAAAAAACCCACACGGTCTCCCACCGCCCCCGCCGCGGGGCCCAGCAGCTCCGGCGGGTGGGAGGAGGTCAGGCTACTCAGCTTTGCGAAGGCTCTCGGCGCGCCGCGGCCCTCAGGTACCCGGCTCTCGCCCGCCCCGTCTCCACGATGCCCAAGAGGAAGGTCAGCTCCGCCGAGGGGGCGGCGAAGGAGCCCAAGAGGAGATCGGCGAGGTTGTCAGCTAAACCGGCTCCTGCAAAAGTGGAAACGAAGCCAAAAAAGGCGGCGGGAAAGGATAAATCTTCAGACAAAAGGGAGAAGAGGAGCAAAGGGAAAACAGGCGGAAGTGGCCAACCAGGAGACTAAAGACTTACTTGCAGAAAATGGAGAGACTAAAAACGGGGAGAGCCCAGCCTCTGACGAAGCAGAAGAGAGAGAAGCCAAGTCTGATCAATAACCACACACGAGTCCTGTCGGTGGTCCGTTTCCCTTCTTGTGCAATCCAGAGGAATATTTTTATCAACTATTTTGCAAATGCAAGTTTTTTAGTAGCTCTAGAAACATTTTTAAAAAGGAGGGAATCCCGCCTCATCCCATTTTTTAAGTGTAAATGCTTTAAGAGGTGAAATCATTTGCTGGTTGTTTATTTTTTGGTACAACCAGAACAGTGGGATACTGGATACGGGAGGCTTTGATTGTCTTGGGTGTCAGCTTAACATTCCATAGATGGGGGGTAGCTTTTATATCCTATAATACAAAAGCATACCAAATGGCAGTTTAGAGTCACTTGTGCGTTTAATGTCTTGAACACTTTAAATTACTTCTCTTCCCGTATTGTTTTGGGAGAATTATTTCCTACAGCAGACCACTTTCCGATCGTGGCTCTCCTGGTCAGAATTTCGTGCGCTATACTGTAACACCTTTGGCCGCGGTAGTCCCGTTTTCCTAGTAACTTGGTTAACGTGCTGTGAACGACCGACAGTTTGGGTATGTAGTGTATATGATACTGAATAGTGAATCAGTGGGACTGATGACGTAACACCATATCAACATTTGAAGATATTGGTACTTGATATCCTGTTAAGGAAAGTTTGCTCCGAATTCTAAGCTGGAAAGTCCCTGGAATAACTGTTAAGAATCACAGCTACATGGCATTTCAGATTTCTGGTACGTATGTGAAGAATTGTGTGCAGACTGAAATGTCTGTGTAGTGATCCTCCAAACAGCCAACAAAATCTCAGCTATAAAAGAGAGGAAAACCCACACAATGAGCAAAATACGCGACTAACGAGGCCTACTGTTTAGCGCAGGGACGGCTTCGCAGTACTCCGTGAAGACCTGTCAGTCAGTTCGGTCACTCAGTCGTCTCCGACTCTTTACGACCCCATGAACTGCAGCACGACAGGCCTCCCTGTCCATCATCAGCTCCCAGAGTTTGCTCAAACTTACGTCCATTGAATCAGGGATGCCATCCAACCATCTCATCCTCTGTCACCCGCTTCTCCCACCTTCAATCTTTCCCAGCATCAGGGTCTTTTCAAATGAGTCAGTTCTTTGCATCAGGTGGCCAAAGTATTGGAGTTTCAGCTTCAGCATCAGTTCTTCCAGTGAATACTCAGGACAGATTTCCTTTAGGATGGAGTGGTTGGATCTCCTTGCAGTCCAAGGGACTATCAAGTCTTCCCCAACACCACAGTTCAAAAGCATCAGTTCTTTGGCATAATGACCTATATGGGAAAAGAATCTTAAAAAGTGGATGTATGTACATGTATGACTGATTCACTTTGCTAGACAGAAACTAATACAATACAGTAAATCAATTATACTCCAAAAAAAATTGTTTAAACCCACAGAAATTTAATTACTCAAAATAGCAGAAAATTATGTACCCAATGGAGATAAAGTAGTAAAGACCTTTTTTATATAAGAAGTAAATAATGATGAGCTATTTCTTTTTTTTTTTCAGCTATTTCTCATAGTATTAAGTGAACAGAGGATGAAAGTTTCATGGTAAATCTATTTTTCTAGTTAAAAAATTTCAGAAAATGTTGATCAAGTCTCATTTATGGAAAGTCAAATTATATTCACAAACATAAAATTGCTATTGCTCACCTAAATGCCCACGATGAGGGTCTTGCAATTGGAAGACTTAGAGCCAGGAGGGCAATGGACTGAGTCATGTTTTCAAAGATTTCTCTCCTTTTCTGGAAAATTAGGAGGGCAAGGAGTCTAAGAGAAAGAAGACAATCTCATTCATCTAGGAAAGAAATAGCAGGGCTTGGTGTGTGTGATCATGGTGGCAGAAATGGGATATCCAAGCTTTCCAAGGAGGACAGGCGAGACCTTCCACTGAACTGGACACGGGGGTGAAAGAAGGCAGGAATTGAGGGTGACACCTAGGTTTCCGTAGGATCCTCTGGGTGGACGGTGAGGTGCAAAGATTGGAGAGGACAAGTTTCGGGGAAAAGAGCAGGAGTTGTATTTGGAAGGTGTTTAATCCAAGATGTTTGTTAGCCATCCAGGTGGGGATGGTGAGCAGACGGCTGGGGACATATGTATGTATGCATATGAGTCCCGAGAAGAGGTCCGGACTAGAGTCCTGCATGGACAGGTCATCAGAATATTGGGATCTTTAAAGCCGCAGAACAAATGAAGATGACTTCAGAAGACAGGAAACGGAAGCGAAGAGAGGGCCAGGCCCTTGGGCACCCCAACATTGAGATCAAGAGAAGCCAATAAGTTGAATCTGAGAAAAGGAGGGGTCGCAGAGTGGGCCACATTTCCTGTCTAACGTGGAGTAGTGGGATTACAAGGCCTCCAGGGCTCCTTCTGCCCTAATAACAGGGGTTTATAGTTCTGAATGGCTACAGATTGAAGATGGCGCGGGGGTTGGGGAGAGCGGGTAGGTAGAGGCAGGAGAGGCTGCACCCACCCATCACCTTGTGGGAGGCTGAGATTTTGCTAATGGTAAAAATGTCTATGACTCCCCCATGGAGCTTCACGCACCCTCTTGGCATTCAGGACCCTTATGAAGTGATCCCAAGTTAACTGTCCCACCTGCCAACCCAAGTCCTCTCTACCCCTTGTGGAGGCCTAGCTGCCCTACACCCATGCCTTCCAGCTCTGCCCTTTGCCCACAGGGAATTTATTTTGGCATCTTAACATCACAGCCAGTTTTCAAAGAAGACTTTCCACTCTGGCTAGTGGGTGCAGGAACTATTCCTGGCCCTGTGTGAACTGCAGGAACGCAGCAAGAATCATTGCACAACTGTTATTCAGGCTGGTTTTGTGCACTGTGAGAAAGGACTGGAAGAGCAAAGAACACAAGACAAATGTCTGCTGTCTTCTGTGGCCGTGGGGAACGGTAATAGCAGCTTTTCCTTCCTGGTTGCTCCTTCTTCAGCCTTAGGTAGATTTCTCACACAACTGCTACTTGGCTCTCACCTGGACTCAAGGGACACCTTCTGCAGCCCCATCCATCGCCAATATGACTTTCCCCATGAAGCTGTGAGAGGCGGGCAGGCACGTGGTGTTCTCAGTTCTCTACCCCTCTCCCACTTTGCTTTGTGCCGGCACATGGGACCTTAGTTCCTTGACCAGGAACCGAACCCACATCCTCTTTTTACTCAATGAATTAATTAACTTGGTTGCATCGGGTCTTAGGTCTCAGCGTACAAGATCTTCACCACACCGTCTTTCATTGGGGCACACGGCCACTCTAGTTGCTGTGTGTGGGCTTAGTCACCCCACAGCATGTGGGATCTTAGTTATCCAACCAGGGGTTGCAAGGTGGAATCTTATTAGGCACTGGATGACCAGGGAGGTCCCTCTCCCCCTTTCTTAAAGGACACGTTTCACAATAAAAATAGCACTGCCAATTAAATTCGCACAGTGTGAGAGATTTTCTGACACTTACTCAAATTTCCCCAAACCAGAGTTGCTATAAAATTCCTTTCCACATTGCCACAGAAAACAGAACAGTTATTTGTCATTTTCTTCCTTTTCCAGTCCTTTCTCACAGTGCACAAAGCAAGGCTGAATAACAAGGTTGTTCAGTTATCGTTGTGACCTCCTGTGGACCCCAAACAGGGCAGTTTATGACAACCTCTTCATTTGTGCTTGGCCTGCTCCTGCTTGCTTCAGACCTGTCACTCAGGTGCAGTTGGAACTTCCAGTATTTTCCCTGGAAATCTCCTATGCCAGAGCCATCACGTTCACTGGGCACAGGTTTCTATTTCCTACATTATTGCAGGAAACAGTTTTGCTAAGTTTCCATCAGTGTCTAGCAGTGATTTCCCTCCATCTTCCAGCATTTCGCCCACTCTGAGCATCATCCACAGCCTGTGGCCCATCAGGGTTCCACCAAGAGTCTTCTCAGCTCCTCCCAGGTGCCTGCTGCCCAGTCCCAGGACAGTATTGTGCATTTTGGGTTTTGGTGTATTAACACCCCACTCTGGGTACGAAATTGCTCTTCATGCCACTACTGTTGTGTAACGAGTCACCCCAAACTTAGCAGCTTAAACAAACTTACTTTGCTGGAGAGGGTGTGGAGAAAAGGAACCTCCCTACACTGTTGCTGGAGATGTAAATCGGTGCAGCCACTATGGAAAACAGAATGGAAGTTCCTTTAAAAACTAAAGATCGAACTACCATATGATCCAGCATTCCCACTGCTGGGCATACATCTGGAAAATATGAAAACTCTATTTAAAAAAGAGACATGCATCCCAGCATTCACAACAGCACTATTTATAACAGCTGAGATATGGAAACAACCCAAGGGCCCATCAATGGATGATCTGCTTAAAAAGATGTGGTTTATATACATGATGGAATATTACTAGGCCATAAAAAAGAATGACATATCGCCATTTGCAGATGGACTCAGAGAGTATTATACTTGGTGCGTGCGTGTGTGCTTAGTCGCTCAGTCCTGTCTGACTGTGACCCCAGGGACTGTAGCCCACCAGGCTCCTCTGTCCATGGGATTCTCCAGGCAAGAACACTGGAGTGGCTTGTCATGCCCTCCTCCAGGAGATCTTCCCAGCCCAGGGATCAAACTCGCATCTCCGGTGTCTCCTGCATGGGCAGGCGGGTTCTTTACCACTAGCGACACTTGGAAGACCCATTATACTTAGTGAATTAACTCAAATGACTTACTTTCTTAGCGAAGAAAGACAAATATTAAATGATATCACTTATATGTAGAGCCTAAAAAATAATACATATGAATCTATATACAAAACAGAAACAGACTCACAGATGTAGAAAACAAACATGGTTACCAAAGGGGAAAGGAAGAGGGGAGGGATAAATTAGCAGTATGGGATTAGTTTGTATCTACAAACTACTATACATAAGATAGATAAGAAACATGGATTTACTGCATAACAGGGAGTTAACTGAGTGTCCTGTAATAACCCATAATGGAAAATAATCTGAAAACTCTATTTATATGTGTTCAAACTACCACACCACTGCATTCATTTCACATGCTAGCAAGGTAATGCTCAAAACTTGAAGTTAGGCTTCAACAATATGTGAACTGCGAACTTCCCCATGTACAAGCTGAATTTAGAAAAGGCAGAGGAACCAGAGATCAAACTGCCAACAGCTACTGGATCATAGAAAAAGCAAAGGAATTCCAGAAAAACATCTACTTCTGTGTCAACTACACTAAAGCCTTTGGCTGTGTGGATCACAACAAACTGGAAAATTCTTCATGAGATGAGAATACCAGACCACTTTACCTGCCTCCTGATAAACCTGTATGCAGGTGAAGAAGCAACAGAACAGGACATGGAAAAATGGATGGATTCCAAATTGGGAAAGGAGTACATCAAGGCTGTATATTGTCACCCTGCTTATTTAACTTATTTGCAAAGTACATCATGTGAAATGCCGGGCTGGATGAAGCTCAAGATGGAATCAACACTGCCGGGAGAAATGTCAATAACCTCGGATATGCAGATGACATCACCCTTATGGGAGAAAGCTAAGAGGAACTAAACAGCTTCTTGATGACGGTGAAAGAGGAGAGTGAAAAAGCTGGCTTAAAACTCAACATTCAAAAAACTAAGATCATGGCATAAGGTCCCATCACTTCATGGGAAATAGTTGGGGAAAAAATGGAAACAGTAACAGACTTTATTTTCTTGGGCTCCAAAATCACTGCAGATGGTGACTGCAGCCATGAAATTAAAAGATGCTTGCTCCTTGGAAGAAAAGGTATGACCAACCTAGACAGCATATTAAAAAGCAGAGACATCACTTGGCCAACAAAGTTCTGTAGTCAAAGCTATGGTTTTTCCAGTAGTCATGTACAGATGTGAGAGTTGGACCATAAAGAAAGCTGAGTGCCAAAGGATTGATGCTTTCGAATTGTGGTGCTGGAGAAGACTCTTGAGAGTCCCTTGGACTGCAAGGAGATCCAACCAGACAATCCTAAAGGAGATCAATCCTGAATACTCATTGGAAGGACTGATGTTGAAGCTGAAGCTCCAGTACTTTGGCCACCTGATGTGAAGAGCTGAATCATTTGAAAAGACCCTGATGCTGGGAAAGATGGAGGGCAGGAGGAGAAAAGGGCAACAGAGGATGAGATGGTTGGATGGCATCATGGACTCCAACAGACATGAGTTTGAGCAAACTCTGGGAGATACTGAAGGGCAGGGAAGCCTGGCGTGCTATAGTCCATGGGGTCACAAAGAGACACAACTGAGTGAACAACAACAAATACATATATACATATATATATGAAACTGAATCACTTAGTAAAGGGAAACTAATGCATTATTGTCGAATCAATAATACTTCACTTTAAAAAAAGAAACCTTATTTAGCTTGTGATTTTGTGGGTCAGAATTCATAAAGGGCTTAGTCAGGCAGTCCTTGCTCAGGGTCTCTCGCAAGGTTGTAGTCAGATGTTGGCTGGGGCTCAGAATCCCAGTGTGAGGGTTCCCCTGGGATGGATGTCCAAGATGACTCGCTGAACTTGGCTGGCAGTCACTGATGGCTGTTGCCCATGCCAGCTCATCAGGGGCGTCGTTGAACGCAGTGCTTACGTGTGCGGCTTTTCCAGCCAAGCAGCCTCAGAGTAGCTGGACTTCTTACTTGGTGTCTGACTTCCCCGAGAGCAAGCATTTCAGAGACGCAGGCAAAAGTTGTGTGGTCTTTTATGACCTGAACTTGGAAAACATGTAATGGTGCATCGTCCACTCTCTCTGTTGGTCAAAGTAGTCACAGCTCACCCAGGTTGGAGGGGAGGAGGCTCAGAGCCTACATCTTGATGGGAGAAGTGGCAGAATCCTATTTAGAGGAACACAGGGAACGGGCCATAGGACTGGGAAAGGGCAGTTTTCATTCCAATCCCAAAGAAAGGCAATGCCAAAGAATGCTCAAACTACCAAACAATTGCACTCATCTCACATGCTAGTAAAGTAATGCTCAAAATTCTCCAAGCCAGGCTTCAGCAATACGTGAACCGTGAACTCCCTGATGTTCAAGCTGGTTTTAGAAAAGGCAGAGGAACCAGAAATCAAATTGCCAACATCCGCTGGATCGTGGAAAAAGAGAGTTCCAGAAAAACATCTATTTCTGCTTTACTGACTATGCCAAAGCCTCTGACTGTGTGGATCACAATCAACTGTGGAAAATTCTGAAAGAGATGGGAATACCAGACCACCTGACCTGCCTCTTGAGAAATCTGTATGCAGGTCAGGAAGCAACAGTTAGAACTGGACATGGAACAACAGACTGGTTCCAGATAGGAAAAGGAGTCCGTCAAGGCTGTATATTGTCACCCTGCTTATTTAACTTATATGAAGAGTACATCATGAGAAACGCTGGACTGGAGGAAACACAAGCTGGAATCAAGATTGCCGGGAGAAATATCAGTAACCTCCGATATGCAGATGACACCACCCTTACGGCAGAAAGTGAAGAGGAACTAAAAAGCCTCCTGATGAAAGTGAAAGTGGAGAGTGAAAAAGTTGGCTTAAAGCTCAACATTCAGAAAACGAAGATCATGGCATCTGGTCCCATCACTTCATGGGAAATAGATGGGGAAACAGTGGAAACAGTGTCAGACTTTATTTTTGGGGGCTCCAAAATTACTGCAGATGGTGACTGCAGCCATGAAATTAAAAGACGCTTACTCCTTGGAAGAAAAGTTATGACCAACCTAGATAGTATATTCAAAAGCAGAGACATAACTTTGCCGACTAAGGTCTGTCTAGTCAAGGCTATGATTTTTCCTGTGGTCATGTATGGATGTGAGAGTTGCACTGTGAAGAAAGCTGAGCACCGAAGAATTGATGCATTTGAACTGTGGTGTTGGAGAAGACTCTTGAGAGTCCCTTGATTTCTGGTTTGCAAGGAGATCCAACCAGTCCATTCTGAAGGAGATCAGCCCTGGGATTTCTTTGGAAGGAATGATTCTAAAGCTGAAACTCCAGTACTTTGGCCACCTCATGTGAAGAGTTGAGTCACTGGAAAAGACTCTGATGCTGGGAGGGATTGGGGGCAGGAGGAGAAGGGGACGACCGAGGATGAGATGGCTGGATGGCATCACTGACTCGATCGGCGTGAGTCTGAGTGAGCTCCGGGAGCTGGTGATGGACAGGGAGGCCTGGCGTGCTGCGATTCATGGGGTCGCAGAGTCGGACACGACTGAGCGACTGAACTGAACTGAACTGAGGGAACTGGAAAAGCTGCGACAAACTCTGGAAAATAGCATCTGCTGCTTAGGCAGCTGAACGCGTCCAGGACATCAGGCACCTTTCTTATTGCTAGGCAGTTTAAGGTCTCAAAATCAGAAATTAAGCATCTTTTTCTAAGAGCAAAACTGAACTTCGTTTGCGTCGTCCTAAGTGAGTGCACAGGAGGCCGCACTTTTGGCTCCAAAATTCCCACCACTCTGGAGGTAGGAAGGCTTGTATCAGAAACCCTGAGCATCAAAAACGGACATATTGGACTTCCCTAGCTGGCCATTGGCTAAGACTCTGTGATCCCATTGCAGGGGACCTGGTTTTCACCCCTGGTCAGGGAACTAGATTCCACGAGCTGCAACTAAAGACACTGCATGCTGCGAAGGATGATCGACGATCCCACGTGCCACAGCTAAGACCCGGGGCAGCCAAATAAATAAGATGCTTCTTAAAAAATAAAATAAATAAATTACACTCCTTTAAAAAAACAGAGACCTTAATCCATCCATTCATTTGTCCATGTGATCATTCCTTCATCGAGCCAGAGTATCTACTGTTTGCCAGGTGCTGGGGGTACGGTAATGTGCAAAACTAAGCATAGTTCCTGGCCCCTACAGCTTACATTCTGATAGAAGATGCAGTCACTAAGGACAAAATGACAGAAATAACTGCAAAATGGCAACCATGACAAAACCCACTGAGGAGAGGTGCCAAGTGGGGGTTGTACTTAGGACACCCAAGAAAGGTTTTCCTGAGTAACTGATGACCAAAGTTTGAGGAATAAATCAGATTTCCCAGAAGCAGGGGGAACAGAAGAAGATTCCAAGCCAAAGGACCCACATGAGAAAATGTGCTGGGACAAGACAGAGAAAGATGAGTTGAGGAAAGGCCTGAAGTGGAAGCCAGAAAGGAGGCTGTGATGTGGTGACACAGGCTTGGTGGGCATGGGGGTCAGGGGATAAAACTGGTAGGATTTGGTGATGGAGGATGTATTTGTTATCCACTGCTGTGTAACAAATTACCACAGATTTAGTAGCTTAAAACCACATCCACTTGTTATTGCAGTTTTCATGGGTCAGGAGTCCTCTGCAAGGCTGCAACTGAGGTATTGGCCTGGACTGGAGTCTCATCTGAGGCTTGACTAGGAAGGACCCACTTCCATGCTCATGTAGCCGTTTGCAGCACTCATTTCTTCACGTGCTCTTGAAGGCCTCCTTTTCTGCCAGCTGGAAGCCGCCCTCCATTCCTTGCTGTGGCCCTCTTCATACTGCAGCTCACAATTTCAGCTAGCACATATTGAGTTTGAGCAACTTTTGAGACATCCCTGAGATATCACATGAGGGATATATGAACATGTGGATCTGGAGCTGGTGGGAAACACAAATGAACAAACCATGTTTAGGTAACTGGAAATTCAAGCCATGTGTGGATGAGACTTGCTCAAGGAGAGAGTGTGGGGTGAGGAGGACCCAGGATCAAGTATGAAAGAGTTCCCTCAACGAATAACCAGGCAGAAGAAGTGGGCCTGCAAAGCAGACAGGGAACACTTTCAAACAAAAGAGAGTGACATGTCCCACAAACGAAACGGAAAGAGAGGCTAACGGCGACTGAGGACTAAAAAACTCAGTTCCCTTTAGCATCACAGTGTGAATTCACTGATGAGCTGAGCAGGAGGTGTTTGGAGAAGTGATGAAGTGAAGCAAGGTCGGGGTGGGTGGAAAGTGGAAGAGATGAGGAGATGGGGCTTTGTTATTCCCTTAGAGCGCACCTGCAGGGAGGAGGCGGTTCACCTGCTTAAGGGAGAGCAAAGAGCCCGAGGGTTTCAAACAGAAGCGCAGATGTGCAGCATGAAGGCTTGCTGGGCCAACAATGTCCTTAGCCAGGGATCACCAGAAATCAGTAATCTGTAGTCCACGGAGCTGAGCTGGTGCTTCATCCCAGCGAGGGAGACCATCACCATGGGAAACCGCAGTAAAGGGATGTGTAGGTATACCCTTGGACCGTAAAGGCAAAATGCCCAAGAATTGATGCCTTTGAACTGTGGTGCTGGAGAAGACTCCTAAAAAACCCCTGGACAGCAAGATCAAAACAGTCGATCTTAAGGGAGGTCAACCCTGAATATTCACTGGAAGGACTGATGCTGAAGCTCTAGTATTTTGCTCATCTGGTGTGAAAAGCCAACTCATTGGAAAAGACCCTGATGCTGGCAAAGATTGAGGGCAGGAGGAGAAGAGGGCGTCACAGGATGAGATGGCTGGAGGGCATCACCAATGCAAGGACCGTGACCTTGGGCAAACTCCAGGATATGGTGAGGGACCAGGAGGCCTGGTGTGCTGCAGCC
Source organism: Ovis canadensis (assembly GCF_042477335.2). Taxonomy (NCBI): domain Eukaryota; kingdom Metazoa; phylum Chordata; class Mammalia; order Artiodactyla; family Bovidae; genus Ovis; species Ovis canadensis. The sequence goes on from NC_091245.1 coordinate 3,799,107, forward strand.
CATGGGGTCACAGTCGGACACAACTGGGCGACTGCACAGCAACTACTGATATTTACATTTCAGTTGTGTTAGTTGATGTGGGGAAAACGTTTAAGGAAGCCAGTCCACTCCGGATTGGATGTCAGGAAAAGGAAGCAATTCCTTGAGCAGATGTCTTCATAGATCGCATCACAAAGAGAAGAAGACTAGAGAAAAGTTAAACCTGTACCTGGTAAAGAATGAGCAGTCACTCTGACTGGCTGAGACAGTAGGAGGTTTGGTCATTTTCGTGGCTTGGGCAATGTTCTTCTCCTGTCTGTGTTCAGACAAGTATGGAGGGGCCTCGTTTTTGCCGTGGATCTAACATCAGAGCTCGATGTCTACGTTTCATGGAACTCTGCATATTCAGTAGAACACAGAGACCAGCTGTGTGTGCCAGGCCAGCTCCCCGATGTCACCACCATGGTCGCTCGTTTTCCCCTCTTCCCCACGTGTCCGGATGGGAGCGGACAAGTCCAGAGATGCCTCCTCTCCACCTTGCATCTCAAGGGCTCGCTCCAACAAGATTCTGCTCCTCAACCTCAAATTGACCAGGGATGGCGGGACGGAACCTGCCCTTGAGAGCAGACTTGTTTCTCTGGAAAGGGTCTTCTCGGAATCCAACGCCTATGCCCAGAGAAAACTGGAGGATCCCAGGCCAGGCGTGCGCGGAGAACATGGCGCCGTCCTCCTCACGTCAGCAAGCCAGGCGGGTTACCAGCTCCCTCTGGCGGCGGAAGCTGGACCCAGTGCGCTTGCGCGCCGTCGCCCCGCCCCCGCGCGGCCCCGCCCGCGCGCAGGTCTCTGGGGCGGCAGGGCCACGCCGTGCGCCGATTGGTGGCGTTCCGGGCCCGCCCTCGGGTGATTGACGGCTCCCGGGCCGCCGCAGCCTCCGCCTCCGCCGCCCCGCAGCCGCCGCAGGGTGTGGAGCCCGCCGCCGGTCGCGGGCTGCGCGTGTGCCGCAGCCGCCGCCCAGCCTCCGTCATGGACCTGTTCGGGGACCTGCCGGAGCCCGAGCGCTCGCCGCGGCCGGCTGCTGGTAAGCGGACGGCCGCCGGGCCGGTGAGGGCCAGGAGGGCTGGCGGGCGCGCGGGAGGGCGAGCGCGGCCTGCACCGGCGCGGGGAGCCGGGCCTCCGCCATGTTCGCTGCGCAGGAGGAAAGGCCGCGCGCGCCCCGGCGCCCTTTGTGCGCGGCCGCTTTCGCTCACGGGAGCCCCGCGCCGCCGGCCTGCGTCCCGACCGGCCGCCTGGGGAGCTGGTAGTCCCGGGCGCGCTCCCGGTTCAGCGTTTTCCTGTGCTTTGTGTTCCGCGTGTACCCCGGCGACTGAAGTGGTCCCCGGCTCGGCTGCTCGTGATTCTGAGGCCCAGAAGAGAGGATTCTTTCTCTCTGCGTCCTCCGATCTTGCCTGGTGACTCGGAGTAGTTTTTTTGTTTTTGTTGTTCCCTCTGGGCCCCAGGAAGTCCCCTCTCCCCAAAGGGAAGACCATTCGCCCGGTCCGCTCCTCACCCCCGGCTGCCCCCTGACCTCGGCCGCCGTGCGTGTCCCGGAGGCCGGCGATCGGAGCTCCACGGGGTAGCCCTGCGGGGACCACCAGGCCTGGTCCTCTGTCCGGCGGGTTACAGCCGCGCCCAGGCCGAATTTGGCAAGACTTATTCACGTTTTCAGGTGCAAGACATTCAGCTGGATGCTGTGGTTTAGGAATCCCCCCCCCCCCGCCCCCCGAGCCTAACTCGGTGGCAAAAAACGTGGAAACTCTTCAGAACACTTTTAAGATTCCAGGCCCAGTTCAGCCCCACTCAGCTTGCAAGCCCGGAAGGTGGGGCCCGGCCTCTGTATTACGAAATCCGCAGCTGATTTTGTTGGACAGCCCGGGAGCGGGTCTGGAGACCCTGGTTCGGCAACTGCTGTTGTCTTAGGGGCATACGAAGGTGACTGACACCCAGCGTTTGCTTCCTTTCAGAGAAGCCGAATTCTGAATGCGAGTGGTTGACATCGAATAGGGCCAAAGTTAATGACTGGGAAATGCTGAATGTCCCGGGAAAGGGATGTTTGTGGTCCGTGCACGGAGAGTTGGGTCGGAGGTGGTGCTGGACTCGGGCCTCCCAAGATGGATAGACTTGTAATTTGCAGAGATTCTAGGCGAGGGAACAGTGTGCTCCTTGGGGAACGTTTGGCTCTCGGGTTTGCCTGCGCATCCAACGTGGAGGAGTCGCGACTTGCGACTCGGATCCAGGAAGACGGCTCCCAAGAAGGAGTTGTTCTGCCCTCCGTAGGGCCTGGATTCTGTCATGTCACATGTGGACGCCACGCCAGTCTTAGGAGGCCGTTAGTCACAGTAACGGCACTGTTTCCCGGCAGAACATGTCATTTTGCAGATTGTTTCCTAGATTTCTTTTCTAGATTGTTCTCGTTGTGGGCGAAAACGCTGGCTTGTGTATGCAGGCTTTTTGACTCTGTTGGTGGAGGATAACTTCTGTCTGAATATATTCGGGTCAGAGTTTGCCTTTGCAGATGCACCTGTAAGCCTGTCATTTTCTTTAATCGCCATCACTTTCTACCTGAAATTAATTTGGGTCCACTCAGGCGGAAGGGACCCCTGAAAGATACAAAACTTGCGGAGTCTTTAAGTTGGTCCCTGGCAGGACATGTCCGGCCCTGGCTGAGACGGCAGGGTGGCAGAGGTGCTGCGTGCTGTTTAAACCGCGGTTCCCTGAAGAGGGGATCAGTGACCTGCCTCCTGCCTGTGAGGAGTGTGCTGGCCCTGCCACAGGTTCTCCTTGGCTGAGTGTGTTTTCTGTACGAGCGTTAAAAGCAAAGAAGGCATGCTTTCTGAGTTCGCTGATGACAGAATGCTGACCGGGATAAGTACTAAAGTGAGTACAAAGTCAGAACCCAAAGTTATCTTGACAGGCATTTAGTTAAAACCAGTAAGATCAAACTTAACAGGTTAAAAAAAAATTCATTTGAACAAGAACAGAAACTGATTTCACGGTTTTGTAAAAGTACTTTGATTTTTGAAAATTTAACTCAAATGTCATACTTTTTGTTTCTGAAAAATTGTTGATAACATTGAATCCAGAGTGAATGAGAGGAAAATAAAGTTGGCTTCTTGAAGTAGATGGAGAGCGGAGGCTAGATTGCCACCGTCATAGCCCTCAAAGGAGGTGCAGGTGTCCCAGGTTTCTGAGCTAACGCAGGAGCAATAAAAGACCTAGTCATTTTCACAGACCCTGGAAGAGCTGTTTGGGGCATGTACTCAGACTGGTTTCAGATCCTAATTCTGCTCTTACTGTCTTCTGTGGCTGTTCCTGCATCTGAAAAATCGGTGTTGCCGCCTACTGTTACCCACAGGTTAGAGAGAGTGCTGTGTGTGGGGAGCAGAGGCTCTGTGCTCAGTGCTGACAGATGCTGGTGCTCTGTAGAGGTTACTCTATGAGTTAACTTTCACAGCTGTTCCAAAGAGGGGGAAGTGCCCTCTTAAATGGATTCTGTGAAAACGCCAAGTGTCCAAAGGGAAGAAATATCCACTCCTCTGATCATGTCAAGTGTATTTTACTTAGTGCTTTGATTTTTGCTTTGAACATCACGTCTAATGTTCCGATACCAAACCTCTTACTTTTTGTGATCTGAAGAGAAATATGGAAAGAATACAGTAAATGTTTTCAGATTTTGTGCTGAAGTAAAGGTTTTCATCCCAACCCTTAACAGGTTTTGCTTGCTGAGTGAAATCGTTTCTAAAGTACAGTATACATACTTATTTAAAGAGGACGTGTATTTGTTCACATCAGATGGAAATGGAATTTCTTTGCTTGTTGTTCAGTCTCTAAGTCATGTCGGACTCTTTGCAATATCATAGTCATTAAAGTGCTGATTGATGTCTTTGAAGGTTGACAGCTTATATTTGGTAGTCTGAACAAGTTAAAGGTGTCTTGGTTTAAAGTCATTTGTGTAGTAATCTGGTTTCAGTTTTATAGGGTGGTTCTTTCACTACACCAGTACGCTTGAAAACTGATGGTCTGCTGTTGACTAAAATACTTGATTTGCAAGGCATCCTCAAAATATTTCTTTTTCTGAAATTGGAGAGCTAAATATAAAATAAAGGCTAAGGTATTAGAAAAAACTTGAACTAATTGTAAAACCTCAGGGTTAGTAAGAAAAAAGTCATTAAAAAATTAAAATGGATTTAGCTATGTAAAAATAAAAAGTTTTTGCAGTCAAAGTAGCACAAAGGCAAAAGACAAACTGAGAGAAAATAGTTGCGGTACCATTACTAAAGGTTACTACCCTGGTAAGGGAAAAGCTCAGACAAATTAACAGGAAAAAGAGGTGGCCCGTTAGAAAGATGGCCAAAGGATGTATCCTGACAGTTTACAGAAGAGATGCAGGCGCCGATTGATGGGAACTGGTGCTCAGCTTCCCCGGTCACTGGGAAGGAGCAGCAGGCCAGGGGTGTGCCGTGTTTCTCACTCGGCAGATTTGAAAATTGGCGCGATAATGAGCATTTAGAGAAATGGACATTTTCATAAAGTGTGTTGAGAGTGAAAGTTACCCCAGCTTTTTTGGGAACACATTTTGTCATTTGTCAAATTTCTTTGTTTGCTTTCTGACCAGCAGTCTGGCAGATAAAATGAGGTTATAAGTCTTGGGCTGTTCATTATGGCATTATCATGTAATAAACCAGAATCACCCCGCATGCCCATCAGTGAAGGGCCCGGGCAAGTGAGTGGCAGTGCTTCCTGTATGTTGTAGGATAGGGGCGACTGCGGGAAAGAATCCTTAGACCCAGCGTGCATGAACAATGATACATGTAGGGTGTCGTGTATAGTGGCGGCAGTGGCTCATGGTAAAGAATCTCCCGCAGTGCAGGAGCCGCAGGAAACACAGGTTCGATCCCCGGGTTGAGACGATCCCCGGGTTGAGATGATCCCCTGGAGGAGGAAATGGCAACCCACTCTAATATTCCTGCCTGGAGAACCCCATGGACAGAGGAGCCTGGCGGGCTACAGTCCATGGGGTCGCAAAGAGTCGGACACGACTAAAGTGACCTAGCAGCAGCATCATTGTGTATAGTGTACGTCTCCCTTTTAAAAATTAAAATAAACAAATATGGTTCAATAAATGAGCATAAAGGGAAATGGAAAGTATACACTAAGGTGTTATTCTGGTGGGGATAGGTGGGGAAGTGGGCCTTTTTCTAATACATCCGTGGTATTTGGAAAACATACACAGCTGTCCGTCACTCTCTGCGGGGGATCAGGTCTGGAGTCCTCTTCAGATCCCAAGATCCGAGGATGCTTAAGTCACTTATATAAAATGGTGTGGTATAGTTGGCCCTTTGTATCCACGGGTGGCCCTTTGTATCCACGGGTCAACTGTATCGCATTTATAGTTAAAAAGAAATTTCAGGTACAAAAAGCAATTTAGGCAAAATATTTAAGCTTTCTGTTGCTATAAGTAGCTATTTTTTGCTAACCTGAATATGATCAGCCCAAGAGTATTTTTGTCAGCATGATATGTAACTTTCAGTAGACTTAGCTTCAGAATGTAAATAACTAAAAAAAAAAAAAAAATCTAGATGAGATGAACTGTCATGAAAAACCTGTTTTCTGTCCTGTTTGTTTCTTTATGAAAGTTCTTGTATTTAGAACTCAGGGACTACTTCTAAAGTTAAGGTCAAGGTCACACATGGGCCAATGATTGCAGCCCCAGATACTCTGAATTACTATTTATCCAGCACAGAATGTAAGGTTCTGGCTAACTGGAAGTTCCCTTTATAGCATCTGTGATGTACAGATTGTTTTTAAAGATGCAAACTGTTCTAACTTTGATCCTTATGATGATGTGGAAAGGTACTCCAGAGATCTTATAGCCTTAGGATTATCTTTGGGGGGTTGTATAAAGGTTAAATGATCCTTGTGAAGTTCCAGTAACAGCGAGGAGGCAGTATATAACATCTCACCAAGAGCATGTGCTGGGAAAGCAGGTTGCCTGCGTTTCAACCTCCGCTGCTCACTGGCTCTTCTCTTGGACAGTTACTTAAGCAAGTGCATCAGTTTCCTTATCAGTAAGTAACCATAATAATAGTACCCACTTCATAAGATTATTGTAAGTATTCAATCCATGAAAATATGTAGAGCACTAGAGTAGTTCTTGGCAGGCAGTGAATGTTTAGTATCATTTGCATAAGCCATTCTCAGTTGTGGCCAACAAAACTCTGAGATGATCTCACTGTGTTTAATTGCAGTACCACTCAGAATATTCTAGAGTGACAGAGAGCAGTTGAGGTTCACTCTGTTCACCAGGGGAAGAGAGGCTGTTCTCTGGGGCTGGTAGTAGGTTTGAGGCACTCTACTAATTCAGCAAAGGAGAGCGGCCAGGCTAGTGCTGAGCTGGAAACCCTCTTATGAGGAATGCTTGCCAGGACCGAAAATGTATTACCTGGGTAAAAGAGGACTCCCCCTGCCTCCCTGCCGTGGACACTGCATTTGGAAAGACCTGATATAGAGAGGTAGTTTAATTCAGAAATTAAAATGTGGCCCTGCATAAGTGGAAGGGTTGGTTGCTCTTCAGGTCGGCCTCCTCTCTGCAATGTCCCTCTGTCCCAAGATGCCTGGTGCTCTGACCCCGCTGAATATAGTGCGACTGTTCTGGCTCATCCTGTTCAGTTTGGAGTCTGTTGAAATGGCTATGTTGATGCCTAGACTTCCCCTGGAAGTGGCCTGCTGAAGTGTCAGTGATTCTTGGGGGAGGAATAGCAGTGAGTGAGCGGTCATCCTAAATGCCTTCAGTGTCCTGATGCTGGTTCTGGGTTACTCCCCATAGAGTGTGCCACTTGTGAGGAAAGTGAGACTGCTTGTAATTACTTACTGTCTTTATGATAATCCTAAGGGAGAAAACGGTAATTTAATGAAATAGCCATTCCCTGTTTGTGTTACGGGTATAAAGCAAAAGAGTTACTTTTTGTTAAATTAGGAATTTACCAGGTATTTAATGTACTTCTGACCTAAAGACTCCTGAAGAAATTTCTTTCCTTGGAGTTTATAAATTTTACTTAAAATTTTTAGTTTGTAAAAAAGTAGAGTTGATACCCAGCTCATTTCTAGGCAGAAAGACAAGATGGATGAAACTTTCGGGGCACACATGTTGAGTTGGTTTTTAAATGGGTGCATCTCTGTGTTTGAGCTCTGAGGAACGAGATCAGTGTGTTCAGTCTCAGAGGACGTGGACACCCACATCTTCATCTTTAGCCCGTTGTTTCCCCCACATTCCTGTGGGCTGGTTCCTATATTTCATAACTTAAGTAGAAATTTTGAGGAAAGCTGGAGAAGGAATAATGATTAAATTTTATGTGGAAAGGGATAATTGAGTATAAAACATTAAGACGTACTTTTGTTAGGTAAATCTTTAGGTTTTTAAATAGAAGATTTCTTAGCTTTTTCCTGAGTTTATCTTGGAGTATCTAAAATTCCTCATTTTCTTCATAGATATTTATTGAATTGGGCTCTGTGCTGGAGACACCAGGTTAAGACAGATTCGGGCCTCTCACCATCTCTCTGCTTGTGTGTTTAAGATTCTACTTGGTAATTGGTTCAGAATGTTATTGAAATAGGATTTTTTAAGATCGGTAGATCTTTGAAGAGTCCCTTTATTGAGGTTCTGAGATAGAATTATTGTTTTGCTCTAGAATCAGTTTTTTCTTCTCAGGATTCACTCTTAAAGAAAGGTTTTTTAAAATGTGTTCCTTTCAATACTGAAATTAGCAAGAAAAATACTTGTTTTCCTCAAAACACTCAGTAGCCCCTAAAATTCCTGTTGGATTGTCCTTTATTGCTTGTATATTGACTGTAACTGTTGGAAACAAATGTCCATATTAAATGACTTTGAGAAAGTATTTTTGGAAACAGTTACTCAGTCCAGTAGAGAGGAGAAGATCTGAATTCACTAGCTGCCTTATCGCAGAAGACCCCCTGCCCCCCTGCCCAGCCCCACCTGGCCGGTGTCCACGTGCTCTCTAAGCAGGTGTTCCATGTTCTAGGGAAAGAAGCTCAGAAAGCACCTCTGCCCTTTGACCGTCTCCCTCCGGCCAGCAGTACTGACTCAGGCACAGTCTCCAGGCTCTCCCAGGTGTGTGTCGACGTGTCATCCTGGGATGGTAGTTGTCTCAGTCTTTCTCCCTTTCCCCCGTTTTCAACACACAGATGTTTTAGGTGTTGGACTGTCTTAAGTTTTGAATCCATGGCTTCAGGTAAGGCAGAAAAACCCACTAGTTGCTAGCCCTGAGGAACCGCGCGAAGATGTTGAGCAGTGTTCTCTGGTTCATCGGAGCGTCTGTTTTACTAGTGGAATAAGACTGAACTCTAAGGCAGGTTTTCCATCTCCTTTGAAGTGATGAGACTTAAAGGAGGTTCGGGACGCTGCGTGCACAGCATGAGCTGCACTGGATTGGCGCGAGAGCTATGGCCTGTGTGGGCATCCTGGTGGGATGGACTCGGAAATGTGCGCCCCCGCCCCGGCTTTGTGGGCTCACTCGGTGTTCTGCTGTGTTTCAGGCTCTGGGGGACCTTTGCTTTTTGACGATCTCCCGCCAGCCAGCAGTGGCGATCCAGGTAAGTGGTAGGGAAGCTAGTCCAGTGTGCCGATGGAAATAATATATGATGTTTTACATAAAGTGTGTTTACTTATAGCTGTAAAAAGCCTTAGGATGACGAATCATAATACTACATAAAGTTTATTAAAACTAATAGATAGCAGGAATTCCCTGGCACCCTAATGGTTAGGACTCAGTGCATTCTCTGCTGGGGTCCAGGTTTGATCCCTGACCGGGGAACTAGGTTCCCGCCAAAATGAATAAACAAACAAACTAAACTCAATAGATACCCTCAGTTGGGAAGCAAAAATATACATAAATACTGCATCACTTTTTGGTGATTATTTTCTACTGCTTGGAATTTTAAGAATTCAGTCATTTACTTTGACCTTTGTTATTAATGTTCTTTAAAAAAAAAAAAAAATCTGAGTCTGTCATTGTAGTTTTGCCTTGTTATGTTCCTGGCAGATCCAGATGTATCCAGCGGAAAAGCATCTGGATATGTGAAGCACTTTCCACATTTCACACTGAAAAGATATTTTCAGTATCTCTGATAAGTTAGTCTTCTGTTTTATGCCACTTACAACGTGGAAAGAATTGTGATCTTTAAATGAAGTTGGAATGACACTGCTTTACTGACTGGTATAGACGGCGTGCAGGAATTTGAATTCTTGAAGTTTAAGACCTTAGTTAATTAATTTCCAGTCAGTGCTTTTATGTTTGTCCTCAACATTCCTTTTGTTTATTTCATTTTTGTCAAGCCTATTAACCCTGGCTGTACTTGTTCCTGTAAATGTTTAACTTTTCCTTTTACGTCCCAATTGAACAGAAGGGGAAAACAGAGCAGATTCCTCTAGGTTGTCATACATGACGAGTCTGTTATTCCGTCTGAGGACTTCTCACATGGAACTCCCCCAGAGGGGGTGGGGCAGGGCGATAGTGGGGGGCAGGGAGGATGCAGGCTGTCCTTTCATATGTGAGTATCTTCTAGTGTGGAATGACCTTCCTTATGTTGTCAGAGAGAACACTTGCTGCTTTTCAAGTATATTTTTCTGTATTATTAATTAGTTACTACTAAGTCATTGGAATTAGTCTAACCAAGTATGGATTAAGTTAGTATCTTTCCTATATTTGGGCTTCCCAGGTGGCACTAATAAGTGGTAAAGAACCCTGCCAATACAGGAGATGTACGAGACGCGGGTTCAATCCCTGGGTTGGGAAGATCCCCTGGAGGAGAGCACAGCAACCCACTCCAGTATTCTTGCCTGGAGAACCCCATGGACAGAGGAGCCTGGCCAGCTACAGTCCCTAGAATTGCAAAGAGTCAGACATGACTGAAGTGACTTAGCACACACACATTTCTGTATTTAGAAAAAGTATCACAGTCATCTTTCACAAGAATTCTCAGATTCTCAGGCTATGTGTCCATACAAAAATATTACAGCATTCTCATACAGTTTACCCTAAAACCTTCCTAATAAAGACAGTGCTCTCAGTTATAATGAAAGTTAAACGTGTGCAACTAGGGCTCTGAACAGATTTAGTTTAAGGAGGGTTCAGGATAGTTATGTCTTCGTTATCCTTAGGGCAAAAGGCAATAAACTAATAGTAACTTAGAGGACTTCCAACACCATTATTAACAGCTTTTTTTTTTTTTTGGATGTAAAATCCAATCTTGTATCCAATATTTAGGATTTCTTGAGAAGACTTACTCTTCTCAAGCAGGCAAGAGCCATTTACAAAAGTTGACTTCATTCTAGGCCATGAAGTAAGTCCTAGTACAGAATCAATACCGTGTGTAGACCACATTCTCCGATTACAGTGTAATTTACTTTGAAGGCAATAACAGTTTAAAAAATTTCTCTGTTTTCCAATTTAAAAGAAAGGAGGACTTTTTTTCATACACATTTGGAAAACTGGAACACAAACAGTAAGTGGCAGGAGGCTAATGGAGAGACCATTGAGAGATCCATGACATTGTCCCAGTTAATTTGGCTTACCCTGTGGGGTAGGATGTGTGTGTTACATTGTTCCAGAAATCTGTCCTTTGCAAGTAACTGATTATTCTTGAGGGCAAGAATGTTTCCTTTTTCCCCTCAGTACTCAGAAAGGTTTGGCAAAGAGTAGTTGAATGAATAATAAATGGTTGTATGCTTTTATACCTACGTGGAGAGAATACTAGGGCCATTCATGGGACACTTGATGGACCAGGGACTGTGATGAAAGCTTTCCATAAGTTTTCCCCATCAGTTTTAAACAGCCTTCTGAGAGGACAGTTTCCTCCCTGTTGTGGTGAAGAAGCTGAGGCCTGCAGGTTGAGTGACTTGCCTTAAGGGCACACCCCTTGCCAATGGCAGAACTGAGGCTTAAAACTAGACTCTGTTCCGCAGTGCGCGCTCACTGCAGGTGCCCTGAGCTCAGCTTTGAATAGACACCCACCCCTTTGCAAGCGGGAATGGCTTTAGCAGTGCTGTTCTGCCTTTCAGGATACAGATGGTTCTTATAGCCTGATATTGGTCTCAGCTTAAGCCTTTGTTAGTGTTTCTGGGCTGGTTCAGGATGTTTCACTTCGTAGGTTTTGGCAAATGTATACGTAAGAGCTTGTGGATATAAAATACCATGTGATGTGTGTGCCATAGCCTCAAAGTATGAATGTGTGTCTTTTACCACTGAGAAGCCTCTCACATAACCTCTCGAGGCCATCTGAGCAGGGCCTGGGTTTTATTTGTGGGCACCCAGGGCACTGCCCCACCCCTCAGAGGCATGGCTATGACCACTGAGCCTCCCTCTCTGCCAGGCCTCGCTCGAATGTCCTTTCGTCTCCGAGGGCTGGGAGGGAGCCAGGTCTGCTCGGGACTTTAACGTCTATAGCTGTGTTTCTGTCTGGTTTTTACTTTATATTTCCAGGCTCTCTTGACACTTCGATATCCCAGGAGGTAAAGAATGAAGGGAAAGGATCAAAGAGAAAAGCCTCTGATGAAGAGAAGAATGGCAGTGAAGAGCTTGTGGAAAAGAAAGTTTGTAAAGGTTTTCAGACAGTTTGAAAACAAATGTATTAGACTTCATATTGTGAGACAACCCAGAGCAAAAACAAGCTTAGCTTTCCAATGATAACACTTCCTTTCTGTGTCTGTGTTTGAGAAGTGGATAGGGTTCCCTGTTTGCACATGGATTTCCGAGTTCACGCGTGCTTCCTCACTCCTTGCCCTCCATGCGCTCCATCTCTTACTCACCTTCGGTCAGGTAGGAAACCTGCCTTGGTCCTTCAGGGGTTAGAGACAGGTCTACTCGGCCTTGGTTAGCGTGTGGGCCCCCAGGCTCTCTCTGACTACATGTCCTTGACCTCCGCCTGTTGATTAGCAGTTGGAATTCTGTGAGGAGCTTGCAGGCAGCGCCCCAAGAGATGACCTGAGGCTGGAAAGAGCAATTGAAATTTGTCGTCCGCTTTGTAGCGTGTCACAGTGCGGGAGGAGTAAGTGAGGAGTGTCAGCTGGATAGAAAGCTGTGGCTTTTCACTGGCTGCGGCCGTCAAGCCACTTGGTTGCATGCGGCCAGTGGTCTCCAGCAGAGGCCGCAGGCTCCCGCGGAGGGCGTGAAGATGCAGGCTTCAGTGTGGCTGGCCACTGCCTGGAGCCTGCAGAGCGCTGTGCTTGCCCGCGGGCGCCCTTCACGAAGGGCGTCAAGCACTGACGTGGCTCTCAGTGTCAGAAACTGAGCTCAGACCAGCCCTTAAAGAGAGATTCCTACACCTCCAGTGGGCTCCTTTTTCCTTCTCCTGCCTCAGTTAAAGCAAAAGCAGCTGATCTTTCCATTTGTTGTTCAGTCTTCCAGCCTAAAGCCTGGAAACACATATTTCCAATGTATCAAACAGGGCACTTGGGGTAAACTACTTACTTACGTTTCTCTAAACTAGAGATTTTTCTGTCTTCATGAAGTTACTGACAGGCGAGATTTGCAAAGAGCTCCTTGCCCTGGTCCTGTCTCACTTCTGTGGGGTGATGGCACGCTCCTTGCTCTGGTGCTTTGACCAGGCGCTCTCTTTGGAAGAGCCGTTCTGCTCTGACTTGCTGTCGCCTGCTGTCTCCTCTCCGCTGCTCAGCCTTGCAGAGGCCACCCATTCAGCAGTGGTCTGCTTTCTGTAGCAGACTTGCCACCTGGGAGATGCCTGGCAGGGCAGCTCTCGGACACTGCTGGGTAGAACAGCCGCAGCTCCCTCTCACTTGCTCTGGGACTAGGGCGTCTGGAGAGGAGGGCGCAGTTTTGTATTGGCTTTTCGTTCTCTTCCGTAGCCTCTTCGGTGATCTTCGGCCTGAAAGGCTACGTGGCTGAGCGGAAGGGCGAGCGGGAGGAGATGCAGGACGCCCATGTCATCCTGAATGACATCACCGCGGAGTGCCAGCCCCCCTCCACTCTCATGTGAGTGTCCTGCTCCGGCAGCCCGGGTGGCGTAGAAGTCCATTCTGATGCTGGTGCGGTAGCGAGGGCCCAGAAGGAGACCAAAACAGCAGAAGGCAGACGTGGAGTTTTCCTTGCAGTGGCATAAAGTGACAGTGAAGGGAAAGGTCTGGAGGAAGAGCCCTTGTCCCCAAGAGCAGGAGTGTGCTTGGAGTTGCTTTTAGAGCCTGGAAAGGGGCTTTGGAGAAGCCTCAGGAGGCTTGTCTTTTGGGAACAGATTTAGTTTGGGGACACCAAGCCATAACTAGTAGATGCCACACTGTAAGATTCTGAGTTATAAACCACATGAGAGGTGTATATATATATATATATATCACATTATGTGTAATATTATATATTGAAATATATATATACACATATAATAGAATATCAGTCAGCCATTGAAAAATAAACTTTGCTGTTTGTACCAACATGGATGGGCCTCGAGAGTACACCCAGCAAAATAAGTTTATTGTCTCATGGCTCATGATGTCCCACATTGAGAAGGGATTCTAGAAACATTGAGGAAAAGAGCAGCTCTGCAGAGTAAATGTCATTTCACACAAGCATATTTGTTCTTTCCTTCTTAAAGCGGTTTTTTAATGCTGTTTATCTGTGTGTGTGAGTTTTCTGGCAAACTTGAAAGGGGAATAGCAATAGGAGTGGTAGAATAGGCTTTAAGAATTCGGTATCAGAGTTTGAGCGGGCGTTCTGAAACTGCCTGTTCTCTTACAGGTGTCTTTGACTGTCAGTAATTTGTCTGTGTGTTAGTGTTTAAAACTAAATCTGCTGTAAGTAGAAACCTAAATCTGTTCTAAATAGAAAAGTGTTCTGAATATTAGTGAAAAATCAGAGTTAACAGATCTTGATTTTTGAAGCAAGTGTGAGGTTTTAATTTTAAAATGTCATGGATGTTCCTTCAGTATTATCTTGGGTACTGTTACTGCTTGCTGCTCGAGTTAAAAGCTTTAATGGAGAGGAGTAATCTTTGCCTGAGGATCTTGCTGACTCTTGGTTCATCATTCCAGCACCCGGGTTTCATACTTTGCTGTTTTTGATGGACATGGAGGAATTCGAGCCTCAAAATTCGCTGCACAGAATCTGCATCAGAACTTAATCAGGAAATTTCCTAAAGGTGAGGCTCAGAGCTCAGTCGGGTGGCGTTCACCTCGGGGTTGGCTCTTTGCGCTGCTGAGGGAGACATCACTGGCTTTAGTGAAGAATCCTGGATGACGGGAAGAGCCCGGCTTAGAGGAGGCTGTGCCGAGGGGAGCAGGGGCTGTGCGGCGGGCGTGGCGCTGGCGGTGTCTGGGCGACGGCGCCTCTTGCCTCTGCACTTGGGAGGGTACTCAGGCCCCCACGTACAGTGCAGGAAGCACCGCTTGTTCTTGGCCATAACCCAGGGTGGCGGTGGCGGGAGGGCCGTCTCCTTCCCTAAGGCCTCGCTTTCTTTCCTGCCTGCCGCCACAGGAGATGGGATCAGCGTAGAGAAGACCGTGAAAAGGTGCCTTCTGGACACCTTCAAGCACACCGATGAGGAGTTCCTTAGGCAAGCCTCGAGCCAGTAAGTGTGGCCGTGTGGAGGCCTATGAGTGGGGGCGGGGGTGTGGTGTCCTAGACGCATCTCAGGCCTTCCGATACAGTGTAATGCCAACGCTCGTTGTCTGAAAAAATCTAGCACCAAGTAAGCGCTTACAGCTTAATGAAATCTGAATTTAAAAAAACACGTATCAAAGGAACCGTCCATTTTAAAAGTATGACACTTCCCTTTCAGCTCTGGAAATTCAGTCTCAGAGTGCTAGCATGTTGATGGTGACTGTCTCTGATGTGTTTCCCCCTTCTAGGAAACCTGCCTGGAAAGATGGGTCCACCGCCACGTGTGTCCTGGCCGTAGACAACACTCTCTACATCGCCAACCTTGGGGACAGTCGGGTATGTGGCTGTGGTGCCGCCCACTGAGACAGCAGCGCGTCCGAGGGGGACGAACTGTAGGCAGCACTGTTGAATATGGTTACAGCCACGACGGCGGGGTTGAAGCTTCATCCTTGGGGGGCTGCTCCAAGGGCTCTGTGGCAGAGTTAAAAGTTCTGGGTCAGGGAATGGCTGCCAAACTGGAGGCTGTTCTGGGAAGACTTACACCCTGTCTGTCCGACAGGTACAGAGCTGTGAGTTGGAATTTAATTGGCCCTCAAGTAAAACTACTTCTATTTAAACAACTCTTTGTCTTCATTTCTTTGACCTCAGTAGTAATGAATGAAAAGTAGTAACCCCTGCCTCTCCAAATTATGTAATTTCAAAATAACTCAAAAGCTGTGACTAGAAGAGTGCTTGGTGATGGGATGAATGTCCGCTGAGCCTAGGACTCAGGGCTGAGGGAGGAAACCCAGCTGCTTCCCACTGATGACGGCCTGCATCGCGTCCCGGCTGTGGGGGCTGACAGACCTGGAGGGAGGGCTCCTTGGGGCCTCTGCAGTCCCTGCTGTCTCCCTGGCCAGGAGCGGACGGCCCCTCCCTGCCGCTCGCTTGCCAGCCAGCCTCCGTGCTTGTGCGGCAGCCTCTGGACAGAGTGACCTTCCCGGTCGTCAAGCATCTTCAGACCTGGACATCGCTGCTCCCCACCCTGGTGCTTTTAGGGTGACTTGGGATTCGGGGCACTGGGAGCCGTGAGCGTCCCAGATGAAAGCCCTGCCCCAGTGGGGTCTGCGTTGGGGTGACCCTCTAGTGGATCTCTCTGGTGGGACTGCCTCTTGTGCACGGGCGTTTAGACCAGAGGACTTAAAAATAGCATGTGTATGCATTAGCCAAAAGAGAGACGTTGGAGTCAGACCCAGTCTCAGTCCTGGCCCTGTTCTGTGACTCCAAGCATGACGCTTATCCTCTGGGCCTCAGGCTTCCCCCTCTGCAGAGTAAGAGGTTTGTGCGGAAGTGCCACACAGTAAACACGGTGACGGGAGCACGCAGCCATGTACCTGATCAGCCACCAAATGGGCCAGTGTAGGCTCGGGGAACAGTAGCGCCTGAAGGGGCCTTGGTACTTTTTAGGGACCTCCCTGTCACGTCACAGGTGGGAAGATGATGGCCTGGTGAGGGGAGCAGGGGGCTGTGGTCACCCAGCTCTTCTCTCCCTTAGTGTTTGTGTGTGTGTGTGACACCACTTTGCCACTTGATTCTTCTGACACTGGACCCTCTGAATTCAAGTTTGTCAGCAGGAGGCTGAATCTGAAAGTCAGTTGTTAACCTTGCTCTTCCCCTGTCAGCGTTCGGCACTGGGCTTGTTCAGTTTCACACCTGTTGCACTCTCGTCTTCCCAGGCAATCCTTTGTCGTTACAACGAGGAGAGTCAAAAACACGCAGCTTTAAGCCTCAGCAAGGAGCATAATCCAACCCAGTATGAAGAGCGAATGAGAATACAGAAGGCCGGAGGGAACGTCAGGTAACCAGAGGGTGGCAGGGGCTCCAGGAGGGGGGGCACCGTGGAGTGAGCCAAGAGGCCTCCGCGGGTAGGGCCTTCTGCCTTGTACAGTCTTCAGCATGATGAGACTGTTTTAGGTCTAACTTGGTGAACACGTGTCATAGGATTTCACGTATGTCCAAGTGGGAGCAAACAATGTGTGCAAGAAACGTGCTTCCCTACATCTCCAAAAGGATTCCTGTCTCAAATTCAAGCTTACCGTTTCCAGCATTTTCTGTGGTCCTAGGAACTTTCCTAAAATCTATTATTTGTCACAACTGGATAAGCTACACTTTGGGCAGTTTCTCCAGAGAGAAAACCTGAAGTGTGAGACAGTAGCGTGAGCTGGTCACCCCTGGGCTTCCGGGAGCAGCTTCTCAGGCCCAGGGCCGCTCTTGCCTGGCTCAGTCGGCCGCAGTTGTTTGATCTGTCTTTACATCTTTGAAGACAGTGCCAGCTCTAGTTAAGCAGGGCTAAGGACGCGGCACTAGGAATGTCACCAGGGGTGTTTTCTGGTTCACCTTAGGTTTGAGCCATTTAAGATTTCGTTGGCTGTTGGAGATAAGGGAGAAGTGAGGTGCCAGTGTGAGATGGCAGCTGCTCATCCTTGGAAGTGTCTTTCCTCTTCTGTTGTTTACTCGGGGCAGTTTTTGTTGTCGCTCCAGGCTATTTCTGGCCGGTGGTGCAGGGAGGTCTCTGGAGAGGAGTCAGAATTCTTGGGGTTGGTTAAAAAACTCCAGGGTTAGTAAAAGGTGATTTTGGTCTGGGTTGTGGCTGTGTGCGTGGGCCAAGAGAGAATTATAGACTGGGGTCTGACCTCGGCCAGTGCCGTGCCTGGGCCTCCGTGGCTGCTTGTGGGAGCTCATGCCCAAGAGCGTGACCTCAGCGTCAGGGTCAGTGGCATCGCCTTTTCCGTCCTTTCTTAGAACTTTAAAATTCTGCATTTGTCTGAGCTCCTTGAGAAGATTTGACAGTAGCATTTCTATGGCTGAAAATGAGATCAGCTGTATTGCATTTACTTCCTGGTTCCCAGTCCCCGTTTATTAAGGACTGTGTGGACTTAGGGTGCACCTCTCGATTTGAAGAAGACAGTGGGGGTGCTCAGAGACAGGAGGGGTGACTTGTTCCCGAGCTAAGGGCTGGGCTGTGGCCCATCTCCTGCCTGAGGCTGGGGCTGGCATGCGCTTTCTTTTCGTCCATGCCCTCTCACTTTCATTATTAAGATTTTCAAACATGCAGAAAAAAATTTTAAAATAGTAAGCATTTAAATATCTACTACCTAGATTCAGTAGTTATCATTTTGCTGTATTTGCTTTGTCTGTTTATATGTGTGTGTGCGTGGCTGAACTATTTAAAAGTTAGTTGCAGACATAACATCTAAGAAAATAACCATTCTTTAGTTTGTATTAGGTTATCTTAACATTCCGTCTGTACCCTCATTTCCCCAGTTGTCCCCAGAGTGTCTGTGTTGGAAACCAGGGTCTTGTCAGCATTGGACTTGCGTATTTCCGTGAAGAATCATCTCTGCTTTGGCTTGGATCGTGTCCCTAGTCCACCCTTGTATAGGGTCGCCAGCACCGTTTAAGGTGCCTGTATGTTATGTCTTATAAAGCAGAATTTAGGTCCGCAGGCTGCTTTAGATCCAGGTTACACGTTTTCAGTAAAGGGATCTGATGGGGATGCCAGGCACTTCTGCCTGCCCCCACGTCAGTAGCCGAGTGCGATCACTGCTGGAGACGCGTGCTGCATGCTGGCCACCGTGCGGCAGCAGACGGCTCCAGGTTAGAGGACTTGTCTCTGTGTGTAGCCTGCTGGTAGTCTGGGGAGGTCCACTTGGGCACCTGTGACTGTTGCCAGTCAGCCTTTCAGCTGACAGTTTTAGCGCCCCTCAGTGACCTTGCATGAATCAGCTACTTCACAGGGCCGGCAAAGAGGACCATCGACTTCCAGCTCCCTCTGCATGTGGTAGCAGGCATCTGGTTAGGAAAGGCTTTCCTTCATCCACAGGGGGTGAACCAGTCTTTCCCTGAAAGCAAGGTATGTGTTGCATCTTCCGTCACCATTTGCAGAGAGGGGACACCCACGGTTGTGGAAACTAGTGGCTCCCGTCTTCGCTCCAGGAGCCCCTGCAGGTGGGTTTCTGTATCCAGGGCACTGACTCTGGCCATAGAGGCAGGGTGTTCTTGCTGCTCGCGTGCCCTCGGTGGCCAGCGGGAGGGAGCACCTTCCGCACGTCTGCTGGGCTCTAAACAGCTCCGCGTGCTGGGGCTGCTGGGGTCGCCTGCAGTGGCATCAGTTCACACCCGTTCCAGGACAGAACCAGGACACAGACACACCTCTGTAGCCTGAGTCTGGATGGCTCCTTCTCATTCAGACTGAGCGTTCATCGGGCGTTATAGGGCTTTCTCTTAACTTCTTTGACTCAGTAGCTGTAGTGTCTCCTTTTATCCTGAAAATCTTGGTTCCTAATAACGTTGCATATTTATTTGCCAGAATAGCTTTTTGAAACTTGTAGCATCAGCAGCGTCACTGTTACTGAATGTGAGTTCCTTGCGGTGCTCTCAGCTGTAGTCTGTGTCTCACTGAGGATGTACCGAGTATTGTGTGTAAACGTGGAAGAATTGTTTTCCCTGTGGTTTTGTGACACTCGGGTTATCATGATCACTAGCTTCATTTTGTTTTCAACTTCAGGGCTTTTACCCCCTATTATGAAGCACTTACGTGGTGAGATAGGAGCCCACTGTTGACAGCCATTGTGGAGCACAGCATGGCAGCTCCTTACAAATTAAAGATAGATCTACCATCACAACATGGTAAACCAGTACTTTAATAGAGAATGAAAATAAAAATGCATAGACCTGCCACGTGAGCCAGCAGGTCCAGTCCTGGGTCTGTGCGCCCCGGAATTCAAAGCAGTGGATTTGAACCGATACGCGCGTGCCCGCGTGCCCGTGTGCCCAGCATCATTTTCCACGGTGGCCACAAGGCAGGAGCAACCCAAGCGTCTACCGCTAGATGAGGAGACAAAACATGGGCCCTCCATGAAATGCAAGCGCTGTGCAGCCTCGATAGGCAGGGAATCCTGTCCCATGGACCACCCGTGAGGACAGCTTGCCAAGTGGAGTGAGCCAGACGCAGAAGAGCAGGCACTGCTTGATTAAGTGCCCGAGCGGCCAGCGTCCTTGTCGGGACGGAAGGCAGGACCTGGGGGGGGCGGGGGGGGCGGGTAGTGGTCACAGAGTCCTGGTATGGCACTCAGCTGCTTGCTTAGAAGCGGAAGTGAAGATGACCGATAGGAAGTTACACACTTTACCATGATTTTAAAAGGGAAGGAGACCCACATTCACATGGTTAGCCCTCTAACCCAGAGCGGAGACTTGCTTTCGCGCCTTGTTCTCTCCCCCTCGTCTGCTGGCCTTCCCAGCGTGTCTCCGTGTATGCGCTTTACTTTCCTCCTTCGTTACGCTGAAGCTCGTGGACTGGGTGCAGTGCCTCACGCTGCTTCAGGAGAATTCCTCAGAGAAGGTGAAGACAGCTTGATGTTTATTGTACGAGGAAGGGAAGCTTACACCTGTAGCGCCTCCTCGCTGCGTGTCTGATACGGTCTCCGATGACAGGGAGACAGTTCTGGAGTCACATGCAGTCCTGCCCTGTCGCACCCATCCTGCTGAAACTCCAGGCCTTGGCATCTGCCATCCTGGGACGGTCAGAGGAAGATGGAGCTTCCACCTCCCAGCCTCAGCTTCGCGAGCCCGTTAAGACCACTGTGTCCCTGGGCCAGAGGAGCTGCAGGCAGAGCAGGGTTCCGCTTGTCCTGGTAGCCAGGGTGTTGGTCTCTGTGCCCCTCCCCCGCTGTGAAGGGAAAACCAGATCAAAACACCAGCAGAAGGCACTGCGGTCAGGAGATTCTGGTGACAGACTCTGCACCAGTGGGACAGCCGATGTCTGCCTGACGGGTGGATGGAAGGGAGGCGGGAAGGACGCTGCGTGGGGCACAGGCCGCAGGTGCTGGAGGGTAGGAGGCCAGGCCTGTGGGCGGCAGGTCCCCGGGGAAGGCAGGCTGGCTCGGGGGCTGGGACTTCAAAACCCACTCCCTGCCCAGCACGGTGGGAGAAGACTGGATTCTCGCGGATTGCCAGGGAGAGGCCGAGCAGAGCACACAGCGTCTTGTGCTTCGTGGGGGAAGCTGGCTGTGTGTGGAGGGGCTGTTGAGGCTTTGGGTGGGCGCAGTCCGTGACCCACGTGGCTGGTTCTGGGCAGCCCTTGCCAGGAGCAGTCATATTAGACTCGCTGGGCACAGAGGGCAGGTGGTGTGGCTGTGCTCCTGTGACGTACAGCCTGCGTCCGCCCGGGCCTCTGCAGCCGGCTGGTGCCCGCACCACACACACCCCATGCAGCCTGTTGTGCCGAGGGCAGGCAGAGCGGCAGCAGCCCACTGGGTCGGCTTCCGAAGCGTGAGTGGACTCTGAGTTGTCCTGGTGGTACCTGGGTCTTCGGTCCTGCTTCTGCGCACACGCAGTCTTGTTGAAACAAGCTGGGTCTGTGACTCGGGAGGAGGCCGCGCCAGGCGCCCCGGCCCTCGGTCCTGAAGATGCACTCTCTGGTCCGCCGGCTCCGAGCTGCTGCCTCTGGCGCGCTAAGGGCTGAGGGTCCCCCATGCATCTCTTCCCCCTCAGCTCGGCGCCAGCGCCCTGTGCTCCCTCTCGCTTTTTGTTCTGCTGTTCGTACCTGGGAAGATTGTTCAGCTGCTCACAGATACCAGCACAAGTCTTTGCTGCTGGTGGTTTGGCTGTGACCACCGACCGGGAGGGTGACTGAGGGCCAGCGAAGGGCCAGGAGCCAGGCGGGATCCTGACTCAGAGAGCGGCCCCAGCCCTGGTGGGCGGGCGGCTCAGCTTCCAGGGCGTGTTCCCCGTTGGGAGCCCCGTGGTGACGTGGCACCTTTGCGCACAGCTCTGCGGTTGGCTGAGCTCTCTGCCCCCCTTGTCGAGTGTGGCGTCTCCTCTGGGCTCACACCTGAGAGCCTGGGTGCTCGGGCATGGTAGCTGCCTGAGTGGCAGAGCAGGTGGCCACCAGCATTGTCCTTGGGAGTGGCAGGCATGGGGCTGCTCTCCCTGATGACAGGACCGGCTGTCCTAGGCCCTGCAGTCACCTTTCCCTCTCCTGATTCTGTCCAGAGTCCTGTCTGTATTTAAGTCATTAGACCATGTTCATACCCAAGGTAAAGACACTTGCTTCTGAAGCAGAGGGTAGTCACTTTCAGGTATTTTCCAAACCTAGAGTGAAATGCAAAATATCCCCCTATCCCAGCCGTTTGTAACCCTGGTGGCTTGAAAGTGAAAGAAAGTAGAAGTCTCTCAGTCGTGTCCGACTCCTGGCACCCCCGTGGACTGTACAGACTGGGATTCTCCAGGCCAGAACAGTGGAGTGGGGAGCCTTTCCCTTCTCCAGGGGGTCTTCCCAACCCAGGGATCGAACCCAGGTCTCCCGTATTGCAGGCGGATTTTTCACCAGCTGAGCCACCAGGGAAGCCCAGGAATACTGGAGTGGGTAGCCTATCCCTTCTCAAATCAAACCGGGGTCTCCTGCATTGCAGGCGGATTCTTTACCAACTGAGCTATCAGGGAAGCCCATGGTGGCTTTAAGGTAAAACAGATGAAGCCAGGTCTGTACCCAGTCAGGCTTGACTCTGGGCTTTGGGCTGACGAGTGAGTTAGGCCCGGCGCGCCCACGAGCCAGCTTGAGGGGGCGCTGGTGCCACCGGTGTGCGGGGCAGCGGGCCGGTAATGACCCGGGTCAGGAAGGCTACGCGCAGTGCTGCAGCGCTGTGTCATTGGCGGCTGAGGGGCGTGGATGCCGCAGGTCGCCTCTTTCACCCTGTCCCACTCCTCTGCTTTTGAGCTCAGAGTCTGGGCCCTGGGAGCCTGGTCTCAGGTGGAGTCTGATGTGCCTCCTCTCGCTGCAGGGATGGGCGTGTCCTGGGTGTGCTGGAGGTGTCCCGCTCCATCGGGGACGGGCAGTACAAGCGCTGCGGGGTCACTTCGGTGCCAGACATCAGACGCTGTCAGCTGACCCCCAACGACAGGTAGGCTCTCGCGGGGCACGGGGCGGCCACCTCCCTTGTTTCTCTGCTGACTTCTTCCAGTTCGCGTACTGAACCTGGGGTGGCAAGCAGCCAGCCGTGTCTTAGGCACCGTGCTGGGCTCTGCAGGTGCAGGGATAAATAAAATCCCATTCTGCTCTCGTGGGTCCAGCCTGACCACGCATGAACAAGTGTGTCCAGTCCCATATGTCTTAGGGGTGCGGGTGCCCCGGGAGCCTTTGGCCGTGGCCGGAGGGAGACATGCGTGTTGCAGAAAGCAGGGCTTTCCCGTGGGGGACAGACACCAGGGTGGTGCAGTAGGACAGGATGCAGGTGTGGCTGGCTGATGCCACGGGGTGGGGGGGGCGGGTGGCATCGGGAAACCATGGCAGGCACTTGAGGGCAGGTTGCAGAGGCCTGGGTTCTCTGCTGAGCAGTCTGGGTTTTAGCTTATAATGGGAGAATCATGGGAGATTTTTAAGCAGAGCCGAAGTAGTTTGAAGAAAGAGACCTCTTGTCCACCTCTGTTTCTGAGCTGCTTGAGAATAAGGCCCTGTGCCTGGCAGGAGAAGGATGGGGTCCAGGGGCCTGCATCAGGGGCGTGGGCACGGAGGTGGCAGCAAGGCGCCGGGAGGCCAGTGCTGCTGGGGGTGCCTTTCCACACCCTCCACGCCTGCCTCGGCCCCTCGGGGCATGTTTCCACCCGCCACTCCAGCTCCCCGGGTGATGCCTCGGGAGAGTCTTGTTGCCACATGAGACCAGGCCCTGTGTGGTCCCTGCTGGGCAGCAGAGCAGAGCCCCCTCCGGGGTCTGTCACCTCGGCAGAAGGGGCTGGCACTGCTCGGACTGGAGCCCTGCCAGGCCCCAGGCACAAACCACGTGCGTGCAAATGCTTGCTGAGTGAGCGCCCAGCCAGAGGTGGAAAACCAGGACCTGGGTGTTGAAACGAGGAAAGAGACGAGCGGGAGAGCCGGAACTGTCCCACCCCTCCATCCCTGTCAGAGAGACTCCCCTGGGAAGCCTGGGGGGCTTTGAAAGGGATGGAGGCCTCTTCAGCACTGAGAGCGGGTGGCTGTCTTCCCTTCACGTGGGCAGAGAGCACTTGACGTCCCTGAAGTCCAAGTGTCTGTCCAGTTTGGGGCACGGATTGAGGCCTGTGCGACCAACACTTACCGTGTATTTACTGTGCCGCCTGATAGATCTTCCTTGGTGACCTTCCTGGAGTTTGTCTAAGAAACTGGGATTGGGTTAATCCCTAACTTTGGTGAACAGTGTAGTCTCCGTGTTGATGAATACCATCTCACCCAAAATATTTTTAAGTAGCTTTAACCTTGATCTTGTAGATGTTAAATTGGTTTTAAAATGTTTAGCTTTTGAGTAGTTGGCCAAATGTTACCTCCGTTGCCAGGCCATTTTGTAAAGTTTGCTGATAAAACCCATTTATGTTTCTCTCCATGTCGTAGGTTTATTTTGCTGGCCTGTGATGGCCTCTTCAAGGTCTTTACCCCAGAAGAAGCCGTGAACTTCATCTTGTCCTGCCTGGAGGTGAGTGCTCTCAGAATGGGGTGGGTGCCCATCGTTCTGGCTGCCTTTGGGCTTCAGAGGAGAAGTCCTGGGCCCCGTTCCTCCCGTGTCCCTGTGCAGTCCCGGGCCCCCTTCCCCCTGTGTCCCCGTGCAGTCCCGGGCCCCCTTCCCCCCGTGTCCCCGTGCAGCCCTAGGCCCCTTCCTCCTGTGTCCCCGTGCAGTCCTGGGCCCCTTCCCGCCATGTCCCTGTGCAGCCCCGGGCCCCCTTCCCCCCGTGTCCCCGTGCAGCCCTAGGCCCCTTCCTCCTGTGTCCCCAGGGGAGAGTGGGAGCTCCATCCAGGGCGCTCACCACTCAGTTTCTCCCCGCCCCCCCACGGGGACTGGGAGCAGTTGTCCCTCATGGGGACCATCTCAGGAATGGTGGGGCGTGGGACCCCTGTTCACCAGCACCCCTTTCCTACCCGGTAGGACGAGAAGATCCAGAGGCGGGAAGGGAAGCTCACCGTGGACGCCCGCTACGAAGCCGCCTGCAACAGGCTGGCCAACAAGGCGGTGCAGCGGGGCTCGGCGGACAACGTCACCGTGATGGTGGTGCGGATAGGGCTCTGAGCGGGCGCGGCCTTGACTCCGAGGTTCGTTTTTTGTGTTGTGCACATTATGTGTTTCGTGTACTCCTGTGGGATGCCCATGGCTGTAAATAAAGGTGTTTTTTCTAGACTTTTGAGTTATTTATTACGTCTTGAGCAACACCTTGACCTTTCGGGGTCGTGCTTGCTTTGAATGTGTGTTGGGTCTTTCCTTGCTCAGTGTCGCGGGCCTCTCGGATGGGCCAGTAGTCGTGGCCGTGAGCTGCTCACCGCGCAGGCTCTGTAGTTTAGGGCTCCTCTCCCGTGCTGCTGCCCCCGATAACTGGCTGGGGAAGTGGCATCTCACAGAGGGGAGTGTGAGGCGGTGACTGGCGTAGACAGGCCAGCGCCAGAACCCAGGGCTGCTGGAGGAGCTGGCTGCTTTCAGCTCTACAGACAAAAATAAGCTGACAGAGAGTTAATGCAGCGTGAGCCCAGGCTCAGCCAGGAGGTCAGGCGGATAGCTGAGGCTGTCACCCTGCAGAGCAGTGCCCCACCAGGCCCTCCAGAACACCCGGGTGCCTTCATTTCCGATCCTGTGATGGCAGGCGCCGTCTGGCTGCTGCTGGGTGCCCAGGTGTGGAACACGCGCGTCTCCAGGTCTGGGCAGTCCCGCTGCAGCCCCCTGTGGCCTGAGGCCTGGCCTCCTGTCTTGGGGGCGCATGCACTGGGCTCTGGGCTGGGCTGAAGTTGGGCTTCACAGCAACATCCTGTCCAAGATGCTAAAAATGCGTGATGAGCCTCCTCAGGAAAACAAACTCGAAAATTCTTTTCATGCCCTTCACACAGAGAGCAGGACAGTGGTATTGCTGGTGAAGCTCCTTAGTAAGACAGCTTTCAGGTCCTCACGTGTAAATGCCTGCCTCGGGATGATGCAAGACTCTGAAGACCGGCTTTTGAAGCTGTTCTGTCATGCTTGCGGGCCTCGCCCAGCCTGCACACAGGCCTTATCACTTCGTCAGCTCCGTTAGAAGGACTGGCCTCCCTGCTGCAAGTACCTTGGGAACGCTTCCAGCATATCCCTTCCCAACGCGGAGGGCCAGGCTCCCTTTCTGCGGAGGCAGTGTCCCATCACGGGAGGAAAGAGCCTCGGCATCTCAGAACTGGGAAACCACGCAAATTACTCAGCCAAATGTTTTCTTATAGCCAACAAGGCACCAGTCTATGAGCACCTGTCCCTAATTCCCAGAGAGCCGCTTCCTGGAGCTGGGAGAGGCTTGTGGGCCTACCCTGGCCAAACCCATGCTCCCCCTCCGACCTCAGAGGGAACCTCCCCTCCCGGAGATCGCCTCTCGTCCTCAGGAGCCTGGCCTAAAGGGCTCCGATTCTGTATTTTTAAGGTCGGCCCTTTGCTTCTGTAACTTTGTGTAACCACATAAAAGAATACTTGAACAGGCAGTTTTTTACATAAATATATTTCACCTGACAACATTATACAATAAATACTTCAATTAATTGCTGTATAACACACTTATATTGAGAAAAAGGACCATGGGACTCCCCAGGGTGAAAGCTTTTCTAAAGTATCTACCCGCTGGGTACAGAGAAATGCAGGAGAGGGCGCGGCCATGCCACCCTTATCTAGGAGCGGGGGGTGGGCAGGCAGGACGCCAGCCGGCTGGCGCTTCCTGGTAGGGTGGGGGCGAGTCCTACTGAGAACTGTGTCCAGCCCGCCGAAGGGCACCCAGCGGTCGGTTTGTGCACACGGTGCCTGGGGCTCCCGTTAGTCAGACTGGGGTGGAAGCTCAGGGCGCCTGGGGACCAGTCACCTGCTCACCCCAGGCCAGCTAGAAGGTCAAGGAGCAGGGTGACTGCAGTCTTCGCCCCTGCCTCTCCCAGGCCTGGAGGCACCTATGCCAGACCACCTTGGCCCCCAGGAGCTCCTGCGGTACCAGTGTTCCTGTGGCCTGTTTTCCGTGCAGAAGTGGGGTGGGGGTAACTTCATCAGGCCAAGGGGGCCCTACATCAAGAGATGGCAGGAACTCTCAGACACCCTGTCTCTCCACAGGAACAGCTGCCATCTGCCCCCCATCCCACCATCGCTGCAGCAGGGTGGCACACTTGTTCCCCAGCCTGACCACAACACCCATCTGAACTTGGGGCCATGGTGCCACCCGAGTGGGGAAGACGCTCTGAAGAGCCCAGAGCTGGATGGACCCAGTGGGGCTGGACCGTGGTGACTGGGCACCCAGAGCTGTCAGCCTGCGGGGGCCACAGCTTCACCCATCCAGATGAGGGCACAGGGCCTGGCCGCCCCCAATCTGCAGGGACATTCCAGCTTTCTCATCTGGCGAGTGGGCCTGAGCAGCATGCCAGGGCCTCAAGGGACAGGCAAGACTGCCTCGTCCGGGAGAGGGTTTGCAAAGGAGGGGACGGTGGGAAGGCCAGGTGAGCTCGCGAGTGGGTTCGCACGTGTGGGAACAGCTCTGGACTCACCGTCCCTGTCAGCCCCTTCCCGTGCCCCTGGTGCCCAGGCCGCTGTGCCCAGAGGCCGCAAGGACAGGCTCGGGCCCTGTGGTCCCTGCAGGCCAAGCAGTGCCCTGAGGTCCACGGCAGCCAAAGGCACAGCTGGGAGAGGGGCAGGTGGGCACCAGGCAGGCTGGGCGGCCTCTCCCCTCCTTGTTGGCACACCCAGCGGGCAGCCCATGAGAGCCATAGGAAAGATGGAAAAGGTGCGGCCAGACCTCAGCCACGGAGCAAGCTGCCCAGGAGGGGCCCAGGTCTGCAGCTGGGGGCGTGGGGGGCGGCCAGACAAAACACGGGCACACCTGGGCATGCTGAAACCCCTCCCTGGAAAGGACGGCGTCCCAACATCACCCAGAGTTCCCGGACCGCCAGTGTGCGTGTCGCCTCCGCGGGCTGCCGTAGTGGCGTCTCTGGCTTCAGCTGCGGTGGCCAGTCCAGCGGGCTCCCTCCTGCCCGCGGCCTCTGCCACTCCGACAGTGCCCCTGGAGTTGCTCACACTCGGGCGTGGCGCTCACACACCGAGGAGGACAGCGCTGAAGTGGGAGCCGCTGCGCACCGTGAGGGCAGAGCCGCTGGCATTGTCCAGGAAGACGGAGGTGTACTGCCCGGCCTGCAGGGGGGCTCCGCGGTCAGCTCGGACGCCGCAGCCCGCAGGCCCACCAACTGCTCGCCCTGCCCTGCCAGCCCACACGCCTCACCCTCAAACCCGGCACCTCCGACCCCTGTTCTTGCGCTTTCTCCCCAGCTCCGTCAGCCTCTTGCACTGGCGGGCTCCCTTAGCTTGTGCGTGTGGGGGCGAGCCTCCAGTCGGGGCCAGAGTCAAGCTTGCTTTGCAAAACCCAGGCGAGAGGGCGCCCCTTCCGCCACAGGCCTGGCCACTGACCCCTCTGGTAAAGCCATCGTGAGGCTAGTAGCAGGACCTGGCTACTCCAGATGTGGTCCGGGCACCACAGGGTCACGTCCCCAGATGTGAAGCAGGAGCTCCCAGAAATGCAGAAGCCAGGCATTCCATCTCAGGACCCCAAGCCCACCATGCCGCCTGAGGTCATCATTCAGGGACCAGACCTTTCTGCAGACATACCCACAGTGCCTGCAGCCACAGCCTGGCCTCCAATCCCGGCATTGCTGGGTGAGCCTGGGCGAGCTACTTAACCCTTCTGTGCCATAGTTCCCTGACCCACTTCAAATCACTGTGGGTTAATGAGTAATTTATGTGACGCGCTCAGAATAGGCCTGGCCTACTTAGGGCCGTATGCATGTAAGCTGTTATTCAACACACCAGCAACGACTTTTGTTTCCAGGAAATCCTTTTCATCCACTTCTCGACCACCTGCCACAAATCCCCAGTCTAGAGAGAGACTGCTGCTCGGGGTTTTGTGTGGAAATAACCTCGTCTGCTTCACGCAGTCTCAGTGGGCCAGGGGGTCATGAAGTCCTCCCTGGGAGAGCTGACCTCTGTCACTGTCCTCCATCACTCCCCTGCCCAATTGAGTTCTCTCTGAAGGGCCAGTTCAGGCCAGCCCTCGAAGTGGGATGCTTGGGAGGTCAGAAAACAGACAGAGGAGCAGAGCAGAGGACAGGTGTCTGGGGGGCTGCCAGGTGTGGGGAAGGGAGGCCCAGTAACACAGCTTGGCTCTGCCGGGACTAGCGTGAGTGCTCCATGCTGCCCTGACCCTCGTCAGGGCTCGGAGGCGGGGGCACTGCACCCACAGCTCCCGAGCCCACCAGCACATCTCCCTGCCGCCGGTGGTCCCCCCACGGTGGAGCCTGCCCCACACACCTGCAGATAGAGAACGCCGTTGACCGAGATGGTAAAGAGCTCGCTGCTGCCCTCCAGCCCCGTGACGGCCTCCAGGGAGCTGTGGCCAAAGGAGACGGAGGGGGCACCTGAGACCCCGGCCCCAGGCTCCCCAACGCCGCCTGCAGTGTGCTCCCCAGCACCCAGCACCCGGCCAGGCACCCCGGAAACGGCAGCCTCGGCCAGGCTCCCGGGGAAGGTGGTATCTGGACGGGGTCCCCAACAGGAGTGAGCACAGGACTGAAGCGCACAAGCCCAGGCTCCGACAGGGCAGCTGGGGGTGCGGGGCGGGCTGCTGGGAGTCTGGGCTCAAGCCGAGCCCTGCACAGCTTTCCAAAGTAGACTGAGATGCGAACTTCCCTCCTGCATGCCTTCGGCCACTACTGTGGCACACCTGCTCTCCGCCTGGGCTATCTAGGCGCTGGGGTACAGAAAGGGCAGCCCAGCCCTTCTGAACTGACATCAACCAGAGGATGGAAGGGGCGGGAGAGTGCCTGGGGACAGGCCCTGCACAGACCAGGCAGGGGGCCCCTGAGGACGCAACGCTGGCTTCTCGATCATGGGATGGTCTGCTGCTGCTGAGCTGCTTCAGTCCTGTCCGGCTCTGTGCGACCCCATAGACAGCAGCCCACCAGGCTTCCCCATCCCTGGGATTCTCCAGGCAAGAACACTGGAGGGGGTTGCCATTTCCTTCTCCAATACATGGAAGTGAAAAGTGAAAGTGAAGTCCATCAGTCCTGTGAGACTCTTCCAGACCCCATGGACTGCAGCCCACCAGGCTCCTCCATCCATGGGATTTTCCAGGCAAGAGTACTGGAGTGGGGTGCCATTGCCTTCTCCGAAAGGGATGGTATAGTCACCGCCTTTTGGGTGCAGGTGGGATGGGGAAGGTGGGAAGACCGGGGCTGGGGGTGCGGGCTGCGGAGGGTCGGTTTGGGGCAGCGGGTGGGCGCCAGGAGGCTGGAGGAACCTTGCGAGCAGAGGGGGGAAGCCCCGAGGGAAGAGGCGGGTGCCCACTCACGCATGGTGCTGGCACCGGGACTCCAGGCAAATGAGCAGACGCAGGCGGTCCCGGGGGCGCGGCGGCCCCCGCCTCGGCGGCTCGGCCAGCGCTGCGGGGGAGGCACGGGGGCAGTGATCACCGGGCGGCAGGACCCGAGGGCAGCGGGGCGACCCCCACCCCGCGCCCAGCCCGGGGCCGGGCCTCACCCACGTGCAGCGTGGCGGCGAGCGCGTAGAAGCCGGCGACGGGCGCCGTGTACTGTCCGCTGGTCAGGTTCAGGCCCGGGCCGCGGCGGAAGGCGCCCTCGGCGTCGGGCTGCAGGCGCACAGACGGTCACCCCGGGCCCGCCGCGCCGCGCCCGCCCCGCCCCGGCCCGGCCCGGCCCGCACTCACCACGTAGTAGAGGCCGAGCTCGTGCAGCGCGCGCCGCTCCACCGACGCGTCCCGGCGCAGGCGGCAGTGGAAGGCGGCCTCGACGCGCGGCGCCCGCGGGCCGGGGTCGAGGGGCGCAGCCAGCAGCGCCAGCACGCCCGCGCCCCCCGCCGCCGCCTCCTCGTCGTCCTCTGGGCGCGCGGCCGGCACCGCAGCGGGAACGCGCGGGCCGGGCTCGGGCTCCGCGCACTCGCGCGTGCGCACCGCGCCTGGCACGGAGCAGGAGGTGGTCGCGCCGGGACCCCCACCGCCCCGCGGCCCGCCCTGCCGCGTCCCGCCCGGACACCTGCCCCAAACCCGGGCGCCGCTGAGATCGCTGTCACCGTTACCGATGACCCCTGGAACCGCGGGCCGGGCGCCCGAGCTCGGGAATCCGCGGGAGACCCGCTCTGGCCTGCATGGTCTTCGGAACCGGCTTCCCGATCCCGCGGCTGCTCCCGTTTCCTTTCGCGCTTTGGCTACCGGGAAGCTCAGGGCTGGTGCACCCAGGACCCCTGTTCTCTCCTGCCTCACCTGTTTATCCTACGGCTTCTCACCCTGGGGCTGCTGCTGCTTTTTCTCTGTTTACATTTTTATTGAATCAGGAAATGCAGTAGGATAAGCCAGACCCTCATTTGGGGAAAGAAGCTGAGTGTAAAGAAATTATTATCGCAGAGAATGTGGAGGTTCTTCAGCCTCTGAAGCTAGTCTACTTAAATGAAAAGTAGTTGTTAGCCGCTCAGTCGTGTCCGACTCTCTGCGACCCCGTGGACTGCAGCCCACCAGGCTCCTCTGTCCACGGGATTCTCCAGGCGAGAATACTGGAGTGGGTCGCCAGGCCCTCCTCCAGGGGATCTTCATGACCCAGGTATCGAATCTGGGTCTCCTGCATCGCAGACAGATTCTTTACCATCTGAGCCACCAGGAAAGCCCCAGTACGTTAGATAGAAATGGGAAAAGACTCAAAAGCTCTTCACAGTGAAATGAACTCTAGTCGGTACCCAGAGCCATCGCCTGGCAGCTGGCCGCACGCAGTGCAGGGATACCGCCCTGGGTGCTAGAGCCCCTTCAGCTCTGCTCTCACCCCTGGGGCCTCAGCCCCAGCCTGCTCCTCTCTGTATTCCCGGGACTGTCCTCCCTGCCCCATGCGGGCAGCCTCCTGGGGCCCGCCTGTTGGGCTCTGCAGCCAGCAGCAGAGATGTGTCAGGGGAAGAGGCGGGGTGCAGGTGAAGGGAAGAGAGGCCTGAGATCTCCCTGGTGTCCCTGCAGGGCTCAGTGGAGCACTCTGCAAGCTTAAGGAGCTCTGACTTCTCCCTAACAGTCCCCACTTGGGGAACACGGGCTTGGATCTCTCGGCTTTTGCAAGCTCAGCAGCCTCCCAGGTGGGGTATGGAGGCTGGTCCCCAGGCACCTACTGAACACAGAGGCCAAGTCCATCCTCCTCTGTGAAGCTGCCTCCTCACCCACTCCTCCTCGACCTCCACGAGGCCCCGACCCACACACAGCCCTGACCCGGGCCTGCACTAGAGCCGTGGCCTCCCGGATACAGGTCGACAAGACCAAGGTCCAGCCTTTTTCGGTTCTTCTGCCCCCGCTCTCCTCTGTGGGGTGTGTATCCCCGCCCCGATCTCCCCAGTGTGGTGTGTACCCGCCTCCCCGCTCTCCCCAGTGGGATGTGTATCCCCTCCCCAGTGGGGTGTGTATCAGTGTGGTACCCACCCCCTACCTTTCAGCAGCAGCTGGAACTCCTTCAGTAGGACTTCAGGTGGGGTGATGGGGCCTGGGGGACCCTGGGGGCCGGGAGGCCCCGGGGGTCCTGGCAGACCAAGCTGAAAGAGAAGGCTGACAGTGAGGACTTCTGAACAGGCAGGGCGGGGTTGGGGGGGGGACTGTGGGCACCCCCTCTGTGAGCTTTTGCCAGCAAGGCTGGTAATGCGGGGAGACTCCTGCTTTGACCCCTGAGGGGAAGGTCAGCCTCCAGTTCCCCTGAGGAGACAGTGAAAGCTGCAGGCATAGGGCTGGGGTTGGCGGGCTGCTGGGGGCCAGGCTGGGAAGAAGGAGGCCGCAGCCCAGCCCTGGGGCTGAGGGAGGCAGGGAGGGCGGGGGGTGCTCCAGGCCTCCTGTGAGTCTCAGGTCTGTCACCGCCCCAGTCGGCAAGCCCCCCTGTGCCTGGCCATCCCAAGGGGGGCGGTCCTCAAGGAGCCCTCACCAGACCGGTCTGGGACTCTGCCAGGAGGCAGCCTAGGGAGCCCCCAGCTCAGCTTGCGGGTGATGGGTCAGGTCCCAATGGCAGCCCAGCCGGTGGGCTGCCCCAGGCTCAGAGCCCGGCACACAATCGCTGGAGCGGCCCTGAGGAGCAGGGAGGCCAGGGCTCAGCAGGGCGGCACAGCGCTGCCTGGCGAGCCCCACCGCAGGGGACACAGCCCTCACTGGGGCCGTGGGCAGGGGTCAGCTTTCAGAAGCAGGGGCCAGGCCCCACCCAGGCTAATGGAGGGTGGATACCAGTGCCTGCCCAGGCCCCCGGCGGCCCCCCAGACTGTGTCACTCCAGCGCACCCGCAGTCCCCTCCTGCCCGGTCCCTGACTGCTCTGCAGCCCAGCCCAGGCCTCCCAGGATACAGAAAGGGAAGAGAATGCAGTGAGCCAGGGAGGCTGCCTGGCATTCTAGAGGTGCAGGTAAATGGTTGGAACAGGCACCCCGACCTCAGGGTCACACGGGCCCTGCTTGACACTTCTGTGCTCTCCAGCCTGAGGCGGAGGGTCTGTGCTCGTTGGGAGTGCTCCAGGTGGGGCCGGGGAAAGGCTCGTGGCTGGAGGGTTGCATGCGCGCACACACACACTGGCTGGGCTCCAGTGCTCACCTTCAGCTTCTTGGCCTTGCTCCTGCTGCCCCTCTTGCTGTTGACACCCTTGTCACTCTGCCTGACGAAGAGCATCCAGGCGTCCCGGGGGTCGCTGAGGCCGTGCGTCCGCTCCACGGGGGACTCCTGGAACATAGCCGCCAACAGGTTGTTTTGCCTCCCAGACAGGGCTGCCAGCCAAGCAGACCGAACGCTTGGCAAGAGGTCACTGCGCAGGACTGGCCTCCTCTGGTCCCCTGGGCCCCCATCACTGTCAACTGTGCTGGCCCCCAAGCCAGCACAGCCCCAGCCCTTGGTGCCTTCCTCCCAGCCGCGGAGGGCAACCCCTGGGGAACAGCCACTCCTCAGCCTGGACCCTGCAGGGGAAGACCCTGGGCATGGGCGGAGGAAGGCGGGGTGCCAAGCTTCAGCGCAGGTGGAAGCTGGCACTGCCGGGCCCCTCCCAGCCTCTCTCCAGGGGAGCTGCAGTGTGTGCGCCTCCCTGAGGACCAGACCGCCGGCCTCCCTGGGGGCTCAGGCAGAGCCACCAACGGCCAGCAGGCACCCCAACCAACGCCTGGGGTCTGGAGCTCTCAGGAGGCCAATTTCCGCCCTCAGGACTGCGAGGCCTCCCTTCCTGGGCCGTTTCAGGCCCCGCGGGTGGGGTGTCCCACACTGAGATATGGTGACCCAAGGCCCCTCCCTGTCCTTAGGGCTCCTAAGTCACGTGCCCCAAGCTGGGACAGTGACGGGTCCAGAAACTTCCACCCCGCCCTCGGCAGGCTGCATTCTGACCAGTCCTGACATGGTGGAGCTCCAGGAGGTAACTTCCAGGGAGAGGCCTCCAGCCCTGTGGGCGGCAGGCCCCAGACAGTCTGGGCTCCGGACAAGGCTGCCAGCTGGGAAGGAAACTGGCTCAAGAGGGCTTGGATGAGGTCATGGGCACTGACTCGGGCGGCTGATGGAAGGACCCTGGGATCTTGGAGCCAGCCAGGCTCACGGGTCTCGCAGCCACTCTGCAGGGACCCAGGGCCTTCTCTCAGGAGCCCGTGTGGTGTGATGGGGACGGGGCTTCTGTGACGGAGGGACATGGGTCAGAGGGAGAGGCCTCAGAGTGCCCGGGGCATCCCCACACCTCCCTGGGTGCCGGGCACTGCGAGGCCTCCCCCAGTGGTTCCTCTGCATGAGTACCGGTGACCCCAGTCTACCATCCCACACCGCCTTCAAGGGAACACCCGGGAGGAGGGCTCTGTCCAGGGTGGACTGTGTGCTGGGCCAGCCCTTCCACTGGCCCAAGAGCCTGTGGAGGGACTCAGACCCCAGTTTGGCTTGAAACAGAAACAGGTGGAACCAGGTTGGTCTGGGGCCCTGGGAGACGGGCTGCAGCAGTGTGGGTGGACGTTGGGCCACTGCCCTGGCTGATGGAGGTCTCCAGCCTCCAGCGGCTCTCAAAAGGAGCCCTGCCTCCAAGGCCAGAACCCACCCCTGGAAGCACCTGAAGCCCCTCTGTTTCCTGACCTTCACAGCCCAGCCTCTGGAAACCCTGCACCCCGGCGTCCCCCCCCCACCCCCCGCCGGGGCTCAGTCCATGGGAAATGGCAGGGGTCGACGGGAACAAGGGCTTTGGGGAGGCTCCTCCCAGGGAGTGATCAGGGATGGCTGCCACTGTCACCTGTCTTCAGTGGGGACGCGTCGTGGTTCCCAAAGTGACGCTAAGAGCAGAGGTGCAGGCCTGAGCCCCCGGGCACCGCCCACAGGCATCTTCAGAGGAAAGAAGCTCCAAGCAGCCTCCCCAGGGCCCTCCCCTCCCTGTCTGGAGGCCCCACCCACACTGAGGGCAGCTCTGAAGGGCCCAACCCCCTGGTCACCCCCAACCGGACCACCCACTTCTGCAGCCAGAAAGGAAGGAGCAGGCAGAGCTAAGTGTCAGCCAGAAATCACAGATCGGAGGCCGGCACCCCATCCAGACGCTTCCTCCCTCCCTCCCCAGTTGGCAGGAAGGCAGTTGTTTATTTCCAGAGAACAGGCACCAAGGAGATAGGGGGCAGGGGTGGGGTGGGTAGGGGTGGGGGTCAGGGACTTGCTCACACTTTTTACAGATACCCTCTTCCCAACTTCAGGAGGATGGAGTTATTTACACTTTACGAGCTTCCCAACCTGGAAGTCTCCAGAGAACAGGCATCTCCCCCCAGTCCAGTAGAACTTTGCTTTTCATGACAACCCCAAAAGCCAAGGTCAGGGCTAGCCTTTAAGGCGCCGGGCTGTGCAGGGGGCCAGCGCCCAGACCTCCGGCGCCAAGCCCGCAAGCTAAGCGCTTTCCCGTCCCCTGTAGAGAGGGGGACACCCGGGTCAGCCCCAGTCCCCGCGGGCTCGCGACGCCCCGCTCCCCGCCGCTACGGAAGCGAGCGCGCTGCGCCCGCGGGGCGCCTGGGGACCCAGGGGCGCGCGCTGCGGGCGGGGCGGCTGAGGCCCGAGGTCTCCAGGGCCCGGGCAGGCCGGGTGGCCTCTTACCGGCGGGCGGGCGGCCGGTCCCGCAGGCAGTTCGTTCCCGGGCGGAGGCTCCTCGCGGGCGCGGCTCCCCGAGGGCGCACCGGGCTCCGGGGAGCCCAGGCCCACGGCGGCGGCCAGCAGGCTGGCGTAGGCGAGCAGCAAGGCCCGCGCGGGGCAGCGGGCGGGGGCCATGCGGGCGGGCGCCTCTGGCCTGCGATCGCAGCTCCTGGACTCCTCGGCCCTGGGCTCCGTGCTTTATAACGCGCTTGAATCCCCCGCCTAGCCCGGGGCGCGCCTTCCCGCCCGGCTCCGCCTCCCGGCTCCTGCGCGCGCTGCCGTCGTCGGCGGTGGCGGGGCGGTGCGGGGAGGCGGGCCGCCCCACGGGGAGGGTCCCGGGAGGGGCGTGTACGCTGCCGGGGGGTGCGGGCGGGACGCGAGTGGGGACCAGGGGCGCGGGGTCAACAAGGGGCTGCGAGGAGGGCCGCGCGCGGGAGGAAAGGGCTCGGGGAGCCGCGGCTGGCGGGGGCCGGAGCGCCCCCTCCTGTCGGGCGCGTTTCCTCTCGGCTCCGGTCCGTCCTGCGCGCTGTCCAGCCTCTGCTTCGCGGGCACCCGGACGCCCTTCTCCCGGCCACGGGGTATCCCGACTCTCCTCTCTGTCCCGTGCGCCTCCTGCGGGGACCCCGAGATGCCCGATGGATTACATCTGAGCCCGAAGACTGTCAGAGCCCCTCTTTGGCGCCCCTTTCCCAGGACCAACCCCTTCCTGCTTCCCACGGCTGCGGACCCCCTGAGCTCAGAGACGCGCTGCTCCTCCTCGCCAGGCGCACCTGTGGGAGCCTCGCGGGGGTAGGGGGGGCGCGAGGCGGGGGGCGCGGAGATCTACCGCCTGGGAGCGGGCTCCCTGGGGCCCAGACTGGGAGGACGGAGCCCTGCCTCGAACTCGCGGGGGTTGGGGGCAGATCCGACCGGGGACGGGGGACCAGATACCCGCAGCTCCCCCGAGATCAGGGCAGCCCGCTGGGGGACCCGAGTGGCCGGCCTGAGCTCCAGGCTCCTCCCGGCGCTGTTTGTTCTGCGACCCGAGGGTGGCCTCTCTACCTGACCGCCGGCTCTCCCCCGACTCCCTCCACTCCCACTCCCCGCTCACTGCCCCACCCCCCCCAGGCTGGCACTCCAGGCTCAGGCTTTCCTATGCCTCCCTGAGGTGCCTTCACCTGGGGGGATAAACTGTATCTTATCCAAAGGGCTCGGGGGAAGGGGGCCTTCCGCCCTCACCGGTATGCCTTCCACCTCTTCTGGGGAGAGGGGAGACCCCCACCCCCACCCCGTCCTGTCAGAGAGTGGCAGCGGGGGCCTGCGGGAGGAGCGGAGGGTCATCCCTGGCCGCTGCACCACCTGCGGCCCCCCCCCACCCCGCCCCGCCCCCGAACCCCCAAGGACTGTTTCCAGGAGACAGGTAACTCTGCACTTTAGGAAAAGCCTGAAACTTGATGTTAATGCTCCCTCTGGTTCTGCCTCTATCCTTGTAGGATGGTGGGGGTGATGTTAGTTTTAGATTTCTTTAAAAAAAAAAAAATGCTGTTCCCACCCTGAGAATGTGTTCCCCCCACCCAGGGATCTATGTGTCTCACTCTGTGACACTCACTCTACCAGACTCACTCTATGAGACTTAGAGTCTGCAAATTAGAACTGCGCGGGAATTCCCTCTTTAGACATGTTTGGGGAGGGGAAGGTATCAATGGAATAAAAAAATAGAAATTCCTATAGAAATTGCAGCTTTGCTGTGGAACATATACACAGTGGAAACTTATTCAGCTATTTAAAAGGATGCATTTGAATCAGTTCTAGTGAGGTGGATGAAACTGGAGCCTATTATACAGAGTGACGTAAGTCAGAAAGAAAACACCAATACAGTATAATACTGCATGTATGTGGAATTTAGAAAGATGGTAACGATGACCTTATGTGCAAGACAGCAAAAGAGACACAGATGTAAACAACAGGTTTTTGGACTCTGTGGGAGAAGGCAAGGGTGGGATGATCTGAGAGAATAGCATTGAAACACCCATATTCTGCTGCTGCTGCCAAGTCGCTTCAGTCGTCTCCGACTCACCACATGTGCAGCAGATCGCCAGTCCAGGTTCCATGCATGAGACAGGGCGCTCAGGGCTGGTGCACTGGGACGACCCTGAGGGATGGGATGGGGAGGGAGGTGGGGTTCAGGATGGGGGACACATGTACACCCATGGCTGATTCATGTCAACGTATGGTAAAATCCACTACAGTAATGTAATTAACCTTCAATTAAAATAAATAATTTAGAAAAAGAAAAATCACTGCTTTGCAAAAAGACATGTGAGAAATATTGTACGCATTCAATAAAGTGTATGAACTTATTCCATTGACAACCATTCAGTAGTTTTGTTACAAACAAAGGCATTTGCTCCAATATTTGTAGACGGTGTTGCTGGAAGGCCCTCAGAGAATTCAGGGTTTCTTGGGTGGCTTCTGTCTTCTGGCCCCACAGGCACATCTGTTAGAAAGCCAGGCACTGGAACTTTGTGATGACATGTGTGTGTGCTTCAGCATTAAGTATTAACATTTTTATTCTGTTTCACTTTAGGGGGGAGACTTTGAGACCATGAGATGCCGAATGTGGGGTATTTTCATTGCTGAAACCCGCAGTCTGCTGGCAGAGAGGGGTGTCTGTTCTCGGCTTGCGCAGCTCTGTGAGAGATACCTTCTTAATTCTGAAAAGGCTTGTCCTTACCAGCATCGCATTCACTTCCCATGGCCCAGCTGGTCAGCCTGTGCAGCTGGGGGCTCACCAGGCACGCACAGCCTGGGCTTGGGGCCGGGCTGGACCCCTTTCCCCCTGGGCATGGTGCCATCTTCACAGCCACATGCTTGCATCAAGTCCTTCCTGTTTCTGATGATGAGCTGGAAGGGTACTGAACCATGGCTCTCTTCTCCCCGAGATGGGCGCCCCTTAGGGATTTCCTGCGGGGGTCTGGCTGTGAGCGAAGCCCTGGGCAATGCGTGCAGCTGCCTCTCTTGAACCAGGGGCTCTTCACAGAGCTCTCCCTTCCCTGGATGGCGGCAGAGGGGATGCAAGGCCACAGAGCAGCCACCCGGAGTGGGGGGAAAGCGGTTCCTCCTGGGCCCTGCCCCTCCCCCGAAGATGGCTGGCCTGTCCAGGAGCTTCTGGGAGTCTCAGCCTCCTTGCCTGAGAGCTGGGGTGAATGCACGTGTGTCCTCAGGGCCTGCTATGGGTGAGGTGCGGCCCCAGAGGGTGCTGCGTGGAGCCGTGAGTGAGGCCGGCCGGCCTGCCTTCCGGGTCATTATGTCATGTTGTCTGGGGGAGGGGGCCCTCAGACCTGCCTGAAGACAGAGGCCCTGCCCTGGCCAGACCCAGCCGCAGGTCTGCTCAGCAAAGCTGGTCCTCACACAGCCCCCTGTGGCTCTGGAGGAGGCCCATCTCGGGGCCTTTAGACACGCATCCCTCAGAGCCTCAGTTTGCCACTCTGTACAATGGGCACAATGACAGCTGTCCGCTGCGAGCCCTCGCCTGGGACCCCACTCTTTAGGGGCACGGTGGCTGGTAACAGCCACCCCCAGAGGGAGGCCTGCTGCCTGGGGACCCTGCTTCTGGGTTGCTGGCCTGTGTTCTGGTCACGTGAGGCTGGCCGCTCTTGGGACCATATCTGCTGTTAGTCCTGTCCTGCGCCCTGGGAGGGTGAGCCTCAGGCTCTGTCACCTTTGGCGATGCCGGGGACACGGGGGGACAGAGCGGCCAGGTTTGGGTCACACGATCCTTCAGATAGTCTCTTGATATGGCTTCCGGCTCACAGTAGGGAGCCTTGGCCCTCGTGTGGTCAACAGTGAGGACGGGAGCCACTGCCACGTGAAAACAGCTATTTTCCCAGCAGCGAGCAATCCTCATGGTGTCACGGGCCCGCTAGGAGACCCAAATCGGATCTGTTCCGCTGCCGAGTGGCCTCTGGACGCTCTCTGGAGATGACGACACGGCCCAGCCCCAGGGCGGGAGCGTGCAGAGAGCTGGGACCTCCATGTGGGGCTCCCTGTGTGCTGGGGGGTTCACAGCTCCACAAGAGCCCCCATGGAGGGGAGGGGAGCTCAGCAAAGCATCACACAGGCCAAGGACCCGCCAACACGGCTCTGGGGGCCCTGTGTGCCCCTCCCCGGCAGCAGCGTTCTGTGGGTGCAGAAAGGGGAGTAGCGCCTGCGGGCAAGGTAACGGGTCCCAGGGCTGAGGCGCTGGAGTGGCCGCAGGTGGGGGCCGGACAGCGTGTGGGGTGGCCCCCCAATCCACCCTGTGCCTTTGGGCCTGGCGGAAATCCAAGACTCATTCCTAGGCCCTCAGGTCACGGCCTTGGCCCTGGCTTCCCGGCAGCCTGATGCAGCCAAGCTGTTCCCACTCGCTTCTCTTCCAGCAGAGGAAGGACCTCTGCCGATGAAGTCATGGGAAGCCCAGCTCTCTCTGCCCTCAGGACCGCAGGAGCCTCAGCAGCCTGTGGAGTGGCCTCTGGGGCGGGGGGCAGGGCGGGTGGTGCGGTCAGCCTGCCTTTCCCATGTGCCCGACATCACCCGGCTCTCAAATCACGTGGTTGCCCCCACTGTGCAGATGAGGAAACTGAGGCTAAGCCTTGGGGTTCGCCTGAGGTCACGGAGCCCCCAGGTGCCCTCTCCCTCCCCAGCTCCCTTTCTGGGCTCTGCCTCTGCTCTGCTTGGCCCTGGAGGCAGAGAGGTGCTAACTCCCCCCTGTTGGTGGTCCTGGTAGCCCCTTGAGCCCCCCGTTGAATCGCCTCAGCCTGCCCACACTTCGGACGCAGCCCCCCGTCAAGTTCTTCCATCACTGAACTTGAGGGGCCAGATCCAGGTACCTTGAATAGTGGCAGCTTGGGCAGTCTGGCCCCCAAGTGGAGCCCCAGGCCCTGCAGGGGGGTGTGCTCCCCCACCCCAAGTACTGAGCCCCGCTGCCGTGCAGGCGGGTGGAGCAGAAAGCAGGCCTTCACCTAGGACATTTTCAACTATGTGTATTTGATCAGAAAAAAATTCCAGTGTGACATGCTGAGTCTTTAAAATAGCACCTTTGATCAGCATCTAAAAAATATTCCACGTGATTTTCTTAGAGAAAGCGGCGAGGATCCCAGAGACCTCCGTCCTCAGTTTCACCCACCCCATCCACCATCTGACCGACCAGGCGTCCTGAGGGCTGCGGCTCATGTTCCTTTGGGAGCAGACCCTCAGCACGCCCCGCTCTGTCTGAATCCTGGGACTCACTCAGGTCTCTCAGAAGAGATGGGAAGGAGTCAGTCTGGGAGCAAAGTGGCCCTGGGTCTACAGGAGCCGGAGGGACCTGGGACCCTATGCTCAGAACCAGCAATGTCAGGGGGCTCTGCAGTCCCGGAGGGACTCTTGGAGGAGCTCACAGGCTGGCCCCGGAGAGGAAACCCAGGTCTGGAGGGTGACGGGAGCTGCCCGAGGGCTCGGCAGGTCGGTGCCTGCCGGGGATAGAGCCAAGCTGGGGGCCCCCACCAAGCCTGTGTCGAGGTGGGAGGGGTGAGGGGCCT
Organism: Ovis canadensis; assembly: GCF_042477335.2. Lineage (NCBI taxonomy): Eukaryota > Metazoa > Chordata > Mammalia > Artiodactyla > Bovidae > Ovis > Ovis canadensis. The sequence goes on from NC_091245.1 coordinate 3,840,431, forward strand.
CCATCGTCCCAGTGGCCACAGACACGGTGCCTCATTCAGGACGGGTGCAGAGGGGCAGGGCGCTGAACCTGCCCTGCAAGGGCCCCCAGTACATCTTGTGGGACTCTGGGCAGTCCACGTGCTGGGCCTCCTCGCCCAGCTGGCCGCCTGAGGGCAAGTCACCAGAGCACCCAGGAGCTATCCCCAGAACACCAGGACACCACACCAGCCCTGCCCCAGAACACCAGGACCACAGCCCCGCCTGCTCCCCTCTGGGGACCTTCCTCCTGAGGAAGTGCCTTCGTTTAGGCCCTGGTAGTAAAGAACCTGCCTGCCAACGCAGAAGACGTATGAGACAAGGGTTCGATCCCCGGGTCGGGAAGATCCCCCGGAGGAGGAGATGACCACCCACTCCAGTATTCTTGCCTGGAGGGGCCTATGGACAGAGGAACATGGCAGGTATGGTCCAGGGGGTCGCAATGAGTCTGACATGACTTAAGCAACTGAGCACACACCCCAAGAAGGGGGGTGCCCAGGCCTGTCTTGATCCCCCCTCTGGGCAGCCTTGCCGCCCTCTCTGCCCCCAGCCCCCAGCAGGCGGAAGGGCCATCTCTCCCAGCCCCCACAGCTCGCCTCCTTCCTTCCTTGTTTCTGCGGGCGCTGCCCTCCTGAGGGCTGACCCAGAACGAGCTGGGCCTTCTATTTCCCCAGAAGCAGGTGCCTTTGGAAACCAGGTGCCAGTGTGAGCCTGGGGGCTGGGAGACCCCTCCCGAGCCAACCCTGTGTGCCTGAGACCGGGCGGGGGCGGCCGGGCGGGTCACACAGCTGTGAGATAGAAGCAGGCCCCCCACGGTGGGCGCTGACCCCACCTCAGGGCCCTCTGCTCGGTGCCACCCGCCCTCGGCAGCCCAGCTTCCAGGGCCCCAGTTGTCCCCCTCATCTGTGTGGCTCCCTCCAACCGCCGCCCGCGGGACACACGGCCCGGAGCAGCCGGTCCTCAGACAGATCACGAGTTCTCACGCTGCTACCTGGGGCCGGCTCCCTGCTCTGAGGTCTCAGATGCCCCATGGCAGGAGCACAGCTTCTCCTCATCCTTACAGGCGTGCAGAGGCCCAGTCCTTGCCGCTCGTCAGCTCTGAGTTTGGAGTGGTGGCCGCGGAGACGAAGACTCTGTCCCCTGTCGTCCCCAGTGGCTCCAGCCCAGCCTGGACCCAGAGGGGCCGGTGAAGCTGAGCCGTCAGACAAACCAGACTGAGAGGGGGCCGTGCCCCTGGGGTGGGGGTGCCGCCGGCCTGCTCCAGGGGCGCCGCAGGGCGGCTCAGGGCTCCGGGGCCGGCCCAAAGGGCTGGGTCCACTTGGAGACGTCCAGGAAGACGGCCGACGCGCCGTGGTAGAGCCAGAGGCGGGGCATGGCGCCGAGGCGGACCCAGGCGTCCCGGCCGCGGTCGTAGACCTCCATCTCCACGCGGTAGTCCCCGGCCATGCCCTGCCAGCGGCCGCCTGTGGCGTAGAGTGCGTCCCCCAGCGGCACCAGCGCCCCGTTCTCGTGCAGGCTGTGCAGGGGCTGCACCTGCAGACGGTCTGCCCTCAGCGCCCCGGGCCTCAGGGTGGGGGCACCTCTCCCCACCCCCCCATCCAGGGTGCCCCACCTGCCTCCTGGGGCCTCAGCTCCGCCCCCGGCTGCCCCTGGGGGACCCCTGAGACTCTCCCTTTGTGGGGAGACCCCGCTGCTCCGGGGATAACGTTCCCAGCTGCCCCTTGCTCTCCGGGTTTGCCCGTATCTGAGCCTGGGGCGTTGAAGGCGGCCCGGGCCTCGCTCCCAGGGTGCTGGCTGGGCCTCTGACTCTCTGTCGGTCTTGAGGACACGGTGTGGCCTCCACCCTGACGGACTCCCTGGGGGACTCATCGCTGTGCCCTCGACTCAGCCCGGGGCCTCGGGGGTGCCCTGGCCAGGGGCTGCGGGCTGAGGGCTCATAGCTTTCCCCAGGCCAGGGGAAGGGAGGTGTGTGCCCTTCCATAAGAGCCTGCGAGGGCAGGAAGGGGGAGGCCCCACCAGGTGGAGACAGGAACAGGCAGCAGACCTCCAGGTCTGCGGAGGGCAACATCCAGCCCTGAGGCCGGGGCCCCGGGGACGGGCGGGCGGGCCCTACACCTGCTGCGCTGCTCTCTGCTGCTGGGGGGCCTCCGGTCAGCTGAGCACTGACCCCAGGGGACAGCTGCGGTCAGTGGATCACAGAGAACCTGCTGTGGCCCGGCTGGCCCGGCTAGCAGAGGCCGCTGCGGGCTCTGGGCACTGTCCCTCCTCCTTCTAGGGAGGAAACAGGAGAGAGGCCGGGGCTCTGGTGCCCCCGTGAGTCCCCGTCCCCTGCCCTGGGGTGATGCAGGAGTCGGGGCGCAGGGTGGGGGCGCGGCTGGTGGGCCAAGGGCTGGCTCCTTGCCCCTGAAACAGCTCAAGAACCCCCCTCCCTGGCTTGATCACCCCCAGGAGCAGGGGACTCACTCCCTCCCCGGCCTGGCCGCATCAGGGAGGAGGCGCTGTCTCTGAGTCCAGCGGCCCTGGAGCGCCCCTGGCCGAGCCGGGTTTTGCCCCCTTGAGGAGGAGGGCAGGTTTCTCCATGTGCTGGGACAGAGCATCCGCAGGACCAGCGGCCCTGGGTCCTCGGGAGGGGGCGCTCTGGGCACTTGTGTCTGCAGGTCCCATCCCCTCTCCCCTGCTCCAGCGGGGCCCGCGGCCCAGGCCTGCCCTCTCCAGGGGCAGGGGTGGCTCACCTTCTGCCACAGGTTGGCCCCCGGGTCGTACACATAGACCTTCTTGGTGTTGTCCCCCACCAGGTAGAGCGCCCCGTGCAGGGCAGCGCAGCGTGGAGAGGACAGGTACTTGGGGAGGAAGGGCGAGGCGATCACGCTCCAGGCGTCTGCGGACACACGCCCACCCGCGTCACCGAAGAGGCCCTCTCTGAGCCTCCCTACTCTGCCATGCGGGTGGGGGCGCCCCACTGAGCCCCACTCCTGCTCAGGGGGAAGGGTAGTGTCCCCAGGAGCCTCATCCTCGAGTCCTCAGGAGGGGCTACGAGGCATCCGGAGGCCTTGGCCTGAGTGGGCACCCGGGGCCTCTGTTTCCATCCTGCTGGCCCCTCGGTCTGGTACCTGGGGCCCCCACCCGACCCTGGGCCTGGTCCGTCTTGTGGGATCCTCAGCCCCACCGTCCAGATGATGGACCAGAAGGGCTGCCCCGAGGGAGAGAGAGAGAGCTGGCTCCTTACCCCTGAAACAGCTCAAGAACCCCCCTCCCTGGCTTGATCACCCCCAGAGGCAGGGGACTCACTCCCTCTCGACTCGCACCCTCTTGGGCCTGGCCCACGCCAGGAAGGAGGTGCCTTGTGCGAGCCCTGTATCCTCAGATCGGCGCCCAAACGCTGACCCCAACCCTAGAGCCTGAGCTGGTGCCCACCAGGCCTCGGGGGTCCAGGCCCACTGCTCCTTCCCACGAGGCCGGCTCCAGGCCGATCCAGCAGCCAGACAGGTTTAGGGCCTGGGGCAGGGCTTCCTGGTCCCCCCCACCCTCCACCTGGCACTGTGCCTCCAGCCCCCACACCTCTAGACTGTGGGGGGCTGTAGCTCTGTGCTGGTAACCCCTGTGGGCCCCTGCCTTCCTCCACCACCCCATCCATCTCTGGGGGGTGCCATGGCCCTTTGTAAGAGGCCTGTGGCTGCCCGCTCCCTGACCACACCTATCCCCGGGGTCCCCCCACCCATCCAGCCGCTGAGACGGGGTCACGGCCTTGCAGAGGCCCCGCGGCCCCTGGGCCCCGCGGGCCGCCCCCAGCCCCAGCCACGCCCCCTGTCCCCCTCCATACCTGTGACCGGGTTGTAGCACTGCAGAGCCAGGGCGTTGTACTTGCAGGCGCTGGAGCCCACCAGGTAGAGCCGGCCCCCGCAGCCGGCCGCGGAGAAGTTGCTGACATACTTGAGGGCTGGGGGGATAGGCGTCCAGGTGTCCGTGAAGGGGTCATAGCTCTCCACCTCCACTACATCCAGAGTGGTGCCTGCTGGGCCAAGGGGTGGGGTTAGGGCTGTGGGGGGCTAGGACGAGGGAAGGTTCCTGAAAACACAGCATCTGAGGCTCTGTGGAGGCTGCAGGGGCTGCCCTGGGTGCCCAGGGGGACAAGGGCAGGGGGAGGTGGGCACAGCCTGGAGAGGCAGGTGCATGCATGCATGGTCTGTGGCTTCAGTCGTGCCCGACTCTTTGAGACCCCACGGACTGCAGTACGCCAGGCTCCCCTATTCATGGGGTTTTCCAGGCAAGAATACTCGAGTTGTCATGCTGCCCTCTTCCAGGGGATCTTTCCAACCCAGGGATGAAACCTGCATCTCCTGCCTTGCAGGCAGGTGCTTTGCCCACCGAGCCACCTGGGAAGCCCCGAGAGGCAGGTGACGTGCCCCGTTTTACAGAGAAGGGAGCAGAGCTCAGAGAAAGGAGGGTGTCTGTCCAAGGCCACTCGCCAAGAAGCGGCATGGGAGTGGGCTCCTGGACCAGGGATGCCCCACTTGGGAGCGGGTAATGGGGCCTCCCGGGGAGGCCCAGCTGCTCTGAGCCCTTCAGAGCCTGGGGTGACTGGCGAGGTGCCTGTGGGGGTCCCGGGAGGCCGCCATCTCCAGGCCCTTCACATGGCGGAGGCCCTTCCTGAGATGGAGAAAGTTATTCTTGGGGGGACTTTTAGGCAGCCCCTCACCCATCCCCTCCCATATGGTGCTAGTGGAAAAGAACCCGCCTGCCAATGCAAGACATGGGCTTGATCCTTGGGTCAGGAAGATCCCCTGGAGGAGGGCATGGCAACCCACTCCAGCGTTCTTGCTTGGAGAGTTCCATGGACAGAGGAGCCTGGTGGCCTGCAGTCCGTGGGGTCGCAGAGTCGGACACGACCAAGTGGCTTGGCACACAGTTTCCCCGTCCTGGACCGCCTGGGTGTGATGGTGGCACAGACCAGCCGTGGACGGGCGCCCCCCTCGGGCTCTGAGAGCCTGGGCCCCAAGCTGCCTTGTATCCCTGTGTGAGCCCTCTGTCCTCGGGCGGGGAACATGGAAGCCACTGAGGGAAGGGGTCCCCGGGACAGGTGGGGCTCCGGCGATGTTCCTAGGGCCAGCTGTCACCTCCGGAGGCCGTGGGACACTCTTGCTCAGCCTCCTGCTGGGTCTCTCACTATCCATCTAACTGTCAGCATCCCCGGGGCGACTCCTCGCCGCACCTCTGGGGTACAGGGGGGATATGGCAGGCCCTGAGATCAGGCTGGGGGTGTCTGTAGGCCAGGTGACAGTGAAAGGATGCCCCGTGGGTCCCCTCGCCCCAGGGACGTCACCAAGGAGGTGACCCCGAGCTGAGGGCTGAGCCCTGGGTCCTGGGATGAGCGTGGCCATCCCCATGGGCAGCTGAGGCCCCAGCTCCTCACGGGGTCGGGGAACTGACTCCTTGTCCTGCTCTCTGCGTCCCAGAAAACATGGAAGCTGCCTGGAGCTGGGCTCCGAGACTCCTGCCCGAGCCGCACCCCAGGATGCCCGGGTGGGGGTGGGGGGATGGGTGTGGGGGCGGGGGGTGGGCGTGGGGGGTGAGGGCGGGGTTGGGGGGTGGGGTGGGGGGGCGAGGGCGGGGCCTGGGTTGGGGGTAGGGGCGGGGGCCCGGGTGGGGGCCCGGGTGTGGGCCCGGGTGTGGGGGTGGGGGCGGGGCGCGGGGAGGGGTCTTACCGCCGACCACATAGATCTCCCCGTTGAGCGCGGCGCTGGCGTGGTTGGTGCGGGCTTTCAGCATGGGTGCCACGGGCCTCCAGGCGGCCTCCTTCAGGGGGAAGCACCAGGCCTGCGTGGTGGACCACGCGTCCGTCCTGGAACCCCGAGAGCCCCCTGCGAGAGAGGCTCTGTCCACGCGGGCGCCCCCTGGGCTGGGGCCTCCGGGCGGGTGGGGGCTGAGCACCAGGGCTCCTGCCCCTGCTTGGTGCCAGGCCTCCGTCCTGCAGGACCCTGGGCAGGGGGCACAGTCTAGCCCTGTGACCTGTAGAGACCCCTCCACACCGAATAAACAAGCGGGACAGCCTCTCAGACCTCCATCAGCGGAAGTTTTCTCAACCAAACCTCCCGAGGACCGCCCCTCCAACTTCCAAGATACGAGAGCAGAGGGACACCCCCGCCTTCACACGCTTCCTCCTGGGTAGACCCTAGCTGCAGGACAGAGCCCGTGCCGCTCCCCTGTGCCTGCGTGTGGACCTGTGGACTTGACATTTCCTTGCTTCTGTAGGATGGAAAGGTCTGGAAGAGCCTTGACCAAATGGCCAGCGACCCGGGCATGGCATTCAGGGCTCAGCCGCGGGCTCAGGACACGGCCTCGCCCACCCACCTGTCACGTAGACATCGTTGTTGAGCGCCGCCAGCGAGAAGCCCCACTTGTGGTGGTCGGGGAAGTCCGGGAGGGCCATCCATCTCTCTGGCGGAAGACACGGGGAGTGTCAGGGTGGCGGGGCTTACTGTGGGGGCCCCCCTTCCTGCTCTGCGCCTTTCCGCTTGAGGAGGGCAGAGGCTGGACTCAGCTGGGTGCAGAGGTGGGGAAGGACACTCAGTGGTGCGGGTTCAAAGTGGCCCCGGCTGCCCCAGGCTTGGCTCCAGGGGGCCCCTGGCTCCCCATGCCACCCTCGGGGCCTGGTACCCTGGGTGTGCCGAGAAGGGATCCAGGCTCCAGGGGCCGGCTCTCACCCTGACCCTGCAGCTGATCCCACCAACCCCGATGGACTTTTTGGCCCTGAGTCAGCTCCCACCCCAATCAGGTGGAGGAGGGGTTAAGGGGCCTGATCGCCAGCCACAGGTGGGTCATAACACAAGCATCTTTCACTCACTCGCTTCTCGTCTTTTCGCTCACCCCGAGCACCTTCTGGGCCCACGGGCAGCGGGGAGGGGACCAGACGCGCACAGCTGTGCAGCTGGCAGAGTGGGTTCCAATCCCCGCTCCCCTGCTCCAGTGCCGTGGCCTCAGACAAGCCCCAGCCTCAGTGTCCTCATCTGTAGAATGGGGCTAAACTCTCTCCTGGTGGTGGGGGGTGACTGTGGGAGATGCAGCTGCCACCCAGCAGCTGCCCAGCAGACAGTGGCTGTAAGAATTGTCCTGAGGTGAGACACAGAGTAACGTGCCCACATTACTGCATGAAGTTACAAAAGCAAGAGATTGCCTTTGAAAAAAGCCAAAATGAGCAATAAAAATGGGAGTGTTTAGTCCTCTCTATGGACACATTCTGGGTGTTTGTGGAAGGCTGTGGGAGAGACCGGCCTCTGGGATGTCCCCAGGAGGATTCCTGTTTACTGATTACAATGGTACGGTGGTTTTCAGGACAGGCGGAACCCCCGCTAGGCAGGGACTGCGTGTCCCCTTGACTCACGTCTGTGTCACCCCAGGGGGGGAGACTGCCCAACAGTCACCAGGCCTTTGCCTGCCAGCGGCCCTGCCGCCCCCCCTCGGGGTCTCAGGGACAGCTGCTCCCAGCTCATCTGCTGACGTCAGCCCCCAAATCGCCCCTGTCAGCCTCTGACCTGGGATAGCCGGCCCCGGCTTCCTGGAGCCCGCCAGCCGCTGACGCCATGGGGTGGTGGCCCCCTGCCCAGCAGCCCCAGGACGGCAGCCAGCAAACCGGTGCTTTCCGAAGAACTTCCCAGGGCTGGCGTGGCTCCCCGCCGAGAGCCCTGCTGCCCTCTCACCCCTCCTTTCTGGTGGGGGAGACCTGTGAAGGGGCTCCTGGGCAGGAGAGGCAGGCCTGGCCCCCTTTCTTCCCACTGACTCCTCATTACAAAGGACATTTCACAGGTGAGGAAACTGAGGCTCAAGGAGGCGAAGTGACCTGCTCAAAGGCGGGAATCAGGACCCCACTGGGCGCACCCTGACCCTGAGCTGTCGCGCCCCAGGCTGTCTGCACCTCAGCTCCCTGTGCTCCTCAGGACTGAGGCCCCATTAGGCACACAGAGCAAGAGTGCCAAGGGGAAGCAGCTGCCAACTGGCCCTCCCACCTGGGCCAGGGGCCACTTTGCCACAGCGGGCAGTCTGGGCGGGGGCCGCTTTTCCCAGGCCCCAGTGGGTGGAACCCCAGAGTTAGGGCTGTGGCTGGACGCAGAGGGGTCTGCAGGGCCCCCCACAGTCCACCTCCCTGCCCTGCTGGGGCCCGGGCTCTTCTGTAACCCCCCCACCTCAAGGACAGAGGGCACCCTGTGTCGGGGCTGTGGGGCCCGCGGGGTACTCACTGGCCTTGGTGTGGTAGAAGGCGAAGTTCCCGGCCTGGGGGGCGAGCTCCTCAGCTCCCTCCTCCTCCTCCTCCAGCGCCTGCCCACCCACCACCACCAGGACCTCCTCCAGCTTCTGCGGGAGGGCCAGCAGCGCCTGCAAGGCCAGGGGGCTGGGGTCAGGGGCAGGCCCTGTCCCTGGGCAGAGGGGCCCGGGTGCAGAGGCTGGCCATGGCCTGGGCATTGGGAGCCGCTGTGGGTCCATAGTGTGGCCCTGAGTCAGTGCACACGCGTGTGGTGGGGCGAGCTGCAGCGTGTGCGTGCCTGTGTGGGCTTGTGCACGCGTGTGGTGGGGCGAGCTGCAGCGTGTGCGTGCCTGTGTGGGCTTGTGCGTGAGTGTGTGTGCATACACGTCCACATACCGCGGCTGCCGTGGGCTGGCGATGGCAAGCGCTCAGAACCTGGACATGTGGGAGCCAGGTCCTCGTGGGCCTGAGCGCGAGGCCTGCTCCCTCCCAGCCGCTCTCCAGCCCCTGCCCCGCTGAGCAGAGGTGTTTCTGCACCACCTTTGGAACCAACCCCCAGACCCTGTCCCCAGTCCCTCAGGTAGGCTCCCCTCCCCCCGGGAGCCAAGCTCCCCTGTGCCAGCTGGGGTGGCCACCTAGGATGGCCCTGGGTAGCAGGAAGTGCTGGAATGTTTCTTGCTGGGTGAGAGCTCCCTGGATCCCAGAGTCCCACTGCCTCTCTGACCCGCCCTCAAATGTCCAGACATCCCACCTCCAGCACCTACAGGGTGACCACCTCGTGGGCGGGTGGCTGCTGGTGCGGCTGCAGAGTGGCCAGTATTTGCCACCACACACCCCACCGCTGGCCTGAGCCACGTCTTTGTCCCCAGAGTTGGCTCCTAACAGGTCCTTCTGAGCAAAGCCCTGAGCCAGCTGCCTGGGAGCAGACAGACTTCAGCTCCTTGCCTCAGTCACACCCTGGCCGTTCGCTTCATTAAGGACCTGCCCTCTCACCAGGCCCACTGCCAGCCCAGATGGGAAATTGCACCCCACAAACGCCTGAGCAGCTTCCGAAGGACAGGTGGTGGCCGGCTGCCACGCCTGTCTGCGCTCCTCGCTTCTGTACAGGCTGTGCACTCTTCCTGGCTTACTTACCCCCTGCTAAGCTCCTATCTTTCCTCTAAAGCCCCGCTCGGATGCTGCCTCCTCCAGGCAGCTCTCCCTGACTGCCTGCCCCTCTGAGGACACCCAACGTCCAGCATGGCCTTTCTCGTGCTGCCTTGGGTGTGTTTCCAGGGGGCTTCCCCGCCAAGCTGGGTCCCCTGTCCTCAAGGGCAGGAAGTGGCACACACAGGTTGCGCAGTACGTACTTGGGAGGTGAACAGACCCCAGGGAGGTGGAGTTGCGGGCTGGGGACACCTCGGGGATGCCCACTTCATCCTGTCTGTCCCCGTGCGGGTTGGGTCTCGGGGCTCCTCTCCCTGCTCCCCGCCTGTCACTCACCCCCTTGTGGCCCTGGGCCAGGGCCTCCCGGCAGGCCTCCGACTCCCGGATCAGCGGCTCCGAGGCCAGCAGCTGCTGCACGTGGGGCCGGGGCACGGCGTCCAGGTGCACCAGGCCGAGCAGCTCGGGCAGGTGGGCAGCCCTGACCTGGGGGTCGTGGCGCACCCAGCGCAGCAGTGCCTCCAGCCGGCTCTGCTCCGGCTGCACCTGCAGCACGTCACCGGCCAGGCAGGCGGCCAGCCGCTCCTGGGACAGCTGCAGGAACTCGTCCTCCTGGGCCACGGCCTCGAAGTTCTCTCTCAGGAAGGCCCAGGCCTTGGCAGCCACGCCCAGCAGCCCCTGCTGTTCCCCAAACTCGCAGATGCCCAGGCAGTTGGAGGCGTCAAGCTGCTGCTGCAGGTAGCGGCCACAGACCTTCTGCACGGCGGGGAAGTGCAGGCGCGCGGCCGTGCGGGTCAGCGCCTCCACGTTGCCCTGGGTGACAGTCAGCCGGCCCGTGTACACGAAGTCCACCAGCTGCGCCACCACAGCGGGCTCCACGTCCCGCAGCTCCACGCGCGCCGAGAAGCTCTCCGCGAAGTCACCCGCGAACATGGCGTGGAAGTAGGGGCTGCTCAGCGCCAGGAGCCCGCGGTGGCAGGGCAGCTCTCGGCCGCCCACCAGCAGCGTGACGTCCACCAGCTTGGGCTGGGAGCGCAGCCTCTGCAGGCCGTCCAGTACGTCCTGGGCATGCGAGGGCAGGTGGAAGTCCAGGTCGTCCACGTTCCGCACCATGACAGTGACGTTCACCTACTCACGGGCATCCGCGCGGGCTCCTGGGGAGAGGCGCCAGCAAGGTCAGCCAGGGGGACTGTCTCACCCGAGTCACCCATCAGGCTGACCTCTGGTCTGAGCATCAACCACGTGTGAAGTGCTTTGCCCTAAACCAGCCCCGAGGCCCTGGGAGGCAGAGGCGTTGTCTTTCCCAGGTGAGGCGGTTGAGGCTCAGAGAGGCTAGGCAATCAGGGCAGGGTGGGCCAGCAAGAGAACCAAGCCTCAGCCCCTCTCTGCACCTCTGGACTGTGCAGAACAGACCCCCTGGGGCATGGGGGTCCCTGCCACCCCCAACACTCCTAGTGGCCTCTTCTACTCCCAGATCCCCCTTGCTGGGAAGGGCATCCGCAGCTAAGTAGTTTCAGCCCCGTGGGTCCTCACTGGCTTGTGGTTACAGGGAACCTCTCCTGCCATGACCTTGCTGGGTGACCTTGAGTGAGCCACGCCCCTCTCTGGTCCCAGCCTCATCATCTGCAGACTGAGAGGCTGGAGGTGAAAGGGCTGGGGGATCAGCCGTGCCCTCACGGTGCCCCCCATGGACCAGGTCATCCTGGATTTTGCACAAACACTCGTCATTCAGCCCTCATGGGAACTCCGCCAGCCGTCGGCTGCTGTTCCCGTCCCTTTAAAGCTGGGGAAACAGAGGCAAAAAGAGGCTCAAGTCCCTTGTCCAAGACTACACATCTCAGGGGTCCCGGGCCCCCGGACCCCCCAGGTAACATGTCACTGGATGTAGGTTGGTAAAGACAAACAACCAAAAGAGAGCAATCTTGGCTCGAATCGCCTGATCCAGCAAACGCACTTCTGGGCTAATTTAATTATGCACATATTTCCTTACGATCTTCTGAAATTTTTGCCCTAAGAAAACCTCCCGGAGAAAAGAAAGTTCTGTGCAGCTTGTCTTCCCGCGAGTGACCGACCACACAGCAAGAAGCTGCACCCTGAGACGCCGTGAGTCCACCAGGGGGCGCCTTAGCAGCCAACAAAGCGAAGGCCAGTGCAAAATGCCGGGTCCACCCAGTGCCATCGAAACGACAAAGCCCAAAGCTCCCGTACGGAGACCTTGCACTGTGGACGCCTGGGTCCCGTGCCGGCGGCGGGAACGTGAGCAGGGAGGCACACAGAGAACCCACCCAGAGGCCCAAGAACCTGCCTGAGCTCTGCTGGGTCAGGAGGGGTTCCGGGCCCTGGTGGGCATCCAGCCTGCCTCACCCCTCCCCGCAAGGCCCTCTGGCTGGGGGGAAGGCAGCGCGTCCCTCCCAGGGGAGCACAGGAGATTAGCCAGGTGGCCCCCGCCCCAGGCAGCCGGAGGCCAGCGGGTGGGAGCACCTGGCATCTTCCCGGGGAGCCTCAGGTCATCTGCTGACACCTGCCGCCCTGCAGTCCTCGCTGGGGGCTGAGGCTTCCGGGGGGCTCAGAGCCCCCTGCCCAGTGCCTGCCAGGCCGGGAGTGAGGAGGGCAGAGTGGGCAGGACAGCAAAGGGCCTCAGTCCAGCCCTGGCTGCAGGCGGAGGTGTGGGCTGAGGCTTCCGGGGGGCTCAGAGCCCCCTGCCCAGTGCCTGCCAGGCCGGGAGTGAGGAGGGCAGAGTGGGCAGGACAGCAAAGGGCCTCAGTCCAGCCCTGGCTGCAGGCGGAGGTGTGGTCCAGCATGCCCCTCACTTCTCCAGAAGGACCTGGAGGGAAGCAGCCCCGCTGAGCCCCCACCCCTGCCCCCGGGGGCTGGGTCTAGGCTGCGTGCAGGTCTCTCCCCAAGGCGGCCAGGCTGGGATCTCCAGGCCCACTGGGCTGTCCACTAAAACACCCCCTCCCCTGCTGGTCCCAGCCCCGGTCCTCACCTCCCCCTTCTGGCTGCCCCCCAATCCTACCTCTCAGTGGGTCTCTGAGAACTCGTCTCAGAACTCGGGCTGGAGAACACGACTGCCCAGCCGGCCAAGGGGCATGGAAGACCTGCTGGGATATGACGGGGCTGGGCTGGGCTGGGCTGGGCTGGGCTGGGCTGGCAGCCACGTGGGGACAGAAGGGTATTTTTAGTCTCTGTCAGCATGGGGGGTGGGCGGTGGCCAGTAGGGGGAGGAGAGAGGTGACAGCTCCTCTCTGCCTGTCCTCTCTGAATGGCCATGCTGGCCGGGAGCCTCCTGTGACCTCTGGGCCAGGACAGACGGCAGGAAGCACCAGGGGAGCGGCACGTCTGGGCTTACCCCTTACTCCCAGTGAGGCATGCTGGCTCTCTCCCTTCTGTTTTTTCATTGGCAGGAGGGGCACAGTGAAGTCTGAGCTGGGGACTCAGGGGCCACACAGAGCCCTCAGTTCAAGGCCAGGGTGTCATGGGGGCCCGGCACGTACCAGCTTTCCTGGGGTTGTTGACAGGAGCTCACATGGCCTCTTATTTTCTACCACGTGGGGAAAAGTGCCCATGGTGAGGAAATGCGGGTTGCTCAGCAAAGACTTCCAAAACCTGGGGCCCCTGGTGCTGGGGAGTCTTGGTGGTAAAGGAGGGGCTCAGAGAGGCGCCTCCCAGGCTGGTGATGGGGGTGTGCAGTCCTCAGGCTCTGTCCACTTGTATCGCGGTCTTGGCCTTGGGCCTGCCCTGCTGTCTTCATTAGTAGCAATGCCCAGGAAGGCTAAGAAACGGGATGGCCTAAAAATACAGCCGCGGAGGCTCGTGGCCTCCTGGGAGGTCTGGGTTCACGGCAGTCTCAGGGGAACTCCTGACGCCTGAATCTCTGCAGGTTCTGGAGTCACAGGCCCTACCAAGTCTGGGGTGAGCTGGAGGGGCTGCAGGGCATCTCTCATGCCAGGGGACAGAGGGGGTATCTCTCATGCCAGGGGCAGAAGGGCATCTCTCATGCCAGGGGCATAGGGGCATCTCTCGTGCCAGGGGGCATAGGAGGGCATCTCTCATGTCAGGGGGATAGGAGGAATCTCTCATTCCAGGAGGCAGAGGGGGAGTCTCTCATGCCAGGGGGCAGAGGAGGTGTCTCTTATGCCAGGGGCAGAGGTGGCATCTCTCATGCCAGGGGGCAGAGGAGCATCTCTCATGCCAGGGGCAGAGGGGGCATCTCTCATGCCAGGGGGCAGAGGTGGCATCTCTCATGCCAGGGGCAGAGGGGGCGTCTCTCATGCCAGGGGCAGAGGGGGGCATCTCTCATGCCAGGGGGCAGAGGGGACATCTCTCATGCCAGGAGGCAGAGGGACGTTTCCAGCCCCAGGCCTTCAGGCACCAGGGAGGCCAGCTGGGGGGCTCTGCCTGTCAGCCCCTCCATCTTGTACCCGCTCGGGCCTCACCAGTACAACCAGTTTCTAGGTGTGCTGGGACATGGAGGAGTCAGGTAGCCAAGGCTGACCGGCCTCCCAAAGCCCACTGGGGACTCGTTGGTGCTCTTACAGGGCAGAGGGGCCTGGGGGCACCAGGGTGACGGGCCCCACCCCTGGCAAGGTAAGGGAATTTCCCCAGGGTGTCTGGGTGTCAGGACAGCGCGGGTTTGGGACAGCTGTCTCCTCCCGGGCATGCGGGAGCTGGCCCGGCTTCCTGCTGAGGCGCTCATTGTGAGCTGGCCTGTCTCTGCTCTCATGTGGGAGTGTGTTCATCACACAGACACTGCAGGGATCGCCTGCCCGCCCACACATTCGCGGGGCCTCCCACTCGCTGCTCACTCACAGCTGTCCTGAGTCTGTACTTCCCTCCCCAGCCCAGTCCAGCCAGGTCAGTCATATCCTAGCCCAGCTCAGCCCAGTCACAGCCCAGCTCAGCCCAATCCAGTCATATCCCTGTTTAGCCCAGCACAGGCCAGCCCAGTCATAGCCTAGTTCAGTCCAGCTCGGTCATACCCCAGCCCAGCCCAGGCCAACCCAGTCATATCCCAGTTCAGTCCATCCCAGTTCAGCCTAGCTCAGCCCAGTTCAGCCCAGCTCAGCCCAGTCCAGCCCAGTCATATCCCAGTTCAGTCCAGCCACATCACAGTTCAGCCCAGCCCAGTCATATCCCAACTCAGTCCAGCCCAGTTCAGCCTAGCCCAGCCCAGGCCAGACCAGTCATATCCCAGTTTAGTCCAGCCTAGCTCAGCCCAGTCCAGTCATATCCCAGTTTAGCCCAGCCCAGTCCAGCCCAGTCATAGCCCAGCTCAGCCCAGTCATATCCCAGTTTAGCCCAGCTCAGCCCAGTCCAGCCCAGTCATATCCCAGCCCAGCCCAGCTCAGCCCAGCCCAGCCCAGTCATATCCCAGCCCAGCCCAGCTCAGCCCAGCCCAGCCCATGGCCCTGCCCCTTCCCCAGAGCCCCAGGACTCCCTCAGGCTCCCTTAGCATCAGCCTCACTTCTGGGGCTTCATGAAGCCTCCAGCTCTCGTTGTGTCCAGGGCCATCCTGGAGAAGGTGCTGCAGGGGGAGCAGAGGCTTTGGTTTTGCCTCCCGACCCCAGCCCCTACTCTGTTTGCGGGCAGAGCACGAAGGGTTAATGCACCCCTGACTTGGGCCGTAGGAGGCAGGACAGGCGATGCTGACGACAGGCCAGGGTCATGGGCAGCTCCCCACCCCCTACCTGTGTACAGCACTGGGAGCCAAGAATGGACGCCCTACGGGGACCCAGCGCCTCGGATGACAGGTCAGTTTGGGAAACTCGAAACCAGGGGCTCAACAGATCCTCATCGTCGGATTGCTCCCCAGTGGGGCAATTTTTAAAAATACGCTGCCTGTTTCTTTTTATGATGATAAAAATAACACATGTTCATGGCGGGAGATTTGGAAAACACAGAAAGACATGAAGCAGACAACCGGCCGCAGACAATCCCCGTGGGCACATGGGGGTCAGGACTGTGGCGTGGCCCGTGTTCTGTTTTATCGTGATACTCTGTGGCGAGCATTTCTGATGTGATGAGTCATTTCTGATGCGATGAGTCTTTGGACTGCGCGATTTTTAATTCCATCATAATGGGGACACATCACGCTTTAAGAAGGTGGAGGACGTGAAGGTTGGGAGCCATGCGGACTGTGATGACACAGGTGTCACCTCTGTGCCTTGCCCCGGAACAGATTGGGAGTGTGAGATGACCACAGTAAAGCACACGATCATCTTTACAGCCTGATGCGTGGACAGAGGGTCGTCCAGCTCAGGTGATCGAGGCACTTACCAGCAGGAGGTAAGACCACCCCACCCCCTACGCTCAGCCTGGCCCCGTCCTGCTGTGAGGTCCTGCACAACCATACCCGCCCATCCCCTCAGAGGGTGTTTCACGGATTTACTTGCTCGCAGTATCTCTTATTCCATCTGGGATCTATCTGGGGCATGGGGTGCTGTAAGGTCATACATTTTCTTCCCCAAATCGTTCCCGACACTCTCAGCTCTGTTATTAACAATCCCTTCTTTCCCCCCTGGATTTGCTGCAGCATCTCTGTTGCAAAAGGGCAATGTTTTCTGTGTGAAGTGTCTCTTCTGCTGATTTGAATGACCATATTCTAGGGTCAGAACAACCCTAGTTCTATCAATGGACTCAGTTCAGTCATATCCGACTCTTTGCGACCCCATGAGCCACAGCACGCCAGGCCTCCTTGTCCATCACCAACTCCCAGGGTGTACCCAAACCCATGTCCATTGAGTCGGTGATGCCATCCAACCATCTCATCCTCTGTTGTCCCCTTCTCCTCCTGCCCTCAATCTTTCCCAGCATCAGGGTCTTTTCAAATGAGTCAGCTCTTTGCATGAGGTGGCCAAAGTATTGGAGTTTCAGCATCAACATCAGTTCTTCCAATGAACACCCAGGACTGATCTCCTTTAGGATGGACTGCTTGGATCTCCTTGCAGTCCAAGGGACTCTCCAGAGTCTTCTCCAACACCACAGTTCAAAAGCATCAATTCTTCGGTGCTCAGCTTTCTTTATAGTCTCACACCCATACATGACCACTGGAAAAATCATAACCTTGACTAGACAGACCTTTGTTGGCAAAGTAATGTCTCTGCTTTTTAATATGCTGTCTAGGTTGGTCATAACTTTCCTTCCAAGGAGTAAGCATCTTTTAATTTCATGGCTACAATCACCATCTGTGGTGATCTTAGAGCCCAGAAGAATAAAGTCAGCCACTGTTTCCCCATCTGTTTCCCATGAAGTGATGGGACCAGATGCCATGATCTTCGTTTTCTGAATGTTGACCTTAAGCCAACTTTTTTACTCTCCTCTTTCACTTTCATCAAGAGGCTCTTTAGTTCCTCTTCACTTTCTGCCATAAGGGTGGTGTCATCTGCATATCTGTGGTTATTGATATTTCTCCCGGCAATCTTGGTTCCAGCTTGTGCTTCCTCCAACCCAGCATTTCTCATGATGTACTCTGTGTATAAGTTAAATAAGCAGGGTGACAATATACAGCCTTGATGTACTCCTTTTCCTATTTGGAACCAGTCTGTTGTTCCATGTCCAGTTCTAACTGTTGCTTCCTGACCTGCATACAGATTTCTCAAGAGGCAGGTCAGGTGGTCTGATATTCCCATCTCTTTCAGAATTTTCCATAGTTTATTGTGATCCACAGTCAGAGGCTTTGGCCTAGTCAATAAAGCAGAAATAGATGTTTTTCTGGAACTCTCTTGCTTTTTTGATGATCCAGCGAATGTTGGCCATTTGATCTCTGGTTCCTCTGCCTTTTCTAAAACTAGCTTGAACATCTGGAAGTTCACAGTTCACATATTGCTGAAGACTGGCTTGGGGAATTTTGTGCATTATTTTACTAGCGTGTGAGATGAGTGCAATTGTGCGGTAGTTTGAGCATTCTTTGGCATTGCCTTTCTTTGGGATTGGAATGAAAACTGACCTTTTCCAGTCCTGTGGCCACTGCTGAGTTTTCCAAATTTGCTGGCATATTGAGTGCAGCATTTTCACAGCATCATCTTTCAGGATTTGAAATAGCTCAACTGGAATTCCATCACCTCCACTAGCTTTGTTTGTGATGATGCTTCCCAAGGCCCACTTGACTTCACACTCCAGGATGTCTGACTCTAGGTGAGTGATCACACCATTGTGATTATCTGGGTCATGAAGATCTTTTATGTACAGTTCTTCTGTATATTCTTGCCACCTCTTCTTAATATCTTCTGCTTCTGTTAGGTCCCTACCATTTCTGTCCTTTATTGAGTCCATCTTTGCATGAAATGTTCCCTTGGTATCTCTAATGTTATTGAAGAGATATCTAATCCATCAATGGACTATTACTCTATAATTATGATCTCTTTGTACCTGAAATGTAAGCCTCTTCATCACTGTTCTATTTTAAATCTTCTCGTCTGTTGTATTAGCTAGCTATTGCTGCATAACAAATGACCCCAAAGTCTAGTGTTGTAAAACAATGAACATTTATTATCTCACACAGTTTCATGGCTCTGGAAATGCTTTAGTGGGTGGTTCTGCCTCAGGATTTGTCCATAGCTGGTGCCAAGTGGCCCACTGGACTGCAGTCATGGGACAGAGGCTGGCCTGGAACAGAGGTCCACACCAACCTCTCCGCAGCACCACTCCTAACATGGCGGCTGGCTTCCCCCAGAAATAAGACAGCAACAAAGATGGGAGTCTTTCATAGCCTACTTGGAGGTGCAGTCTGTGGCTTCTGCCATATTCCAAGGTACAATGAGGGAGGGACTTCACCAGACGTGGTACCAGGAGGCAGGCTCACTGGAGGCCTTCTTGCAGGCCGGCCTCCACAGCTGGCTTTGTTCCTGCAGGTTCTTTACCACTGGCGCTACCTGGGAAACTAGCTTTGTTCATGGTTTCTTTCAAAAGAACTTTAGAGGCATTAAAAAAAAAAAGTTTGACACTTCTAAATCCAAGCATTGATATTCAAAGAGCTTACACTGTTCCAATATTTATTCTCCTCCTGAGAAGAAGGTGACATTCTCTCACCGCCTTGGGTACAGTGTCTTCTTCGTATTTGTCCTGCACACATTTACAATGGGCCAGGGAGGGAGACCGGGCTCCCCTTCTCCAGTATCTTCCCGACTCTTCTGGAAGCCCCTGGTTCTGCACCTTGTGTCTGGTCACCTCACTGAAGTCTGCACCCTCTGGATCCCTAGGTAGGGGCTCTGGGATCCTCAGTGGGGTTTTGACAACTGAATGCCAAGGTTAAAGGGCCCTACAGCTGAACGTGGCCTTGAGGGGCCAGCCCCCCCCCCATGGCAGTGGACACCTGCTCCCCACAGGTGAGTTGCTAGTGGGGTTCTGAGGTCACCGAGCATCAGAATCACTTGGAACATCTTTTAAATAGCAAACCAGCTTTCTCTGGCCCAGTCCAAGGGACTCCGGGTCCCTGGGGTGCTCTCAGGATACGGTGTATTTATAAGGAGGCTCCCAGGAAACAGAGTGCCTGCAGGAGGACATTTGGGCAGTCACCTGAGAATGCCCAACAGAGAGGTCCTTACCCTGCGCCAGGCCTCACGCTGGGGTCTGAGCACCCCCCACCTAACCCTGGAGCCCCGATCCTCCTGGAGTCCTGGATGCTCATGGGAACATGAGGCTTGGGGCCATGGAGGGCCTTGCTCAAGGCCACAGTGAGTGGGGGGTCGTGCCCGAACTCAGGTGTGCGGGCCTCCTGCGCACAGTCTCCTGAGCAGCCCTGGCCAGCCGGCCGCCTCTGGGACTGGGCTCCGCATCTGCTGCCCACCCTGCTCCTACCTCCTCGGACAACAGGGTCCTGTAGGTGGCCCAGGGGAGGAAGGCCTCAGGGCGCCCAGCACCTTCTGACCCCCCACCTCCAGGCTCACCTCACCAGCCCGGGCAGCAGCAGCGTCCTGCGGACCAGCCCTTGTCCGGCTCCAAATGTCAAGCTTCAGGGCCAAGAGCCAGGGCCTCAACACCGTACAGGATGCTTGTGGCTGCCTGGGGCTAGGGCCGTGCTCCTTAGCACGCTGACACAGCTGGAGAGTGTCACTGTCATCCCAGGACAGAGACCCCCGTGGGGGCTTCAGTCCACCCTCGCCAGGACCCTGGGGGTGGGCGGGTCCACACCACACCCCCATTTACAGATGAGAACATGGACGCCCTGTGGGGTAAGGATGCTGCTCTGGGGCTTCGGCTGAGCTGAGCACTGAGGTCTCAGTGTCCCCCAGCAGGGCCCTCTCTGGGCTCAGGGCAGCAAGCACACATGGGAAGGCGGCAGGAGCGGGTCTGTCTTTAGCAAACTCACGTCTGGTGTCGACCCTGCAGGAGGGTTTGGAGCCGGAACCCAGTCCAGCACCGCCCCCCTGACTGGTCCGGGGAAGCCCCAACAGCCTGACACCCCCCATTTTATTTCTTCCTGAGCATCCCTCTCTGAGACGTTGGGCCAGCGGCACGGGAGGACTCCCTGGTCCCCCACAGCTGGCCTGAGCCCTCCAAGCTCTGCAGGCGGGGAGGGACAGCCAAGAGAACTGTCATGGGGGGCTTCTGCAGGGAGGTGAAGGCTGCGGAAGGTTCCTGAAGCCTCTTCCCCACTCCTGCCTGTGGGGCCATCGCGCAGCTGCTGAACACCTCTCCCTGAAGCTCCCTGGACTCCGCACGCTGACCTGGAAAATTCGGGAGGGAAGCCCAGTCTGACAGGAAGGCCTCCTGCCCACCAGATCCCGTTTTCCTAGCTCCTCCCTCACGTCACAGGAGGGGGAGGGGGGCCCAAGGTCACCAGAAGGAATGGAGGCGGCACTGGAGGAGGGCAGACAGAGGCTCAGGACGCGGCCAGAGCCACAGGCACAGGAGGCACTGGGAGACGGGATGTCCTGGCGACTCAGCAGGGACTGGAGGGTGGCCAGTGGGGAACAGGCTGGCATCACAGGCGCCCAAGGGACGTGCAGGCCGAGGGCACGGGCGGAGCTGGCGAGTCATCCCAGGGCAGGGCGACTGGGGTCCCGAGAGGGCTTCTCGGACACGGCGGTGACAAGGGGGGCTCTGAATGCAGTCTTGCAGCCTAGGAGGAAGCCATCGGGGGGCAGACATGGATGGCGGCACGCTGAGTCCCTGACGGCCTGGCCACCAGGCGGGCGAAAAGGAAAAGAGAAGAGAAGAACCAAAACCAGCCCCAACCTGCTCCGGGAGGAAGGCAGGCCCACGTCACTCCCCAAAGCCGAACATCTCGGCTTCCTTCTCCTTCCAGAAGGCGAAGCTCCGGTCGATGTAGCCACAGATGTCTTCGCTGTTGAAGCTGCCCCGCTGGGGACCGGACCCCAGCCTCTGTGCTGCAGGCTCGGGGCCGCGGGGACCGGCGTGGGGCAGGGGCCTGAGCGGGGTCAGGCCCGACTTGCGGCCAGGCTCCGCGTCCCGGGCGGGACCCCGGCTGGAGCCGAAGAAGCGGGCTTTGATGTCCTCGAAGCCGTCGGTCCAGGCACGGCGGCCAGCGGCCACCTCATCGGTCACAGCCTTGTGGAAGGCGCGTGCCGCCTCCCAGCCGTGGGCGCCCAGGTGCTCGAAGACCTCGAAGCACAGCAGATGGCGTGTCTTGCGCTCCTCGGCCGGCAGGTCACACTCCAGGAGCTGGAAGTAGCCCAGCATGAAGAGGTCCAGCGTGAGGCTGCCATAGGGCACGGGCGCCCCGTCCACGTGGGGCAGGAACTGCTCGGGGGACAGGGGCCCGCGGGGCTGCCGGCTCAGCCGCCGCAGCTGCCGGGCGGGCACGTGGGCCAGGATGGCCTTCCAGTGGCCCAGCAGCTGGGCGATGATGCTGCGCTGCTGCCAGAGGCGGCCGGGCCGCGGGCTCTCGCTGGGCAGTGGGGAGGGTGGTGGAGGGCCACCGACAGCCTCCTGCCCCTGCAGCCCTGCACGCTGCGCCTTCAGGGTCCTGCAGGCCGCCGTTCTGAGTGCCGGCATATAAGCCGACTTCTTCCAGTGGCTGAGGAAGAGGGTGACGATGCGCTCCTTGCGGAGGCTGGCCAGGTCTGGGCCTGGCACAGCGCCCACCTCTGACGGGGCCTCCTCACAGCTGATGCCGGAGTCGCTGGCCTCCTCCGTGTCACCTGGCCCGGGGTTCTCTCCAATCGGGCCGCCGCAGGGCGGGACGGGGGCAGGCCAGCAGCCCCTTGGGCATGACCCCGGCTGGGCCCCCAGCTCGCAAGGGCCAGGGCTTGGGGTGCAGGGCTGGCCGGGGACTGACTCAAAGTTGCCGCGGAGTGTCCGCACAGACACCCCACTCTCTTGGATCTCGCGCTGGGCCTCGCTCCTTGGGGGGCTGGCCTGGGCCAGCCTGTGGGCCTCCCTCTGGGCCTCCAGGGGGCCCCTCTCCTCGCCCTGCACCAGCCCGTTCACACCCTTCAGAAGCAGGGACAGGCTACGCACCAGCCGGGCAACGTGGCTGCACCAGAAGGGCAGGGGCTGCCCACCGGGTGTGGCCTGCGAGGCCCCCTCCTTGGAGCCCCGGGGCTCGGCCTCCACGGCCTCCAGCCCGGGCCCCGGGGACAGGAAGCGGCTGTTGACGGTGATACTGACCAGGGGCGCAGGCAGCAGGGCCTGCAGCTCGGCCGCCAGCCGGCCCAGCTCATTCTCGTACTCCTGGCAGCGGCGCCGGAGCTGCAGGTCGGCGATCTGCTTCTCCAGGTACACCAAGTCGTCCTCGGTCAGCAGCTCCCCGAAGGGGCCCAGGATGGCCTGGTGCGTCTGTGAGTACCGCCAGGCCGCCTGCTCCATGGGGTCTGCGCGCCCGCCGTCGTCCTGGACACAGGGAGGGCAGGTCAGCGGGGACTCAGCCCAAATGGTGTGCTCCTGCTGGACACCAGCTCCCCTGGGTGGCCTGGCCCCAGGGAGTCCTGGGGACCCTGGCTGGCCCCTGCCTGGGCTCAGAGGGTAAAGGAGGTGACAGGCCAGCCCCAGGCCACAGCCCGAGGCTCAGGGCAGTTCTCACCCCGGGAAGAGCCAGCCTTGCCCTCAGAAGAGGCAGGGGTGCCTCTGTTCTGCCACCCCCGAGTCCTCCTCCTCTCCTCTGTGGTGAAGTCAAATATTGTCCCCAGAACCCTCTGGTTCCCTGCACAGGATGTCCTGAGGGTGGGCAGTGTCCCCAGGGAAGGGCAGCCTCCAAGTTCTCATGGCATGTGGCCAACTTCACCCTCAGAACATCACCCCTCAGGGCTTCCCTGACGCCAGGATATAGCCCGACTCCCATGCTTGCAGTCTGTGGAAGACAGACACAGAGCCTCCCAGCTGGGGTCCCTCTGGGTGGCTCCGTGCCCACCCGCTCACTCTCCCAAGACCCCTGAGCGAGGCCCTGTGTCTTCCCCGTCTCACAGGTCAGGGGCCTGAGCTCCTGCCTGGTTGCCAAGAAGCCAGGTGGGCACTCGGTATAATGAGCCCCCACGAGGCCCGGGGCAGAGAGGGGTGTGTTCGGACCACAAGCATCAGGCTGGGAACTCGCAGCCAATGGCCAGGCTGTGTCCAAGCCCATCCCCTGCCCCTTCGGCCTGTTTTCTGTTCTGTGTTTCCCTGAGTTCACACACCCTTGGCTCTGCCCTAAGGTCAGATTCTAAAAGGCCTCCGGGTTGTGGCAGGATGCCCCACCCACTCCTGCCTTGCTCCACCCCCAACCCCACGGTCGTCCTGACAGCAAGGACAGGCTGGGCCATTAGACCAGAGTCGCCCAACAGTTCTGAGATGAGGGGGAAGGCATGCCGAGAACCCTGCAAGAGCCACTCCTCAGAAGTGCAGCTAACTCCGGAGCAGGGGGTTTCATTTCATTTGAAATAGCAGCTTTAAATAGCTGCAGCTGCTGGGACAGATTGAAGGCAGGAGGAGAAGGGGATACAAAGGATGAGATGGTTGGGTGACATCACCGACTCGATGAATATGAGTTTGAGCAAGCTCCGGGAGTTGGTGATGGACAGGGAAGCCTGGTGTGCTGCAGTCCATGGGGTTGCAAAGAGTCGGACAAGTTTGAATGACTGAACTGAAATAGCCACACATGGCTGGCCTTATGGTACCGGCAGGGCAGCTCTAGACCAAGGGTTGCAGAATACATCATTCAAGACAAAGCCGCACCCCGTCAGGGTACAACTCTAGAAGAGCTGTCCAGAGAGCGGCCAGAGGGAGTCAGTTAAAATCCAAGTCAGACCAGAGCCCTTCCCTGCGCAGATTCTCAGCGGCTCCCGGAAGGTCCTGTGATGCCTGCCTGTCCCCTCTCCGATCTCACCTCTGCACCACCTCCCCCTGCTTCCCACTTGAGCCCATCCACCTTGCCTCCGGAGCCTCGTTCACTGTTGCCTCTACTCAAAATCGCTTGTCCCTCACCCCCGGAGGCCTTGCCCTTCACTTCCGCCTGACTCCGGCTCAAGAACACTCTCCAGAGAGGCTGCCCCTGAGCATCTGGACAAAGCAGCCCCTCCCCTTTCCACTGTCTTCTTTCCATAGCAGTTGGACCCTCCTCCCCCTTCCCACACCCCCAGCACAGTTGCCCAGTCCCCCCGCCTTCCCTGATGGAATGGAAGCATTAAGGGGCAAGGCTGGTCCCCTTCACTGCCGAGAACAGAGCCTGATATGCGGTGGGCACGACGTACAGATCGTGAGATCAAAGAGCACTTGGGCAACACATCCCCAAGGCAGGTGAAGGGGCCCTGCTCACAGCCCTCTGATCTGGTTCAACCTCATCGTCCGGCAGAAGAGGAAGCTGAGGCCAGAGGGAAATGCAGTAGGGTACCCGGGTCTCAGGAGTCGAGGTGTGGTCTCAGGAATCCACCTTCCACGTCTACCTGCGGGTACTAAGCCTCCTGTCCTGCCCCTGCCCTCTACACCCTGGTCCCACCCGGGCCCCGCCCACCTCCCGCGACGCCCCGCCCCGCCCCGGCCCCGCCCAGGTATGGCCCCGCCCCATGCCTGATCCCACCCCACGCCTGGCCCCGCCCCCACCCTGGCGCCACCTTGGCGGACCTGGGCCTCTGGCGCTGCTGGAGCTGTACCCAGGCGCGCCTGCAGCTTCCGCACCATCACCTGCCGCTTCCACTCAGGGATGGGTCGGCCGCGCTCATCCCGCGTGGGCACCAGCCCGTCGAGGTCGCCTAAGGGCATCCCGTCCAGCTGCAGCGCGACCAGACTGTCCGGAGCGCCTCCCGTCGCCGTCTCTGCCCCCTGCGTGCACGCAGGCAGGTCACTGGAGGAGGCCCGTAGGAGCCTGCAGTTCAGGAGCAGCGGAGGGGAGGGCGGTCCCGGAGGAGCACAGCTGCGTGCCGCGTGGGGGCTGACCAGGGAGGACAGAGGAGCTGACCACTACTGTACCCCCAGCCTGTTCAAGTGTGAGGATTCGGAGCACAAGGGCCTCCTGTCCCTGTAGGACCCCGGTATGTGTGGGGAGGCTCGCAGGCTGAGAGATTCCCCGCTCCTTGGTACATGACTGAGAAGAGGTTGCTCAGAGCATGCCACGTGGATGGGGAAACTCCTTTGGGAACAGCTGCATAGAGAGTCTGGTGGTCAATCGTGGACTGCAGGACTTGTCAGAGCCTTTAATGTGCTGTGTGCTGTGACTGCACTTGCCAGACTTGCACAGAACATCGCCGGGTCTGGGAGCTCCCAGCCCCCGGTCAGTGAAAGGGTGGGCTGGATGCATAAGGGACTGGTGCCCAGAGAGGAGGAGGCGGTGTGGGCCAGTGGGAATTGCCAGGGGGTGGGGGGGGCAGACAGCAGTGGGCACCGGGCCCAGCCTTCCCGTGGACGGATGCTTTCCTGGATGGTGGAAGCAGCATCTGTCAGGGTGAGGGGCTTGACCCACTGGGACCCCCTGGGATCAGAGACCAGTGGCACGTCCACTCTGTTGGGTGGACAGTTGCTCATGGCCTTGAACTCCCATCTCCCCAGAAGCTGGGTGTGCCCCCCACCCCGGGCCAGCCAGTCACTCCACGGGCCTCGTGGGCTCCACCTGGAAGGAAGGGCCTGGCTGCCCCCAGAGTGACCTGGCCAGGGCCGGCATTGGTGATGCTGAGAGGCCAGCTGGGCCTGGGCTGGGGGCCCTGGAAGACAGCGGCACGGGGAGGGCACTCACCGTGGGGACGGCCGTGGCACTGGCGGTGACTCTCGGGGTGGCCGTGTGGGCTGTGCGCTCCCTCAGAGGAGGCTGGTCTGGCTGGCCGGGCCAGGCCGGGCTGAGAGATGCTGCTGCCAGGAGGAAGTGGGAGCTGGTGTCGGCGAGGCCAGGGTTGGGGGGCAGAGGATCCCAGACCTGGGCACAGCCAGCCTTCCTGAAGGACCACTGGACTGGGGGTCAAAGTGGCCAGCCCCCTGACCAAGTGCCCTGGGCAAACTCACTCATCGCTGCGATCCCACGGGTGTCCATGGGGCCAGCTCCAAGCCCGGCCAGCTGGGGAGCCTGCACTTTCCCTACCTCATCCCAGCCACGGCCTGTCCCGCACCCCCCCCCCCCAGCTGTCCTACGGCCTGGAAGGAGCTAGAGAGGGTGTAGGGGTCGGTAGTCTGGGGACCAAAGGCAGCCCCATCAGACGGCAAACCTGTCCTTTTACGACTCCTCCCTCCACTGCACACACAAACACATACACACACACCCCACGTGTGACTACATAACCACCACCCATTGCACCACACTTATCCTCACTACACATGGGGCCTGCTGACATTTTTCACGCTATCCCATTCTACTTCATTTTGATAAATGCTGGTCAGAGCCCCCCTGGTGGGTGGTGACCTGCCATTTGAGGACCGCCCCCCGCCCCCTGCTGGAGTCTCAGGAACCGCAGTGGACAGAGCCGACCTCCGCGGTCCCTCCGGGTGAGCTGAGGCCCAGAGAAGGGACGGGCTGCCCGGAGCCCCAGCGGCAGGAGAGCTGGGCTGCAGGCGCTCGGAGCTCACAGAGATGCCGAAGGACTGCGCAGGAGGCGGTTCACCTGTGGTCATGGAGCGCTCTGTCCTCACTTTAGCAAGGTGGCAGGACGATAATGGAATCCTGGAAGAGCTGGGGGGCTGGCCCCAGCCTGGGCCTTGGTGCCCTCTGTGCCCAGCTGTCCAGCCTTGCTGCTCCCCGCACTGCAGGCCCCCTAGGAGGACCTCAGAGGGGAGGCCAGCAGGGCCCAGTCCTTGCACCCCTAACCTGAGCCAGCCCCCACCCCGGGGATGCGTTTACTCACGGGTGGGGTTCCCGAGGCCTATGCCCCCACTTCTGCCTTCCTCCGGGGGATGTCTGGCAGCCAACAGTGGAGGAGGGGGGAACGGCGGGGGCGGGGGGGTCATCAGGAGCGGCACCTGAGGGCAGACAGGCCTGGTCAGCCGGAGGCAGGGTTGAGGGGGCCTTGATTTGGCCTGCCATGTGGGGGTGGGGGGCACCCAGCCCTGGCCTGGTCTCCCTGGGTTGGGGCTAGGAAGGGGATGTGTGCGGGGGCGAGGGGTAGTACCCCTGGAGGTTATGCCCCCTGTGTCTCTCCACCCTGGTGGGCACACACACCTACCCCCATGGTGAGCCCCCATCTCCAGGCCCAGCTCGTGAGCTCCCTCTGGAGGCAGCTTAACTCTGGGCTCTTGGTCAGAGGCTGGCGTCCCCCTCGTGCTCAGCACTCCTTGGCCTTACAAGGGATGCGTGCACACACTCACACCTGCGGGCACACGTGCCCATTCACGTACATGCACACACACACACACACCCCTTTGCCAACTGTCCCGACAGCGCCGAGACAGACTGCCCAGACTTGCGCCCGTGCTCAGCCCTGGGCACAGAGAGAACCCCAGCAAACCTGGACGTGTTCTCAGCCCTGCACCTCAGAGCAGTGGCGCAGTGCCCAGGACCCACCCCGCAGTCCCGAGGAGCCGGGGGCCAGGGAGGTCCACGTCTGGGCTGCAGGGGCCCCCACAATGCAACCCCACGTCTGCCCCAGGTCTGGGGCACCTCCACCATCCCCCCTGCCCCCAACACTGACTGGTGGGCAACCAGGAAGAGTCCTAGACCTGGAGGCATCCCTGTCCCCCATCCCCAGCGCAGCCCTGCGAGGCCTCCGCTCTGGCCTCTGACCAGCAGGTGCCAAGATGGCTGGCCGGGCCTGGCCAAGCAGAGACTGGGGTGCACAGGCCGCCGTGTGCGGGACTGCCCTCGCTGCCTGCCTTCCCAAGCCCCGCCTCAGGTGGCAGAGACGTTCTCCACAAGGACGTGAGCCATCCTCCAAGGGCTCTAGAGCCAGGCTTGCTGCCTTTGGGTTTAAAGCTGAGCGTCGCAGGCGGGCTGACTCCATCTTGCAGGTGGCTTGCCTCCTGGCTGCCCCCCTGGTAGCCCTGATGCCTGAAAACACACGCCCGCCCCAGCTTGGGGCTCCAGCAGAGGGCCACCACTCACCCTTGACCGTCAGACCGAAGCGCCTCAGCCTGCTCCCTCCCGTGGGCAGCGATGGTGGGTGAGGGCCTTGGGGCTCCCAGGCGGGCGCTGGAGAGAGCCCGGGCCGGGCGAGGAGCTGGATCAAACCTGCCCCACAGGGACGCGTGGTTTGGGCCCAGTGCGGGCCCCACTGTCGAGCGGGTGGCTCGATCCACAGCGCCATTCAATATCCTCTCCTCTCCCTGTCCTGAAATCCTCGATCAGTTTCTAACAAGAAGCCCACGTGTCCACTTTGCGCGAAGCCCTGCCTGTGACGACGTAGCTGGCGCTGCTGGGGTTAAGTCCCTCGGCCGCCTGAGTGTCCCCAGCTCCCTGCAGGTGGGCCGGGTGTCAGGTGGCCGCCCCGGCCTGGGGAAACCCCTCAGAAGAACCCCTGTGGCTACAGCCACTGCCTCAGGGCCCTCCGTCACATCCCAGGACCCTCTGCACTCTGGGGCCACCAGGAGGGGAGCCTGGGGCCCGAGCGCTTATCTGCCTGTCGCCGGCGCCTCCTACCTCTCTCTGCAGACACTGGTGCCCGGAGCCCAGGAGCCCGGCCTTGGCAGGAGCGTCTGCCAGCCCCCAGCCTGGGAGGACCCTTGGAGGCAGAGACTGGGCCGTGAGTGAGCACAGGGAGCGGAGCCATCTGGAGCCGTTGGGGGGGGGGGGGTGTCACAGCGCCCGCCCCCCGGAGCAGGAGGCGTCACATTAATATTTGAAGGCAGAGGTGTCAGGTGGCCTGGCGGGCTTTGGGCTGGTGTGGGATCCCTTACCACCAGGCCTTAACCCTCCCCCAGACAGGGGCCGGGGAAGCAGACCCTCCGGAGAGGGAGGGGAGACCAGAGCTCCTTGGTCGCACAAAAGAGACAGCACAGAGGGGTCAACCAGGGCAGCGCTCAGGCACGGCTGGGAAACAGATTCGGGGAGGCAGGGTGCCTTCTCAGGGGTCCATGGCAGGGACGGGGCAGGGCTGGGACCAGGATCCTACTTGAGACCACCCCCCCTTGCTCCTGCCAGGACTGAGCCCCTCGGGTCACTGCTCCTTCAGTCCAGGACCACCAGCCTGGAGGGAGAGGCAGGCGAGTGGGCCTCTGGGGGAAGCCCGGCACCAGTGGGGCCCCTGGTACCCCCGCCGAGGATGCCAAGCCCTGGCTGCTGCTCGCCCGCCTGCCTTGGCACAGGGGACCCAGAAGGAAGACGAGGCTGCGCACACTGGCTACAAGTCAGGGGGCTCCCCGGCTCGGGGTTCTGCACTGTGACACAGATCTGCGTGCAGCGGCCATCTGCGCTGGGATCGGTCACCCTGGGACTTCAAGGGCGGGGTTCTGACAAAACACGCCGCCTGCTCCCTGCCATGTGCCACAGACCTGGGAATCTCTGGTCTTCCAGCGTCCGCAACGCAGGCATGAGGTGGCTTAGGAGCCTGAAGGAGGGTTGAGTCAGACCCCAGACCCGACGGCTGGGGAACCCGATGTGGATGGTCTGACGGACAGAGTGGGGCTGAGCCCCAGGCGCTGAGCCGGACAGAGCCTCCCCGGCCGCCCCCGCCTGGGAGCCCTCGTGGCTCACCATACCCCCCGCACCCGTTTGAATCTGCTCTCTGGGGTGAGGGGAAAGGGCCTCCCATTCCCGGCAGAGTGCAGGGCTCAGCTGGGGTGGAAGGAATAACGGAAAGGGCAGGACGTTGGTCCAGGGCCCAGGGGAATGGACCTTGGCCCCAGACCACCACGCCAGCAGCCTGGGAGGCCACATGCCACGGGTCCCTGAGGCCAAATTCTGCTGTAACGCTCCCCAGGGAGAAGCCCCGGGGAGTCGCTCAGCATCCCACAGGCCTCAGTTTCTCTGCCTGTGCTGGGACTTACCAGGAGCCCCTGGCAGGGCCTGGCATACTGTGGCACACAGACCTCCTTGCCGCTGTTAGCGTGGTGTCACGAGGATCTCTGAATTTTAACCAGGATGGGGGTCTGCTGTGGCGGCCCCTGGTAACGGGAGTATTCAGAAAACTAGCCAAGACTACGGGACCTGGGGGAGTGCTGCTGGCCTCTGGGTCCTGACAGCCAGGCGTGTCCAAGGTTGGTGGTCAGCCGGCCTTGGGTTGGTGACCTGCCCGTGGTCCGGTGTCTCTTCTTCTCTGTTTCTGATGAGATTTGAGCAGCGCCACGCCTGCTATGCATTATACATGGAGGACCGCTGTGGCGAGCCGGGTTGCAGGCCTGTAACGCCACCCGGGCCGAGAAAATCATGACCCACAGATGGGTGCTGGACACCCAGGCACCATGGCTGAGATTGGGTTACGGACTGCCCTTCCCCCAGGGGGGAGTAGTCTGCCTCGGGAAGCCCCTGGCCCTCTCTGGGCCTCAGTTTTCCCATCTGGAGAGTGAAGGGGTCTGAGGGCTCCTCTGGACCCCGAGCGGGTGCAATTAGCCACTAAACCGGGCACTCAAGGCACCCCTCTAACCCCCAGCGAGGCTCCTCCGTTACGTCACACAGATGAGAAAACCGGGGCTCACAGGTGTTCAGGACTTGGGAGTGTCGCTGGGCCAAGAAGGGTCACTCCAGGTCTGGTGGGCGTGAGTACAGGGGTGGGGGGGCGGCGAGCTGAGAGGCTGGGATCGCCCCTGCGTGGAGGGCTGTGCTCACCCCTCTGGATAGCTGCTCCTAGCTGCGGCAGCCCGGCCGATCTATCCCTCTCACACAGCCCACACCCTGAAGGTTTGGGGTGCAGGGAGCCCCCTCTAGCCACTGCCCAAGCCCTCCTCACTGTGCGGAGGTGACCCCAGGCCTGGGGAGCGGAAAGACGTGGCCAGGGTCAAGGTGGGACGGCGCAGGCAGCGGGGGGAGCACCTGTCCAGCCTCACCCCCAGGCTGCCTCTCCCAGGACCCACGACGCCCTGGGTCGGAGGCAGGTGGCAGGGTTGAGAGGAAAAGACAGGCTTTCGCCACCTACTCCGAGCCCAACACAGGAAGAGGCCCCGCGGGCGACCTCTGGATATCGCGTTTCCATCAATATTGCATCGGCCCCCGCCTCCCCCAGTCCGGCGGCCCCAGCTGACGGCCTGCCCTCCTGTGGGGCCGAGACTGAATGTCGGGGGTCGAGGGTGACCCCAGACAGCCCCGGGTGCAGCGGCTCATGGGGAGAGCTCATAGCCTGATGAGCCTGCCCCTCCACCACACGGGCAGGGCAGGTGGACGGCCTGGATGCTGCGGGCCTGCAGGCCGGGTGGGGAGGCTCCACGGACCGCCCAGGCCAGCATGGGGAATCCCAAGTGAATTGCTGCCTTGTACCCCACGGTGACACCAGGGGAGACCGCCAGCACCAGAAGGAACTCCAGGAAACCCGATGTGGGCTGGTCCCCACAACCCCCAGCAGAGGGGTCAGCCCAGAGTCCCACCCCTAAAAGAGCCGGGCAGAGCGGCCAGGAGGGGTGGGCTGGTGTGCCAGGGCCTGGGGAGGGGGGCTGGACACAGAGATCCTGCTCAGACAGAAGGCCCGGCCGTGGGCACTGCTGCGTGGGCTGGGGGCAAGCCAGAGACCCCCGGACAGGGGCCAGGAGGCACCTCCCTGCTAGCAGAGGGGTCACCCAGCCTACCTCCAGGCTAGCCCCAGGGCCCACAAAGAGGCCAAGGACGCGGGTGCCAGGCCATCCCCAACCTGCGGACCATGGAGCTCTGTGTACCACACCAGGAACCCACACAGTTCCCTCAACTTCTGGAACCCAAGCCAGAAAGACAACTCTTGTCAAACAATAGCCAATTCAAAGAAAGTATGAAAGTGAAAGTCGCTCAGTCGTGTCCAACTCTTTGCGACCCCAGGGATTATACAGCCCATGGAATTCTCCAGGCCAGAATACTGGAGTGGGTAGCCAGCCTTTCCCTTCTCCAGGAGTTCTTCTCAACCCAGAGATTGAAGCCAGGTCTCCTGTATTGCAGGCGGATTCTTTACCAGCTGAGCCACCAGGAAAGCCCATAGCCAATTGAAGGGTCAGTAAACAGTAAACAGATGGCTTCAAGCAGTGACTGCAGTTCCTGTGTCTGAAACTAGGCTACCGAGACAAACCAGGACTCCAATGCATGTGCCCTGAAGCACCCCCAGCCCCCAACCCCTGGCCACCCCAGTGCGGGTGTTGGGCGGTGGAGACCGGCTCTCTCAGTGGTGGCCGGGTGAGGACCATCCCACTGGCCCAGGGCCGGGGAGGAAGGCGGCTCTGCCTCCGTTGTCCTGGACAGTCCGCGGGAGACGCCCCGAGGGAAAGGGAGGCAGCCCGGGGTGGGACCCAGCGTGGGGGCACGGTGCCCCCGTGGGCCTCAGTGTTCTCACCTGAGGTGGGGGCCAGCCAGTCCCAGGGACACCTTCTGAAGGGGTGGCCAGTACAGAAGACTGCGGCAAAATCTGTGCAGGTTGGCAAGAGTCAGTCACTGCCCGGGGCCTGGCAGGGGGTACTGGGGGGGGGCCTGGACCCCACGCTGACGGAGCTGCTGGGCTCCCCCCTGCACACCTGCACGCCCACTGCTCCACTGATTCAGCAAACACGCGCGGCCCGTCAAGGGCCGGGGGGCCGGGTACACGGGGTCCCTGCCCTTGCAGAGGCGAGGCTGGGCGAGGTCATGTGCCCAGATGGGAGCCCCCCTGAAACTGTCCCCTTCTGGGCTGCACAGAGCTGCCCGTCCCCTGGGGTCACACCCACCCGAGGATCTGGGACCCCACTCCCACCCCCGGGGTGTCCTCAGCCTGACCCAGCCGTCTGGCCTGAGCGTGAGCTTGGGCTCTGGGGCCTGGGTGGCGGGCAGACCTCAGCGGAGCTCCAGCCGTGGCCCAGCCCTGGTCCCCTTTGTAGCCCCGGCCCCCTCACAGCCCAGGGCCAGGCCCTCCCCTGCTCCCTCCCGACCATGCAGTGTCCAGGTGAGCTTCCCAGCCATCAGCACAGGGGGGCCCTGGAGGGAAGGGGCCGAGAGGCTCACCGGCCGGGTGCTGTCCCGCAGGTACTGGGCACAGTCGTGGTGGCCGTGGTACTCCGCCAGCTCCGCAGCCGTGTAGCCGTCATCATCCCGCAGGGCGGGGTCCACGCGGTGAGACAGCAGGGTCTGGCAGCACTGCAGGAGGGGGGCGGACACATGACCACCGCCAACTCCCTGCACCCCTCAAGCTGAGCCACCAAGGCCTGAGCCCCCGCCTGACCCGGGCCGCCCCTTCCTGGCGGCATGGGGTCCCACAGGCATCAGCACTCCGAATCCGGGGTAGGAGCCCCAGGTGCCCTCGCTCAAAGGCTCGCTGAGGGCCCAGATGGTAAGCAGGCGGCACAGTGGGATCCCAGCCAGGCCACCCGACCCTGACTTTGCCCCTGTAGCCCAGGCCTTGGGTTTAAATATGGAGCCGCTTTCCATCTTTACAGCAACTCCTGTAGGGGTATCCGTTCTCACACTAAGAAACTGGGGTGCAGAGGCTAAGAAAGACGGCTCTGCCCCCAGGTCTCTGGGCGGTGCCCTCGCCCGCCTCGCCCGGCCTGCTCCCTGGCCTCCCGCTCAGGCCTGGTGCTCAACAAGGCCCTCCTCTTGGCTCCGGGCCCAGGGTGAGCTCCGGCGGTCCTCACTCCCTCTCCAGTGTCTCCATCTCTGACCATCCGGCTCCTGTGCTGGCCTCACATGCCCCCTCCCCGGGTCAGGCTGGCGCTGGGTCCCCAGTTTCCCTCCTGGCTGGGCCCCCGGGACTGAGAGGAGAGGAAGGCGGGAGGCTCAGCAGCGGGGAGCAGAGGAGAGGATGGAGCGTGGAAAGCGAGAGGAGACTGGGCTTGTGAAGGCCCTTTGTGAAGGAGGCTGCGGTGGGTGGGGGGGGGGGTGTGCACCGCAGGAGCGCGCTGTCTATCTAGAGCCTGGGGGGCAGGGGTCACAAGAGAAGCAGAGTGGAGCGGGGGGCACTGTGGTGTGGGGCCTGAGCCTAGATGGGTCTGGGGCAGCGGCCCTGGGGACAGGGAGAGGAGGACTTCACCGCAGTGACGGCCACCAGAGCGGGTGGCTGTGAGCCAGGGGCAGGAAAGCAGATGTGGACCTGAGCAGAACAGTCTGTGCCCGTGCCTCCATTTTTCTACAAATCTGAAACAATTATAAATTCTTCTAAAATAAGAATTTATTTTAAAATACAGAGTGGGCATCATCAGAGAAATGCAAATCAAAGCCATCATGAGGTACCATCTCACGGCAGTCGGAATGGCTGCTATCAACAAGTCTACAAGCAATAAATGCTGGAGAGGCTGTGGAGAAAAGGGAACCCTCTTACACTGTTGGTGGGAATGCAAACTAGTACAGCCACTATGGAGAACAGTGTGGAGATTCCTTAAAAAACTGGAAATAGAACTGCCTTATGACCCAGCAATCCCACTGCTGGGCATACACACCGAGGAAACCAGAATCGAAAGAGACACGTGTGCCTCAGTGTTCATCGCAGCACTGTTTGTAACAGCCAGGACACGGAAGCAACCTAGATGTCCATCAGCAGATGAACGGATAAGAAAGCTGTGGTACATACACACAATGGAATACTACTTAGTCATTAAAAAGAATGCATTTGAAGCAGTTCTAATGAGGTGGATGAAACTGGAGCCGGTTATACAGAGTGAAGTAAGCCAGAAAGAAAAACACCAATACAGTATACTAATGCATACATATGGAATTTAGAAAGATGGTAATGATGACCCTATATGTGAGATGCCAAAAGAGACACAGATGTATAGAACAGACTTTTGGACTTTGTGGGAGAAGGTGAGGGTGGGATGATTGGAGAGAAAAGCATTGAAACATGTATATTACCATATGTGAAACAGATCACCAGTCCAGGTTCAATGCAGAGACACGGTGCTCGGGGTTGGTGCACTGGGATGACCCAGAGGGATGGGATGGGGAGGGAGGTGGGAGGGGGTTCAGGATGGGGAACACATGTCCACCCATGGCTGATTCATGTCAATGTCTGGCAAAAACCACTACAATATTGTAAAGTAATTAGCCTCCAATTAAATTAATTCACACACACAAAAAATTAAATAAAATACAGAGTAGTGTGGGGTGATCATGTTTCCTGGATGATCATAATTTTCCGGAACTGTTGACAAATTTAATACCCAAAAGGCGATCAATAACGTGTGGACTCTGCTTCTGTCCTGGTTACAGCACAACCAGAGACATGGATATGAGGCGGGTATTGGACAGGCTGGAGAGTAGATGGCATGGAGAAGCTATCGTGGGGTTTCCCTGGTGGTCCAGTGGTTACGAACCCACCTGCCAAGGCAGGGCGACGTGGGTCCGATGGTCTGGGAAGACCATGTTGCAGGGCAACTAAGCCTGTGCGCTGCAAGTACCGAGGCCAAGTGCTGCCAGTACTGAGGCCTGCAAGCGCTAGAGCCCGGGCCTGCAGAGAGGCGCCGCCGAGATGATGGGAAGGCCCTGCACCCCAGCGAGGACCCGCTCCCACTCACCACAGGCGGAGGAAGCTGGAGGGGTGGGGGGCAGCAAGGAAGACCCAGCACAGCCAAGGGCCGAGGGCTTCCTGCCAGACGAGGACGGAGAAGGAGGGTGGCTCTCAGCTCTGAGGCTTGGGTTCCCTTCCTCTCCCACTGAGGGAGCAGGGTGAGGGCCTCAAGAACCCTCGGCTTATCTGCTGAACCCCCTGGACCCCTATAGAACACTTCATTTGCAAAAAGACGATGCTGCTTAAAAATAAAGTTGGCAGGGCGCTGCTCCGGCCACCCTCGGGATTGTGCAAGCCGTGGCTGGTAGGGGCAGGATGCTGTCTGAGCCACATCACCCTGGCTCAGGGCCCTTCCAGCCACCCGCGGCCTCCCATCCCAGGCCCCTCTGGACACCACCCCCATCATCTACTCGGGTACAGGACACCAGGGACCACCCCAGGCCCCTCTGGACGCCATCCCCATCATCTGCTTGGGTACAGGACATGAGGGACCACCCCAGGACCCTCTGGACGCCACCCCCCCGCCTTCTCAGGTACAGGACACCAGAGACCAACCCAAGCCCCTCTGGATGCCACCCCCACCGCCTTCTCGGGTACAGACGTGAGGGACCATCCCAGCCCCTCTGGACATCACCCCCATCGTCTGCTCAGGTACAGGACACCAGGGACCACCCCAGGCCCCTCTGGACGCCACCCCCATCATTTGCTCGGTGAGCCCACAGGGCTGAATGCTGGCCTGCAGGGTGAAAGGAGGGGGTGTGGCTGGGGGGGTGGGAGGAGCAGGAGGGACCCCCTAGGCTCCTGAGTCAGGAAGAAGTATTCAGCCTTGCTGCTGGGCATCATGCCTCTCTCAGATTTATCAAAAGGACCGCGTGCCTTCCTGGGACTCTGGGTGGCTGCCCTGTGCTGCTCATGGGCCACCTGGGCCCAGGAACACTTGAGGTTCCAGCGGGAAACAGCTGTCCAGAACCGAAGTCCAAAATGGGATACTGGGCTGCACCTCGATAAAACACCCACCCCTGCCCCTCGACTAGCCTCTCCGGGGCCTGCGTGGACGGCGACCAGCTGATCCGGGGGCTGTGGGAACGCCGTGGGAAGATCCAGGAGATGCTGAGGATGCACTGACCCACTTTGGAGCCCTGCCGGGTGGTTCTGGGGCGGGCGGGCAGAGGAGTCATCCCACGTGTTCGCCTCGGATGCACTCCACTCAGACGTGGCCTTGCCTTCGCAGGAGGTCTGTGGGCAGGTGGCGCCAGTGCAGGGCCAGTGGCTCACGGCCGGGTCCACTCCCGGGGCTGGCCCTCAAGTGTCGGAACGCTGACCCTGCCTACTCCAGGTTTCCCAATGCTGCTTCCTGGGCCACGTGCGCCCCTAGGTTTATCTGGATCACAGCGAAGGGGCTGACCTCACACCCCCGCGGGGCTCTGCTCCCAGGCGGAGGGGGCCAGCAGACCCCCTCCTGGGAGGACTAGCGGGAAGATTGACCCCTGAGCCGGCACCCAGGGAGTCTCTGAGCGAAGGGAGGCGTCCCGCGCTGAGGGCAGAGCGTGGGCTTTATTCCCAGAGAGATCTGAGTCTGAGTCTGCATCCTGGGCAATGGCTGCCCCTCTGCGGCTCGGTTTACCTGTCTGTAAAAGGGGCTAATAATGTGTATCCTATAGGGTTGTGTTGAGGGTTCGGTGACTCATTCACAGGAAGTGGTCCAGGACTGCCAACTCCCGGAGGCTCCTCTGCCCACTCCCCGCCCCCAAGCGCCTTACCTCCATCTGCCCGTTCTCCGCTGCATCGTGGAGGGGGGTGCCCCCCCAGGAGTCTCTCATGATGGGGGCGCCCATCAACAGGAGCCGGTCCAGAATGGGCGTGTGGCCGCCCCGAGCAGCGAAGTGCAGGACGGTGGCCCCCTCGTCATCCCGAGCTGTCAGGCCGACGTCGGTGAAGGTGACCTGAGGGCAGAGGAAGGGGGAAGGGCCAGTTGAGGCCGGACGGGGGCAGCCACTCCCTCCTCGGGGCAGGGGCCCCTGGGGACAGGGCAGGCTCCTCTTGTGCGCCCCAGGCAGCCTGGGTCGGGGGGCAGCAAGCTTGGTGGTTTTACTGCGAGATTCCACAGCCCCCAAACTTGCCCCAGCCCAGATCTTAAGCTGAACACCCCCAGGGGCGTTCCCACTTCAAATAAAGAACGCCTTTGGGCAGCACCCCAGGCCAGTAAACAGGTGTTTGCTGATGAAGGGAGGCCCTCCTGGCACCAGGCCTGTTTGCATCCTGACCGTTACAGCTTCAGCACCAAGATGCAGGGTGCTGGGGGGCAGGCCCTGGCCAGCCTTCCTCAGCACGCTGTGGCCTGGGCCCCATCCCAACGGCAACCTTCCGGCCAGCCCTCCTCACAGCCCTCGTCGGCCCCTCTGTGAGGGCACCCGTGGGCTCTGGCCAGCGGCCCCCAGCCTGGACCGCGTGCCCCCAGGGCAGCCACGTGACCCCTGCCAGCCCGAGGCCAGAAGGGGCTCTTCTTCCACCTTCCCGCCGGAAGGGCCGGTGCACGTGGCGTCACCCCCTTTTTCTCCCTCTTACTGCTTTGAACGCAGCCAACCTTCTCCATGAAGCCGAGGCCAGGAGAACAGCAAGGATGTGACCGGGTGTGAACGGCCTGCTGTGTTTCCTATGTGGAAGGGATAACCTTTCAGTGGTTTAATTCCCAGGGCACTGCAGCCAAATGCTGGCTGATTTGACATTCAAATGTGTCTGTCATAAAAAGGACAGCATGCTGGGAGGAGAGCACCTCCTATCAGCCCGCTCCCCCAGGGGAGCGGGGCCCCAGCCCTGAGTCGGTCAGCCAGGCTGGATGCTGCGCCCCCTGCCTGTGGTCCATCCTGCAGGAGGCGGGGTGGGGAGGCCCATGTGGAAGAGCCTTTCTGGCCCTGGGACCCTTGGCCACAGCTGCTTCTTCCTGGGATAAGCCCCTGTGAGGCTGCCCTGGCGGGGGTGGGGGGGGGGCGCTGTGTGGACCTGCCTGCCACCCCCCGGCCCCTGGGCACCCCCACCACTCTGAGACGCCGCGCGTCCCGCCGACTCACTCCCACCATGTGTGCTAAGCACGTGCTGCCTTTGCGCCCCGCGGCCAGACCAGGCCAGGACTCAGGCTCCCGCAGCGCTGGGAGTCCAGGTCTGGGGACAGGCACCTTTCTGAAGTTCACCATCTGAACTACAGGTGAGAGGGTGGAAGCACAGCTCCAGCCGAGGGCCAGGGCGGGGCCGACGCTGGGAGCTTTCTCCCGAGAGTGCGGCTGGCCCGGTGAGGGCAGCTGCAGAAGGGGGGCCGGGGGGCGGCACAGCCGGTGCAACGGTGGGTGCCGGCGGGTGCTCCAGGGGCCAAGGGCCAGCCTGGGAGAGGCGGTGGTGAAGGCAGGCCGGAGTCAACTGCTGGGGGCTTCTGAAGCCAAGGGGAGTGGCGTGGCGGGAGGCCAGAGGAGATTAGTCCTTCCCTCACGCAGCACCCCACAGCTCTCACCAAGTGCCAGGCGCAAGGAGCGGAGCAGCCAGACTGAGTCCCTTCTCAGCCACCTCTTGTCCATCTGCCCCTCCAGGGAGAGACTCCCCACGCTGACCCTTGACCGGGTAACGGAGACCCTCTCCATAATGGAGACCCTCTCTGTAATGGAGACCCTCAGAGCTCCCGGACACCGCACAGGCCTGGTTTTCCAGGACGGAGGCGGAAGTCCCCAGCCCTGAAAAAAGTCTTAAGAAAGCATCCTCCCCCATCTAGGTCACTCTGTGTTCCTTCTGGAAAGAGGCCCAGATGGTGCCTCCGTGGGTCCAGAGGGAAGAAGACTGGGGCTTGTGGGGCTCCCCACCAGGGTCTGGGTAGCCGGGCATGGACAAGTGGCCAAGCAGCAGGGCCAGGCACTGCCTGGGCGGCCCACCCTGAGAACCCAGACACCCACCAGGACTCCGTGGGGGGGGCGGTCGGGAGAGCCCGCAGGGGGTGCTGCACACCCCCAGGGTCCTGCAGGGGCGGGTCTAGCCCACGGCCACCCCCAGTCGAAGCTCCCCGCTGTGCCCTAGACTGGGCCTGGCACGTGGGTGCTCTAAGGCGCCGCAGGCACATCTGATCCGCCCACCACCCGGTGGTCTCCGAACTTCGTGTGTGCGATCCGAGACCCAGGGCGTGGCGCCTCCGCCCCAGCCGGCCCGCTTGCTAGGCGGGAGCAGGGGCCAGCTTCCGCGGACGCCCCCCATGACCCGCGCGCGCACGCGGCGCCCCCTTACCAGCCAGACGACGAGCGAGTAGTGGCCGCGGGCGGCGGCCGCGTGCAGCGCGCTCATGCCGTCGAGGGCGCGCAGGTGCACGTCGGCGCCGCAGTCCTTCACCAGGAACTGCGCCAGGTGCAGG
The DNA here is from genome assembly GCF_042477335.2 of Ovis canadensis. Lineage (NCBI taxonomy): Eukaryota > Metazoa > Chordata > Mammalia > Artiodactyla > Bovidae > Ovis > Ovis canadensis. The sequence goes on from NC_091245.1 coordinate 3,880,072, forward strand.
TGGCCCTCCTGGCAGGCCAGGTGCAGCGGGGAGGCGCCGCTGCGCGTCCGCCGGTTCACGCCGCTGCGGGGAGGCCGGGCTTCAGAGCGCGCTCGGCCGGGGGTCGCGGGGAGCCGCTCCGACCTAGGACCCAGATCTGGGCGAAGTGTCCCGGCACCTGGCTCTTTGCGGCCCCCCACTATCCGCCCAGCTTGTGCGCACCCCAAGGAATCCAGCTCCCTCAACTCGCCCCCAAGCTGTGCGCGCCGCCGGGGGTTGGCCGGCAGGGGTCTCCTCTTGGGGTGAATGGCCCAGCAGGGCCCGCAGTGGGCGGCTCAGGGAGCCTCCGGACCCGGGGCCTGCTCCGTGCAAGGGACCATTGTGAACAGGACACTAGTCCTTCCCGCCGCTCGCCGGCATCCGTATTCCAGGCCCCCCGTGTGGACAGACTGGGGTAGGGTAGTCAGGTTTCCGCATCCTGCTTTGCCTCCATGTGGTCATGGGGTCAGGTGAGTTCTCTGTCCCCTCTGAACCCCTGCAGGGAGCGGGAGCCCCCTCCCCCAAATCGGACCCCACCCCTGTTGAAAAAGACTTCCTCTCGGGCTCCTGTGGTCTCTGCCCCTGGGCATGTGGGCCATGGGCAGCGGGCTGTCCCTGTGCTTGTGTGTGTGTTAATGTGAAATCACACGGATTTCAAATGGCAGAAAGTACTTCTGATACTCTGGTTTTTCCAGTGGTCATGTATGGATGTGAAAGTTGGACTGTGAAGAAAGCTGAGCACCGAAGAACTGATGCTTTTGAACTGTGGAATTAGAGAAGACTCTTGAGAGTCCCTTGGACTGCAAGGAGATCCAAGCAGTCCATCCTAAAGGAGATCAGTCCTGGGTGTTCTTTGGAAGGAATGATGCTGAAGCTGAAACTACAATATTTTGGCCACCTCATGCGAAGAGCTGACTCATTGGAAAAGACTCTGATGCTGGGAGGGATTGGGGGCAGGAGGAGAAGGGGACGACAGAGGATGAGATGGCTGGATGGCATCACCGACTCGATGGACATGAGTTTGGGTGAACTCTGGGAGTTGGTGATGGACAGGGAGGCCTGGCATGCTGCAATTCATGGGGTCGCAAAGAGTTGGACACGACTGAGCAACCGAACTGAACCGAACTTCTAATACAGCCAGTCTGAGAGACACCCTGTGGCCGGCCAGCCCCGGGCAGCTGGTGTGGACTGTTTGGGGAAGACAGGCAGAAGCGAGTCTCAAAGGCCTTTCTTAAAGGCCTTGGAAGGGAGAGGTCGGGACGGGAAAGCCCAGGAACGGCAGCACTGTCGCGGGGCAGCCAGGACGGCCGGCCAGCTAACAAGAGCCCCGCAGGAGAAGAAGTGTGGTCAGAGGCTCGGGGGAGAAAGGCCAGCTCAGGTGAGGGGTGGACAGAGTCCCTCTCCCAGCCAGGACAGCCATCCTGTGGACAGGCGGCTGCGGCAGGCCACAGACGCCGCACCCCCAGACGGCCAGTTACAGGCCCGGGTGTCTTCCGTGGGGCCAGGACCGCAGCCGGGCCCAGGACGGGGAAGGGGCGGGGGGCAGCAGGCCCTTAGCTGGGCCTGTCCCCTCCCTGCCTGTCGGCCTCGCCCATCCGCCGACTCGCGCCAGTGGGACCGGGCGTGTGGAGGGAGAATCCAGGTCCCCACCTGGGGGGCTCACTGCCCTCAAGCCCAGGGCTCACTCTGCTCCCTTCCGGACGCGTGAGCGGTGACCTTCGCGGCCCAGCGGGGAACGTCAGCCCCTGAGACGCCACCAGGCCGCGGGCGCGGTCTGAGCCTGCAGGGGCGCTTCTGCTCCAGCTGCGGAAGCAGCTTCCGGGCTTTCAGCTTCCGCTCAGGCGCCGAGCCCACCCGGGTCTGCTCTCCGCCCGCCCCTGGCTCCAGGCCTCGCCCTCCGCCCCTCCCGGGGCCTGTCCCTCTCCCCTCCCCTCCCCCCTCGTCCTCCCCTCCCCTCCCCCCTCGTCCTCCCCTCCCCCCGCGTCCTCCCCTCCCCTCCCCCCTCGTCCTCCCCTCCCCTCCCCCCGCGTCCTCCCCTCCCCTCCCCCCGCGTCCTCCCCTCCCCTCCCCCCGCGTCCTCCCCTCCCCTCCCCCCTCGTCCTCCCCTCCCCTCCCCCCTCGTCCTCCCCTCCCCTCCCCCCTCGTCCTCCCCTCCCCTCCCCCCTCGTCCTCCCCTCCCCTCCCCCCTCGTCCTCCCCTCCCCGCTCCTCCACACCCGGGTCCCGCCACCCCTCCCCCAGCCCTCCCCTGAGGCCCGCCCCCTTCCCCTCCGCCCACCTCTTCCCCCCCACCCCTCCCTCTCCCCTTCCCCCACCCCTCCCCTTCCCGGGCCCCGCTCCCTCCCCTCCCCTCGTTGGGCCCCCTCCCCTCAGCCCGCGCCCCCGGGACACCCCGCCAGGCGGCGCCGCAGCCCCTCACCTGCGGTGGGCGGCGGTCAGGAGCTTCAGGCAGGTCAGGTCCCCGCTGGCCGCGGCGTGGTGCAGCGGCAAGGCCCCCTCCAGGGTCTCCAGCGTGGCCGCGTGGCCCTCGTGGAGCAGCCACTCCACCAGCGCCGGGTGTCCGAAGCGGGCGGCCAGGTGCAGCGGGGAGACGCCCGACGCATCCTGGTCCTACGGAGGCGCAGGCGGCCGGTGAACGGGCGGCGGGCCGGACCGGGCCTGCCGGACAGCCGCCTGGGACCGCACCGCGCGGACCCGCCGCAGAGCTCCCACCCCTCCACCTGGCTCCAGCGCGGGGGTGCGGAGGGGTCTCCTGGATTGAGCCAGGCCACCGGCTCCCAGTCCGCAGCAGGGCCGGGACCAGTCAGGGCTTTTGGGTCCAAACCCCTGATCCTGCACATGCGAGCCCCCTCCAGGCTGCAGTCCCGCCCTTCCCGCTCTCTGCTCGCCGTCGGGGAGGCACCACTAGCTCAGCTTGCTCGCCCAGGGCTGGCAGCCTGTCCAGGGGTGGTCCAGGGGCCTCTGCTCCGCCCTCACTCAGCGCCCACCCTGTGTCCCGAGTCCTCTTGCTGAGGCGCTTCTCCATCACGGGCATCAGCACACCTGGGTGTTCTCCCCGGCTCTGGACCAGCCCTGCTCCCGCCCTTGGGGCTGTGGGAAGAGCCGCTGAGGACGGCGGGGCTGCGGTTGTTGGACACTCAGGCTGTGTGACACATGGGTCTTCCCTCTCTGGGGACCCAGCGCTTCTCTGGGCTCCGGGAGGACTTCCTCTCTCCATCAGAGCTCGCTTGCCCACACCCACTGGGCCAACAGGGAGAGGGAGAGGCGGGCAGGAGAAATGTCTGCAGGGAGACCATCACTGAGCCCCGGAGCCCCCACCGGGGTCCCCCAGCACCCGGGGTGGGCCAGCACCTCCTGAGCCCTGGTACCTGCTAGGATTCTGTTTGCCCCGACCCTTTTCTAGACCCTTTGAAAGCAGACCCCACGGATCAGGCTTGATAAGAAGGAGACCCAGGAGACCCACCCCCCCTCTCCCCCCCCACCAGCAAGGCCAGCTGCTCTTGGGTGGGGGTATTGGGTGAAAGGACGAGAGGAGCTGCTCTGTGCTGGGCCTTGGGGAATACCAGGTGGTTCAGGGTGTGTCCATGGCTTCCGAGGGCTTTGCTTGGGGCTGGGGAGGGCGTGGGGTGGAGACAGGCTACTGTGTGTGCTGTGGGAGTCGTGTGGCCATCCCCCGCCCCCCGCCCCCTGCCGCCACCCCTGAGCAGCAGCCCAGGGCCCTGGGGAAGCCTGGGCTCCAGACCTGGCTCTCGGCTCGCGCCTCCCTGTGGACCCAGGCCCCACACCCTGCAGCTGCCGTTGCTGCGCCCTGCTCACCTGCAGCCCACAGCCGCCGTGGCGCACCAGCCAGCACAGCTCGGCCAGGCTGCCGGTGGCTGCGGCGTCGTGCGCGGGGCTGGCCCCGTTGTGGGCCCGCTGGTTGCCGGGCAGCTTGGCCCGCTGCACCAGGAACCTCACGCAGGCCAGGTGGCCGGCCCGGGCGGCGTGGTGCACCAGGCCAGCCCCCAGGGCGTCGGTGACATGCTGGCCCAGGGTGCCCGCCTCCAGCAGCTGCTCCAGGGTGTCCAGGTCCCCGTCCTTGGCGGCAGTGAACGCCCGCTGCTCCTCCATCGTCCACCCCAGCCGCCCGGCTGGCTGTCCGAGGCTCATGCAGGCCCGGGCTTCCTGTTTCAGGATGGGACGCAGCTCGCGGCTCCGGTTACCCGATAAGCGTGCACAGGGCAGATGGGAGGCGGCGGGGGTGGGAGGGGGTCAGGCCTTGGGGACCGGGCCTTGCAGCCCTGCCCCAGCCACTCCTGGGGCACCCAGAGCAGGGGAAGGGCCCACATCAGGTTCGGGTAGGCGGTGGGCACTGCCCTATGGCTGGACCATGCCTCCCCTTCACGTGGATCTAGGGCTGGTACGGACTTCCCACATCGAGTGGGTACTCACGGTTAGTGTCCTTTCCAGGAAGCAGTCAGCTCCCGAGAGTCTGCTTCCTCCGACTGGGGACAACCTCCGAGGGCCGTGGTGGGCTGTGCAGAGGCCGCCTGGGAGACCTTCCTCCCGGGAGGGCAGACCCATCCAGGTGAAGCCCTTTCTGGGCGTCTTACACCAGGTGCTGTAGTCTAAGTGTTTGGGCTGTGTCACCCACGGGCACCTAGGCCCGCTGCCCCCTGGGAACGCTTTCCTGGAGCCTGGCCTCAGCTGGCACTGGGGGCTCCACGCACCTCTGGGCAGCAGTGGCTCTGCAGACCAGTGATAGGCACAGGGCCTGGCACCAGACAGGAAGGCCTCTGAGAGAAGGGTGAGGGTCTCAGGTCCCCTCCCCAGCCCACCCTCAGCCACAGGGACCGGGGTTCATGGTCCCAAGCTCGTTTTTCAGAGCTGCCAAGTGTCTTTTCCCAGGCTGTTATCTGCAGTGGGGCTGGACACCCACAGTGCTTGCTGGTGAACTCGGGGCACCCCAGCCTCTGCCTGGAGCCCGCTGGATGCTCTCATGTCAGGGAGCTGCTTTGTGGGGCTCCCGCAGACACAGTCTCAAGTTGAAGTCCTGGAGATCACGTGGGATTATTCCGTGACCGGTTGGTCTGGCCCCACCCCCACAGCAGGCACAGATGCCTGGTGCCCCCAACAAAGCAGAAACTAGAAAAACAACACAATGTACAAAACAAGATCGGCATCTTTTATTAGTTCATCTCGTTTCTGACGGTTGTTTCCTCAGTGTCGTCATGAAGTTCTCTGCCCTTTTCAGTCACACATTAAATGTGTTGTTCAATTAAAAAAATCACTCCTATGTAAATGTCTCCACAGATGACATTTGACGTGAATCAGACACCACAGGGCATCTGTGGGGATCCGAGAATCCTCCCGAATACAACTGGGAGGGAAGGGGCATGAGGGATGGGGGCTTGCCCGCCCTGGGGATGACCCAAACACAGGGCGCCTGCGGCTGACAGAGGAGCCAAAACCCTGAGCACGTGATCTGAGGGAAGGGGCAGCAGGGACCCGGGGCGGTGGGGAGGCGCCCAGTGGCTGATGGCCGAGGGACCGGCAGGTGACCAGGGGGATGGGCAGGGCAGCAAGTGCGGGGTGCCCCACGGGGAGGGGGCCTGATCGCAGCAGCCTCCGCTTCTGGAAAGGCCTTGAGGAGGGTCCTGGGGTGAGGCAACACTGCCCTCTCTGCAGACAAGTGTGGGGAGGCCAGAACAGCCCCTGAAAATCACACTTCCTATGTTCATGGTAGCAGCTGGTGACAAATGCTAGGATTTTATCTTTCGGATAAAAATGCCACCTTCCAGGAAGGGGGTGCCCGTGACAAGCTCTCCCTTCTTCCCAGAGGGGAGCAGGGAGGCGGCCACGGCGTTTCCCCTTCCTTGGGTGCTGCGGGGCGGTGGTGTTGGCGCCAGGCCCTCAGCACAGGGAGGGGGCTCCCGTGGGCACTAGGCCTGGCCCTCCAGCCGGGCCACCGCCTGCTTCAGGTCCTGCACGATGAGGTCCACCTCGGCCCGGGTGCTGCTACGGCCCACGCTCAGCCGGATGGCATTCCTGGCCACGTCGACGGGGACGCCGCAGCTCAGCAGCACTGGGGACGGCCTGCGGGCGGGAGCCGGTCAGCCCGCAGGACTCAGCTCTCCATGCTGCCAGGGCGGTGGGGCAGGGGGGACGTGGTGTCTCCCTGAAGACAGCCACAGGCCCCTCCCTGGGAGAGGCCTCCCATCCCCGTGGAGTTTAACGGGCTCGGTTCTCAGAGGGGCCGCGCGGCCACTGCTGAGGCTGGGGGCTGGCCTGCTGCACCGCGGAGGCTGCGGCCCCTGGTCAGTGGTGTGTGGTCTCCCACAGCCCCAGCCTTCCTCGAGTGAGGGCCCCTGCTTGTCAGGACCCCAGCCCTGCTCTCTCCAGAGCACAGGCTGCCTCATCCGGTTCCCCTCCCACCTGCAGGCCCCCTCCCTCCCCCCTTCCTCCCGCAAGGAAACAGACCCGCTTCCCTTCCTTCCACCAGGCTGCTCCCAGGGCCTGAGCCCCCACAGCAGCCCCTCCTGTCTCTGCCTGCTCCTGGCAGGGGGAGCGATTGGAACTCAAATCTGTTCCTGATTGTCTTGAGGCCCTGGGCCTCCAGCCTGCCCCCTGCCCCATACTGAGATGCTGCCCCATCTCCAGGGCCAGCCCCAGCACCCCCAGCCCTCCGGAGCGCCTGCGATGCCCCCTCACCCCTGGTCCCTGCCAGGCTGCAGAGCTCCGCGGCGCCTGGCACAGGGATGCACCCCAGATGCTGAAGCCACGCCGTGCAGAGTACTCACCGGTCCCCGAGTTCCGAGTGGCAGGCGGCCCCCACGCTGGCCAGCAGCGTCCGGCACTGAGCCAGCAGCGCACGGCCTGGGGAGACAGAGCGCAGGCCGCTGAGGGCAGGCCGGGCGGCGCAGCCTCTCTTCCCTGCTGCCACCTGGCGAGTCCCAGGGCACAGGCCCCTCTGGCCGCGGGGTGGGAGGCCACCGTGGGACCCAGGGGAGTGCTGCCTCCTGCCGCCTCCTCCTCCTGAAACCAGCCTCGAGGGTGCGGCATCCTGACAAGGCTGGCATCCTGACCAGCCGCCTGCTGAGTGCTGTGTTGGCCTGGTAAGAACGTCCATCCTGATGTCTCTGTGTGTTAACAGTGGAGACACCGGGAGCTGCCTTTGTTACGCTGCCTTTGTTAAGGCTTTCTTAAGCCTTCTTCCTTCACAAGCATGGAGATTTAAAAAAAAACCACACTGATGGAATTTCCCAGCAGTCCAGTGGCTAGAACCCCACTCTTTCCCTGCCAGGGCCCGAGTTCAATCCCTCGTTGGGGAACTAAAATCTCACAATCCACACAGTGTGGCCAAAAAAAAAAAACACACCGGTGACAGCTGATTTAAGGAGCCTGTCTGCTTTAAATTAACACAGGCCCTCAGGGAATATAAAGTCTGCCCCAGAAAAGGGGGAAAGGTACTTGAGGAACTCCCCTCCCACAGCCACCTTTCCAGAGAGGAAACGTTCAGTCCAGCGACGGCCGCCCCAGGGCTCCTGCATGGTCCAAACATGCTGCCCGTTCCCCGGAGAGACCCAGGAGACCCTCGAAGCAACAACCTCAGCTAAGAAGTGAAAACTGAGCTGCAGTTTGGTGTTCTCTAGGCCCCTGGAGTCCCGTCCCAGACAGACAGGATGCTCCGCGCTCTGGACTCCAGCCTCAGTGACTCGGGCGTCTGGGGGACGAGTCATCTGAACCCGAACCTGAGCCCCAGGGTTTCCGCCCGGGAGGCGGCGATGGCAGGAGCTGAGGAGGCCCGCACACCTACATCAGCTTCACCCCCACCCAGGGTTCAGCAGCTCGCCTCTCCTTCCCTCACCCTCTCACAGCGTTCTGTAAAAACTGCAGCAGAGCTGGGCCCAGAGGCCTAACCTTTGGCTCACCTGACCTTCCCTTCCATCTTTGGCATGGGCCCCTGCCGCTGCTGAGGACCTCTGCGTCCGCGGTCTCAGTGCCCCGAGCCGGTCAGCAGCTGTGATCAGAGCCCCTCGGACAGCGCCCGGTGGGCCGATCCTGCCCTCAGTCCCCGACCAGCCCCCCGACGGCCTGAGCCGGGCCCGGCACCGCCCAGCCTGTCCCCCTCCTCACCTTGGAGCTGGGGTCCCTGGATGGAGAAGTTACAGGTGTTGGGGAGCCGCTTGGCGCCTGGAAACTGGCTGTTCAGATGGATTCTCTCACCAAATTCAGCCTGAAAAATGCACAAAATGTGTCATGTCTTCAAAGCCCCCCTCCTCAAAACTGTTTCAGACTTTCTGGAAAACAAAGCCTCACCCTCGACACATAGAATGATTGTTTTTTCTTGTTGTTTAGTAGCTAAGTCCTCTCCGACTCTGTGGGACCCCATGGACTGTAGCCTGCCAGGCTCCTCTGTCCCTGGGATTCTCCAGGCAAGGATACTGGAGTGGGTTGCCATTTCCTTCTCCAGGGGGTCTTCCCGACCTGGGGATGGAACCCACATCTCCTGCGCTGACAGGTGGGTTCTTTACCATGGAGCCCCAGGGGAGCCCCAGAGAATTATTATTTTATCCGTAAGTATCTCCTTATAATACTCAGAGAGACTGAGTGTGAAGGGGAAGGTCAATTGGAAGAGAAAGATTCTGAGCACACTTGGATCTTCACAGGAGCATCCAGTGTCTTGTCCCTGGTATGCTTCGGTCCACCTCCACACCCCCTGGAGGTCCAGGCTCCGGGCGCGGCGTGGGCACTCACCGCCAGTCTCTCCTCCAGGTAGTCGCGCACGCCCCGCATGTGGGCCTCGTAGGCCTCGCAGTTCTCTGCCACCAGCTCGGCTGCCTGCGGACACAGGAGGGTGTGGGGTGATGTCGGGGGCAGGGGAGCCAGACAGCAGTGGAGGTGCTGCTTCCTGAGGGCAGAGGTGGCGGCGCCTCCGACTGCCTGCCCTTCACTTGTCGACTGGCATCTGACAGCTGTCAGGCTTCCTGATGCCTGGGGCCCTGCGGAGTCCCCAGTCGGTGACCGGAGGCTCTCCCGGTCCACTCTAGAGACAGACGGACAGGACGGAGGAAGAAGCGGTCATGTCTGCCCTCGGGTGGGTGCCGTGAAGAAAGCGCAGAGCCCGGGGAAGGGCGCTCCGGGCAGAGGCCCGAGGAGGGAAGGGCCAGTGCTCCTGGAGCGTTGTGAGCAGAAGGACGGTGCCGGAGGCCTAACGACGGCGGGCTCTGAGCTGAAACCTGGATGCTGGAGCTGGGTCTGAGCCGCCTGATCTGTGTGTTCACAGCTGGGTGCTGTGTGGAGCATGTGTGAGGCATCCATGCAAATGGTGGGGGTGGCCTGGCCTAGACTCAGTGGAGGCTATGGACAAGGGGCAGGTCTTCATCTGTGGCAGAGGCTGGATGGATGGGACCAGCTGCCGCGTCAGGTGTGGGGTGAGGACGGGGAGGACTGAGGGCACCTCCTGGGTTTCTCAGCAAGAGCCTGGGTGGCAGGCGGCACCTCGAGGAGAGAGCAGGACATGCTGAGGGACGAGGAAGCTGGTGGGGACCTGGGTCTCCCCGGAGGTCAGGGTCTGTGGAAGACCGGAGCCCAGGCCAGCGTCAGAGCCCCGGGGTGGGGGGTGGGGGGTGAGCACCAGGCCAGGAGAGGAGGCTGACGGGAGAGGAAGCAGAGGTGCCCGGCTGGGCCGGGGGCGGAGAAGTGGCCCCACATCTTCTGGAAGCCACAGGGCAACTGGGGACCTTCTCTGAGGCCTCAGGGGAGCAGAGCACGCAGCAGACCAGGCCTCAGGAGCGGAGGGACGCATGCAGGCCACTCCACAGGGCGGAGGACACAGGAAGGGGAGCATGGGGATGGGAGGTGGGAAGGGGGCGACAGCAGGAGGGGCCTGCCTTCAGGCGCGCGGGGAAGGGGCGGAGAGCGCCAGGAGGCCTGGACTTGGCCTTGGTGGGTGAGGACACACACCTCCCGGGGAAGGCAAGCAGTGTGTGGGGGTCCAGGCTGGGCGAGGGGTGACAATGGTGGCCCCCGCCCCGAGTGACAGCAGGGCCAGAGGGGCTGCGTGTGGTCAGGGAGGGGCAGGCTGCTGCTAGGCCGCCGTCTGGTCCTCAGGAGGAGCCTCCTTGAGAGGCTGCACTGAGCCCCCATCTTCAGGGGAGGGGCAGCCAGGCTCAGGCCTGGGGTGGGGGGTGGGGGTGGAGGGGGCAAGGTGCGTGTGTTGGGGGGGTGTGGGGGGGGGTTGCAGCGAGCTGCAGGACCAGGCAGGAGCAAACCTGCGGGAATGATGTCGCTGTTTTTTATGTTAGAAGACTCGAGAAGAGAGTCTGTTCCTTTCAAATGCTAGGCATGTGAAACTCACTCCACGGATCCTAAAAAGCATGTCTCCAGGTTGATAAATAAAATTCAAGGTTTCTCTTATTAAGACATTGGCCCATTTATTGGGGTCCCAAATGTGACCTTCTCTGAAGCCCGGGCTGCCTACTGGAGTGGCTGGGAAACTGCTGTGAGCCCACAGAATGTGCCCGCTGGTCTGCCCTGGCCCTGCACTGGGATGGAGGCCTGGGAGTCTCCAGAGTCACCATGGCAGGAGGGGGCTGCCGTTATTCTAATTTTGGCCTTGGACTCTTGGTTCCTGATGCCGAGCTCCCAAGTCCCAGGAGTTTCCTGGATGACAGGAGTGCCTCCTGGTCTAATGAGGTGATTCTGGGTGGGCTTCTAGGTGGGGGCTGGTCATGGAACCGGAATTAGAAGCATGGGGTTTTCAGTGCCCCGGCCCCACCTCCAGAGAGCAGAGAGGGGCTGGAGACGGAGTTAATGATTGAGCGAAGCCTCCACTATACCCCGGAAGGATGGCTTCAGAGAGCTTCCAGGTTGCTGAGCACAGAGGTGCTGCGGGCGGTGGGGGGCGGGGGTGTTGCTGGCAAGGGCATGGACGCCCCTTCCCACATCCTGCCCTTCTGGGTGTCCACCTGTGTCCTTTATCACACCCTTTCATGAAAAACTGTTTATTGGGGTCAGTGGTCTAGTTCCTCTGAGTTCTGTGAGCTGTTCTAGCAGACTCACTGAACTCGAGGAGTGGGCCGTGGGAACCTCAGATTCACAGCCAGTTGGTCACAAGCACAGGTGACAATTGGCATCTGAAGTTTTCGGGGGTGGGGGGTCTTGTGGGACCAAGACCTCATCCTGAGGGTGGACAGTGTCAGGATGGAGCTGAATTGCAGGACCCCTGGCTGGTGCCACAGGTCCGCTCGGTGGGGACCCTGTCCCCGCACATGGGGTGAGAGTGAGGAAGAGACGCAGGAGGAAGACTGAGGTTCCCCTGCACACTGACGCACAAAGCGAGCTGCATCCATCCGAGGTCCCCAGGGCTTACCTTCCCAAGGCCGGCAATCATCGGGGTGTTCTCTGTCCTGTAACAGATAAAGGATTCAGTCCCGTTTCCACGCAGAGTAATTAACCAACACCCTTGGAAGAAATCCCAGCCACATGAAAGTCAGGTGTTGGAGTAAAGACAGTGATGCCAGCACCTCTGCTCCACGAGGGCAGCTGCCAGCCCCCACGCCCTCCGTGGCTGAGGCAGATGCGGTGCACCGTGGGCAGTCTGCCCTGGCTGTCGCTGGCCAGCCACGTGACGGTTCTGTCTGGACCCTTACCCTCCCCACGAGAAACCCCCCTCCGGCCGCAGGCCCCAGAGCCCATCTCCTTGGTGCCCCTGCCAAACCCGGCCAAGCTCCAGGGACTCAGTCCCCACCCCACTCCCTGCAGCCTCTCAGCTGTAATACGGGGTGGATCTTTGGTGACTAGAGATTTGGGGTGTTGTGTGTGTGTGTGCACACAGGAACATGCATGGCTGTGCAGGAGGGGACAGGAGAACCGTCCCTCGTGCTGATCTAACTAAAACTACAACGCTTCACTCCATTTCAGGAAAAACCAGAACAGTAACTTAACTTTCCGCTTTGGCTAAATAAAGTCCTCTTAAACCTCTGGAGCTGTTTCCTGCTCGTTTACTAACAGAGCAAGATGAATGGACTCAGGTGAGCAGCACAGACGGTGCAGGACACCAGGTCCCACTGGCCTTGCCTGGACAAGCTTCCTGGTCAGGTCTGTCCCTGAGACGGGCTCTGACATCTGGAGGTGGTGGGGCGGGGTGGACTGGGAAGAGCCAGGAGCTCTGGGCTCCATCCAGGGCTGTGCGACCTCTAATGTCACGCTCCTCTGTAGGACGACAGGGTTGGGCCTGACGCATCGCTCAAGGTCTGACCTGGGATGAGCCCAGCCCCGCACCCCCCGCCCCGCCCCAGCACTCCACCCCTACCCAGAGTAATGCAAACCTGCTCCCACACCTGTCCACCCATGGAGCTGCCCTAAGACTCTGGCACAGCTGCTGTTTCGCCTCTTTTCCCTCCCTACCTTTTCCCTAGTATCTGTTTATTTGGCTGCGTCAGATCTTACTTGTGGCACGTGGGATCTTTGTCAGGGCGCACACTCTCGAGCTGTGATGTGTGGGCTTACCTGCCCTGTGGCATGTGAGATCTCAGTGCCCGACCAGGGATCGAATCCATGTCCCCCACATTGTGAGGTGGAGTCTTAACCACTGGACCACCAGGGATGTCCTCCTTCTTCCTTTGTTTCCCCTCTCTCCCTCCTTTCTCTTTTAATTAATCTTTTTATTTTGAGAGAACATAGACTCACATGTCACTGGAAGAAACAGCACAGAGGCACTCTGTGTATCCTGAACTCAGTTTCTAGCACTGCAGGCCAGAGTCCCAGCCTGGACACTGACCAGATGCAGACACGGCCACTGCTGCGAAGGCCCTCCCTTCGCTAACCACGCCCACTCTTCATCACCCACACCCTCGGCCCCGTTCCCTCCTTAGCCCCGGAGGACGTTTCAAATTTTGTCATGTAAGTGATGTCACAGAGCTCATAACTTGGAGGGCTTGGCAGTTCGCCTTCGCCAAAATCCTCTGGAGGTGCCTCCGGGCTGTTGTGTGTGTCCGTGGTTCCCTCCTCCTCACCCCTGACAGGAGTTCCATAGCAGGCACGTGGCCTGCTTGTTTAACTGCTTGCTTGTTAAAGGACATCTGGGTGGCTTGCAGTTCGTGGCTGTGATGAATAAAGCTGCTAAACACTTCTGGGTACAGGTTTTGCTTGTGAACACGAGTCTTCATTTCTCTGGGATAAATGTCCAGGAATGAAACTCCTAGGTTGTATAGTAGTTGCGTATTTAGTTTTTTGTTTCTGTATTCTAGGTACCAGCCCTTTGGCGGATCTGTCATTTGAAAACATTTTTTCTTAATGTGTAGCTTGTCTTTTTATCCTCTAAACAAAGCCTTCTTCAGGGCAAAAGTTTAGATGAAGTTCATCAACTTTTCCTTTTATGGATGATTGTGGTGCCGAGTCTAACAACTCTTTGCTTAGCTCTAGGTTCTGAAGATTTTCTCCTAAAATTTTTACGGTTTTATGTTTTACATTTCAGTTCATGCTCTATTTTCAGTTATATTCTATAAGGTGTGAGACATGGGCTGATGTCTGTCTTTACCTGTGGATGTCTAAGCGTTCCAGCACCAACGTTGAAAGGCTACCTCATATTAGGGGAATTACAGTAGCTTATATTTTTTTGATGAAGTAGTCTACTCTTCATAACAAATTCATGTATGTGAGGTTCTTTGTAGCATTCCTTTATTCGTTTTGATAATAAAAAGAATTTTATTCTGTGGGCTCTTCTAGGGCCCACAGTGATATCTTGTTTCATTCTTGATAATGGCAATTTGTTTCTTTTTTTTTTTTTTTCAGTTCAATCTTGTTCTTTTATTTATTTATTTTTTTTTTATTTTTTTTATTTTTTTATTTTATTTTATTTTTTAATTTTAAAATCTTTAATTCTTACATGCGTTCCCAAACATGACCCCCCCTCCCACCTCCCTCCCCGGCAATTTGTTTCTTCTCTCTTTTTTTGTCAGTCTTGCTAAACGTCTGTCAGTTTTATCCATGTTTTCCAAGAGCCAGATCTTCAATTCGCTGATTTTCAAAAGTGATCTTTGTCCATAGTCTCACCGGCCTCTGCTCGCGTCTCTGTCACTGAATTCTCCGTTTGCTTTGGGGTAGCTTGCTCTGCGCTCCCGGTGCTGCGGGTGGGGGCTCGCTGACCGGAGACGCTCCCCTCTGTCTGACGTGCACTCAGTGCTGTAGGCTTCCCCTCCGCCATCCTCTGTGTCCCACAGATGTTGGTAAGTGTATTTCCATTCATTTCAGTAATCTGCCCCACGGATTACTCATTAGTGGGTTGTTTCTAAGTGTTTGGAGATTTTCTTATTATCTTCCTGTTATTGATTTCTAGTTTGATTCCACTGTGGTTAAGGAAAACACTCTGTGTAATTTCAGTGCTTTAAATGTGCTGAGGTATATTTGAAGGTACAGAATATGACTTATCTTAGTGTATATTCCGGGGCACTTGAAAAGAATGGGTATCTTACCGGTGTTGGGTGGAAAGTTCCAGACGTGTTGATCGGCTCCTGTTGGTAGGTGCTGCTGAGTTCCTCTGCATCCTGGCCGGTTTCTGTCTAGTCGCTCTCCCCACTGTTGAGGGATGGTGTTGAAGTGCCCATCTGTACTCGTGGGTTTGTCTTCTTCTCCTTTCAGTTCAGGCTGTTTCCTCGCACATTTTGAAGCTGTGCTGTTTAGTGCATCCACGTTGGGGTTGCCATGTCTCCTTGGGGAACTGACTCTCTATTCCTTTCACCCTCTGGTAATTTCCTTTGCTCTGGAGTCTCCTTTAGCTAATGTTATGTACACAGGCCTGGTTTCCTTAGATTAAGATCTACATGATACACTTTTCCCCAACTTGCTATATTTGAAGTGAGTTTCTTAGAGACAGCATATGGTTAGATCAGTTTTCAAAAATTTATTCTGCCAGCCTCTGCCTTTTAATGATACATTTATTCCATTTACATTTAATGTAATAGTTGGTGTTCAGGCTTAAGTTTGCCATTTTATTTTTTTGGTTTGTTCTATTTTTTTTCCCTGTTTCCTTTTTCCTATTTTTCTGTGAGTTACTTAAGCAGTTTTCAGAAGTTCAAGTAAAGAATAGAAAATGTACCTCTTTATATATCTGTTATTCTTCCCCATTCATAAAATAATCATCGTAAATATTTTTTCCACTTACATTAAAAAAAAAATTATTTGTTTTTGGCTGTGCCGGGTCTCTGTTGCTGCACAGGGGCTCTTCTCCAGCTGCCGTGAGCAGGGGCTCTGCTCTGCCGCAGCTCTCGGGCTTCCCACTGGGACGGTGTCTCTGCCGCGAGCAGGGGCTGCGCGCTGCCGCAGCGCTCGGGCTTCCCACTGGGCCGGTGTCTCTGCCGCGAGCAGGGGCTGCGCTCTGCCGCAGCGCTCGGGCTTCCCACTGGGCCGGTGTCTCTGCCGCGAGCAGGGGCTGCGCTCTGCCGCAGCGCTCGGGCTTCCCACTGGGACGGTGTCTCTGCCGCGAGCAGGGCTCTAGGGTGTGCAGGTTTCGGTAGCTGCAACATGCAGGCTCAGGAGCTGTGGCGCGTGGGGTTAGTTGCCCCACAGCATGTGGGATCTCCTTGGACCAGGGATCAAACCCATGACCCTGCATTGGCAGGTGGACTCTTAACCACTGGACCACTAGCGAAGCCCCCTGCACATCAGACAGTGCTATGATTTTTGCCTAGGCCATCAAACATAATTGAGAAAACTCAAGAGAAGGAAAGTCTATTTTATTTACCTATATTCTTGCTTATCAAGCTCTTTTCTCTCTGCTGTTCTAAGTTTCCTTCTTTTACTGTTTCCTTTCTGTATAAAGAACTTCTTTAGTTGTTTTTAGCATTAAGGTTTTCTGGTGACAAATTCTGTTAATTTTCTCTTTCATCTGAAAACATCTTGATTCCTTCTTTGTTCCTGAAGGATATTTCTGCTGGATGACATGACTCTGATTGACAGGCCTTTCCTTTGAGCACTTGGAAAATTTTGCCTTACTTCCTTAGGCCTCTGTGGTTACTGATGAGTAATCTACTAACATTTGAATTATTTTTTCCCTATAGGTAAGGAGTTGTTTATTTTTTTCTCTGGCTCTATGGAGGATTTTTCCTTTGTCTTTCATTTATGGAAGTTTATATTTTGTGTCTTAGACTTCTTTTGGTTTACCCTGGTTGGGTTTTGTTCAGCTTCTTGAATCTCTGAATTTGTCTCTTTCCAAATTTGTCTCGTTGCCAAGTTCTTTTTCCTCCCATCCTCCTTCTGCTCGCCCTCTCGGACCTCAGTGAAATGAATGTTAGATCTTCTATTGGTCCCACAGGTCTCTGAGGCTCTGCTCAATTTTTTCCAGTCTACTTCCTCTCTCTTTTTCATATTGGTTAATTCTGTTCTTTCCGTTGACCGGGTCTTTTCTTCTGTTGTCCCTATTCTGCTGGTGAGCCTGTGTACGGCCTTTTTTCTTTGGTTGTTGAAATCGTTTGTTCTAAAATTTCAGTCTTGCTCCTCTTCGTCTTTGCTGATACTTTCTTCTGTTTCAGGTGTGTTCATAATTGGTCATTAAAGCATTTTATTGTTTTTGCCTTAAAACCTCTTGTCGGAGAGACAATCTCTGTCGTTTCAGTGTCGGCATCTATTGAGAGTTTCTTTTCTTTGGTTTAAGATCTTTCTGGTTCTCAGTACGATGAGCAATTTTTAACTAAAACCTCAGTGTCTGTATGTTATTTTATGATTCTTGATGTTTGTTAACCCTTCTGTAGTAGCTGGCATTTTCTGACCCTGCTCATCACCGCCAGGCAGGGGCAGATGTCTGGGCTCCCAGCTCAGTCCAGGTCAACACCTGAGAGGAGCAGACACCTTGCCGGTGACGGGTGTGGGCTGAGGCCCAGGGTCCCCATGGGGTCCAGCTGACACCATGGTGGGGGCGCATTGCTGTGGCGGGGCAGACGTCCTGGTTCCTTACTGGGCCCTGTCTGGCGCTGGAGGGGGTGGGCTCCTGTCACAGTGTGTGTGGGTGGGAGTCTGGGCCCCCCGGCACCTCCGTGGTGCAGGTGTGGGTGGAGGCAGGTGCCCATGGTGACAGCTGAAGACAGCACGCGTTGTCTAGAAGCCCTCCATCTTGCTAGGGTGTCCTTTCCCTGCCCCCACCTGGAGAGTGGGCTCGTTGGGCTTTCTTTATCAGCCCTTACTGGTGTTTCTGAGTTGCTGGCTTCTTCTGCTCTAGTTCTGGATTAAAGGAGGCAAAAGAAATGCCAGGGACCCAGCGCATGTCTGGTCTCTCCCTCTTGTTATCATGTTTCTGACAACACGTGTGGTGCTAGCCCCGCCCCCATTGCCTGCAAGTCTTGAGGACACAGGAGCTTTTGGAGAGGAAGCCAGATGCTCCCCTGTGGCCCTGCGCATTCCCACAGTCAGGGGGAACAGCACATCTCAGCCGGCGCTGGGGCGGGGTGCAGCTGCCCCTCTACTGTCAGCTGGGCCCAAATAACAGAAGGAACTTGACGCACTGAAGCAGCCACAAGACAGATTCCTTCATCTGCTTTGAACCCTCTCCGGCAAGATGGTGCGTGCGTGGGTCCCAAGTGCAGAGCCAGCCAGTGGGGCCATGTTGGATCAGCGGAGGCTCTATCGCAGCGCTTCCAAGAGGCGGGAGGGCCGCCGCCCTGCACACGCATGGCACAGCCGGTGCCCAGACAGCTCGGTCACCTCCTGCCTTACCCTGGCCGGAAGTTCCGCTCCTGTCCGCCTCCAAACAGCATCGGGTACAGAGGGGTGTGCTCACCAAGCCCTCGGACGTAGAGCGCTCCGATCCTGGGGCCGTAGAACTGAAAGGAAAAGCCAGTCACTCATCCAGCAAGAACCTTCGGGCACCTTCTCCTGCACGTGCTGGGAGGGACACGGAGATGTAATGTGAGGGCCCTGCTTTCTGCGGTCTCGTGGCCGGGACCCGTCCAGACACGGGTGCGGGGCAGGTGTTGGACGCTGGGCCCCAGCTCAGGGGCAGAGGGCACCTGCCTGCCACAAGGGAGACTGATGGATGGGCTGGAGCCAGAGGTGGCCGAGGGCTATCCTGTGGGCGGCTCCCGCTCTCACAGCCTCATTAGGGAGAAGTTTTACGTGCCGGCATGTCAGGTGGGCACACTCACTCCCTTGGGAACCAGCTGGGAAGAAAGTACTAAAAATACTCCCGGTTCTCTTGGCTGCTGGAGAGAGACACAAGAGCTTCAGAAGGGTCTTTACTGCTAACTATTAGTATTTCCTCAGCACAGCCTAGAGCTGAGGGTCGCTAAAACCACACCTTCGCTGTCTGAGCTGCCCTGTGAGTCAGGTTAGACAAGCCCTCACTGCTGAGCCTGGCATCTTCCGTCCCTGGGTGGGGGTGGGGGTGGGGGTGGGCTGGGCGTGCAGAGAATACTCTGCAGCTGCTCAGTCATCCAATCGTGTCTGACTCTGTGCAACCCCATGGACTGCAGCCCGCCCGGCTCCTCTGTCCATGACATTCTCCAGGCAGGAATATGGAGTGGGCTGCCGTGCCCGCCTCCAGGGGATCTTCCCAACCCAGGGATTGAACCGCGTCTCTTATGTCTCCTGCACTGGCAGGCAGGTTCTTTACCACTTGCGCCACCTGGGAAGCTGTAGAGAACACTCACTCCCGGGCTAAGCCCACCTGAGACCACCCCCTGACCCCCTTCCTCCCTACCTCCCCAAACCCCTCTCTCTACCCCCTCCGCAGCCTTGCCTGGCCACAGGGCCACAGCCCGCCCGGCACCTCGACCCAGGGCCTTGCTGAGTGGGCACACCGGGCATGCCAGGTGAGGGAGGGGAGTGGTGCCCCGGGCTCTGCTCAGGGGTGAGCCTCGCGGGTGTTGAGCCCCCTGCGGGAGGGCAGGCGTCAGGCAGACGAACCTTGTGGCCCACGATGGTCAGGAAGTCCACGCCCAGGTCCCGCACGTCCACGCGCTGCTTCCCCAGGGCCTGGGCGGCGTCCGTGTGCACGAGCACCTCCGGCAGCCCCCCCGCCGCCCGCTGCTGGTTCAGGGCTCGGACTCGCCGGCTGATCTCAGGCACCGGCTGGAGAGGGGAGAGCAGACAGCGGGCGGGTCACTCTGATTCCACAGAGCCGGAGTCGAAGAAATGAGCAGCCGTGAGCAAGGCTGCGGCGGAAGTTCCCAGACTAAAGAATGGAGGAAAAGGGGAGGCTGGGCCAGAAGCCCACGTCCCCATCAGTCTCCCCAGGAGGACAGCGACTCACCATGATGACGCCCGTCTCGTTGTTGGCCAGCATGATGGTCACCAGGCACGTGGCCGGGCGGACAGCCGCCAGGATGTCCTCAGCCTCCACCTGCCCATTCACCTTGGACACGGGGATGAAGGTGACCTCTGAGGAGTAAGACACAAACGTGAAGTCAGCCCAACAAGGCCTCCTCTCTGGATCGGGACACAGTGAAAAAGCAATTTATTGTGAAGTTTCAGAAGACTGAAGGAATATGAGCCACTCTTTGTCACCAGGCCCACAGACAGTGGCTTGCAGGCTTCACCAATGAGCCTCAGTGGTGGGGTCTCTCTGGGGACCCTCTGTTCTCTGCTGAGGGGCCTGTGAGCAGCTGAGACACCTTAGTTCACAAGAGCATCTTGAGGTGCCAGCAACGTGACCTTCACTCACTTGGCACTGACCCAGCAGTCCTTAAGCCCCTCCTGTACCCAGCACTGCCCCGGCGCTTAGACCCCTGCTACTGCAGGTGGAAGACAGGCAGGGTGACTAAGCCCAGGTTTCTGGTGCAAAATGCTGAAGACGACACACCCGCTTCCCCCTCAAGATCCCACCGAAACAAGGGAATGGATATATTTCTCAACATGGGCAGCACCTTACGGACGAGGAATTCTTAGCCATGCCCAGAATACACAGAGATGGTGGCATCAGGTTAATGCCAACAGGGAAGCCCACCCAGGTTGCGGACAGGTGAAAACTAACTCCACAAAGAGTAGGAAAGGACCCAGACGTCAGCTGAGTTCAGGGTGCACACGTGGAGAGCGGGGCGGGGGGCCGCCGACTGCGGAGGCAGGTGGAGGACCAGGTTCTGACACCCGAGGACCCCACCCCACACTCACAAGTGGGCGGCAGAGGCGCTGGCCTGGCCAGGAGGCCCAGGCGGGCTCCCGGAGTGGGGGTGGGGGGGGCAGGGGGGCAGCAAAAGACGGCTGCTGCTGGTGCCTCCACTGTGGGACTCAGAGGGGAGCGAAGAAAAGGCTACTCCAGCCAGGAGTTTTGTCTCTTTATTACGTACATGAACACCCGCTCCTCATCGTCAGTCCTCAGGGAGATGCAGATTAAAACCCACCCATTAGAGCCACCTGATACCTGCTAGGATGGCTGTAATAAACACTGACAGCAGACAAGCGTTGGCAAGGACCCGGAGAAATCGGAAGCCCACCCCCACCCCAGGCACCAGCGGTGGGAATGTAAAATGGGGCAACTCCTGTGGAATACAAAGGTCAGGGTTAAACACGCAGAGCCTTCAGAAGGTGAAACACAGAATTACCACGTGACCCAGCAGCTCCACTCCTGGTAGATACTCGAGAGAAACAAAAACACACATCCAGACAAACACTTCTACACAAAAGCTCCCAATGGCATTATTCATAATATTAATATCAAATGTTCATCAATGATGAACAGATAAAATGTGAGTATCATTCAGCCATAAAAAGGGAGGAAATATTGGCACAGGCTATGATGCGGGTGAACCTGGAAGACACAGTGCTATGTGACAGAAGCCAGTGACAAAGACCACGTATCCGATGATTCCCTTCACATGACAGTCAGAATGGGCCAGTCTCCAGAGACGACTCTGTGGACCAGCTTGCCCAGGGGTGAGGGAAACGGTTACAGCCACAAGTAACGAGGTCCTCTGTGGGAACAGGAAAGGCATCATAAAGGGTCGTGGTGATGGTCACACAACTCTGAATGCACTTTAAAGAGACTGAGATGCACACTTCAAATGGGCTCAGGGTATAGTATGTGACTTCCGCCTCCATAAAGCGGACATTCATGAAAGCAGACCCACTTGCACAGTGTGGAGGTGGAGGGGTGGGAGACAGGCAAGGTCAAGTCCCCGTTTCACACCAGGGAGTCGACAGACAGGTGCTTGAGTGACAACCGAGAAATGGAGATGACTTTTCTAAGCGCGTACGTATTCAAGTGGAAGCAGCTAAAATGATAATACTGAGTGGGAGAAAGTATTGAAGGCAGACTCGAGGGCGGCTGCCTCAGGGCGGGGTCTGTCGGGGAAGAACCTTTGCTTTTCCTTGAAGCCTTTCTGCAGATCTTCACATTATTTCTATCCCTTTGTGTCTATACTTTGTAAAAACCTGTGTAATTTTAAAGGAGGTAACATGTAACAGTAACTAATAACAATGTATTACGTTGCCTTTCCCTGCACAAGTGCAACAGGGATGAAAAGGAACTACAGTTTAGACAAGAAAGTCAGACCTGACTCGTTTCAGTTAAAGTGGTCCACTCAGGGAAGACCACAAAGAGAAAAACCTTTCCAGTAGTTGAACAGGAAAACAGTTAAACAGGAAAACCAGTAACAAGGCTCACAGTCAGACCGAGCAGTTCGGTCCCACTTCTTGTTCTTAAGATAAAAACACTTTCCCTGCTTCTCCCTAGGTTTCCAGGCAGATCAGGTAATAAGGTGAACGCTGAACAGAAAAGCACTGTCTTATTCCAAGCAGAGTTCAACCTCTGCTGTTCTGAGAACGATGACTTTTAAAAACTGGTTTTGAAAAGCTAGTATTGATACCCTATGTCTCGGGATGCCACTTCACAGGAAAAGTGGAGGAAGGGCCGGAAGTGACCAGGACCACTGCCACTGCTGGGCAAGCCCCACCTGCCCTCAGACCCATGGGCAGGGGCACCTCCTGGGGGCCCTGGACCACCCCTGCCCCCCACCTGGGAGGCCCGAGCCTCCTCTGTGCCAAGAAGGGCTCCCTGCAGGAGGGCACTGGTTCTTGTTTTTGCCACCAGAAGTCATGTCTACTGCGTCCTTTTCCTTTCTACCAGAGGGAGGAAGCCAAGATTTAATGATTAAAATCAAAGAATGAAAAGCACAGTTAGTGTTTATAGATGTGCTACTAAATAAGCATTTACTTATCGTACCCAAAGGGCTTCCCTGCTGGCTCAGTGGTAAAGAATCTGCCTGCGACGTAGCAGATGCGAATTTGATCCTTAAGTCAGGAAAATCCCCTGGAGGAGGAAATGGCAGCCCATTCGAGTATTCTTGCCTAGAGAATTCCACAGACAGAGGAAACTCTGGTAAGACAGTCCATGGGGCTGCAAAAAATTGGACACCACCACCATACCATGTAAAGAACGCAGAGTTCATGGTGAGGTGGGCTCTGGATTGAGCAAAATGGCAATTCTTTGCAGGTCTTCAGGTCTTATGAGGCACTGGACTATGGGAGAGTAAGCAAGTTGGCAACCAGGAGGTGGTGTGTGTGTGATTATACACAAGAGTCTATGT
Organism: Ovis canadensis; assembly: GCF_042477335.2. Lineage (NCBI taxonomy): Eukaryota > Metazoa > Chordata > Mammalia > Artiodactyla > Bovidae > Ovis > Ovis canadensis. The sequence continues at coordinate 3,902,582 of NC_091245.1, forward strand.
ATCATTAGATGATAAATGACCAGTTCTACACACTGATTATGGTGGTGTGTGTCTCTGTGTGTGTGTGATCTCACACAAGAGTCTATGCATCCTTCGGTGATAAATAACCTGTTCCACACACTGAACGATTTGTCCCTCAGGGAAAATATGGAAGAAGCACAGGCCGTGTAAGCGTCGCACCACAGCATGGCCGGCGGGTGGGGGCCAGCCAGCGGCCACTCACCAGCCTTGCGCTCCTCCCCCAGGTGCTCCAGCGGCAGGCGGATGGAGTCGTGCTCCACGGTGCAGGTGATGATGTGGGGCAGGGCCCCGTCCACCGGGCTGGGATGCCTGCCTGTGTCCCCGTTGGCAGCGTGGACTTTGTGGAAGTGCTTCACCATGGACTGGATTACTAAATTATTTGACTGCAGAGACAGAGCGGAAAGGTCACTTACAATAACCACTCGAGGGGACCCGTCGAGTAACAACTGCTCTCATTTGTAGTTTCTTTTCTGGCTAATGTGGGAAAAAATGGTCTCAAAGAAATTCAGCTCCTGAGCTGCGCCTTCTGAAAGACCCAACTGCAAAGATCTGGGGCTTTTCAATTTTCAGAAATGTCAGAATTCACTTCTGGTGAATTCTGATTTTTGTTATTGTTGTTAAGCAATATTATACATTGAAAATTTTCTAAATCTGTTAAAAAAGCATATTTTGCCCAGGCACCCATCGCTGGTGGGAGTGTGAACTGGTGCAACCCCTGTTAAGGGCCGCCTGGTGCATCCATCAAATAAGCCCTCTGACTCAGGAGGTCTACTTCCTGGACTTGATCCTACAGCTCTGCTTGCACAGAAGCAAAGCGATGGACGTGAACTTGATCAAGTGTACAAAGATGAAGCAGCAAAATCTTAGAAGCGCCTCAATGTCTATCAAATAATGGGACTTGGTAAATAATTACACATTGTTTAGTGAACACCAAGCAGCTGTAGCATCGAGGGGCCACTCCACAGGCTGATACCAAAGACCTCAAAGGCACTTGTTAAAGGAAAAGGTAGCATACACTGGAACCAGCATCCTACAGTCTGTATAAAAAGGGCAACACACACACACATTCACACACACCCCTCCCCACCACATCCTTCCTTGAAGGGGCAAAAAGGGAAAGAGAGAAGGTAAAATTATCTACACTCATAGCTGCTTTTAAGGCAGAGACTATCTCTGCAGGACTCAACAGAAACTAACAGCACTGGTCTCCTGTAGGGACAGGAAGTGGATCACTGAGGAGATGAGGTGGGAGATTTTTGTTTTAAATCTTTTTCTGTTATTATTATTATTGTTCTCATTATTATTATATATGGGCTTCCCTGGTAGCTTAGCTGGTAAAGAATCTGCCTGCAGTGCAGGAGACCCCCGTTCGATTCCTGGCTTGGAAAGATCCACTGGAGATGGGAACAGCTACCCACTCCAGTATTCTGGCCTGGAGAATTCCATGGACTAGAGTTGGACATGATTGAGCGACTTTCACTTCACTCTTGTTATTAAATATAACGTACGTACATACCAAAGAGCATAGAAATGTTAAATTTAATGAGAAAGTATGACAGTGAACATCTGAGTAACAATAACCTGGATCAAGAGGAAAAACACAGCCCCCACTTAGGCGCCCCCCAATCACCACCTCCTCCACCCCAGCTAACACCACCCTGATTTGTATGGCAATCATTTTCCTGCTTGTCTTCCTTCCTGCGTAAGCATTCCTAACCAATTTTGCTTATTTGCCTCCTGACCTTCATGTGAATGGAACTGAACTGAACTGATCTTTTTCTCAGCTGAACATCCAACCTATTCAGGTATCCGAAGGCACCGCCTGCGCAAAGGCAGGGGCTGTGCTTGCTCGGTGGTGAGGAGCCTTGTGCACTGTCAGCGGCCGGGACTGAAAGGTTCTGAGAGTATAAACAGGGGGCCCTGCAGGAGAATGAGGCAGTCAGTGCAGGGACCCCAAGGCCCGAGACGCGTCAAACTGGGTGGCTAGGGGAGAGGGCCAGGATGGGGGGCTTGGATGCGCTTCTCTGAGTGGCGGGTGGTTCTTTATAAAGTCCCAGGTCACCCCTTTTGAGAACACTGCTGCCTGCAGTGGTCCAGAAAGGGGGGCCCTCAGGTCAGAGCTGATCCGACCTACTGAGAGCTGATTCGACCCACTGAAAGCTGACAAAGCTGCCGGGCCGCCTCCACTTGCGGGTACCGAGGGGCACGGGACCCCATGCCGAGTGCCCCGGAGGTGCTGGGAACACAACAGCCCCTGTGCGAACCAGTCGGCCACCACTGAAAACATACCTCGTGCCTTCAGGTCAACAGGCTGCTTGGCACCCGGCCCCAGACGAGATCAAGATGGCCACAGGGCCGCTGGGGCGGCTGCTTTCGGGCCATCAAGAGTCTGGACCTGGTGTGTGGGGGTGGTCACTGCCCAGAGGCCTGTCAGCAGCCCCCCGCCCCTAACCAGGCCCCTCTGGCGGGGGTCAGCTTAGTCTCGGGCTGGCACCCTCGATCCACACCTGAGAGTGCTCCGGCTACCACAGGGCACTGGCTGGTACCCTCCACCTGGGACTGCCCAGAGACATGAGCACCCGTCCGTGCTGTGTGGAGGAACGTGCAGGTCACCCCTGGTCTCCATCTGTCACGAAGGCGGCACAAGCGGCCCCACCTGCCTCTGTCCACACGGCCTGTTCTCTGGCATGTCGCCGAGCGGAGCAGCTGGCTGACAGGGCGACACGGCCTCAGCTTCGCCAGGCGGTGCCCGCCCACCTTGAGTGTGGTCTCCAGCCTGGGCCGCCGCCTGCCCTGTGCTCGATACCTCCTGCCGTCGGACGCCTTACTCCTTCCATGCTGACGGGTGGGCAGAGGCGCCCATGTTGCTGTTTACCTTTGATTCTGACCAGCTATGAGGCTGAGAACCTTTTCCCATGTAGAAACCACAAGGGCGTCTCCTCAGTGCGTGGTTTAATGCGCTTCTTGCCTGTTTTCTACTGGGTTGTCTGCAGGTGTGTTCTGGATGCGAGTCTTTTGTCAGTTATTTGCTGCAAGCGTCTTTTCCCAATGCCTGGCTGGCCTTCTGACTTCCCTCAGGGTTCACTGATGAACTACAGGTTGCTTTGTGGTGGTGGAAGGATTTATCAATCTTTTATGGTTAAAGGTTTTTGTATTTAGGAAATCTATCGCTCTTCAGCATCTCAAGGGCCAGGGCTCGCCACGGAACAAGGGCCCACTCAGGTGTGGCCCTGTTTCTGGCCCGGTGTTTCTCACTGCCCTAAGGCCATCTGTCTTAATTCATAGAGCAATTCACCGCATTCTTGATCTTCAAGAAGCCTTGGCTGTTCTTGGCATTTTGTATTTCTATACAGTGAGGCGCCATGAAAAAAGGAGTCAGAGTTCTGACCGACATCGCACTGAATCCAAAGATCTAAAGAGCTGACGCACTTACACCGAGTCTTCCCATCTGTGAATGTGGTACATGCTCCAGTTATTCCGAACTGCTTTGAAGGCTCTTGGTAAGAAATTCTTTTCCTTTCCCAGTGTGTGTGTGTACTGGAGCGGGGAGTGGTTTACAAAATCTTTTTTACTAGATTTATTTCCTAAGTATTTGATACTTTGATAAGTTTTTGGTACTTTGATAAATATGCATTGTTGCTGATACATAAAAATACACTTGATTTTCTTAATCTAATAACTTTGTAAAATTTACTAATAATCTAGCTGCAGATTCTTTTTTTTTTTTTTAATGTGGACAGTCACATCACCTGTGAAAGACCCTCAGGAAATGACGTGGTGAGAATGACTTGAGTAGAGGACTTGATGCCATCATACTATCATTGAGAATCTTCTATCTGTTTAAAAAGAAATACCTTTCAAATGGGTCAAACCTCACACTCCTTTTTTTTCAAAATCGGAGTATGGTTGATTTACAATGTTGTGTTGGATTCAGGTGTTCTGCAAAGTGATTCTGTTATACACACATTCTTTTCCAGATTCTTTTCCATTACAAGTTATCACCAGATGTTGAATATCGCCCCCTGTGCTGTGCAATAGGTCTTTGTCGTTTATCTGTCTTATACATAGTAGTGTGCATATGTTAATCCCAAATTCCTAATTTACCTCTCCTTGCCCCCGCTTCCCCTTTGGTAACCATAGCTTCTTTTCTAAGTCTGTGAGTTTACTTCTGTTTCATAAATCACTTCATTTGGATCATTTTTTTTTTAAAGATTCCATGTATAAGATATATCATATAATACTTGTCTATCTCTGAGTTACTACACTCAGCATGTATTATATTTATGTACCATATCTTCTTTATTCACTCATCTGTTGATGGACATTTAGGTTACTTCCATGTCTTGGCTATTATAAATAGTGCTGCTGTGAACACTGAGGTGCACGTATCTTTTTGAATTAGGGTTTTCAGCTTTTCTGGGTATATGCCCAGGAGCCCAGGAGTGGGATTGCTGAATCATACGGTAACTCTATTTTTAATTTTTAAGGCACCTCCATAGGGCTTCCCTGGTGGCTCAGACAGTAAAGAATCCACCTGCAATGCGAGAAACTTGGGTTTAATCCCTGGGTAAGGAAGATCTTCTGGAGAGAGGAATGGCTACCCACTCCAGTGTTCTTGCCTGGAGAATTCTATGGATAGAGGAGCCTGGCGAGCTATAGTCCATGGGGTCCCAAAGAGTTGGACATGACTGAGTGACTAAGCACACACATTCTATTCTCCATAGTGGCTGTATTAATTTACATTCCCACCAACAATGTAGGAGGGTTCCCTTTTCTCCATAACCTCTCCAGCATTTGTTGTTTATAGATGTTTTGATGATGGCCATTCTGACTGCAAACCTCTTAATAAGGTAAACTTGGGGATATAAAGGAATGATTCCAGGGCAAAACGACGGAGAAACTCTCTTTATTGAGACAGCAATGCAAGCAAGTTAATTCATATGTTAGGTAACAAATATCCTATCAGCCCCCTGGAATTCACTTATAGGATGAATGGTGCCTAATAATCAGGCTAATTTGCAAAATACCAGGACAAAGCATTACTCTTTCTTTAAAAGACATAATACCAAGAGGGCACCACCTCATCTTTTTTTTAAATTACTGACAGCTGAAAGAACACAAGACTCTGGACTATTTACCTCGGTGCCCCCCGAAGTGAAGATCACGTCCTGAGGCTGCCCACCTATCATCTTGGCGAGGTTCTCCCGGGCCTTGTTGATAATCTCCTTGGCCTTCCTACCTGGAGGAACCGAAGTGGAAATTCAGTAACTTTGCTGCACCAAATCCAATCAACACACATTTAAAGGAACGACCAGTCATGAGGGAGTGGGAGGGCTGAGTGGGCGGTTCTAGGACAACGCATGTTCACCAACGTGACAGCCTAGATACTACGTGGCGAAGGGACAACGGGAAGAGGCCAGCAAATCAGGGGGACCCACTGAGATTCAAGGAACTTGGGAGGAGCTAGAAACAGCTGAGGGAGGAGGCCGGAGCCCTGAAATTCTGAGATGTGGCTTTCTTCTTACTCGATGCTACCAGAGAGGATCTGTGGCCATCTAACCCGCTTCCTATTCGGGAAGATGGGAGAAGGAAAGGGTGGAGTAATAGATCTCGTTGCAGAACAACAAAAATAAGCAGAAATAGAGCCCACGACTGCTCGATACAAAGTCCAGCGCCGTATGTCACAGTGCAGTCCCCTCGGTCACTAGTGAGATCACCGTCCCAGGGACACATTTGTTTTTAAACCTGGGCTTGGAGCCCAGCTACCCCTAGTTTCATGGGAGAGCAGGAAGCAGGAACTGAGCTTCACATGGTGGAGAAAGAAGGGCTCAGGGCAGGAACTGTGGAGATGTCCATGATCATTCATACTTCGACTACAGACCAGTAGCCTCCAGGCCTTTTGACCATTCAGTCCTATTTATAAAAATACTTTTTTGAGCAGGTACCACTATAAGAAATATGTAAATAAGAAAACACACATAAAGATAGAAATGTAAAAAGATGAGGTAAAAATACATATACGAAGTCATCCACACACTCCCTAAGACTACTGCGTTAAGTTTTCATTACAAGTTAGGAAGGTCTGCGGTGTTTAGGAGACCGAGTCTGTTCAGTTAGTGATACTTGAAAGGCTGTGATAGCGTTGGTCAACATGGGCAGGAGCACCGTGGGGCACGCCGTGAGCCCCTCAGGCATGCCGCTCGGGCCCGTCCACCTGCTCCCTCCCCATCCTGCCCCAGGATTCTGTTGAGAAGCCCCTCAAAGGAGCCTCTGGGCTGATCCTCGGCCCACCCTGCCTCCCCTGCCCATGTGGTGTGTGGCAGCCTGCAGCCTTTCCTGACGCACTGACAGACTTTCATCTAAGCGTTTCTTTTCTTTTTCCTTTTCAGAAGTGGGTTTCATAATTTACATACTGGTTTGCAAAAACTCCCCCTTCCATTTATCGACAAAGTCTTGGAGACCTTTCTTCGTAAGGATTCGTGGGGCTACCTCTCTACCGTCATGTGCCTATCAGAGCAGCTAAAATGAAGACTGGCCAGTCCAAGTGGTCAGGAGGTTGCGGAGGAAATGCAACTCTCATCACGCTGGTGGGAACACAAATGGTATAAGCGCTTTGGAGAGAGGGCAGCGGTTCCTTAAGGAATCTAATCTCCACTTCCCATCTGATCCCACCATCCCACTCCTAGATATTTGAGGCGATGACCATGACTTGTGCACGACATTCGAAGCAGTGCCATTTGCAGTCGCCAAGAACAGGGGACAGCTCACACGCCCGTCAGCAGATGCGAGCATGAACACAACATAAGAGCACACCTCTCGGCAGGGAAGACAAACAGCGGCTGACAATCACACAGGTCAACCTCAAGGTAACTACGGTAAGATCCCATTTTCACACAAACACAGAAAATGCCCACCGCTCACAGGGCAGGACGAGAGCCTCTTCCTGAGGGTTATTCCTAAACCCCTTCATGACAAATGCTTTTGATTAGCACTCAATTGTTTTCCACATTCTCCAGTTTTATGCATGAGAAAGTTCAGTTTCTCTAGAGGGAAAATTAGCTACAAGGCAAAGTCCAAAAGATTAATCAGAATACAAATACAAAATAAACCAACAATGAAGTTAATGAATGACTAGTATCTGATTTTGAAAAGGCTTTTATTTACCAAGTTTACTAAGCAAATGGACATGAAAACCCACAAAAGCTTGTAAATCTGTACACAAGTATTGCTAAGTCAGAGGCTTCCCTGGTGGCTCAGCAGCAAAGAACCTGTCTGCCAATGCAGGAGACCCAGGTTTCATCCTTTGGTCAGGAAGATCTCCTGGAAAAGGAAATGGCAACCCATTCCGGTACTCTTGCCTGAAAAATTTCATGGACTGAGGAGCCTGGCTGGCTACAGTCCATGGAGTTGGAAAGAGTCAGACATGACTTAGTGACTAAAACAACACTGCTAAGTCAATTCTAAAGGAAACCAACCTTGAATATTCACTGGAGGGACTGACCCTGAAGTTGAAACTCCAATACTTTGGCCACCTGATGCAAAGAGCTGACTCAATAGAAAAGACCCTGATGCTGGGAAAGATTGAAGGCAAAAGGAGAAGGTGACAGCCGAGGATGAGATGGTTAGACAGCATCACTGACTCAATGGACATGAATCTGAGCAAACTCCGGGACAGTGGCTTCCCTGATAGCTCAGCTGGTAAAGACTCTGCCTGCAATGCAGGAGATCCTGGTTTGATTCCTAGGACGGGAAGATCTGCTGGAGAAGGGACAGGCTATACACTCCAGTATTCTTGGGCTTCCCTTGTGGCTCAGCTGGTAAAGAATCCACCCGCAATGCGGGAGACCTGGGTTTGATCCCTGGGTTGGGAAGATCCCCTGGAGAAAGGAAAGGCTACCCACTCCAATATTCTGACCTGGAGAAATCCACGGACTGCATAGCGTACAGTCTATCAGTACATGGGGTAGCAAAGAGTTGGACACTACTTAGCAACTGAACAGCAACAATTGTTAAACCCTATCCTATGAACTGAGGAGCCTGGTGGGCTATAGTCCACGGGGTCGCAAAGAGTCGGACACGCCTGAGCAACTTGGCATGCATGCGGCATGCATCCCTGATAAAACTTTAAATAAGAAGGCACAGCTTCAGCTCACCATCTGCAAAACACAATGTGACTCAGCCAAGTAACTACTGATCTAAAGCAAATCATTTTGCAGAACCTCCAACTTAAAGCTCTACATGGAAACAACAATAAATGAGAAACATATTTCCAACAGACTGTGGAAAATTCTTAAAGAGATGGGAATACTAGACCATCTGACCTGCCTCCTGAGAAATCTGTATGCAGGTCAAGAAGCAACAGTTAGAACTGGACATGGAACAAAAAACTGGTTCCAAATTGGGAAAGAAGTACATTAATGCTGTATATTGCCACCATGCTTATTTAACTTATATGCAGAGTACATCATGAGAAACGCTGAGCTGGATGAAGCCCAAGCTGGAATCAAGATTGCTGGGAGAAATATCAGTAACCTCAGATATGCAGATGACACCACCCTTATGGCAGAAAGCAAAGAACTAAAGAGCCTCTTGATGAAAGTGAAAGAGGAGAGTGAAGAAGTTGGCTTAAAGCTCAACATTCAGAAAACGAAGATCATGGCACCCGGTCCCATCACTTTATGGCTAATACATGGGGAAACAATGGAAACAGTGCCAGACTTTATTTTTTGGGGGATCCAAAATCACTGCAGATGGTGACTGCAGCCATGAAATTAAAAGATGCTTGCTTCTTGGAAGAAAAGTTATGACCAACCTAGACAGCATTCTCAAAAGCAGAGACATTACTTTGCCAACAAAGGTCCATCTAGTAAAAGCTACAGTTTTTCCAGTGGTCATGTATGGATGTGAGAGTTGGATTGTAAAGAAAGCTGAGTGCCAAAGAATTGATGCCTTTGAACTGTGGTGTTGGAGAAGACTCTTGAGAGTCCCTTGGACTGCAAGGAGATCCAACCAGTCAATCCTGAATATTCACTGCGAGGACTGATGCTGAAGCTGAAACTCCAATACTTCGGCCACCTGGTGCGTAGAATGGACTCATTGGAAAAGACCCTGATGCTGGGAAAGATTGAGGGGATGAGGAGAAGGGGACGACAGAGGATGAGATGGTTGGATGGCATCACCAACTTGATGGACATGAGTTTGATTAAGCTCCAGGAGTTGGTGATGGACAGAGAAGCCTGGCATGCTGCAGTCCTTGGGGTCGCAGAGTTGGACGTGACTGAGCAACTGAACTGAGGTGAAAGAACTTTAATTTTTAAAAAAGGAGGCCAGGATTCTACGTGATCCTGATTATGTAAAAGATCTAGTTTGCAAATTTTGTAAGGATGGATGGAGACAGATACGCGACAGGGTCTTATAAGTACTGTTATTACAAACAACTTTTTTTTTTTCGATTGCACCTTGCAGCAAACAGGGTCTTAGTTCCCTGACCAGGAATCAAACTCATGCCTGCCCCCTGCATTGGGAGCACCAAGTCTTAACCAGCGGATCATCAGGGAAGTGCCCTACAAGCAGCTCTTAATAAGACATCTTTTTCATCTGGGAAAGGGGGACAGGAGAGCATGTTAAAGATGAAAGATTATGGTATCAACAAAGCTCAAATTTGGTCTTTTCAGGAAAAAAAACTATCCAGAGTTACAGCTAAAGTCGTGCGGTTAACAGAAAATCCACTCAAAACCGAGCCATGCCATGTGGTATACAGTTCCTGCAAGAGTTCCCCTGCCCCTCATCTCAGATCTGGGCACGTCTTCTAGAATTACCTGCTGGGTAAGAGCTACTGGGATTTCCCCAGGCTTCCCGCATGGCCTCCGTCATGGCCTCAATCACTTCTGGCTCCAGGGGAGTGGTTGCATTATAGTCCATATACACTTTCCTGCTGGAGAGAAAACAAAGACGTGCCTCTTAAGGACAAGAAGATGAAATGTGGAAAAACAGCTGCACTCAGTCTATGCCATCAGCAGGAGCAAATAATGTCAAGTTCAGGGGCTTTTCTGCAATTATGTTGTGTGCTTAGGAATGCCCACGTCTGTGTCACTTATGGAAAATGTATACTGATTTCTGATTATCTAGCATCCTTGCCTGGAGAATCCCATGGACAGGAGCCTGGTGGGCTACAGTTCGTAGGGTTGCAGAGAGTCGGACATGACTGAAGTAGCTTATAGGAGGAGGAGTATTTGCTTGTTTTCTTTATCACTGCTAGGAGACTGTCCACTTAGACTTCCAGAGCTTCTTTCCACCCCATGCTGCTTCCTTCTGACGGAAAGGGGGAACCTTGCAGGCCCAGGGAGTCGCACATTCCTGAGGGCTTTTCCCCTGGTGTTTGAACTTCACGACTTCACTGGCAGTTTTCCTGTATTTCCCGGTGGTGTCTGTGATGGCCATGAGGCACGGGTAACCTAGGCTCCCACAGTCCCTCTCGCAGCCCCTCTGTGTCCCCCGCACTGCAGTCTCAGGGGTTCCTCTCTTTGCGTTTTCCGTTTTCTTTGCCCATAATGCCGATGCCCTCTGTCACTGCCTCACTTTTCAGGTCTTTGCTGGACTTGGCCTCAGGAGGCTAGTCTCTAAATGACACTGCAGCCGCCCCTGCCCTCCTCTGCAGGGCTGTGTGTTCCCCGGCTTTCCCGCAGCACCCCGTCATCTAGCACGGGAGACCTGCCCCTTGCTAATTCTCTGCCTTGATGGAATGCAACTGAACAGCAGCGCCACGAGCTCCCATCTTCCTCCCAGGTGTGTCGCCAACATTGAGGACAACAGCTGGCACACAGTAGGGGCTTGACATTTAAGGTGACTAATGTCATAAGAAAGTGCACAGCCCTGAAAGACTCCTAGGTGGAATTTACCTGTGTGTGTATATACACGCACATATATATAAGGGGGCTTCCCTGGTGGCTCAGAGGTTAAAGCGTCTGCCTGCAGTGCGGGAGACCTGGGTTTGATCCCTGGGTTGGGAAGATCCTCTGGAGAAGGAAATGGCAACCCACTCCAGTATTCTTGCCTGGAGAATCCCATGGACAGAGGAGCCTGGTGGGCTACATTCCATGGGGTTGCAAAGAGTCGGACACGACTGAGCGACTTAACTAACTAACTATATACTATATAGTTATCAGAATCAAAAACTTTCAAGCACAAGGAACTACTTAATACTCTGTAATGGCTTATATGGGAAAAGGACCTTAAAAAAAAAAGGAATGGACACATGTATGTATATAACTGATTCACTTTGCTGTACACCTGAAACTAACACAGTATTGAAAATCAACTCCAATAAAAATTTCTGAAAAATCTCAGAAACGTTCATGAACGTATACAGCAGACAATCCTGTCAGATACTATTCATTATTTTACCTGATTTTTAAGTCAACAATAGTGTTTAAGCCAATTCACAAGAAAATTCAAACACAATTACCAACGGTGGCTGCTAAACACATTTTTTAAATCCATGGAGTGTTTGAATGCAACATCTTGTCTCTAAGATGCCCAAGTACAGGGCTTTGGGGCTTGGGAAATCTGACCAGCATTCCTTGACCACCCTGGGATTAGGAATCCCTGCTGCTGAGAATTAAATCTGCTTGTGTCCGTAATTTTGCTCTCACTTCCGGTAAGTATTTCGAAGTTCCTCATGCTACTAGCGACCACACAGCTCTTCAATCTTCTGCTTGGCTGAGTTAATTCACAGCTTGAATTTCAGAGGAACGCACCACAGATTACTCTTCCCCAGTATATGCTGCTTCCTTAAAGTGTTATCAATACTGCATGGGAAAATTAAACATTCCTTCCTAGCTCCCTTTTCTCCGTCCCAGACAAATGAAACCGAAAGAGCGAGCAAGTCAGATTTAGGCCTAGACCCAAAAGTTAAAGATACACACCCATTTCTCACATTCCGATAGAGCGGATTACCCCCTCCCCCGCCAAAGTATTTAACAAATTCCTGGACTGAGGATGAAGACTCTCTCAAACACACACCCAAAGAAAGCATTTCCGCCGCGCCCCACCCCCACCCAGGGGAAGAAGGTCCCAGCATCGGTGGACTGAAATATCTCCCAGTCTTGCTCCCCACTCCGCCAACTGCTCAAGCCTGGGAGCTTCCTTCTTAACACTCCCACCCCGACTCCTTCCCTCACCCCACCTCACCCCCAGCCCACGCTTGGAGTAAGCAGCAAGTCGGGCAGGTTTTATCAGGTACATTCGGACTTCGCCACACCTGCGCCCGCTGAGGTCCACACCACCTCTGCCTCCCAGATGACTGCAAATTCCTAACGGGTTTTCCTGATTGCTGCAAACCCTGACTCCCTACCAAGCAGCCAGAAGGAGTCCTGTAAAATATACAACAGCAACCTATAATATAATTAGATTACATCACTTCCCTTATAATATAATTAAATTACATCTGCTCAAACCTCCAGGAGCCCCATCGCAGTGAAAATACGCCCCAAGTTCCCCGCCCCCCCGGGGTTCTGCCGGTGGACAGCTGCCCCAGGCCCTGCGGTCCGCGGCCCCCGCCGCCCGGGACCCCGCGGGCAGAACTCGTGCTGCGGACTCCTGGGTGTCCCTGGGGTTTTCGGCCCGATCGTCACCTCCCCGGAGCCTTTCCCAGGCCCCGCCGTGCGCCGCTCGTCCTCCCGGCGGTCATCGCCGCCTCCTGCGCGGACTCTCCTGCGCGCGAGTGACCGGCCAGCTGGCGCCCCGCTCCCAGGGAAAGCCCCGTTCCGCCGACAGCGGCCGCCTGCCGCCCCAGCGTCCCTCGGGGAATGACCACCCGCCGGCCGCCACCCTCCGCCACCGCCACGCGGCGCCTGGAGGTCTTCTTGGAGGAGCGCACCTACGGCTCTCCCTACCTTCCCCTCTAGGAGCGCACCTCTCGGGCGGGCTCTTCTCCGCTCGGCCCCGCGCGTCCCTGTTCCGAGCCCCGGCCGCCTCCATCCCGACCCCACCGCGGCCGGTTTCCAGCCCTCCAGTCCCCTCAGGCGAGGCCCAGACCCGCAGAGCCTGTCACGGTTAGGAGCGCCGCCGGGAGGGGGCGGGGCTGCGGGCGCCGGAGCGCGTGCGGATTGGCTGAGCCGTGCAGCTCCGGCCAATCCTCGCGCTGCAGCGGCGCTCCGCGGGCAGGCAGGGTCCCCGGTCGCGCGCAGTGAGGAGACGGGCTGGGGGCGGGGCTTCAAACGCGTCACGGGGGTGGTCACGTCGGCGGCGCGCGGGCGGGCGGGCGGCGCGCTAGGGGGAGGTGCTCCGCGGGGAGGCGGGGTCCCCGGTCGCGCGCGCTGAGGAGACGGGCTGGGGGCGGGGCTTCAAGCGCGTCCCGGGGGCGTGGTCACAGCGGCGGCGCGCAAGGAGGAAGTGCCCGACCCTGGCTGGTGCGGCTTCGGTCGCCGGTCCGACTACGTCCGCTCGGCTGGAGCTGGATCCGCGGTCAGCCGAGGCCGGTAGGCCGCACCCTGTGCCTCCACCGTGACCCGACCCTCTGCGTGGTGACTTCGGGCTCGTCTCGCGAGGGTGGGTCTGAGGGGCTAGGCGAGACCGGAGGAACACCACGCGGGGCAGGGGTCTGGCGGGCATAGGGAGAGGGGGCGCCACCGGGCACGCGGGAGCGAGGGGAGGAGTAGCGCCGGTGCGCGGACGGGAAGGCGCCCCGGCCGGCGGAGCACGACCTGTCGGATGGGAGTGTCTAGCGTTCGTGCATCCCACCGACCGCCGCGGACCGTAACGCGAGTCGGTTGCGAAAGCGGTGAGAGGGCGAGGATGCAGATTCCTGAATGCTGATGAGCCACCCACCGTCTCTTGCCCTTTTGGCAAGTTAACAATTTCTGAGTTTGAGCGCCGAGCGTGTGCCAGGCGGTGTTCCAAGCGCCTTTTGTGTATTCACTGGTTTCGTCTTGGCATCACCTTTATCCAGTAGGTACCTGGTAGCTCCACCTTACACGCGAGGATGTCCAGTTAGAGGAAAGGCCAGCATCTTGCCCACCTTCACCCGGGGAGGAATGGGGCCAGAATTTGAACGCAGGGATGCTTTGCCAAGAAGTTGAATTTTAGCTGGATTTTTCGTAGGCTTGCTCAATGTTATCTCCTGGCAGGATCCCGAAGTTGTCTTTTGCAGCTCAGCAAGCCTCTTTCCTTTCTGGATTCTTTATTTCCTTTCATTCCTGCATGCAAACCGAGCTCTTGTCTTGCCAAATGCAGTCTGGAGCAAAAGACGCATGAAAATTTAAGAAGCAAATAGATAAACAGAAGCTCAGGGCCAGTGAAAAGAGGAAACAGAATGAAGGGTGTCAAGAGCACAGGTAGTAGTTGAGAGGAAGTCTGAAGTGTCTACTGTATATAACGGGCAGGAGCTACTCATGGTTTTGTGAAAGGAATTTCACGAGAGCTGTGGGGGAGGGTGAGAGTGCAGTCCCGAGGAAGCAAGGAGACAGGAAGAGGTGGAGGATGTAGTCAGCTCTTAGAAGGTTGAGGACGGTGGTAAGAAGGGGCACAGGATGACGGGGCTTCAAGAAGGCAGCTAACAAGGAGGCTGAAGATGAAGAAGAGGTAACAAGTCCTAGAGGCAGTGAGCAGCTAGGAGGTTAAGAGCAGAGGTGGGTGGGGAAGTTGACAGGTGGGGGGCAGGCTTCATTCTCTGTATGGAAGGCTGTCAGGATGGGAGCTGGAGGGGACTGATCCAGCCCTCCTTGGACTAGTTAGGCAGCAGTTAGAGGTTTGTGGTTCCAGATGGATACATCGAAGGTAGTGATGGAGACTAGAGTTGAGAGTGCCCCACACTCAGGACCATGGCCTGGACTCCACTCTTCCTAAAACCGGTATCAACCACATGATAAGGAGTGGGCTGGTCACACACTCAGCAGATGCCTGCAGAGGGTAATTATGAAATCAGTGTCCAGTAAAGATCAAATATTTGAGGAAATGCCATCTCCGTGGCAATGAAATAGTAAATGCAGCAAACAGAGCTCACACCTAAGGGGGAAAAGTCATAAAGCAGAGTAAGTCCTCAGAGAGGAAAGGTCTACAAGGAGTCAGTTCAGTTAGTTCAGTCACTCAGTCATGTCCAACTCTTTGTGACCTCATGGACTACAGCACACCAGGCTTCCATGTCCATCACTAACTCCCAGAACTTACTCAAACTCATGTCCATCGAGTCGGTGATGCCATCCAACCATCTCATCCTCTGTTGTCCCCTTCAAGGAGTTAAGGGAGCATCTTATTTCTTTAAAAAGGCAGTCATAAGAACAAGCAACAGGTAAACAACTGGATGAAAGCTATAATAATTGAGATTTAAAAACTCAATAGGGGGGACTTCCTTGATGGTCCGGATGGTCCAGTGGTTAAGAATCTGCCTTGCAATGCAGGGGATGTGAGTTTGATCACTGGTGAGGAAACTAAGATCCCACATGCAGTGGAGCCACTAAGGCCGAGCTCTGCAACTGCTGAGCCCGCGTCCCACAACGGGAGATCCTGCGTGAGGCAACACGGATCTTGGACTGCAACCAAGACGTGACACAGTCACAGAAAAAAATCAAAATTTTAAAAAAGAAAGTGTGAAAAAAAACCACTCAATAGGGTTGCCAAGGATAGGGAGTCAGACAAGCATGAACAGGCAGAGCACAGAGAATGTTTAGGGCAGTGAGACCACTGTAAATGATGCTATAACAATAGATGCATGTCATTATACATTTGTGGAAACTCATATAATGTCAGACACCAAGAGTGGACCCCAGTGTCAGCTAGGGACTGTGGATGACAATGATGTATCCGTGGAGGTTCAGCGGTTGTTAACAAATGTCTTATATCTGTGTGACGTCAGTAGTAGAGGAGGTAGATGGGTAGGGAATAGGGTGATAGGGGGACTCTGTTCTGCTCATTTTCTCTGGGAACCTTTAAAACTGCTCTGAAAAATAAAGTCCATTTTTGAAAAAATCAATAAATAGGCTGAATAGAACAGGCATAAAGAGTGAATTAATGTGTTAAATACCCAAGCAGAGGAATTCTGTCAGATCATTGGTCAAAAACACAGAAATGCAAAATATGAAAGGTGATTCTTAACCAGGAGTGATTTTTTTTTCCCCTCTGCTGCTGCTGCTAAGTTGCATCAGACTTGTCCGACTGTGCGACCCCATAGACGGCAGCCCACCAGGCTCTGCCGTCCCTGGGATTCTCCAAGCAAGAACCCTGGAGTGGGTTGCCATTTCCTTCTCCAGTGCATGAAAGTGAAAACTGAAAGTGAAGTTGCTCAGTTGTGGGATCTATTAATAGCTCGTAAGTTGACTCATTGGAAAAGACTCTGATGCTGGGAGGGATTGGGGGCAGGAGGAAAAGGGGACGACACAGGATGAGACGGCTGGATGGCATCACTGACTCGATGGACGTGAGTCTGTGTGAACTCTGGGAGTTGGTGATGGATAGAGAGGCCTGGAGTGCTGCGATTCATGGGGTTGCAGAGTCGGATGCGACTGAGCGACCGAACTGAACTGAACTGGACTGGAGGCCATCTGTGTGTTAACCACCCTACAGTGCACTGGACAGTCCACCTGGGAGCCACATCTGGCCTAAGCGTCAGCTTAGTGTTGAGGTTGAGAAACCCTGATGTGGTTCCATATTCCCACTTGATATGATGTCTGAGGACTTTGTTCAAAGTTCCTTGCAGTGTTCATCTGCTGGCATGACTTTCAGCTTTTGTACATATGAGAAACATCTTTATTTTGCCTTCAGCTTTGATACCTTCCCCAGATACAGAATTCTTGCTTGAGATTTTTCTTTCAATAAAGTTTTTTTTTTTCTCCACTGTTTCCTTGCTCACATTCTTTCCAACGGGAAACGTGCAACCACCCTTTTCTACGTTCCTTTTTACATGATGTGTCTTTAATTCTTGACTGCTTTTTAATATTTTTGCTCTGGTACTGATTTTAAGCAATGTAGAATGTGATACAATGTAGTTTCCCTCATGTTCTTGTGCTTTGAAGTTGTTGACCTGGTGTCTGTGGGCTTGGAGCATTTATCAATTTGGAAAGCTTTTGGTAATTAAATCTTCAAATGCTTTTCTCTCTCCCCTGCTCCTTTGGAAACTCCAATTACAAGTTTGCTGGGCTGCATGAAGTTTGCGCACAGCTCGCCCGAGTTCTGAGTGTTTTCTCCTTAGATATACTGCCACCCACCATCTTTCATTTTTTTCTTGCCATCTTCCAGTTCATAAATCTTTTCTTCAGCAGTATGTAACCTGTTGTTAAACCCATCTGGTATACTTTTCATCACATCTGTGTTTTTCTTCAGAAAACTGAATTTGTGTCTTATATTTTCCACATCTTGACTTAACACGAGTAGTCTTTTCTTTATCATCTTGAGTTGTTTTAACGCTCTGATCCATTCATGCTATCATATTTGATAGGCTCTGTTTCTATAGACTGACTTTTTTCTCCCCTCTGACCGTGGCTGTTATTTACTTGCTTCTTGCATACCTTGAAGTTTTGTGTTGAATACTAGGCATTGTAAATTTTACCTTCTTGGGTGCTGGGTGTATTCAGTTCAGTTCAGTTCAGTTGCTCAGTCGTGTCCAACTCTTTGCGACCCCATGAGTCGCAGCACACCAGGCCTCCCTGTCCCTCACCAACTCCCGGAGTTTACTCAGGTTCACGTCCATCGAGTCGGTGATGCCATCCAGCCATCTCATCTTCTGTCGTCCCCTTCTCCTCCTGCCCCCAATCCTTCCCAGCATCAGTCTTTTCCAATGAGTCAACTCTTCGCGTGAGGTGGCCAAAGTACTGGAGTTTCAGCTTTAGCATCATTCCTTCCAAAGAAATCCCAGGGCTGATCTCTTTCAGAATGGACTGGTTGGATCTCCTTGCAGTCCAAGGGACTCTCAAGGGACTCTCAAGACTCTTAACTAAAAATTTTATTGGGACCCTTACAGGTTTACATGCAGTTGTAAAAATGATACAAAGTCCTTTAACTCAGTTTTCCACAATGGTAACATCTCCCCAGACCAGAGTAATCCACTCTGCAAATCTTTGTCTTTTAGTGTATTAGACCATTTACATATAATTATCAATGGTAATAAATCTTAAATCTACCATTTTATTATTTATTTTCTATTTGTTTCATGTGGTTCTCAACTCTTTTCTCTTTGCTTGTCTTCTTGTGGATAATTTGAACATTTTCCAGTATGACACCTTCATTTCTTCATAATGTTCCATATACCATAAAATTGACCCTTTTAAAGTGTATGGTATTCCTAGGTTATGCAACTAAGTACATCTAGCACATTTTCATCACCCCCAACAAGAAACACTGCACTCATTAGCAGTCAGTCTCCATTTCCTCTTTGCCATAGCCCTAGCAACAACTAGCTACTTTCTATTTCTGTAGATTTGCCTGTCTGGGTATTTCATATAAATGGAATCATAAAGCCTGTGGCCTTTTGTGTCTAGCTTCTTTCAGTTAGGATACTGTTTTCAAGGTTTCAGCCCATGTTGTAGCATGTATCAGTAATTCCTTTTTGTTGATGTTCACTGTTCCTTTGCCTGGCTATTCCATATTTCGTTTTCCCATTCATCACTTGATGGGCATTTGCAGTGTATCCAGTCTTTGACTATGATAAATTGTTGCGGTGCATGGGCTTTCTCTAGTTCCTATGCTCAGGCTCTAGAGCGTGCAGGCTCACTGGCTGCCTTTCATGCTTTGTTGCCCCTTGGCATGTGGGATCTTAGTTCCCCAACCTGGGAGTGAACCCGAGACCCCTGCACTGACAGGCACATTCTTCACCACTGGGCCACCACGGAAGTCCCAGTGTGGGTCCTGTATATTTAACCTGAAGAACTCCCAGAATGTTTTTAAAAGGAGCTGCCCCATTTGCCATTCTAATCAGCAGTGTATGAGGATTCTGATTTCTCAACATCCCCAGCAACATCTGATGTCTGTTTTTTAAATTTTATTTTAGCCGTCCTCAGGGGTGTGAAGTGGCCCTGATTTGCATCTCCCTAATGACTAACTGAAAGAGATGGGAATACCAGATCACCTGACCTGCCTCTTGAGAAACCTATATGCAGGTCAGGAAGCAGCAGTTAGAACTGAACATGGAACAGACTGGTTCCAGATAGGAAAAGGAGTATGCCAAGGCTGTATATTGTCACCCTGCTTATTTTACTTACATGCAGAGTACATCATGAGAAACGCTGGGCTGGAAGAAGCACAAGCTGGAATCAAGATTGCCAGGAGAAATATCAATAACCTCAGATATGCAGATGACACCACCCTTATGGCAGAAAGTGAAGAAGAACTAAAAAGCTTCTTGATGAAAGTGAAAGAGGAGAGTGAAAAAGTTGGCTTAAAGCTCAACATTCAGAAAACAAAGATCATGGCATCTGGTCCCATCACTTCCTGGCAGATAGATGGGGAAACAGTGGAAACAGCGTCAGACATTATTTTTGGGGGCTCCAAAATCACTGCAGGTGGTGATTGCAGCCATGAAATTAAAAGACGCTTATTCCTTGGAAGGAAAGTTATGACCAACCTAGATAGCATATTCAAAAGCAGAGACATTACTTTGCCAACAAAGGTCCATCTAGTCAAGGCTATGGTTTTTCCAGTGGTCATGTATGGATGTTAGAGTTGGACTGTGAAGAAAGCTGACCACCGTAGAATTGATGCTTTTGAACTGTGGTGTTGGAGAAGACCCTTGAGAGTCCCTTGGACTGCAAGGAGATCCAACCAGTCCATTCTGAAAGAGATCAGCCCTGGGATTTCTTTGGAAGGAATGATGCTAAAGCTGAAACTCCAGTACTTTGGCCACCTCACGCGAAGAGTTGACTCATTGGAAAAGACTCTGATGCTGGGCGGGACTGGGGGCAGGAGGAGAAGGGGACGACAGAAGATGAGATGGCTGGATGGCATCACCGACTTGATGGACGTGAGTCTGGGTGAACTCCGGGAGTTGGTGATGGACAGGGAGGCCTGGCGTGCTGTGATTCATGGGGTCGCAAAGAGTTGGACATGACTGAGCGACTGGACTGAACTGAACTGAATGACTAACTGAGACACTGTGATTTATGGTAAGGAATGTATTTTTTACCTTTTTCCCTGTTCCTGGCACAGAGAGGAGGTTAATCCATCTTAGCCACACGGACAAGCCCCTCTGCCCTGTTGTCGTCTCTACAGATGACTTTTGTCTCTTTGTGTCCTTCCTGGAGAGCTAACCAAGTTTGTCTCCACATCACTGATCATTGTTGATCTATTTTACCAGCATCGACCTGCCCTGTACCGTTGTGCATTATTACTTTTTTAAAAAATCTGCTTTTGACTGTGCTGCGTCTTCGTTGCTGCGTGTGGGCTTTCTCTAGTTGATGAGCGGACGCTACCCTGCTGCAGTGTGCAGGCTTCTTGCTGCAGTGGCTTCTCTCGTGGAGCACCGGCTCTAGGTGTGTGAGCTTCAGTAGTTGCGGTGCATGGGCTCAGCAGCTGCGGTTTGCGGGCCTTGGAGCACTGGCTCGGTATTTGTGGGGCAAGGGTTGAGTTGCTCGGCTGCATGTAGACGATTCCCAGATCAGAGATTTGAGCCCGAGTCCCCTGCACTGACAAGTGGATTCTTAACCATTAGGTCGCCTTAGGACTTTTTGATTTGGGGTCAAAGGTGCCATTTACTGCATTTTCCTAAGGAGATGGATTTTTTTGCCCCCTGGAAAAGTTTCTTTAAATCCTACACTTGGTTTCCATTACCATGTTTATCCCAAGTCTGCTGGACATTATTCCTTCTTCCTCAGCAGGATTTTTCCAGAGGCCCATTTACTCAAGCAAAGCAAACTGTTGAGACGGCACCTGTCACTGAAGGTTGGGGGGTCTGTTGGCCCAGCTAGCCTGGGCTGGCCGGCGTTTCCCGCCCCCAGGCAGGGGCCTGTGCCGAGTAGGCTTGCCTCTGGTGGACTCATGCTCTCAAGTTCCTGCTGCACCCACCTACCATCAATCATTACATCATAAGACTCAGTCATTGCCTGCAGTGAAGAGGAGGCCCTGTGCTCCAGGAGCTGACTGATGCTCGCACAGGCAGAAATGGACACACGGGCAGGTGCAGACCTCCCCTGGTGCTTCTGGAAGCCTGGGCGAGGTGAGGACACCACAAGACTGTCCACCAGCCTGTGAGACCGGCCGGCCACACGGGGCACCACCTGAACTGAATCCAGAAGGAAGCCCCAGGCAGGATGCTGAGGCTGGGGTGGGACGGGCCTCCCCACGGCAGTAAAGCCGGGGTCCTGGGTGCAGCAGCAGGCAGAAAGATGGGCCCAGCGGCCGTGGGCTCCAGATGCCAGGCCAGTGCCTCCTCTGGAGGTGCGGGAAAGCTGTAGGAAGCCCCGGTGGCCGCACATGGGGCCACTGCCCTGTGTCTGCTCTGGTCTCAGTGGGTGTGTGGCTGCCCGCCCCCCCCCCCCGCCTCCCCCGCTGCTGTTCTTCGGGGACTGCGGTCTGTGTCACACCCTGGTCACTGGGGCCGCCAGACACGTGGCCGTGACACTGTGTTCACCCAGGACACAGGCGTCATCTCTCAGACTCTTAACTTGAGGCCGAAGCTGTGTAGGAGCAGGAAGCAAGGCTTTTTCTCCTGAGCACTGCACTGAGCTCACGGCACCCACCCTCATCCAGGTGAGGGGAGGGGAGGACGCAGATGAACAGGTTATTGACGTTGGAGTAAATTCCATTTTTATGTTTTTATTTGGCTGCACTGGGTCCTAGCTGCAGGCGTGGGATCTCTGATCTTCATTGCGGCATGCAGGACCTTTAGTTGCAGCATGTGGGATCTAGTTCCCTGACCAAGGATCGAACCCAGGCCCCCTGCACTGGGAGCCTGGGGTTGTCACCAGTGGAGCACCAAGGAAGTCCCGGAATACATTTCAGAAAGAGCTGTCAGATAATGAATGGTTTACTTTCACCATCAAGCACCATGCATGGCCTGAGGGAGCGACTGCAGGGCCTCCCTGGGGCCACGCAGGGGTGAGCATCCTGGGCCCTGAGCTGTGGGGATGCCGACCCTCTCCCCGGGCCCCCGACCACCACCTGGCCCGGTCTGCACAGCACAGCCCTGTCCATAGTCTCCTGCAGCACTGGGGACTCTTGCAACTCCAGGGATTCTTATAACTGCCCGTAAGTTTAAAAAGACAAAAACCAGAACACCAGTGAATTTACCAGAAGAACTCTGGCCCAGTGTGACTGGTGATCAAAGTGAAAAAGCCCTAAGATGGATTTAAAAAAGAGATGGTAATTCAGTTGTTTATACAGCTTGACATGAGGAAACAGATATTCTTAACAGTGCAAGGCCCCCAAATGCCTCCATCTCTGGGTTTTTTGAAGAACATTTGCCCAACCACAGTTCTTTTGGTAAGTCACTTTGGTAACCTGTGGAACCCCAGGGCATGAGTGAGAACTTCAGCGGGTGATGTGGACTCCTCTGAAGTGGGCCCCTCCAATCTGCTGGATTTGTTTGAGGCAGGGCTGTAGGAGCAGGGAAGGAGAGGTTCTTCAGCAAAGGAAAAGGAAAACATTATTTTACTATGTATCAATAGCATTTTACTACACACACTTTATGAAGAAAATGAACTTGGAGCAAACCTGACTTTCCAAGATTAAACATTTTTAAGTGGATGGAAGTGAAATGATCCTGGAACAGACTATACCAGCCGTGAAGGATCTTGTTAAAGCTGCAGTTGTTGGTTAACGCCTTGTTGGGCTTCTTGTATGAAAAAATTCTGCTTGACTTGATCATCACAGCAAAACGTCCGACGGCAACCAGAATTTTTTTCCCACCCGCAGTTCAAGAAAGAAAGGGTGGGGTAACACAGCAACCCAGGCTTGTCCCCTGAAGACACGTGACCCATCATGGTGGTCACCACCGCCTGGGAGTTTGGCCTCTGAGATAATTTTGCTAAGCTTCAGAGCCCAGCAAGTCAGTTCAATCTGTTTCTGGTGCCTCTGCCGCCAGATGTCCTGAGAGCAGACTTGGGACTCTGCTGAGACTGGCCTGGCTGTGGCCACACCGTGGGGAAGGCCTGCTCCCTCCTGGAACCGTGACGTCTTCCTGTGAGTCCCGAGGCATGGAACAAGGGCAGAGGAAAATACCCATGGAACACTGAGACTGGCAAACATGAAGGGACGCGTTCCTTCCAAAGACGACATTCCAAGTGTTAGCTACTGCAAACAGTCTGAATAGCATAAGGTCTTCCCACAGATCTCGTACTGCAGACTTCTCCAGCATGTGCACCACCCGGCTTAGTCTGAGTGCCAGAGGTCAGATAGGCAGGCCTCTGGGGCTTTCAGGACTTGGAGAGGAGGGCAGGTAAAGCAGGGCATCTTGTGAAGTTACCCAAGACTGCTCCCTGAGGCTGGCATTGGGCAACAGACACAGCAGCTGAAAAGCACACCAGGACACATGACATCCTGGGCTGCAGGGAGAGACACAGCCAGGAGGTCAGTGCTCAGCACCTGAGTAACGCTGGCCCTGGCTCCTCCCAGAGGCAGCTTGCAGGCGGTCTGTCCAAGGGAAGGGAAGAGGGGAGACGCGAGCTTCTCCTCCTGCCAGCGCCACCCTGGAGCCATCTCCACGTAAAGTGTGCCTGAAAACCACGCAGCTGATGCATGCGATCCTAAGCAGCAGCAGCATGGGGACACGGCACCACCCCAGCTGGCTCCAGGGCCGTCGGGGTGCCCAGAGCCCAGCAGCCCCACCCCTGGCAGATGAGACATCACCAACTGCCCTGGGTTGGCAGGCACAGGCACTATGGCCAGAAATGTTTCTGTGGCCGAAGCGTGCGAAAAGACCCCAAGAAGCCAAAGTCCCAGAGATCAGTGTCCCACAGGCACCAAAAGCTGCTGTGGGGCCTGCTGGGCAGGCACCCAGGATGGCACCATGGGCCATGGGCCAAGCTAGGTGAGCTCTTTAACAAGATGGGGTGGGGTTGGGGGTAGGATGCCTCTGAGGGAGGGCCACCAGACAGAAAGGGATGATCCAGAATGTGGGAATGTCACTTTTGAAGAACTGCTTGACCCCTGATGAGCAGAGACCTGTGTGTGAGGTCAGAACCGACAAGGAGCCTTACCCCTTTCACCCTGTCCAGTGAGCAGTGTCTGCCCCACATTACCCATGTTTCATTTCTTCCACCTCCATCTGCACCACCGGGCGGGCTGGCTGGACAGCTAGGGGGTGTGACCTAGGGTGTCGGGCGGGAGCTGGCAGGGAGCAGTGTGCCCCGGGGCGTGTGGACCACCGGCTGCTGCTCTCTTGACCCACGTAGCAGAGGGTGGCTCTGTGGTCTGTGGGGGAGTTCCGTGATACTTTGGGTTCCACTGAGAAGTATGTGACTGGGGTCCCTCTCCCAGGACGCTTGTCCTGACAGGCCTGGTCAAAGATGCCACTCCGCCCCCCCCCCCCCCCCCCCCCCCCCCCCCCCGCTCCGTGCACCAGACACAGTGGCCCAGTAGCTGGGTCACCCTCCTGTCTAACGGGCAGGGTTCCTAATGACCAGTGGGAAGTGTGGCCCCAATCCCTTCCTGGACAGACTGATCTCATAATCAGAGATAATGCTATAAACTAAGAGGAACCAACCAGACCAGGCAGATGGCAGACGGGGCAGTCCAGAGGCCTGAGGAGGCTGTCAGTTAAACCTGAGCGTCTGGCAAGCAGCAGAGGAAACTGATTCCAGTGGTTCCGATGTCTAACACCGCAGTAAACCCACTCACCTCTCTTCCCTGTTCTTACTTCGAAGTGTGCCGCCTCTGACTCCTGGTTCGCCAAGGCTTAGGAGAACCGCTCCGGAGACCCAGGGGCCTGGGAGCACGGGAATACCCCCAAATCTTGCCAATACCTCAGAGGGCCACAGGTGCAGTGTCAGGGCCTCAGGCTGCTGCCCGAGGTCTCCCTCCAGGTCCCAGAACGTAAGGCTCCGTGCACACTGGCTCACAGGCGGGTCACCACACAGGAGCACCTTAGCCCCTGGGTGGGCTGGGCTGCAGCCAGGGTCCTCTGGGCAGCACATGACCTTGCTTTTCTTTTAAATCTTCCAGATCTAGCTGCAAAGGATCCCAAAGCTTCTTTGCCCCATCTGGACCTGGAAACGAGCTGATTTTTTAAAACCCAGATTCTTGGTGTATTTGGACACAATGAATACTGTGCCTTTCATATTTTCTTTGTATTTCTCCATAGTTGCTTGACCCAACATCTGTCTGCTCTATACAATGAAGATACAAACTAAATGAGAATAGAAAAAAATAATTAAAGCATTAAATTGTACAAATTACAAATCTGTTCCAAAATATACTTACATTAAATAAAATACGCATTTCAGTAAGAGATCTACAGTGAATGACTCTGCATTCTGGGAAGCTTCACGACACCTAGGCAGGGCCGACATTCGTGGGAGGAGCTAAGAGACTTCGCACCAATCACAGTTTGTAGCGGGTTTCTGACGGCCAATCTGCGGGCTACACTGAGCATCAGCATCACCTGCGCGGGACTGACGGGGGAGGGGAGAAGCAGCTCTAGCCTCGACGCTGAGTTCATTCTCATCAACAGCCTATACAGTACAGTTTCAAAAAAGTAAACATGTTAAGGTAAGCAGACAACTCTTTAGAACCCCAGACACATTTTCTGGCTGTATTTATGTGGAACTCTCCGGCTACAATGGGCGGTCGTGAAGAGGTTCTTCCTCAGGACAACACGGTCACAGGACTCGGAGGAGCCAGCGGGACTGAGGGGAGCTGAAGATCGGGGAGAGGCTCCTCTGGTTTCGGGTGGAGCCCATCTTCTCACGCACAGTCCGCGGCCCTGCAGTCCTCTCCCCGTATCATCTGGCATAGCGCTTAATGTAGTCCTCCACTTTATTCCGGAAGTCCTCCTGCGGGGTGGGAATCAGGGCCGTGAGTCATGGGAGAGTGACTCTCTGGGGACAAGTGAGGCACCCCCGAGCCAAGGGCCCCCGTGAGCTCTGGGGAGTGTGTGGAGGGCCCAGCCTCATCCCCCGGTAACCAAGGGGCAGGATGCGCAGAGACCCGCGGGCAGAGTGCTGCCTCCCTGCCACTCGGGGTGCCGGGGTGGGGATGCCAACACGCTCTGGGCGTAAGGGAACTGAAGACCCTTCGTTCTGCAGACGGAAGAGATGCCCAGTGCGGTCAAGGTCCCCACGTGGGTCAGGCCAGTGCTCTGGACCGCAAACGGATTCCGGCTGCTGCTCTCGGGAAAGCCCTGTGTCCAGATCCACCCTCCCAGGACCCTCCTACCTACCATCCAGGTGCGGCGGGCCATCAGGGTGCCAACCCTGCCCGAGAGAAGAGGGGGCCTTGAACAGAGTCGCCTCCTTGGGCAACAAGCAAAAGCTACCTGGCGCCGGGCTGATCCCTCAGGTGTAAAAAGGCCGTATGGACGCAGGCCCCTCCCAGGCCAGCACGAGCAGGAAAGCCACCTCCCATCTGAGCCAACGCCGCAAGTGTGTCCCTAGGTCTTCTCTCTCTAAGGTTAGGAGCAGAATTCCCCGGCCTTGCAGGACTGGGAAGGGCCCCGGGACTGTCTGAGCCACAAGAGTACTTGGAGCTCGTTCACCTCAGAAGGCCTGCCCACGTTTGCTGGGGCAGCGTGTGAGCTCAAGGTGGGTTCCCAACTGCCCTCCTCCCCGCACTGCTGCCCACAGGGTGCCCCCCTTCACCAGCATCCAGGGACACACACAGCCCGGGGCCTGACGAGCGCCCTCTACTGGTGACCAGGAGGCCTCAGCAGGGGCCACTAGGGAGGCCGTGAATTCACTCTGCAGGTGGGGGCGGGCTCTGGGCTGAGGAAGGGGAGATCTGTGACCGGCACCAGCTGGCCCAGGGCTGCGCATAGAGCCCCTCACCAGCCCACAGCCGACACAGGCTGCACGGGAGCCCTGGCCGCCTTCAGCAAAACTCACAAGATCCACGTCCACAGCGCCCCGAGGCCCACAGTACCATCTGCTCCCGGGGCCAAAGCTCTCGGGGTGGAGTGATGATCCCACCGGCAGCCCCGCCCTCAGCGTGACCGCGGGAGCACAGGTGCCCCGGCCGAGCAGGAGGCCCTTCTGGTCTCCACGCCCCTCCAGATGAGCAGTCCTCCCCAACAGGCCCTGCAGCCCCCCCCTTGCTCCTCTGTCTGAGGCCGCCGAGAAGGCCAGGAACTCCGGGCTTAAGTCCCGAGCTCTGCCCCCTCCTGGCGGGTCTTCTCCCTTCTTTTTGGCCTTGCTTTCTCACAGCAAATGAAGGACAAGGTGAGCCCCTCCCGCGGGGAGCTGTGGGCAGAAGGAATGGGTCTTGGGGCAGGCGGGACAGAGCCTGCAGTGTGAGGGCTGGGGGCCGCCTCCATCCTCCTGCCTGCATTCCTACACTGTCACGGGGTGAAGCAAGAGTTGCCTGTTGTCAGTCACTCACTGAACTCTGCTAGGAAATCACACCTTATAGGAACACCCCTGTCTGACCTGGGATCAAACACCTTCCTGAGACCAGGCACATTGATTATAACACATCAATTATAAATGCTTTAAGCTCCAATCCTGGGTTCCACCATTCTCAATTTCATCCTTATCTACTCAAGGGGGCAGTTAATTCTCTTTTTAGGCTTCCCAGGTGGCACCAGGTAAAGCATCCGCCGGCCAACGCAGGAGATTCAGGTTTGATCTCTGGGTCGAGAATATCCCCTGGAGAAGGAAACAGCACCCCATGCAGTATTCTTTCCTGGAGAACCCCATGGGCAGAGGAGCCTGGAGGGCTACAGTCCATCGGGTCACAGAGTGAGATACAACTGAGCGTACACTCGCACACGCAATTATATTTTCACCAAACACATCAACCTAGAATCTTCTGTGAATAGCTTACCTTGTCTCGCAAATGATGTTCCGCAGCTTCAATATTCAATGGATCATCAAAATTCAACAGATCCTTAAAAAGAAAGTCAGAGTAAACAGTGGAAAGAACCTGTTTTTCTGCTGTTACCATTCTTCATTTTATGAAACAGGCAACAGAAATTTAATCAGCAAATGTTAGAGTGACCCAGAGAGTTGAGAAAACTGCCGAGAAATAAAGTTCTTTTGATGCAGAAGCATTGAACGCGAGACATTTTTTCCAAAATGGTGATTCATGGTTGACTGAGAGAAGGGTGGAATGTGTACAGATGACTTTCCACAGTTTGGTGAGGAAATAGCAATCACCTTAATTTCTAATGCTATTTCTTATAATTGGGGAAGGACAAACCACTCTCAATATGAGCATCTATAAATAAAAATTGTTTTTCCTTAGAAACTCATTTTCCCCTTGATTTTGCGATTAACAGCTGTGCCTGCTATGCTTTCATTCTGGTCTTGCCTGGGTTCCCCTTCATCTTTTAACTCATCTCCACAAGCACTGCACTCGCAACCCAGGAGGAATGATGTCTGGACCCAAACTGGACAGAGGACAGTGCCGTTAGGTCAGCGTTCCCTGGCCTGAGGAGGGAGCACCTTCCCACCTCAGAAAAGCCCTGGGAGAGCTCCCCTCCTCCCGTCCTTCCACCGCCCGCCTCTCCACCAAGAATAATAAGCACAGGTCTCAGATCGGGGGCCACATCTAATCTCCACACTATCTACTCCTCTTCTGAAAGACCAGGGTAGAAAGATTTGTCCTTATGATAAGTCACTGCTTTCCAAAGCCATCACTGGATCATTGTAAAGAAACGGTATTTCTCCTCCGCAGACATGTCTAACCTGGGGACTGCATCCCTGATCTGGAAGTAAACAAGGCTGTGGCCAGTCTGTCACGAATAGAGCAAGGAACACCTGCAACTCCACGACCATTTACAGCTGGGAGATTAGATTCCAAGTCCTAGAGACAGGCAGGAGTGTGAAGCATACAGAATAGAAGACTATACCAAACACAGAATTCTTCGTCTTCTCAACTGTATAGTGAATATATGAGGCATGGAAGACTCTCTTGTGAGGCTCTGGGTGTTTTATTTGCTCAAGATGACAGGACAAGGATGCAGGGGACTGTCTTGTGGGCTGTCCAGGATGGGCTTATTTTCCTGGAGGGACCTGAGGTTTTACTCAAAGTAGCACAGCTTCTTCTTGCCCAAGGACAGGTCTTTGAAATTTATTTCTTTTAAAGCTCCTTTATGATCAAATATATTTAACTTATATGCAGAGTACATCGGAGAAGGCACTGGCGACCCACTCCAGTACTCTTGCCTGGAAAATCCCATGGACGGAGGAGCCTGGTGGGCTGCAGTCCATGGGGTCTCAAAGAGTCGGACACAACTGAGCGACTTCGCTTTCATGCATTGGAGAAGGAAATGGCAACCCACTCCAGTGTTCTTGCCTGGAGAATCCCAGGGACGGGGGAGCCTGGTGGGCTGCCGTCTATGGGGTCGCACAGAGTCGGACACGACTGACGTGACTTAGCAGCAGCAACAGCAGAGTACATCATGTGAAATGCCGGGCTGGATGAAGCACAAGCTGGAATCAAGGTTGCTGGGAGAAACATCAATAATCTCACATATGCAGATGATAACCTTATGGCAGAAAGTGAAGTGAAGTGAAGTCGCTCAGTCGTGTCCGACTCTTTGCGACCCTGTGGACTGTATCCCACCAGGCTCCTCTGCCCGTGGAATTCTCCAGGCAAGAATACTAGAGTGGGTTGCCATTTCCTCCTCCAGGGGATCTTCCCGACCCAGGGATCGAACCCAGGTCTCCCACATTGCAGGCAGACGCTTTAATCTCTGAGCCACCGGGGAAGCCCAAAGAGCCTCTTGATGAAGGTGAAAGAGGAGAGTGAAAAGTTGGCTTAAAGCTCAACATTCAGAAAACTAGGATCATGACATCCAGTCCCATCACTTCATGGCAAATAGATGGTGAAACAATGGAAACAGTGACAGACTTTATTTTTGGGGTTCCAGAATCACTGCAGATGGTGACTGCAGCCATGAAATTAAAAGACGCTTATTCCTTGGAAGAAAACTATGACGAATCTAGAGAGTGTTCTAAAAAGCAGAGATACTACTTTGCCAACAAAGATCTGTCTAGTCAAAGCTATGGTTTTTCCAGTAGTCATGTATGGATGTGAGAGCTGGACTATAAAGAAAGCTGAGCACCAAAGAATTGATGCTTTTGAACTGCGGTGTTGGAGAAGCCTCTTGAGAGTCCCTTGGACTGCAAGGAGATCCAACCAGTCCATCCTAAAGAAAATCAGTCCTGAATATTCATTGGAAGGACTGATGCTGAAGCTGAAACTCCAATCCTTTGGCCACCTGACGTGAAAAACTGACTCATTGGAAAAGACAGTAATGCTGGGAAAGATTGAAGGCAGGAGGAGAAGGGGACGACAGAGGATAAGATGGTTGAATGGCATCACTGACTCGATAGACATGAGTTTGAGCAAGCTCCAAGAGTTGGTGATGGACAGGGAAGCCTGGTGTGCTGTGGTCCATGGGGTTGCAGAGTTGGACATGACTGAGCGACTGAACTGAAATGATGATCAAAAAGTCAAAACTCAAAGAAACAGCTAACTGTGAAAAGCCTAAAGGTTGGTGACTACATGCTCCTTCATCCAAGCCAGGGCACCTGGGAGTGAAGCAGAGTGGAGTGTGGGGCGGCCATTCCCCTGGGGAGCCTAACCCAGTGGAGGAGACCACAGGGAACGGAGCTGGCTTGTGGTGCCCCCAAGGCAGTGGGGACACTCTCCTCTCCCCTCCCTCTGCTCTCTCCCCACGGGTCACTTCAAAGCACCCTCAGTTCTTAACTCACTGTTCTTCTGACTCACAAAAGTGCCAAAGAAGAGAGGGGTTTAGTAATTCCCTTGTGTTATCCTTAACCCTATCTTTAAAACCGGCAGACAGAAAAATTTTTTTAAATTTGGAATTTTGGTCAACATACTTACAGTAAACAAAGAGTTTAATCCCCACACAACATCCTGAAATGAGAAGAAAGAAAAAAACAAGTTTCAGGTGAGGGTGGTCTCCAAGAGATGAACCAGTAAATCAGCATATTATGAAGGTTAGATTTTTCAAAGTTGTTTTAAAAGGCAGGGCCTAGAGAGTTAATCAGCAAAGAACCACGGGGAAACGGAGCCTGCACACAGGCCCAGTCCTCTCAGGCCCCCCTCGCCACCAGGGGCAGCAGCCAATGCCGCAGCTCCATGACCAGCTGCTGCCCGCGTCTCCTGGCCTCGGCACAGACTGAGGCCTGAGCGGTTCCAGGGAAGACGGCCTTTATTGTCCATACCTCACTGAGCCAAGGTGCCGTGTGTGAAAATGTTACGGGAGAGAGAGGCAGGGAGACAGCGTGTGCGCTACGACAGGCAGCCCAGAGCCTCAGGCAGGCCGACGTGCTGCCCGCGGCCCTTCAGGTTAAGAGGAGGGGGACGGTCACCACGAAAACGGCCTCGCTCAGAAGGCCACATCTCTGCGCTGAAGCCAAACGCAGGCTGGGAACACCACTGCCCCCAGACCCAGTCTGAGCCGAGTGCTCCTCTGGGCAGGACGAACCCCACGGCAGACAGGCAGGGGCTGTGACACCGTGGAGCCACTTCACTACTCAAAGAAGATGGTGGAAGTCAGGGAGCTGCTTGCCACTCACTGAACACTGGCCAAAAGCCGGGACGCTGCTGCTAAGGGTCAGCGAAGAAAGTCAGGGGGCCCGGGGGCAGCAGCATGGGAGAGCTCGGAGAGGATGCACAGCCCGTGGCGCCACGTGGGTGCCAGGACACACCCCTGGAAGCCCACTCGAGCCACGCTGGCAAAACACCTGGGGCCACTTCCTGAGCCCCTATGGCTCCCTGCAGCCCCCGCCCCAGAGAGGCGCCCCCTCCAGCACACCTGGCCACATCCGCCACCCCTCCTCTGTCCCCACCCACTGCTAGCAAGTCTGCACTGAGTTAGGGGAGACCACTGTGCAAGCCTGGGGAACAGCAGGATGAGCAGGACAGTGAAGCATTGCAGCGCCCGTGGCAAAGGGCAGAGAGGGCCTGACGCCCCTCCAACCCGCTCAGGGAACCGGGGCGGGGGAGCCCCGGGAGGGCCGGCAGGCGGTGAGGGCAGCGGGAGAGGGGAGGGTGGCCAGCTGTGTGGACGGGACAGCGTGCACACTGCTGTCCTCCCGGGAGGCTCCTCCCAGACGGGGAGGCCCCGGGCAGAGGTCCGCACTTCACCTTCAGCGTCCTTGTGGGGGCCCAGCCGGTGCCGTCGATCGAGTGTTCTCTCAGTAAGCTGAAACAGACGGAAAAGCAGAGTGGTGAGTGAGGTGCGGCCAACAGGCCCACCAGCCGCAGGTGCGCAGCTGGGCGCAGTGGCACGGAGCGGCTCCTGTCCACCGGGCCCTTCTTTTCCTCTGTGGTTTGCAGTCTCCGTATGGCTGAAGGACCAGGGAAAGGTGTACAGATACACGTACCCTCCAGTGGAACAGGAGCCTATCCACACACACACGCACGCTTTGCTCCCTGCCAGCCTGAGAAGTGGCAAGCAGCCTCCCCTTGCTTCCAGGTGCTCGTCTCCCATCGCCACGGAGACCAAGCAGTCCCAGACGTGTTCTGCCCACTGTGTGCCTCCTCCTCTGAATCCCCTACTTGGAACCAAAGCTCATTTTTCCAGTGGGGGGGCCCATCTTTTTCGTATCAATTGCAAGGACTGTTTACATACAAGGGGTGCAATTGTGCTGATACTTTCTTTTTCAAATTGTGTGTTTTTAATTTTAACGTGGCTAAATCTATCAACTATTTCCTTCATGGTTTCTAGCTTTTGTAGCAGGTGACCATCTGTTAAATTCCTATTATATTTTGTTAATAACCTGATTTCTCAGAAGATGGCAGAAGTGACCAGAGAAACGCCCTCTCTGGACCCACTCTCAGTGGAGGAGGGGAGACAAGACACTTAGGATCTGAAACTGAAGATCACAGATTTCTGAAGTTTCAATACTTAAAGGGCAGATAGTTAAAAGGGAAGCTGTCTTTTTTAAAAAATACACTCATAAAATGTATTTTTCACTATCAAAAGCCAAAGTGGATGTGAAAGTGGGTATCCTCGTGCCTGCAGGGAGGACGGTTAGAGTTTGCACACGGCCTTTCACAGGTGCCGATGCTCTCTGCAGGGAGAAGAGGGTGGGAGGACAGGACCCAGAGGCAGGGCCTGAGGATGAGCTCACAGCAAGGGAGCACACAGCACGCCGGAGACCTGCTCCAGATGGAGCGGCTGGGCCACCGGGTCACACGGCTGCCAGGGGTGGGCAAGGACTCGGCCAGCGAGCCAGCTCCAGAGCCCTGCAAGCTGCCTCACTGCCCTGCCAGAGAACGTGCGGGACACAAGACAGACACAGCCCACAGGCTAAACTGACTTGAAGACCACCTCCACCCCCACCCTACACGACTTCTTCGGTTCTCTACGTTAGCAAGCTCTAGAAGCAGGAAATGGCTGGTTCCCGGCCATCTGGCCCTGGAAGGGCAGGGCCCTAGGCACCACGGATAAAAAGCTCCAGGCATGTGCTCCTGTGCACATTGTTTTGGTAAAGAGGACGCTGAGAGAACTGCCTGGCGGTCTAGTGGTTAGGACTCCGCACTTTCATTGCCAGGGCCTGGGACTGATCCTGGCCAGCGAACTAAGATCCCATAAGCCACGTGCGTGCAGCCAAAAAAAGTAGAAAAGAAAAACCACAAAAGAGGACATTTAAATATAAGTGGGGCAGTTTTCTGAAGCCTGCCATCCACATTATTCTCCCACTGTGAATTCCATTAATCATAGTTTCCCCTTTTATCTAAAATCAACCATGTGGCAGGAGTGTGCCTCATTAAAATAAGAGGGGACGGGGTAAAGGTCGTTAGAGGGGGCATCCTGGGTGGATTGCAGAGGCCAGGTAGGGATGGGGGAGCCGAGAGACTGCTCCAAAGCCTCCTGACTCCAGGCCCAGCCTCAGAGTGTCTTCTCGGGGGAGGTGACCCCTGGGAAGCCCAGCCTCAGGCAGTGCTCAGAGCACAGGAGACAGGAGGGGACAGAACTCACCTGAGACATATCTCACCGGTCTCGGTGATGTTGGGGTGCCAGATCCTGGTCAAGCATTTCACTTTGGGAGGCTGCAACACAGAAGGAAGAGATCACAGGCGCTCCAGAGCCTTCTGCGTCCCCCATCCAGCGCCGTTTTACCGCGCACTCCGGGCTTGTCAGGCAGCAGCCCCAGACCCTGCAGCAGTGTCTGCACACCGCGCGCAGCGCTGGTCTCGCTGGGGGGGCTGCTGTCCCCGCACAGGACCCCTCCACACTCCGGGGCTGATGGCAGATGGTGCTGGCCGCTGGGCTTCTGCCCCCTGCCCCTCCTGGTGCCCCGGCTGTGAAGGAGCAGCTACAGAGGCCTGGGGAAGGAGCTCTGCACCCCCAGACCCCGCCGTGAACCAGGAGCCCCTAGACTCCCTCACGCTACGTGGCTGAGCAGCTGGAGTGCTGCTCCCTACAGCAGCGCTGGTGCCCTTGGTGGGTGTTTCTGAAGACGCTGTTGTCATTTTCCTGGTCTAGATATAAGTCCTGGTCCACTTAACACTTAAAAGAGGGAGAGAGACTGACAAAGATCATGTGGGAAAAAGACACATCAACATTACTTAGGATGGAGCGTGTTTGGATAATGTTCTCTTAGTCTTACTCTATTTTAAAACCGATCACACTCATCTAAAAAAAAAATAAAACGAAAGATACTCATATGTGTGTAGACAAAGATATAGCAGTCTACCCAGAATAATTCCTATTAACTATGATGCACATTTTGGAGCCTCTTTTCGAGGCCATACACACAGGTGTGTGTGACGCACAGTCATTTTTCTTTACAGAAGCAGGGAAACGTGCTGTACATTTTTTTCACATTTATTCTTGTCATCTCAGACGCCTTTGGGCGTCCATGCATTCCATGGCACAAACACTAGCATTTAGCAAGCCAGTTCCCTGTGACCCAACACTTAGGTTCTTCCCACTTCTACTACGAAACTGCTCAATCAACGCTATCCTCACTCACATCGGAATGAAATACTTCACTGGGATGAAGACCAGGAACTGGGGGGGGGGGGGGGGGGTTCTGGCCAGAGCACTGCTTCGGATTCAGTGACAAGCGTGCTCGCCTCCAGGGAGGTCACATGCCCACTCTTGCCTGCAATGGGTAGCCCCTTCCCCAGGCCCAGTCCACTGCAAGGTCACCTTGGTTTGAGGAGCATGACAGTCGACTCTCAGAATCTCACCAGACAGGTCATCTCACAGATACAAAATCTTTGTAATGAAGATTTTTATCTTTGAGACCAAATCTAGAGAATATATCACCATCCAAATCTTCTGTACTTTTTCTAGTACTTTAATAGTGTCACCTTTCAAATCTGTATAAAACAAACATTTTTAAACACTTTTTTCAGTACCCTCATTAAATTTTCTTCCTGATTTCAAAGCAACATGACATCAACAGATTCCCCTGAATGATTAGTCCAACCAAGTAGAGGTGGGTATCTGAGGATTACAAAATTTAGGATCAGTAGAAGCTGAAATCAATCTGAATATTCTCTAACTTGCTTCTCTGCAGGTAAACAGGAAGGCATCTGACAGAGCAAATACTAGCAGAGCCTGCACTCTCAGCAAGGCCTTCAGGCTCAAGAGGAAGGCCAGCCCTGCTGGCACTGTGCGCGTGGTGGATCTACTGGGCACAGCAGCCTGCAGGGTGGAGGCACCACTGGCTCAGCGTCTGGAAGGACAGAAGGCCCCTCCCTCCTCTGAGGCCCCGACACACTGTCACCTGCCTGGTGTCCCTGCAGCTCCAAGTGTGGGGCTGCACCTGCCCTCTCCCCGCATCCCTCACACCTTCCACAGCTGGAGGCTGTCGATGGCCCTCTTGACAGCAGTGCCCCAGAGAGAGAGATCTTTGCACCACAACTGGGGACCAGATTCTGACACACACTTTTCACCCTTTTTCACTTTTCAATAGTCTGTGAACTATTCTCACAGACCCCTACCACCTCCAAAACCAGACTAACAAGATGCACTCAGCTCCAGCTCCTACCTCGGGGGCTGGCATCACTAGCCATCCTGTCACACAGCTCAGGGTTTGCACATGACAAAGGCCACACTGCAAATCAGTGGGGACAGGGGTGCTTCAGGGGTTAGCTATTCAGAAAAGTACAGTCAGCTGCTCGCAGAGAGCTTTACATAACATAAACAACACAGAACTCTAAGAGTACCAGAACAAACACAGATGAGCTACCTCGGGGTCTGAAGGCCTGTTATAAGCATTCCACAGCATGAAAAATTCAAGAAGGAAAAGTAGATTTGGCTACACCTTAAAACAAAAAGCCACAAGCTTTTACAGAACAACAACAAAAAGACAAATGAAAATGCGAAAATGTTTATGACACAGCTAAGTAAACTAAGAAAAAAGTTTCATTTAATTTCTATATAGGAATGCTTATAAGAAAAACAAACATGACAGAAAAAAAAAGGGGGGCCAAGCACACAATAATAGCCCATAAAAGACATACACAGTTAATAAGGAGGAAGAAAAACTTAGCATCCTATTTAAGAAATGAAAATGCAAATTGCATTTAGATATTATTTATTTCTTTCCAAAAGAGCAAAAAGAAAAAAATAATGAAAACATCCCATGTTGGTCAAGGTTTAGAAAAAACAATTTTCACACACTGACGATCTCTGGAAGGTAACTGAATCATATTGATTAAAAAGCCTTAAAATCAGCATCAACGACTCAATACCTGTGATTGCACTTCTAAGAATTTATCCAAAGGCAGCAAGCAGCAGACACGCATGTGCTGCTGCCCAGGACCTGCGTCACAGCACTGCTCATTCCAGGGGCCAGCAAACTACAACCCTCGGACCCAACAAGCCCGAGCTTGATTCCAAGTGGCCTATGAGCTAAGTGCAGCCTTTATATTTTTAAAGGGTGTTTTTGTTTTTTTTTTAAAGAATGTATGACAGAGATCATATATAGTCCACAAGGCCTAAAATATTTACTGTTTGGCCCTTTACAAAAGTTTGGCTCCTATTATCAAACATTGGTCACCCAGTGATCAACCATAAAGGATTAGTTTAAAACCATGATACATCACACAATTCAGTGCTCCTACTAAGGATGATATAATTATATACTAACTGACAAGAGAAGATACGTTCTTATGATCTGATGATATATTGTATTATGCTGCTGCTGCTGTGACTCGGCGACCCCATGGACTGTAGTCCACCAGGGTCCTCTGTCCATGGGATTTACAGGCAGCAATACTGGAGTGGGTTGCCATTACCTTCTCCAGAGGTCTTCACTATCCAAGGAGCGAACCTGCATCTCTTGCACTGGCAAGTGGATGCTTCACGGCCGAGCCACCAGGGAAGCCCACGTTGTACTACACTGTAATGTTAGAACCCCCAAGTCGCCGAGCTACGTGTAGCATGATGGCACTTGTATGTGTGGTTAGATATCGTGCATAACATCCATCAGAAAGTTAGTGATGATCATCTCTGATGCTGGAGAGAGACAACAGATGACTAATATTCTATTTTTGCATAGTGATTTTTTCCTCAATTTTCTATGGAGTATAGAAATTACCCTAAAAAGAAGAGGGGCCAGTGGGCATCCAGGTGCTGCTGGTGGTGCCCCCTGCTCTCCTGGAAACGTGGCAGGAGCACACTTCCTGGCCCCTTTAGGGCTGCCCGCAATCATGCTGCCTGATGTGGTTCTATCACATCACCTCACTTCCAGGAAGAGAGAAAAGCCACATTCCTGCCTCCTGCCTCAGGACGCGTCCTGCCTCCCACAGCTCAGGTGACACACCAGGGGAGCCGCGTGAGGCCCCAGCGTGTGAGACCATGGCCAAGCTGCTATCTGCTCCCAGGCCGCCTCCTGCTCTGTGCATTCCCACACTCTGGGGTGTCACCATCGTGGCATCACCACCCTGGCTTGTCACCGTTTCTGGGTCCAGAGGCTGAGCCTCTTCAAGGCCTCCTGACTTCTCACCTCCAGCCCACAAGGCCTGACCCAGAACCCAGAGCATTTTAGGAGGTCGTTAAACGTCACTCCATCCTTTCAGCCAACTTCTAGAGCTGAGAGAGACTGCGAAGCAGCTGGAGACTGTGACATAAAGTTCAGGGATCAAAGGACAAAGAATCAAAGGAAAATCTCCATTTTAGCTTCCGGGGCAGAGAGCTGGGGGGTGGGGTGGGGGGTGGCAGGGGGTGAGGGGATACCAAATAGGTGTTTTCTTTTTAAAAAAGTTTATTCTAAAATAATGATGTACTGATGCTTAACTGATTAAAAAAGCTTCATTCACAGTCTTAAAAACTGACCTTGATTGCAGGAACCGTAAGCATAAGGGGTTTTAAAGAAAAAAAGTCCTTATAAAGTACAGAAATCCTATAAACTGTGATGTAAAAGCAAATGAGTTCTGAGAAAACTCCACAAAGCCCTTTTAGGCTGACTTGCTGAAAACCGGCTGTCTTTCCTCACTCCAGTGAAACGTGAATTCCTTAAAGTCTGCTCTCAGAATTGCTACTCCACATGCCTGGAATCTCTATATTTTCAAATGTTGGTTTATTTTCCACACCACAAATTTCTTGGGGGCCGAGAATGTACCAACCACTGAACAAATGTGAGCCACATGCCTGGTGTGGCCACCTCCGCCCAGCAG
This sequence comes from Ovis canadensis, assembly GCF_042477335.2. NCBI lineage: Eukaryota > Metazoa > Chordata > Mammalia > Artiodactyla > Bovidae > Ovis > Ovis canadensis. The sequence continues at coordinate 3,941,291 of NC_091245.1, forward strand.
TGGAAATACAGTGAGATCAACGCATCCCCAGACTCCTCCTTCGGGGAGCAGACAGTCCAGTGAAGAGAGACAGTGAGAACTGCACAAAGGTGAACTACTAACAAGGGGAACACCGCCACCTCTGCATCTACGAAGCATGCCACCTCACGTCTCCGGGGACAGGGCCGCCCTCTTCGCCCTGCAGTGAGCTCACGGCTCTGGCTGGCCCCTGCCTGCAGAGAGGCAGACAGAACACGCAGAGGCCCTCCCGGCAGCAGGGTGGGGTCTGGATACACCTGAACAGCCTGGTCTCTCAGTACTTCCTGGCTGGAGAACACAGGTTTTGTTCCCAATGAAAGAGGACCAGCCCTGTCACTTAGAAATTTTCCAAAGGAGGCAGAAACTAAAATAGAAAAATGTGAGATCTTTATAAGCCACCAGTTACTAGAGGGAATGTATCTTTGAGGCTCAATGGTTTTCTATTCACTACTTATTTCATTTCTGACTTCATTTCTTAAAGAAGTCACAGGGACAGGGGAGTATGACAAACACTTCTCACTACGAAGTGGCGCCCAGATGTGCTGGGAAGGGCACACGTTAGGAAGGCGGGCGGCTCTTGACAAGAATCGGCTTTGGCAATGGAGACACTGAGACCAGTAAGGCCAGCTAAGTAAGTTCTTACCTTTCCTTTCGGAGCCCTAACTTCCTGATGGGCATACACAGGAATACTGAGGTCACCCAACGACTAGAGTGTGACCTAAGCAAAATGAGCGGAAGCACCTGACACGTGGAAGCCCGAAACACACCTCTGTTCCTCCCTTCCTGTCCTGGCTCCCTACTCTCTCCTTACACTGGGAAGAAGACACTCTGCCACCAAATGATGCCCGACACACGCCAACAGCAGTTCTCAGCTTCCTCGAGGCTTGTTTGGAAAGTTCACCAGCTTACACTAAACCCTGTGATCTATCCTCCTCCCCTGAAATTCCCTGCTTTTCTGAACGCAGTATCGCAAACCTACGACCTTTACCTCTCTTCAGAGAGAGGGCGCATGTCCAGGAAGCCAGAGCCTGGAGTTTTAAGTACTGCAGGTCTGGTTGTTTCCAGAAACCATCAAAATAGCCCCACATTCAAAACATGTGCCTGTAAAGCAAGCTCTCACACTGCTCCTGCCTGAGGAGGTGCAGGCTCCCCTGCCAGGGACCAGGGCAACAGGGAAAGTCTCAGCGGGCAGCTGGGTGGGCGGGTCGACAAAGGCCTGGAAGGCGCATCCTCCTATCTTTGTGTGACAGCTAAATTTCCTTTCTCTTTTTCTTAGATTGCCAACTCTTCCACATTCTCCAAAAGGGCTTTGAACATACTAGCCCAGTAGAGATCGATTTCCATACAGGAAAGTTTGGCTTTAAATAGACAAGTGTTAGAGCCACTGAGCATGACAGCTGGGGTCGGGGCTGGAGAGGAAGCGCAGGAGGAGGGGGACAACCCCACTTGTCAGAGAGGAGGGAGCTGTTGCTGAGGGGGGCAAGGACCTGAGCGGTGCCAACTCCCTCAGCCTCAGACTCACAGGAGACCGAATTTTACCATTAGACTTTTCTTTGCTGCTCAACAGGCCTAGAGAATGTGAAGAAACATGGTGGGAAATAGACATATCAATATGCAAAATCTATAAAATCGGTAGAGCTGGCCAGGTGGCAACCCGGAGGCGCAGAGCCTGGGCGGGTGTCCCACGCCCTCTCCTCAGGGGGGTGTGGGGTTGTTCGGAGCCCTCACGGATTTCTCACTGCTGTAATGAAAACGCCCCTCAAAACTCACACCTGGGTCTTCTCACTTCTCCACTATTTCCTGACCCCAAGTCTTCTTTCCTCAAGTCAACCTGGTCAACCTGCCCTGTACAAAGGCTGCCGGTTCTCATTTCCTCAGCTGTCAGCACAGCAGGAGACGGGTCTTGTTACCCAGAACCCCTGCCCCAGTTGTGCTCGAGCCGATCCAATTCTAGCTTTCCTCAGACCCTTAACTGGCCCTGACCACTTTCCAAATATGACCTTCTCTCCTCCTTCTCTGAATTCTCCAGCTTCCTATTGCTGACCGATTATCACTGTCTGCTACTTACTACTTTCAGCACTTTATGATTAATTTTCTACCCTTTCTCTCACTTTCCTACTTGGTCAGCACATCCCTAAAAGCAAAGACGAGATGTAACTGCACCGGGCACAGCTACTGCCGGAGGGCCCTTGAAGGATCCGACATGCTTACAGGGGTGCAAACAAACACTCGTAGTTTAAAACCATGGGTTGTTTTCCTTTTCCAAAAATCTAAAACACGTTTTATACACTTCTCAAATTTTGGTGTTATACCATAAGCAAACGTACAGTTTTAAATAAAATGCTCTTTCCTCCAGTGTCAGAATTTAACAAGACTTGCATGAGATACACGGGCAGATCCCTGTAAACGTGTGGCCTCAGGACAGTAATTCCAGCCTCAGTAGAACTGCACCCGGCACAGACTGCCCAGCACACAGTACTTGCAAATGTGCGCTGAGAAATGAACCTCTCTACTAAAACCCTAAATACTGCTGGTGAGGGGCATTAACCGCACAAATGCCAGCCATCCGTGCTCAGTCCCAGGACCGGGTGGGCCGCATGTGGACACGATGCTGGGGAGGGGACCGCCAGGCCCGGTGACAGCCAACCACCACGCGAAGGGGGCACAATGACTCAAGAGCAGGCTACTCACCACCATGTTGTATGCGTCAGGAACTTCAGTTTCAAACTGAAATTTTCCACCCTGGTAGTAACCCTCATCTATCAAAAACACAAAACAAAACAAAGAAATCCTTTAAATTAAAAAAAAAGTAAACAAAAGGCAAGCACTATGTTAGGATATGGCATACACAGAGAACTAAGTGTTTAAAAAGAGGACTGCCAGGCTCCTTTGTTACTGCAAGCTCACCCCTGAACTGACGGTACGGGTGAGCCCGCTCTCCTCCTGGTGGGCAGTGCCCTCGGGAAGGGGGAGGCATCTTCTGGGAGCCTGGTTCCCCTCCTCCTCCGTCCCTGGAGCAGCCCAGCCCTAATCGCAGTGCTCGGGGCCTCCCCTCAAGCCTCTGGCACACCTCATGACAGGCTGCTGTCCTGCCTCAGCTCTTGGTAGTCTGTCTGCTGCTGGCCTCCCCATGAGAAGTCAGTTCCAAGGGGCAGGCAGGCAGATGGCCGTGTCCTTTCCCACCTCCCTTTCACAACCTTTCTCCTGCTCAAAAGAGAAGGCACACTGCTCATCCAGCCTCTCCCTGGGGCGCGCTGCACCAGGGGTGATGCGTGCCCACAGCGGAGCACCCTGAATCCAGGCCCAGCGTGGGCTTGTGCTTCTCTCCATCTCACACCCACTTCTGTTCAGGGCACAGGACGGCACTAGAGATAAGATGTCACGGTTCACACTGGAATGTCTTGAATTCAGATACACTGTGGAGCCTGATGGCAGGGATGGTTAAATTTCATTTAGTCACTTCAATCCTAAGACTGCTGTAAAGGAAAGTATCACCCCTGTGAGGAGCAGCAGGCAAAGCGGGTGCCAAGGAGCACAGAGAGGCGCCCTCCTCCACATGGTAGTCAGCCCCACACTGCACCTCCCCACTAGGGACTGAGCATGGGCGTGGGGTGGCTGTCAGATGCGTATCTTCAAGTTTTAAAAAGTCAAGGCCTCATCTGAGAGAGAGTGGTTTGACAGAGCTGGTTCTGTCTATCGATGCATATTTCTGATAAAATGAATGAGCTAAATCTGCATTCACGAGCTTTTGTAAGGCCCACGTGTTTAATATTGTAAGGGTGTGATAATACTGTAATGGTATGATAAAATTACTATCAATTTTCTCAGTGCTTCCTAGTATTTCAGGTATAATGAAATGAAATGTCATTGAAGAAGGACAGGTATGATGAACGGTCAGCTAGCTGGTGTCAGGAAACTGGTTTTGGGGCAACCTCAGAAAATATGACACAAAGGGACCCCAGTGACCCGGTCTGTAAAGCCATTTCCAACCAGCCGGCTTTCAACTCTTTGCCATCAACACAACACAAGGAACCCAACCTGGTCGTCAGCTGAAAGATGACGACTTATCAAACCCCTTATATGATTTCTGGCTCCTGACTCTGAAGCCCAGTGACACAGCAACAGTGACAACAAACGCCTGCCATGCCTGCCTACTTATTCCCACAAAGTTTTCAGCGGCTACACCTAGGAAGGCAAAAGGAAGGAAGGAAACGGACACTGAGTGAGCCCTTCTTTCCAGCATTAAGTGATACTGTTCACAAACACCTAACTGAATCAGAGGAAAATGCCACCAGTAACCTCGTCATTCCCAGATGCATTTCAGATAAACTGCTATTTGGTGTAACAACCATCAAAGCTTGCAACATATTAAAGTCATTATTTACTGTACAACATTTGAGGAGCACCTACTATGTGCCAGGTACTGTTCTAGACAAGGGTTGACACACCAGTAAGACACGTTCCTGGCCTCGTGAAGCTTATATTCCAGACGAAGGGGGACAAAGTAAATAAGTAAATCATACAGCAGAAAGTGAAAAAGAGCTAAGGGGCTAGGAGGTGGGAGGAACTGCAGTTTAATAGGACCTGAAAGTGAAGGCTTAAAGGAGGAGGAGAAAGGAAAGCAAAGTGAGACCCCTGAGAGGGCTTGATGCATTCCAGGGACTTGGCAGAGGCCAGAAGGCGAGGCAGGAAGGAGGAGCTGAGGCTGGAGAGGCAGCAGGCCCACCCACAGGCCACTGTTAAGCACACCGGCTTTTACTCAGAGTGAGGCTGCAGGGGGGCCTTGGGCAGAACCACAGAAACAGTGCAGGTGAGACTGTACTGGTTAAGACCAGGCGAGAGCTGTTGTAGCAAAGGTCCCATGAGAGGGACACTACCAGGATCTGTGGACAGAGGAGGCTGGGCAGGGAAGGAAGGACCAAAGTGCCGGCTCTCTGAGTGTGACGGGAAAGGGCAGAGCTGCCGCCTCAGAGACAGACAGCCTGTGGAGGGCACAGCTGCGAGACCTAACATCGGATGTGAGATCCACCTGAGACTGCATGTCCACATCCTCATGGAGACATTGATGGGAGCATTGGGGAGAAGCTGGGGCTGCAGGAGCATGGTTGGGAGCTGTGCATGGAAGCATCCAGACTTCATGAGCTGGCGAGGCCCTCAGGGACCTGACTATGGTGGACCAAGGACAGGACGAAGCCCTGACGGGCCCCCTGCTTAGGGGGGTTAGAAGGCAGGACAAGAAGGGCAGTAGTGGCAATGGAGGAAAACCAGGATCTAGGAGCTGGCACAGACAGCTGTAACAGTCAGTCACAAGATCAGGCTCAGCACCCAAGGGCCTTACATTACAGAGCTTCTTAAATAGCTGAATAGTTACAAAAGAGAGTGAGAGGTTGTAAAAATTCTTATAGGCAGAAAAACCTTTACTTCAGGATACAATTCTGTGTGTATGTGCTTAGTCACTCAGCCCTGTCGGACTCTGTGCGACCCCTCTGACTGCAGCCCGCCAGGCTCCTCTGTCCACGGGGACTCTCCAGGCCAGAATACTGGAGTGGGTTGCCATTTCCTTCTCCAGGGGATCTTCCCAACCCAGGGATCGAACCCAGGCCTCCTGCACTGTAGGCAGTTTCTTTACTGTCTGAGCTACCAAGGAAGCCCCAAATTCTGTGAGACAAGAGAAATAAAAATATGAGTGCATGGAGAAAAAGTAGCAATGAACATCTCCCAACGATTAAAGTAGAGCTTGTTCAATTTATTTTTTAAATGCATGATGGTAGGTATACCCATGGTATTTAGACTCCACTGGAAAGATTTTAAAGAGTAACACAAGACTTTTTCCCCTCTTTAAATGTCAATTTTTACAGCACACTAGAATCACATGCTATGCAAATTCTTAAGCCCGAAGGAAAAATACAATCCCTGCCAAGATGAGCCTGTAGATAGGAGGTCTGCAATCTCTCTGTGAAGGGCCAGACGCTGCAAACTTTGGGTGGAAATAGAGAAGATCCACAGTGAAGCACACAGAGAAAAGTAAAACAGAACCGTGTGGCCCACAGTTCATGAGTAGAGGGTATATACAGGCAAGATATTACCATTCATATACATAATTGGAATCCCACAAATGGCTTATGGATAAAATATTTAAAGAAATGTTGGTCAGTTATTTCTAAATTTGAAGACAACTGTTAAGTCACAGATCCAAAAAGATCAATAAACCCCAAATGAGATAAACAGGAAAAAAAAATCACATCAAAGCACATCATCATAAAACTGTCAAAAACTGTGACAAAGAGACAACGCATATCACAGAAAGTGAAACAAAGAATCACCACTAACTTCTTACAAGAGGAAAAAGAGCAAGTCAGAAGGCAGAGGAATGATAGCCTTAAAATGCTGATACTGTCAACTTAAGAATTCAACATTCAGCAAAGCTGGAAGAATTCATGATCAGCAAATCTGCATTACCAAAAAAAAAAAAAAAAAAAAATCAAGGAGGTTCTTCAGGCAGAAGGAAAATAACAGATGGGAACTCAGAACTACAAAAGGAATGAAAGCTGTAAGTGGTAAATATGTCAATAAATACATAAAGAAAATATAATTATCTAAAACAAAGATAATTACATTTGTTATAACCCAAAATACACTGTTAAGTAAATGTGACTATAAAATAAAGGTCTGAATGGGGAAGTGGAAGTTCACTGTTAACCTGGCTAAACTTCCACCTTAAAAAATAGAAAAAGACGACCAAATTAAACTGAAAAAAGGACATATAAGCAGAAAACTAAAAAATATTAGAAGAGAATCAATGAAACCAAACACTGGTTCCTTGCAGAAACCAATAAAATTGATAACCTCTAGCTAACTGGATCAAGAAAACAGAAATTTTCAACGCCAGGAATTAAGGAAGGTATATCAACACAGACTCTATAGAACTTAAAGGGGTCAGAAGATATTAAGAGCAACCTTACATTAATAAATTCAAAATGCAGATGATATGAACAAATTCTTTGAAGGATACAAATCACCAAAGCTCACCCCCAAATAAGAAATCCAAGTAACTCACACCTATTATATTCATAGTTAAATTCCTACCACAAAAACAAATCAACAAAATGGTAGACGTAGTGGTTTTACTGGTGAATTCTATCATTTAAAAAAGAATTAATAGTAACTCAACATAAAACTTCCAGGAAACAGAAAGGAACACTTCTCCATTCATTCCAGGAAGAGTAAGGAGGGGAGGGAAAGAAACTAGAGCCCCATCTTGCACCACATGCAAAAATTCACTCAAAATGGTTCACTGACCTAACTTTAACACCCAAAGCTATAAAACTACCTTTAAAAAAGGGGGAAACCTGCATTTCTTAGACAAAGATTTCTTAGGACACAAAAAGCACTGTGTTTGCTGCTGCTAAGTCACTTCAGTCATTTCTGACACTGTGCGACCCCATAGATGGCAGCCCACCAGGCTCCCCCGTCCCTGGGATTCTCCAGGCCGAGAACACTGGAGTGGGTTGCCATTTCCTTCTCCAGTGCATGAAAGTGAAAAGTGAAAGTGAAGTCGCTCAGTCGTGTCCGACTCTTAGCGATCCCATGGACTGCAGCCCACCAGGCTCCTCCATCCATGGGATTTTCCAGGCAAGAGTACTGGAGTGGGTGCCATTGCCTTCTCTGCTGTGTTTGCACTGTTGCTGTAATAGATTAGTAAATAAATTATTATAAACTCAGCAGCTTAAACAATAAAAACTTATTATCTTTTGTAGGTCAGAAGTCTGAAACCAGTCCCAGCGGCTAAGAGATGGCAGGGCTGCAGCTCTTTCTGGTGGCTTGAGGAAAAATCCATTTTTCATGCTCCAGCTTTAGGCAGTCACCTGTGCTCCTTGGCCCAGGGTCCCTTCCTCCACCTTCAAAGTCACCGATGGCCAGTGGAAGTTAATACTACAGACAACAACGTGGATGTGTAAGTGAAAGAAGCCATGTGCAAAATGCTACATCCTGGTTGGGGCCATTTATGTGACTTTCTGGAAAAGACAAACAGCAGGGCAGAAATCAGATCAAAGACTGCCAGGGGCTGGAGGTGGGGAGAGGAAGCTCACTAACAAGGGGCCCGAGTTCTGAGCTGATGGACACACTCTGCATGCATTTCAATTGTGCCAGTGGTTATACAACTGTTATGTATTTGTCATGATGCAGAGAACGGTACACCTGACAATGGTGAATTTACTGTCTGTAAAGTTATGTCTCACTAAACACGATTTTTGAAAACGATAAAGCCTGTTACATGAAAGGCACTGTTAGGTGGTACAGGAAAATGAAAGTGTGCTAGCAATTTTTACAATGCCAGAAAGCTTAACATTTATACAGCGTGTCCTCTTAAAAAACATTTTATATACAATAACCATCAGAATATGTGTTTAACTATGGTAATAATGGCTTTTAAAACAGTATGTCAGACATTTAAATTCATACTCACTCCTGGAAATCTGAGCATCCCAAGAGAGAATCTGCCTCAGAGTTTCTATGTGCGAGGCAGAGGGCAGCAATCTGTGAGCACAGTGGATACCAGATAACACATCCCCTGCTCAGCAGGATCTAAGCAAAGACAAGGAGGAGAGCAGGGAACGTTTCCCTAACAAAAGTCAGCTGGTGCTAAGGGAGGGAACTGGTTGTCTTGAGAGCTGACACCACATTTCTACTATATATGAGAGGAGATTAACTGCCACTGTATTTCTAGGGTTATCTGAAAGAAAAGACACCATCAGGAAACAAGCCTCCTCCTCTTCAGATTCTTCTCCTTGCAATGGTTCCCAGAAAGCTAAAAATCAACCTAGAAAGAGCCAGGGAGGAGGGCACACGTTCTGTGTGTCTGAAACCTTGACCGAGTGAGAGTAAACTACACTCCAGCGACCAGGAGGCCAGGATGGTGGTCAAGCCAGAGGTCTGCTTCAGTGCTCTCATCCGTTTTCATGCCTTTAAACATGTTCATGGTCATTTAAATGTTGCTCCAAAATATTCACGTGTGGGACCAAACCTATGCCTCAGGCTTACTAACCGTACTTCTCTGCTGAGAAACTGGGCTCTTACTTTATTTCACATTTAGAAGCTTTTCCTTCTGTAACTCCAAAGCTGCGAACCAAAGCTAAGAATAAATAAGAACACAACATCACGGGGTAATAGATAATTTAAATTTCACGACTCAGTGTAGGGTGCACTTTTATTATCAAGCTCATCAGTTAGGGAGCTTTTTATAAATTATATGTTCAAATTAAGAAAACATGACTAATCTGATAATCAACACATTTAAAACACATTTAGGTGAATATATACCTAAATATACAAGATTTACAATATATCTATGTAATTCCCTAATCAGAACTTTTATCATATGTAACAATTTTTAAAAAAGGATATTATTCACCATTAAAAAAACTCCCACATATCTAATAAAAAACATATACCCAGAGGATGAGATTGTTGGATGGCATCACCGTCTCGATGGACATGAGTCTGAGCAAGCTCTGGGAGTTGGTGATGGACAGGGAAGCCTGGTGTGCTACAGTCCACGGGGTCGTAAAGAGTCGAACACAACTGAGTAACTGAACTGAACTGAACCCAGGTACATAAATCTCGCAACTCAATAATGAGACAAGCAATCCAATTTTTAAATGGGTAAAATATTTGAACAAAGGAGACATAAACAGAGCAAACAAGCTCAGGAAAAGATGCTCAATATCTTTGATCATCAGGAAAATGCAAATCAAAGTCCCAATGAGATACACACACACTGGAGTGGCTAAAATGGAAAAAAGTGATGATACCAGCTGTCGGCAAGAAGGTAGGGTGACTGGAATTCTCATTCATTGCTAGCAGGAATGCCACACACTTTCTTTTTGGAAAACAGTATGCCAGTATTTCATAAAGCTAAACTTATTCTTATCATCACTAATTATTAGAGACACGCAAATCAAAACTACAACGAGGTATCACCTCACACCAGTCAGTATTGGCCATCATCAAAAAAATCTACCAATAATAAATGCCGGAGAGGATGTGGAGAAAAGGGGACTGTTGGTGGGAGTGTAAACTGATACAACCATTATGGAAAACAGTATGGAGATTCCTTACAAAACTAGGAATAAATCTATCATATGACCCAGCAACCCCACTACTGGGCATATACTCTGAGGAAAACCGTACCTGAAAAAGACACATGCACCCCCATGTTCACAGCAGCACTGTTTAAACAGCCAGGACATGGACGCAATCTAGATGCTCACTGACAGATGAGTGGTAAAGAAGCTGCGGTGCACATATACAAGGGAGTATTACTCAGCCGTAAAATGAATGAACCTGAGTTCCAGTGAGGTGGAGGAACCCAGGGCCTGTTATACAGAGTGAAGTAAGTCTGAAAGAGAAAAACAAATACAATATATTGATGCATATGTATGGAATCTAGAAAAATAATATCAATGAACCTATCTGCAGGAAAGACGCAGATGCAGAGAACGGAGGGAGAGAGTGGGACAGACGGGGAAAGCAGCATCAGCATGTATACGCTATCAGGGGCAAGATGGGCGGCTGGTGAGAAGACGCTGTGTAGCACAGGCAGCCCCATCTGGTGATCTGTGATGACCTGGAGGGGTAGGGGGAGGCAGGGGATGTAAGTGTAATTATGGCTGATTTGCACTGTTGAATGGTAGAAACCAACACAACATTGTAAAAATTAAAAAAAAAAAACCCACTGGCAAATGACGACCTGCACACAAAGGTTTACAGCAGCTTTTACGCATGATGGCCCCAAAGTGGAAACAGCACAAAGGTTCATCAATAACTTGGTATAAATACTGGTATACACCCATACGACAGAATAAAACCCATCAGTAAAAAGACACAAAATACAACACAGGTGAAACTCAAAAGCATTGTGCCAAGTAAAATAATGTAACTTATACCTCAATCAACATTGCTTTTAAAGAACTTTTTAAAATCAATCTACATTTCCACCTTAAGAAGGTAGAAAAAGAAAAGCAATTTAAACCCTAAGTATAAGGAAGGAAATAATAAAGAGCAGAAATCAATAAAATGGGTAGACAACTCAGAAAAACAAATGCTTGCTCTTTCCAAAAGAATACACTGGATAAACCACAAGCTAACATGAGCAAGGGAAAGGGATGTCAGGACAGATCCCACAGACACCGGCAGGCTGATAAGAAGACATCCTGAGCAAATTGGGAAGGTGTGAAAATGCCAAGAGCAGTCTTGCTCATAATAGCCAAAGGTTGGAAAGAATTAAAATGCCCATCAATATGAAAATAACTATATTCATCATATTCATACAACAAATACTGCTACCCACAACAACACATATGAATTTAAAAACATGTTAACAAGAAAGAAGCCACTAGGAGTACATAGAATGATTCCATTTAAATGAAATTCAAAAACTCAAGGAATTTAAGGACTACAATAAGAGAAACCAGAAAGCAATTTTGGGTAGGTAGCAGGGGTGAGGAATTGACTGCAAAGAGGAAGAAAGGAACTTCGGGAACGCTGCAAAATCTTTAGGATTATGGTTACACAAGGGTACGTGTCTTATTTTGCAAAACTAATTGTGCTCTGCAGCTCAAATTAGCACACTTTATTGTTAATAATTTTATACTTCAGTAAAATTTATTTAAAAAGTAAAACTTGAAATAAAAACTGTCTATGGTCCCCTCTGCCTACAAGTCTCCATTCCACAGCGGGAGCAGGCTGGGGGGACCTCCACAAGCCAGTAGGCCCAGTTTTTCAAACCATCCCTCTGACTTCACAGACGACATCAGTATTTCAGCCAGTCTTTAGATTTTTGCTTTGTTTCATTTTCCTTTCTAGTATTGTTTCTTGTTTTGTGAGTTAATATGGAGATTTTTTTTCTTCCAAATTTGGTTCTTTTCCTTTCTTCCATCACCTAATTACATTTCCATCTTTTCTCTGAAGAGTGCATTTATTCCCAAGCATGAGGGATATTCCCAAAACAAACTAAACTATAAAAATTGTACCAAGTACAGAGACTATCTTGCCAAGAGCCAGAAGAAGAAGAGATTTGAGCTCCAAATGCAGATGCAACTCTTCCCCCCTGACCACCTAAATATCCAGATCCTGTACGTTATTTAGTTTTCATCCCCAAGATTACTGGCCGAAACGAGCCAGTTTCAAAACCACCTGTTCTATACACTGTTAAAACACTGTTACTACTCGGGCCTATCTCTATATAGTTTCTCTTCAATACTAAAGACAGCATGACTCCAAAAAGTTTTTATAAAAAACCAGAATACTGGGTAAGCTTTTGGGGTTGGCAGATGTCTGTGATGCTTCTGTAAATAATCCAGGGCAAGAGAAATAGCAGCTTCCTGCCTCAGTGACACCACAAAACACGAGCACACTACACACAGCTCCACGTGCGCACATCCACAGACATAAACACTCAACCACCAGGCAATTACAGGCACCAAAACACAAGTTACTTTTTTACCTGATGGAAGAGTGAACACAAAAACTGTAACTGTTGTGCTACAGTTCCAAGAATAATAAGAACATCAAAGATGGTGTCAGAGACATAACCTTAGTAAGAAGGTTCACGTCATTCAGTAAAAACATTCAGTTGAAAAAAAAGGAAAAGGAAACACTTATCCAGAGGTTGGACTCGACACATGTAAGAGAGCGACAAGCCTGCAAAGCAAACAAGGTCTCTCAAGAGCTGAGAACCACAAAGCCCAAGCTTGGGCAGAATAGCAGAATCCATGAGAGCCACTGAAAATGCTTTAAAAGGCAGAGGGAAGAAAATATTTTCACTACAAACACACAAGAGTGAGACTACTTAGTAGACAGAGAACCAGTCTTAATCACCACAATCGTTTCTGAAAATACCGTGCAGTGCTTAAGAGTGACAGTGATGTTCGTAACGGTGCCCTCTGGCCACCAGGAAACATTAGAGTGTGCTGAGTACCTCTTGCTAAACACAGCAAACCTGTGACATCTTTGTGAAGGTGGCCAAGGGATGTTAGAGCCTCCCTCACTTCACAGGTAAAAGTCCTCTCTGGAGGTCAGGTCCATTTCTGGTGACAGCGTCCTGGTGCTGGGACCTCTGCCCTGGGGCTCGCTCAACTTAGACAATGGAGATGGCAGCAGAGTGAACCCATGGATACGTTCCAGAGCCGCCCGTGGAGGCACCACACAGACCACGTGAGGTTTTAAAGATTCAAGCACATGCTGAAAGCAGGGTTTCTCCTGTTGCCACACATCACCTCCCATCCTACCTGCAGGCAGACAACGCGAGGGCTTATTTGTGGGCTCATTATCACCCGCTGAAACTCTGCATTCTGCACTGTTTAATTAGCTAGTGACTCATGATTCCCAGTTTCCCACTTGCCTTCCACCTCCCAAGTAAAACACCGCCCTCTACCTCCTCCACAGCACTCCTACCCCTTGCTTAATTCTCTCTGCCCTGCCCTCTCCTCTCCTCAGCCAGCCCGCCATGGCACAAGGCCCTGTCAGCATGAACTCTCGTGGGCTGCAGTGTTGGAAGCTGTACTCCCCCAACTGCACCGTAACTAGGAAGGACCCACACCCTCTCTCCAGCTGCTCAATATGGCCAAGGGGAAACAGCTACCGGCCTGGACACCTATCAGTGCTAATGAGGACAGCTGGTTATCTGCTCGTTTCCTCTGCTAGACCTGGGCCAAAGTGCTTCACACACATTATCTACCTAATCCTCACAAGCGTCCCAGGAGATAGGTTCTATTCGATCCCCGCTTTGCAGCTGGGTGGGCTGCAGCTGGGAGAGGTTACTGAGCAATTTGGACATGGCCGCGCTGCTGCAAGTGGGCAGAGCAGGGTCTGGGCGCAGTCACGGCCTCGGAGCCCGTGCTCTGCACTCCGCGCCAGCAGCCTCCACGGTTTTTCCCTCATGCTGTTAAAGCCGGCACCAGTTCCTGGAGCACGTGCCACACGTCTCAGAGCACTTCATGATGCTTTATCTGACCACGCGGCATGCATCTCCTCTGCCTCTGGAATACTCACTGCTGTTATAACTTACAACAAGTTAGAGGACAAATCAAACCAAAGATTATAGACTTGGAAAATCTTTAGAATTTGCTGTCTGAAAATCACTTCAACACTTACACATATAAGAATATTACCTGGGGTGACAGTTAGCTGAAAGCAATGAAGCTTGTTTGGATCAGGAAAATGCACTTTACACGTACCTGCAAAAGAAACAGCTCGTCAGGAAGGCTAGTGGTAGGCCTCACATTGAGGCGAACCTCGAAATACATGGAAAGTTTAACGCTGCTGAGGCGCCGACAGGCTAAACCAGCAGATTTCCTCTATTTGGTAATAATCGTGCCAGTGTGCTCAAACTGCAAACCACTGATACCTGTATTGTGCTTTCCTCCTTACAGGCTTTTATTAGTTAATTCCAAATTGACCATGTTGTCTTTCACCCTTTAAATGGTTCCTAAAAACAGAGCTCTTTCCATTAATGTCAAGACTGGTGCTACTTTACTTTGAGAAGTCACACCTCAGGAAGATTAATGTATGTGGGTAAAGGCAAGCTAAACATAGAAAAACCAGGAAAAGAGCCCAGGCCACACTCTGGTCTGTACCCACCAGGGCACACAGAAGTTACAAAGAACTGTGCCAGCTGAGGAAGTGCACACCCAGGCCACAGCATTCTTTTATTTTTCCCTAACATCCTCACAACCCAACCGGTAACTCCGCTTGGTTTCCTGGTAGAATGAGGCTCAGCTGACTCAGATGGTGACACTCGGCCCACATGAGCCGCACCAGAAGGGTCTGGATTAGGAGACCCTGTGGAGAGACCCCCGGAGAGCGCTGCTGCGGTGAGGCAGACAGGGTAAGGTGGCCACAGCCGACATCTGCCGCCTTCAAACAAATGACACACAAGAAGAGCAAATACCCAAGGGATTAAATAAAGAAGGAAGATGGAGGGAATATAGGTAAACATTGTATTTTATAAACCTGGAAAATATTATGCTAAATTCCTTGAGTCGTCTACTGACAATTTCTTACAAGTTGTACTGAAAATATCTGCCTAGTTTCACCAGTATGAATTTTCATCCAAAAGAGAAAGATTCTACTTTAGCCTGGGACACAGCCTTAGGGACCATCTAGTCTGACATCACTGACTGTGAAAGATGACACGAAGGCCCAGAGAGGTTCAGTGACTGGCCCAAGACCACGCGGGTTATCAAACAGAAGGAAGTTTAGCTCCCAAATTAAAACTAGTTTATGCCTCATTTCATTACTCCATGAACATGCCAGATATGACACACAGCAACACGCAGAACTGTTTGTGGGGGTTTTTTTGGACCAATCCTTCAGAAAAATCAATGCAGAGTGAAAGGTAACTTAGTCTAGAAAAGCAGGACAGGGTCTCAGAGATCACACTGTCATTTTCTTTGTTTTTGAAACAAAGAAATCAGGGACTGAAGAATCCAAGGTTTTCATCCAAGACACACATTTGTACCATGCGCAGTAGTTTAAATGGGTTTTGTTTTTCCTAATTCAACTTGAAAAGATAAATGCCATTTTTCTAGTGAAATATATGTAACAAAAACATATGACAAGGGTATGGGGAATGCTTCATTAATTAGATAAAGTTGGCACCATCCATTTGTCTTTAATGCTTCATATTCTCATTTAATAAAGGGACAGATATAGACATCAATCCCTCTAATAGAGACTGACCCACCAAGAATAAAGAAATCATCAAGATGGGTTAAAAGGAAAAAAAAAAACACACAGTAAAACTCCTAAAAAGAACCAAACCTTTTTAAAGCTGGAGAGAAGTCTAAGCTCCTACAATGGCAGCAAAGCGTTAAAGTCAGGTTTTTGTTTTAGCTCAGTGTAGGGGCTTTATTGGAGAAGGCAAAGGCAACCCACTCCAGTACTCGTGCCTGGAAAATCCCATGGAAGGAGGGGCCTGGTGGGCTGCAGTCCATGGGGTCATTACGGGTCGGACATGACTGAGTGACTTCACTTTCACTTTCATGCACTGGAGAAGGAAATGGCAACCCACTCCAGTGTTCTTGCCTGGAATTTCCCAGGGACGGGGGAGCCTGGTGGGCTGCCGTCTATGGGGTCACAGAGTCGGACACGACTGAAGCGACTTAGCAGCAGCAGCAGCAGCAGCAGCAGCAGCAGGGGCTTTATTAAACTGGAGAAGGGAACGGCAAACCATTAACTACTGAAACTCCAGAATTAAGCTTTTTCTCTGTATGTAGACATAGGCTAAGACTTTCACAGTATTTCCATCTAATTGAAAGAGATGTTTTTTATTTTTTGCAAACAGAGAAACCTCTATAAACTTGCAGGTACAGAGTTCCAAACTAGTTCTGAATAATTTCTAAGCAGCATTGCTCTATGGCAAGTTATTTTGTTTGCCTTAATATTTTAGAAAGATTATGAATTAGACAGGAAAGATCTGTTCTTTCATGGCTTCTTGTTTCCTCTTTAGAATGAGCTATGAACTTGTGGAAAGCCCGGCTGTCTGTATAAACTGATTTATACTATAACCACTAAGACTGGGAAAGCAGGTAGGAAGACGGAGAGAAGCACGCAGCATGTAGTTTGTTTAACCTGACACCACACCTGTACGGCCTGGGGAGATAGGTCACGCCTTTTTCAAACCTAAGATACACAGTTAAAATCCTGGTTTCAAAGCCAATTATAGTTTTATTGTTTTCAAACTAACCTTTTAGATAAAGCTGAACTATACTCTATGGGTTACTAACCGACAATCTCTGGGGTTTTTACGGTCTTTAATTAAATGTCTGCATCAGTATATATGTTTGAGCTGGGGGCTAGTGGGAAGACATGATAGGGGCTGAGAACAGAAGGACCACATCATTTTCCTCTTTAATTGGATTTTCCTAGATTCTTACATGGCCTGAAAGGCACAGGGGAAGGACAGAGTGGGCGCAGTGTGGCCCAGCCGCCCCGCCTCAGGAGCTCACCGCCCTGCTCCCTGCCCTGCCCACACGCCGCTGTCTGCCTGTCCTCCTGGGGCGCTTGCAGCAAACCATGCGCAAATACTCCGTAGGTAGAAAGATAGCCTCTTCACAGAGTCCCAAAGTATTTCCTTCTTGTTCTGCCTGGAAGGAAACTTTGAAGTCAAGCAATCCAGCCACTTTTAAGACATTCTTGACCAACACTAAGAAATATATTTTAGCACAACCCACTATACTCATATATAAATGTTATATATTTAAAAGAATTTTTCAAGGAGTATGTACTAACCCTTACATACTGGTTGTACAACCACTGAAGCACTGCACCCCACAAGGATCTTTCCAACTTTCGGTGGGGCTGGAGAAGGCCATCTCTCACCCTGTGTGAGACAGGCCTCTGTATCAAGCTCTCCCGAGCATCTGCTCAGACTAGGAGACCCACGTAATATTTCACTGAAGTTGTAAAAGTCCTCAGCCTTAACCAAATGTAATGATAAAAAGTTCTAATTCCAAAAACCACTACAGTGGTCAAAGCCTTCAGACTCTGATGGTCTTACACACCATTAAGGGCTTGGGAAGGCATCAAGGACACGTATCGCAGGAGTGAACACTGGGTGGGCAAGCCTGCTCATGAGCAAGGCCCTCAGTCAGGCCCATGTGTTGGGCGGGAAGGACCAAGCAAAGGGAGGGACCTGGAGACATAGAGGCAGCACACCTGTCCAGCCTTGGGCACCAGGGCCACTCACAAATAAGCACTTTCTGGATCAAAATGCTGGTACCATCACTAACAAAAATAGGACTGTCCATCACTGATTCACGTGCCTCTTCACTGGAAGGGGACATGGGACGGAATGTGTGCAGGACAAACGAGCCCTAACCAACGAATTCCTGCGGCAGTAAGGAGGGGGGTGCTGTTAGCTCCCTTCTCCTTCCCAGGGCCTTGAAAAAACCCTGCTACCTGTTTGCCCAAAATGCATGCTTATTCCTAATACACATATTAAATAGGTTTTTTGCTATGTAGAGTTATTAAAACATAAAACAAGCTTCTCCATGCAATTTACTTTATAGCATTTAATGTTTGGTTGGGGATGCTATACTTACAAGGTAAATTAGCTTCAAGTTCTGCAACCTCTGTGGAAACAAAGAGATTACTGTTAATATTAGGTAATTACTCCACATAAAATCACCTGCTTTAAATTGACAATTCCCTCCAAAACACTGAAAGAAAAAAAAAATGAATTAACCAAAATCTACACTTGGGTCTGACACTTAGACTTTAAGCCATGAAGTTGCTTTCAAATACACACTGACTTGCAGGATGCCAACAAGTGCAGTCAAGGGCCCTTGAAATTTTACTTTAGTACAAATGAGAATTATTCAAAATTAACAGAAATTACCTATGGGTAAACAGTCACTAAAGCAGCTTTGAAAATCTCGTTCCCCCAAGTAGTGGAACTACTGCCCTCAAAATCTGATTTATATTTATAACTCTGCCTCTCCCAGTTTTTCCAGGCTCGTCTTCCCGCGAGGGCTCGCCTAGTTTGCGCTCGAAGTTTTCCAGTAATAGAAGACGCTCTGCCCCCCCGCCGGGCCGCGCGCTGGCCCCGCCATCTGTGGGTGCGCCGACGCCCAAGGGAGCCTCCTCTTGAGGCGACGCTCCTCAGCCCCAGCGCTCTCCTCTGGCACTCTCCATCAGGCATGCACTTGGCGCTCAGGCCCAGCACCGCTCTGCCAGGATGAAGCTGCAAAGCCCCCACCAACCGGGCAGGCAAGCCAGGCAAGTAGCCTGTGCTCCTGACATACCTGAAGCTTTCCCTCAAAGGCACAGCTTTAGAAAGGGCAAAGTGGGGGCCAGGGCACCTGTGAGGTGGGTGCTCCTGACTGGCAGGGAGAGCTAGCAGGCCCGGAAGTGAGGCGGATGGAAGGATGGGCCAACTGCGGGGGCGCGGCTGGGGGCCACTGAGGGGGAGGGCGACGGAGGTGGGACAGAGGGAGTGAAGTCTGGGCTCATGACCAGGGCTGGGAGCCCCTGCAGCCATGCCACCTGAGAGCATGAGGCCCACAGAGGGGAGAGGCTGGCAAGAAGAAAGGCCTCTGGCAGAAAGCAGAGGACAGGAGCAGGGACAGCCACCAGTGGAAGTGCAGGAGCGATTCAGCAGAGAGGGCACACTGGTCTGGTGGAACGAGGGGGTTGAGGCCCGAGGGAGAGCCCGGGATGTGGGTCAGACCCTGTGGAGTGCATCCAAACCAGCAGGAAGGTAAGTGGGAAGATGGAAACCAGACTACAAAACACGAAGGAGCAAATAACTCCTTCAAGTGAGGAGGTGGGCGGGGACGGGGGGGGGAGGGAAGGGACCCGATGTTTGCAGAGTTGCGTGCATTTGTGGGAAGACCTCTTCAGCTGCTAAGCCATGTCTGAGTCTTTGCGACCCCATGGACCGCAGCACGCCAGACATTCCTGTCCTTCACCGTCTCTGGAGTTTACTCACATTCACGTCCACTGAGTCGGTGATGTCATCCAACCATCTCATTCTGAGGCTGAGGGTTTAGGGAAGAGCCAGGCCTCTGGTTTCAGCTAGTTGACAATCTGGGTAGAGACAGTTGGCCCACTAGACATATTAGCTCTGGGGTCCAGGCATTTGGGATAGGTAACCAGGAAAGTGAGGTGGGGCAGGGGAGGGAGGAGCCAAGAAACGAAACAAGGGCAGTCTGGGATCACGTGCAAGCCTGAGGTCTATCCTCCGGGCAGTCCTGTGCTGTGGTGCATGAGAACATTCGCACTTAGAACAAAATGCTGCTGACCCTCTACGGTTCATTAGCACCATCCTTATCAGGACCCTGAGGACCTTTCTTTCTGATTGGTGCACTCTGGCCCTGCCATGGGCTTCCCTGGGAACTCAACTGGTAACGAATCGGACTGCAATGCAGGAGACCCTGGTTTTGATTCCTGGGTCAGGAAGACCCCCTGGAGAAGGGACAGGTTCCCCCTCCAGGCCTTCCACAGAGCAGGGCACTGGGCAAAGGAATGCTCTGGCGCGGCTCACACGGGCCTTCTGACCAGGCCGGGGTCAAGGGCCTGCTCCAGCGGTGCACACAGGGCATTCATTTTATCACAAAAGCGCACATCTGACCAAATGAGTTATGTATGTTAATCACTTCTAAATAAACATCGTCCATATAATGAAACCTATATGGTTTTAAGGCAAATAATATTTATATATTTATTATATTATTAGTTTTTGGTTGACCCTTTGGTTGGCCCTTTGGAGAGACCGAGCTGCCCCCTGGGACCCGGTTTTCTCTGGCACGCTTATTCTGGCTGCTGTCATAAGAGCTCTGGTCGTCAGTTTTACAAAAGCCCAATGATACAGAAGACGTGCCCAGAGGACATGAAAGGGGGCCACATGACAGAAGGGAAATACTTGAGAAGACAGGCTGGCACCAAGGAACAGGGAAGAGGTGAGGTCTGGGCGCAGAAGGGCAGAGAGGCGCTGACCAGGGCATCATGTTGACCGAGCAAAAGAACAGACCCTGCACACAGGGATGGGGTTGGGGGGACGAGAGGCTCTTGGCCAAGGACGCCTCATGCGGGGCAGGGATTCTCCGCCCTGACTGCACACAATTA
Organism: Ovis canadensis; assembly: GCF_042477335.2. Classification (NCBI taxonomy): domain Eukaryota; kingdom Metazoa; phylum Chordata; class Mammalia; order Artiodactyla; family Bovidae; genus Ovis; species Ovis canadensis. Next base: position 3,961,937 of record NC_091245.1, read on the forward strand.
TCTAGGGCGTACAATCCACGTAGTGTAAACAGACCAACCTCAAGTGTACAGTTTAGCAACTCTTAGTAAAATTTGGAGCTGTGCATCCATCCCCACAATCTAGTACCTGCTGAGCAACCCTTCACCCCCTCATCCAGACCAATTACACTGAAAAGCCTGGGTGGGGCCAAGGCCACTGAATCTTATTATTCTCTCCAACTGTAGGAAGCCACTGTAGGCTATTCTGCCAAGCTAAAACATCTACACACAGCTATTTTCAGAGACGGATTTAATAATTTCACATCGTGGTCTAGACTCAAACTCCGAAGAAGAGTGTTACGCCTGCACTTCCCCATTCAGTGTAACTCCCTCAGGGAAGGAAGAAGAGGGCCAGGTAGGGCAGCCCCCAGACCCAGTCCAGTGATGACCACAACCACAGTCAGGGCCTCTGGTCCAAGAACCAGTGTGTGCAAGAAATATGACCTTAGAGGCAGAAGGGTTTCATTAAAGCAGCTGGACACTTTGGTCCAGCCCAGCACAGAAGATAAATGAACTACAACGTAGTGCTCCTCTCAGGGAGGGGTCACAAATGACACCTGCGCACTTCCAATGAGGGCAAACAGTAATTCACTAACAGCAACAGCAATTAACTCAGAAAGTGCTGAGCCTCTAGGTTGTGTCCAACTCTTTTGCAACCCCATGGACTGTAACCCACCAGGCTCCTCTGTCCATGCAGTTTCTCAGGCAAGAATACTGGTATGAGTTGCCATTTCCTTCTCCAGGGGATCTTTCCAACGTAGGGATTGAACCTGAGTTTCCTGCACTGAAGGCGGATTCTTTACCACTGAGCAAGCAGGGAAGTCCAATTAACTCAGAATTCACATACAAAAAGGCTATGACCAAAGAAACGAGCGATCTGCTTTACATGCCTGAAAGGCCTCTTGGCAGAGCAGCAGTCCTGCCCTGCTTGAAGGACACTCACTACCCCACCTGGAAGGTACCAAGAAGTTAGATATTTTTAAACTGCCAGAGTCTTGCCTATTCCAAAGATGCCAACACCTCTCTGGCTCACCAGCCTAGCCTTTGGAGAGATACCTGGCACCTTGCACAATTAAGTGGCTGCACAACTTCCTCCTGAGAAATTAGACTCTTTTCCTTTCTAACTAAAGACCAAACCACAGAGCCCACTTGAAGCACAACTGCCCTGAAATGTCAGATTATAAAATCCACCCATTACCACAACGGCCCCCACACAGCATGGACCCCCCTCCTGCTGTGGGCTGCTCACAACAGTGCTCCAGCTGCTTCCGCACTGCCCGCCCCTGGAACCTGCATGTTGTCCACGGTGGGGGCTGTACATTCCGATGCAGCCCTGGGACCCTAGTCCCTGGGCCTGAGCTTGGCACACATGGGGTGTCTGGGAAACGCCCACCGAACAAGCACACTTCCAGCAGAGCGGCAGCGCAGCGCAGACGCCCTGAGGCGTGAGGAGCCTCCTTCCTCACACAGCTGGCGACCGAGCCATTCCCAAGGTGTAGTGGGCTGAGCTGAGTCCCCTGCCCACATTCATGCGTTGAAGCCCTAAACTCACGTGATGGTATAAGGGGGGGCCTCTGGGATGTAATCAGGCTTAAATGAGGTCATGTGGGTGGGGCCCTCATGATAAGATTAGTGCCCTTACAAGCCAGGAAGCCCTCCCTAGGAACTGAATCTGCCAATGCCCTGGCCTTGGCCTTCCCCGTGTCCAGGCCCCCCAACCCCCACGTCTGTGGTGTTCTATCATGGTAGCCTGAGCTGACTAAGACCAAGCCCAATCACAAGTGCCAATGGTTCTGGGCAGGAGCCAGTTCCTGTCAAGAAACCCAGACAGGACAGCTGTGCCCTCTGACCCAGGCAGGGCTGGCAGCTGCTGCCCAGATGACTTGATTACCTCTTCTTACCTCGATCACCCATATTTCTTAGGTTTCTCAATCTAGGACTTTATCTCTTAGCTTCCTGTCTGTCTCTACGCCTTAAGTGCCTCTTCGGCACTGCCAGTGTTCACGAACAGTGCCCTTATGGGCAGACACCGGCCTCAAGGGCATCATCCCACTCCCAGAGATGGCACTGCCACAGCTGAGGCCAAGCCCCCACCAAGCCACTTCCACTCAGTCTAAGGGCCCTCCAGCAGCACACTGCAGAAAGCAGGCCCACAGGAGAGGAGTCAGGGCCACACCACACTCTGGGGCAGCAAGGATGTAACCCTGAAAACCAGCAGAGTCTGCAGCAGAGACTGCTCTGGATGGGGGTGGAGCCCCACGCCATCCGACCACCCACTCTCAGCATGAGCAGACAAAGCTGACTGGAACCCTCATTCCTCTTGCACAGATCCTCCCCACTCCCACCGGCCCCACCTCCCCCAGATCCAGGGCTATTTGGGGCTATCTGGCAAGCCCAAGGGGGCTGCCACATTCCCAGGCGGTTTCACTGGTGTTTAAAACCCTGTAAGAAAGCATTAAAGGGGAGCCATGGGCCACCACCTTACCCCATGTTAGTAGGGCTCCTCCTCTCTGGGCCACTGCCCTAGTTTTTTTTTAAACACATTCTGTAACAGCCCACAACTTCACATGCTGCTAAATGCTCTGGACACTCTGCCAGCATGGCCAGCCAACCCCGAGCCCACCTCCAGAGTCCTGGGCAGGGCTGGCAAGGACAGAAAAGCTCTGGAGAACAACAAATGCTTCTCTCTTGCCCATTCTTCCAGGAAGCACCCTGGACCAGAGCCCTCCCTACACCACCACAGCGCTGGACTGCGCCGGTGGCACAGAAGCACTCAACCAGGGAGGCCACACGTGGCCCCTTATGGGGACACCTGCACCTTGGATGTTGGAAAGCCCACGCACGTGGGCAGCCAGGCCCCTGGGCTCAGCAAGCCAGGCCAAGAGCACAGAGAGCCGCCACAGCCACGGCAACAAGAACACCAGTGGCCACATGGGGCACAAGGGCTGAGGGGATGAAGGCTGCAGAGTCAGTCCCTGCAGTTCCCGACTCCAGATCTGGCCCTGAACTCAGTCAGCTCAACTCCAAATCTCCACATCTAGCAAACGCTTCCGACCAGCCTGCCTGGAGCCCCTAGAGGTCTTCAGGGGTCACTAACAGGTGGCTGGCACACACCGGGCACTAAAATCTTTGTTAAGAGAATAAGTCAAAGGACAGGGAGACACACTGACGTGTTCCCATTATGTGAGAAGTAAGCTTCAGAAAGACAAGAAAGTAGGCCATTCTGCCCAGAGGCTTTCCTGGGAGGTGGGGGCATCATCAGACTCAGAACTAATGGACCCAGTGGAGCCACAAAGGCCCATCAGAAAGCAGCGCCCCGCCCTGTGGCTGAGGACACAGGGGACGGCCCCCAGCCAGGCCCAGACCTGAGCTGGGGCCAGCAGGAAATGCAGACCCAACACTCTCCGCCCAGCATCCCAGTTCCCCAGGACTCAGGAAAGACAGTCTTTGCCCAGAAACACTCAACCGTGCTACCTCAGGGACTGCTGTCGCAAGCACCTCTCCAGTTCCAGACTGGAGGCTGTCCCTGAGGGTGACCTGAGGGGTGCAAATGAAAAGCTGGTGTGGCCCAGGGGCCAGCGTGACAGAGGCCTCATGCTGGCCAGCTGCTCCAAGGCAGGCCCCGGCGCTTCCAGGGACAGCCGGCTACACCTGTCACCTTCTGAACCAGGCCCACAGTTCTTCAGTTGTGCAGCCACCACTGGCCCTCACCACTGGGGACGAGTGTCCCTGTCAACCTCCAACCTCCCACGTTAACCCCACAGCCATCTGCACCAAGCAAGATCCCCTACCGTGTAAGGTCATCCAAGCACGACAACAGACCAGCTAAAAAAATATTTTTGCCTGGAAGCGTCTGTGGTCTCTCCTCTGGGATATGGGGTACACAGCCCAGATGCCCTCTCAGTGAGGGCTGACAGCAGACGGGCTTCCTTTCTCAGTCCCTCCAGGAACCATAAGCTGCACAGAGCCCTTGCCTCGGGCCAGACTGGTTGACACAGAGCAGGAAGGCCTGACCGTCTCACCGGTCAGGCAGGAGCAGGAGCAGACGGACAGGCCCTTGTCTGTCCTGGGGCCTTCATCAGAGCTCTCCCTCCCCCTGCTCCTGCTTGCTCCACTACCCTCCAGAGGGCTCACCCTTTAATAACTTCATGGCACACCAAACTCCCCACTTCCAGGAACTCAGCACATACTACTGAGTCCCACAGACACATTAACACACTTTCTACAACTTATTGATCCTCACGAGTATCACTTTCACATGAGCCAGAAGCAAAGCCACAGCCCCGGGTGACTGTCCTGACTGCAGCAATCCTGCTGAACGCAGACAACCAACCTACTTTTTTCCAAGCCCCAAAAGAGGAGTTTCACCTGGAAGGGCTCTTTGCAATTATCACCCCTCCAAGGACCTCACCAGGCCCACAGGGGCCACGGACTCCACCAGACCTCACTTCCGCCATCAGAAATCCCCAGCTGAAGGCTGCGGCCACATCTAACCAGGAGAAGCAGTGCTTCAGGTGTGGGCCAAGCAATCACCACCCTTCAGAGAATCCTCTATCAGGCGCCTCTTGCCACAGCTTCCCCTCTCAGGACAGGCCCACCCTTCCTCTCCACCTACCCCGCATCAGAAGCCCAAACTACTCACCACTCAGTCAGCCTGGCCCGCCCTGGCCTGGCTGCCCCCCGAGACTGAGGGAGAGCAGATCACACGAGGGCCACGTTACTCTGAGCTCTGCTGCACAAACACCCATCAACTGCAAGTGCTTTGGGGCCCAGAACCCTAATAACCCCCAGTGTTTCTGGGAGAATGAACTGGTGGCCTCACGAGGACGTTCCGCACCTCTCCCTGATGAGGCTCACATGAAAGGACCTCAACCCAGCCTGTCAACCCAGCCAAAGACATCTCCTGTCCTAGGACCTGGGACAGAGTCCAGTGCGATGGGCCTCCATGGGCTCCCTTGGGCTGTGTCAGGCCCTGGAGTCACCTGAGGGTTCCCAAGGGAGCCCCTGAGCAGGAGAAGGTGTGGGGGAGACTTTGTGCCTCCCTGAATTCTCTTTTCTGTGGACTGGCACTTCTGTTCTGCTCCTTCAGGTTCTGCTTGCAAGGTCTGCTCCCCAAGTGCCTGCCCTACCCCAAAATGTGGGTCTGGCTGTCTTGCTACAATAAAGCTGAAACCTGGGCAAGTTTTTGAACCCCTCTAAGCCTTAGCTCCAGTTGTAAACTGAACCACTCACCTGGCAAGGCTTAGCGAAAGTCAAACAAGCACTGCCCTACAAAGTCCCCAGCAGAGGGCCTGGCCCCAAGTGCTCAGTGGACAGCAGCTGCCATCAGCCATGAGGAGGAGGTGGAAAGAAAGTGGCATCGTCTACTGCGCCAGTGCCCACCCACAACTGCTCTGCTACAACACCCCTCATATCAACTCCCTGGCATTAGAACACCCTCCCCTTGAAGGACCGTAACCTCAGGCATCAAACCCCTTCCCTGGCTTGTTTACCTGGCTCCCGGCTTCCTCTGTGGGCGGGACCCTAGAGCCAGCAGCCGGGAAGTCTCACCAGGCCTCCAGGTGGGGGCTGCAGCCAGGCCCCACCCTCAGTTCCCACAGGGTGAACCTCCTGCGTTGTGACACACTGCAGTCCACGCACTCCCTGACATAGCAAGTACCATCAGAAAGTCAAAAACGATCCTTCCTCCATCTTTAGCCCATCATCCCCCAGGCTGGGAGAGCCAGAGCTCAGTCAGGACTCAGAGGCAGAGAGAAAGCAGGGACGAGGGCACCACCTATCTCCCTGAACCCGACGCCTCTGTTCACAGGCTCAGCGGTGCTTTGCTTCCGAGAAGGCCCAGCACGGAGCACTCACGCATGCCAGGTCTCCCTGATCAGATCTGTTCCTGGACATGCAAACGCCAGGAACCCCCACGGTGTCCACCTAATGCAAAATGAATCAGGCGGTTCTAACAAGTTCCTTAACACTCTGTGCTTCCTGGAGCCTCACACTTACCAAATGTAAACATGTGTCTCAAAGTAAAAAAGTGCTGCCAGCTATAAGGTCCTTCAAAGAAGAAACCGTTTCTTCTTCTGTGGGTCTCATGATCCTGAGAAACTGCCTTCTGCACTCAAGAGTTGCAACTCTGTTCAGTCACTAACCACACAAGCTTCTCACACACACACACATATCCATCCGCACACACACACCCCCCCCCCACACACACACTACATAACCCTTCTCCAACACTACACAGCTCTAGGACACCTTTATTAATTCTGTGAAGAAAATCAATTTTGCACAAGGCTCTCCTAAGGCTGTGATTTGAATGAGAGAAGGACCCTAAGAAATTACCCTCCCTCTAAGGACGAGTGAGATCCTCTGGGGCCGAGGAGTCCAGGAGAAGGGCCGCCCCCCCAACACCTAAGACGCCACTGAGACCAGCCATGGGTCTGCTGTCCCTGGCGCCTCACTCCTTCCACGAGCACTCGGGGGGCCCCTGCAGAGAACACGCCGAGTGTGTCAGACACACCACAGCCCTAATGCCATTTTCCTGCCGTCGGCATTCCCACAGTGCGTGCACCGTGCAAAGCCCTTCCGTTGCGAGTGATGGGAAGTCATGTTGAAATGTTTTCAAACAAGTATTTCTATTTAGCAGCAACAGGCTGCTTCATAACCCCAAAGGGCCACGTGCCAGACATCGTTTTGTTGTGGGATATAAACACAGCTCACCGGGTGGCCCTTACCTTTAACAAGCAGCCTGTCCCTCACAGACACCCGCCGAGTGGAGTCAGAGGCTGTGGCTGACGCCCGGGACCCTTTGAGACCATCATCCCGCTTCAGCTTGCTTGCCAGCGTCAGCATCGCTGCTGCCTTTTTCCTGAAAGGCCAAAGGCAGGTTAAGCACCCATCTCCAGACACTGAGACAATGATGTAAGGTGATTTTTAATTTTTTCCCATAATTCAGTTGTAGAAGAATGTAGTATGTAAGATAGATTAACAAGACTGCATTCCTCCATAATGAATTTGGGTAATCTCTATGCCTCTCTAAATCTAATTTTTTAAAGTATGAATGAAAAATTTAAAAGGAGAGCCAAGCATTTAACACTCACTGAGCAGTAGGCCCTGGGGTGTTGAGCTCATGTCTAGGGCAGCCTCCACTGACAGGTTCCACATGGGCCCAGCACTGTTCACTGCCCTCCCCTGCTGCGGGGACCGTGCCTCTGAGGGTGTGGCCCCAGTGTCTGGCCCATCGTGAACCGAGGGGAGTGTGCGGCCCTGGTGAGGCGGGAGCACCGCAATGCTTTCTTCCCTCCTTCGATAAGGGTGTGGCATTTTCACATCTGTGTGCGTTGTGCTGTACCCACACCGGAAGGCAACAGCAACTTAATCAAGTTATAATTAATGCCCCAGACTACATCCTTTTCACTTGGCTGCTTCCAGCCCACTTGTGTTTCAGGTTCCCTCCCGGACAGCTCACTGGGAAGGACAATAAAAACCAAGCATGGGTGATGCACCTGACTACTTGGGAGGAAGGACTTAAGTGTCAGCAGTGTTTACAGACACAACTGTCCTCCAGCATCGCCTTCCTTATGTACACAAATCGCCGTTCCTGACGGGCTGCCTGACTCCTCCTGCACGCTTTACCAGTCGCAGAGGAATTCTGGAACTTCTGACTGAGGACAAAAATTGATCACCAGCTCAGTATTTTCATAATTTCCTTTGTTGTTTTAAATATCATTTCCTTGCAATATCACTCTGATCATTTCCAAGAGAAAATGATCCAGAATTTCCAGATTGAAAATTTAAACCTATGTAAGGAAAGAACTTAGTTTGAGGCCAAGACCCTGAAAGCCAAACTATAAGAATAACTCTCTCCCTCCAAAAGTGGTATCTTTTGGAGAGGGATATGGCAACTCACTCCAGTATCCTTGCCTGGAAAATCTCATGGACACAGGCGCCTAGTAGGCTGCAGTCCATGGGGTCACAAAGAGTCGGGTATGACTGAGCGACTAACACTCAAGTAATATCTTGAGCCAGTTTAATCTAGTCCCTCACTTTTCACATCATCATCTGTGTATCTCCCCACCCCACAAAGACTGTAAGATTTTCTATTATCAACACAATATATTGAATATGCTCTTCTGAATTACACAGGACCTATCACTCACCTAATCCCTTTAGAAACCATTGGTCTCAATGCTTCAAGAGACAGTTCTATTACACATCAGCACTCATGAGCTCCTAGAATATCAGCTCTGGGAAGGACCCCTTCCCCTCACTCCCACTTTTTCATGGATGCGGATTCTGGAACAGCTGGGGCCTGGGATCTGGATCGTGTGGGGCCACTCAGGTTCTAGAAGAGGTCACCATAGAAACACTGGTTTCCCCCGAGTAGATGATGGGGATGTTTCTATCCTGAAGGTGGTGATGGTTCCAGAGCTATATACACACATCAAGACTGATCAAATCATATGATTTAAACATGTACAGTGTAGTGGACTTCCATTGTACCTCGACAAAATTGGTCAAAATGTGATACCAAGCCATCACTAGTTTCCTTATTCCCACTATACCATGCCGTCTCCTCAGGTGGACCTACAGAGAGGATATAACCGTTTAACTCACATCTCAGCTTCACCCAGGGTGGGGGACTATTGCTTCAGCTTACAAAGCAATCTCACGACGGAGGGCTGGGGTGGCGTCAGGAATATTTGTGGGCTCTAGCCCACAAGCTACCAGGGACAGCAGCACCATCTACAGCCTGGGGCTCCTGGTTACCCCCCACCTCCCCCAGGCCCACTCCAGGGAGCCTGTCATTACTCCCTCAAGCAGATCTGGATCCCAAAGCAGTGTCAGCCTCCTGACCAAACCCACTGCCAGGCACCCAGACTTGAGGACATCAGTCTTGCCACATCCACAGGGCGGCCTGATGATGCGCCAAGATCTCCGTCTATCACAAAGTCCACTTGGTTTTTAAACTCTAGCTGACCTTGGTAACACAAACATGGCAAACAATAAAAGCACAGCCTGTGTAAACAGAGTTCGGTGGGCAGTACCCTAGGACAGTCATAATAAAGAGCCCAGTGGAAGAGTGGGTCCCAGGGCACACGAGTGGCCCACACCCAGCTCCCTGCAGACCTGCACTGAAGGGGCTGCTCAGAGCATCCGGCAGGACCGACTGGCACACAAAAGGCTCACACCAAGACGTTTCTGTGTCGCTCAGCCTGTGGACTCTGCTTAATCATCTCACACTCCTGCCCCCACACTAAATTCTTCTCTGTGGGCAGAGTATGCCCCATACGCAATTCCATTTAGAGTCAGATTCCTGGTTTTCGACATTCAACAAGTTTGTGACCCTTAATAAAAGACACTGGGCTCTGATTAAGCAAGATATAAAAACTGTGATGTCCTGTTTTTCCATAGAAGACAAAACATATTCTGAACATTCTAAGAAATCTAATTATATAATGAACAGCTATTTCTCCATCATCTGCATCATTTTCATACAACACTTTAGGGATAAACCAAAGGTCTAATTTGGGCATGTTCCATAGCTGTTAATTTAACTCTGTGCAAAGAGATATGAATGAAAATAAATTATTCAAGCTGTCAGGTTAACTGAACACCTGTGGTTTGCTTCAGAATTCTCTTTTCCTTCGCGAATATGCTTCACCCTTTGAAGACCTGGTTTAAAACTAAAATTTCCCTTTTACAAAAAATTACACTTTGACCATGGCAGCATTTTCAGTAACAAATCAATTACACCGAATAGCACACTCAGTCTCTAAACTCCTTAAGCTGTAACTGGCCCATTTAAGTTCTTCCTCTGGGTAGGACTTTATTGCAACTGTTCAAAGATTTTTATGTGCTACTTACTGTGGTTTAGTTGCTAAGTTGTATTTGACTCGTTAGCAACCCCAGGGACTGTACCAGTCAGGCTCCTCTGTCCACGGGACTTCTCAAGGCAAGAATACTGCAGTGGGTTGCCATTTCCTTCTCCAGGGGATCCTCCCAACCCAGGGATCGAACCTGAGTCTCCTGCATTGCGGGCACTGTCTTTACCACTGAGCCACCAGGGAAGCCCCTGTGCTGTTTACTAGGCTCACCATCAAGAAGTATTTACTCAGCGTTCTGGCCTACAGTGGCAAAATCAGGCCAGGCCACCTGTACAGCAGGGGCCAGTCAGCTCCTGGGGTGGGGTACTCCTTAGCTAGAATTCTTCCTGCCTTGGCAGAGTCCCAATCTGAGTGCAAAAGATGGAACTGCATGTCACTAGGGGTCAACCAACTCCACAGTCAAAAAGGGACCCAGATCAGGACATAAAAAGGTCCACACCGCATCGTCCTCCGGAAGGCCAGGGCCCAAGGAACCCACCCACCTGGCGTAGTGGTTGGCTGCCTGATAACCTTTGGAGCCCAACCCTTTTATCTGGAGCGATAAACCGGCCTCCCCCTGCCCTGCCTACTACCCGAGGGGCAGTTTGTCCAGGTGGAGGTCCTCAAGCCCCGTACCAGTTAACCTGCTGGTGAGTCTTGGAACATCTCTCCCACATGGGCCCTTCCCCTGCCTCATCCCCTTACCGGCCTGGAACCCTCCGTACAAGGTAGATGGGCCTCCTCCCTGTTCCTCAGCGACACCTCGCTCATTTCTGGAAGCTTCTGCTCAATCTGACATCCCGGTCTGGATGCCCTGCCTCCCCTCACCACCTCATCCCGCTTCTTCCTTCGGATAACCGATGACTATGCAGCAGATTCCTGCACCTCCTCCAAGAAGCCTTCTCCCGCCACTCCGAAACCGTCCCGACCCGACTCGGGAGCTGGGGGGGAGGGCAGAGGGGCGGGCCCGATCCCGCGTATGACAGATGAGGGAACCGAGACCCGGGGAGGGGAGGGCCACACCCAAGACTCCACAGCAGCCGGGACTCAGCGGCCTTAGGGATGGGTCCAAGATATCCTCCCCTCATCCTCTGCCCCGGGAAGACCCTCCAAACCGGCCACAGTCGCCCCCAGTGGGAAGCCGCAGGCACGCCGGCGAGGCGGGCGCCCGGCTACTCCGCACCCTCAGGGGCGCCCCCCAACTCCCTGGCCTAGCCCGATTCCCCCGGACGTCGGGAGTCCGGCTGCCCGCGTCCGAGTCCCGCCGCCTCCAGCTACTTTGGACCGGTGACCTTGAGCCCGCTGGGCGCTGCGTTTCCTCGCGGACAATGAGGCTCGCAGCTTCCCCCCCGAGACGGCGGGCGAGAGAGGGGGGCCGCGGCGTGCCCCCAAAGCCCGGGCTCGGGCAGGCTTGTCCGTGGAGCCCCGAGGCCGCCAGCGCCGCGGCCCCGCACTCCCCAGCCCGCGCCCCGCGGCGCCCCCCGGCCCTCCGGCCCCCGACAGCGCCCGGCCGGGAGGAGAGGAGCGGCGCGGCCTGAGGCGGCCCCGCGGCCTCCCGCCCGCCGGGTGCACCGGCGCCGAGGGAGCCAAGCCACCCTCCTGCGGCCGCCGGCCGCCCGCCGCAGGGCCGCGCTCTTCTCACCTGGGCACCCCGAGACAGGCGAGGCGGGCCCGGCACCCAACACCATGCCCCAGCCGGCCGGCGGCAGCGAGACGCGGCCCCTCACAGCCAGCACCGGCTCCGGACGGCGGGACCGGAAGTGGCGGGGCGGGGACTCGGCCGCTCTCGCCTGAGGCGGCGGCGGCGACGGCGGCGACTGCAGCGGGCACTTTAAAAAAAAAATTCAAAGGCCTGAAGAACTTTATTTGTAGCCTGACACACGAACAGCAGTGTGCACTGCGGCCGAGGGGGCCTCGCTCATTGGCTGCGGGGCGGGCACTGATTTTGCGGCCCTCGCTGATTGGCCAGTGGCGACAGGGGGGCGGGTCGCCCAGTCAGTTCCCGAGCCTGCGCGCCAGAGCTCCTGGGACCCAGAGCTGTGTTCCTGCCTCCATTCATTTGGTCCCGTGCTGGGTCTGGGCCTGCGGCTCCGGATCTTCACGCGGCGTGGTCCGCTGGGGCGGCCAGGCTGATGCTGACTCCTCGGTGGATGGGGCGCCCGCTGTACGCCCATCAGCGTGCTCAGAATGCAGAGGAGCGGCCCAAAGCCCGTCGGGAGTGACCCGGGGCGCGGCTGTCTCAGACCTGCAGCTTCCAAACTCCCCCGTGTGCTCCTGGGGCCCGCAGTAGAATCGGTGGGCCCTTTCCTGTTGTCCTACGTTTTTTATTCCTTGTTTCATCGCTTCATTTCAGTTCAGTTCAGTCGCTCAGTCGTGTCCGACTCTGCGACCCCATGAATCGCAGCATGCCAGGCCTCCCTGTCCATCACCAACTCCCGGAGTTCACTCAGACTCATGTCCATCGAGTCAGTGATGCCATCCAGCCAACCATCTCATCCTCTGTCGTCCCCTTCTCCTCCTGTCCTCAGTCTTTTCCAGCATCAGGGTCTTTTCCAATGAGTCAGTTCTTCGCATCAGGTGGCCAAAGTATCAGAGCTTCAGCTTCAGCATCAGTCCTTCCCATGAATATTCAGGACTGATTTTCTTTAGGATTGACTGGTTGGATCTCCTTGCAGTACAAGGGACTCTCAAGCTTCTTGAGTACACACTATTTTCCTGTCCCTTTGAGTCCTGGTGTAGTTGGTAACAGGCACTGTGGCGGGGTTATGCAGGGCTCCTGGAGGAGTGAGCCATCTGAGAGAAGAGGTACACCTCGTGGACAGGGAATAAATGGCCAAGAAGTTAGAATTTTATTTTCAGAAGCCCCACTGAGAGGCGTTAGAGGGTGGTGTGACAAGATCAAGTTTCCTTTCTAAAAGAGGCTTCTGGTTCTGAGAGCTGGTGGAAGAGGGGACAGGCAAAGAGGAAAGCTGGGTCAGCAAGACCAAAGAAAAAAATTCATGGTGTTACTTCTGTTTGGGGACAGTTTCCTCCTTCTTTACCCTAATTTTTTTTTTTAAGCTTTGACATCACTTTCTCAGAGAGGGCTGAAAGCTGGGGAGCTGCAAGCGCCCCTCTGTGACTTTGCTGAAGCTCTGAGCTTCCTTGTTCCTGGTGGGGAGGGCCAGTGCCTGTTTCCATCAGCTCCTTTTCTGTTTCCCATCATCTGATCCTCCTCCCCCGTCCTGACGTGTAACAGGTACCAGATAAATACTACCCGAGGTTGTTGCAGGAGTCCTGGAGAGAGAAGATAAGGCCTTGAAGCAAGGCAGCAAGTGAAGGTGCTGTGGGCTGGCCTGGGTACTTGTCTTGCTGAGTAGCACTCTACAGGACGGCCTGAGCGCACACAGGCCCATGGTGACCACACCTCACCAATGCAGATAAACGAAGTCATTCCTAACTCCATTTCATGAGGCTGCCTCATGCCTTCATCTGAGCCTTATTTAGGGACTTGGTTGATTCCTATAAACTTCACAACAAGCTAATGAAATAGGTGTTTTATTATCTCTGCTTTGTAGATGAGAAAACCAAGGCACAGACGTCATCTACCTGCCAAGGTGCAGCTGGGGGTCTGCCCTCAACCCATACACCATGTCCCTTAGGTGGCAGGTGCTGCCATTGGCCAAGAGAAGGGCAACGCTGGCCCTCCTGCTTCCTAGAGAAGCAATTGGTTTTCATCCATAATCCCTTCAGAACCAAACTTTCACTAACTTCAGTACAAAAGACTTAGAAGACAAGATATACATGTGGAATCAATCTGAGGAGGAAACTGGGAGCCTGGCTTCTAGCTCTTAGTGGCTCTGAGTCTTGGCCTCTGGGGACTGGCCTTGTCCTACCAGATGCTTCTGTGTAGCTGGGGCCTGGCCTCAGATGCCTCTTTACAATCCAGGCCATGGAGGGGCAGTTGCTTCGCTCCTGGCCTTCCGCGTGTGCATGTGTGTGTGCTCATGCCCATGTGTGTGTGTGCATGTGGGCATGCCTGTGTGCATGTGGGCACACATGTGCACATGCCCGTGTGTACACGCATGTGTGTGCAATTGCCTGTGTGTGCACATGCCCATGCACCTATATGTAAAGGCAGAAGGGATAGAGGACCAGTTGTGAGCCTCTAGTAGGGAAGAACCTTTGTATTCTCTTACAAGTTAATCATCGAAGGGATATTGCCTATAAATTTAAATGATACATAATGGCCCATCCTTGGGAACCCTCTGTTCCCGGGGAATGAGCATTAACCTAAAAGTCATTTGTTTAGCTTACAGGAACCATCCTGACCAGGCTCACAAGTGAATGACTACAGGAAGGAAGAAATTAATACGTCCCCACCAGAGGCTGATGGGGACCACGAAGTGTTTGACTTTACCCTCCTCCACTTTTAGTATAAAAGAAGTCTGAATTCTAACTTGGGTGGGATGGTTCTTGGGGACGCTGGTCCACCATCTTCTTGGTCTGCTGGCTTTCTGAATAAAGTCACTATTCCTTGCCCCAGCAACTCCTCTCTTGATTTATTGGCCTGTCATGCAGCAGGCAGCATGAGCTTGGACTCGGAAACAAGCCTCTGAGAATAGCAGGGTGCCCAGGGATGGGCAGATGGACACAATTCTTCGGGTGTCCTTCCCACCTCCTTCATCCCTACCCTGAGAAGCTCAGCCCAGGGTATCTGGCTGAAGCATGGAAGGGGAGATATCCCTTATCTTTTCAGCCATCCCAGACTCTGGACACAACTGTACAGGCTGCCCCAGAAGCTGTCCTGGCCGGTCTGGGACTCACTTCCCTGGTGACATGGTACCACCAAGGTCTGGGCTCACCAGGGCTCTGGATACTCTTCAGCCTGGGGCATCCTGTAAACTGGTTAATATCACCTGGGACAAGGGCCTGGGTGCCTGTTGGGTTAAGGCCGGGCCTCCTGGGCAGGATAAGCCTAGGGGAGCCCTAAAGGGGTTGCTTTCCTTAGCCATTCACTCTCTCTTCCCTCCCACACAGTCTGTGGATGGAGCAGAGCTCTCTCATGCCCGCAGCACCCCATCAGGGTAGGCATTCCTGGCTCCTGGCTTCATTGGAGGATTGCTCTGCCCACCCTGTTCTGTGGACTCCAAGCCCTTGCCAGGGCAGGACCTCAGCGATGTTCCCAATCCAGCCCCTTGTGTGGACTGGGACACAGCCCTCACACTGGATGCTGAGGAGACGTGAGTGGAAGGGTCTGCCCCAGCCATCAGCTGATATCTGCTCCAACCTGTTTGGTGGTTATTCCAGGGTGCGCGTCGTTTCCTCCAAGGAGGCCTGTCCTCCTAGGAAGCAAGATTCAGCGCACTAATGAGCAGGCCTGGACACACACAGGCCCATGTCCCTACAGGGTCTCCTGAAATCTATCTCAGTAAGTCAAGAACTGTGTGATGGGCTTCCCTAGTGCCTCAGTGGGTGAGAATCTGCCTGCCAATGCAGGGGACCCAAGTTTAATCCCTGGTCCAGGACGATCCCACATGCCGCGGAGCAATTAAGTCCATGTGCCCCAACTACTGAGCCCACGAGGTGCAACCACTAAACCTGCACGCCTTAGAACCTGTGCTCCGCAAGGAGAGAAGCCATCGTAATGAGGAGCCAGTTCCCCTCGCCGGAGTCTCTGCCCGCTGGCCGCACACAGGAAAAACCCCACACAGCAACAGAGACCTAGCTCACCCAGTAAATACATAAGTTAATTAAGTTAAAAAGGAAAAGAACTGTCCAGGGAGCATCTGTCAAGTGCTGACTGCCCGAAGGAGACAGAATGTTTAAAGCACAGACCCTGTCCTCCAAAACCATGAGCTCTGTGGAGAACTAGTCCTGGTAAATCACTGCAGGATGGGGGGATACACCTCTGACTCAAGGTTGCCCACACACAGGAGGTCAGAGTCTCTGCAGTCTCCCTTGAGAGACTGCTGGAGGAAGGATGAAGGAAAGACAGCGCGGCCCTGGCCTTAGAGTCCAACTGGGGAGGCTGAAAACAAACATGCAAGAGCCAAGGTCCTCCTGGTGCTTTCTGTTCTCAAAAGTGGAGATGGCACATTGTTACTGTTAGGAGAAGATTGGCTGGGGCTTTTAGAGTAAAGGGCAGTGTGCTAATTTGGACAGGGGAGGAGGAGGCAAAGATTAAACCAGACAGTGGCCGGCAGTGCTTCTAGTGTCCTGGCAGGGAGCTTATCTTAACCAAGACTCGTCAGCAGGATCAGTCAACCAGTTCTGGGATCCTGAGTAACACGAGGGAGGCACAGGCCCCCTGTGTAATAGTTGGGCCGGCCCAGGGTATGGCTGATGACGGCTGTCGTGCTGCTGCTAATGGAAGCAGCTATCCAGGCAGCAGACAGTTGGACTCTTAAGTAGTGTGACTTTAATCACATATTGAGTACAATTAACTTTTGACTGGCCCCCAGGGAAAGCATCATGTTTCCTTTTATTCCTTTAAAATAATAATGAAATGAGCTATGACAGCTTTCCTGAAAAGGGGCTGAATCAAAGTGATGTTTTGAGTATTACAGGATTGAGATTTTCTCACTCACCCCAAAGCCACACTGGGCACATTTTAACAAGGGCTATGCTTTGTAAATGGAGTGCAGAAGTCTGCCCAGTCAGCGCCCTGTGGTCCCCGCCCCCCTGCCTGCAGGCTGCACTTCTGTGCTCCTTTCCATCAGATTAGGCCCCCATGTGACAAAGCCCTGGGTGAACGTTACGCAGGAGAGAAGCCGCCTTCCTCTGAGCCTTTTGCTCTTGCTTTATAGGGAAACATACGAGAATCATCTGCCTTTGGCACACTCCTGTTTTGCATTGCATATTCCTTAGTATGACTCACTGACTAAGGCCCATTCATCTTTTCAGGTGTTTTTATGCTACTGGTGAAAAATGTTTTATAGTTTAGTTCTTGGTAGGGGACATAAATAGTATGGATGTGTGTGTGACCACACGTGATAGGCTGAATAAATAGCCCCTTGAAGATGTCCTTGAACTAATTATTGGAACCCGTGAATATGTTACTTTACATGGTAAAATGGACTTTGCAGATATGACTAAGTTAAGAATTTTTAAGATGGGGAATGCTGTAGATGGAATGCTTATGTCTCCTCATATATTGAGATCCTAGCCCTCAAAGTGATGATGTTAGTTTAGGATGTGGGGATGTCGGGAGGTGATGAGATCATGGGGGTGGAGCCCTCAAGAATGGGATTAGTGCCCTCATAAAAGAGACTCAGACCACTCCCCCGTCCATTCTATGGGAGAACACAGAGAGAAGGTGGCCAGCTCTCAATCAGGAAGTGGAACCCATTACCAAATCTGCTGACACCTTGACCTTGGACTTCCAGCCTCCGGAATGATGAGAAATACATTTCTGCTGTGTATGCCCACCCAGGCTGCGGTGTCTTGTTACTGCAGCCTAAATGGACTAAGATGGGGAGAGGGTCCGGGATTATGCAGCGGGGCCGTCGCAATCACAGGGTCCTTACAGGAGACTCAGGGCATCAGAGTCAGCGGTGGCAGCCGTGACAGCGGAAGCAGAGGCAGGAGTCCGAGGAAGGGGCCCTAGCCGAGGAGTACGGTGGCCCCCAGAAGCTGGGAAAGGCAGGAGCATGAGTCCCCCTGATCCTCTGGAAGCAGCAGGGCCCTGTCAACTTCCTGATCTTCAATTTCTGACTCTCAGAATCGTGAGAGAATAAATACATGTTTTAAACCCTCGTTGGCTGTGGCACCCATAGGAAGCTGATGCACAGTGCCTCCAGGAAACATGCCAGGAATGGTGGCTGGGGGTTTCAAGGGCAGCCTGGGATCTGGGCATTCAGGAAGCCTTCCTGGAGGACTTGGCCGGTGCCATCAGCCCAGGGCGTGTTCACAGGGATGCAGGATGCTCAGATGGTGCTTGTGGGAGGTGCTGCTGCCCGTGTTACATATGTTGTATAGTACCTGTAGTTTTTTCATTGTTCCGAGTATCTGACCACGTGCACTTCAGTGAGTGCTATGGGGGAAAAAAGAGCCACAAAACACTGTTTTCCCTTTAAAAAAATAAAAAAAAACATGGCTGAACATGTATATCCATGAGAGTTTATGTAAACTCTCGAAGGAAGAAGGCAGGAACACAATCCGGAGTGACCACGCCGTGCTCTGAGCATCTGTAACAGTCCAAGGTGATGTCCATTGGTCTGTGTCTTGAGCTGCACCCTGCCCCCCGGCTCGGGACCACACTAGGGTCACCTGAGTCAGTCACCTGGCTCATCAGGGCAGTACCACCTCCAGAGACAGCCACTCCCCTGCAGCCACAGCTCTCTCACTAGAGACTGCGGTGAAGAACCAACATTCCAGGAACTCCTCTCCACACTCTCGTGACTGACATCTGATGGCAGAACTCCAGCGACAGCCACGCTGTGGTTCCTGCTTCTGAAGAGGAGGAACCTCCGTTCAGAGAGGACCTGGGCCCCTGCTTGCTCTGCTGGCGTTAGGGGACCCAGCACAGCCCTTGCCCAGCACAGCCCTTTGAAAGAAAGTGAAAGTGAAGTCACTCAGTCATGTCAGACTCTTTGTGACCCCATGGACTGTAGCCTGCCAGGCTCCTCTGTCCATGGGATTTTCCAGGCAATGGTGGGCTGCCGTCTCTGGGGTCGCACAGAGTCGGACACGACTGAAGCGGCTTAGCAGCAGCAGTACTAGAGTGGATTGCCATTTCCTTCTCCAGGGGATCTTCCCAACCCAGGGATTGAACCCAGGTCTCCAGCATTGTAGACAGATGTTTTACCCAGCACAACCCTTTAGTAAGGGGAAAAAAAAAAAAAAAGATCCTAAAAGCCTTCAGATCTTTTGACCCAGTAATTCCACTCTAGGGACTGACCTGGTGAGTAATCCAATTGTTACAGAACTTGGAAGCAACCTCAAGCTCAGTATTGGGGGAAGGGTAACTAAATGACCGCTCATTTGCTTACAAGAATATGACACTGTGATTACGCTTGATTGTTAGGCAGATTATGTAGAATCTGAACATACTTATTAAATTGAATAAACAATCAACATTCAGATTGTATAAATTCAATGACCATCATTCTGAAAAACCAACAAATGGGCAGAGACTGGAACTAAATGAACAAAGTGAATATAATTTTTGTTTCAGACTGGTAGGATTTTGAGTGAATTTTCCTTCCAAACTTTATTTTGTCTTCAGGACAATACAAAGGTCTCTTCTAAACATGATTGACCCTTACCTTGAGCACAGGTCGTGTGTCAAATAAATGATTTTACTGTTGCTACTCACTAGAGAAGCAAATAGGAAGCAGCATAAGGCTTCCTTGAACAGATGGTTTAAAAAACCAGGCAATGCAGGGACTTTCCTGTGGTCCGTGGTTAAGACTCTGTGCTCCCAATACAGGGAGCTAAGATCCCACATGCTGCACCCAAAAATAAATAAGGAAGAGAAAACTGTTTTGAAGTAGATGGTGACTAGTAGCGATCATATATGAGTTTTATGTCAAGTCTACATGGTTGTATGAATGCTCCTCCTCTATCTGCTAAGCATATAGTACAGTCAAGTCCAACAGAATTCTGAACATGAGGTTTTCTACAAGAAAAGACAGTCTGCCTCACGGCAGTCCCGAGACACACACTGCAGGGAAAAGTGAGAGGCCTGGACGAAGACCCAGGGAGCACAAGAGCAGGTTACAGTGGAGGAGGAGGGGGGAGAGGACACAGAGAACAGGATGGAGAGAGACGCAAAGGCACCCACGCTCACCATCGGTCCTGCCTATTATTCTGGAAGTTCTGGCTGACTCAGTAAGGCACGCGCCAGGAACAGGAAATGGGCAAGAGAAAGGAACAGGCAACGTGACCAGACCACGTGATCAGCACCCTCGTGCAGATCCCGAGGCAGCTGAAAACCGCAAACAAGTAAAACTGAACACACTGCTCTATGAAAAAAATCAATAGGCATGTTTCATGTCCCAACACCAGCTGGGAAGTTATCAAGAAGTCCTTTTCAGAGTCATGGGGAAGGGGCCGGGAGAAAGACATATGAAATATTTAAGTAAGCTTAAAAGAGGCATGACTTGGGTAAAGGAAATTACAAACTCTCTGCCTCTCAGAATGTAGATGTCTGGATCAGGGAAGGGTTCAAAGACACGGTCTGCACGGAAAAGCCCACGTTGCTAGAGGGGACCACCGAGAACCAGCTGCCAGGGACAGGGGTCCCCGGGGCTGGTCAGAGCCTGCACAGGATGTCAGATGGAGGACAGGTTAATATCGCCCCATCACTGCTGGCCTGTTCTCAGCAACATCAGCCTGGAAGCCACCCAAGTCTCCACCCACAGGTCCTTGAGAAAATAGGGGGCATCATCAGCAAGCCAGAAGCTGGGAAAGGGCAGCTGCTCACAGAACCAGCGGACAGGCACCTCCTGGCACAGAAAAGTGTCCATTGTCTGTCACAAAATGGGAAACTTAGTGGCGTAATTGCCTGAATAGTATAATGACGTTGTGTCAAAATGGTCTGTTTGGATAGAGATAAGTTTACACACTAGCAGAAAGTATTTAGAAGCATATTGTATTAGCTTTTCTAGAGCCGATGAAACAAATTACTGTAAAAGGCGTGGCTTGAACAGAAGAAATTCATTGTCTCTCAGCTGGGAGCCTGGAAGCCCGAGGTCAGGGCGTGGGCAGAGTCGGTTGCCTCTCTCCCAGCTTGCGTCTCCTCCCCGTGCCCTCCCATCATCCCTCTGTGCCCAGATGTCCCCTCCTTACAGGGACACCAAGCACGCTGGACTGGGCCCCGCCCCAGTGACCTCATACTATTTCAGCTAGCTCTGTAAAAGCCCTATCTCTAAGGTCACATTGTGAGGCTCCAGGGGAGTTAGGACTTCACATGAATTTGGAGGGGACACAATTCCACTCTTGACACTCACACACCAACAGTCGCTCTGGGCTGCAGCGTTAGAGGGAAGCACCCTGACTGAAACTACCCCACCCTGGCCAGGCACCATAGCAACCATTTGCGTGAGTTATTTTACGACAGGGGCTCCTGTTAAGGAACACGGAACTAATAAGCCACCGCTAACTGGAAGACTTCAGGAAAGGTCAAAAGGAGACACCACATGACTGACCACTTCCCAGAATTCTTGTCGCTGGCTTCCATCTTGGCTGAGCAACGCGTGCACCCCCAGGAAGGACTCTGGGTCAGAATAATTGGCCAAAGACCACCAAGGGGATGACAGAGGATGAGATGGCTGGATGGCATCACTAACTCAATGGACACGAGTTTGAGCAAACTCCGGGAGAGAGTGAAGGACAGGGAAGCCTGGCGTGCTGCAGTCCACAGGGTCACAAAAACATGACTGAATGATTGAACAGCAAGGAGCGTGGCAGAGTCCTCTGAGGCGGGCCGTTATGTATTATTGGAATGCTGCCGCTGCTGCTGCTAAGTCGCTTCAGTCGTGCCCAACTCTGTGCAACCGCACAGATGGCAGCCCACCAGGCTCCTTGGTCCCTGGGATTCTCCAGGCCAGAATACTGGAATGCGTCGCCATTTCCTTCTCCAATAATTAGAATAACAAAACAGAAACAATAAAAAATGAGTCAAAGGAACAGTTCCAGCATGGAGTCAGAGTCGGCTTCTTCTCTGTGCTTAACCTCTAAAGAACAGCCCACTAATAAAATGAGCATTTTCCGCGCCTTTTAAAAATAATATCATAGGTCACTGGGCTGAAAATTGAGAGAGGAACTCTGAAATTCTGCTGCTTCTACAGAGCAGCAAAAAATTGGCCCAAACAGTCACAGTCCATTTTATGAGACTCTGGAAATTAACCAGAGACTGGCAACAAGTCTGAACAAGACTCAACAACAAAGCGACAAGTCAGGAAGCACTGATCCCAAGGAGCAGGTGAATCTCAACGAGCGCAGTTGGAACCTGTGGGGCCCATGTGTGCTGGTCCTATCCCCTGCTTCCCAGCCCCGAAGGAGCCGGAAAACTAGAGAGACTGAAACACGAGCAGACCAGGGGCAGCCTGGGTACAAAACCAGAACTCTGGCCACAGCCTCTAGCGGCGGCCCAGGACCCTGACCCCCTCCCCACAATACACGGCCCAGGAAACAGCCTGCTCTAAGTCAGACTTGCAAGGAATGGGATTGTTTTCATTCTAGGAATCCAAACAATTACTTCCATAACAATCTGCCTCAAATGGCCAGGACCGGATGAATAACTGACAGCTTCCCTAAATTTTGTCCCCACGTCCAGTTCAGGACCAATCAGAGAAAGCCAAATACACTCATCACGTGGGCCACCCAAGGCCCACGGCCCCAGCAGACACTCTGGAGGCTTCCTGTCTCCCAGCAGAAAGCCCTCTTTCCTCTGCCTGCCTTTGTGTGTGTGTTTGTGAATGCTCATGTGGGCACACTCGGTCATGTCCAACTCTTTGCGACCCTACGGACTGCAGCCCACCAGGCTCCTCTGTCCATGGAATTTTCCAGGCAAGAATACTGGAGCAAGCTGCCATTACCATATCCAGGGGATCTTCCTGACCCAGGGATTGAACCTGTGTCTCCTGCATTGGCAGGCAGGTTCTTTGCCAGCTGAGCCACCTGGGAAGCTCTGCCTGCCTTTGAGTCTTTGCAAACACAAGTAATGGCGGCTGGCCCTCTTTCTACAGCCAGCTCTGAGTAGATACGTTTTTGGTTTTTTTTTAGGGATGTTTAAAACATAACGTGCACTTAAGGACTTGCCTTGAGATCCAGCGGTTAGGACTCCACGTTTCCATGGGGTGCAGGTTTGATTCCTGGTTGGGGACTGAGATCCCACAAGCCTCTCAGAATGGGCGAAAAAAACACAGACCCTTACACTTATTAATAATTACACTACCTATGCCTAAATAGAGCTGAATATAATTAATACTATGGAATGGACATATGCGTATGCGTGTCTGTTATTGTCTGTCTATACTCTCTACTTACTGTATGCTTTAATGGAGGCTTTGCTCTTCTCATTGGTTGGTCTTTCTTGATTTCCGTAAAAATAACAGCCCATGTTCCCGGCAGGGGAAGAACAGATCTTCATAAAGAATTATCCTCTTTTGACTTGTCTGGTAACTAACTCCCTGAAAGACAAGTTCAAATGATTTATCCTTATTTCCAGACTTGCACCCTGGCCCCGGGGCTTAAGCCACCATGTAGGGGGCATTTGTCAAAAATATTCACAGACAAATTGTTGCTGCCTAAGGCAATGGCACCCCACTCCAGTACTCTTGCCTGGAAAATCCCATGGACGGAGCGGGTCAGGGTCCTGGGCCGCCGCTAGAGGCTGTGGCCAGAGTTCTGGTTTTGTACCCAGGCTGCCCCTGGTCTGCTCGTGTTTCAGTCTCTCTAGTTTTCCGGCTCCTGCGGGGCTGGGAAGCAGGGGATAGGACCAGCACACATGGGCCCCACAGGTTCCAACTGCGCTCGTTGAGATTCACCTGCTCCTTGGGATCAGTGCTTCCTGACTTGTCACTTTGTTGTTGAGTCTTGTTCAGACTTGTTGCCAGTCTCTGGTAGGCTGGTAGGCGGCAGACCATGGGATAGGGAAGAGTCGGACACGACTGAGCGACTTCATTTTCACTTTTCGCTTTCATGCATTGGAGAAGGAAATGGCAACCCACTCCAGTGTTCTTGCTTGGAGAATCCCAGGGACAGGGGAGCCTGGTGGGCTGCTGTCTATGGGATTGCACAGAGTCGAACACAACTGAAGCAACTTAGCAGCAGCAGCAGCAGCAGCAGAAAGGCAATAGTTAACACCTGGGGCAAAGGATATGTGTGCTAAATCATTTCAGTCATGCCTGACTCTGTGGGACCCTATGCACTATAGCCTGTCAGGCTCCTCTGTCCATTGGTTTCTCCAGGCAAGAATACTGTAGTGGGTTGCCATGCCCTCCTCCAGGGGATCTTCCTGACCCAGGGATCAAACCCAAATCTCTCTGCTGCATTGGCAGGCACGTTCTTTACCGCCGGCACCACCAACCAAAAAGCTTTCTTCCTTTTCTTGGAGAATGGTATTAGAAATCAACATCTGGGTGCTGGGCATGCCTGTCGCTACTGGGGTTTGGACCTGGCTGGAGAAGTTATAGGTGCAGCCCACTGGATACCGGATAGGTTTGCTGGTTTCTCCTTGTCAGAACGGGTCTGCGGTCACAGAGCTAGCAGAAAGCTGTCCTCCAGAGGTCCGGCTGAGAATAGGTAGCCATCAGCTACGAATGGCCAGGCACACAGACACACAGAGCGAGTGGGGCTAGCGGGAATCCTCCAGGGTGCAGGTGGACCCAGGTAAGACGTGGTGAGGGACCAGAAGGTGAGAAGAAGGAATCAGCATGCTGGTGGGCCAGGAGGCATGGAGAGCGTGGCGTCTGTACCAGGGAGACCACAGGGAAACTGTCACCAGGCCAAGCTGCAAGGCTGCTGAGCAGCCCTGTGTTCTCCGTACATGCTGGGGGCAGAGCGCCACCATCAGAAAGCTGCGCAGGCAGGCGAGCTCCTCTTCATGTGTCCCTGTAGCACCCTCTACTGGGGACTTAACACTGTGTTCACTGGTAAAGGCAAAAGGCTTCAAGAATTCTTCCACCACTGCAGAGCCGGTACTGAAGGGTGAATTTGGAGCTGGGAGGGGATAGATTGATCACCGGCACCAATCAGGACAGCTCCCTAAGTATTCCTGCCTATTAATCCTAACATGGGCATCAACTGCCCATCAGTTTCAATTCACTGGTTTTGTTCACATCAGGGTCATATTTTCCTGTTTCTCCACACCCCTGGTAATTTTTGCTCGGAAGCCTGATACTGTGAGTTTCAAGCTGTCATGTGGTAGATACTCTGTAGTCCTAGAAATATCCTTAGCTTTGTTCCATGATGCACTTATACCCCATGTGGGAAACAGACAGATTCTCCTGGGTCTTGCTTTTAAGACTTGTTAGACTGGATCACAGGAGAAGGCAATGGCACCCCACTCCAGTACTCTTGCCTGGAAAATCCTATGGACGGAGGAGCCTGGTAGGCTGCGGTCCATGGGGTTGCTAAGAGTTGAACACGACTAAGCGACTTCCCTTCCACTTTTCGCTTTCATACATTGGAGAAGGAAATGGCAACCCACTCCAGTGTTCTTGCCTGGAGAATCCCAGGGACAGGGGAGCCTGGTGGGCTGCCGTCTATGGGGTTGCACAGTGTCGGACACGACTGAAGCGACTTAGCAGCAGTAGACTGGATCAGGGGGCTTTCCCAGGTGGTGCCAGCGGTAAAGAATCCACCTGCCAATGCAGGAGATACAAGAGACGCAGGTTCAATTCCTAGGTTGGGAAGATCGCCTGGAGAAGGCAATCTCCAGTAGTCTCGCCTGGAGAATCCTGTGGACAGAGGAGCCTGGCAGGCTATGGTCCATAGGGTCGCAAAGAGTCGGACATGACTGAAGCGACTTAGCATGCAGACTGGACCAGAGCCACGCTCAGATCAGGGTAATTATTTCTGTTACCGAGCTAACCCCCCAGTGTACTCTACCCAGTGTCCCAGGAGTCACAACGTCTTGGCTGGTGGTAACTGGCGATTCCCAGGTTGATGTGAGCTCCAGGCACCATTCCCCCTTTGGCTGGTTCAGCTTTGGGGGCTCCCCACTCCCCACACCCGTGTGCTGGTCGACGCTCTGCAGAACGCTCTGTAGGTCTCCAAGCCTTCCTCTGCGCTCTCGCCTCCCCAGGGCTCTGTCCTGAGAACTCCGGTCTCCCTGGACTCTCAGCTCCGTCTCTTAGCTCGGGTCCATCGGGCTCTGCTTCAGCCTTCCTCTCTGTGCTGCAAGTGGGAGCCTTCCAGGCAGAGAGCCGGGGCCGTGGTGGGGTCCCCTCTCTTGTCACCCACCTCTCAGAGGCTGCTGTCCCCGTTGTCTGGCACGCAGTGTCTTGAAAGCTATCTTTCGTATTGCATATATTTCGTCTGGTTTTCTCTGTTGGTGTTCCAGGTGGCTGTGTAAATCTGGTCCCTGCGACTGCATTGTGGTTGGTCGGAGTCTCCTAAGAAGCCCAGCAAACACCCAAGTGGAGATACTGAGGCCATAGTTAGACGTATGTATTTGGAGTTGAAGGAAGATGTTCAAGGTGGAAGAATAAATTTGGGAGTCTTTTAGAAATAGATGGTATTTAGATCCGTGAGAGGACTTCCCAGGTGGCTGCAGTGGTCAAGAGCAAGCCTGTCAATGAAGGAGATGTAAGAGACGCGAGTTCAATCCCTGGATCAGGAAGATCCCCTGGAGGAGCGAATGGCAATCCACTCCGGTATTCTTGCCTGGAGAATCCCATGGACAGAGGAGCCTGGCGGGCTACAGTCCCGAGGGCCGCAGAGTTGGACAGGACTGAAGCGACTTAGCATCTTGCATGCAGATCTGTGAGAGCAACTGAGATCACCAAGGACTGAGTGCAGATCCACAAGGGATTAAGGACCAAGCCTTGGGGCACTTCAAAGTTTAGAAGGCGGTAAGATGAAGAAGGTCCAGGAAAGGAGGCTGAGAAGGAGTGACCAGTGAAATGGGAGAAGAAACAAGAGGCTACGACGCCTTGAAAGCTTCACAGAGGTGAGAAAACTGCATTGGAAGTCTCTGATTGGTCAAGTTAGGTGATGTGATAATTGACCGCAGTGAAATCATTGGTGTCCCTGCAGGAACTATTTCAGAGGAGTGGTGGAGAGGCAAGCCTGCCTTGTGTGGCTTCAAGAGAAAACAGGGGTAAGGAGTTGGAGACAGTCAAGTTAGAAAAAGCTTCAGAGGAATTTTCTATAAAGGATAGTGGAGGTCTAGGGTAACCAAACGGAGACTTAGGGGGTTTTCTAGTGAGGGTTTGTTAAGGGCGGGAGGTTTTGCAGTTTATTTGTAGGCTATCAGTAGGAATTGTCCCATTAGAGAGGGAAACACTGCGAGTGCCAGAGAGAAGCAGAGGGTCGTTGCTTATGGGATGTCCTTAACAGGAGAAGGTGAGGCTTTGGACAGAAGCGTGGCCAGCCCACTGCAGTGCTGGGGAAGGCAGGGCATGTGGCCCGCACAGGTGGACCTGTGTGGGGCATGTGAATGTTCCCTGCGTGTGTCGGTGACCAGGAAGCCAGTCATCGGCTGAGTGTGAGGAGGGGGTTTGGGGAGCGCAGGGAGGAGCAGGGCTGAAGAATTCAAGGGCACCCGAGACAGGGCTGGTCCCCTGACCATGGCCCTGGAAGGCACAAAGGGCCCTTTGTGGGGTCAGGGGTTCGTAGGACTGGACACCTGGCCCTTCGTGGGGTCAGGGGTTCATAGGGCTGGACACGTGGCCCTTCATGGGGTCAGGGGTTCGTAGGGCTGGACACGTGGCCCTTCATGGGATCCGGGGTTCATAAGACTGGACACGTGGCCCTTCGTGGGGCCAGGGGTTCATAGGACTGGACACGTGGCCCTTCGTGGGGTCAGGGGTTTGTAGGACATGTGGTGGACATGTAGGACATGTAGGTCACCACTGGACATGTGGTGAGAAGTTTTGAGCAAGAGAATGCATTTCTTCTCTAAGGCCAGGGCTCAAGGAACTGAGTCTTTTGGCTCCTCACCTTCCTGAAATGAACCCCAACACCGGGGGCCGGGCTTCCCAACAGCCGCACTCACGCACCTGCCCCTGCCTCTGCCAGGGGCACTGAAAGCAGGGAGTTTCTTGATCTTCGCTGCTTGCAGGGTCTCTGCAAGCGTCCCCCATTTCTTCCTCAGAAGCAGGACAGGCAAGAGTGGATGGAGGCCAAGGGTTGGGTAGGTTTGCAGACCCAGGAGAGGGCACAGTGCCCATGCCAGGAGGAGGAAACCATGGGAGCAGGCATATGGTGGGGGCAGTGCCCTTGGGCAGCAGGGCTCCTGTCCAGGGTCAAAGGTGGCTGCATGAAAGCTACGGAAGAGCAGGACTCCATGTGAGCAAAGTCACAATGGAAATTTTGCTTGGGAAATTGAGAGCCACTTTTTCACTTCATTTCGCATCACGTATGTCAAAGAAAAAACTGGCAGAAATCATTGCGCCAGGGAGGGCTATAAATCCACCATGAGAACCAAAGGCATCCCGCCTGGTTTTCCACCCACTGGTGATGGGCCGTGTGCAAGTCCCAGCGGCCCACATTCATGCAGGTTGGAGAGAGGAGTGTCAGCATTAACCAGGCACCAGAGGATGGAGGGAACCCCGGGGTGCTGCCCATGTGGGCCCAGAGAGACTGCGCTCATAACATGCAGGTATGGCTGTCCCGCAGGTGGAGCAGGCCCTGTGCCAGGCAGACCTCGCTGTCCCAACTCAACCTTCACAAGAGTCTGAGCCTCTCCAAGCCAAAGTTTGTTGTCTTTTCATCTGTGAATTGGTATTTATAATAGTAGCTGCCTTAAGTGAAAAGTGAAAGTGAAGTCGCTCAGTCGTGTTTAACTCTTTGGACCCCATGGACTGTAGCCTACCAGGCTCCTCCATCCATGGGATTTTCCAGGCAACAGTACTGAACTGGGTTACCATTTTCTCTTCCAAGGAATCTTCCTGACCCAGGGATTGAGCCCAGGTCTCCTGCAGTGCAAACAGGCGCTCTACCGTCTGAGCCACCGCCTTAGAGGACCGCTGGGGGAAACACGGAAAACATGAGTGCTCCGTAAGTGGGCAGCGGTGTCACGAACTACAAGAACTAGGGATGACAGAAGGAAAGGGACTGCTGTCCTGAAATTCTGTTTACTGCTAATGGAAAAGCAGTCTTGGGTTGCGCCAAAGACGCCTGGGGGCTTTGCAGGTGGCCCAGTGGTGAAGAATCTGCCTGCCAATGCAGGAGGGGCAAGTGTGATCCCTGGGTCGGGAAGGTCCCTTGAAGAAGGAAATGGCAACCCACTCCAGTATTCTTGCCTGGGAAATCCCATGGACAGAGGAGCCTGGGGGGCTATATGGTCCATGGGGCCACAAAGAGTCGGACACAAATGAGACAGCACACAACAGCAAAGATGTCTGGGAATTAATGTAACAGTTTGAGGCTTTAGGTCATAGTATCAGTGCCACAGTATGCCGCTGGGACACCGGAGCCAAAGCGCTTAATGAGGGTGGGCCATCCCCACAACGTGATGGCCGTGACGACCGTTGCTCTGGACAGATCAAAGTTTTCAACGGGGACGCCAACTCACAGATGCGCCATTTCTAGAGACCGACCCAGCAGTGTGAGAAAAGAAACAAACTCCCAGAAGCTGTGAATGTTGGATCGCCTTGGGTGAAAACAGTCAAAAGTTCCAGAGAAAATATTTTAAGCTTTCTGGATGTGTTGGAGGAATAGGAAAGTCAAGGACTAGCTGGGAAAGAGGGTGTAGTGTTAAGTAAACTCAGCTGCACAGACATACGGTCCGTTGGTGGAACTGGAGTCGGACCAGATATTAATCCTCAGTGAGGCTCAGCTCTGAAGAAGCCTCCCATGTACAGATGTGACTCAGGGCCGCCACAGACAGTTGCACAGGTGTGCACTGCACAACTCAGGGCCGCCATGAACACTGCACGTAATCGTACGTGGCAAAGCTTTGGCTGTGGTGCAGCTCTTTGATCTTACCAGGACAAATGTCTTTTGCCTTTCTGGGCAAAGTGACTGTGAATCTGAGAGCCTGCCAGGGCACAAACCCTGCACGTCTCCCCTGATCCTGACAGCGTGGCACCCCAGAACTCTTCCCCAAGGGTCCTCCCTGCAACAGATTCAAAATCTCCTTGTGGGGAATGTGGCAGGCAGACCCTAGAGTGCTGCAAGTTCATGACTTGTTTGAACTTGAGAATGGGTGGAGTTTGTGACTTGCTTAGAACCCCCAGGATAGAGGGAAGGGGTGGGGTGTTACCCCCACGACTCCAGTAGGATATGTGTCTAAGACTGTCTTGCTAGCACACACTGGAGCGTCTCCTTGCTGGCTTGTAAATAAGGAGCTGTATTCTGGAAGTTCAGCTAGTAAGGGACCCAGCAAGGACCTGAGGGGGGCCTCCAGTCGACAGCCAGCAAAATGCAGCATCTTCTGTCACTCAGCTGAAAGGAGATGAATTCTGCCAACAGTCTGGATGAGCCTGGACGTGGGTCCTTCCCCAGTTAGGCCTCCGGATGAGAAGGCAGCCCGGCTGACACCTGGGTTCCAGGCTCGTGAGATGCTGCAGCCTCAGAGGGCCCAGGGGGGTCATGCCTGGACTATGACCAGGTAAGAAACGCCTGTTGTTTTCATTGCTGAATCGCAGGTGCTTTGTTACATAGCATTAGATAGCTGATGCAAGGGGTCTGTGCAACACAGCTCAACTGGAATGAGAAAATAGGTGAAAGAGGGGAGAGGGTGGGATGGATTGGGAGCCTGGGATTGACACGCACACACCAGTATGTATAAAATAGGTAACTAATGAGAACTGATGCAGAGCACGGAGAACTCTGCGCAGTGCTGTGTGCTGGCCTAGATGGGAAGGAAATCCAAAACAGAGGGGATACGTGTACGTGCAGAGCTGATTCGCATTGCTCTACAGCAGAAACTAACACAACATTGTAAAGCAACTATCCCCCAATAAAAGCTAATTAAAAAAATAAAACAGGTGAAAGACACAGGAAGAAACTTTCAGCAGCTGGTGAACATGCTGGCTTTTTGTTCGATTGTCTGTTTATTTGGAGTGGTGTGGCAGTGAGGATGGAGCTGTGGTAGGTAAGGTCCCTGCAGGCCACTCTGGGACTCAGAACTGGGCCCGGAAGCCTGCAGGAGGGGGAGGGGAGCTGGCACCTGGCTTGCGGATGAGGGTGTTTGGCGCACTCTTGAACCATTAACTGGTGTGGAAAGGGCTGCTGGTGCCATTTTTACCTTTTGGACCCAGTTTGGTTTGGATTGCTTCTTGTTGTTTGGTTGCCATGTCGTGTCCGACTCTCTGTGACCCCATGGGCTGCAGCACACCAGGCTTTCCTGTACTTCATTAGCTCCCTGAGCTTACTCAAATTCATGTCCACCGAGTCAGCGACACCATCCAACCAACTCATCCTCTGTCCCCTTCTCCTCCTGCCTTCAGTCTTTCCCAGCATTAGGGTTTTTTCCAATGAGTCAGTTCTTCACATCAGGTGGCCAAATTATTGGAGATTCAGCTTCAGCATCAGTCCTTCCAAAGAATATTCAGAACTGATCTCCTTTAGGATGGACTGGTTGGATCTCCTTGCAGCCCAGGGACTCTCAAGGGCCTTCTCCAGCACCACAGCTCACAAGCATCGGTTCTTCAGTGTGCAGCCTTCTTTGTGGTCCACGGCTCAGTGCCAGAGCTAGTTCTGTGTGAGACCAGGGGTAGGTGGTGGGAAGGCGGGTGGGGGATCTTGCTGCTTGCACACAGTGGACTGCTCCATCCTTCCCACCCATCTCTCCCCGCCCCCAAGCTCACACACACACACACACACACACACACACGCTTGTCCAGCCTCTTCCCTGCTTCAGGTGTGCAGTGCACCTGCAACCAGAGAGGCCCCCCTGCCACTCACCCCAGGAGAGCCTCAAGAGACGCGACAACAAAGTGTCACGTGGTGCCCTAGGTGGGATCTTGACTGTAAGAGGACTTAGAGGGAAACCAAGGAGATGCGAATAAAGTATAAACTTCAGTTAATAATGGTTTGTATCCATCCTGGCTGTGAGGTCTGTGTTCTTCAAGTTGTGGCCGTATGTTTGGAGCCTGGAGCTGTCCTGGAGCTGTGGAGGCCTGGGGCCCTGGTGTGCCTCCTCATCCCTCCCGAGGAGCCCAGGGTGGCTTCCGGGGACCCCGGCTGCCGGGCCATCACGGGCTGAGCTCCAAGCGCAGCTCCAAGGGAACTCATAGAACAAAGATTCCATCACGCATGGACTGGGTCTCAGCGGCCATGAGGTGAGCTAGCGTGATGTGACGTCCCACGCAGTGGGCTGGACTTTCCCAGGAAAGAGGGGCATGTTTGCAAAACCTCTCCATCAGTTTTCTCAGCGTCTCTCTCAGACCTTTGATATTTAAGTCGTCCTCTTGAACCGCCTCCACACTCATTTTTGCATAGTTTGTAAATTGCTGTGTCAGATATTTCCATTTGACAACCTACAGGGACGATGACTCACAAAGAATGGTGGGAGAGGGCCAGCCACTGTTTCTGTCTTTTTCTAAATAAATGTTTTTACTTCAAGATAGATTTAAATTTACGGAACAGCTACAAAGAGAATGCAGTTCCCACACAGCCCCTACCATCGGTACTAGTTTTAACACCTTACATCAGTATGGCACCTTTGTTAGAATCAATGAGCCAGTATGGATACACATCATTATTAACTAACATTTACACTTTATCCGGATTTCCTTGGTTTTTGTCTAAGTTCATTTGTATAATTTTTTTTAGATTCCATATATAATAAGGGTGTGCGTGTGTGTGTGTGTGTGTTAGTCTCTCAGTCGTGTCCGACTCTTTGTGACCCCATGGACTATACAGTCCATGGAATTCTCCAGGTCAGAATACTGGAGTGAGCAGCCTTTCCTTTTTCCAGGGGACCTTCCCAGCCCAGGAAACGCACCCAGGTTTCCCGCCTTGCAGGTGGATTCTTTACCAGCTGAGCCACCAAGGAAGCCCTTTGGAAAGTGTGTGCACACTCAGATTGGGCAAGCAGAGTGCTATTGTGGCATGTAATCTATAAATGGGCAAAGCACCTGGGTGGTGATTTGCTCCGCAAGACTCCTGTGAGCAGTATCCGCACAAGAGGCTGGCCCCGAGGGAACGAGACACGGACTCGCCAACGACAGCACACGTGAATGGAGACTGCATAGATGCTGGCGAGCGGGCGATGCAAATGTTCAGGACAGATCTAGCAATATTCACAGAAAGCTTGCCTCCTCTTGCCCCACAAATTCTGTTTTTAAACATTTGTTTTAAGGAATAGAATAGGGACATGCCCA
The DNA here is from genome assembly GCF_042477335.2 of Ovis canadensis. Lineage (NCBI taxonomy): Eukaryota > Metazoa > Chordata > Mammalia > Artiodactyla > Bovidae > Ovis > Ovis canadensis. Next base: position 3,994,743 of record NC_091245.1, read on the forward strand.
TCAGAACACTGTTGATAAATATCTATAAACAAAACAGACAACATCCCTGCCTGTAGAAACTTATAACTGTGTAGTCATTTTGTTAAACTACATCTTAATAATTGAAGACTTCGTTTACAAAACTGTACAGGCCCATTTTATTTTGGTTTATCTATCATCCATGTACTCAGTCACATCCGACTCTTTGTGGCCCCGTGAACTATAGCCCTCCAGGCTCCTCCGCCCACGGGATTCTCCAGGCAAGAATACTGGAGTGGGGTGCCGTTTCCTTCTCCAGGGCATCCTTGGGCATCAGGGATTGAACCTGTGTCTCCTGCCTCCTGCATTGGCGGGTGGGTTCCTCACCACTACTGCCATCCAGGTATCTACGTACAAATTGAAGTTTAGAAGATTATATGCCAAACCTGTGTTAAAATTACCTGAATGGTAAGAATAAAAACTATTTTTCTTTTGTTTACCTGTATTTTCTACAATGTGCAGATTACTTCCATAGTAAAAGTGATTTATTACTGGCACGACAATGCGAAATAGAGGGATATTGCTAAACTGTTAAACGCCTAACAGTGCAGGACTGGCTGATGAGGTTGCGATTCACTGTTACTAATTCAGTTCAGTTCAGTTGCTCAGTCGTGTCCAACTCTTTGCAACCCCATGGGCTGCAGCACGCCAGGCCTCCCTGTCCCTCACAACTCCCGGAGCGTGCTCAAACTCATCTCCATAGAGTCGGTGATGCCATCCAGCCATCTCATCCTCTGTCGTCCCCTTCTCCCACTCTCAAGGGTCTTTTCCAACACCATAATTTGATTCTTCAGTGCTCAGCTTTCTTTATAGTCCAACTCTCACATCCATACATGGCTACTGGAAAAACCATAGCCTTGACTAGATGGACCTTTGTTGGCAAAGTAGTGTCTCTGCTTTTTAATATGCTGTCTAGGTTGGTCATAGCTTTCCTTCCAAGGAGCAAGTGTCTTTTAGTTTCATGGCTGCAGTCACCATCTGCAGTGATTTTGGAGCCTAAAAAAATAAAGTCTGTCACTGTTTCCACTGTTTCCCCATCTATTTGCCATGAAATGATGGGACCAGATGCCATGATCTTCGTTTTCTGAATGTTGAGCTCTAAGCCAACCTTTTCACTCTCCTCTTTCACTTTCATCAAGAGGCTCTTTCATCGAGTTCTTCTCTTTCTGCCATAAGGGTGGTATCTGTTACTAATTACTGTTACTGATTCAGTTCAGTTCAGTTCAGGTCAGTCACTCAGTCGTGTCCAACTCTTTTTGACTCCATGAACCACAGCACGCCAGGCCTCCCTGTCCATCACCAACTCCCGGAGTCCACCCAAACCCATGTCCATTGTGTCGATGATGTTACTAATTACAGTGAGTCAATTGGATATGGATATTTCGAATGCCAACAATTTGCTGGGCACTGTTTTAAATACTAGGAAGTTCTTTAGCTTTTCTTTGCTGTACATGCGACTGAGCCTTTAGTTAAAAAAGAAAGGGGTTGCAATGAGAAAGAAAATGTAAGGAGGGGTCCTGGGCAGGCGCTCTGACTCAGAGGACGGGTCGCTTCCTGACTTGTCCCCACTCTCCCCCGCCACACGGCTTCCGACTCGCTAGCGCCTCCAGCGGTAAGCTGAACACTCGCGGCAGCGTTTCTTCCCTTTGTTAAACCAGGCAAGCCAGCCAGGCATGGTCTCAACTGCAACCGTTTTCTTTCCAGTCCCTGGCTCTCCAGCGAGCCACGTCAGAACCCAGCCAGTGGCAGCTAGGTGTCCTCCAGGCTGATGAATGGGCTGGAAAGACTCTCAGGTACAGGCTGCCATTAGGTGGGTGCTGATCCAGCCTGTCTCTCCTGATCTGTTAAGTCATTTTCAGGCTGTGCGTGACCTTCTGCAGGGGCCAGGACTTGAAAACTAGAACACAGTTATCTTCTTAAAAGCACAAGGAAGGAAACAATGGATTATGAAAGTCCTCCATCCAAACCCACTAGAAATTCACTGTTTTATTGGTACCAGTTTTGGGGGGTGGGGAATTGCTTTAATTGAAAATTGGAGATTGAGAAGAAGGGTGATGGAAAGAACCTGGGTTTGGATGAGGGGCTGGGGGGCCTAATAGGATGTGGGGGCTGAGTGAGGCAGCAAGGGGTAGGGGGCTGTGGGAGGGGGTCTGCCTGGCCCCTGACTCCCGGGCTATACAATCATTCCTCCCTTGGACATGCCGCCTTATGTTCCCAAAGTTTAAGGATAGCTTGCTCTGGTTGAGGGGCCGAGCAGTCATCCTTCCTGGGGGTACAGACGGCTGAGAGGCAGGGAGACTTACAAAGAGGTGGCGTGGAAGAACCAAGAGGCCTCCCAGTCTCTTCCTCCGGGCAAGACGTAGAGCCTTCCTCCGACCTGCTGGGCCATGGAGAGCCAGGGCACCTCGCGGAGCTGCAGAGGCCTGGATGGGGCTCCCCAACTTTGTTCTCCACCCCGTGGCTTCCCGAAAGGCTCAGTCATGAGGCTGCTGTGTGTGTGTGTGTGTGTGTGTGGGGCGCCCCCAGGGGCAGAGGTAGCCCAGCAGGGCTTGGGGATGTAGGGGTATGAGTCCTGTAGAAGGGAGCCCACCTGGAGACGCACATACCCAGTAGTGACCCACGCTTCCTTGCCCTCACCCTCCTGGAGCCCCCATCTCCTGACTGGTCTCCCTTCTCCTGAACCAAGGGAGGCGGCACAGGTGATAGAACCGGGGGTCTGGGAGCCAGAAGGCCCCCGGCTTCAGACCCCAGGTCCAGCACCCACGCTCAGGGCAGCTGCCCACGTGCTGGCATCTCCTTGTGCCTCAGTCCCCTTATCTGCAAACTGGACCCCACCTCCGGGGCTGATGAGGCTAGGAGAGCAGAAATGAGTCGAGCGAGCATCCCTAACAGCGGCTGGACACAATCTCAGTGCTTCCCTGGGCCTGGCCTGCTGCGGGTGGCTGGCCGGCATCTCTCACCCTCACCCTCAGGAAGCAGGCCCAGGCTGCCCTTGCCCCCCCTCCTTCCCTCGCCTCACAGCAGGCTGATTCTGCTGGCCTCTCTTTAATATTCTCTAACAGTCTTCCTCTTCTCCCTGCTCTCTGATGGTTGACCCAGTTAACTCAAGAAAAATATCTGTGCTTTTCCCTCCTCTCTCCTTAGCCCTTCATTTCTCTGTTCTGTTTCTGGCCCCACTCCACAAAAAAAAAAAAAAAAAAAAAAATGATGGTGCAGGAACACTGGCAACAGGCAAGAAGGGAACTATCTATTTTTCAAAAGATGAGACAAGATGAAAAGTCTATGTTGCCAAGCCGCCAATGCCCTTGAACGCAGCAGCTCCGGGGACCTCTTAGGAATCCCACCAAGACCCTGCCCTGCCCCTGCAGCCCTGCTCTCCCCCGGCACGAATGTGCAATGCATCTTAAAGGAGGTTTTTACTCGACCTTGAGATGTTTCTGTAGCAATTGCCTTGCTACAACGCTGTTTCCTACGAATGTTCATGGTGAATTACAGCCCTTTCTTTCCATCACAGCTTAAACTGGTTGCTGTGGTCGGCTGGGAAAGCTGACCACCACCTGAGTGGCAGTTCAGTGGTTGGGGAAGGTGGGCTCTTGTGGGTGCTGGGCTGTGTGTGCCTTGCTGCAATTCATGTGTGAAGTCTTGGTCCCCAACTGTTCAGAATGTGGCTAAATTTGGAGATGGGGTCTTGAAGGAGGTGATAAGGTGAGGTGTGTCCTAACTCCACACAACTGGTGTCATAAGGAGAGGAGATTAGGACACAGTTATGCACAGAGGAATGGCCACGTGAAGATGACCATCTACAAGCCACGGAGGGTGGCTTCACGAGAAACCAACCCCATGACGCCTTGATCTTGGATTTCCTGCTTCCAGGACTGGGAGAAAATGCCCTTGTGCCGTTTAAGCTGCCCAGGCTGTGGTGCTGTGCTATGGGAGCCCCAGCAGACTAACATAGCTCTGCTCTACACCGAGTGTGGTGGACCCCAGCAGTGGGGGGCAGTCCCTAATGTCACCCCTTGAACTGTCATCGTCATCATGATGCTTGTCCCTTCCACACACCTCCCGCCCTCCGTGCATTGGGGCTGGGGCCACCCGAGAGACAGAAATAGACACCCAGGACCGGCATTCACGCACACCCACAGCCCTTGGCGCCCAGATCCTTCATGAGGGTGCAGCACCATGGCCAAGTTAAAGAGCACGTAGAAGGCGTAGGACACGGGGCCGAGGGCTGTCTATGCGACTCCCCAGAGTACCTACAGCCGTCCCTTTGCAGGTGAGGAAACCGAGGCCCAGCGGGGCTGAGCACTCTGCCTCACCAGTTTTACTGCACAGCTGGGATTCAATCCGATCGCAGGCAGTTTGGTGCCATCATCTCTATGCTGTGTGTGCTAAGTCACTTCACTCGCATCTGATTGTGCAACCCTATGGACTGTAGCCCGCCTGGCTCCTCGCTCCCTGGGATTCTCCAGGTGAGGACTGGAGCAGGTTGCCATTTCCTCCTCCAGGGGATCTTCCCAACCCAGTAATCCAACCCACATCCTGCACTGGCAGGTGGGTTCTTTACCATTAGCGCCACCTAGGAAGCTGTTTATTTTTTCAACATGGACTCTTTCTAGCAAGGAGAGGGTGCCAGGATGAGAGTCTGAGTAGCCTCCTGGTGTGACCTTGGGCAGCCTGGGTGGACACTGGGATGCAGCTGCCTTTGTGATGATGGTCTGCACTGACCTGCAGGGACATCCCCCCACCTGCCTCCTGCCCCCATTCAGAGAACAGTCAGGGAGCAAACTGTCTGGCCTCCTGCAAGTTTGTGTGTCTGTTGGGAAGGGGATTCATCTGAGGGGTGGCCATCCACAGCCCAGGGATTGTGGCTAGGGTGGGTGAGTGGGGAATGCTTTTAAGGTTGTACAGCAAACTGTTCCTTAGGTTGCCATCAACCTGTTGTCCCTTCTCCCTGTTTCACCTTTAGAGACCCGAGTAAAGATGGGCAGGGAAGCCACCAGGGAACTTGGCTCAAGTGGTAAAGAATCTGCCTGCGATGCAGGAGACCCGGGTCGATCCCTGGATCAGGAAGATCCCCTGGAGAAGGGAATGGCTACCCACTCCAGTACCCAACAAACCTGTTACTTTGAGGTTTTTTGGACATCATCACATGATCCTCATATAATGGGCTTCCCAGGTGGCTCAGGGGTAAAGAATCTGGTAAAGAATCCACCCACTAGTGCAGGAGATGCAGGAGAGCTGGGTTCTTGCCCAACCCCTGGATGGGCAATATCTCCTGGAGAAGGAAATGGCAACCCACTCCAGTCTTCTTGCCTGGAGAATCCCAGGGACAGAGGAGCCTGGTGGGCTACAGTGCATGGGGTTGCAAAGAGTCCGACACGACTGATGCAAAAGACAGGCAACCTCCCCGCCCTCTCAGCATGGTCCCATGAAGAAGAAACCAAAGTTAGATTCAAGTGCACCTCCAAAAATAGCCTTGAAAAGTACCACAGATCTCTCCTAAAGTTATTCTGCCAGGAACCAAAGAGCAGTTATGCTCATAAAAGAGACAAAAGTGGCTTAAAACATCTTTCCTCTCTCAAAGGCCCCCAGCCACAACCTGCACCTCCCTCCACAAACACGTGGGTCCTCCGGCGAGGAGCCTGCTCTCTGGTGTAAGCAGTCCTTGGGATGTGGCTGATGACTGACAAGGGATAACCTTTTCCGAGCACAGAAACTGATCAGAGAGTGAAGAAGCTGCTCAGAGCCACACAGCTTGGACAGAGGTCCAAGCAGACCCCAGCAAGCTGGAGTTTGGCCCTGGGACCCCCGTACCACGGCTCTGAACAGACTTCCACCCCGGCGCCTGCGACCTGGGGCTCTTCTTACAAGAAGAGAAGACACAAAGACATACAGAGAAGGTGGTGGAACTGGTGGGCCAAGCTGGGGAACACTGAGGGATGCCCAGGATGACCAGAGGCCAGAAGGAGGCTCCCCTGGAGCCCTCAGCGAGACTGTGGCCCTGGCAAGACCTTGATCCTGGGATCTCTAGCCTCCAGAAAACTGTGAGGGAACACATTCTGTGTTAAGCCACCTGGCTCATGGGAATTTACTAAAGGCAGGACTAGGAAATGACAGTTGTCCCTCAGTGACCACGAGGGATGGGGTTCAGGACCCCTGCACACCCCAAGATCTGCAGAGGCTCATACCTGGTCCTCTGTATCCAAGGACGCAGAAGGGCCAGCCGTAATAAGAAAGTCATTTGTTTTTGCATACATGATTATTTTTTATAAGACAATCTCACACAAATAACACAAAAATTCCACTTTGGTTTTTCAGTTCTCACTAAGCATATTTGCTTGTGTTGGGTTCTTTGGCCTCGGCCCTGTGAATCGAAAACACAGATCAGTCCTGGGTGTTCATTGGAGGGTCTGATGTTGAAGCTGAAACTCCAGTACTTTGGCCACCTGGTGCAAAGAGCTGACTCACCTGAAAAGACCCTGATGCTGGGAAAGATTGAGGGCAAGAGGAGAAGGGGATGGTACAGGATGAGATGGTTGGATGGCATCACTGACTCAATGGACATGAGTTTGGGTAGACCCTGGGAGTTGGTGATGGACAGGGAGGCCTGGCGTGCTGCACCTCATGGGGTCGCAAAGAGTTGGGCATGACTGAGCGACTGAACTGAACTGAACTGACCATGAACCTGGACTAGACGGAAAGCCCCCTGGTGAGGGCAAAGTCTGGCCTCTATTCCAGTCAAGACCAGTGAGCTGATGAGGAAGAGAACCCTGAACGCTCTCTGGGTCCCCCTAAACCTTCACAACAGAGCTATGTTACCGGCAGGAAAGTTCTAGTCAGGTGCACATGGACCCAAATGTACTTACAAACATGCATTCCAAAGTCAAACCTAAATGTTTAGAAATTATCCACAGTAGCCAAGCTGTGTCCATCGAGAGATAAAGGGAGAAACACAGTGTGGTTTATCCACACAGCGGAATGTTACTCAGCCTTAAAGGGGAAGCAGTCCTGCTCTCTGTGGCAGCATGGATGAACCGTGAGGGCATTATGCTAAATGAGGTAAGCCAGCCACAGAAAGACAAACACTGCAGGACCCTGTTTCCTATGTTACTCAGTTACGAGAAGAATGAAATAATACCATCTGCAGCAACATGAATGGACCTGGAGATGATCATACTAAGTGAAATCAGAGACAGACAAACGCCATATAATATCACTTATGTGTGGAATCGGAAACAAATGATATAAATGAGCGAATTTACAAAACAGACTCGCAGACACAGAAAGCAATGTTTTGGTTACCAAAGGAGAAAGAGGGGGGAGGGATAAATGAAGAGTTTGGGGTTAGTGGATACAAACTACTATATATAAAGTAAGTTAACAAGATCCTACTACCTAGCACAGGGAACTATATTCAATATCTTGTAATAACCTATAATGGAAAAGAATCTGAAAATAATGTATATACATATTTATAATTGAATCACTTCGTTGTACACCAGAAACTAACACCACGGTGTAAATCAACTATGCTTCAATTAAAACAAATTAGTCTCTAAAGTCAAAACCCAATTTTTGATGCTTTAAGATATATTAGGGACTTCCCTGGCAGTCCAGTGGCTCAATGCAGGAGATGCTGTCAATGCAGGGGACACAGTTCAATCCCTGGTCAGGGAACTAAGATCCCACATGCCACATAGCACCACCAAGAGATAAAAAACTAAACAACAACAACAACAACAAAATCACATTTAATAAACCTGATAAATAATTATCAGTCACCCTTCCATTGTTGCTGTTCAGTCACTAAGTCGTGTCCAACTCTTCACGACCCCATGGACTGCAGCACACTAGGCTTCCCTGTCCTTTACTGTCTCCTGGAATTTGCTCAGATTCCTGTCCATTGAGTTGGTGGTGATGTTATCTAACCATCCCATCCTCTGCTGCCCTCTTCCATTAGCTAGGATAATTTTAAAGTAATGACTGTGTTTAGCGTTCACACCGTCTGTGCTTTGCAGGGGTGGTTCCTGAGGATGCTTCTCCGTGCCCCTTCATCACCAGAAGCGGGGCTGCCCTGGGCCCACTGATGGCTCTGGGACCCACTGGGGCTTTACCTTGAGGCCACACTTCACAGGGTCACTCCCAAGACAGGAGGTGGGTGGGTCAAGGCAGGCCTGCTCCTCAGGACTCCAAGGCACAGGTTTTGGTGTAGAGACCCCTGTGGCTTTGCCGACCCTTCTTAGATCACGTGGCATCTGGGACCTTCCCCAGCTCCTAGGTGCCGCCCTGACAGACAAATGCCTCATGGGGAATCAGGTCTGGGGTCTCAAGAAAACCAGGGCTAAGACATTCTGCTTAATCAACGCCTTACCCTTCAAGGAGGACCCCACCACCCTCCTCACTTTGTGGAGGAGGAGTTGGAGGCATGGAGCCCTAGGGTTAGTGGGGACAGTGAGGAGGCTGTCCTGAGGCTGAACTTGGCCTTCTCTGTCAGGGTTAATGTGATTATTTTTCACAGGCCATGATGACAGGAAATACACTTTCAAAGGTTTAAAAATAGATCCACAGTCGTTTTTCCAGAACACGTGACATTCTGACAACGAAATTAGGTGACAGCTTTCAGATTAGACCTTTCAGAGGAGAGTGCTTGGAAAACACATTCTTCTAATCGAGCCATCCTCTGACCTGTAGTGACCAGTCCCCGGCAGTCATTTTCTTCTAAGGGAAGATGGTCCTCAGGGGCTGCATAGGGCAACCTGAGGGACAAGCGGCCTGCCGTCCTGCAAAGGTTCCTTCCCTTGGTCAAAGCTGGAAAGTCTTATTAATCAGCTGGCTGTCAGTGGTGCGGACGTGAGTGGCCAATTAAGGATGAGCCAAGGCAGGAGAGGCCTTTCCACCAAGTGTGATCCTCTCCATACCCCTACCAGCCACCCCACACCCTCGCACCACCCCCACCCATCAGCCGCCCCACCCCAGACCTGACACCTCACCCCATCACCTGACACCTCCACCCCAGACCTCACACCTGACATCTCACACCTCACGCCATCACCTGACACCTCCACCCCAGACCTCACACCTGATCACCCCACACCTCACCCCATCACCTCACACCTTACATCTCACCCCATCACCTCACACCTCACACTCCAGACCTCACACCTCACCCCATCACCTGACACCTCCACCCCAGACCTCACACCTGACATCTCACACCTCACGCCATCACCTGACACCTCCACCCCAGACCTCACACCTGATCACCCCACACCTCACCCCATCACCTCACACCTTACATCTCACCCCATCACCTCACACCTCACACTCCAGACCTCACACCTCACCCCATCACCTCATACCCAATCACCTCACACCTCACATCCATCACTACCCACCCCAGACCTCACACCCCACCCCATCACCTCACACCCCAGATCTCAGACCTCATCTCACACCCCAGACCTCACACCTCACCCCATCACCTCACACCTCACACTCCAGACCTCACACCTCACCCCATCACCTCACACCCCAGACCTCACACCTCACCCCATCACCTCACACCCCAGACCTCACACCTCACCCCATCACCTGACACCTTACATCTCACCCCATCACCACACACCTCACACTCCAGACCTCACACCTCACCCCATCACCTCACACCCCAGACCTCACACCTTACCCCATCACCTCACACCTCACACCTGATCACCCCACACCTCACCCCATCACCTCACACCTTACATCTCACCCCATCACCACACACCTCACACTCCAGACCTCACACCTCACCCCATCACCTCACACCCCAGACCTCACACCTGACCCCATCACCTCACACCTCACACCCCAGATCCCACACCTCACCCCATCACCTCACACCTTACACCCCAGACCTCACACCTCACCTCGTCACCTCACACCTCAGACCTCACCCCATCACCTGACACCTCACACCCCAGATCTCACACCTCACCCCATCACCTCACACCCGATCACCTCACACCTCACGTCCATCACTACCCACCCCACATCTCACACCTCACCCCATCACCTCACACCCCAGACCTCACAGCTCACCCCACCCCACCCCTCACACCCCACACCCCTCCGGCCAGCAAAGCACGTGGGGAGAGGTGGGGCTTGTCCTTGAAGTCATCACAGCCCCAAAGCTGCCTCTGAAAGGCTCCCCAGGCAGAGGGGCTCCCTCCGGGAGGGCCGCCCGCTCTTCGGCGCCTCCCTCTGAGCCCGCCCTCTGCTCCGGTCCTTCCCTCCCCCGCCCCGCCTCTGGCTCCTTTGCTGGAGGCCGAGCATCACACCCCCACCCAGGCGACGGCGCCTCGTCTCCCCGCAGGGAGTCAAGGAGGGCCCCAGGGCTGGGAGTGTGGACTCAAGAGCCTGGAGGCCGTGGCAGTTCCTGGGCTGGAGGCACTGCGGCCGGCTGGGGCCGTGGGGACCCCGGAGGAGCAGGCTGAGCTCTGGGGACATCTGGGAGGGACGGTGCAGGGCACACCCTTTGGGTTTCCAGAACCTTCTAGAAGCCCGGTGGTAAGTGGGAGCCTGGGAAGCACGTGCTGCCGCAGCCTGAGGGGAGCAGAGGACGGCCGCTGTAAAGCCTGGGGGACAGAAGGGGCCTGGGGGCTGGCGAGCCTTCTTTGGGGAGGGGCCTCCGTGAACACCGAGCAGACCCGGCCCGGTCTGGGGTGGAGTCCCAGCTCACTGAGGTCCAGACAGTGTCTGGGGGCGAGCGGGGGTCACCAGGATGCGGGGCCTCGCCGTCACCCTCCCCCGCAGACGTCCCTGCGAGGGCCCCTCCTGTCAGAGAAAGTCCGGAGGGGCTGGAGTGTCTGCCCCCTCCACTCCCACTGGTCCACACCCAGAAAGAAGGACGCTGCCCGGATTCAAGGACGTCCTTTAATCGCAAATACGTCTCCACAGTCTGGCCACAGGCAGGAAGCGAGTGCGGTGGGGGTTATTGGGAGACAGCTCAGACCACCCCCAGCAAGACCAACAGCTGCGCCCGCACCCTCCCTGCCCCTGGGCTGCCTTCCCAGGCCAACGCCTGTGCTTCACCACTCTGGCTGGCATTCCAGGGTGAGCTCTTCTCAGTAGAAGAGAGGCTTGGGGGGGGTCCGCTCTGCCGTTGGGGCTCCAGAAGCCTTGGTCAGGCTGGGCCTCCATGCCCACCCTCCCACCCACTCTGCAGCTTCTGTGAGCAGGCAGCCCTCCCCCCGCGGCCTACACGATGCCCTCCGGGTGCTTGCTCCTCCAGACCACCAGCACCGTCACGAGCAGGGTCACCAGGATGGGGACCACGATGAAGGGGCAGAGGACGCTGCTGGGTGGGTCCTGCAAGGCCCTGCCCGAGACGGGGCAGTTTCTGAAGAAGCGCTGGTGGACGGCGAGGAAGAACTTGTCCACCTCCGCGTTTGGCCAGAAGCAGTCCAGTGTTTGCACCACGTGCCTGGTGCAGTTGGAGAGTTCCTTGTAGCTCCTGCAGGTGGAAAAGCAGGTGGTCAGGCCCTGGTGGGCAGAGGACCCAGGGGGGACTCGAGCTGGGGGCTCTCCACCCTACTCCCCACTGTGGTGAGCTCCGCCGAAGCCCAGGCCCCGAGGTGGTGACTGGTTCTAGAGACAAAGGTCCTGGAAGGCTCCTGGGTGTGTGTGTGGAGGGTGGTGGGAGTCGGGGAGGGAAGCGTGTGGCCAGACCCCAGGAGGCAAGCTGGAGCTAAGGGATTCTAGGAGCTACGATGTCACACCAAGGGCAGACTAGAAGGTGGACCAGCCAAGCATCTTCAGAAGGAAGTCTGGAAAAGTGAGCTTCAGCCCTTTGAGCCCCTTGCCGTCCCCATCACCCCGTGAAGACCACCCCAGCCTGGAAGCTCCCCAGCGGTCCACAGGACTTGTCGTGAGGTTTCCCACCCTACCTTCACCCCAACGCCTCATCTTCCCACCTCTCTGGAATTGTGCCATAGTGCTGTCACCCTTCACTCTGGTAGGTTATGCATTCTTTTTGCTTATTGAGTATAAACACCATAAGGATAGTGATGCTGTTTGTTCACCTCTGTAATCCCAGTGCCTAGAAGCGTCCCTGGTACACACCAAGAACCAATACATTTTGTTCTAATTATATGTAGGTCAGGAAGCAACAGTTAGAACTGGACATGGAACAGACTGGTTCCAAATAGGAAAAGGAGTACATCAAGGCTGGATATTGTCACCCTGCCTATTTAACTTATATGCAGAGTACATCATGAGAAATGCTAGGCTGGAAGAAGCACAAGCTGGAAACAAGATTGTCGGGAGAAATATCAATCACCTCAGATACGCAGATACCACCACCCTTATGGCAGAAAGTGAAGAGGAACTAAAGAGCCTCTTGATGAAAGTGAAAGAGGAGAGTGAAGAAGTTGGCTTAAAGCTCAACATTCAGAAAACTAAGATCATGGCATCCAGTCCCATCACTTCCTGGCAAATAGACGGGGTAACAGTGGAAACAGTGTCAGACTTTATTTTTTTGGGCTCCAAAATCACTGCAGATGGTGACTGCAGCCATGAAATTAAAAGACGCTTACTCCTTGGAAGAAAAGTTATGACCAACCTAGATAGTATATTCAAAAGCAGAGACATTATTTTGCCGACTAAGGTCCGTCTGGTCAAGGCTATGGTTTTCCAGTGGTCATGTATGGATGTAAGAGTTGGACTGTGAAGAAAGCTGAGCACCGAAGAACTGATGCTTTTGAACTGTGGTGTTGGAGAAGACTCTTGAGAGTCCCTTGGACTGCAAGGAGATCCAACCAGTCCATTCTGAAGGAGATCAGTCCTGGGATTTCTTTGGAGGGAATGATGCTAAAGCTGAAACTCCAGTACTCTGGCCATCTCATGCAAAGAGTTGACTCATTGGAAAAGACTCTGATGCTGGGAGGGATTGGGGGCAGGAGGAGAAGGGGACGACAGAGGATGAGATGGCTGGATGGCATCACTGACTTGATGGACGTGAGTCTGAGTGAACTCCGGGAGTTGGTGATGGACAGGGAGGCCTGGCGTGCTGCGATTCATGGGGTTGCAAAGAGTCAGACACGACTAAGAGACTGAACTGACTGACTGACTGATGCTAAAATATAAATAACATGAAATTTACCATTTCAACCGTTTTTAACTGCATAGTCCAATGGCATTAAGTATAGTGGCATTGTTGTGCAACCATCGCCACCATCCGTCTCCAGAACTATTTCATTCCCAAACAGAAAATCTGTCCCCATTAAACACACCTGTCTTCCCTCTAGTCTCTGGCAACTCCTGCCTTGTATCTCTGTGAAATCTGATGACTCCAGGTAGCTCACATAAGTGGGCTCATACACTCTTTGTCCTTTTGTGATTGGCTTATTTCACTGAACAGAATGTCCTTGAGGTTCATCCATGTTGTCGCATATGACAGGGTTCCCTTCCTTTTTAAGGCTGAATAATATACTGCTTGTACAGACTTCATTTTGCTTATCTGCTCATCGACGGGCATTTGGGTTGCTTCTGTGTTTTAACTGTTGTGACAAGTGCTGCTACTTTGAATATGGGCGTTCATGTAGCAGTTCATGTAGTTCAATTCTCTGTATTCAAGTCTCTGCTTTCAATTCTTTCAGCTGCATATTCAGAAGCCAGAAATTGCTGGATCATGTTATAAGTTTGTGTTTGATTTTTTGAGTCAATTTTTAAAAAATAAATGAAGATTCAATGTTGGGGAAATGAAAATGTTTCCAGAGGTATCACTTCTGCTTAGGATGGAAAAAGCAACACAGAGTGCTGATTCCTTTTGAACAACAACCAACAAAACTGAAGACACTACAAAGTCCTCGATGTTCTTGAGTCCATCAGAGAGCTGAGACTGCAAGTCAGCAATGTGACCTGAGCTTCAGAGGAGCAAGGCGGTGTGAGGAGGATGCAGCTGCTGTGCCAGCTGCATAATAATGAGCTGCCCAGGGTTCAGGGTGGGCTGGGGGGGTCAGTCCGGAATTCCTGGGGCCCCAGGTGCACTGGTGGTCCTGTGACTCTTTGCTCTTCCCCATGAGGCTCCAGGGGGAACACATAAGAAATGTTAGGGGCAGGCACGAACACCACACATTTCCCAAACCCTTCTCACATAAGCGCAACACCACTTTGGGCCCCTGAAGGATGAGAAAAGCTGATCCCAATGAACAGATTCTGCTGCTTTGAACATGGGAGTGCATTTACCTAGTCAAGTCTCTGTGGCTGCAGCTGAGCAGGACTGAAGCCCTCCCAGACCCTTAGCTCCAGGAAGCTAAGCCTTGAGCTGCTGAGAGAGGGATGGCACAGCCGTCAGCCCCAGGGCACAAGAAGACATACCATGGCTGGGAGAAGGGTAGGAAAAACTCTTTTCCCTTGGGAGGACAGTAGGAAATCATTCTGGACCTAGAAACCTGCATGATACCACACCTCTGGGGGAGGAGCAGGAATCTCCCACCCAAGCCCCCACAGATACAGGGCAGAGTCTGGCTGCCACAGGGAGGAGGTTGATGGTGTAGGGCTTTTCCAAGCTGAGATTGGACCAGGACAAGGGAATGTCTCTTCCTCTCTACCAAAATAAATCTGGCATAGACTAACAAGCAACAGTACTCTGCCACAGGGAGGGGTAGAGAGACTTACTCTGTGGCGCAGGTGTGCAGGGTGGGACACAGTCCACAGACAAAAATTCTCCAGCCCCGCCCTCAGCACAAGGCAATGGGGACCCTAAAGTTCTTCAGGTCTTTGAAGTCTATCATGCTCTGAAGGAAACCATAGCAACAACAAATCCCAGACCCAGCTCAACTCCTCACAAGATCAACTTAAATCCCATAATAACAGCCTGACACAAGAGGCTTACCTATTTCCACATGTAAATACTATTTGTCTCAATCTCTTCTCTTCTAAACATGCAAGTTCAGCATTCAATAAAACATTAGGACTTCTTGTCAAAAGATAAAACAATCAACAGACTCTGACTCAGAGATGACCCAGATATGGTACCTATCATACAGGGACTTAAAAATACTAATATGATATAGGATCTAGTTGAGAAAGTAGACAAGATGCACCAACAGAGAATTTCAGCAGAGATGGAACTGTAAGAAAGTCAAAGAGAAATGCGGGGGGAGGAAACACCACAGTATCAGAGAGTCCATCTTGATGAGGTCATCATCAGACTTGGCATCTGAGGAAAGGACTAGTGAACCTGAAGATGGGTGAATAGAAATTACCCAAGCTGAAACAAAAAGAAAAACATAGAGCATCTAACAGTTGTGATAAATTAAGAGCACTGTCAACGATGTCATCTCCAACTTGTAATTGGAATTCCAAAAGGAGAAGGAATGGGGCAGAAGAAACATTTAAGATATAATGGCTGAGAATTTTCCAAAAATAGTGAGATGAAAAACCATAAGCCCAAGAAGGCCAGAGACATCCCCCTCCCGCCCCCGCCACCAAGCAGAACAAAAAAGCAAAGTAACAGCAACAACAGCCACCTAGGTATTAAAGTCAATGGTGAAGAAAAAAAATCCAAGAAAAGAATCCTGGAGTCATTCAGGAAAAAAAAGAGACATCTACAGAGGAATGGGCGATGTGAACTACAGCAGACCTCTTACTGAGACTATGCAAGCCAGAAGACAATGGGTGGCAGTTTTCACGTACTAGGTGGGGATGAGGGGCGGGGTAGAGGGAAGGGCCGCAAACCCCTGTCTGCCCAGAATCCTTTACTCAGCAAAAATATTTGCAGTATGAGCTTTCAATAAAGACCTTTTCAGAAAAAAAGCTTATAGAGTTCATGGTCAGCAGACCTGTGCTACAAGAAATGTACAAAACGTGCTTTTCCTTATTTTAGGACAGGAAATGAGTACACAGAGCAGAAGCCATAAACCGACATTGAGGAGACACTCAGTCATGTATTGAACAGCCGAAGGGAAAAGGTTGGGGTCCTTCCAGCACCCAAGCACCCCTCTACCACTGCTTCTATCATACGGTCTCTCGATCGCTAGATCACTTTTTTTTTTTCTGCCCTGCTTGCCCTTTGGGCCATGACCCCACATGCACACAAGGCCTCCCTCAGTCCACAGGACCATCTAAATGGATGGAGTGGGCAGAAGTGGTGGAGGGTGTGCAGGAGCCATGCCCACAGGGGCGTGTGGTTTTTCTAAGAGAACAAGAACGCATGTTCCAAGTAGAAAATGGAAGTGGAAAAACCTACAGGAAGTCAGGACAGACTGGGTCTCATTGTGAAAAACTGAATTAGTACATGTCAGAAGCCTGGTACGAGGTAAGTGAAAGTGTGTCAGGGATCATTAAAAACCAAAGACCAGGCTTTTGAGCTTGTGGTTGGCCAACTACAGGGATTCATGTTACCACCTCTGGTTTGAATGGTTGTCTTCTTCCCCACCTCAGACCCATCAAATTGACGGGTAGTTTTAGGTGTGGTGCAGACACAGTGACACAGTCAGTCCTCAGTGTTGTCCCCTATGCTCTGCCTGAGGAATAGAGCTGGGATATCCCTTGAAGGAGGCATTGCCAGAATGAGAAGAACCCCTGACCCAGGAAACTGTGGCACCAGGGACCACAGACCGGGCACATGCTGAGGCTGAGCCAGTGGTGGGCCATCCTGGAGCCAAGCACTTTCTCCTTGAAATATCCTTCCAGTCTGCAAAGCCAACCCCTCCACCCCCGTCTAAAAATATCCCTCATGTGGAGTTGGCTGCCCACTTCATCCTGTTTATTTATACAGAAGTGACAGCTGAAACTCTCAATAAATATTGTGAGCTCTGTCAGCAAGGATGTGATACAAGAATTCCCTCCAGAGTACAGACATTCTTCTGTTCAAAAGAACATTGTACTGACTGAAGGGGCCAAAATAATCATGAGGAAATATTCTTGCTTTAACCCTCTATTTTCAGTTCTCATGTAATGGAATCATTTTCCTTTTTTGGCCAAGACACTCTATTCTGGGCCTCCATGTGAACTTGGCTTGGAATGTTCCTGAACAGTGTGGTGGGAGTTTCCAGTATGTCTGGGTCCCACCAAGTCCAGGCTCCTGGCACTGCACTTGACGATTATTTGCTTGTTGACAAGAAGGTGCCCGCTGCTGCCCACAGGGAACTTGTCTGCTCTGGGGACACCAACCAGCTTCAGGACTGACTGGTCCCAATTGTAGAGCATCTGAGTATGGGCCCTAGTGCCCTGCAAAACTGGGTTCAAATCCAGCTCCATCTGTTATGCTGAGTGATCCCGGGGCCTCATCTCTCCCATCCAAGCCTTATTGTTGTTGTTCAGTTGCTAAGTCATATCCGACTCTTTGTGACCCCATAGACTGCAGCACGCCAGGCTTCCCTGTCCATCACCAACTCCCAGAGCTTGCTCAAACTCATGTCTATTGAGTCGGTGATGCCATCCAACCATCTCATCCTCTGTCATCCCCTTCTCCTCCTGCCCTCAATCTTTCCCAGCATCAGGGTCTTTTCCAATGAGTCAGTTCTTCCCATCAGGAGGCCAAAGTATTGGAGCTTCAGCATCAGTCCTTCCAATGAATATTCAGGGTTGATTCCTTTAGGATTGAGTGGTTTCATCTCCTTGTAGTCCAAGGGACTCTCAAGAGTCTTCTCCAGCCTTGGTCATCCAAGCCTTGGTCTCCTTATAGTCAATGAAGAGACAGGTCCTGACCTGGCAGGGTTATTGGGCAGATCAAATTAAACAAGGTCAAGGACCTGGTGTACAGCAGGTGCCCAGTAAGTGGACGACTTCCAGACAACTGGTGTGTGGTCCCTGAAGGGTACATTTCTTGTTCTATAAACTCGGGTAAATGTTGACCAGGCAGTGTGTGTCTAAGTCTTCAGAATATCTGAGGAGGAACCATTAGTTTGGTTCCCTTTCTCTGGACCAGTATTGGACTCCATCTCCCCAGGACAGTTCACAGCCTGGTGGCTTCCAGCAGCTTTAAATACCTGATGGTTGTAGGGGAGGTGGCACCACCTGGCACCCTGGCAGCTGGGGCACATGAAGGAGACTGGGGCCCACTTGAGGCCAGCCTGGGGAGCCTGTCTAAATGTTAGACTGACATGCTGGTGTTCAGTCACCAAGCCCTGTCCGACTCTTGGAGACGCCATGGACTGCAGCACACCAGCCTTCCCTGTCCTTCACTCTCTCCCGGAACTTGCTCAGATTCATGTCTATCGAGTTGGTGATGCCATCCAACCGTCTCATCCTCTGTTGTCCTGGTCTCCTCTTGCTCAGTCTTTCCCAGCATCACGGTTTTTTTTTTTTTTCCCCCAGACTGATGTGGGGGTGGTTAGATAGATAGGGAGGTGTATGGGTGAGTCCAAGACACAAAGGGGGATACTCATTCAGCTTTTGGCTGAATAGTTCTAGAAATACAAATGGCTAACAAGCATCTGGGAAAAAAAATTGTTTAACCTCACTTTTAAGGAAGAAAGAAGCAAACATCCAAACAGAACTCATTTTCAGAATGAGGATGTGCAGTGCTGGTGAAGGTACAGTGAAATGAAGCAGGTGCTTGTAGCTTTACTAGTAGAAGATAAACTAGTCAAAGCTTCCTGAAAAGCTATTTGGCAACTATGTCTGGAGAACTTCGAAGTCATGGATACCCTTTGATTCAGGAATTCTATTCCTGGGAATTTTCCTAAATTAATAATATCAAATGTAGACCAAAGTCATGTAAGAAGATGTTCCCTACAGATTTTTAATTTCGAAAAAGAGCAAACAATAGGACAGTGACCAAAGTTGCTTACAAGAGCCTCTGCTAAGTAGCTATAAAAAGATATTCAGGAAGGAAATATTTCTGTTAAAATGTTAAACAGAAGAAGCTGTTGAGACCAAAGGATACAGACAGTGTGGTTTCAGCATAAAGTGGTCCATGCAGGAGGGGAAGACCCCAGGACGTTAGGAGGCCGTTGTCATCCCTAGAGGGTGGTGGACTTTTATTCTCCTATCTCTGCTTTCGGAGGGATTTTTTCACGTTTTCTCTACAGGTACATATTATTTTTATAATTGTATGTTTTAAAAGGCCTGTAGAAAGCCGGACACTCAAGCCCTCTGCATTTGCAGCCGTGGGGAGCACGTCTCCTTAGCCTTCGGCGCAGGGAACGCTCTGAATCCCAAGCAGCTGGGAGGACTGAGTGTGACCCGGCAGCCGGGCTGGCGGGGTGTGGGGGGCCCGGGCACCCTCAGCCCTGCTGCCGGCTGGTGGCACCTTGCTGGGGGCGTGGCCGCTCCACGTCTGGCACCGCCCAGGGCTCAGAGGGGCTGCTCCTCCTCAGTCCTACAGACCCCCGCCCCGCCCAGCAGGCCCGCAGCCTGCGGCCTTCCTTCCGTCCACCGCCTAACCTCTGTCTCACTTGGGTGGGGTTAACCACGGCCCTGGGACCACCTTGGGGACGCCCCCTCTCCCACCCTCTGCCCCCGAGGCCGCTCCGGGGTGGGGTGGGATGGAGCTCTGGGACCCCCCTTCTCCCTCCCCGGTGGGGGGCGGGAAGCTCTGCTCCGCACTGTAGTGGGAGGGGGGGCGGACTCCTCAGAGAGATACAAGGCTGTGGCAATTCGGGGTGAGGCCGGCCAGAGGGCCCTCGCTTCCTCTCGGGTTGAGGATGAGATGCCCAGTCTCCGACGGGCGTCCGCACCTGGGGGCTGGGAGGGCCCCGAGGGCAGGACCCCCTTTGGCATCCATCCCCCGCCGGCTCCCCGCCCCAGGTGTCCAAGGACCCCGCGCTCCCTGGACCCTTCTTGCCGGAAGGACGAGGCCACCAGATGGCGCCCCCTCCTCGGGGACCGCCTCTCCTTGGTCCCTCCTCCCCTGACCTCTTCCCCAGAGACCCCCTCCCTCGCGGTCAGCACCCCCCTCCCCGCCCCGTCTCTCCCTCGGGGCTCTCTGTCTTCTCGCTCCATCTGCGGCCTGCCTCATCTGACCGCGCCCTTCCCGCCCGTGAGGGTCCTCCGCGCTCTGCGGCGCTCCTTCACTCCTCTCCCGGGCCCTGGGGCTGCAACCCAACACCCCTGACATCCTCACCCCCATCTGAAGCCTTGGTCCTGGGCACAGCAGGCTGTCCGCGCACCTGACTCTCGGGGTGCCCCCGGCCTAGCCCCATCTCTCATTCCTGGCTAGGAAGCCTTGTCCTCTCTGAGTTGCCTTGGGTCCCCCCATTTCCAGGGGTTCCCTTCCCCCCTGCAGCCCCGTCACTGTGACCAGCTTTCATTTCTCTGCACTGATCGTGGGCCAGGGGTGTGGGCATCTCTGTGCCTCTTCTCCTCCCCCTACTCAACTTAGCAGTTCAGTCACTCAGTCGTGTCCAACTCTTTGCGACCCCATGGACTGCAACATGCCAGGCTTCCCTGTCCATCACCAACTCCCGGAGCTTGCTCAAACTCATGTCCGTGGCATCGGTAATGCCATCCAACCATCTCTTCCTCTGCTGTCCCCTTCTCCTCCCGCCTTCAGTCTTTCCCAGCATCAGGGTCTTTTCCAATGAGTCAAAGGCATCAGGTAGCCAAAGGATTGGAGTTTGAATATTCAGGACTGATTTCCTTTAGGATGGACTGGTCGGACCTCCTTGCTGTCCAAAGGCAGCCATCATCTTCCTCCTCCACTTTCCTCTCTTCCGCAGCTTGGGCCCTGCCCACCATGGGCTCTTGGGGCCGGAGCCCTGGCCGCTGCACTCTCCAGCCTCAGCCCACTGCCCAGCCAGCTAGTACCTTCAATGCTCTCCGCCCTCTCCCCGTACCTGCGCTGCACTCCAAAGCTCCCGCGCAGGCCCCACCTCTCCACTCTCAACTGTCCCCCTCCCTCTCCCTCTGGCCACCCTGCCTGGCTGGTGCTCCTGCCTCAGGAGCTTTGCAAGTGCTGCGCTTTCTATGTGGAAGGCCGTTCACTCGGTGGTCACAAGACTAGCATCTGCATGTCCCTCAGATGTCACTTCCTCAAACAGGCCTTTTTTCTGATGCTTCAACTCGTTAGGATCCCCAGCAAAGTAGGGTTTTCCTTCACAGCTGTGTCCTTCTTCGTATCTGAACTTTTAACTTGGGATCGTTCACTCACTGTTGGTTTTGGTGACTAGACTGCAAACACCAGGAGGGCAGGGAGAGTGTAGGGAAAAACAAAGCCCCAGTCATCCTGTTCACAGCAGTCATCTCAAAGGCAAGAGAAACAAAAGCAGAAGGAAAAGAAAGGGACAGATCTGCCTGGAGACATGAGAGGATGGCGGGGGCGATGGAGCACGATCCAGCGCGGAAGACGGTAACCTGGTAACCCGGTAACCTGGTAACCCGGTAACCTGGTAACCGGGAAGAGAGGGGCGTTCACACAGAGAAGGGCGTTGTCACAGGTCCGCAGGGTCCAGACAGCCTACTGCTATGAATAATCATGACAGACTCTTCTTGGGGGGGCTGTAACACACCTCTCCAGGTTCAGTGAATAGTAACTAGCATAAAAATGAAAAATAAATTTAATAAACCTGATTTCAGTGACGATATGAGGAAGTTTCTATCCTGCAAAGAATCAACAAGCTTTTTAAAAGTCCCAGGATCCTATTTAGGCCGCAAAGGAAAACTTGATAAATTCTCAAAGTGGAGATTTTAAGTCTTTGACTACAATATCAGAAACTAGAAATTAGTAAGAAAAGGATGAAAAAAAAAAGAACCCCTAGAAATGAAAGATCACTCATATAATTTCAGGGCCAAATGGGATTTAAAAATTCAATTATAGGTTGTTAAGAAAAACTGATGGCAACATTGCATGTAAAAATTAATGGAATCAAGGCAAAACTGAATTTTGAGGAAAGTCTGCAGTTGTAATTTATCTTATTATTACTAAAAATAAATGAAAATGAATGAGGTAAAAATCCAAATCAAGACATTTAAATAAAGAAACACAAAATAGATTTCTCCAAAGGGCAAATAGTTTAAATGCATTACTAACTATTGAAAACCAGTATTTATTGATATTTTTAAAAAACATAAAAATGAATAAGTAGATTCAGCAGTTGATTCTTTAGAAAAATGGCTACACTGAAATGATCACATTTGTGGATAATCCAGAAAAAAAGCAGAGAAAACACCAACATACAAAACCACAGTTAAAAGATTAGAAAAAGGATGAGCTGCTAAGCTGCTAAGTCACTTCAGTCGTGTCCAACTCTGTGCGACCTCATAGATGGCAGCCCACCAGGCTCCCCCGTCCCTGGGATTCTCCAGGCAAGAACACTGGAGTGGGTTGCCATTTCCTTCTCCAATGCATGAAAGTGAAAAGTGAAAGGGAAGTCGCTCGCTAGCATGCAAAACATGTACGTTAAAAATTGGTAAGTCTTTGATGAATGGGACTGCTTTGGGGGAGATTATAAATGATGGGATCTTGACTTATAAAGCAGAAAATCTGAGAGGAAAAAAGAAAAAAATTGCTAAAGAACTACTTTGACAAAAGGTGCTAGACTCAGGCAATTCTTTCAGATTCTTAAGGTCACAGAAAAAGATGTCAAACTTCTCAGTTCTTTGAAAAAGTTAACAAAACCCTGATCCCAAACCTCTTAAGATGGTCCGCCCACGTGCCTGGGAACAGCAGGCTCATGCAACAGATGGTTACTTTCACTTATAAATAGACACAGATGTCCTTTTTCAAACACTAGCAATTTTAAGCTAGCTGTATAGAATAAAGTGGGTTTTATTTCAGGAAGGCTTCAGTGCTATTACTATAAAATCATACTTCAATTTGTCAAAGGAAAGCAGCAGTCATTTTGATACATGTTGCAAAGGCATTTGATAAAACTGAACATTCATTTCTGATTTTTTAAAAAGCCCAACTTTGTAAAGCACAAACAAGTTCTTAATGTGATTTAAAAAAAAATCTCTCAAAAGAATAGCAAACATCACATTTGCTATTGGGGCATTTTCATCACAGTTGGGAACCCGTTTATGTTTTAGGTGGCCAGGGCTGCCTTTCCCCCCGGTGGTTTCCACCGTCGCTCCTACCCACGGTTTCATAGTCACTGCAGGACCTTTCCAAAATTGGGAGGGGCTGACAGCTCACCAGGCCACTTCCTCTGGTGGCAGAAAGCCATGGGCTGGCCCTTCCTACGTCAGGCTCCAGGCTTGGAGCCAGTGTGCCAGGCCAGCTCATCTCTGCCAAGGGTCTCCGACCACAGACAGGAGGGGCCGAGTGGTCCTCAGGGGGGATAGTCAAGCCCCCCTGGGGGACTGTTCCCTGGACCCACAGTGCCTGGAGGCTGCACAGGACAGGGCATCTTTTGTTTTTCTTGATGCTGCAGGGAGCATATAACGAAGTCCTGCTGATGGTTGGATTGAAAACATTTCACTTCAAACTCTGGAGTCACCTGCAAACATGCAAACGTGTGCTGGGCTGGTGGGACCCGAGCCAGCAGTGTACCTGGGCTCACCTGGACCCCAAGGGCTTGCTATGCGGGTGGGGGGCAGGTGGATACCATACTGCAAAGCCCTCCCTAAACTGGGGAGATCAGAGAGATTCCAGCCAGCTGGAAAAATCCACTGAGACCAAGTGATAGGAGTCTTCATGCATTTCTGCCGGCCTAGGGCTGACCCACAGGACACCTCGTCAGGAGCGCTTTGCAGTCAGCATGACCACGCTGTGCAAATGCACTCTTGCGGGTGTTCCCTAGGTTCCCACCACAGTGGGTCTCTGTCTGCGGTAGAACAAGGGCTCCTGATGTCTGGGCAAACCCGTCTTCCCTGGGAGCACTGGGAACCGCAAGCTCCATGTCTGTCCGGGAATGACACACGCTAGGAAGCGCCCCCTAATACTCCCGGGTCAGTAAATAAACAAAAGACAGTGAGACAGGCTTCATATCAAACCTGAATGGCAGAGGTCAGTTCCAGCTCCCATTTGCACAAGACCAGCTCCCTGGCTAAACAGTACGTCCCAGACTACCAGCAGTTGCTGAGCGAGGTGGACAAGTGCCATTCTTCTAGGAAAATGAAAATGACGTGAATAAAGGCGAGAGAAAAGAATCTTGGAAGGAGGGCTGTTCAAGGTAAGAAGAGGAAGAAAAGTGGAAAGAGGCTGGTGTTTTCTCTGTCCCTCAGGAGACACCCCAGCCCATCTGGAGGTTCCATCACCTAGACAGCAAAGGAAGCCAGGTGGCTGGGGAGACTGCGGGGCTCCGCCCTCTTGGACAAGCCCTCTCGGGCCCCATTCTCACCATCCCCTCCCACCCTGGGGCCTCTGGCTTCAGCTCCTCTGTCTTTTGCTTTTTCGTTCTCTCTTCTGGCCTGGAGCCAGCCTGGCTGTCCCGCCCCTGAGACAGTCCACCAAGGTAAATGCCAGCAGTGTTCTGGGGTCCATGGAGCTTGGGGGACGCTGCACAGAGGGCTGCCCAGCTCAGTACAGACAGGCGCTGAGTCCCCAGGATCTCCTCCTGCCTGCCCACCTAGAGCCTCTTGCAGACACAGGGGAGGGGACTTTCAGGAAATTCTGAGCCTGTTTCTTCTCACGTGGTCTTGTTTCCAGCTGCCTCTCAGGACCCACTTAGGAACGACCCACTCAGTGACACTCAGGCTGGATTTTGCATCTCCTGTTCCAGAGGAAGTGGTTCTCCCAGCCCTGGTCCACAGCAGGGACGGTGGAGGGGACCCTTTGTTCAATGCCCCCAGCCCCCTCGCCACCTGCCTGCTGACATTCCTGTCTCCAGCTCAGTACTTCGGGGATACACCCCTAGGCACGACCTCCGGGCCCTGGGACCCGCGTGTCTCCTCCGCCCCTGCAGGTGCTGCAGCCGCCCATGTGCTGTCTGTCCACCCAGGATGTGACCTCAGGTTCCCTGCTGTACCCCAGGCCCGGCCCGGGGCACAGCTCGCCCTGTGGAGGAGGCTGACATGTCTGCGACTCCAGGAGCCACTCAGAGCCCTTGTTCCCTAAGCCTGGGCTGGGAGGAAAGGAGCACTGGGGGGGCACCGTCCCTTCAGCCTGGGCTGTCTGGGACCCCAGTGTGGGCAGAGGAGCCCTGGGGACAGCTGGGGTCCCCACCTGCATATGGGCTCTGCAGCGGGGGTCCCAGGCCCCCGGTACACACACCTCTCAGGAGCACAGGCCGCAGTCTTTGCACTCAGAGCTGTCAGTGTATCAGCCCCCTGCTCAGACCCCGTAAGCTGGAGGTGCACCTCGAGGAATCATGGGGGACACCCTGAGCTGAGTCTTCACTCGGCATCCAGGCTGGTTGCGGCCGCCTGGAAGCACGGTGTGCAGCACTTGGGGGCTGGGCTGTGGGTGGGGGGCCCTGGGTGGGCTTGCAAGGGTGCCCCCTCCTCCAGGCAGGGCATGGGGCTTGGGAAGCCAGATTTCCGCTTCTGCCTCAGCCAGCTGCCCTGTGAAGCTGCTGTGTGTCCTCAGGCAAGAGGCTCAGGGTCTCTGAGCTGTGGGATCCAACTGGGCAGAAGGCCCAGGGCTGAGATAGCCGCCAGGAAGCCAGTGCATGTGGGGCGGTCCCCACTTCCCAACCCCCACTGGGAAAAGCGCCCAACCAAGGTGACGCTAGTAAAGTGATGCTCAAAATTCTCCAAGCCAGGCTTCAGCAATATGTGAACCGTGAAGTTCCAGATGTTCAAGCTGGTTTTAGAAAAGGCAGAGGAACCAGAGATCAAATTGCCAACATTGCTGGATCATCGAAAAAGCAAGAGAGTTTGAGAAAAACATATATTTCTGCTTTATTGACTATGCCAAAGCCTTTGACTGTGCGGATCATCACAAACTCTGGAAAATTCTGAAAGAGATGGGAATACCAGACCACCTGACCTGCCTCCTGAGAAATCTGTATGCAGGTCAGGAAACAACAGTTAGGACTGGACATGGAACAACAGACTGTTTCCAAATAGGGAAAGGAGGTCATAAAGGCTGGATATTGTCACCCTGCCTATTTAACTTATATGCAGAGTACATCATGAGAAATGCTGGGCTGGAAGAAGCACAAACTGGAATCAGGATTGCTGGGAGAAATATCAATAACCTCAGATATGCAGATGACACCACCCTTATGGCAGAAAGTGAAGAGGAACTAAAAAGCCTCTTGATGAAAGTGGAAGAGGAGAGTGAAAAAGTTGGCTTAAAGCTCAACATTCAGAAAACGAAGATCATGGCATCTGGTCCCATCACTTCATGGCAAATAGATGGGGAAACAGTGTCAGACTTTATTTTTGGGGGCTCCAAAATTACTGCAGATGGTGACTGCAGCCATGAAATTAGAAGATGCTTACTCCTTGGAAGGAAAATTATGACCAACCTAGACAGCATATTATAAAACAGAGACATTACTTTGCCAAAAAGGTCCGTCTAGTCAAGGCTATGGTTTTTCCAGTGGTCATGTATGGGTGTGAGAGTTGGACCACAAGGAAGGCTGAGCACGGAAGAATTGATGCTTTTGCACTGTGGTGTTGGAGAAGACTCTTGAGACTTGGACTGCAAGGAGATCCAACCAGTCCATCCTAAAGGAGATCAGTTCTGAGTGTTCATTGGAAGGACTGATGTTGAAGCTGAAACTCCAATACTCTGGCCACCTGATGCGAAGAACTGACTCACTGGAGAAGACCCTGATGCTGGGAAAGATTGGGGGCAGGAGGAGAAGGGGATGACAGAGGATGAGATGGTTGGATGGCATCACCGACTTGATGGACATGAGTTTGAGCAAACTCCGGGAGTTGGTGATGGACAGGGAGGCCTGGTGTGCTGCGGTCCATGGGGTTGCGAAGAGTTGGACACAACTGAGCGGCTGAACTGAAGTGAAGGTGACTGCTCTCAACTGAGAAGGTCACCGTTTTCCTGTTTCTGGAAGATGTCCACAGAGTTTGGGGGACAACCCCGAGCTTTGCTACCACGCCAGCTCTCAACCCCACCCTGGTGTCCTGAGCGTGGCACTGGTCAGGCCACATGGCCTCTGCTCCCTCTCCAGGCTCTGCAGACAGAGCGCCCCCTTGCCCACCCCCAGGCTTCATCAGCAGAGCCCAGCCTGTGAGATGCACTCACACAGAGGAGCAGGAGGGCCCAGAGGGGACAGAGGGGCTGCTGGGTGCCATGTGGGGAGACTGGGCTTCAGGGACCCAAGGCTGCAGAGACCGAGGGGGGCAGGCACCCACCTCTTCGGACACCCTGCGGCAGGTGGGGCTGGTCTGATGTCCACAAGGGGGTCTGGGCTCCTGCTTGGAGCACTTGCGCACCGGGCCCTGGGGCAGGATAGGCCCAGTCTCGCCCCCTGGGCGATGGACACCCTGTAACTAGGAGGGAGCTGTGGGCACACAGAATGGGGACTCGCTTAGGCTGGGGTGCACGGCCTGCACACCCTGAAGCTGGCTATGACCTCCGAGCGGACACGCCTCATCCCTGTGACAGCGAAACCCTCTGCTGTTCAGAGGACAGGACACACTGAGGCCATTCACACGGCACCCAGACTCCACCCCGCCTTGCAGACCAGGGAGCTAGCTGGGCAGGTGACTGAGCGCGTGGCCCCAGGGGCCAGTGAGGGGGCTGGCCCAGGGGTCTGACTTGGGGTCTGCTTGCCTCCTCCATGTAGACTGCTAACCCCCCTGGGGAGGGGCTCCCCCACCGGCCCTCTTCCATGGGCTTTGCTCCGGGCAGGAAGAAGTCTGGGCCCCTCTGCCCCGGCTGGGAGGAGTCCATCCCTGGCTCCGAAAGCAGCCACTCTGGCACCAGACACCAGCTGGGCGCTGCCAGGCTGGGCTCCCCATGGGCAGCAGGGCACGCCACCTCCTCAAGATCAGGCCACGGCAGGACCCAGCTCGGGGGTCTGTGGTGCAAGGAGGGAGGCTCCAGTTTCCAAACGCAGGGGGTGTCTTCTGAGGGCCGGGCAGGTGGGGTGTGACTGTGCCCACAGCGCTTGGCCCTGGGTCTGAGGACACCGGGAGCAGTGCCCACGGGGGCCAAGCCAGTGGGACCCCTCTGACCTGCTGCCACCCTTGGATCTCCCGGGACTACTGCGTGGACAGCCAGGTCCAGTGGGGTGAAGTGCCCGGCCAGCCGCACCCAGCCTGCTGGGGTCCAGGGCCCTGCCCTTGCCAGGACACGGGTGAACATGCCTGTCTGAGCCCAGGATTAAGCAGGACTGCCAGGGCGCTATATTTGGACTCTAACAGCCCTCGGAAAGCCACGCTGGCAGCTGGAGGGACGGGATTTCCCCTCCAGGCCCTGTGGCACCGCCCCTGGGCCTGGTGGCCCTTTGTCTCCCTGATGCCACTGGATTCTCCTGAGACCCCTGAGAGCTTCCCAAAGCCTTGACGGGCTACCCTCCCCTCCTCAGTAAGGGCCCCCAGCATGAGCTCACCCCCAACCACATGTCCCGCCAGCTGCCCGTGCCCAGCTGGTCCCCTCCTGGCTGGCCCATCTTATCCGGAGCTCAAGGCAACACCGAGGGTGGGGGCAGGGTCGCAGAACATTCTGCACCACGGGATAGTGACCAGCGGTGGGCTTTGAGAATTGAGGCTCCATGCTTCTTCCTTTAAAATGGGTACAGTGGCCCCAGGCTCCCCGTAAGGGGGCATGAGTCCCACACCTTGCCCCGCAGGAGGCAGTCATGAGGCTAAGAAGCCCTCACTGAGATGCCCACCCCACCCTGCCAAGGCACCTGGCTGCCCCTGACCCGCTGGCCTGGTGATACTATTCCACCACCCTGGGAACATGTGCCCGTGCAGGAGGGCAAGTCCCCCCAGCAAGGCAGAAGCTCCCAGTCATCCTCAGGGGCATCTCCATGGCCCCAGATCACCCTGGGACACAAGCCTGGACCATGAGCACCCGGAGGACGGAGACACAGGGAAATAGGTGTCATGGGGAACCTGCAGACCCACCTGGCTTCCAGGAGAGGGGTCTCAAACCTCCCCTACCTGCTCTGGGACCGAGTGGGGAGGGGTGTCATGCACTGGTGCTCCCCATCAGCTCAGGTCCCCAGCAGTCTGGGCTGCCAGGGTCTGAGGACATGTGTCTTGGGAGCTGCCCCCAGGCAGCCGTGATGCAGCCACTAGGCTCCAGGCCCCTGTCCTGCCTGCCCGGCTCCTCTGCTGTCTCTTTCTGGTCCCCTGGCTCTAGGAACCCACGAACCTCTGAGCCAGACAAAAGCAGCTCATATTTAAAAGACAAAGCGAAATCTCGTCTGCTTTCTCTGAAACCACGATGGAGAGCCAGAGACAATGGGACAACAGGCAGCTGCGTGAGCTTCATGCTCACGAACTATATGAACAAGGCTGCTCGTCACAGACTTACTATCCTGTCAGGCTGCCACGCAAGCACAAAGGCCGCAAAAAGCTCCTCGGAAATTTTTGAATTCTGAGAATGTACTAATCACATGGCTTAGTTCTAGAATCTACTTCAAACAGTTGCCTGAATTGAAAACACGTAAAAAGGAATGATGATGTTAAAACCAGTCAGACATGTTTGAATTAATGGCCTGTCTGCACAGATTAAGTAACCAAGAGCCCTATCAGATCAATAGTTATTGCCGATAAAAGAACAGAGAGTACAAAATAAAATCAAAATAGAAGGCAGAAAGAAAGACGTAAGTTTTAGAACATTCTATACCATCTGAGCCACCAGAGAAGCCCTTTAGAACATTAGCTGAAATCAATGAAGAGAGGCAGAGAGGCAGAGATAGGTAGATAAGCGTACAGATAGACGGATAGAAGGATACCTAGGTAGGTAGGTAGGTAGGTAGAGTGAGACAGATAAAGACAGGCGCGCAGGGGCAGATAGTAGATGCAATGATAGATACGTAGATGGATGGATGGATGGATGGAAAGAGATAGATGCAGAGAGAGATAAGGAGGGAGCCAGAACACCAGAGTTCGGAATGCAGAGTTCCAAAGAACTGCAAGGACAGATAAGAGAGCCTTCCTCAGTGATCAGTGCAAACAGAGGAAAACAATAGAATGGAAAAGACTAGAGATCTCTTCAAGAAAATTAGAGACACCAAGGGAACATTTCATGTAAAGATGGGCTCAATAAAGTATAGAAATGGTATGGACCTAACAGAAGCAGAAGATACTAAGAAGAGGTGGCAAGAATACACAGAAGAACTCTACAAAAAAGATCTTTATGACCCAGATAATCATCTAGAGCCAGACATCCTGAAATGCAAAGTCAAGTGGGGCTTAGGAAGCATCACTACGAACAAAGCTAGTGGAGGTGATGGAATTCCAGTGGAGCTATTTCAAATCCTAAATGATGATGCTGTGAAAGTGCTGCACTCAATATGTCAGCAAATTTGGAAAACTCAGCAGTGGCCACAGGACTGGAAAAGATTGCTTTTCATTCTAATCCCAAAGAAAGGCAATGCCAAAGAATGCTCAAACTACTGAACAATTGCACTCATCTCACACGCTAGCAAAGCAATGCTCAAAACTCTCCAAGCCCGGCTTCAACAGTAGGTGAACCATGAAATTTCAGATGTTCAAGCTAGATTTAGAAAAGGCAGAGGAACCATAGAATAAATTGCCAACATTCATTGGATCATGGAAAAAGCAAGAGAGTTTCAGAAAAACATCTACATCTGCTTTATTGACTATGCCAAAGCCTTTGACTGTGTGGATCACAATAGACTGTGGAACATTCTGAAAGAGATGGGAATACCAGACCACCTGACCTGCCTCCTGAGAAATCTGTATGCAGGTCAGGAAACAACAGTTAGAACTGGACATGGAACAACAGACTGGTTCGAAATAGGGAAAGGAGTACGTCAAGGCTGGATATTGTCACCCTGCTTATTTAAACTTCTATGCAGAGTACATCATGAGAAACGCTGGACTGGAAGGAACACAAGCTGGAATCAAGATTGCCAGGAGAAACATCAATAACCTCAGATATGCAGATGACACCACCCTTATGGCAGAAAGTGAAGAAGAACTAAAGAGCCTCTTGATGAAAGTGAAAGAGGAGTGTGAAAAAGTTGGCTTAAAACTCAACATCCAAAAAACTAAGTTCATGACATCTGGTCCCATCACTTCATGGCAAATGGCGAAACAATGGAAACAGTGTCAACTTTATTTTCTTGGGCTCCAAAATCACTGCAGATGGTGACTGAAGCCATGAAATTAAAAGACGCTTACTCCTTGGAAGAAAAGTTATGACCAACCTAGATAGTATATTCAAAAGCAGAGACATTACTTTGCCAACTAAGGTCTGTCTAGTCAAGACTATGGTTTTTCCTGTGGTCATGTATGGATGTGAGAGTTGGACTGTGAAGAAAGCTGAGTGCTGAAGAATTGATGCTTTTGAACTGTGGTGTTGGAGAAGACTCTTGAGAGTCCCTTGGACTGCAAGGAGATTCAGCCAGTCCATCCTAAAGGAGATCAGCCTTGGGTGTTCTTTGGAAGGAATGATGCTAAAGCGGAAACTCCAGTATTTTGGCCACCTCATGAGAAGAGTTGACTCATTGGAAAATACCCTGATGCTAGGAGGGATTGGGGGCAGGAGGAGAAGGGGATGACAGAGGATGAGATGGTTGGATGGCATCACCGACTCGATGGACATGAGTTTGAGTAAGCTCCGGGAGTTGGTGATGGACAGGGAGGCCTGGTGTGCTGCAGTTCATGGGGTCACAGAGAGTCAGACATGACTGAACTGAACTGAGTGGAAAACTGGGCCTTTTAGTTTCCCTTTGATGAATAAGGTGGCATCTAAATGAAGGAAGAAAGGGGGAGAAAAACACAGAGATAAAACAAACGTTGGGAGTTCCCTGGTGTCCAGTGGTTAAGAATCCACCTGCCAACGCAGGGGACATGGGTTCGATCCCTGGCCTGGGAAGATTCCATGTGCTGAGGAGCGACTAAGCCTGTGTGTCACAACGTCTGAGCGCATGCTTTTTAGCCTGAAAGCCACAACTACCAAGCCCACTGCTTCAGCGCTGCAACTACTGAAACCCAGGAGCCTGGGGCCCGTGCTCCCCAACAAGAGACGCTGCTGCAACGAGAAGCCCGCACTCTGCAACGAAGAGTGGCCCCTGCTTGCCGCCAGCAGAGAAAGCCTCTGCAAAGCAACGACCTGGTGCAGCAGACAGCAACAGAAACCCAGGGCTGGATGCAGAGGACAGTAGACATCCAAGGGAGCACTCCACGCCACTGCGGTTTAGTGAGAATTGGAGGATGTGGGCCACATAGACATTGCTGAAATACAAACAGGAAACCAGAAACAGCCCAAACTAATCAATAGTGGAGGAAGAAACAGGGAAAGAACTCCCCCGACCTGTTCAGAGCTGAGTCCTCCCATGGGAAGGACTCTTGCAAACATCCTCTGTCGCCCTCTCCTCCTGCCTTTAATCTTTCCCAGGATCAGGGGCGTTTCCAGTGAGTTTGCTCTTCGCATCAGGTGGCCAAAGTGTTGGAGCTTCAGCTTCAGCATCAGTCCTTCCAATGAATATTTAGGATCTCCTTGCAGGAACAAATCATGCTCCAGGTGCATCAATTATTTCCTACTCTAAACTCTAGTAGTCAGCTGAATACATATATTCCATTCGGCAAATAGTAGGCTAAGCCTTTAGGCTTCCCAGATGGCTCAGTGGTAAAGAATCCCCCTGCCCATGCAGGAGCCGCTAGGAGATGTGGGTTTGATTCCTGGGTTGGGAAGATCCCCTGGAGGAGGAAATGGCAACCCACTCCAGTATCCTTGCCTGGAAAATCCCATGGACAGAGGAGCCTGGTGGGATACACGGTCCATGGGGTTGCAAATGAGTCAGATATGACTGAATGACTGAACACACACACACACAGCCTAATCCTAAAACCCAGTTAAGGAAATTCGCATGGAGGCAAATCAGGAGCTGTCAATCAAGGAAATGCTATTAGCCTCCTTTCACTGCGGAGAACAGAGAGGCCCAGAGAGTTCAAGCAGTGAGAGAATCGGCAGGGTTCATGCCTGGATGGGTCCCATCTTGGCTCCATGCCCCACCCCCCCCCCACCCTGCCTCCCCCTGCCATGCTTATTTTTCGTACTAGTCACTAAGAGGCAGCACCCAAAGGTAACAACTGGTCAACCCACGACACCAGCTGCCAGCGCTCAGGACACCAGGGCCCACAGTGCCCCCCGTGGGAAAGGCTCTTGCAAACAGCTGATGCTTCCTAAGTTGATGGATTGATACCAGTCATCTCAGAATCTTAAAATAGAATTTTTTGGAATTTGGCCAAATGGTTCTTCAGTTCTTTCGAAAAAACAGGTGGAAAATACATCAGACAGAGCACAACCTAATGTGAAATATAAGGAAAGTGAGCACAGTAGGATCGGATGAGCACTTCTAACTTGTAGAAAATATCATCAAGCCATGATAATCGAAGTGCTGGAATATGACCCCAAAACACAAGTAAAAATTACCTGAAACAGACTCAAATGCGTACAAAAATGTATTAAATGTATTAAACTAAGCATAACCAAATAATTGAGGGAGGAAATATTCAAAAAATTACATTAGGATCATTGAGGTAGAAAGGACATAAATTTTCATTCACGTCTTAACGTAATGATCCACTGTATTGAGAAGATAAATGTTATTTCAAATCACAGAACAATTAAATAGAAATAATGTACTATTGTGGCCATGTGGGACTCAACTGAACCTGTGGAACAGATAGGGCCTCGCAGGAGTCAGAGCTCTGAGGAATGAGTCTGGGCACTTGTATTAACTGAATAACGAATTAAAACATGGAAAATAAACATCACCCAAGGAAACATGAAGAGTAAATATTTAGAACAAGATGACAAACAGCTAGTCTTTACCATAGTCAAGAGTTTGTACAAGAAGATTAAAAACACCCCCAGTGACTCAAGAGATAAACAGGGAAGGTTAAGGTCAGAAAATTTGCATTTGAGGGGGAAAAAAACCAAATTGCAAACAGCTATGAGAGAACAGCTCAGTCTTCTAACAGTCAAAGATGGGCCAATTGAAACTGAAGAGGAAATCTCATTTAAATCTGCAAAAATAAAATTTCCCCAAACTCATACACATTCCTCATATGAGGAAATACGTGTTTTTGAATGTTGCTGGTAATGCAATTAGTGAAATCCTTTAACAGGTCGATAGGGCCAAACCTATCAAGATCCACAGAATGTTCCTGGCGTGTGTCGTAGCAAGCCCAGGTGCAAGAATTCTTAAAGAAATGAATCGAAAAGAAGTAAGGCTCTACGTATAAAATTCTTATAGTGGCATCATTTGCAACATCAAAACGCAGAAATGGGTCAACATAAGTAAGATTGGAAACATCAGGACATGTTAACTTGGCCTTCTTGCCATTGATACAGACTGCCTGCTCCGCCCTGGCAGTGGGGAAAACTCAGCTTCCCACCTACCCAAAAGGAGTGTGTTTTTAAGAAAGTGAGGTCTCGGACTTCCCTGGTGGCTAAGGCTCCTTGCTCCCAGTGCAGGGGGCCCGGGTTCGATCCCTGGTCAGGGAATTAGACCCCACACACCAGAACTGAGTTCTCATGCTGCAACTAAATATCCCCCGTGCGGCAACTCAGACCTGGCACAGCCAAACAAGTAAATGAAATACTTTTAAAAAGTAAAAAAAAAAAAAAAGTGGGGTCTCCAGTTCTTTTCTTTTTAAATTTTATTTATTTATTTGACTGCACTGCGTCTTCGTTGAGGCATACAGGATCTTTGGTTGCAGCACGTGGGATCCAATTCCGTGACCGGGAATTGAACCCAGGGCCGCTGCACTGAGAGCCTGGAGTCTTAGCCACTGGAACATCAGGGAAGTCCCAGGTCTCCATTTCTAAGACAAGGAGCTGGAGAAGAAGGTGTCTCAGACCTAAGGGCTGTCCCGAGTGTGTCCTGCTGGGCACCTTGTACATAAGTGTCCAGGGCTTAAGTCCTGTAAGACCCTTGGAGAGAAAGGTGACCTCAAAGTGTGCCTGGGGGCAGGCTCCCAGAGCCCCTCCCAGTAGACCCTGCATGTGAATGACTGAGGAGTGGGAGGGTCCTGG
Organism: Ovis canadensis; assembly: GCF_042477335.2. Taxonomy (NCBI): domain Eukaryota; kingdom Metazoa; phylum Chordata; class Mammalia; order Artiodactyla; family Bovidae; genus Ovis; species Ovis canadensis. The sequence continues at coordinate 4,029,733 of NC_091245.1, forward strand.
GAGACCCTGTCCCTGGGCTTGGAGGGGACGCTGCAGGGGGCAGGGTGAGTGCTGGGGTGAGGTCAGCATTAAGAAGGGACATCTGCCACGACCCCCGCCCAGCCGCCCCTGCTCCCAGAGCGCCGCATCACCCTGTCCTCATCTCCCATCACTAGCCCTGCCCTGCCCCACTTCCTGGTGTCCAAAGACCCTGGAGGCTGTCCAGCATGACAGGCCTGGCCCACCGCCCCAGACAGAGAAGTCCCATCTGCCCCGACAGCCTGGCCGGGCCTGCGGTTTCCGGGGCTGTGGGGAGGGGTGTCCAGGGGAGCGGGGGAGGGAGGCACGGAGCAGGGAGCCCCCAGCCCCGGATGAGTTCCATCTGCCTGCCCTTCCACCCCAGCTGGGGTCCGCTGAGCACCGTTCTCCGTTCTGACATGGCCTGACTCCATCCCCAAAGTGGGAAGATTGTGAAACTGGACCCTTCATCACTTGATGGAAAAAGACGTCAGAGCAGGCGGGGTGCCAGGGCCTGGCGGCCGTTACCCCGCGTCTGGGGAGAGTGTGTTTGTCCCCCAGCCCCAGGGGAGCTGTGAAGGCGGACGGACGGAAGCCGAGGACAGAGCAGCGGCCTCGGGCGTGGGCGGGGAGGACCAGGCCCTCCTCCCCAGTTCCCACCGGTGGTTGCTGCCTCTGCAGGTGGCCTCCTCCTAGAAGCTTCCTGCCCCTCACTCTCATCTCTTAGAGCCGGAAAGGCCCCTGCTTGCCCTCTCCAGCATGCCCGGTGCCCACCACTGGCCCCGGTCCCAGACCCGTCCCCAGGTCAGCCGTGGCTGAGCTCCAGAGACAGAGCAGAGGGCTGGCAGGCCTCCTAAGACCCCTACCCCCACTACCAACAGGCCTGTGTTCGTGCTGTGGAGTCTTGGGGTGCCTGGAGTTGTGGGGTGCCTGGGGTCATGGGGTACCCGGGACACTCCTGTGCCCAGAGCTGCCGTCCTGAAGGCTCTGCCCAGATGCCACCTGGATGGGGCTTCAGGAAGCTGCCTTTGGTGGGGAAAGGTGCCCCCTTTCTTCTGCCCACCCAGCCCACCTGAGCACAGGCGGGCCCCTCTGGCATTGGGGCCTGGCGCATCCTGGGGGGCCTCTGAGAGCCCAGGGTTCCCTCCCTGCCACCCCCCCAGGCAGCAGAGTCTCCTGCCTGACTGCATCACACTCAGAAGGGCGATGGGGGGTGACGTGAAGCCGGGGGAGTCAGTGACTGGCTGGGAAGGATCGCGGCCACATGCTCATCCACCCTGTGACCTGGTCCAGCCATCGGGAGGCTGTGTCAACGCCTGCTCCTGTGGGCAGGAGCCCAAGCTGAGGCCGGGCCTGAGAGCCAGGGGGAGGCCTCCCTGAAGGCCCCCAGAGGCCCCAGAGGGTCTGCCTGCTTTCTGCACTCCTGGGCTGGAGGCTGTGGGTGCTCTGGGACACCTGGCGGGTGCCCAATCCAGGTGGGCAGAGGGTGAGCAGTGGACTTCTTTGCCAGGTCTTCCCAACAAGGATGTGGGCCAGCACTCATGGGCAGACCCATGACAAACACTCATGCGTGCCTGGCCCTGCTCAGAGAGCCCCTGGCTGCGGGGGGCACTCAGGTGGGCCGGCCTCCCCTCCAGGTGTCCTGCGGGGTGCTGGTGAAGGGCCTGCCTGGCATCCTGGGTGTGGGCCCCCCAAGGCCTGGGAGGGGTGGCCAAGCACAGCAGGGACCCCAGGGGGGCGGGTGACAGACTCCATCCGCCCCAGAGAGACCTCAGTGTTGAAGGGAGATGCTGCCCTCGGCTCCTGTCAGAGTCAGAAGCAAGGCAGCTGTTCCCACTGCTGCTGCAGAGCAGGGGAGAACTTCCTGAATCGACTTTCTCCAAGGGACACACAGGACAGGCCCTTGGTTCCAACAGCATAAGGGGCATTGCAGCGGGCCTGCCCAGACCCCGCGCTGGGTCAGCGACCCACTGAAACCAAGTCTCCCTGCTTGAGCGCCCTGCTCCGTGTCCTCCTCGGTGGCCCCCGGGGCGGCTCCTCAGCGCCAGAGGCGACGCCTCGTAACCGGACCGAGGCTCAGGCCAGGCTGGAGGGCTTTCGTGGGGCCCGCGTGGCAGCGAGGGGTCCCCAGGAGCAGGCCACAGGGACCTGGGCCATCAGACGCGGAAGCTTCTGTGCACTGAGGCAGATACACGCGTGATACACGTGTGTGTGCATGTGTGCTCAGTCATGTCCAGCTCTTTGCAGCCCCGTGGACTGCAGCCCGCCAGGCTCCTGTCCATGGAATTTTCCAGGCAAGAATACAGGAGGGGTCGCCATTTCCTCCTTCAGGGGGTCTTCCCGATCAAGGTATGAACCCAGGTCTCCTGTGTCTCCTGCATTGACAGGCACTTTTTTTTTTTTAACCTCTGAGCCCCCTGGAAAACCGCACCTGGGTTGTGGGGATGGGGGGGGGGGGTGGTCAGACACAAACCCAGAGGCTTCGGGGCAGAGACACCGGGAAGAAGCGGAAGTTGTGTCCCTGATGACCAGGCTCAGAGGGCAGTGCCCATTCCCCTGGCCCACCTCCAGTGCTCCCGCCCTGACACCTTCCCCAGCTCAGAGCCTGAAGGTGTGTGCGAAGTGGACGAGCAGGGCTGTCTCCTGGCCTACAAACCCACCCGATGATTCTCGGCTTGGGGGAAAATATGATCACTGTCAACCAGCCCTCGGGACCTCCCTGGTGCTCCAGGGGTTAAGAATCCACCTGCCAGTGCTGGGGGCCGAGGTTTCAACCCTGGTCAGGGAACTGGGTCCCGTGTGCTGCAACTTAAGATTCTGCAGGCTGCAATGAAGATGCAGCGCAGCCAAGTAAACAAATATTAAAAATAAATAAACAAAACCAGCCATTTCCTAGCTGAGTCCTGCACATTCCAGATTCCTCCCCTCCCCGACCAATAGTGCAGGAAGGTGTCTGGAAATAAGAGCATCTGACGACACATTTTCCCATGTCCTCTGAAGCTTCCCCAATTAGATTACACCCCCAGTTAATGCTTTAAATCCTGTTAGGTTCCCATTAGTGAACCAGGGCTGCAGTTTAAGGAGCTGACCTCCGGGATGCGGTGGACTTGGCCTGGCACACGTACGGGAGCCGCTCTCCTGGCCCAGCGGCCCCTCAAAGACCTGGAGCGGCAATGAGTCAGACCCCTGAGCAATCTGAGGCCCCCCAGGCATCCTCACACATGGAAGGACTGAGCCGTGACCCCCGAGCCATTCTCAGGACAGAGGAGCTGGAGGCCAGATGGCCTTAAATACAGGAGATTGTTCTTGATGATGCAGGCCGGGCGGGCGGGGGGCACCTCACTCTCAGCTGAAAGGCCTTGATAGCAAGTTAAGGAGTTCGGCCTCGGACTTCCCTGGTGGTCAGTGGTTAATAATCACCTGCCAATGCAGGGGACGTGGGTTTGATCCCTGCTCCCACATGCCATGGGGCAACTAAGGCCCACAAGCCGCAACTGAAATCCAAGTGGCCTAGAGCTCAGGCTCTGCGGCGGGAGAAGCCCAAGCACCGCAACTAGAGACAAGCCCAAGCCCGGCAACGAAGGCCCAGCACAGCTATAAGTAGAATAAAATAAAATAAATTCTGCCTTGAGGCTGCAAGCATCAGCTCTCTCCAAGACCTCCAGCCTCGGCCTGCCCCACAGGTTTCGGACTTTGCACACCCCACAATCATAAGCCGCTTCCTTGAAACAAATCGTTATATACAGCCTTGCCCTACACCAAGGGTAAAGGGGATTCACCCATGTTCTTTTTCTTCTTGGGCCTGCGTGGTTTCATTGGTTATGTCTCAATCCCTGATAGGAGTACACGTGTATGTTTATCTTGGCCTCTGAACACCACTCTTTAATAAAAGGAACCAGGGCTCCTTGGAAAAATGGCTGATTCCAGGGCTGGGGCAGAAAGCGCACAAAAGGAGCCTGGAGAATCTCATGGTGCCAGAAAGTCAGAGGGTGAGTGGGCAGGCCAGAAGGACACCAAAGTCAGCTTGAGGGCGCTGTAACTGCCGGGTGAAAGTATCAGACTCGGTCGTGTCTAACTCTCTGTGACCCCATGCACTGTAGCCCGCCAGGCTCCTCTGTCCATGGGATTCTCCAGGCAAGAATACTGGAGTGGGGTGCCATTCCCTTTTCCAAGGGATCTTCCCGACTCAGGGATCAAACCTAGGTCTCCTGCATTGCAGGCGGACTCTTTACTCTCTGAGCCTCCAGGGAAGCTCAGGCTGCCAAGGTTGGACAATTTACGGGGCCCAGAGGTGGTGCTGGGCCCACCCAGATGACCCATATAGTCCCCCATCTCCAGGCCGCCTGGTTAGCAACCTCAGTTCCAACTGTGATTTGCCGCCCCCTCGCCACGTAATGTAAAGGAAAACAACAGAATGGGGAAGACTAGAGACCTCTCCAAGAAAATTAGAGATTCCAAGGGAACATTTCTTGCAAAGATGGACACACTAAAGGACAGAAATGGTATGGTCCTAACAGAATGAAAAAATATTATGAAGAGGTGGCAAGAATACACAGAAGGACTGTACAAAAAAGATCTTCATGACCCACATAACCGTGATGGTGTGATCACTCACCTAGAGCCAGACATCCTGGAATGTGAAGTCAAGTGGGCCTTAGGGAGCATCACCACAAACAAAGCTAGTGGAGGTGATGGAATTCCAGTGGAGCTATTTCAAATCCTAAAAGATGATGCTGTGAAAGTGCTGCACTCAATATGCCAGCAAATTTGGAAAATTCCGCAGTGGCCACGGGACTGGAAAAGGTCACTTTTCATTCCAATCCCAAAGAAAGGCAATGCCAAAGAATGCTCAAACTACCACACAATTGTACTCATCTCACACGCTAGTAAAGTAATGCTCAAAATTCTCCAAGCCAGGCTTCAACAGTACATGAACCATGAACTTCAAGATTTTCAAGCTAGATTTAGAAAAAGCAGAGGAACCAGAGATCAAATTGCCAGCATTCTTTGAATCATAGAGAAAGCAAGAGAGTGTCAGAAAAACATCTACATCTGCTTCATTGACTACACCAAAGCCTCTGACTGTGTGGATCACAATCAACTGTGGAAAATTCTGAGAGAGATGGGAATACCAGGCCACCTGACCTGCCTCCTGAGAAATCTATACGCAGGTCAAGAAGCAACAGTTAGAACTGGACATGGAACAACAGACTGGTTCCAAATAGGAAAAGGAGTACATCAAGGCTGTATATTGCCACCCTGCTTATTTAACTTATATGCAGAGGACATCATGAGAAACACTGGGCTGGAAGAAGCACAAGCTGGAATCAAGATTGCCAGGAGAAATATCAATAACCTCAGATATGCAGATGACACCACCCTTATGGTAGAAAGTGAAGAGGAACTAAAGAGCCTCTTGATAAAAATGAAAGAAGAGTGTGAAAAAGTTGGCTTAAAACTCAACATTCAAAAAACTAAATTCATGACATCTGGTCCCATCACTTCATGGCAAATAGATGGCGAAACAATGGAAACAGTGATACAATTTTTTTTAGGGGGCTGCAAAATCACAGCAGGTGGTGACTGCAGCCATGAAATTAAAAGACGTTTGCTCCTTGGAAGAAAAGTTATGACCAACCTAGACAGCAGATTAAAAAGCAGAGACATTACTTCGCTGACAAAAGTCCATCTGCTCAAAGCTATGGTTTTTCCAATGGTCATGTATGGATGTGACAGTTGGACTATAAAGAAGGCTGAGCACTGAAGAACTGTTGCTTTTGAACTGTGATGTTGGAGAAGACTCCTGAGAGTCCCTTGGACTGCAAGGAAATCCACCCAATCCATCCTAAAAGAAATCAGTCCTGAATATTTCATTGGAAGGACTGATGCTGAAGCTGAAACTCCAATACTTTGGCCACCTGATGCGAAGAGCTTACTCACTGGAAAAGACCGTGATGCTGGGAAAGACTGAAAGCGGGAGAAAGGGACGACAGAGGATGAGATGGTTGGATGGCATCACCTACTCGATGGACATGATTTTTAGTAAACTCAGAGAGTCGGTGATGGACAGGGAGGCCTGGTGTGCTGCAGTCCATGGGGTCACAAGGAATCAGACACGACTGAGTGACTGAACTGAATACTACGCAATGGAACATGTTCCCAGGTCTCAGGTTAGGGCGCACACATCTCTAGCAGCCTTTATTCAGCTGACCAGCTCGCTAGCCCCAGCTGACTTGCTGAGAAGCTCTCACAATGGGGACTTCTGCCTCTTCCTCCCTCAGTGGTCTTGATTTCCTTTTTAAATAAAGAAATTTCCTAGCAACCCCGCTCCACTCCCCCGCCCCCTCTGACTTCCAGCTGAATCATGCCTGGCTCAGCTGGGAGGATGGCAGACTCTGGCCTGGCGGTAACGACTCCTGTCTGCACTCTGAGCACAGGCGGGAACCGTCCGCAGCAGCTTCATTTCTAGGAACCTGTCACCACTGCTTCGTTCAGCATGTCACCTACCACTTGTGCTACCTCTTCTGCTAGGCCATTGGTTTGCAATCTGTCTACACAAGTCACTTGTACAGAGCTGGGTGGTGGGGGTGGAGCACGGATCCCCAGGGACTCCTTGGCGTCTTCTCTGCATCTTAATAATGTGTGACCTTTCATTTAAACACAAACCCTTCAGAGAATCCGGAGGCCCACTAGCCTGAAAAGCTGATTTTTAATAGCCTGCCTCCCCCTTTGATTTCTAACTCATGACTGATTTCTCAGCTCAGAATAGGAGACCCTGAAGGCCAAGGAGGAGGAGGACAGGGAGGAGACCCTGCCCAGGTGGCTGTTGCGGAGCCTCTGCTCAAACCCTGGAGGCAAGCTTGGGCTTCACCTTAACTGCAGGAGGTTGAGGAACCCACATACGGCTCCTGTGTGTCCTGGCCATGCTGTGAACCGAGGGAAGTCCTGGTACGGACAATGTCAGAGCCTGGCCTGGAAATCTGCACACACACTGGGGTCCCTGCGTGCCTGGCTGGGTTGTCCACCCTGCTGCGATCTCAGTGTTTGGAGGATGCTTCTCTTTGCCTTTCCTTGCCCACTGGAGCCCCCAGGGTCCACACACTGAAGCAGAAACACAGCCTAGGAAAACTCAGCCTAGGAAAACTAGGAATATCAACCGCAGACAAGCTGATTGCTGCTGGCTGCCCTAGAAGATGAAGGAGCCAGGCCTGGGTGTGGGGAGCTCCCGACCTCATCGAGCGGCCGAGGGGGGCTGGGATGCACCCTGTGGTTCAGGGGGGAGGACATCTTGGGAGAAGGACTGAGTCGGGAAGGAGAAGGGGCTCATGTCCAGCTGAGGGGCGTGTCTCCACCCCACGGTTCCCGGAAGCTCCGAGCCCGAGCCCGCCAGGCAGGTGGGAGGATAGGCTGGGTCTCGGGGATGGTGGGAGGCTGAGGGGACCACCCTGCACCAGGTGGGGGGTCCTCCTGTCACAGGGACCCGGGCTCCCCGGGCGCTGGATCTTGCTCCCACTACCAGCATCCCAGACTGGACCCAGCCCAATGGAGCCCTCTGCTGCCTGCCGCCTCTGCCTCGCTACCCAGCTTGAGCCTGGTCATCGAGGTCATGGCCCCTGCCCTCCCCACGTGCCCCTCAGTGCACCCCCCCCTTTGCCCTCTCTCTGGTCCCAGCCTGTGGCGCAGGAACCAGCCTGTCAGTGAAGAATGGCTCCTGGGGCCTTGAGGGAGACCCTCTCACAGCATTCCCGCCGCCCCCCGGGGACACCCCAGACTCACCTGATGGTCTTTCCCCAGTCACACCACAGCATCCTTCCAACGGCCTCCATGTGCGCCTGGAACTGGGGGAGGCAGAACTCCCGGAGGAGGGTGCCGTGGTCGGTGTGCTGGCAGGCAGTGGCCAGGCAGAGGTGGGTCACTGCAACGAGAGCCCCCGCACGACAGTCATCCGCGCAGCTCGCCCATCCCTGCAGGGTCAGGGGCTGGCTCCACCCTTTGCGGCCCACACCCACCAGCAGAGTGGCCTGTCCGACTCCGAGGCCACCCGGATGCCCTGGGGGGCGCCGCGATCGTGGGGGTGGGGCTGTGGGTGGGGCGTCCGGGCTCCAGCTGGATCATGGCAACATCAGTCGCTTCGGGGCCCAGCAAAGGCCCACCTGCTGACGGCGTGTCTGAGACCGCCGTCTCCCCGGGCTCCAGAGTGGGGGCTGCACGTCCTTTGGTCCGGGGCACATGTCTGACACTCACGCACCTTTTCAGCCTCACCCACCCTCGACCTGGTTCCTAAGCCTCCACTTTGCAGATGCGGAAACTGCGGCAGCGAGAACAGCCTGCAGGGACTGGACACAGGCTGATCACCCACGAGGGCCCTGCGCGTCTGCCCAGGGGTGAGGGGAGGAATCAGCCTGCCCCAGGGAGCTGGTGAGCAGCACAGGGTCTTGGAGACCCCCGCCCCACTCTTCCACCAGCGTGTGCCGGCCGGGCTGTACCACCCAGCGCTGAGCTCACGTTCTCTGGGTCTGGGTGTTCATTGGCTAGAAACCAAGCTGCCAAGCTGTCACCTGAGCTGTTCCTACCCTTCCACTTGTGGGGACCGAGGGGAGGAACAGGTGGTCAGTGGTGCTGGCTACAGGTGACAGAGTCGATGGGCTGGCCCCAACGAAGGCGAAGGGCAGAGTGCCCTGGGGGCCGGGAAGGCGGCCAGAGCAGGGCCCCTGGCAGGCAGAGGAGCAGACCCTGTCTCTGTCCCCCCTGGAGTCCCAGGGGCTACGTGGTGGCAGGGGGCTCCACCCTCCTCTACAGGGTCCACATGAGGACCTCCAGCGCCCAAGTCTACGTCGCCCACTGGGGGTGGGAGACTAAGGACTCCACTTACCCAAGTGACAGATGCCAGGCTGGACATGTCTTGCCAGGGGCCCGAGCCAACAAAGTGACCTTCACAGCAGTAGAGGGTAACACCGTGATTTGTTTGTTCAGTCGCTTAGTTGTATCTGACTCTGTGACCCCATGGATTGCCTGGGACTGTGATTAACTCTGTGATTAGTCACAAATAAGAAGCCAAACACAGGGAGCCCACAGCACACGGAGACAGAGGTGAAGCTGGAGGCAGGAGCTGAAAAAAAGCCTCGTGCTTCACCCCATGGCTCCGCTGGTAAATAATCCGCCTACGATGCGGGAGACCTGGGTTCCATCCCTGGGTTGGGAAGATCTCCTGGAGGAGGGAAAGGCTGCCCACTCCAGTATTCCAGCCAGGAGAATCCCACGGACTGTATAGTTCCTGGGGTCACAAAGAGTCGGACACGACTGAGCGACTTATTCACTTCACTTCACTTCACTTCATTTCACTGCATTTCACTGCCTGAGCGCCTAGGGGCCCGGTCCTGCACCCACCGCCTGGAGGGTGTCCCTCTGTCCCCCAGATCTGGACACGCACCCTGGGAAGCAGGGAGGACCCCGGGGGTTTTCAGCCAGAGAAACCAGGAGTAATGGGTAGTGGGTGGGGGAGATGAGAGGCTGGCAAGAGGAAAACCCCCTTGGAGGAGCCCCTGGAGAGGACCCGCGGGCGTGGGGAGCAGGCCAGCCCACCCTGGGTGCCCTGGGATGGGACCCCACCGGCTCCACCTGGCACAGCTCACGCACTCGAGGACCAGCTGGTGAAAGGGGCTGCTCTCAACCTGGGCTCCATCCAAACGCCCCTGAGAAAGCCCACCTGCGTGCACAGGTGGAGCGCCGGGGTCACACGTAGCTCGGGAGGGCTTAGACACTGGCTCATGGAGGAGCTCCAGCCGCGTTCCGAAGGCCCCACCCCCGTGCCCCCATGCCTTCAGCACTCTGCACATCTGCCGGGCTCCGCCCGCGGACCACCTTTCCGCGCAAAGCCCAGACCCAGATGCGGCCCGTCCTCCTCCGCGGCCTCCTCCCCGAGGTCCTCCAGGCCTTATTTGGGGTGGGCGGGGGTTTTCCTCTCCTTTGGCCGCCCTCTGATCGCCCGTCGCCCTCCTGGCTAGCCAGCAGCTCTGCACGTTGTTACTTGTGAAATGAACAAGTCGGCGACACCGGCTTTAGCATAGCATGTTGTGCGTGGGCTGCCGCGAGGCGCCTCGAGCGCCCTCAGGAGGTCAGGACCGGCGCTGGGCTCCCCTCCTCCGCTGGCAGGGCCGGGTTAGGGAGAAGGAAGATGAACGTGCATCTCTGTCAGGGCGCAGGGGGCAACAGAAAGCCAGGGGCTGATGTGGGCGGTGGAGGGGGGCCCACAACGGTCCCTCACAATCGTTCCGGGCCTCAGGTCACGCTGGAGACCGCACTGTGGGTGCGAGCCCTGCTGTAGGGCCGGCCCCGTGGCCTCGCCGTGGCCCGGATCCAGGCTGGCCCACAGTCGGGCAGCTCCCACCTCTCTGGGAGCCACTGCCTGTGTCCCAAGGGTGGGCCCTCTGCTCTATGGGGACAAAGTCCGGCTCTCACCGCTACCCTTTGTTTCCTGCCCTGCAGGAGCCCAGAGCTGGTTGTCGTGGCCTTTCGACAACTGGAATGAGGTTGGGCAAGCTGCTTGGGTGGTGAATCTGGAAACCAGTTTCATTTTAAGCACAGGAGAAGGACGCTGGGTTTGTTTGTTTTTATAAAAAACGAACCTGATATAGTTTTTTTCCTTGCAAAGAGAGGCCCCATCACAGCTTTAAAACTGAATACACTGCCCAGTGTTTTAAAACCAGCTGTTTGAGACCAGGTGGCTCCTATTCCTGGGTGATTGCGAGGTTAATCCTTCACAGCGCGTGTCTTAAGAGACCAAGTGCGAGGCTGCCGGGCAGAGAGCAGCAAGTTGAGGCAGGACTTGCCCTCGTGTCGGCGTTGTTCAGTGCAGGGAGGCTGGCTGGGGCTGGAGGGGCTCAGAGAAAGTGCAGAGAATGCCCCCGGCCCTGGCAGGGAGAGGACCGGCAGTGAGATCGCTATGGCAACGGGCCTGGGGCCAGAAAGACAGGGTGGCCAGCACTCCACGGGGGCCCTTGGGGCTTGGAGGCCTTTGGGCTTTCTAATGAGTGATGAGGGCCCAGGGGAGGACCCACCAGGTATCTATTCTCACCTGTGCCCTTGGCCTGCTGCTGCACGCCTGCAGAACCAGCCCGTCTTGCTGCCGCTCAGCTCACGCTGCGATTGCAGAGACGGCCCTCCCAGGGCTGGGGTCACAGGTGGGGGGTGAGCCGTGGGAAGGGCCCCTCCCTTGTTAGAGTGGCTGGCCAGGGAGCTGGGCTCAGAGCATCCTCTGGCGGAGCCTGTGGGCCTCTGGGCCCCAGCCGACTGCCCCCACCAACCAGGCTGGGCCCCCGGGCCCCGTCACTTCTGGGCCAGTTTCTTTCTCTGTGAAATGAGACCCTCCTGCACCAAGTGGGCCAACAGGGCTGGTTTCCAGAACTTGTGTCCACAGGACCAGCTGCACTCGGCCCTCCCTGAGGGTCTGTGGTGTGAGCGGCCCTTAGTGATTCACAGCGTGTGAGCCCTGCAGGGGTGGTGGGAGGGGGCAGGAAGGGGAGGCAACAGAGGCACGCTTTGAAGGTTGTGGGTACACATGCTCACAGTCTTGAGTCCATGAGGGTGCATACACATCCCAGGACCTTCTAAGTCACACACTTGAAATGCATTGTTTATTCTATGCCAATTACTCAATTGAATTGCTCAGTTGTGTCTGACTCTTTGCAACCCCATGAACCCCCTGTCAGGCTTCTCTGTCCATGGAATTCCCCAGGCAAGAGTACTGGAGTGGGTAGCCATTCCCTTCTCCAGGGGGTCTTCCCGACCCAGGGATCGAACCCGGGTCTCCTGGATTGCAGGCAGACTCCTTAACTGGCTGAGCCACGAGGGAAGTCACTGCTCAATTAAAATCAGTAAATCCGGGAGACTGTTGAGAGCGGTGATCCGAGAGCTGTGATCTCAGCTGATCTTCACGCCGCCTCTGCTCTTCCCTATTTTCTGCAGGTTAAGGAATGGGGTTTCTAAAGTGCCACCTCTACTCTACCTGGAACTTTTCCTAACAGCCGCAGGAAAAGCCTTGCTCTGGGCGCTTCTGCCGAATCACCTTCTGCTCCCCCACTTGGGGCCAGCACACTGGGAACCACCCACCCCTGGGACTCCCCTGGTTACAGCCACTTGGGAGCCAAATGCCCAGGAAGCTACCTGCTTGGCCAGTCACTAAATGCCCCAGAGGATGACGTAAAGAGCACTTGGTTTGACCATGTTACCTTCAGCCTTTCTCCATTTACTCTGGGAAAAGAAAACAAGAACCCAAAAGACAAAATGAAAAAAAAAAAAACTCTGTGTGACAAGTGAGAACTCCTACCCAATCCTCAAGGCCCAGTGAACAATCACCTCCTCCGCCCTGCCCAGCACAGAGCCCTCTCCGACTGTGCATCGCGCCATCTTCTAACTGCTACCAGGAACCCTTCGACAGCCAACCACGGAAGGGGAGGGGACCTCAGAGCCTGTGTGTCCTGCATACTCAGCGCCCCACCTCAGCAGATCATCTGGGAGACTCCTCACTCCCATCCAGGGACGGCTCTCTTAACGCTCCAGGTCTGTTCTGGCTTCTCGAAAGCCCCTGGCAGGCCTGGCACCATGTGGCCCTAGTGTTAGGAGCTGGGGGGAGTCACCGGCGGGAGGGAGTGCATCCCTTATCTGCACATCTACCCGGTCCGCAACATCTTTCCGCACAAACAGACCCTGGAATCTGCCTGAGACCATAAAGCCTCACGCAGAGGGGCCAACCTCCGTCACCTCACTTCACCTTTGCCTTTCAGGCCTCTTCCCCAAAACACGAGGCTTGCTATTGCTGTTGTTCAGTCCCTCATTCATGTCCAACTCTTTGTGACCCCATGGACTGAAGCACACCAGGCTTCCCTGTCCTTCACCATCTCTTGGAGCTTACTCAAACTCATGTTCATCTAGTCGGTGATACCATCCAACCATCTCATCCTCTGTCATCCCCTTCTCCTCCTGCTTTTGATCTTTCCCAGCATCAGGGTCTTTTCCAATGAGTCAGCTCTTCGCATCAGGTGGCCAAAGGATTGAAGCTTCAGCTTCAGCATCAGTCCCTCCAGTGAACACCCAGGACTGATCTCCTTTGGGATGGACTGGTTGGATCTCCTTGCAGCCCGTGGGACTCTCAAGAGTCTTCTCCAACACCACAGTTCAAAAGTATCAATTCTTCACCACTCAGGCTTCTTTATGGTCCAGCTCTCAAGTCTGCTATCTGATTCATGGACTGCTTTCGTTCCAGTCGACAGTGGGCTGGAGCGTGTGAGAGTGAGGCAGGCATTATCATCCGGTCATTTGCCGGGTAAACTGCTGTCTTTGATCCTCCCAGGTGAGGTCTGGCTCAGGAGAACCCTTGCTGGTGAGCCTCTCGGGTGTGGGGGTACAGAACCCTGGAACCACACACAGGTGGGTGCTGCCCAGGTGGGTGCCGGGGGCGGCCTCTGGTCCCTGGTCCCACAGAATTCACCGGAGAACTCCACCCGGGAGGGAGGGGGGTGGGATCAGGACAGTCATGACAGAGACACCGGGAGGTCTAATGAGCAGGAAATGAGAGCGGCCTGGCTGTGCTGAGACGCCCGGGTCCCCTGCTCCCCTGCCGAGACTTGGCCACGGACCCTGCTTCAGTGAAACTGCTCAGAATCTGCGTTTCGAATCATCACTGAAGTGATGTCTTTCAATGTCAAAGAAAATACTAACATAAAACAATCTTAGGGAAATTTTTTTTTGTTTTTTTTTTCCATGGACAACAATACTGTCATTATGTTACCAAGAATAAGCTCTTGTTTAGCCTGGGAGCCTCTTCCAGCTGCTGTGTTGACATAACCCTCCTGGCCAAGAACAGATGCATTCTCTAGAAAAGTTACCAGCCCTAAGGTCATCCATCCTGGAGCGGGGGAGGGCTGGTGCCCAGGACATCCCTGTGGGCCCTCCATGGGGGCAGTGGGAGGAGGCTAGGGGGACAGGGCAGAGTCCCTGCAGCGTCCTGTGGTCTCCACATGCCAGGAGAATGCTGAAGAGCAGGGGCAGGTGGGTGGGGGGGGGGCACACAGGGCCGGCGGGCACACAGCCCCTCCCTAGGCTCCCCGTCTCCTTCTTGGATTTCCCCTGAGTCCCCGGCAGAACGAGAGGTTCTCCGGCAGGGATCTCGCAGCGCCCCCACCCACCGGTGTGTGCCCTTCTCAGAGCCTACCATGCGTCTGCCACCCACTAGGCCCACCACCCTGCTGGGCACACATCTGACTCAAATGTGACGGGGTAACGGACTGGAAACGTTCACCTCTCGGGGCTCACTCAGGTCTGTCTGTCTGTCTTGGAAAGGTGTCCTGCTGCCTGCTCCCCAGGACGCTGCTGGGGCTCTGCCCTGTCCCCCCAGCCTCCTCCCACTGCCCACTCCCGGGATGGGACCCTGCTGCACGGCCCCCACGTCCAGCCGAGAGGACAAAACGGAGAGTTGGGCCTGGGTCCCGGGTCTCTCCCCGAGACTGTCCTGGCAGGCAGGCGGGCCTGGGCCAGGGCCCTCGGAGCGGGGAGCCCTTCGTGCCAGGCAGCCCTCAGGAAAGACGGGCTCTGGGCCTGAAGGCCGCCAAGCCCAAGGGGCTGCCCTGCTGACAGCTCAGCGTCTTCACTGGAATTCAGGTCACACGGGCGCTGCCATCGCACACTCTGCCAGGCGCCGTTTCTAACCAAGGAGAAGCTATGGGATTGCTTCATCCTGGGGGGAAAGCAGGAGGAACTGACTTTCCCCAAGTAGCTATTTGCCCCAAGTAAGGATTTCACCTAAAATCCTTCCTTGACGTGTGGTTACTGCCGCTTCTGATGTGGGCATAAACGTCTCTCAACAGCCCTGGCCTGGTACTGACGATGTGCACACTGCCAGGCACGGAGCTGTAGAAGGAAGACGGATGCCCAGAAACGTCTCCCTGCCACTGCACACACAGGGTGAACAGACACACTGAATCGATGAACAAAAAAAAGAACCTTTCAGATGTGGACTCCAGGATTAGAGCCGCCTCCGGACTTAAACCAGCATGACAATCTGAAGCAGTCATGTGCACTGCATTTCCTGTGATGTCCTGGTTGGTTCCAAACAGCTACCCTTGTATTTATATAAAGTCGCATATTTCAATAAACACAGTGTTAGTTACCCAGTGTCTGACTCTTTACGACCCTGTGGACTGTAGCCTGCCAGGCTCCTCTGTCCATGGGATTCTCCAGAAAAGGATAGTGGAGGAGATAGCCATTCGCTTCTCCAGGGGGTCTTCCTGACCCGGGACATAGCAGCCTTGCAAGAAGTACCCCCTCCCCCAGCACGCCAGGGAGGTGCGTGTTTCCCAGGACAGATGACAGAGTTCATACAGGCCAGCGTCGGCCAGCGCTGTCGAGTGAAGGTGGGCGCATAGTAACAGGTGCTTACAACGAAGTCATCATACACGGACTCCGGCTCCTCTGGAAATGTCCCTCTTTTCTGACTGATGAAAAATAAGAAATTCCACCTTGCTATTCTGGGTAGCAAAATCTTCATCACCAGGGGGCTCTAGCTCACACTACCCCTTGGGAGGAAAAACGTGTGCTCTCCTAATTCTTCTGATTATCGCTGGGCTCCAATGACACTAATTAGCTGATAACCTCATAAAGCTGTGTTTCTTCTTCCATGATATAACATTAGCCAGACCTCTCAGAATGTTAGGGTTCCAGGACTTTGACCTTCCGAGAACATGTATTATTTTCTTGGTAAACAAGGAAGGTCTTTAATATGAGATCATGATAAAGTGTTTTATTTACATAAGCTTTAGAGGGTGCAGCTTCTGAATGGTAGGAAAGAGAATTTGTTTATTTATGCTTAAAAAAGGACTCAGCCCAGCTCTCTACCTTGCTGAAAGAGAAATACTCATTTCTTAAGAATCTAAAACAGTACGTTCCAGGTCAAACCCACAGATCCTAATGCAAAAGAAGAGAATAATATAAGATTCTGCTTTTCATATAACCAGCAAAAATGCTAAGTGGCAGGATCAGCTTTCAGAGTACATTCTGTTGAAGTAGATGCTAAGGCTTTTGGGCAGCTCCAACATTCCTTGGCGAGGTGTGGGAACTGGAAGCCTGGAGTGGCAGCCTCCTGCCTCCCAGACAAGCCCTGTGGCCCCTGGCTGCCTCGCGAGCAGCTACATGGCAGTGTGGGGTCCCCTTCCCCAAGGGCAGCGTCACTGCTCAGCGGCCAGGACACAGCTACCAGGAAGAACCACGGGGTCCTCCCTGGGCCACCGGATTCTTCCACCTTACATGACTGATTTGGTTTTTATTAAATGGTAACTAAATACATGAAATGAATCCAGTAGCTGAGGCAGTTCAGGAAGGTTGCTTAGCATTTTATGAAAACAGTGGGAAGAGGGAACTGAAGATGACAATTTCTGCTAAATTTTGCAGAGTGAGCTGCAGGTTCCTGCCACCACCGTCTCAGAACAAGAGCCAGGTGTGTTCTGCCACCTCCCCAAGAGTCCCTCTCTGGACTGCTACTAGCCACACACACACACACACTGGCAAGTCAATGCACACACACACAGAGTGGCAAGTCAACACACACATACACATATACACACACACACACTGGCAAGTCAACACGCACACACAGAGTGGCAAGTCAACACACACACAGATTGGCATGTCAACGCACACAGACACACACAGAGTGGCAAGTCAATGTGAACACACACACACACATACACACAGATTGGCAAGTCAACATGCACCCACACAGAGTGGCAAGTCAACACACACACACACACACACACAGATTGGCAAGTCAACACACACACATGCACAGAGTGGCAAGTCAACACACACACACACAGACTGGCGAGTCAACGCACACACACACACAGATTGGCAAGTCAACACACACCCACACAGAGTGGTAAGTCAACTCACACACACACACAGACTGGCGAGTCAACGCACACCACCCCCCCCACAGATTGGCAACTCAACACACACCTACACAGTGGCAAGTCAACACACACACACACACGGCAAGTCAACACATACACACAGAATGGCAAGTCAACACACGGAGTGGCAAGTCAACACACACACACACCCCTGTGGAAATGCCCGGAAGAGAATGGCTGGCCTCATTTCTGCAAAGGAGGCTTATCTACAGATCAGCAACTGTTGGCTGTGAATGTGTCAGATTTTCAGTTTTAGCCAGTTTTCTAGGTAAATGGTCCGTGGTTCTGATTCTGGAACCCGAAACCGCCCGCAGCCCGGAGCCGGGGGCCAAGGTGCCACGAGGGCGGTCACGGTTTCCTTCGGAACCTGAGTGCCCGCGCCCCGCTCCCCCGCGACGCCTCCGAAGCCGCCCCTTCCCCGGAGGGAGGCGCCCCCCGCCCGCGGCCGCGTCCTGAGCCGGAGCCGGGACCCCCCGCCTACTCACCCAGGAGCAGCCAGAGGCCGCGGCACCGGAGGCCGCGCAGGCCCAGGGCCATGGTCGCAGCCGAGCCGAGTCCAGCCGCCAGCCGCGCGCCCCGCCGAGGACTGAGCCCGCCGCACCGCGGGCGGGGGCGGCAGCGGAGCGGGCGGGAGGCGGCGGCCGCGGGGCCCGGCCTACTGCGGCCCGCGGCGGGTGGAGGGGTGGCCCGCGCGGGGATGGGGGCCGCGCCGGGACCCCGCAGGGAGGGCCCGCAGCAGGCGAGCCGGGCTGGCCAGCACCTGCCGGCCGGGGTGCGGGGGCAGACACTGCACCAGGGAGGCGAGTGCGGGGGTAAGGGGGAGCCGCGCAGGGAATCCAGGACCCTGCCTGGGGGACAGCACACTCTGGCGACGACCTCGACCGAGGCACGGATGAACCTGAAGTGTTTGCCACTTGTTTAACTGGGGACGGCTCTTCTAAACAGGGCCTCTCGATGCCAACCCGGGCACCCTCTCTTTCGCTCTATGGGTCACAACTGCTCTGCCTCGGGGGTCTACTTTGCAGAAGACCAAGTCCATCCTGGCCGGTGCGTCTCACCCAAGGTGCAGGCACTGGGGTTCCTGAGAGGACAAAACCAGCCCTGGCGCTTGGAGACATTCAGAGTAACCAAAAAAAGGACCCACAGGTCCAGCGAGGGGCTGGAATGACGGGAATGGGGAGGTGTGGGTGCAGGGGAGGAGGTGCCTGGAAGGTACGTGTAGGTCCTGGGCTAGAGGGAAGAGGGCTCCTGGGGGTACAGAAGGGTGGTCCTTGTGGACTTCTTGCCTGACATTTGGGGCGAAAGACAGAGGAGGCTGGGATGGCCTCTTCCTGATTCTGAACTTGTAGAAAGAGAAGGGCTCCCTGGAGGTGGGGGGGACACATGAGAGCCCTGGGAATCTGGGGAAGTGCCGGTAACCTGCATGCTTCGGTCTGACCTGGGGGGCATCAGTCCGGCCTAGCTAAGCTGACCTGGGCTCTCTCAGCTCTGCTGGTGGCTGTGCTTCACTCTGCAGAGGCTCCTGCTTGTAACAACAGCCTATTCTGAGAACTCTCAGCAATTGAGTACATTTATGCTCACGCTAAGGAATCAACCACTGCCCTTGGGAGGAGCAGGAATCACACCTTTGTGACCGCAGCTGCTGACGCCTAGCAGATTGCCTAGTGCAGAATTCCGTGGTCAGTCTGTGTAGACTGACTCAACACACCCCCTGCCGACAGCTCTGCGAACAGGCAGCAGCTAACAGCCAGGCGGGCAGGAGGCACTGAGGACCTGCGTGCCTATATCCTGGAGCCGGAGGGGCCTGTGCCCATGGTGAGGGAGCACACGCTTGCTCGAGCTGAGAAGCCACTCTTGCCCAAACATAGGAAGATACAGCCCAGCGTGTGGCCTGGCCTCCCTCTCTTTATTCATTTAAGAGACAGATGCTGGGTAAACAAGGCAGGTTGTTCTGCCCTTCAGTTGGTGAATCCAGTGAGGCGCCTGCAAAAATCTCAGTAACAGGAACCACAGGCCTGGGCCTGATGCGGCTGGCTCAGCAGCAGTGTGAGAAGACTTGAGGGCTGGGCGGGTGAGTGTATGAGGAGGCTGCAGGCCAGAGTGAGGAGGGGCAACCAACTGTGGTGGGAGGAAGTGAGGTCTCAGCCCCTCTCCGTGAAGTGCAGGATCTCTGCTCTCAGACTCGCCCTCCACTCACCCTTTCCCCCCATGGCTTGTGGGCCTCTCTGCATCTGCTTATGGTTGGGTTCTTTCTTCATTACCCAAGGCACCTGGGACCCCTCTCCTTTCACTGTTGGGGTTGGCAGGGTCTGGGTGGGAAGCCCTCTTGCCATTTCTCCTCTCCATTTTCTCACACTCCCCACACTGACAGATATATGTACCTAACAAGACAGAGTGTACTTCTCAAATCTGTGGACTTAGGAAGCTCACAATTCTCTTGGGAATGCCATAGTTGGGGGTGAACCCACCATGGCACTTTCTCCCCTAATGGTTTTCTTATCTGCACATTGGGTCTGGGTAAGAGATGCCCCAGTAATTACTATGGGTTTTCCCTTTGGCAGAGGTATGGAAGTGGGACAAACTCTAATGTCTTTATACCTATGATATCGTAAGAGTTGCCAATTTTGCCCCAGCCGTATTTCTTGCTGGTAGCATGGACAGTCCTCTCCCTGGGCACCTCCATCTACATGAATGTTAGGTCAGGCAATGGAAGAGTTGAGAAGGTGGCCAAACGCTTTACAGCACGCACAGCAGGGCTAAAGACACAATCTAGACAGGTCATCATGACTGAAAATTCAAAGTTAAAAGAAGACTTCAGCTTCCATCCATGATGAAGTAACAGGGACTGGATTCACTTTCCTCGCTTAAACTAAAACGCTGGACAAAACAGATCAAGGAACAGTTGTCACCCTGGACCCAGACAGAAGCCCTGAGAGCAGGGAAACAAGTGAGGTGAGCCGTATGGCCGCTCACTGCCCGCAGTTTCCAGACGCGGTCTGGGGGCTCCCAGGGTTGGGAGGCTGGGGGGCCGAGGCAGCTGGAGCTAGCAGTGTACCCGAGTACCAGAGAGGAGAGAGCTGCACAGGGAGAGCTGCAGCTGAATGCTGATCAGAGTGTGCATGTAAGGACGTTCTGAGGCAGGAAAACAAAGCCCTGGCCAGGAGCAAGTTGGAACAATCTCTCAGAGCTCACACGGGGCCTGGAAAAGCTCCAGCTCCACCAACCATAGTGAAAAACCTTGAGATAAGCAGAAGAGTAGTGAGAATTACTGCCTTTGGAGTCAGAAAAAAGATAACTAGAAAGGCTGCCCTGGGGCCAACCTGACAAAGCTTCAAAGCAAGAACTGACTAGATCTAAAAAACTCTTAAGTAATGACTACATCTCAGAACAAAGACTTAAGAGAACAAAAGAGCAAAGAACCATGAGACAACTTCAAGTGGCTTTATATATGTGCAGCTGGAGTTCATTCAGACAGAAATATGTGAAGTACTGTGTAAAAATTTTGATAAATCTATAAATTCAAGAATATCAACAAACCCCAAGAACAAGAATGAAGAAAAATACATCAAGGCACACCACGATGAAACTGCTTACAACCAGTAATAAAGAGAAAACCTCTTTAAGTGATTGCAGGAAAACAATGCTATGTGCAGAAGAGCAGAGATGAGGGCAGCGGCAGGGTTCTCACCGTAATGATGCGACCCAGACAGGGACGGGGCAGCGCTAGTGAGCACGGGAGGGAAGGGCACCCCGCGCTCTGCAGACAGCTCTTCAGCCATCTGCTGACACAAGGGGGAAGGTTTGCTGGAGTCCCCACTCCCAGGGTAGCAGTTCAGAGGCGATGCTTCAGTTGTTATCAGTAAGGAATGAGTGGTTCCAAAGATGCACTTGTAAGCAGTAACAGCTCCTTTCTGCGGTTTGCTCACACAGCACAACTGTCAGATAAACATGAAACATAACCAGCGGCATTTTGGGAGCACTCAGCTCCACTGAGTTATGGCATTCAAACCTGAACACTGCTGTGTGCCTATTTCCCAGAAGTTTTCAGTGAGCACTGTAACCATTCCTGCTTACTCAGGAGTGTGTGTGTGTGGAGGTGGAGGGACTGGGGAAGAAGGGAGGGATGAGAGAAAAGATGAAAGAGAAAACGGGAAGAAAGCAGAAGGCTCTTGGTCCAGTTATATCTGAATTATTTTCTAGAGGTGTCAATTGCGAGTTAAATTTTACTTTTTTGTGTGCTTTGGCTAGTTTGAGTTGCATTTCTATCATTTGCAATCAACTGTCCCCTGAGTAACATACTAACTTAAGGCCTGCTTCATTCTAAGAAACTTTGAGGCAGGGTATAAGCATTTATAGAAGAGAAAAACAAGAAAAGAAAGTAGAATGAAAGCAAAGCAGCAGGACAGCACAAGAGTCCAGGTAGTCGCTGCACAGAAAGACGCACCACTGCACACTGCTTGCAGAGGCCCTTCCAGCAGCGGCAAAGTGTGAAAGGCTCATCTACTGTGACAAGTACTGAGGCAAACGCTCTACTCCATCCCTGTGAGGGCAGCTGCCTCCATCTTCACTTGACACACCAGACAACTGAGGCACAAGGCTATTACCTAACTTGTCCAAGGTTAAACACAGCTGACAAGCTCGGCCAGCAATCTGAATCAAGGAAATCTGGCTTCAGAGCCTGCCTTCTTAAACAGTCCATTGTCACAAGTGATGCAGGAGTTTGGCTCTCAGCATCCTGGCAGGAAAAGCAAAGCCATTTTAAACAATCAATGCCCATAATATACATATTAACAACATTCTCTGATGTGTCACAGGACTATTACTATCAACCCTAAGTATTATGATATTAAGATCTAAAGTGTTAGCGTTAGTCAGTCGTGTTCAATTCTTTGCGACCACATGGACTATAGCATGCCAGGCTCCTCTATCCATGGAATTCTCCAGGAAGAATATTGGGAGTATGTAGCCATTCCCTTCTCCAGGGGATCCTCTGGACCCAGGGAACAAACCCAGGTCTCCCACATGGCAGGCAGATTCTTTACCATCTGAGCCACCTTAAGATCTAGTTCAGTTCAGTTCACTCACTCAGTCGTGTCCAACTCTTTGTGACCCCACGAATCGCAGCACACCAGGCCTCCCTGTCCATCACCAACTCCCGGAGTTCACTCAAACTCACGTCCATTGAATCAGTGATGCAATCTAGCCATCTCATCCTCTGTCGTCCCCTTCTCCTCCTGCCCCCAATCCCTCCCAGCATCAGAGTCTTTTCCAATGAGTCAACTCTTCGCATGAGGTGGCCAAAGTACTGGAGCTTCAGCTTTAGCATCATTCCTTCAAAGAACACGCAGGGCTGATCTCCTTGCAGTCCAAGGGACTCAAGAGTCTTCTCCAACACCACAGTGCAAAAGCATCAATTCTTCAGCCCTCAGCTTTCTTCACAGTCCAACTCTCACATCCATACATGACCACTGGAAAAACCATAGCCTTGACTAGACGGACCTTAGTTGGCAAAGTAATGTCTCTGCTTTTCAATATGCTATCTAGGTTGGTCATAACTTTCCTTCCAAGGAGTAAGCGTCTTTTAATTTCATGGCTGCAATCACAATCTGCAGTGATTTTGGAGCCCCCCAAAATAAAGTCTGACACTGTTTCCACTGTTTCCCCATCTATTTCCCATGAAGTGATGGGACCAGATGCCATGATCTTCGTTTTCTGAATGTTGAGCTTTAAGCCAACTTTTTCACTCTCCTCTTTCACGTTCATCAAGAGGCTTTTGAGTTCTTCACTTTCTGCCAGAAGGCTGGTGTCATCTGCATATCTGAGGTTATTGATATTTCTCCCAGCAATCTTGATTCCAGCTTGTGCTTCATCCAGCCCAGCGTTTCTCATGATGTACTCTGCATATAAGTTAAATAAGCAGGGTGGCAATATACAGCCTTGATGTACTCCTTTTCCTATTTGGAACTAGTCTGTTGTTCCATGTCCAGTTCTAACTGTTGCCTCCTGACCTGCATATAGGTTTCTCAAGAGGCAGGTCAGGTGGTCTGGTTTTCCCATCTCTTTCAGAATGTTCCACAGTTTATTGTGATCCACACAGTCAAAGGCTTTGGCATAGTCAATAAAGCAGAAATAGATGTTTTTCTGGAACTCTCTTGCTTTTTCCATGATCCAGCGGATGTTGGCCATTTGATCTCTGGTTCCTCTGCCTTTTCTAAAACCAGCTTGAACATCTGGAAGTTCACGGCTCACGTATTGCTAAAGCCTGGCTTGGAGAATTTTGAGCATTACTTTACTAGCGTGTGAGAAGAGTGTAATTGTGTGGTAGTATGAACATTCTTTGGCATTGCCTTTCTTTGGGATTGGAATGAAAACTGACCTTTTCCAGTCCTGTGGCCACTGCTGAGTTTTGCAAATTTGCTGGCATATTGAGTGCAGCACTTTCACAGCATCATCTTTCAGGATTTGAAATAGCTCAACTGGAATTCCATCACCTCCACTAGCTTTATTAGTAGTGATGCTTTCTAAGGCCCACTTGACTTCACATTCCAGGATGTCTGGCTCTAGGTGCATGATCACACCATCATGATTATCTGGGTCGTGAAGATCTTTTTTGTACAGTCCTTCTGTGTATTCTTGCCACCTTTTCTTAATATCTTCTGCTTCTGTTAGGTCCATACCATTTCTGTCCTTTACTGAGCCCATCTTTGCATGAGATGTTCCCTTGGTTTCTCTAATTTTCTTGAAGAGATCTCTAGTCTTTCCCATTCTGTTCTTTTCCTCTATTTCTTTGCATTGATTGCTGAGGAAGGCTTTCTTATCTCTTCTTGCTATTCTTTGGAACTCTGCATTCAGATGCTTATATCTTTCCTTTTCTCCTTTGCTTTTCGCTTCTCTTCTTTTCACAGCTATTTGTAAGGCCTCCCCAGAGAGCCATTTTGCCTTTTTGCATTTCTTTTCCATGGGGATGGTCTTGATCCCTGTCTCCTGTACAATGTCACAAACCTCAGTCCATAGTTCATCAGGCACTCTATTAGATCTAGTTCCTTAAATCTACTTCTCACTTCCACTGTATAAGCATAAGGCATTTGATTTAGGTCATACCTGAATGGTCTAACGGTTTTCCCTACTTTCTTCAATTTAAGTCTGAATTTGCCAATAAGGAGCTCATGATCTGAGCCACAGTCAGCTCCCAGTCTTGTCTTTGCTGGCTGTATAGAGCTTCTCCATTTTTGGCTGCAAAGAATATTATCAATCTGATTTTGGTGTTGACCATCTGGTGGTGTCCATGTGTAGAGTCTTCTCTTGTGTTGTTGGAAGAGGGTGTTTGCTACGACCAGTGCATTCTCTTGGCAAAACTCTATTAGCCTTTGCCCTGCTTCATTCTGTATTCCAAGGCCAAATTTGCCTGTTACTCCAGGTGTTTCTTGACTTCCTACTTTTGCATTCCAGTCCCCTATAATGAAAAGGACATCTTTTTTGGGTGTTAGTTCTAAAAGCTCTTGGAGGTCTTCATAGAACCATTCAACTTCAGCTTCTTCAGTGTTACTGGTTGGGCATAGACTTGGATTACTGTGATATTGGTTTGCCTTGGAAACGAACAGAAATCATTCTGTGGTTTTTGAGACTGCATCCAAGTACTGCATTTCGGACGCTTTTGTTGACCATGATGGCTATTCCATTTCTTTTAAGGGATTCCTGCGCACAATAGTAGATATAATGGTCATCTGAGTTAAATTCACCCATTCCAGACCATTTTAGTTCACTGATTCCTTGCCATCTCCTATTTGACCACTTCTAATTTGCCTTGATTCATGGACCTGACATTCCAGGTTTCTATGCAATATTGCTCTTTACAGCATCGGACCTTGCTTCAGTCACTGGTCACATCCACAGCTGGGTATTGTTTTTGCTTTGGCTCCATCCCTTCATTCTTTCTGGAGTTATTTCTCCACTGATCTCCCGTAGTATATTGGGCACCTACTGACCTGGGGAGTTCCTCTTTCAGTATCCTATCATTTTGCCTTTTCATACTGTTCATGGGGTTCTCAAGGCAAGAATACTGAAGTGGTTTGCCATTCCCTTCTCCAGTGGACCACGTTCTATCAGACCTCCCCACCATGACCTACCCGTCTTGGGTGGCCCCACAGGGCATGGCTTGGTTTCATTGAGTTAGACAAGGCTGTGGTCCTAGTGTGATTAGATTGACTAGTTTTCTGTGATTATGGTTTCAGTGTGTCTGCCCTCTGATGCCCTCTTGCAATACCTAGCGTCTTACTTGGGTTTCTCTTACCTCGGACGTGGGGTATCTCTTCACGGCTGCTCCAGCAAAGTGCAGCCGCTGCTCCTTACCTTGGACGAGGGGTATCTCCACACCAATGCCCCTCCTGACCTTGAACGTGGAGTAGCTCCTCTAGGCCCTCCTGCACCCACGCACGGGTAGCTAGTCAAAGCTATGGTTTTTCCAGTAGTCATGTATGGATGTGAGAGTTGAACCATAAAGAAGGCTGAACACTGTTTTGAACTGTGGTGTTGGAGAAGACCACTAAGAGCCCCTTGGACTGCAAGGAGATCAAACCAGTCTATCCCTAAAGGAAATCAATCCTGAATATTCACTGGAAGGACTGATGCTGAAGATGAAGCTCCAATCCTTCGGCCACCTGATGTGAAGAGCCAACTCGTTGGAAAAGACCCTGATGGAGGGAAAGCTGAGGGCAGGAGGCTAAAGTGATGACAGAGGATGAGATGGTTTGATGCATCCCTGACTCAATGGACACGAGTTTGAGCAAACTCCAGGAGATAGTGAAGCACAGGGAAATCTGGGGTGCTGCAGTCCATGTGGTTGCAAATAGGCAGACATGACTTAGCACCTGAACAATAAAGCTAGAGGGTTATTTAATACTCACAGCTCGTAACTGCTTTGTCCCCAGGAATCAAAATTCAGGCAGGAATCTCATATTGTTCCCAGCAGCTCTTGAGAGATAACCCTTATAGCTGTATTAGTTTTCTATTGCTGATGTGACACACTACCACAAGTTTGGTGGCATAAACAACACAGACCTATTATCTTATAATTCTAGAAGTCAAAAGTTGGAGATGGGTTTCACCCGGCTAAAATTAAGATGTCCGCAGGGCTGCATTCCTGCTGGTAGCTCCAGTGGACCAGCCCTTTCCAGCTTCCAGAAGCCACTTGCAATCCCTTGGCTCCTAGCCACCTTCCTCCATCTTCAAAGACAGTACAGTGGTGGAGCCCTTCTCGAGATGCCATTTCTCTGGTTCTCTCTTCTGCCTGCCCAGATAATCCAGGATCATCTTCCCATCTAAAGGTCAGCTGATTAGCAATCTTACTTGCTTCTGTAACCTTAACTCCCTTTTGCCATGTGACATATTCACTGGTTTGAGCATTCACTGGTCAGTTTGGAGGGCCATTACTTTACTGACCACAAGAGCTAACAGTATTAAACATTTTACTATTATGCCAGATAGATACTTTGTAATAAGTAACTGATCAATAATGAAAAAGAAGTTACATCAACATATACAGAACTCTGGCTGAAATACATTTTTTTTTTTTTAAAAAGAAACTACCTGAAATATTGAGCTTCTCAGTTACACATATTATCTCTTTTGACCAGAATTAACACTGGCATTAGGCAGAGCCAATTTAGAATTTTTACTCCCACTTTTTTGGGGATAGTCTCAGGGTATTTTACAACATTCTAGGTCTCTGGTTATCTCTAAACATAACTATCTGTATATCGTAGCTGATATAGTTAAAGCACTCTTTGGTGACCCAGTAATACAGTATGAAATAAAAAATGATTCTGAGCAACAATTAATCATATTGAAATTATCTGAAACTTTGCTGAAGATATTTACAAACCTGGACAATCTGACCAGTCTTTTAAATTCTCTAACAATTTTATATAATTAACCAATATCAAATTAAAGATCTTAGAAAATAAACATTGCTTTTTCACTTGTAGTTCTAAAGATTCATGAATTATTCTAGTTTCTACATTTTACTTGGGAAGTTTAATAACAGGGATCAATTTACATGGTCATTGTTAAAAACCTGTTGATCTAAAAGTTGCCTGATCTTTCCTTTACGTTTTGAAGAGGACATCTTTATTCCAAAAAATCTCAAAGTTAGAATTTCAAGTGATCCTTTCTATATTTTCCCCCAAATGAATTCATTAATTTGGTCTCTATGTTTTTTAAAAGGGAATTCCACTTCATTAAATCCTTTTAGAAACAAATGACTAGAGGCAAAAACTCCATGGACAGAGAGGAGCTGGGTTGGCTAGTCGTGGGGTTGCAAACAGTCAGGCACAACTGAGCACAGGAGCGCATACATATACACCTCACTGCCACTAGTATGTTAAAAATGTCTGATCCATGTTTCAACCTTATTTAAAAAGGTTACTTTGAATGTAGCCTTTTAATATAAATAATCATTATAGGAAGCAATTTGCATAATTCTAGGATTCTACTAACTTGATGTACAGCCCAAAGGAAAGAATCACTCACTAACCTGATGATTTTCAAGTTTCAGTTAACAGTGTCCTTTTAAATCATTATTATTACTTTCTACATCCTGGAACTCAATTTCTGGTAAACATTTGGAGTGGATCTGGTAATAACAAGACAAATTAATATATGAAATAAACCCAGAAATTCCATGAAGAGAAAAAATTTGAAACCCAATAGTTTGATATGTAGTTTTACTGTCCATGTGTATTTCATATAAACACTGGTAGGTTAATTTATACTTGGAATGCCATCAAACATGCAGAAAGTATTAAAGTTTACTATAGATTCTACCTTTATTAAATATAATACACCAAATGTAAATGTTAAATAGGTAACTTTTAATCAAGCAATACCAGCTACATGTTAATGCTATAAAGATTTTAAACATTTGAAGAAAGTGCATATTTAAGTGTTCATCTTACTATTATTAGTAAGACTCTAACTTTAAACAATATGTTACCTTTAAAAGTAAGCAATTAAAGGAATTTATGTTATCAGATAAAGCCAAAGAATAGGTCTTGAAAAGTGTTCCAATGTACACTCTAACCTAATATAACAGAACTTCTTATAAAATGAACATAATCAATACAGTGACCATTTTACATTTAAGTAAACAGTCTACCAGAGCAGAAATGGGTTCACTGTTCCTAGTGAAAACAGGGTACATACATCTAAACCTATTAATGCATCACAACAGTAATTATTTTGGAAACTTAAAAACATATACATTACAAAATGAGTATCTGTGGATCCAGTTTGTTTATCTGTTATCCTATGGTCCAATATAAGAGTCTTAAGATAACTGAAAACTGAAACTAAGAACTTCAGGCAAATTATATTTTTCCCATATAAAATAATACTTTCTATTGGTCAATATTTTAAAAACTGACTTGACATAGATTTTTGAAATTGACACCATTTTTGTCTCTGCTCCAAAACATGCAGCTTCAAGTCTCTAAGTGACAAGTTTGAAATACAAAGTCTATAAACATTAAAAAGTATCTTTTAATTTATATACAGATCTTTATATTGTCGAAACAACAGTTGCTAGATTTTAAGAGATGGCTATATAAAGGAGAATATTATAAACAGATAACCCCATTTATCGAGCCTATTTAATTATATCGTTTTGCTGTTACCACAATTTTTTCCTAATTGCTGGAGAACATTCTCTGCAGAAAGGAACTCATGCTTTCCAAGGAAATTCTAGAGGTCAAGAAAAGAAGGAAGAAACCAACAATAAAATGTTACACTAAATCCAAAATTACGAAAGTACATAGTTATCAGTACACCCTATTACTAAACCAATCACTGTTAGTTAACTCATTTATCATATCAATTAAAACTATATGTACTTATATGCTTATATATGCCTGCCTGGTGGCTCAGGTGGTAAAGAATCCACTGGCAATGCAGCAGACCTGGGTTTGATCCCTGGGTCAGGAAGATCCCCCAGAGAAGGGAATGGCAACCCACTCCAGTCTTCCTGCCTGGAGAACTCCATGGACAGAGGAGCCTGAGGGGTTCCAACAGTCCATGGGGTCACAAAGAGTGGGACACAACTGATTGACTAACACTTTCACTTTTCATACTTATTTGCCATTAATTTCTACGCCCTACTAGGCATATCACTAAACTCAGTAAATACTGAGATGTGGAAATACTGGATCATATAATTCTATTTTAATATTTGGAGGAATGGTCATACCATTTTCCACAATGGCTGCACTATTTTACATTCCTATCAGCAATGCACAGTTTCCAATTTCTCCACATCCTCACCAACACTTGTTATCTTCTGGTTTTGGCAGGAGGATAACAGTCATTCTAATGGGTGTGGAGTGAATACCCTATTGTGGTTTTGGTTGCATTTCCCTAATGATTAGTGATAATGAGCCTATTTTCATATGCTTATTGACTATTTGCATATCTTCTACAGAGAAACGTCTATCCAAATCCTTCGTGCGTTTTTAAACTGGGCTGTTGTTGAGTTGCAGGCGTTCTTTATCATGTTTTGGATGTTAGTCCTTGTCAGAGAAATGATGTACAGACACTCCCTCCTGTTCTGTAGGGTGCCTTTTTACCGCTGATAGTGATGCATGAAAGGTTTAAATTCTGATGCAGGTTATCTATCTTTTCTTGTCTGTGTTTTTGGTGTCATATCCAAGAAATCAATGCCAAATACAACAGTGTGAGGCTTTTCCTCTATTCTTAGATTTTACTTCTAGCTCTCGGGGGTGGTGCTGGGGACCGCCAACACAGTACATTTTACTCTCTTCCCAAGTTACAGTGCTTCGAACAGTTGCAGTACTTAATTCTCTCTCAACTTACATGCTATTATTGTCATACGTTAATTATATTAGACCCTATAAAATACCATTATTCTTGTTTTATATAGTATACATTTTATTCTTCAATTTGTCTGCATCTCTGACCTTTCATTTGAAATGTTTCCTTCTTTCTAGAAAACATTCTTTAGTATTTTCTTTACTACAATGGGTCTTCTAAGTAACAAATTATCTTAGCTTTTAATTGAGTAAAAATAAATTTATTTCACATTTACTCTTGAAGGCTCTTTTTGTGAGTACAGAATCCTAGGTTGGTAGACTTATTTGACAGCTTCTGTTGAAAATCACATGTCAGTTTAATTGTACTTTTTTTTTCTCTAGTTGCTTTATAGCGTTTCTTTTCGTTTTCAGTTTTCCTATGTGTTTATGTCTGGGTGTGCAGGTGTGTACCGCTTTTTTTTTATTTCTCTTGCTTATCCCCTTATTCATAAAGCTTTGGGGGCTCATTAAATGGTTTCATTGACTTCCAGTAGCTTTGCACGGTGGTCACCAGGATCACGTTCAGGCAGTTTTTCTGAGGTCTCTTTATTTTTCCTGCTTGGCATTTGAAAGTTTTACTACATTTCTGACATGTTTTATCATTAAAATTTTTTTCAAATATTGTGTCTACTCTATTTCCTCCCTTTTTATTTTTTGGTTAAAATTCCAGTTGCACAAATTATTAGAGGTTTTCTTGGTATATCTTTGTTTCTTCTGTGTTTTTCACCCCTTTATCTCTGTGCTTCATTCCATAATTTTTCTGACCTTTCCAATTGTCTAATATGCTATAGAACTTATTAATTGAATTATTCATCTAAGTTATTCTGTTTTTCATTAACGGAATTTCCTTTAAAATATTTCCAGTTCTACACTAAAATTTTTAACCCTGTTTTCTGTCTCCTTGAACATAATACATCTGAATTAATTAATTTTGCTGTGCAACAAATAACTTTCACAGCTTAGTAGCTTAAAACAGTGAGCATCTGTTTAGCCTCTGATTCTGCACTTAGCAATGGGCTAGACTCCTCTGGGTGATTCAGCTCCCCTTGCTTGGGCTCACTCATGCATCTATGGATAGCTGCCAGGTTGGTAGGTTATCTACTGATCTGTGCTAGGTTCTGTCACGTGTTCAAGGGAAGCTGGATGTAGGATGGAATGCCTCGGCTAGCCTCCATGTACAGCTGGCCCTGCATATCTTCAAGTTCTGCACTTGCAGATTCAACCAACAATGGACTGAAAATATTTGAAAAAAATTCAAGGAGGCTCCAAAAAGCAAAACTTGAAATCTACTGTACTCTGGTAACTATTTATGGCATTTATATTGTATTTACAACTATTCATAGTTATTTACAGTTGTATTACATATTAGAAATAATCTAGAGATGATCTAAAGTATACAGGAGGATGTGAGTAGGTTATATGCATGTCCCTTGGAAAGCAACGAGAGCAAACCAGTCAATCCTAAAGGAAACCAACCCTGAATACTCAATGGAAGGACTGATGCTGAAGCTGAAGCTCCAAGACCTTGGCCACTGATGTGAACAGCCAACTCACTGGAAAAGACTGGGATGCTTGGAAAAATTAAAAGCAGAAGGAGAAGAGGGCAACGGGACAAAATGGTTGGATGGCATCACTGATTCAACGGACATGAACTTGGGCAAACTCCGGGAGACGGTGAGGGACCGGGAGGCCTAGCATGCTGTAGTCCATGGGGTCACAAAGAGCTGGATATGACTTGAAGACTGAATAATGCTATTTTATACAAGAGGTTTGGGTGACCTCTAATTTTGGTATCTGTGGGGGTTTCTGAAACCAATCTCCCATGGATGCTGAGGGGTGACTATAGTCTCTTATCCTCTAGCAGGCATCCTGGGTATCCCTACGTGGCTGCAGTAAATTTCTGAGAGAGCAGAGTGAGTGATCAAGGTCTCTTGAGGGCTAGGCTTGGAAATGGTACAAGCAACTGAAAAGGTCAGTCTAGATTCAAGCGGTGGGAAAAGAGACACCACTTCTTGATCAGAGGAGCTTCCAAGTCATACTGCAAAGGGGGCATGGTTATGGGGAAGGGAATAATTGTGGCTGTTTTTGCAAACCATCTATCACATGCTGTTACGGTTCAGTCACTCAGTTGTGCCTGACTTTTCAACCCCATGGACTGCAGGATGCCAGGCCTCCTTGTGCATGGGATTTCCCAGGCCAGAATACCAGAGTGGGTTGCCCTTTCTTTCTCTAGGGATCTTCCTGACCCAGGAATCGAACCTATGTCTCCTGCATTGGCAGGCAAATTCTTCACCACTGAACCACCAGGGAAGCCCCAATTTTCTCTTACCCTGGCCCAATAACTCATAGTATCTTGATAGCTCTCTTGTGTCTTCAAGCAGGTACAGTCTTTATATTTATTCAGCTTTTCTAACTATTTGCTGTGGAATGCTGGCTTTACTCACCCAGACAGCTATAAATAGGAACGAGACCTCATCCATTATTTTATAAACAGGGATTCTATGTTTGTATGTGGTAATTTAAAGTACATACACAAATTCCTTGAAACACCTTTCTTCAAGAGTGTGAATTCACATAGTGACTTGCATCGGACAGAATGTGGTAGAAATGATGGAGTATGACTCCTGAGGGTGGGGTCATAAAAGACACTGCAGCTTCCATCTCGCTCTCTCTCTGATGGCTCTTGCTCTGAAGAGGCCAGACGCCACGCTGCAAAGACACTCAAGCAGCCCTATAGCAAGGCCCATGTGGTGCGAAATAGAGGCCCCTGCCAACAGCCGTGGGAAGAAGCTGTCTCAGGAGCGGTCTCCAGTCTCGATCAAGCCTCCTGATGACCACAGCCCATGCCAGCACCTTGATGCAACATCACGAGAGTCACTAAGCTAAAAACACCCAGCTATGCCATTCCTGAATTCTGACCTGCAAACTAGGTGATGATAAAGGTTGCTTAAGT
The DNA here is from genome assembly GCF_042477335.2 of Ovis canadensis. Lineage (NCBI taxonomy): Eukaryota > Metazoa > Chordata > Mammalia > Artiodactyla > Bovidae > Ovis > Ovis canadensis. The sequence continues at coordinate 4,062,501 of NC_091245.1, forward strand.
CAATAAATTTTGGGTTAACTAGTTTTGCATTAACAGTGAACCAAATCACTATGCTTGTTTTAGAGTTTGTAATATTATCTTATTATTTTCAATATAATTTTTATTTGAAAAGGAAATGGAATCCATAGCTTAAAATGTTTACTGTTTAAATATGAAAGATATGACTGACTTACCTTTTATTGCTTCTTTTATTCCTAACTGGAAGCAGAGTTTTCCAAAACAGAGGAAGTCATTTCCACAATAGAATTAATAGATAAGCCATTCAGAAAACCTTTATGATTTACTCTTACTTTCTGAAGAGCATCTATAATGTGATCTCTATGCCAAAGGAAAACATACATGAGCATTTGTCTTTTCCAAAGTAGCACATTCTAAGTATGGCTTAGTTATTTATTGAAAGGAACTCTATTTTTATACAAACTTTTAAAACCAGTTAAAATATAACTGTAATCATTACCTGCTAACTTCTGGATGTAGTTCAGCCAGTCTCTTTATGATCTTGGTAAAACTACGCAGGTTCAGTGTTTTTGGAGGTATGAATTGAATAGGTGTATCAGGTAATAATTTAGTAGACTCAATCTGTTTACAATTCTTCTTTACACCCTAAATAAACATTTTAAAGTTTTATTTAAATCAGTGATGATTACAGATACAATTCAGCCTATTCTAAATTAAAAAGCTACAAATAGTAAAATCAAAATTTCTAAAACATTTACTTCAAGATTATTTTTTTCCTACCAAGTAGACTTACTTGAGATGTATTCAGGGCCACTTATTTTTAAAAATGCCAAACACATGGCAAGTATATGGGCTATGTTGAAATTAGCCTTTCTCAAAAAGGATTACTCATCTGATCCACAGGACTCAGAAAATAATGTTAACTATTTTCTCAATTTTCCCTAAGATAGGACATAACCAGTTCTAGATGCACAGGAGAGAGGTTCATTCATTACATACAATGGATATCTTAGGCTTAGGGCATGAAGGCTTAATTCTTTTACCCAACCTGATAGAGAAAGGCTAGTCTACATGGTAATTATATACACATATTTATATCTTACAATCTATGTCTTATTTACTAAACATTTAATGAACAACCTATATGCCCAGAACATGCTGGGGAGGGGGGAAACTAGTGCTATAAAATAGAACCATCAGTTATATATCTTATAATCAGACTGGAGACAAAATTAAAATGATCAATTAATTACTATTAACCATCCAAAATAATCATTTACTTCTGCTTCACTGACTATGCTAAAGCCTTTGACTGTGTGGATCACAACAAACTGTGTAATATCCTTAAAGAGATGGGAATACCAGACCACCTTACCTGCCTCCGGAGAAACTTGTATGCAGGACAAGCAACAGTGAGAACCAGGCATGGAACAAGATGGGTTCAAACTTGGGAAAGGAGTAGGACAAGGCTGTGTATTGTCACCCTACTTACTTAACTTACATGCAGAGTACATCATGCAAAATGTTGGGCTGGATGAATCCCAAGCTGGAATCAGGATTACACAGAGAAATATCAACCACCTCAGATATGCAGATGACACCACCCTAATGGCAAAAAGTAAAGAGGAACTAAAGAGCTTCTGGATGAGGGTGAAAGAGTAAAAAAGCTGGCTTACAACTCCACATTCAAAAAACTAAGATCATGGCCTCTGGTTCCTATTACATCATGGCAAACAGATGGGGAAAATGTGGAAACAGTGTCAGATTTCATTTTGTTGGGTCCCAAATCAATGTGGATGGTGACTGCAGCCACGAAATGAAAAGACGTTTACTCCTTGGAAGAACAGCTTTGTCAATCCTAGACATTTTGCAGACAAAGGTCCATATAGTCAAGGCTATGTTTTTTCCAGTACTCATGCATGGATGTGAAAGCTGGATCATAAAGAAGGCTGAGCACTGAAGACTTGACGCTTTCAAACTGTGGTGCTAGAAAAGGCTCTTGAGAGTCCCTTGGACTGCAAGGAGATCCAACCAGTACATCATACAGGAAATCAACCCTGAATATTCATTGGAAAGACTGATGCTGAAGCTGAAGCTCCAATACTTTGGCCACTTGAGGTGTAGAGCCAATTCACTGGAAAGGACCCTGATGCTGGGAAAAATTGAGAGCATGAAAAGGGGGCAACAGAGGATGAGATGCTTGGATGGCATCACTGACTCAACGGGCATGAGTTGGATGAAACTCAGGGAGATACTGAAGTACAGGGAAGCCTGGCATGCTGCAGTTCATGGGTTGCAGAGTCAGACATGCCTTAGTGACTGAACAATAACAATGCAAGTAGGCTATAAATTGTATGAAACCACTGTACATCCCATAAAAGTTCAACAAGGAAAGAGCTGGCACTTTCCTACCTAGAAGAAAATTCAAGGTAAGATATATAAAATATGAGATCTCCCAAATCAGAATGTTATATGTTTTAAACATTTGCCTATTTCCTTATCTCCTTCATTAGACTTAAGGTCTTTGAGTGAGTGAAGTTGATCAGTCCTGTCTGACTCTTTGTGACCAGGCTCTTTGTAGTCTACCAGGCTCCTCTGTCCATGGGATTTTCCAGGCAAGAATACTGGAGTGGGTTGCCATTTCCTTCTCCAGGGGATCTTCCTGACCCAGGGATCGAACCTGAGTCTCTAGCATTGCAGGCAGACACTTTACTGCCTGAGGCACCAGGGAATCACCTTAAGCTCTTTAACAGCACAGATTTTTGTCTGTTTTGTTCATTGCTACTTTCCCACTGCCTACAATAGTGTACACAGTTGGTATACTATTTGATAAATAAATAATTCTGATATAATAGTTTAGGTAGCAGTTGAAACCTCAGAGAAAATGGGTTTTCCAAGAAAGCCAAGTTACTTGTAAATAACAGTGTGTGTTGTTGTTGTGTGTTATTCAATATCGTGTTCGACTCTTTGCGAACCTGTGGACTGTAGCCTCTGTCCATGGGATTCTCCAGGCAAGAATACTGGAGTGGGTTGCCATTTCCTTATTCACTGAGTACACACTCCATGACAGGTATTGTTCTGAGGAATTTTCTGTATTAAACTCATTTAATGGCAGAAAGTGAAGAGGAACTAAAAAGCCTCTTGATGAAAGTGAAAGAGGAGAGTGAAAAAGTTGGCTTAAAGCTAAACATTCAGAAAACGAAGATCATGGCATCTGGTTCCATCACTTCATGGGAAATAGATGGGGAAACAGTGGAAACAGTGTCAGACTTTATTTTGGGGGGCTCCAAAATCACTGCAGATGGTGACTGCAGCCATGAAATTAAAATATGCTTACTCCTTAAAAGGAAAGTTACGACCAACCTAGATAGCTGGAGAAAGCAATGGCACCCCACTCCAGTACTCCTGCCTAGAAAATCCCATGGACGGAGGAGCCTGCTAGACTGCAGTCCACGGGGTCTCTAAGAGTCAGGCATGACTGAGTGACTTCACTTTTACTTTTCACTTTCATGCACTGGAGAAGGAAATGGTAACCCACTGTAGTATTCTTGCCTGGAGAATCCCAGGGACAGAGGAGCCTAGTGGGCTGCCGTCTATGGGGTCGCATAGTTGGACACGACTGAAGTGACTTAGCAGCAGCAGATAGAATATTAAAAAGCAGAGACATTACTTTGCCAACAAAGGTCCGTCTAGTCAAGGCTATGGATTTTCCAGTAGTCATGTATGGATGTGAGAGTTGGACTGTGAAGAAAGCTGAGCACCGAAGAATTGATGCTTCTGAACTGTGGTGTTGGAGAAGACTCTTAAGAGTCCCTTGGACTGCAAGGAGATCCAACCAGTCCATTCTAAAGGAGATCAGCCCTGTGTGTTCTTTGAAGGAATGATGCTAAAGCTCAAACTCCAGTAGTTTGGCCACCTCATGCGAAGAGTTGACTCATTGGAAAAGACTCTGATTCTGGGAGGGATTGGGGGCAGGAGGAGGAGGGGACGACAGAGGATGAGATGGCTGGATGGCATCACCGACTCGATGGATGTGAGTTTGAGTGAACTCCGGGAGTTGGTGATGGACAGGGAGGCCTTGCATGCTGCAATTCATGGGGTCGAAAAGAGTTGGACACGACTGAGCAACTGAACTGAACTGAACTGAAAGCTCCCAACATTCATGAGGCAGGAACACTTATCCCCATTTTAAAATAAGGATGCTCAGACAAGGAGGGTGGTAACATGCCCAGCCCATGATGAGTAGGTAGTAAAGCCAGGTTATGAATCTGTTCTTCTTAATCATCACTCTCTAACTCTTGTTATAGTCAATAAATACTTTATAAATGAATATAATGAAAAAATGTTAAGAATCTGAGAATAAAGGTGACAGGAAGCTGCTAGAAAAGTAAGAGTACAATTTAACGAAGATGCAACAAGAGCTGCCCTGTCCACAGATTAGAGGACAGCAGACTCCTGGCCCAGTCCATGGTGCCCTGTTTACAACACATGACCTTCCCTCTACCAGCTCCATAGCCTGCTGCCTCTGCTGACAGGACCAAGAGTGCTGTTATTACCTGAACCCATGAACACCAAAATCAGGCTGGATCAGATTCCCTGTCTAAAGAATGTGGAACTGGAACACAGAGCAAATGAGTTAGTCAAATGATGACAGGAGCTTGAACTGAAAATCTCTGTAGAGTCAGAATTAAGCAAAATAAAGCCTCCTGGAGGGTGAGAAGTCATGAGCAGACAGAGAAAGCCAGTGTGCAGAGAGAAGCAAAGAAAGGCACTTACAGGGATGTAGAGGCAAGAGACCAGGTGAGGGGCAGGGAGGAGCCAGAGCTCCAAAGCTCCAGGTCAAGTCCCCCTGTATCCCACTGTAGTTTTGCTTCCTTCTTTCCTATTATGGATTCGCGCTACACACCAAAAACCCATCCTAAACACCGAGTGTCACTGAGATGAATAGAGAAGAGTTGAAAGAAAGGGATGACCAACATCCAATGGGCTAAATGGTCAAAATGGAGGGAGACAGGGAGAAAGACCAATGACAACGTCACTAGTGACTACAGGAAGAGCACTGTAAGTAAAATTTTAAGAGACTGAAGTCAGATTATTAGGATGAAGAAAAGGAACAATTAAAGAAACCCAGACATTGGATATAAGTACTTGTTTGGGAGGTTTGACAGGAAAAATCACAGAACAAATAAGGATGTTCATGTCAAAAGAATGAAAAATCAAGTGGAAATGTTGGCAGGATTAGGAAGAGCTGTGCATAACTCTAAGTGGAGAAAGGCCTGTGAGTAGAAACAGAGTCACTAATGGTACAGAAAAACAATGGGATAACTCCAGAATTAGTGGAAAGAATGGGATATGGACACAGGGAGAAGAGATCCCTTTATCTTACTTTCAAGGGAAAAAAACCTCAATTCATTTATTCAACAAATATGTTTTCCTTCCATCCATTTATTAAAAAGGGATTTTCTCTGATCTGTAGAGTCCAACTAACTCCAGTAAAAATCCAAGCAGGATTTTTTAATAGACAGTGACAAGCAGAATTATGAGATTTATGGGCAAAGACAGTGGAATAGCCCAAACAATTCTGGAAAAGAATAAAGTTGGAGGACTAATTCTACTTGATTTCAAGGCTCACTGAAAGCTATAATAATCAAGATATGTAATACTGGTGGAAAATCTGAGAGAGATAGAAGAGGACACTCTAGAAATAGATCCACACAAATATGGTCAATTGATTTTGGATGAAGGCACAAAGACAATTCAGTGGAGATTGGCTAGTCTTTTCAACAATGATGCTAGAACAATTCCACACACAAAACAAAAACACAAACCAAAAGCGTCCTCAATTTATATCTCACATATCATATAAAAATGAACTCAAAATCTTTGTGACCATGGGTTACGCAGAGGTTTATGTGTAGAAATGCAGAAACAACACTAAAAACACTCTTTAAAAAAATTGATAATGCAATCCAACATTTAAAACTTCTGCTCTGAGAATACACTATTAAAAGAATGCAAACTATAGGCTGGGAAAAGTATTTGAGAATTTCATATCTATCTGATAGATGATTTATCTTCAGAATATGAAAACCTCTTAGAACTCAGTAATAAAATGCATTAAGCTAAGTGAAAGAAGCCAGACTAATAAGGCTATATAATATTCTATTCATAGGATATTCTATAAAAGGTAAAATTAGATTAAAAGAAACAGGAAACAGAGCAGAGCACAAGAGAATGTTTTGAAATGATAGAACAGATCTATACCTTGATTGTGGTGGTGGTTACATGCCTATGTACATGTCTAAACTCAAGACAGCAAAAAGAGCGAATTTTACTGCAGGTAACTTGAAAAAAAAAAAATCTATGGCATGCCTATAGGATGCCAGCTATTTTGTTGAGCAGTACAGAGATAAGAATGAGTAAGTCAATTTTATCACCTTCCATGTGCCATTTAAAACCTCAACGAGGTAAAGAGGAGAGCATACAAAATAAAAATGACTATATTTTATGGTTTTAATAATTATGATAAGGTTAGCTGTGAAAAAAAGAGAATGATGAAAGCGTAAGTAGCCACTTGCAGAGTAATACTGTCCAAGATAAAGAGATAAAAAGACTGCACAGAATTGGCCAAGAGCCTAGGTAAGGAGAAATGAATTTCTCTGCAGCAAGGTTTGCGAAGATCTGTTTCCTCCAGGAGCAACTGGAGTTGTACAGAAGCGGCCTAGTTTGGAGTCAATGTTAGAAACTATTGAGATTAATGTCCTTATTCCCATTTCATGATGCTGTCCTAGAGTTATTTGTCCTACAGAGCTACTTATTGAAATATAGCATACGAGAAGACCATTTAAGGGCTTGATCAAGAAAACTAACCTTTTGGTCAAAAGGGAAGAACTCACTGTCTTGCTCAGATCCCAGCTGTCTCGGCCGAGTTCTGGGCAGTCTAGAAATAGAGGAGGGTGAGCTGATTTCTTTGCTGGTACTTTTTTCCAAATTACTGAAACTAACTTTATTTCCATTTTTGGAGGAAAGTGGTGATGTATATTCTCCAGGAGTTTTGACAAGTCGCACATTTACTGATTTCCCTTTTATTTCTATACCATTCATTTCTTTCACAGCCATCTTTGCATCACTGTTTTTTTTAAAAGCAAGAGATGCATATCTAAAACATAAAAGCAGAAAACCAAAAGGTTCTTGTTAATGACTTTAAATGGCCTTAAACATCACTGTGTAACTATTGGCTAGCAGGTATCTTTCAGAAGAATAACTGCTCTTAAAAACAAAAGTCACTACACTTACCTTGGGATCAGGAAGAATACTTAAGACAACTAAAAAAAAAAACCACAACTCAAAGATGGGAAATAAAAGACAGCATTTCTTCTGAATTATCTATTAATTTTATATAAAAATTTAATGTAAAACATTTGCAAAGCTAATATATGACAGTTATTACACAGATTAGTGTTCTCAGGACAATTAGCTATCCACATTAAAAAATTAAAATTAATCCCTATATACATAAATGTATCTGAAAGATACATTGAATACATTGAAGGGTTAAATGTGAAAGGAAAAATTCCAAAACATTTAGCAGAAAATAGAAGAGAAGGCAATGGCACCCCACTCCAGTGCTCTTGCCTGGAAAATCCCATGGATGGAGGAGCCTGGTGGGCTGCAGTCCATGGGGTCTCGAAGAGTCGGACACGACTGAGCGACTTCACTTTCACTTTTCACTTTCACGCACTGGAGAAGGAAATGTCAACCCACTCCAGTGTTCTTGCCTGGAGAATCCCAGGGACGGGGGAGCCGGGTGGGCTGCCGTCTATGGGGTCGCACAGAGTCAGACACGACTGAAGCGACTTAGCAGCAGCAGCAGTAGCAGCAGAAGAGAATGTCCTATGGTCTTGTACTGAAAAAATATGTAGTCCAAAAAGAGTTGGAAAATCTATCCAGAATTTTAACTTTTTAAGTGAGAAGGCTGGGCAAGAGCCCTCCTTGAAAGAGCCAGCTCTAGACAGTGTAAATAGACAGTGTAAATGGAAGAATATATCAACTCTGAAGGGCAGATGTCTTCAAAAGATGGGACCATGATAAATCTTTGTAACCTTATATTTTTGTATTTAATTATATTTCCTAAATTTTCACATAGAATGTATAATACTTCAAGGAATAAAAATACATAGTTTCTCTTTTTCAAAGGATTCAATAAGACACTGAAAGAATCTTTCACATCAAGTATAACAGTAATAATACTCCTAGGAACACAACACCACTTTTAATATACTGAAATATATTAATGTATTAATGGGTCAAAAAAAGCATATGCTCTTTAAGTCTATATATTTAAGACAAAACGAAACACTTTCAATAAATTTCAACCCAACTACAAATGGGATCCTTTTAAAATGTATTTTAATTTTTATATCTGAAATAAAAAGCTATACTTTTTTGTGATAAAACAGTAAAGGCATTTCCATTAAGCTATCACCATTCTTATTTGATACTTTTGAATGCTCTGATGATACCACAAAAAAGGAAGTAGCAACATATGTATTAGAAATGATTGTCTGTAGATAATATAGCCATATATCTAAAAAATAAAGTATCAACTGAAAAGTAATTAAAATAAAAAATAATAAAACTGAATATAATTTCTGAGTGCCCATTACATGCCAGGCTTTATTTCTAAAGGCTTACTTATTTACCTCATAACAGTTTCACAGCAATGCTATGTAGGTATCATCATTATCCTCACTTTATCAATGAAGAGCCTGAGATACAGAAAGGTTAAGTAACTTGACCAAACTTATTCATCAAGTTGCTGATGGAGCTGGGAAGTGAGTCCAAGCCATCTAACTGAGGAGCTTGTTCTCTTAACTAATGTACTCTACTGCCCCCATGAAATGGTATGGAACAAGGTAACTGCAGAAAACTCAGAAATTCTCCTATATCTCCTTAGTAACATGTTAAAAAGTATAATGAAAGAAAGACTTGATTAAGAACAGCACCAACTAATGACTGCAGCTATGTGTATTCCTCTTCTGGGCTAAGAAAGTGTTAGCAGTAATCGCTTGGTTGTGTCCGACTCTTTGTGACCCCATGGACTGTAGCCCACCAGGCTCCTCTGTCCATGGAATTCTCCAGGTAAGAATACCAGAGTGGGTTGACATTTCCTATTCTGGGCTGAAAAACTCCTGGCTTAATCACCAAAGTGGTTGACATTTAGTACAGAGCAGACCGCTAATTAGACCTACACACAGCAGACACCCAGCAAAGGTACATTTGTTGAATTTGGGAAACATACCTGTAATTAGGAGAAGAATCATAAATTGAAATGTCAGAAATTTCATATTTTTGGAAATAAGACCTTAAATCAGCCTAAAAGAAGATAAAGAAAGGCAGAACAATCAAAATATGAACATTGATAGATCTGAAAGTGAAGCTCAAAAAATAGACCCTGGCATACCTCAGACACTGAAGGGCAGAGGCCACCAACGTGCATCAAGTAACCTTTATCTCTTCGTAAGGGCTCCACATTCTTTATTTCTGCTTGTAGATAAATATGATATACAGCAGAACATAATCATTATTGTATCAATATTTTAAAGAGAGAATGTAAAAATTGTTAAAGATTTCATTTTTTATTACCATAAAGATGATTATAAAGCTATTACCAAGTATCAGTACTAGGCTAAAGAGTAACAGCCTGAAGCACAGTTTCAAAATTTCTGGGATTTAATCATACCATGTTAAAAATAAAGAGGTTGGATTGGTTGATATTTAGTCCCTTATGGCTCAAAAATGGATCAATAACATCTAATTAATTACATCAACCACTAAAGAAAGTATCTCCATTTATCTCTGGTTCAGAGAGTGCTATCTAGGATGCTGGATGCACCCAGGATGCTGTGTGCATGCTGGTGAGGGCTCTCTTTACATACACTCCTTGCTAGGACAACATACCAAGGAAACCTTTAAATCAGGCAAAAATATCAACAGCAGGCATACTGCTTGTGGTAATGGTAACTGCATATAAGAAAAAAAGGGTGGACACATGACTCAGTATTATTTAAAAACCAAAATATCAGAATTATAGTTTTTTTTCTCATTTGATGAAAAAATTCAAAGTTATTAAGACGACATTTTCATGATCTCTGTTTTGAAGCAAACCTGGTCTGAAATCAAAAAGAATTTAGTGAACTGAGATTCTTTCAAGTTACCACCAAAATCTAAACCTGGCGCATAGAGGGCGAACAATAAATATCTGAGGAATAAATCCTTAGAGTGATTCTATTTACGTCTTATTATGAAATAGGGTATTTTTAAGTTTTATTTTTTTCATTAAGTATTACGAGTAGCATAACGCTTCTTGAGTGCTCTCCATGTTTGTGCAATGTGCTAACACTGGGTGTCTGTCATCTCTTGCAATGAGCACAGCCACCCTGTTAAGCTGCAACCATTGCCGTGTCCACTTTCCAAGTAAGGACACTGAGGTCTGGAGTTTACGCCACCAATCTAATAAGCCATGGTGCTGAAATTTAGGCAGAGTCCTTCATCTCTAGGCAATTAATACCTAACCTTCTTCATTAAGTTACTTTATATAACTTGTTATAATCTCTTTGGTTTATAATGTACAGAGAGAAAATGTATAATGTATAATGTTTATAATGTATAGAGAGAATGAATTACTTATCTTTATAATTTTACATTGGGGTGTGGAGGGAGCAAGGAGCTACAATATTAGTAGAAAAGGCAGTAAATAAGAATCAGGAGACAACATTGTACCCATCACCTCACCTTCATAAGTTTAGCATATCTACTAAATACCCCACGGGTAGAATGCTGTACCTGGCACTGGGTGTAGGCAGTGAACAAAACCTCACTGAGTTGATATTTTGAGTGTGGGAAAGCAGTTAAAATATCGAGTAAACAAACTACACAGCATTTGATAAGTGATACAGAGAAAAATAATGCAAAGAAAGAAAAAAGTAGTTACAATAAAACTAGACAATATGATGCCATTTATTTTAAACTATATATGTATATTAAATATAAGTATAAAGAAACACATTGAAGAATGGTAATGAATATTAGTAGTTATTGCAGGTTAGAGACACTTCAGATAATTTTAACTTTTATATTTTGCTTAAAAATCTTAAACATTATATATCAAGCAGGGAAAAAATAAAAGTATCCTATTATGTTGAATAAAACAAAAATCCATAGAAATATATAAAATAAATAGGAGAAAACAGCATATCATTAGAAATGACAGAGGGGCAGTAATCTCAGATACTAGAGGAAATTCCAACCTTCGTAAGCAATTAAATGCCATCTAAAGATGAAAACATTCTTGAAGCAGACTAAGTTATTAACATGTGGGAAAGCAAATGGGAATAAAATGTTACAACAGTACAGCACCTGCCCGCCCCCCGCCCCACCGCCCACCCAAATACTACAGAAGAAGGTAAGCACTATTTTATGAATGAGCTAGGTTAGGGTTTCTTAGTAAACTTTTAAGAACCAACCAAGGGTAAACTTCGGGTCCCCTTTGTCTTGTTCTATCTGATTTTCTTGTATTCCTGAGAAGTCTGCTCCAGTCAGGTTCTCTTTAGCATCAAACCAGTCTTCACTTACTTCTCGGTAATTTTTGCAGTCTGAGAAATTGAAGAGAATTAGCAATGAGTTATGTACAGCGTTTAACATTGAGATGGTAGCTGTGTGATCTGCCTCCGTTTTAATTAACACAGATTCCTAGCTTATTAAGTCTTATTTCCTGATAAAAAAATCATTCATTTATGTTTGGCTGTACTGGGCCCCTGTTGCTGCATGCGGGCTTTTCCAGCTGCAGTGGGCAGGGCTCCTCTTCGCTGCGGTGAGTGAGCTGCTCATTGTGGTGGCTTCTCCTGCCGTGGTGCACGGGCTCTAGAGCTTGGGTCTCGGTGGCTGAGGCACACAGGTTCAGCTGCTCTGCAGCATGTGGGATCCTCCCAGACCAGGGAGCAAACCTCTGTCCCCTGCAGTGGCAGGCAGATTTTTAACCACTGGACAACCAGAAAATTTCCGTATTTTTCTGAATTATCCTTTACTGAAGAAGAAACATTATAGATAGAATAATAGTAAACATCTGTAAAAAGGGGTTAAGCAGTGCTACAGGTCTTTATTTCATTAAAAATTGAATTAATGATCTTCCTGGAACGATCATAATCTTTTCATAGAGAAAACTAAAGAAAAAAAAGAAAAACCACACAGTTTACAGAGATATAAACTGGACAGAAAAAAGAATTTTTTGAATTGGAAAACATGAACCAGAAGAAAAAATGTGCATTATTATTTGGCATTATCAGATATATTAAGTAACCTTAAAGGTATCAAGCAGATGCAACAAGAACATACCTAACACTCATAATCAGAATTGTGTCATTCAGTTAATTAAAAAGTTTAACTTAATAGATGGGCAGAAGGGATATTTTAAATTTTGTCATTTACTTTCTGGCAATAACACAAGACAAATATTTTATACTAACCTTTATCATCAAGTTTTAGTTGACTCAAGTCTACATCTATATCATCATTTTGTAAACCACCCTCTCCGGGTGATTCATCTTGTTTAGGATGACCATTGTCAAGTAACAGAGATGTCTAAGGATTGATAACAAGAACAAAAATAATAAATAAGGACTAACAGTTATTATGCACTCTTACTATGTGGCAGGTAAGCTTTACTGGCATTATTTACCCCTCACAATAGCAAAGGCTATGAGACAAAATCATTACCAACCCAGTTTACAGACGAGCAAACTAAACCTAAGTGATCTGTTTATTCAGTGTCATGTCTGTCACACATGAGAATTATGATTTGAAACTAGCTATACAGTGACTGTATGTGAGGTGGTAGTGGTTTAGTCACTACGTTGTGCTCGACTCTTGCGATCCCATGAACTACAGCCTGCCAGACTCGTCTGTCCATGGGATTTTCCAGGCAAGAATACTGGAATGAGTTGCCATTTCCTTCTCTGGGGGATCTTCCTGACCCAGGGATGGAACCCAGGCCGCCTGCTCTGCGGGTGGTCTCTTGTACTGCAGGCGGATCCTTTACTGCCTGGGCCACCAGGGAAGCCCCTGTATGTGAACACCATCACTATTTAGCAAAGAGTGACAGCCACACACCAGAAGTACCTGAGAAGATTTCTGGAGGTATACATGTAAGTATTTTTCACATTAACATTTAAGTTATATGTTTAATGTATGTTTATTTATACGTTTTATTTATGGGGAGTCTATATTTCTTTCCCACACATGTTACTCTTCACATATACTTTTTTTTAAAAAAGGAGAATCATTTAAAAAAATACAAAGCAAACAACATTATAGGTAGTACAAGACTAAGAAAAATTATAAAGAGGTACATAAGTAGCTGAAATACTTTCATGCGTAACTTAGTGAGACAGGTATTAAAAAGTAATCCTAACTTAAAGAAGATACTGTTTCAGAATCAAAATTAAGGTTATAAATATGTTATATCTGCATCTTGTACTTTTAAAGATTGTTCTGCCCAAATAAGCAGGTTACACCATTGCTACCTTTATAATGATGAAAAACAAAATCCCTCCAGAACATCACATATCATTAAATGGACAAGTTGTTCAAGCAAACTATGTAAGTTATAAAAATCTGATTTTAGACCTGTTAATTCTTTGTGGATAATTGAGACTTTCTCTTTTTAAAGAACAGAATGATGGAATAACTAATTTGCTAATTTATTTTTCATCATTTGTCTTAAGAGAAAGGAATATAAACCAATCAAGTATTTATTTCACTTCTGGCTTTGGGATGCATCTTACCATTTATAACTACCCAAATAATAATATAACCACAGGGTTAAGACCAAAGTCGGAAAGCAGAAACAAACTTCAGTTTTCTAACTCTGTTGATAGTGAATATAACTCATGTTTCTCTATCACTTCAGTTTTCAAAGTACTCTTACACAGATTGTCATCTGACAAACATCAATTAAGAAAACCTATGAAAGGCATTTAAAAACTATTTTCATCATTTTAGCAAGGAAGCAATGAAACTTTGCTCCATCTAAAATGAACTAGATATTATACTACCTCATGAGATAAAGGCATAGCACATTAGTTTTCACTACACTGGATTAACGTGATGGGGACCATAAACTATGATCTGCCAGAGACAGTCAAGTTTTATATTAATTGCCATGGTGAATTATTAAATCACTACCTTTCATCCTCATGGAGAAGGAAATGGCAACCCACTTCAGTATTCTTGCCTGGAGAATCTCATGGATGGGGGAGCCTGGTAGGCTACAGTCCAAGGGGTTGCAAAGAGTCGGACACGACTGAGCGACTTCACTTTCATCCTCAAAGTCTCCTGATTTGATGACAATCTGTGTGGTCATCTTACTCAACATATGCTGTTGCTGCTGCTGCTAAGTCGCTTCAGTTGTGTCCGACTCTGTGCAACCCCATAGACGGCAGCCCACCAGGCTCCACCACCCCCGGGATTCTCCAGGCAAGAATACTAGAGTGGCTTGCCATTTCCTTCTCCAATGCATGAAAGTAAAGAGTGAAAGTGAAGTCACTCAGTCATGCCCGACTCTTAGCGACCCCATGGACTGCAGCCTACCAGGCTCCTCCTCCATGGGATTTTCCAGGCAGGAGTACTGGAGTGGGGTGTCATTGCCTTCTCTGCAACATACGCTACTGACATCCATTTGGTCAGGATACTATGTTCCTTCTAATCAGCCACAGTCCTCAAATGGTAGTATGATTGTTTACTATCTGAGCCAGCAGGGAAGCCCCAAAGCAAGCCAGCTGAATGAAAAGAAGGATGTGAGAGCTCCTAAAAATGAGTCGGTGCAAGCCATAAAATTAAAGACTTATACTTGATGAACTGCTTAAAAAAAAAATCTCACTTGAGAGAGTGTCTTCTTTAGGCTGGAAGAACCATCATCATGTGTACTTTGATGATCTAGTTCAGAATCTGCTCCTGAAAAGCTAAACAGATTAACATTTCATTAAAGCATTTATCAATATTCTGAATACAGAATAAAACAAAACAAAGTTAACTGAATTAACCAATTTTTAAAATTCAATAAATTTCAAACTAGATGAATACATAACTTACATATGTGACTCTTCTTTCATTAGCTGCAAAGAGAAAGAAGGGAAGAAAAAGCTTTTAAAGTGTTTCCTGTCCAAACGAAGTAAAAATTTCATTTGTAAAACATAAATACATACCCTGAAAGCAAAAGTAGAGAAGGCAGATAATAATCTTGATTCTATTGACAAGGGAGGCAGTTCTTCTAGTGGTATACCCTTGTTTATCTTTTCTTTCAAATTCATGTATCTAACTTTTAAGTCTCCTAAAACCGACAGTAGTGCTGATCCTAAATCCTTCTTAGTAGAATTACTTGATAAATTCCTGTTCAAAAGTTAAGTTCACAAAAACTAAATTATTTAGGCCCAAGCCACCCATTTAAAACTAACATCAAATTACGCATCTATATACATTTACTTCTAATAGATCTCTAAAATTTTTTTTTAATGTTTAATAACAGAAAATGAATCACAGAAGATATGCTTTTCTTGGGGCAGTAAAAGCAAACCTCAGTATACAAATAAGCCAGAAAGAATGTGGTAGAATGTCATAAAAAACACTCCAACTGACTTCATCCATATTTGGACTTTATAAACACTGAATCTGTCTTTTTACTGGATCCATTATCCCAACATGCACTGTTGCCTGTCCATGAAATTAAAATATTACTACATTCTAATTACCCTTAGGCTAGTTAAAAACCCAGTTACAATCTACCCTCTTTTTGCCCTTCAAAAATGAAAACTAAAGAAATTTTCTAGAGTAAATTTATAATGATAGGTTTCTAGGAAGATACAGATTTAAAATTAACAATCACCTGTAACTATAAATGAAGTATAATCTTTAAAAACTGTGACTCACTATGATATATCCCTGAAACATATATTATAAATCAACTATACTTCAATTTAAAGAACAGGTAATAAACAAAAAAGCCCTAACAGTCACCTATTTAGTCCTTCTCTATCTTCCATCACAAGTCTGTAAATGTCACTGCAATGGCGACGGCACAACTGATAGTGAACGTTTAAGAGATGCGACTCGGCTTGGATGGCTCTCTGCATTATCTGCTGACAGCACTTCGATGGCAAATTCTTCTCTACCTCTTTAGGAAGCTGAGATTCCCTTTGAAATAAAAAATCGGATTAGGTAAGATTCCAAATACTTTTCTGTGTTAATGACAAAGAAAGCCTCCAGAAACAGGTTTTAAATTTCTAACATTTCTCTGTCAAATTTAAATCAATTTCCACTAAAGAAATTGATTTAAAACAAGGATGTCAAGAGTCAAAGCTACATATATTCTTTTTCGAAGTTAAGAGAGTAAATAATTCTCAAATTCATACTTCTTTTTTTAACCAAGAAAAAAATTCTAAAATAAAGTACTAACATATATCCAGAATCAACAGATTTTCAACTTAAATCAAACACTGGTTTTTAAAAGTTATAAATATTCTGGAGGAAATGGTTTTTACATATTACCATTTAAACAGAAAATATAATTTATACTTCAAAAATAATAATGCTTATGTTATTATAAGTAAATATTTTGCTGTTATCATACAAAAAGCTAAAAAATCACTACTTCTTTTGAATGTTAATAGCTCTTCCCTTCCTACTAGCTGCCACTTCTAACTGTTCCCAAATACTTCTGTCTCTTGAAACCAACTATTTAATTGTATAGGACTGGACACCAGATTAAACTCATTAGGAGAATAAGGATAAATGAAGGAAAAAGTAAATGGCCTCAGAACATGAAAACTATTTGACTTCTGAGACCTCCCATTTTCTCTCCTCTTCCCTACCATCTAGTTCTCCATGAATGAAAAGTAAATTATACACTGAATTAAAATCAAGACTAAAATACTCCAGTATAAGTATTTATTTATCCAATATATGATTTTTTATCCAAATGTGCTATCTTGTTTTGGTCTACAGGGGATCCAATGAAAGAAAACAAAGTAATTAAATTAGTGTGAGTCTGGGTTGGATAAACAAAGATGACATTAGCTTTCTGAAGGAATTAGTCAGACTTAAATTTCAGTAAGTGAAAAGCTTTAATGTTCTATATTATTCTAATATTTATGTGTTTCAAGACAAATGGCTGAAGCGGATGATCTCTTCGAATCCTTCTCAGCTATCATTCTATATGGTTAAGTACCCTTCGGGCTTTCCAGGTGGCACAGTGGTAAAGAATTTGCCTGCCAATGAAAGAGTCACAGGTTCAATCCTTGGGTCGGGAAGATCCCCTAGAGTAGGAAATGGCAACCTGCTCCAGTATTCTTGCCCGGAAAATTCCATGGACAGAGGATTTTGGTAGGCTACAGTCCATGGGGTCACAGAGTCAAATACAACTGAGCGACTGAGCATGAAAGTACCCTACACAAAAAGCAAATTACTACTTTATTTCCTCCTGTGTTTCTTGGGCCACCTGATGTGAAGAACTGACACAATGGAAAAGACCCTGATGCTGGGAAAGATTGAAGGCAGGAGAAGGGGACGACAGAGGATGAGATGGTTGGATGGCATCACCAACTTGATGGATATGAGTCTGAACAAGCTCCAGGAGTTGGTGATGGACAGGGAAGCCTGGCATGCTGCAGTTCATGGGGTTGCAAAGAGTTGGACACGACTGAGTGGATGACCTAAACTGATGTATCTGCAAGCATATATCCATTGGAAGGACTGACCCTGAAGCTCCAATACTTTGGCCACCTGACGCAAAGAGGTGACTCATTGGAAAAGACCCTGATGCTGACAAAGAATGAGGGTAAGAGAAGGGGGTGACAGAGGATGAGATGGTTGGATGGCATCACCAACACAATGGACATGAGTTTGAGCAAACTCTGGGAGATAAGTGAAGGAAGAAAGCCTGGCATGCTGCAGTTCATGGGGTTGCAAAGAGTCAGACACAATTCAGTGACTGAACAACGACAATCTGGAAGTATATACATCTGACTTACCTTTCAGAATGTTTCTTTAAGTCTGTGAACTCAAATGTTTTTAACTCCAGGGAATCCTGAAAACATTATTTAAAATAAAATTAGACATATATGACAAACAATATATGTTGTATCTGTTAAGATGTAAAATCCAAACTCTAACTGATTTTGTGGTAATAACTACCCCCAGAGAAGAACAGAGTTGGTAACAATCTAGTCACCTTTTCCCTTCATCCAGCATTTTCTCACCAAAGCCTCAGAAATCCCTGATATAAATCAATAAACCAAAATGTTTACATTAGCAAACAGTACCTTTATAAAGTCTATATATACATTTTTATTATTAATCATATTGGTTTTACCTTATTTAGGACATTTCCATTAGATTTTAAATTGTCAACAGAGAGAGATTTCCCTGCAGGCCCTTTTGTCATAGCCATCTGTGGATCTTCAGTATCTTGAATATATGACCAATCTGTGTTACAAGCCACACTTCTTTGTTTCTCACTTTGCCATTCACTAGGCCGTTTTTTATTCATCATTGTTATCTCTGTGTTGCTTGATGTGGATACTACAGAGGATCTTGCACTTGTCGCCTTGCTTGCTGTGAAACAAGCCCTAAAATCAGTGCTAACATCCACCATCTGATCAATTGTGACTGTACAACTTGCTGCATCTGTCACTGATTTGGGACACGGTCCTTCCATATTGTGAAAGTGTGCTTTACTGATGGTATTGCCATTAGCAACTTTTAGGGAGCCACTTTCTTCTACTGCCTGATTATCTCTGATTGCAGACCGTGGTAGAGTAATAGAAACATCCAAGGCTGGGTTAGGGGTGCTTTGTAGGCTTTCATAATGTGAATACCCACAGGCAGAAATTACTGAATCATCAAAAACAGAGGAAGTCTGACAATCTTTACAAGACTGGAGTAATGTCTCTAAATCTTTGTCCTGAGGCAATGTGCCTGGATTGTCAAGGTGCTGCAACATTTTGTCCTCAACAATTACATTTCCAATAGAATCTTTACTTTCAGTTAATTGAGGGTTCATTTTGCGAGTATAAATTTTAGTTTTTAATGCTTTTTGAGGGTTTAGGAAACCCTTAGATTGAGATTCCTTGTGTTCAAGATGACTACTCCTGAGTACAACTTCATCCAATACTGTGTGAAGCATTACACTAGTCTCTTGCTCCTTACGTTTTCCATATTTAGGTTCATGAAATGCTCTTAACATAACAGAATTCTGAAATGTGGAGACATGAGGTGAATCTTCTCGTCCATAAACATCAACTGAATCTAAAGAGATGCTGGAATTACTTTCCAGTTTAACATGACTGTCTTCTAGATTGCTAGCACATTTAACTTCACAGCCTGAATTTCTTAATCGCAAAACTTCCAGATTAGGTATGTCTAATGTTTTTGCCTGGTCAAATGATAAATGGTTATTTATACACTCTTGTTCTTCTGCACTGTGATATTCCTGCTGTGAGTCTTCATCTATATCAGGCTTTTGCACATCTTCAGCAGCTTTTTTATAATCATCATATGAAATCTTGTAGATTCTTTCCAAGTCAGTAGTCTTACTACCTTCATGTTCCAAAATATCAAAAAACACCTCTTCTCTTTTCCGCATTTCAGAATCTAACTCTGAATTTAAATGAATTAGACTTTCACTCTTTAGTTTTGACTCTGAATAATGTATAGTGTAGGTTTCATTCAGGAAAGCATAGTCAATACTATCTTCAAATTCACTTGACTGAGAGTGAGCACTCTCTATGTTAGTGTCTGAACTCATAGTGAAAGATGGCTCCAATAAATCTATCTTATCAATACTGCTGATTTCTTTATCATTAGCTCTTCTTTCGAATGCCAAGGAATCATAGTAATCATTAGGAAAAGTCAATTTGGCTTCTTTACAACCATTAGGAGATAACAAATTTTCTTTCTTATGTTGAGAAGGCTCATCTGATTAAAAAAAATGATAAAATGTTAGCAACATCACAGAAGTTAAACATAAGACCTTAGATATAGTCTGGCCCAAGCTCTTCCCAATGGAGGAATACTTTTTATATTATTCATGACAATGATCCCTAAGTAATTGCTACTATGGACTGAATTATGTTTCCCTCAATTTCATATGTGTTCAAGCCCTAACTTCCTATGTAGAGATGGGACACTGGGAGGTAACTAGGCTAGATGAGGTCATGACCCTCAAAATGGGATAAGTGCACATAAGAGAGAAGAGACAGCAGACAGCTGCTTTCTTTTTCTCTCCACCATGTGAGGACATTGCAAGAAGGTGGTCATCCACTGATACAAGGCTGGAGAGAGCCCTTATCAGATCTGACCATGCTGACACTCTGATTTGGACTTCCAGCTTCCAGAAGTGTGAAAAAATAAGTACCTGTTGTTAAAGGCACTTCAATGGTATTGTGCTATATGAGCTCCAGCTGACTAAGCAGAATGACTAAGGTTACTATTTGCTGAAAAATCCACTATTTCCCTTCTGATTTGAAAAAGAATTTTTATCATAAAGTCCTCTTAACTACATGTATTCATAAACACTTAAAGCTTAATCATCTTGCTTTTTATGCCCTTGTTATTTTCTCTTCTACCTTATGACAGAAAGAGAAATTTTAGATCAATGTAAAGAAAAAATCTTTCCTTGGGTAGCAGAGGTCAACCTGCCCACTTTCCACTTATTACCCTGAAGGCAACTGTACCTGTCAGTAGTTCCTGAAAGCCTGGCTGGACATAAATCCCCTCTTCTAGCTCACTTCTATTTCTTAAATTTTCCATCTACCTGAGAGATCCTGTTTAGGCTGCTCACATTTGCCAGAAATCACCTGAGTGATCTGTCAAGTTAAAAACATGCTGCATCTCACCTTACTGGTAGGAAGGCTTAACATATAGCAACACTGAGGAGGGAACTATTAATATTAAGTCTGCTGCTGCTGCTAAGTCACTTTATACATTTAATTACTTCTCTCCATCCAGAATAAAGCCAACCAAAGGTAAGGCCTCTTACCTTTCTGAATGTTTCTTCCATTATTGTTGTAGCCTTTATTAGAAGCTGTTTCAACCACTGCAGTGGCTTGCATCACTCAAGGATGTATATCCTAGAAGAGGTATAAATATTGAACTATGATAATCAGCATATATTTTAAAAACTATTAGAAAAATAAGAATTTGACAGAGTAGTAATCATAGTCAAGGATTCTAATATCAGAGGGCTAATAAAACAGCAAGACATTTGAATAATTTTTTTAAGATATGAACAGAGAGCTACAATAAAAGATTATATCATTTAAATATCGTGCATGCACGCGTGATCAGTCGCTCAGTTGTTTCTGACTCTGTGACCCCCATGGACTATAGCCCGCCAGGCTCCTCTGTCCATTGGATTTCCCAAGCAAGAATACTGGAGTGGGTTGCCATTTCCTCCCCTAGGAGATCTTCCCGACCCAGGGATCAAATGCATGTCTCCTGCAGCTCCTGCACTGGCAGGTTGATTCTCTACCACTAAGCCAACTTGGAAGCCCATTATTTAAACAGATAAGACATATTCTTTCAGGATTTCCAAGGAACATTTGGAAAATGTATTAGGCTACCAAAAAAGAAATGTATTAGGCTACCAAAAGCAGAAAAGTTCTAGGTCAAGTGAACAAAACTCTAACCTGAATCATACAAATAAGAGTCATAGCTCCTCAATCAATTCCCAGACTTGTGTCAAAGTAGAGACCTAGAACTCCTTAAATGAAGGGGAGGCTGGGTCTTCTTAAGAACCCCAAATATGCTACTAAAAATACTCTTCCCTAAATGGTCTCTATAGCTTCTTCTAGGGTAACAGTACACTGAGGAAACGGTTGTTAAACTTTGGGGTTATAGACTTTCTGTAGATTTGATAAATTTTGAGAAAATGCACATACATACACAACACATATAATTAAAGGATTTGTGGACGTCTATATTACATTTAAAAGCAGAAAGTTTATAATTCCTGGCTTAAGGGATTTTAATTAAGTCAGTAAAGACTCTACTCTAAGAATGCCAGGTAAATATTTAAAATAAAGAGTAGATGTAAAGAAAGCCAGTTTATCAAAATAATTAACATTAAATAAGAAAAGTGATTTCTTTTCCTACTTTGCATTCTCAGGAATTGTTCACATTATTAAAAAGTATTGAGAATCCCAAGGAGTATTTGTTTATGTGGGTAATATTTATTAACACTTATCATATTATAGAGTAAAACAAAAACTTTCAAAATTTCAAATACTTAAAATTTATTCATAAACAACCCACTACTTAATATAGTGTGTGCTCAGTTGCTTTAGTGGTATCTGACTCTGAGACCCTATGGACTGTGGCCCACCTGGCTCCTCTGTCCATGGGATTCTCCAGGCAAGAATACTGGTGTGGGTTGCCATTTCCTCCTCCAGGGAATCCTCCCTATCCAGGAATCGATCCCACGACTCTTACGTCTCCTATGTCTCCTGCATTGGCAGGCAGGGTCTTTACCACTAGCATCACCTGGGAAGCCCTCTACTTAATATAAGTAACATTTTAAATTAAAAAAAAAGTATATGTTAAATTATCAAGAACAACATACTTATTTTGCAAATCTCTTTACTGTCTTTACAAGCTGGATTCTCATTCACATCTGATTCTGCACTCAGCTCTACGTTCAATGTTTTGTTTCATTCTTAAATGTTAACAGACATCCAAGTTCAAGAACTTTGAAAAAAGGAAAAATTCTAGTATGACAAAAACACTTGTAAATCATACATATGATATGGGTCTATCATCCAGAATATACAGACAACTCTTACAGGTCTAACTAAAAGACACATGACCCAATTTTTAGAATGATTAGAGGATGTGAATAAACATTTCTCCAAAATAAATTTATGAAAGCATGCTCAATCTATCACCATGCATTGAAGTAAAAGTGTTAGTAACTCAGTCGTGTCTGACTCTTTGCAACCCCCTGGACTGTAGCCCACCAGGCTCCTCTCTTCATGGGATTCTTCAGGCAAGAATACTGGAGTGGGTTGCCATTTCCTTCTCCAGGGGATCTTCCTAACCCAGGGATCAAACCTGTGTTTCCTGCATTGCAGGCAGATTCTTTACAGGCTGAGCCACCACCATGCATTAGGGAAAGGAAAATCAAAACCACAATGAGATAACACTTTACACCTACTAGGATGGCTATTAAAAAAAAGAGAGAGAGAGAGTTAAGTATTGGCAAGGAATGGGGCTTCTCAGATGGCTCAGTGGTAAAGAATCCACCTGCCAATCCAAGGCAGGTTTGATCCCTGGGTTGGGAAGATCCCCTGGAGAAGGAAATGGCAACCCACTCCAGTATTCTTGCCTGGAGAATCCCATGGACAGAAGAGCCTGGCGGGCTACAGTCCATGGGATACAAGAGTGGACAGAACTGAGTAACTGAGCCTGTGCGTGCACACACACAGGCAAAGAAATGGAGAAACTGAACCCTCTTACATTGCTGGTGAGAATGTAAAATGGTACAGCCATTTTGGAAAACAATCTGGCAGTTCTTAAAAAAAAAAAAAGAATAACTACATGATCCAACAATTCCACTCCTAGGCATATACTCCTTTTTATTCTGCTCTCCCAGCTCTCATTTACCAAACCATTCCCTCCTTCCTCTGTTTTCAATCCCAGAACCAAACCAGCAATTGCTCTCCTTTGATACTTCCCTCATCCATACCAGGTCCTGTCAGTGACCTACCAGAGCCTGACACCTTTTAGTCCAGGGACTGCTGATTCTTAACATGGATCTGGGCAACAACCTCTACCCGGCCAGAATAATCTTTCCTAAATGCAGATCCGATCAGTTCACCCTCCTACTTAAAGCCAAGCAACAGACTGGCATCATTCCTTGGAGAGAGTGATTGAAATCTCAGTACCTTCTACGCCCCTCTACGGGCCTGGGCCCCGCATTCACCTTGGCACTTGTGGGTTACACACACACTTCCTCACACAGGCTGCGCCAAGCGCTTTCACCTTGGCACTTGTGGGTTTCACACAAACACACACTTCCTTACACAGGCTGCGCCAAGCGCGTTCTTCTGCTGTGCCCCGGCCCCAACCACCTACAATTCTTGCTCAACCTTCCGATCTCACTCCCAGTAACCGTTTCTTAGGGAAATTTTCCTGGCCCTTCACACAGCATCAGGTACTTTTGTCAGTCTGGACAACACCCCCACGCTTTTGCCGTCCAACCCCCGTATTTCGGACACTAATTAACGTCCAGCGTCCACCTCTCGCTCTGGACAGTGTCTCGCTTGCCGCCGTACCCTGTCCGCCCGCTCTAGAGACCCTGCTCGTGTTTGTCACAACGATAAACACACGAGTGAATTTTCACCTTTTTCCGGAGAAATCAGCGTCCAGCCCCGCCACTCGGCTCTAAAAGAGCTTTGGGAGCGCAAGACGCCGTCTCGGGGCCTGCGAAGTGAGGTTGGGGGACTCACTTGGAACCGAATGCAAAGGTACAAAATTGGGTGATTCTAGAACTCCAAGGCCATCCGACGGACTCGCAAACCCCGCGGACCACGGCAGCACCCCCGGACCCCAGCCGCTTCCCCTCGGGGCCCGCCCCTCACACCGCGCAACCCTGGGCGGGGACGCACCCTCGGCGGGGACCCGCCTCAACTAGGCTTCGCCTCCCCGTCTGTTCAAGCCCCGGCCTCCGCTCTGGCCAGCCGCAGCAACCCGCCGCGTCCACGCCCGTCGCACCTCAGAACCGCGCTGTTGTCGCCGCCACGCGTAGAGCCTCCAGTCGCGAGGGCGGCTTCAGAGCAAGTGGCGCTTCGCGTGCAGCCGC
This sequence comes from Ovis canadensis, assembly GCF_042477335.2. Lineage (NCBI taxonomy): Eukaryota > Metazoa > Chordata > Mammalia > Artiodactyla > Bovidae > Ovis > Ovis canadensis. Next base: position 4,087,366 of record NC_091245.1, read on the forward strand.
GGGGCCGGTCGGGTAACGGCCGGCTGCTCCAGCCCGCCTCCTGGTGGGGCGCTCCCATTGGTCAGCGTGCACAGGGGCGGCGCCGTGATTGGCCGGGCGCGCGGGCAGGAAGGCGGGAACGGGGTGATGGTGCGCTGGCTGGCGGCCGGAGAAGAGGTGCGGCCGCGGGCTCAGCTCGCAGCGACGCCCAGCGGAACCTTAACTGCTCTGTAGCCCGTGACCCTTGACTTTCGTGTGCACGGCGCGGCTGTGCAAAGCCACCGGGGGAAAGAGCTGGGTGGCGCCACACCCTCGCGCATAGGCCTCACGGCCGTCTCTGGTTTGGGCTCGGTACTGTCCGAGTCGCGCGCCCACAGAATCGGGACAGTCACGCCTGACCGCCCTCCTCGGGCAGCTGTCCCCACCGACCCCTGTCCTTTAGTGTCTAACTCAACCTGTTCTCCCACGGGCTGTCTTTATTAGCAGGAACAGGGTTGGGGTGAGAGAATGAGGCATTTACTTGGCCTCGGGCTCAAAATTTAGGGGGGGCATCAAAACCCTCAATAATCAAGATAAATGATATCTTAACGCGTCGTTTAAGGAAATCAAACGTAATGAAAAATCCAAATTGGACGAAATAGCCACATCAGTACTCCTAATTTTTCCTTTTGCCTCCAGCTCTAATATGGCTCCTCAAGGGATCGTTACCCTGTCTTTAAAATGAGCATTTTCCCATCATTTTGTGTGTGTTGATTTTGACTTTTGGTTAAATCATTTCATTTAAAATCGTTTGATGTTGCAATGGCTTCCCGGGTGGCGCTAGTGGTAAAGAATCTGCCAGCTTATGCAGGAGACGCCAAAGAGGTGGCTTGGGTCCCTGGGTCAGGAAGATCCCCTGGAGGAGGAAATGGCAACCCACTCCAGTATTGTTGCCTGGAAAATTTCATGGACAGAGGAGCCTGGCAGGCTACAGTCCGTGGGGTCGCAAACAGTCAGACAGGACTGTACGCACCGCCCCCACCCCCCACCCCCCACATAGATTTCATTAAAATCAGTTTTTTGATGCCATCTCCAGATATTCCCCTAGCCTTGGGGCAGCGGGATTCTTGCTCCTAGTAGTTTCTGGTGTCTGTGTGTGTAGCCTGCAGCAGTGCCTTTCCTGTCAGGCAATTCTTACATAATCAATTTGGGGCTTCCATAATTTTGATGTGAAGTGTTACATTTTAATGAAATTTGTCAATCCGTTTGTGATTTAATGTAGTGATTTTACCCCATTCCAAGTACAGATAATGGTATTTGCAGAATAGTTTTTACTTGCCTTTTATGATTTGATTACTTTAACATTTCCTTTATAACTGAAACACTTAAACTTATTGAAGTTGCATGAATTTAATGCAGAAAAATGTAAAGAAGAGAATAGGAATGCCTTGTAATCCTGCTTCTCTTGGAGCCTCCCTTTGACTGTTTTTCCAGAGTGCTACATAGAAAGCTATAATTGGAATCTTTTCCCATGTGGACTTTCCTGTCTTTATGCATATTTATCTCTCTATTCAGGAGCTGCTAACATTTTTTTTTCTTATTCCACAAACACCTGCTGAGGTCTCACTGTGTATCTGGCAGGCCAAGTAGTACAAAACTTAAGGCAGTTTGTCTGAAGGACCATACAGTCTAGCCGATACCAGAGAGAAGTCACTGGGAGCTGAAATGTGTGGAGTAGACAGAGACACACAAGAGTGGGGCTAATTTGTAGAGTTCCTTTAATGGCATGGAAGCCACACTCTGGGAATTCTCAGGAAATGCAGTGGGAAAATATGGCAGAGAAAAACAGTGTGTGCCCTTGTGAGTTAGATTGGCTGTCCAGGGACCTGTCTGTCATTTCACTTTTGTATCCATAACACCTGGCATAGGCTACTCACTGCCCCAAACTGTCTTTTATCAAAATTATCTAGGTTTGCAGTATGACAGATGACAATTAGAATAATTTTGTGAGCTGCGCTGCTGCTAAGTCGCTTCAGTCGTGTCTGACTCTGTGCGACCCCATCGACAGCAGCCCACCAGGCTCCCCTGTCCCTGGGATTCTCTAGGCAAGAACACTGGAGTGGGTTGCCATATTTTGTGAGAGTACCTCCCAAAAACTCAAAGTGATTTTCATAAGAAACATGTTAAATCTATAAATTTAGGAGAAAGTTACATCTTTATGATATTTATTCTTACTGTACATCTTTGTAGTTTTTCATGTCTTACATTTCTGAGCAGAATGCATAGATTTCCTTGGGCTTCCCAGGTGGTGCCATGGCAAAGAATCCTCCTGCCAATGCAGGAGATGCAGGAGACATGAATTTAGTCTCTGGGTTGGAAGATCCCCTGGAGTAGGAAATGGCAACCCACTCCAGTATTCTTGCCTGGAAAATTTCATGGACAGAGGAACCTAGCAGGCTACAGTCTATGGGGTTGAAAAGAGCTGGACACGACTGAGCACACACACACACACACACACACACACACACACAGATTTCCTTAATATAGGTCCTTATATTTTTAAGGCTATTACTGTTTCGTTGTGGGGAGAGTTACTTTTCACCATTATGAATGAGATCCCCAATGAAATTATCTAAATCTAACTAGTCAGTGGTGATATATAGGAAAGCTATTGATTTCTGTGCATGCATAACATATCTTAATATTTTAAAGAACTTAATTTTCTTGGGCTCCAAAATCACTGCAAATGGTGACTGCAGCCATGAAATTAAAAGATGCTTGCTCTTTGAACAAAAAACTGACAAATGTAGACAGCATATTAAAAAGCAGAGACATTACTTTGGTGACAAAGGTCTGTCTAGTCAAAGCTATGGTTTTGTCAGTAGTCACGTATGGACGTGAGAGTTGGACCATAAAGAAGGCTGAGCACCAAAGAATTGATGCTTTTGAACTGTGGTGTTGCAGAAGACTCTTGAGAGTCTCTTGGACTGCAAGGAGATCCAACCAGTCAATCCTAAAGGAAATCAGTCCTGAATATTCATTGGAAGGACTGATGCTGAAGCTGAAGTTCCAATACTTTTGCCACCTGATTCGAAGAACTGATTCATTTGAAAAGACCCTGATGCTGGGAAAAATTGAAGGCAGGAGAAGGGGATGACAGAAGATGAGATGAGATGGTTGGATGGCATCACTGACTCAATGGACATGAATTTGAGCAAACTCCAGGAGATGGTGAAGGACAGGGAAGCCTGGTGTGCTGCAGTCCATGGAGTCCCAAAGAGTTGGACATGCCTGGGTGATTGAACAACAACTACTCATTAAATTCTATAGTTTTGCAACTGAGGACAAATAATATTTTACCTCTTTTCCAATGTTTTACTGTATCGCCTAAACATTGCTGACTAAGCATCTTTGTTTTCTTCCGTTAAATGAAAATGCTTCTAATTGTGGTTTTACTATAGAATGTGATGTTAACTGTTTGAAATAGTATTTTTAATGATGCTGAGGAATTATCCTATTCCTCAGTCTAAGAATTTGTCATTAGAAATCTTCAAAGGATCTAATGAGAGATCAAATGTTTTTTCATAATTGATCTAGTATTAGCTTTTGTAATATTGAAGTGAAAGTGAAAGTCACTCAATCATGTCCAACTCTTTACGACCCCATCAACTATACAATCCACGGGATTCTCCAGGCCAGAATACTGGAGTGGGTAGCCGTTCCCTTCTCCAAGGAATCTTCCTAACCCAGGGATCAAACCCAGGTTTCCCACATTTCAGGCAGATTCTTTATCAACTGAGTCATTACACGGGAATCTGTGTAATGCTAGAAAAGTATTAGCTTTTCTAATATTAAGCCATCTATAAACTCTGTTTGTTGAATAGTCTTTTACTATGTTGCAGAATCTGACTTTAAAATTTTACTTACAATTTTCCATCTATACTGATAAATAAGATTGAACTGTAGCAGATAGTAGGCCATGAAATTGTATTCTCTGTTCTGTCCCCTGTTCTCATAAGCACTGTAATGAGTAGTCAAAAGCATTATGAAGGTTGTGATCAAAGTTTGTAACATAATGAGAATATTATTTTCATTAATGATTAGAAACAGTCTTGTTAATCTTTTAAAAGTGGGGAAAATTATCTATCTTCATAAATTTGGATAACTGGCCTTTAGGCTTCCTAGATGGTGCTAGTGGTAAAGAATCTGCCCACCAGTGAGATGAGAGTTGATCCCTGGGGAAGATCCCCTGGAGTAGGGAATGGCAACCCACTCCAGTAATCTTGCCTGGAAAATTCCATGTTCAGAGGAGGCTGGGAGCATACGGTCCATGGTGCCACAAAGAGTTGGACACAACGGAGTGACTAAGCATAGGACTCTGAAAGAAAGAAGACTAACGGAGCAAGAAAATTCTATGAATAAGATGGTGAGGAGTGAGCGGTTTGATGAATTAAGCTATGGTTTTGCTGATGGGCTCATAATGTGGTGACCACACTTGAAGAACACCTGGAGACGGTCTAGATTGGTCCCCTCAAGCAGAAATGAGCCTCAAACACCCAAATTTGCAACTTCAAAGGCCTTCTGTAAAGATAAAAGCATGGAATCTTGCTCTCCGGACTGTGCAGGGTCAAGATATTGAAGAACATCGTGGAAAGGGATGCTGGGCTGCATCTGGAGGCAGGCTTGGAGGAGAGGACTCAGGCAAGGAACCCATACGCTTGTGCCTGGTCTTGTAGCTACAGCAGTCCTTTCGAAATTGTGCTCCGTGGAGTCCTTGTCCCAGAAGGTTCTGAAAAAAGCAGGGTTCCATGATCAAACAGTTTGGGAAACTGCACCTTGTCCATTTCTCGTTTAAGAACTCCCAATGACATTCACAAGTAAATGCTCCTCGACAAGCAAACTCTTTGACTGTTATCACTGTTACTAAGGAATATTTATTTATAGAAGTCTCTGCATTTGGAGCCCTTGCTAACATTCCCAGGAATGAGTGGTTATGGCTCGGGAAACATGACTTAAAGGAATAGTTGTAGTTGGAATAATGAAGAAGCAACATGTGCTACCATTTGTTGAATGCTGTGCAGCAGACACTTCTGAGCATTGGACCCCTGGTGCTGAACTAGCCTTGATCTCACGGCGGAGCAGAATGGTTACGGGGAGGGGCTGGAGTCTACTTCTAATCCAGGGCCCTCCATTTCCTTGTTGTGTCCCTTTAAGGAAGGTACCTGATTTTTCTGTGCCTTGGTGCTCTTATTTACAAAATGGAGGCAGCAAGAGAACCCACCTCAGTGGATGATTGCAAAGACTAAATATGATTCTAGATGTGGTGGAGGTGGTGACATAATCAGACTTTTAAAAAATTTTAGCCTAATAGATTGGAAGTGTCAGGAAGACTGGAGCAGGGACCCGGGAAAGGGTAGGCTGCCTGTGACAATGGCTTGGCCCAGAGGAATAGCTTGGTCCAGACGGGAAAAGGATGGACTTGTGACAAACTTTATAAGCAGAATTGATAGAGCTGTGTGTCTGAGATGAGCGTGGAGATGCGTGAGGAAGAAGCAGGGATCAAAAATGACACTTGGGTTTCTGACTAGAGTGGTGGCCTGGATAATGGTGCCGTTGCAGTGATTAGAACCTGGGGAAGAGAAGTGTGCGGGTGGAACTGGAAGTGGAGGGGGACAAGGAATTCAGAAGACTTGGCTTTGCAGGGTGAACTAGGTTTTGTATTTCTAGACTGTTTATTGCCTTTTGTAATCTCTTCAGTAAGTAACCCTTTGGTGATCCTCCTCGGTGCACTCTGCTGGCCCCTTCTCCTCCACTCAATGCCTATCAGATTGTTCCCTCTAATTATTTACACTCTTTCCCGAGGCACGTCCGTGAAGAAGGCTGAGCACCGAAGAATTGATGCTTTTGGATTGTGGTGCTGGAGAAGAGTCTTGAGAGTCCCTTGGACTGCAAGGAGATCAAACCAGTCAGTCCTAAAGGAAATCAACCTTGAATATTCATTGGAAGGACTGATACTGAAGTTGAAGCTCCAATACTTTGGTCACCTGATTTGAAGAGTCGACTCACTGGAAAAGATCCTGATGCTGGGACAGATTGAGGGTGAGAGGAGAAGGGGTAAGAGAGGAGGAGATGGTTGGATAGTATCATCGACTCAGTCTACAAGTTTGAGCGAACTCCGGGAGATAGTGAAGGATGGGGAAGTCTGGAGTGCTGCAGTCCATGGGGTTGCAAGGAGTTGGATATGACTTAGCAACTGAACAACAACTGGGCTAGTCCCAAGATTTGAAAAATCCCCTCCCTGCTGATGACTCCTAAATCTATACCTTCACCCAGGTCTCTTTCCTGAGTTCCACACAGTTCCCTGCCATCCTGGAGCTTACATTCCAGTGGGGGATGAAAGTAAAAGTGAAAGTTGCTCAGTCGTGTCCAAGTCTTTGCGGTTCTGTGGACTATACAGTCCATGGAATCCTCTGGGCCAGAATACTGGAGTGGGTAGCCTTTCCCTTCTTCAGAGGATCTTCCCAACCCAGGGATCAAACCCAGGTCTCCTGTATTGCAGGCAGATTCTCTACCAGCTGAGCCACAAGGGAAGCCCAGTGAGAGATGGTAAATAAAATGAGATATCTTGTTTCTTAGACAGTAAGTTGAGAAAAATGAGTCAGGAAAGGGAATGGGGATTGTTGAAGGCTGATTTTAAACAGAGTGGTCAGGAAGTACTCACTCCTCCATCACACAGCTGTTTTTACGTTTCTGTAGCTTCTCAAAATTGATGAGGCCTAAACAGAACTCCTTGGCCTTCCTCTTTGACTTCCTGTCTTGACCACATTTCGCTTTCCCTGTTTCATCAGGCAAGATCTTACTGTTGTGCTGTGTGTGCACCTCAGGCGTGGGGGTCACTTCTGTTACTACACATTAGCACATCTGCTTGGTGTCAACAGATTGATTCTGCTGAAATGATTTCTTCTATGTACTCCTATAATACCTCAATGTGTTTATTTGAATATTTCATGCAGATAGCACTGTAAAATATTCTCGGCACAAGGAGACCAAATTTCTCTTACCCAGTGAAATGCAGCCTTGTGCACCCCAGACCTCTAGCACCCTGTTCAGAATGTTTTCTTAATTATATACACACAACTTGTGTCTCCTACCTCAGCCCTCTCCAACTGTCAACACTAGGGATACATACGGATGATATTATCTTGGTTTGCACTTGCTAATACCCTGAAGGCTGGCCTGCTAAACCAGCATTATCTGAAACCCAACATGTACAAAGAATAACCCCAAATTAGCAAGTATCGAAATGACTTCTACTTTTGTCCTTGAAGATATTAGAGTTGTCTCTACTCTGGTCTGTAACGTCTTCAGTTAAACTTTTTATTCTAAGAGTGTTGATTCTTATTGTGTTCTATTCCTATTTACTGTGAATACACCTTCTTTATTAAAGAGGGAAAGAAATATGGGTTGATTTGATAATGCTGAGAAAATGAAAAAGTGTCCCAAAATATACAGAAAAATTAGTATAAAATAGTTAAAGATCTTCTTTCTCAGTGGGAAAAATAAAAACCACATTGCTGAAGTCTTTCAACATTTCAATTTTTAATTTCTCTAATAGTACATTCTTTAAAAGAAGTTAACAACTTCAATTTTCCAAATATAAGGATTCAATAATGCGAATGAAAAGCTGTCATTTTTCAGTGAAGCTGTTGCCTAATTACCCTGGGAAAAAGTATTCGTTTGATTGAACTGATGCAAAAATCCCTTAGAAAAGCTTCATTGTTGCCTGGAAAGAGTCTTCTTAAGGTCACTTTTACTTCTAGACCATCCACTTGTTTCTAGTGAAAGAGTTTTGCTTGGTAATGGCTTGTGGTTCCACAGTGTTTTGTGTATGAAAAGCGTAGACTAAGAGATACTACTGAAGTCACTCAAATTGCAGATTCTGCCACGAAAGGAAGTCCCAACAGTGAAACATTTCCCCTTAATGTTCAGCAAGACACATGGAAAAAGAACTCGAGTCCCACATTTGTCTTTATTCCAATCACCATTTTAAACGGCGTGAAGAGGCTGCTGCATTGTCGGAAACAGAGCTCCATGGCCCAGTGTGCTTACTAAACGGCCTGCAGGTGCAGAGCGGCTGCCCCGGACCCGGTCTCAGTCTGCAGACAGAGGCATCTCATGGCTGCTTGGGCTCCAGGCAAAAGCAGGGTGCTCCCCGGGGTGCTCTCTGAGAAGCAGGGGAAGAAGCAGCGCTCCTGGGCAGCAACAGACCAGCCGACGCACCCATGCTCTCCACCCACCCATCCGTGTCCTGTTCAGAACCGGCCTTCACTGCTGGGACAAGAGGACACTCCTGTTGGCTTTCATCTTCTCCAGACGCTTCACTAAGTGGCCGTTGCTCACCTCGAGCTCTTCTGTTTTGTCCAGTGCAGAGCGAAGCTGAAAACAAAGGTGAAAGTCAGCAAGCTTTGATTCCAACCCCACTGAAAATCACAGTGATGACCCAGACCCACCAAGATCCTGAAAATATACACAGACCTACAGGTGTGTATATGTATACTTCTTAATTTAAGAAGTAACACAAGGCACGAGATTCTAGCTTCATGAGTAACTTAGGGACCCTCCCTCGGGAACTAGACCCAGACATGGCACAGTCTTGGGGATCCTGGTGGTCTCGCAGAAGGTGAGGCAAACACACACATAATCAAGAGCTGAGCCAGACCAGCTGGAAGGGGCGCTCCCCACAGCCCTGTGCCGCTGGGTTTCTGGGTTCTGCCCCAGAAACCAAAGCGAGAATGCCTGAGGCCAGGATGGTTGTACCCAGGAGCCAGGGCCACAGAGCCTGGGAGACAGGGCAGCGGCCACGTCAGTAGGGAGCTGCCTGGATCAGCAGGCAGCGTGCAGAGCGAGGGTGCCCCAAGGTGGGGGTTCACAGCCCTGTGACCGTGGAGACACGCATTGTCCGAACAGAGTCTGTGGTTCTGGTTCTGATCCAAAACCCTCCAGGTGGCTGGGTGGGGTTCTGAGACAGGTGAAACTCCCCTGCCCTGGCTTTCACCAGCAGACACAGAAGCAAGCCCCTCAGTGGAAATTTCCCCAAGGCGAGCCTGGAGTATTCCTATACATTCAAATCAAGCATGAGACAACCTTATGAGACACCAAAGACAGGATGGGACGAACCATTTGAGTCAACAGAAGCAATAAACAACAGAAACAGACCTCAAAGACTGAACATGCTTTGGTCATCAGTGTGGAAAACAGACCAGCTGCACACGAAATCTTTCATGAAATGAGGCTATGATCAACAAAGGAACTATCAGGGATGAGTCTATTTCAGAACACAAAAGGAGGCGAACTGGAAGATCTCTAAAAACGGTACATTTTGCAACATTGGGAAGTAAGGAGACAGGAAATGGAAATGACAAATGGGGCAGAGATATACCAGAGCGTCCATGAGCAGGTCTGGTATCCTCTGATCAGAGTCCCAGGAGGAAGGTGGACTCGCGGCCAGAGGAGTCACTTAAGGAGATCATGGTTGAATATTTTCCAGCATTTATTTAGAAAAGAGATGTCACAGATGAAAGAAACACAACACATCTCAAGCAGAATAAATAGCAGTAAACCCACATGTATTTGTGTGAGATGTAGAAAATCAAAGGAAAGAGAACAGCAGAGCAGCTAGAGGGAAACAAAAAATCACCCAAAAGCCAAAAAATCCTGAGCTTCCTCAGTGGCTCAGTGGCAAAGAATCCACCTGCAATGCAGGAAAGGCAGGAGACATGGGTTTGATCCCTGGGTTGGGAAGATTCCCTGGAGAAGGAAATGGCAACCCGCTCCAGTATTCTTGCAGGGGAAATCCCATGGGCAGAGGAGCCTGGTGGGCTATAGTCCATGGGGTCGCAAAAGAGTGGGAACGACTAAGCACACACGTGAGCAAAAAACAGAATGAGAGATTCTTTAGGGGAACCCAGAGGATGGCAGCATGATAGCTGCAGTCACTGCAGACAGAAAAATGACTGATGGTTGATTCTGGCCCTAAGCTCCTAACTGAACTACAGTTTCCTTTACGATGTGAGCAAGGCCCCTCAGAGTGGCCCGGAAGACGTGACAATGAATGGTTTAGCAGCAGACTTCCGGGCAGCACATCCTCACCCTGCTCTCCCAACCAGAATACTATTTACCCATTCTTTTCCTAGAAATAGCCTAGAAAATTTACCTCTCTTTGGAGTTTCCGTTTTTCAGCCTTAAGTTCATCTTCTATTTTTTCAGCATTTTCAGCAGCCTGTTTATAACGTGATACTTGACTTTCTAACCTTATGACCTGGAAGGAAAGGAAAAAAAAAAAATCACGTGTATAAATTGATAGGTCTGTTTTCTCTCCCCGACTGCTTGCTTATATTTGTGATCCGAGGGTGTAAAGTAATAAAAGGAAAGAAGACACTGCAGCAGGGTGTGGAGCTGTCCCGTAAGTTCTAGCCATGCAAGCTGTTTGTTCACACTTATGAGCAACCCAGTACTGGCACCTATCAGGGACTCATTTCCTCTCTGACCCTTGTCCCAAGTGCAGTTCCCACCGTGCTGACCCTGGGACACCACCCTCTCTGATGAGGGTTGATCCTGCAGAACAGCCTGGCAAAGCAACGGCAGGACCTCAGCTCCTGTCCGATCTCTCCCAGAGGTGGTGGGGTAAGGAAGCAGGAAGGGAGGAGAGAGACAAGGGACTCAGAGAGTAGGGGACGGGAGGCGGTTTCGGGTGGCATCTGGGGCTGGAGATGGATTCTGCCGCCCTCAAAGGCATGCTTCCAAACACACATTGCTTTGGAGGTGGGCTTCTCATTTTTGTTTCTACAAAAATTCTCAGCAGTTCCAGCCACGTATACCCCCGATGGAGGGGGCAAGAGGACCTGTTTTTATTTCTCCCTTCTGTTAGGACACAGTCTGTCCCACACTAGAGGTATGAGTGCCCCAATCAGGAGATCAGAGTGAGCCCCGGGCTGGGAGGGAAAGAGGAAAAACCCAGGCAACAGGGAGACACCTGCATCAAGTGTTTGGTAATTAACCAGTTCTTTTTTTTAAAGAACTTTCAAGAAAACTCCCCAGCCACATTAGGTACTTTCTTCAACTAACCTTGTTTATAAAGGACTGTAAGTCATGCCTGACTCTTGCAACCCTGTGGACTGCAGCCCACCAGGCTTCTCTGACCATGGGATTTCTCAGGCAAGAATACAGGAGTGGGTTGCCAGTTCCTTCTCCAGGGGATTGTCGTGACCCTGGGATTAAACCCACATCTCCTGCACTGGCAGGTGGATTCTTCACCTCTGAGTTACCAGGGAAGCCCTGTGAAGGATTGGCATCGATTGTGTCTGACCCTGTGACCCCATGGGCTGTAGCCCACAAGGCTCCTCCACCTGTAGGATTCTCCCGGCAAGATTACTGGAGTGGGTTGCCATTCCCTTCTCTAGGGGATCTTCCTGACCCAGGGATGCAACCGGGGTCTGCCACACTGCAGGCCGACTTTTTACAGTCGGAGCCATAGGGAAGGCCCAATAACAGCCCAGATGCTAGCAGTGACCTCTCCTCCCTATGTCCCTGGAGAGACTTGCTGCCTTGTTTATCCTCCTTTGGACCTTTTTTGGTTCTAAAATTCTCTGCCTCTTTCTGTCCTCAGCCTTTGAAGGGTGAGTTCTTTCTAGCAAATAAAAAACTTCAGTTAATCATTGGCTGGGCTGCCCGTGATGGCTTAAAAGTGCGCACGTACATTTTGTTCTAATGCAGTTATCTCTTGCTCAGATTTTGCAAGTTTAAATTTGAGGTCGCTGATCTGTCTGTTGGCATCCCCTAAAGGTTGAAAGAGAAGGAAAATTTGTTAAGCTCTCGGGGCTTTTAAAATGTTAAAACAATAGTTACTGGGAACCAAGCCCTTAACCATGTAATCTTCTTGCCTGTGGCCCCACAACTCAGGAGGCGCTCTCACCCTGCAGGGAGAGCACCCTGGAGCAAAGAAGACAAAGAAACGGTGGGGGAACGGGGAGTAGGCAGAGAGACTGGGCACGCTTTTATCCCTTTAACCCTCTTTCTCATTTTGTCGTTGCTGTTGTTCAGCCGCTAAGTCGTGTCTGACTTCGCGACCTCATGGACTGCAGCCCTCCGTTCTTCCCTGTCCTTCACTGTCTCCTGGAGTTTGCTCAAGCTCGTGTATTGAGTCGATGATGCTATCCAACCATCTCATCCTGTCACACCTTTTCCTCCTGCCGTCAATCTTTCCCAGCACTACGGTCTTTTCCAAAGAGTCAGCTCTTCACTGATATATTTACAGTATCAGGCATGCATTATTTTGTAACTCTGGGTGAAAAATTATCTCTAAGGTTGAAATTCCTCTTGAGTTCAGGAGATTTTTCCATAAGTAGTTTCAGTGTTTATCTGTGGGAGTGTGTGTACTCAGTCACGTCCGACTCTTTGCAACACTTTGGACTGTAGCCACCAGGCTCCTCTGTCCATGGGATTTCCCAGGCAAGAATACTGGAGCAGACCGCCATTTCTACTCAGTTTACTGACATGGAAAAATACCTTCTGACTTCCCCATACAGTCAGCAAATCCGAAGACTGTCCAGCATAGCAAATGTGGTTTCTAGCCGCGAGTCATCTGGTGGTACCCTGGTGCTCATTCTGGGGCACCTGCTCTGTTTCCTAGGCTCAGACAGAGCCATGCTTGTCCTGCCCACTGACCACCCTTGTCCTGCCCACAAAGAAACAGCTTTCTGCTTCTGAACTCAAGGGCTTCTGGGGGGACATGGGGAACACTGGCCACTCCTTGCCACAACAGTTTTCTCCACCTGCACTAGTACAATAGAAACCACACACGGCTAAGGGATTCCTTCCACACGAGGATTGACATTTACTCTGTAGATCCATCACGTGCACGTCTGTCCCATTTTGTAACACACCGTCTTCCGGGTGCAGAGTGTCTAATCTGATATTCTTCTGTCTCTCTTCCAGCTGCCCCTTGAGTTTCTTAATCTGAAAACATCCACCAAAAAAGGACATTAATTTCTCTATTTTAAATGAGACTAGAGCCTATCAGAAAGGAAGGAACATGTCAGGTCAAACCCCATGCCCCACACGCACAGTCTGATGTTGTCCTGCCATGATTTCGCATTTCTCTAAGGTAAAGGGTTACGTAAAGAAGCAGGAGAGAAATTCAGTAAAATGCTACAACCCACCGGGAAGACGGGGAGTCTCTCTTGTTTGATTTGTCAAGAAACAAACCCAAATAATAAATAAAAGAAAAATCTTCCGCCACCGAGCACTCTTCTTCGAAAGTAATAGTACAAGGGATGAAAATGAGACTATATTTACAGTATGAGAGGCATGCATTATTTTGTAACTCTGGGTGAAAAATCATCTCTAAGGCTGAAACTCCTCCTGAGTTCAGGAGATCTTTCCATGAATAGTTTTAGTGTTCATCTGTGTATGCGTATGCACTCAGTCATGCTCTGACTCTCCGTGACACTTTGGACTGGAGCCACCAGGCTCCTCTGTCCACGGGATTCCCCAGGCAAGAACACTGGAGCAGACTGCCGTTTCCTCCTCCAGAGGATCTTCCCAATGCAAGGATCAAACCTGCATCTCCTGCTTTGGCAGGCAGATTCTTTACCAGCTGAGCCACCAGGGAAGTGTTTATCTACAAGTTCATAAATCTGTATACAATTATGTTTGCTTTATTCACTAGAAAGCCACATAGGCCACCAGGAGCCTTCCAGGCACAGAAGCACTGTCCCCAACAGAACCCCATCAGGTTGCAGGTTTGCCACCTGCAAGGGGTTGGCCTCTACATGGCTTTCTTCCCTCTGAGAGAGATACACACACATAGCAGTTGGGACTGCAATGAACAGCTGTGTGTGTGTAGAATCTTCTGTTGTGCAATGGGGAGTCTCCCAGCCCTGGTCCTGTTAGCCTCCAATCTCTGTGGACTTGTTGGAAGTCCTCCCCACTGCCCCTAACAGGAGCAGAATAGACCCACATTGATACACAGACCATCGGTGCACACTGCTTTGGAAAGCAAGTACAGAGTTACCATGGACACAGGGTTACAGAAGATCACAGACACTTCAAGAGAATCCTCTCACCACATTTAGTGATTTACCCAATTTTGAGAGAAATCTTCAAAACTTGAAAAAAGTGAGGCAGATACCTTTGATGAGGCTTACGAGGGAAAATGAGAAAAATCGAGTTTCCTTAGAAAGTGATTGTGAAATAATTTCTTAATACTACTACCTTGCATATGAAAAAGGGCTTCCCTGGTAGCTCAGTTGACAAAGAATCTGTCTGGAATGTGGGAGACCTGGGTTTGATCCCTGGGTTGGGAAGATTCCCTGGAGAAAGGAAGGCTACCCACTCCAGTATTCTGGCTTGGAGAATCCCATGGACTGTATAGTCCATGGGGCCACAAAGAGTCAGACACAACTGAGCGACTTTCACCATCCCACTATGAAAAAGACCAAAGCGTACAACTGTGTAGGATTTCTTGAGGCAGACGAGATCAAGGTAGGTAAACAGCAGTGAAAATAAGTTGGATCAGCTATAAGCAAGATATATCTGCAGGACAGGGGTGCTGATCACTGAGAGATTACAAAACTGACTTAAAAAAAAATTTTTTTTGCATGTGGGACCTTAATTCCCTGACCTGAGATTGATAGTGCACCCCTTACATTAGAAGGTGGATTCTTAACCACTGGACCACCAGGGAAGCCCCCAAAGCTGACCTTTATGGGCAGGCAGATGAGGAAGGGTGTTGGAATGTCTCAGGAACACCCTCGCCTCTCAATGTTTATTCAAGGTCTTCTACCCAAATCTTTTATTTAAGCAGCAATTCATGTAGCGTGTACCAAATTCAGAACTTGGCCTTGAACCTCTGGGACATCCTCTCTAAGTCCGATATGACTTCTGATGTCTTACTTGGACAAAAACATTAAGAACACTGGTTGGCTTAATGATTGTCTTCAGGCATGATGTATCAGGGGTTTCCTGATGAAGCAAAAAGCTAGAGTGGGAAGGGTCCCAGTTTCAGGTGCCCCATTCCAGAACTCGAAAAGTAATAAAAAAGATTGTTACCTGTTCCAATAAGCATTCCCGTTCATCAACAAGCTTTTTCAACCTAATATCTAAAGAAATCAGAAAGATAACAGGTTTAGGTGACTCGGTGAATGCCTCCTTCAGCAGATGGCTAAACCGCAGAATGAGCACTGGGGTTAGTGAAACTGATGATGGTATTACGCACGTACCACAGTGAATGAGGCCACAGACAGGATGGGGAGGAATTCAGCCAAGGGAGGGCTGAGCCGCGTCAACCTCCCACACATGCTTGTCTCGTAGGGCAGTATCCGGCTGCATGCAAGCAGGCTAATCTTCTACTTTGGGTTAGCATGCAAGAGCTCTAAGGCCAAACCACACTGCAACACAAGATCTCACAGGCTTCATGGTTTAACATCATTAGCAAGGTATTACAAACACATCAAGTGTCATGACCAGATATAACCAGCATTTTCATTAGCCTTGACTCTCCGAGTTTCTACCCCAGATGTGTGTATCTTCTTCATTTCTCTCAAAGACTCACCCACGTCAGAGTTGTTTACGGGCCCTAAGTGTGCTGATGACACACCGGCTAACTCACTTGTGAGGAGCTGCTCTTCTTTTGAGGAAGAACGAAGCAATAGCTCAGGTTTCTGTCATTCCTCCCACCCCAGACACAGAAGTTTGCATGTACATAAGCACCCAGAGTTGGAGCAAGCTCTGGGAGATGGTGGAGGACAGGGAAGCCTGGCATGCTGCAGTCCATGGAGTTGCAAAGAGTCGGACTCAACTGAGCGACTGAGCTGAACGGAAGCACCCAGAAATTCCCCCAACGTCTCTGTGAAGGGGCATCGAGGAATACAGTCTCCAGAGTACAGAAGGGGAAACTAAGACTGGGGAGAATTTTAGGGGCCACATTCTACCCCAGTTTCCCAGGCAACATCAGGATGAGGTGATGCTGATGGGCGCCCGTGTGTGCTGTGGTGTGCCCCAGAGACTCACACCACCACCCAGAAGCCCCATGGGGGCTGTTGCTGCCACACTCCCCCTCTACAGATGAGGACCCCGGCCCAACAGGTTTCCTGAGGCCCCGGGCTGCACCCCTGACCACTGTGCTCACTGTTTGCCTAAACCTGGCCATCGGAGTCAGACCGACTCCTGGCCTGAGGCTCCTATTCCCAAGGGGCAGTGCTCTCACACTGCCCAGATTTTGATTAGATGTGTGAAACGGAAATAATGCATAAAAGACACACCTTTGTTTTCATTCTTGCAAAGTCATCTATCCTCATTTTAATCCAAATTATATGCTTTCTCAATTGCTTTTCCCAACATCCTAAGTTGCTCTTTTGAAAGGCATAACAACGAAATAAATGAAAGCAGAAAATGTTATGTGTAAGATACATTTATCGTCCTTCTGAGTTCCATTTTAATTGACATACAAATTGCTTCTGACAGATGTTTTATTCTGTCCTTTCCATAAATGCACCCAACACTGAAACAAAAATTAAAAAAAATTAAAAACCTGGCTCTATCACTTTTCATTTTATCCTGTCTATTTAATACTCCTATATACAATAACCATAGGCATAAGAGACACTGAATATAACAGAAAGGGATTTGAGGCTCATGGGTCCATTTACAATTTTATTATTATTTTTTCTATTAGAAGTTTTCAAATAGCAAGTAAAAAAACGCTAAAATGTAATAATAGTGCTAGCAATAAAAACACAAGGGTAATGTGACCTTTAGTCTTACAGTGGAAACATGAAAAATAAAGAGAGAGAAATGTGGGAAATTTTAAAGCAGAATTGGAGAAGATTAAAATTAGATAGTTTTAGGAAACTGGAGAAGAGAAAGAAGCAAGATTGTCTGATATAAAGAAAATGAGCACTATAGTCAGAGAAAGACAAACAGTGTGTGTTATCACATATATGGGATCTGCAAGAACCAAGCAGATGAGTGAATTTAACAAAATGGAAACAGACTCACAGGCGGTTACCACTGGGGAGAGGGAAGGGAGAGGAGCAAGACGGAGAAGAAAAGAGGTACGAAATACTAGTATAAAAAGGCTAAAAGGATATACTGTATAGGTCAGGAAATAAAGTGCAACCTATAAAATACTGAACTATGTTTTTACATATGCTATACATCTGGAACTAATATAATATTGTAACTCAACTGTACTTCAATAAACAAAGAAAAGGAGTACCGCTTTTTTACTGCTTTAAAAATCAGGGGAATAGCGAGGCCTGACTGGTAATCACTGTGATACTCAGCAAGAATGTCTCAAACTTATGCTCACTAAGCAATCCTACTCATCACTAGTCTCTGACACCCAAACGATGAACATTTAAGAAAATTAAGTCACAAAGTCTAAGACTCAAGAGTGTTCTTTTATATTAGGAAGTTAAAAATAACTGGAAATTAAAGTTATTTTTAGTAACACTGTCAACAGTTTACCTTTTAAAAAAGATCTGGTTTTTATATTGGGTTGGCCAAAAAGTTCGCTTGGGGTTTTCCGTACACAAATGAGATTTTTGGCCCACTCACCCGATATATTAAATCCCAACACACTTTCTGGTGTGAACTTTAGAGACCTGTAAAATGACGAACAAAGTGGCGAGACCATATAGACAGTCAAGGGGGCAGGAAGCAAGCACTGGGCCCCCAGCCCTGCCCTGGGGGACCCGAGTGCTGTGACTGCGTCTGTCGGGGCTACAGCAAGGTCAACCACCAGCAACAGCCACTCCTCTCTTTCGTGCGTTACTTGGATCTAATCCCCATCACCACTCTAAAAGGCAGGTTCTAACCCCGATTTCAGACAGTACAGTGAGGCTCAGAGAGGGTAGACAGCTTACTTATAATAATATACACTCAGGAGGATAATCTTCATCCTTAGGTTAATTTCTTCCATCCTTAGGCCTCCCCGCCCCACCTCAGAGAAAAGTCATCTCCCCCCATATTTGTGAAGATAACGATCATAAGACAGGTCTCGAGAAATCCACTGAGTGTGGTCCTCTCTCTGCTTCCTTCTTGCACTGACTTAGTTTGATCTTAATCCATGTGGTCAGTTTCCGTCTTGCCCGGGCCTAGCCTCCCATGCCAGGATCACCCCTCCTTCCTATAAAAGGGGGAACTGGGACAGGACAGGCTGCTGATGGCAATTCTTCTTTTCTCCTGCTTGGCAACTTCCCTTTCACTTTTCACTGTCATGCATTGGAGAAGGAAATGGCAACCCACTCCAGTGTTCTTGCCTGGAGAATCCCAGGGACGGGGGAGCCTGGTGGGCTGCCGTCTATGGGGTCACACAGAGTCGGACACGACTCAAGTGACTTAGCAGCAGTAGCAGTACGGGGCCAAAGAGGTCTGTACAGATTCCTTGCATCAGCCGCTGTTTCAGTTCAGTTGAACAGCGGAAGCCTTTCATGTCTTGAAAAATACACACGTCTTTGAAATAAGAGGGGCAGAAAGGGTGAAAGGGGTTTTTCTCCTGATAGTTTTCCCTATGTAAGATCACACCGAGTAAGTACGTATTCCGAATGTAACACTCACAAACACCCCTTCCTTTCCTTTTGGAGCCAGTGCTTGGAATGAGTCTTACTGTTGTTTCGAATCTCGTTTCGACGGTCATGCTGGCATGTTGCACAAAGGGGTCTCCTGGGGAAGGAATCTATCAACAGAAAACAGGAACCCTAAACTATGTACACCCCCAGAAGCGGCAGTCCAGGGTCCCAGTGACAGTGGAAATTTAAACGCTGAGGTCACTAGGTTTTCCATTAACTAGAAATACTCAAGTGTTACAGAAAGTAATTCTTGAACACTCTTTTCAAAAATTTTACTGCTTCCCAACCTTTGTATGTGATAAAATAGCCTACAATTCAAAATTCTCAGTACTTTTCTCTTTTAAAATAAACTCAAAATTATACTTACTTATACTTTGAAAGGAAGATTAACATTTTACACACAGCCGCTATATCCTGGTTTGAGGCTGAAAAATATTCCAGCTTTCTGATTTAAAGAATCAGTGACCCATGTTTTTCTCTGTCCACATTATAGTGAAACCTCAGCGGTCCAGGTTACTCTGGGGATGTGTTTGGCGGTAACCTTTGGATTCTTTTCTGAGTGTGACTCGTTTGACACTGCGATCTTTCCAAATTGCCTTATATATTAGGTTGGGCAAAAAGTTCATTCCAGTTTTTCCATAAGACGGTATAGAAAAACTCAAATGAACTTTTGGGCCAACTCACTACTCCCATGCCTTCCAACACCAAATATGCCAGAGGCAACCATTTCTTGGTAATTCAGGGGCCTTCGCATCAATTACTGGGTGGGGCTGTAACATCATCTCGTCCTCGGAGTAGAGTCATTGATGTTCATAATGCATGCTCTTAGATGATCAAGACTCGTTTGACCCTTTAGAATCCTTGTCTTCTCTTTTGCTCCCTTTCAAATTCTCAGCTCCCGTACCCCTAGAGGCTGGTCCTATGTGCTTGCTCCCAGCACCTTCCATATAGGAGGTAAGCTACATGTTCACTGATTAAATGCAGGAGTGAACAGTTGAGACAGATGCGGGATGGGAAGTGTATTGCAGTGCCCTTAAATGTGCTGTTGAATAACACGAGAAGCAGAGGAAAGACCTTAAAAGGCTTTTATGAGCTCACCATGGAGTGACTTCAGCTCTCGAATCACTTCCCCAGAGGCCTTAAAAGGTAGGAAAGAGGGCTGCTTCACAGAGTGCATTCCAGTCCGAGCACAGCTTTGCTAAAGTTAGAGACACCAACTTGCAAGTCTGTGGCGGCCCTCGGTCCCGACGGTCTAGAAGGCCTCCTAGTTTCCTATGCACGTGGCGTAAGTGGACAGAACTGGTCCATCCCATTGTCCCCTGCTTCAGGAGAGGATGCAGAAATAGTCAGTGTTTATTTGAAATTCCCATCATCCTCTTCAAAACAGTCTAAATGTCGGCACCTGTAGGCACCCCTAAGCATGGGATGGAGACTTTTCTCAACTGAGCTCTTCATCAGAACCACAGATCACAGGAGATGCTCTGAGGAAAAGATCTTGCTCAAGGACAGTCCAATACCGGCTCCAGGTTGGATGCCAGGAGCAGAGCTGTTCACTACTGGCAAAGGCCATGAAGCAGGAGTTCTCCACAGAACCCCGACTGGGAATTAGCAACCCAGAAGTAGATAAAAGTAGGTTAAAGATAGCAGTATGTAGCCACAACCAGAATTCAAGTAGCACAAGAGTGAAATCACAGGCTTGTAAAATTATAAAATGTCTTTATTTCAATGACATAGTAACACTTCCGTTTGCCTCAAGTTTTGTTGAGGGTTTTGGTCTTTTTTGCACTGTTATACCTTGTAACAACAATACGAAGTCATGTGATCTCATAAAGTGTCCACAGCATTCATACTGTACATCCCTTTGTAATATTTTACAATGATTTTTATTTACCTTTACAATTATTTTTAAATGTTTCTTCATATCGAAAATATATATTTTGTTTAGGAGGATCAAAACAACAAATTTTCACTAAGAATATATGGAAAAACAACAAATGAAAATATTTATACCAAAATACCCAAAGTGATTCAACTATTAAAAATATCCTGTTAGACTCTACTCAGCAGTTTGCACAAGGGTCCTTTTGTGTTGCTCTACTGAATAATGATTAGACAAATACAAAGAGAACTAATTTTAAGGTTAAAAAAATAAATTTCAGAAATGATTCTCCCTGCCCAAATACTGCAGTAGGAAACGCAATTACAACATATATCTCTTCCAGAACAAAAAAAGTCTTCGTATAAAATAACTTTGGTACATAATTGGCACAAAGTCAAAATCTCCTACAAAATAAATTCAGGTATCCTCAAGAATGAAATCGAAAAGTATTGGTCCAATATAAGATACTTGTACGAGGTAAAGGCAAGTAAGCTATTTGTTATCCCTCATGTGATAAATTATTTTCCTAAGGTGCAAATCTCATGTCTCAGTGACCTATACACTGCTTTGCTGTTTATGTTTTTTTTTTAATAAAATAGCATACAGGTTATATTATACATATCAAAATCAAATATGAACGCACATATGTTTAAACGAGACCACTTAAATTATAATGTGGAAATCTCAGGATACTATTTGGTCCTTTCAGTTAGATGCTGATACATTTGGTCAAGAATATGCACATTCACATCAGCTTAAGGCAAAAGCTAAATGTTTGGATTTTGATTTTAAGCAGAAACAGAACAGTATACATCTCTATCTGACACTTCTGGAATGCTCCCCGTTAGAACTTGCTCTGATAACAAAGAGTCCTCATCAGGGTGATCATTTTAATGATGAAATAGAAATCTACAGGTAACAGTCTATATAGCTTGAAGGGGTGGATAACCTGGTGGCTGATTGTCATTCGGTGGATCTACACCGGTCTAGAACATTCTCCGAGTCTCTCCCAGCTGACTTGCTGTGCAGTCCTGGCCCCTCCCCAGGACCCTGCCCGGACCTACGACATGGTGCAGTCCTCTTTGTTTCTGCCCTTCCCGGTCCCACCTGTCTTCTCTTCCTTGCTTTCTGAATTAAAGTCCCCCACCTCGTCTGCTGCTGCCAGGCCATCGTTCTCTAGATCAATGCTGTCTGAAAACTCTCTGACTGTCTGACCTAGATTCTCTGACGTCACGTGCCCTTCTGCACTTTCTGTTTGAGAGGCATCGTTAATGTCCTTCTCGGGACTTCCATCTTCCAGCGGGGCGCTGCTGGGCACCTCTATATTCTCTGGACCTGGAGGACTGCTGGGAGCACTGGCATCTTCCTCAGCCTCATCTTTTATAGCACCTTCGTCTAATTCTTTATTACTGGTGCCTGGCGACTGAATTATATTATCTTCAAAATCCAACGTGTCTCCACCAGCCTTAGTGTTCACAGCAGCATCGTCTTGGTCAAGTTTTCCATCCAATTCAACTTTAGGATTTTCTGAACCATCACTGTTTTCACTGCTCTCTGCTACACTGTTCTGTTTTGGGTTCTTAGTGACCTCGTTCTGGGCATCTACAACCGGTTTTTCATCAGTGTCTTTCTCCTGCTCTTCTTTTACTTCACTTAAACCTGGGTTCTGAAATGTTAACTCATTCTGAACATCTTTGATCTCTACAGGCGCCGGCGATCTTTTCTTCTTGTTTTTCTTTTTCTTGTTCTTCGTCTTCTTCTGCGACGAATCCGGTGCCTCTCCCCGTTGGTCATTCTCCTCGTTGGGGTCTTTCACATCCAGGGGCTCACTTTCAGCATCTTCCACCCTCGGGTCCGTCACCTCCTGGGGACTGCTTTCGGCTTCTGGAGAACGAGGGCTGGTTTGGACCTCTGGCTCAATTGGTTTCTCCTCCCTTAAGTTCCTTCCTTCATCCTCCTCCTCCTCCTTGTTCTCCCCGCCTGCCTCTGTGCTCTGAACTGGGGCCTCCCTGGGCTCAGCCACCTCCTGGTTGGCAAGTTCTTTCTCTACATCCTGCCCTGCGCTGGGGTTTGACCCCTCCAGGGCGTCTACCAGGCATTTTTCATGGTGACTCCCTGGGTCATCAGTACTGCTTAGAGGACTTGAGGCTGCAGTGCCCCCCTGCGCCCCCAGCCCAGTGAGCCCTGCCTCGGGCTCAGCCTTTGTGGGGCTCCCACTCTGCTTGCTAGGGTCTGCACTGCCCTCCCTTCCAGCCTCCGATATCTGCGGAGGAGCAGACTCCTGACATGGTTTTGTGCTCATCTCTTCCAAGTTGGCCTCCAAATCTTCCTGTTTTCCTTTTTCCCGTTCCTTAGCAGATTCTTCCCTTTGGTTTTCGATATCCAAAGCATTACCACTGCCCTGCCCGATCCCAGGATCTGGGATTTCACCAACTGGTTCGCGGTCTATGACCTCACTTGACTCAACCTGCGGGGTGTCTGCAGGAAAGGAAGCGGCTTCTAGAATTCGGCTTTGAGCCTCTCCCTCACTCTCGGAACTGACTAATGTTCCCGGGGAGGGGGCTCCGTCCGCAGAGGCGCTCTGGTCCTCGGCACTGTCACCAGGATGTGACGCCTCTGGGTCCGCACAGCTCTCTCCCGGGTCCTCCTTGTGCTGTCTTTGCTCAGTGCTCTGCAAGACTGCTCTTTTCCCCTCACGCTCCACCATTTCATTTTTCACCTCCACTTCATTGGCTCTTCCTAAAAGACCATTGAGAAAATTGAAGGGACCCCATGATGTGGTTGACCATACAACACAAATTACAGCGTAAACACATGTTCTCTTTCCCAGCCAACCCCGCTCCTAGAGAGAGAGCCATCAGAGAAGCACGCGGACAGAAGCCTTTGCCAGGTCTGGGCGGCAAAGCAGCCATCGCGTGAGCAAACGCTGGATCAGCGGAGGCCACTGCCGCCACATCAGGGGCCAGAGGGGCTGCTGGTGCCATGTGGGGTGAACGGACTCTCGAAGGGGAACTTTTAACAGACAAGGAAGCGCTCTGGATCAGACAGCCCAGCTGTCCAAGATGAGGGGTTTCAGAATGACTCAAGGTCTGTGGTCCCTGTTCTCCTTTCTGGATGCACAAGGGGACCACGCCTACTCTTCCAGCTGTTGAACTGCACTGCACATCACCCAGCTCTAAGAGCAGCCTTCAGATCGTTTCTAAAAGAAACATTCAGTTCACCTGAAGAAACTCAGCCTGGAGGTCCATCTCCAGGGAGCCACTTTGGAAACAGCTCGTGGAGGTAAAGAGAACTCCACCTCTGCCCCTCATCCCTGTCTTCCTGGGGAAGCAGGCTGTGCCTCCCACATCCCTGCTCCTTTCCTGGGGGGCGGGAGCCAACGCCTCCAATCAAGAGACCACTTAGTCACACATAAACCATTCATCAATTAAAGACTCAGGAATGAAAGAATCTGTTACTGCTTTGAAATGAAGAATTACCTTTTGGGTTCCCAACACAAACAATACCCCAGTGTAGGAGCTGCCACCTCACTGAAAGTCACAGCTTGGTGACTTAGGACCAGCAGTCTCCAGGGAAAGTGGACAGACAAGCAGGATTCCATTTACAGTCACCTTTGCTTCACCCCTTAAAAATCTCTAGCATTGTGTCTGTTTTATAATGTACATTTTATATTAATTAAATATTACACATACAAATGAAAAATAAATGTTACATATTTGGGAGTTCCCACAATTCTTTACTAACAGGGATATACGATGCAAAACTATGTGGATACACAAAATAGATGTTTCTAGTTCTTTAAGTGTTTGTTACACAGCAGTTATCAAGGATTTATAAAATGTATAAGAGCAGCAGGATGAATCCTAGCTGCTCAGGTAGGAGCGTAAAGGGAGGATGGACATTCATCAGTTTACTTTCTTTCAGTAACTTCAACACACTGAAAAGAGTGGTGGTTCTTGAATAGCCATCAGATAATGAAGCACCTTCTGGAAAGGCAGACCTGGGAAGCTGGGCCTACAGTTTTCTCCACTTCCATGGAGAACCTTCCAAATGGAAATGAAAGCCCTGGTCCCTGACCTTGTCCCAGCCTCAC
The DNA here is from genome assembly GCF_042477335.2 of Ovis canadensis. Classification (NCBI taxonomy): domain Eukaryota; kingdom Metazoa; phylum Chordata; class Mammalia; order Artiodactyla; family Bovidae; genus Ovis; species Ovis canadensis. The sequence continues at coordinate 4,111,925 of NC_091245.1, forward strand.
CGTGAGAAGCTGAAACGCAACTGATCACCGGTTGCAAGGGAGACCTTATTTGCCAGCTACAATTTCAGGCTGTCCATCAGATGCTGACCAAAGCCAGGTATTATGACAAATACTAACTGGTGAATCTTTCCAGATATCTGCAAACTGTATTACACATTCCTACTACCTATTGGGTCCTCAGTTTAGACTCTTTCAGAAGTAAAAACAGGACATACAAAGGAACATCACCTCTGACAAATGGGCAGACATACTCAGACTCTTGTTTATAAGGAAAGCCGTCCGCACCGACCACACTCACACCCCAGGGCTCCCTGTCCACCTCCCCACCACCCAGGGCTCCCTGTCCATCTATACTGTCCACAGGCACCTCAGGCTCTCCAAACGCTTAACGGTGCGCAGGCCTTGCAGCATCGGCTTGCAGACATGGTCAACTAACTCACTGTACAGCCGCTGCTATCTGCTCTTTTGACAATTCTGTAACAGAGTAAGTCACAACGCCATATTTGGCACATAACCAAGGAGAACCTAATAGAAATGTCAACACTGTCACTGAATTTTGAGATTATTTTCCGTGTATTCACAGTCTCACTGGTAGCTTTGAGAAGCAAAAGAAACATATTCTTGAGCCTTTGGTGGTGAGCAATGAACAGAAGTACACGCCAGACAGCACGCGTGGGTGGCAGCACTGGGTGGTGAGGAGGTTCCCGTGAAGGACAGAATGCAGGGCATGCTGGGTGACGGTTAATTGATCAGTGGTGACCGAGTCAGCTCCACCAGTGCACGGAGGTGGACCAGGGCTGACCGGAAGGCGGAAGGGTCAGAGGGAAGCACGAACTTACCGAGGGCCCCGTCCCCCGTCGCCTTGAGGGCGCTCAGCTCTTCCTTCGTCATTTTTGTGGAACCTTGCGAGGCAATGCTGTTCAGAGTGTCTGGTGTCTCTCCGTTGGTAGCTATTTCTGAATTTAGTATTATTCCATGTTTCTGGGAATAAAAACAGGCTCATCGTAATACTCACTAAGTGATACATGGTTAAACTTTATTTTATAAATAGTAATTGTAGGAAACCTCACTTTTCCCTAAGCAGAGGAAAATGCTACAGAAATAGAGAATTGCTAGGCTCCACCCCTGGAAATATTCCATCAACACACACAGGTCTGGGAAGTCTTCCTCCAAGGGCCCTTCTTTCTTACATGTTCCCATCCATGTCTTAATGGGCTGGTGACAAAATGCTTTCAGCCAACATCCCTTTTTAACTGCAGGTGGCCAGAAAGTGGAACGTGAAGCACATCGCCATAAAAGGGTCTTGACCTCTAGAACCCCGGTTGTGTTCTTTAAAAGGAGGCACAGAGGTAAAGAAAGATATATGTACGTGTTTTGAAAGGAGTGGTGAACCTTGGCTGGAATGTCTGCTGTCTTCCAAAGAAATACAATTTATGCTCACTTCGTAGCTTCCCTGGTGGCTCAGCTGGTAAAGAATCTGCCTGCAATGTGGGAGACCTGGGTTGGGAAGACCCCCTGGAGAAGGGAAAGGCTACCACTCCAGTATTCTGGAGAATTCCACGGACTGTATCGTCCATGAGTCACAAAGAGTCAGACACGACTGAGTGACTTTCACTCTCACACTTTCTTTCACATAGCAAAGCACTTTAAACTCAGCTGCACTTCACAATGCCAGGATACCCGCTTCACCCTGAACCACCCTCTCCCTCCTGCCCTCCTGCCATCTACAGCACTTTCTCTTCTGCTTTGGAGGAATTCCCCAACCCTCCATGTGTATGCACACCCTGGTGAGGAGGAGCTCTGTGACTCTGAGCTCTGACCCTGCTGGCTTACAGTTCTGGCCTTGACCTTTGATTTTAAGTAGCTGACACTGATGTTTCTGTTGGCAACGCAGGAGCCAGTCCGTGACTACAACCCCTAGACTCAATACTGCCTCCTATGGTGCCGAGAGTCCACCCAGAGCTCTGACCCCACTGCTGCCTATTGGTTTATTTCACTCAGCATCCAGCCAGCAGAAGACCCTAGACGTGGCCCAGACAGGATATAAAGCTTCCAACAGTCCATGAGATCTCCCAGTCTGACTAGTGACACCTGTACACTGTTCAGCTAGAAAGGTCCTTACGGTCCAGCCTTGATATGTGTATTTATATGGAACAAAGAGCTAACTCTAACTTGGAGTAATGTTGTGGAGAATTTACTAATGAGTTTGAGAAAAAACTTAGACAGCTTATCAAAAGAAATTCTTGGAAATCAGAATTGCTTTCAAGATCAGATATGCTTGTAAACATTGACAGGCAATGGGCATGCCCCCACAGGATGTACAGACTTCACTTGTCTCTCTGGAGTCAGTCAACCCACGATTTGATTTTACTAACGGAACAAAAATCAACATCATAAAATTAATGAACACCACTGTCCACACACACTCATTCTTGAGAATCTTGGAGCTGCTGCTGTTGCCTTTTTTTTCTTTTTAAACCATACTTTGGCTTCATACCTTTAACTCCTCTTTCAGCGTGACTACTTCTTCTCTAAGATCGTCTCGTTCACTCCTTACGGAATCAAAGAACTCTTTCTGTCTCTCTAACGCCTGAGTGTGTAGCGGAGCAGAGAGAGAGAAGATAGATAGGCACAGGTGAGCAGATGACCTCAGAAGCAGGACTAGGAGGGAGGCTTCTATGAACACTAAGGAAAACGCTGACATCGGCAAGACATTCCACAGACCATGCTTAGAGACACAAGCACAGTGCGAGCGTGAAGCTTTTCACGCAGTTTATGCCAGCCAAGAAATGTCGCTGTGCATGCTTCCCTGAAGGACATCAGTATTTTGAAGGATGCTCTCTTTTTCACATCCTCTCCTGGCTCAGTCTGTGGCTTCACAGCATCGTCAGAGAAGTAACAGAAGCAACGCACCCATTTCAGGGTGGGGTAAATGGAGACGTGCTTATGAAGCCCCAGGGACAACTGTTTTATTTAATAGCAATGTGACTATTTTTGTATGTTGATTCTCGGTGTCTGCTGTCACAGATAAGCATAGCGTGGTCCTGAAGCAAGCACAGCGCACACACAGACATGCACACAAAGTCCTCAGTAAGTGTCGGTGAGCGTATCAGAGTGAAGGCAAGGCGCAGCTTCACGACGGAAAAGTGCCGAGCTCTGCTCTAACGGCTAGAGATGGTTGTCAGAGCCGCGAGGTGTGAGTTGCTATGGTCTGGAAGCTGTCTGGCATCACAGAGCACAACCGTCCCTTAACTAAGTGGGCTCCTCTCTGCCCACCCAGCACTGCTGAAAAGAGGCAGATGGACTGCCTCTTTCCTTGGGGAGGGAGACGGTGACATCTCCCCGGGGAGACCCGAGGTGGGGCTTCAAGGGGCACCGTCCCTGCTGCCTTGCCGCTTCCTCAAAGCCCTTTGAGAAGGAGCCCAGGCGACACCGACAGGGCGTCCCAAGAGGTCTGAGCCCCACGTGGGCCCGCCAGGTGCACTTCCTCACCCCTCTGACCTCGTGCATCTGGCTGCTCATAGGCAGGCCGGAGGCCCAGAGTGTCAACAAAACGAGAATCTCCCCGGCTGGAAGTCAGCTTCCAATTTGGAGTTAACGTCCATTTGGGTGAGTTCGTGCAGTCTCTCTTTTATTCATTTCGTGTCACGTTGGGGGTCGCATGCAAACTCAAACAAGCCTTTTTGGGAAACCAAAGAATCTGAGAGCGCTCAGTTTGCTGGGCAGACTGCCCACTTGCACAGATGCCAAAGGCTTGGGGGTCCTACCCCTATTTTTCTGTCTTTCCATTCTATTGTTTCCTGAAGATCAGAAATCTCCCTGATACAACTCGCCTGTTTCTGCTGTAGCTGTCGGATTTCCTGAAGAATAGGGACAGACAGAAAGAAAGCAGACACAGGGTTAGACAGGGAGGCACTCTGCGGCGCGGACAGCCCTGCAGCCAGCACGCACCCCAGCGAGCCCTGCGCCAGGCCTGCTCGCTGGTCCTGAGTTTGTTCTCACGATGCTCCCCAGCTCCCAGTGCAGGAAGAAAACCTGGAGTGAAATCCTCACTGACAGGTGTGAAAGTTCTAATCAAGTTAAAAAGATTAAAAAAAAAAATATCAAGCCTGGATTAATTTCCTATTGTCACTACAACAAATAACCACACATCCAGTGGCTTAGAACAACACAGATTCATTTTCTTACAGCTCTAGGGCTCGGAAGTTCAGAAGTCTTGCAGTGCCCTCAAGGTGTGGGCAGGCCTGGGGTCTTTTCTGGAGACCAGGGATGGGGCAGGGCGGGGACAGAATCTATTCCCCGCTTCCTTTCAGCTCCTAGGGTGCCCACAGTTTGGCCTGTGGCCCCTCCCTCACATGGCTCTGACCTCCAACCCCGTGGTCACGTCTCCTAATCTGCCTTTGACTCTGCTTCCCTCTTATAAGGTCTCCCAGCATCACACTGGGCCCATCCGGACAACACGGGATCGACTCCCATCGCACGGTCCTCAATCACATCTCCAAAGTCCTCTTTGCTGTGACTTACAGTTCCAGGGATTAGGACGCGGACACCTTAGGGGGCCATTATTCTCTCTGCCACACATCCCCGAACAAACCCAAAACCACCAACGAAAGAGAATCTGCTCTAATGAAAGCAGCTGCCTCCTTATATGGGCATAGAAAATTCACCTGAAGTCAAGAAAACTGTCCAAGAAAACTGATTAACTTCAGTAGTAAACCAACAAAATGCTCCCAAGTTAAAAAAAAAAAAAAAGGAAGGAAAGAAAAGAAAAAAAGGAAGTTACTCACCTCAAGCATTTCTTCTCTTTGCTTCAGGGCCTCTTTCACTTCAGCAAACTGAAACTGGAGTATACTGTGGGCATGCTTTTCCCTTTCAAATTCCTGTAAAAGAGGAGAGGAACATTCAAGTTGCAGTGGACTCACATTTTCCTGTCCCCCTAGTTCACATTCTTATGATTGACCTTCACCTGCTACTATGTCAACACAGTTTTCAAGGCTTTTTTAACGACAGGAGCCCATTTCTCTGGATTTTCTAGGAGACACCCCTATGATTTACTATAAAATTAACCTGAGGAGCTGATGCAACTGACAGTGTCTCCTGATTTCTTTAAGGTAAGCAGTGCCCTGGAAGGGGTCCCTCTCCAGGGTGTCTGCTGAAGTCCACAGGGTTGTCTGGGCTGAAGACCTGGAGGAGGCACCATTGCAAAAGACTGACAATTAAATTTGTAAAAGGCTGATGATAAAAATAAAAATCAGTGCAGATGGTGACTGCAGCCAACAAATTAAAAGAATGCTTGTTCCTTGGAAGAAAAGCTATGATAAACCTAGACAACATATTAAAAAGCAGAGGCATCACTTTGCCAACAAAGTCCCAAAAATCAAAGCTCTGGTTTCTCCAGTGGTCACTTACGAATGTGAGAGGTGGACCATAAAGAAAGCTGAGCGCCAAAGAACTGATGCTTTCAAATTATGGTGCTGGAGAAGACTCTTGAGGGTCCCTTGGCTGAAAGGAGATCAAACCCATTGACTAAGGAGTCCCTTAGTCAATCCTAAAGGGAATAAACCCCGAGTATTGGATGCTAAAGCTGAAGCTCCAATACTTTGGCCCCCTGAGGCAAAGAGCCAAAAAGACTCTGATGGAAAAGACCCTGATGCTGAGAAAGACTGAAGGCAGGAGGAGAAGAAGGTGACAGAGGATGAGATGGTTGGATGGCATCACAGACGCAATGGACAGGAGTTTGAGCAAACTCTGGGAGATTGTGAAGGACAGGGAAGCCTGGCGTGCTGCAGTCCATGGGGTCACTAAAGAGTCTAACACAACTTATCGTTTGACTAAACAACAACAGATAATAAAATTATCCCTGATTTTGAAATATGCCAGTGAATACTCTTTGGGATAAAAAGGGGGTAAATGTAGTCTACTTTAGCACGTTTATCTCACTAACAATAGATAGCCAGCTCTGTACCCTAGAGACAAAATAGGGGCAAGGGGACATAAAGCACTTGTCAACACAAAGCCACTCCCCCAGTGCGACTCTCGCCTGTACGAAACGCACCCCCACACCCAGGCACTACGGCTCTTGTGTCTTCTGCTCAGCCCAGTACAGCAGCACAGTCCCTGATGATGGTCTGGTACCCAACCAGCTGCGTGTCCAACTCTCGCAGCCCCATGGACCTGGCAGGCTCCTCTGTCCATGGTGTTTCCCAGGATTTCAGGGACAGCAGGGGACACCTTCCCTAGATGTGTTTACCTGGCTATTCTAGAAGGGACTGGACCTTAGCTCACTGTGGCATCCTGAGCACACTCATTTTCTGGAGTTCGGGGCTGACTGGACCCTCCAAACCAAGGACCTGTCTGTTGGGTTTTGCTTGGTTTGTGATCCCCACTTTGGAGCAATGTTCCAGGGTTACTCCACTTCTCTGGAATTAGATTTGGGGTCTCTTGGTCTACTTCCTGATGCCTAAGTGAGGGCATGCTAGGAGTATTTGGAATGTGTTAAGTACTCGTCTGCCTGAGTGGGGTTCAGAATATGCTCTCCATTCCTAAACTGTCAATCAGTTTCAAAGGAAGCTTTCATGACATCAGGTCTCATGGAAAGTTTCTCCTTCATTTCAGCATTCAGTTATCAGGGACTTCATAGACAAAATTCTTCTTCAGCTTCTAACTCAACCACAGCAGTGAAATAAAGAGGCCTTGGAGTTGTTAACGGCACCTTGGGTTTAACTCCTGGATTTAGAGGATATTTTTGTTGTCATTTTGTCGCTAAGTCAGGTCTGAAGCTTTTGCAACCCTCTGGACTGTAGCCCACCAGGCTCCTCTGTCCACAGGATTTTCCAGGCAAGAGTACTGGAGTGGGTTGCCATTTCCTTCTGCAGGGGAGCTTCCCGACCGAGGGACTGAACCCATATCTCCCGCATTGGCAGGTGGATTCTTTATAGCTGAGCCGCTGGGGAAGCCCTTTAGAGGATATAACCAGTTAGAAAAAAAGATGATGACACTCACAAACTAGATTTTCTATTTATCTCAGCAACTCTTAGAAGCTGGTCAATACTCTAGGATTTGAGAAGAAAACTAATTCCTTAAAATATGAAAAACAAATATTCGTGTTCTCTGTCTCACAAAGAACAATTAAGTTTGGCCTTTACCAAGTCAAACCTGTTGCCATTAATTTCCACACATGCTTATGCCTTTTGTTGATGTCATAAATTAACTCATTAACTCCAGTGCCTCTTAATGAAAGCCCAAATAAGATTCTCCTCTTTTTTGAGATTGAGGAAGGTGTTTAATTCTTAAATGGAGTACCTGTGTTTTTTCTTCCAATCAGCAGAAAATTAGTGAATATAATTTCCCTAAAATCCTTGATACTTGCAACTATTTCTCTCTGGTGTTGAGATAACAAAATAAAAATCCAGAAATAAATATTAACAGGAAAATCTTGAAGCATCTAATTATGCCTCATTCAAGCATTCTGGGTCTTTTGGAGGCAGGTTTTTCCACGGTTATGATTTTACCTTACATGCAAAAAACACAAGTGTCCTCCTAGTAAAATTGTTTCTAGTTTACATATAGAAATTTTGCATATCAATATATCAAGTACCTCAGCAAAAAGCATGGTATTCTTATTCTTAGATGTTTGGGCTTCCAGGGCAAGTAGAGAATGACTGCTTTTTAAAAAACTATATACATACAAATATATACATAAACATGTATAAATACATATATAAAATATGTATGTAGATTCATACTATATATCAAATATATATATGTACACACATATATCTTTTGATTCTTAAATATACCATATATATATATTCTCCAATTCTTACATATATCATATATATATTCTCCCATCCTTATATATATTAATACCATCAGTTCAGTTCAGTTCAGTCGCTCAGTCGTGTCCGATATGCATATATTCTACCATAATTACATACACCATATATATATATGTGTGTGTATATATATTCTCCCATTCTTACATAGACCATTTACACATATACTCTATCCTCACATATATCATTTATATATATTCTACCATCCTTATATATACCAAATATATGTATATATATTCTTGCTGTTGTTTAGTTGCTAAGTCATGTCCAACTCCTTGTGACCCCATGGACTGTAGCCCACCAGGCTCCTCTGTCCCTGGGATTTCGCAGGCAAGAGTCCTGGAGTGGGCTGCCATTCATTCCCTTCTCCAGGGCATCTTCCTGATCCAGGGATCAAACTCCCATCTCCTGCATTGCAGGCAGATTCTTTACCATTGAGCCACTCAGAAAGCCTTATATTTATGTGTGTGTGTATACATATGTATTGGAGAAGGGAAAGGCACCCACTCCAGTATTCCGGCCTGGAGAATTCCAGGGACTGTATATAGTCCATGGGGTCGCAAAGAGTCGGACACGACTGAGTGACTTTCGCTATACATATACATGGACACACATATACATCCTCCCATCCTTGCGTGTATCACTTATGTGTACGCTCCCCCCCTCACACACGCCATTTACACACACACAGTCACTCTTCCCTGCACGGGGGGCACGTACTTTGCTCTTCTCCTCGTACTGCCGCCTGGACTCCGCCAGCTGCTCTTCCAGCTCCAGCAGCATGTCCTTTAGCGTGTCGACCTGGTACATGAAGTTCGTCTTCTCATTGTCTAGCTGAGCGTTGGAAACCATAGCCTTCTTATATTTCTCCTCAACTTCTGCTAGTGAGTCCTGCAGAAACCAGGTCAGGTTTTGAAATTGTAGAAAGAAAATAAAAACACGGATCAGTTCAGCATTTTTAGCAACACCCCAAAAACTCAGCTCTAAATTTACATTTTACTTCTTAGAGCAAATGAATCAGAAGAAGAAACACAGCAAGTTTTGATTGCCCAGAAAGTCCTCCTTTTAATTTGCTCAAATTCTCGAGGCTTGGAAAATTAGTTATTAACTGTGTCTGGAGATGAAAGTAATTTACAGTCCTTAGGACGAGGGGGACCCCAGGTGGAAAGGGCGCTGGTCACAGAGGCAGCAGAGTCCAGCTGTGGGTTCTGAACTGGGCTGGGCTATTCAACAGGCGCCTGACGTGACCACTCCAGACATGTGATCAGCACCTGGGACAGCGCCAGTGTGAGGTGGGAGGGGCGAGAGAACCCCTGCCACCAGCTACCCACTGTCCCCATGGCGACTGAGGAACCAGGAGAGGCTTAAGGGCAATTTCACATCTGCAACGCAGAGGAAAACTCAACAAGCTCCTCAGGCCTCCCTGGGCAGGTCCTGGAAAGGCAAACGCCGTTCCTTTGAAACGACAATGAAGGAAAGAGCCTCCAAAATAAACACGCTCACACCCTGGCAGGGCAGGCCACAGGGTATAGCAGTGTGTGGGTCCCGGAACACAGATCAGGGGAAAGCGACCCCAGGAGAACAGAGGGCAGCAAAGGACCCAGAGCTGCAGAAGGGTGGGCACCTCTGGGTGGGGCCTATGATCCCTGGGCTGCTTCCCTGGCTCCCCTCTCAGCCCCACCCGGAGCTGAAAGCCAGAATCTTAATCCCACCCTACAGAGAGGTCACAGGGCTTCCCAGGGGATGCTAGTGGTAAACAGCCCGCCTGCAACACAGGAGACATACTGAGATGTGGGTTCGATCCCTGGGTCGGGAAGATCCCCTGGAGGAGGGCCTGGCAACCCACTCTAGTATTCTTGCCTGCAGAATCCTGTTGACAGAGGAGCCTGGCATGCTACAATCCACGGGGTCACAAAGAGTTGGACATAACTGAAGCGACTTAGTACACACACACACACAGAGGTCACAAACAAGCAAGTGATAAGTCATGTGGTTTGGCCCCCCTGGGATACTGAACTCAGACTGTCTCAGGGGTACTTTCCTGGGCGTTGAAAAGGAAGGCACAGATTTACCCTCTCTCATTGCCCAGTGAAGTCAGAGAACAGCCCCTGACTCCCTACCTCACCTTCAGGGAGCCTGGCAACTCAATTTCCTGTTGGCACAACACAGTAACTCCACCTTCTAAAAGTACCCGGTATTTGCTCAAACAAATTCAAGATGATACATATTCAGACATTGCTTCCATTAGTAAAATGGCTCAGGATGCAAATAATTTGTGTGGGAAATGAGAAGGTGGTTTTAACTCGGGTGGGAGGACAGTGAGTAAAGGACGTGCATCAGGAAAACGAGTTAGTAAGTTTTTCTAGTGAGTTACGATTTTCAGGTCTTGGCTTAAAAGCTGCTTTTGGGTAAACGAGGAACACACACACCCAGGCTTCCAGCACTGCCGCCACCTTGAGGTCTGCAGTCTGGAGCCCCTTTAGAGCAAGCACGCAATCTGAAGGCTTTCTGGAGGGTTTTTACAGTTAAGTTGGATTAATTCCATAAGCCCATGCTTCTGTAAGCTGGTACCTTCATCTCTTTCAATCCCTGCATGTATTTGCCTTCTACATCCTGAATCTGGTCCTTTAACTCATTGAGTTCCTGGGGGAAACGGCAAAAAAGGCAAATGATGTCAAAGGGGGAAAAAAAAAAAAGGACAGAGACCACAGAGGAGAGGCAGCTCCCTTAGTTGGGTAGTCTTAGCAGCAATCTTCTCTTCATCTTTTTAAGTATTAAAAGAAAAATAAGATGAATTTCAATACTACAAAGATGAAAATTTCCATGTGTCTCATATGTTATGCAACTTTATCAGACGTAGATGTCTTCATATATTTTGATGCAACTTTATAAAACAGGCAAATGAGCTTCTGAGAATGCAACAAGTTAATTTGCTCACATTTAACAGTTCATTCAAGCTCTTTTGAGATCTACTCTGTGCTACATACAGAGCAAGATACTGAAGACGGAAACCAGCAAAGCCTTGCCCCAATCCTTATGGAGCGCTAGGTCTCTGCCTTCCTGCCTGGTCCACCCCCACATTCCTGGGGGTTGGTGTCCGGTATGAGCTGCAATCTCAGTAAATCCTTGTTGATCAAGGGGATGAGGCTCGAGCCAAGCACAGAGACAGAGTGTGACTGCAGCAAACGCTGCCTCAGGGCAGGGAAGGACGCCCCAGCCTGCAGGAGCCCAGGAGGGGTGGTTCGGGGGTGGGGACATTTCAGGAAGAGCGATCGGAAACTTCTAGAAAGCAGGGGAGATGGAAGGGGTCTGCAGGGAAGCTGGTCCCCCGCCGGCCTCGATGCTCTGGGCTCCCTGGCAAATGACACCCCGCAGTTCAGACAGCAGCAGGGGTGGCTGGTTCTCTCGCAGCCAGCTTTCATTACTAGAGAGCGTGTCCATAAACGAGGCCAAGCCTGACCTGGAAGCACCTCGCTGGCCTTGGCTCTCTCTCTGGGGGACACGAGGTCTGGTGGCTCAGCCTTCCCTCGGCCCGGCCTCCTGTCCAGATGGGGCTTCCCCAGGTGCTCTGACAAGCAGAAGCTATTTCTCTGTCACACGCTCCGTTTTGAGATGTAACAGAGAACAGTGTACACATTCCAGTGGGAGCAGGAAAAAAATCGCTAAAATGCCGTGCCAGGGTCGACTGGAAGCCAGTTACAGTGGGGGAGGGAGGGCGTGTTGCAGGCAGAGGGCGCGGGTGCTCCAAGGGCAGGGTGGGGCCCCTGGGAGTGATGAGGACTCTGTGACCAGCATGTTCCAGCGCTGAAGACGGGAGTGTCTGCGCCTGCCCTGCGTGCAGAGGGGGCTGAGCGCCTCTGGGCAGCGTGGTACGGCTCCTGCCCAGCTGTACCCGGGGAGCTGAGGAATCCCAGCGCAGGTGAGCACCGCTGGGGCAGGAAATTCAGGGTGTCCCTGCAGGACACCAGAACTGGGCTGGACCCTGCTGTTACTGGAACACGGAGCTTAGGAGAGCCAGGGAAGACCTAACTGAGAAGAAAGAGCTGGGAATTTACAAACTCGCTCTTGTTTTACTTCAAGACTGCTTTCCACAAATGGTTTCTCTGGCTCACGTGTTAAGCAGAGAGCCTTACCTTGATCTCCCGGATGGAAGCCTCGGTGTCAATGGAGATGGAGGTGTCCCCACTGCCCCTCCGAGAGGAAGTCCCACCCAGGGAGGCCAGCGTGGCTGCAGACAGGCCGGGCAGGCTACGAGACCCCTGCGACGTGGCAAAGAGCAAATGGGATTTCAGCAAAAACCAGAACAGCTTCTCAGTCTACCAGGATGGTTCCTTTACTTGCAGTCAATCTCCAAATTGGAAAATCTTTGCTGAGTTTATGGCGAGCCACAAAGAGAGGGGCCTCATCTCAAGGGGCCTCATGAATGCTAGAGGTTTGTCTGGATTAACTGTGAGCTCCACGCCTGGGCCCATGATTGAATTCCTTCACTGTTCTGCAAGATTTAAACACACACTGGGAAGTGACCCCCAAAGGTGGTGATGCTGGTTGGGGAGTCACTCACTAGTCCACTTCACTCCGTGGTGAAATTCTTTACTCAAGATCAAGCAATATATTTCCTGGTCAGTTTCACGTATAAATTTGGGGGCCCTCTGGTTTCTACAGGACATCATAGAAAGCTCTACAGAAATTCTCTACCTTTTCAGTGAAGTCTTTTTCCGGTCTCTCTTCAACCTGGAGGAGAAAATGGACGCATGTTAAATATGGAAACACATTAAACGGAGAATCTGGATTTATGGGGAAAGAGAATACGAAGATAAAGCACTGGCTTCTTTTGTGATTCAAACACTAGGTGCTGTGGGACTCGCGGACACTCTTGGTGCCACACGGGTGGCCTGTGGACAGCTCACAGTGCCTGGCTGAGGTCCGCTGTGTGGTGTTTCAACTTTCACAGCTTCCACAGGAAGGTGGTTTGTGAATGATCTGAATCTGAACAGATTGATTCGACAGGCTTTCCCACACTGCGTGCAGAACCGAGTGTAGACCGGACGGCACCAGCCTCGTTCACCCACCACAGTACCTGCGACCAGAACGTGAGGGTATAACCAGGGCTCCAGGGGCTGGAAGGCGCAACCACGCAGGGCTTTGCTTTTGCCTGTCACTAACCTTGAACTCTGGGAGCTGGTGATGGCCAGGGAGGCCTGGCGTGCTGCGATTCATGGGGTCGCAGAGTCAGACATGACTGAGCGACTGGACTGAACTGAACTGAACCTTGGCCTCCAAGCAAGAGAAAGCAGTGGAGACAATGGCTGTAATTTTTCCACCGCTCATGAGTAACTGAGTCATGTCCTACTCTTTGCAACTTTATAGACTATAGTCTACCAGGCTCCTCTGTCCTTGGAATTTTCCAGGCAAGAATACTGGAGTGCTTTGCCATTTCCTCCTCTAGGGGACCTTCTCAACCTAGAGATTGAACCCACATCTCCTGTGTCTCCTGCATTGGCAGGCAGGTTCTTTCCCAGTGAGCCAGCTGGGAAGCCCCTACTGTAGACAACTAAACTGCATTCAATAGTTTTGGAAAAGAACATGAAAAAGAATATATATATATATATATATATATATATATAATACATATATAAAACAATCACTTTTCTGTACAGCAGAAATTAACACAACAGTGTAAATCAACTACACTTCAATAAAATTTTTTAAAAAATAAGAAAACAAGCTTATAGTTACCAAAAGGGAAATGTGGTGGGTAGGAATAAATTCGGAGGTTGGGATTAACATACACACACACACTACTATATACAAAATGGATAACAAGTATCTACTGTGTAGCACAGGGACCTATATCAGCACCTTATAATAACAAGGGAAAAGAATCTGAAAAAAAATATATGCATATATAACTGAATCACTGTTGCTCAGCAGAAATTAACACAACAATGTAAATCAACTGTACATCAATTAAAGAGAGAAAAGTGGTGCTGATTTTTTCCAGGAGTCATGTACGGATGTGAGAGTTGGACCATAGCAAGGCTGAGCACTGAAGAATTGATGCTTTTGAACCGTGGTGTTGGAGAAAACCCTTGAGAGTATCTTGGACTGCAAGGAGATCTAGCCAGTCCAACCTAAAGGAAATCAACCCTGAATCTTCACTGGAAGGACTGACGCTGAAGCTGAAGCTCCAATACTTTGGCCACCTGAATATGAAGAGCCAATTCATTAGAAAAGACCCTGATGCTGGGAAAGATTGAAGGCAGGAGGAGAAGGGGGTGACAGAGGATGAGATGGCTGGATGGCATCACTGACTCGATGGACACGAGTCTGAGCAAGCTCCGGGAGATGGTGCAGGACAGGGAGGCCTGGCGTGAGGCATGCAGTCCATGGGGTCACAAGTGACTGGCCTAGTGTGCTGCCACTGCAGCCCCTCGAGTTGCCACCAGGTGGCAGCCTGTGTCGCGCGGAGGAGGAGGTGCCCAGGGAGGCTTGGTGGGGCAGGGCGCCTCTGACCGCCCCTAAAAAAACGAACAGGCAAGCAAGGAACCCCAACAGTGAGTTTAAGTTGACATAAAGCATAGCACTTTATCTTTGAAAGTAATATGCAAAGAAACAGAATAGATGGAGGGCTTTCAAATACCGTTGCGGCTGCTGCACACAGTGACCAGAGGATGCTGTGGGCAATCCACACCCCAACATGCCGCAGTCACGGCCGCACGGGACCCGGGACAAGCCATGGGACCCTGCAGACTCCACCTCCTCGTCCCAGACAGGGTGGCGGCACCACGGATCTTGCAGCCTATTAACTCATTCTCATTTCCTGAGCAATACTAAACACCTTAGGCGGAGGTGAAAACGTCACAGGAACAGGCTTTGAAATATGCATATCACAATAGAGTGTGTAGAAGGGCATCTTTTAAAATCTATGGGAGGCCCAGACGCAGCCTCTGAGTCATCCGGCACCTTCTGTTGGGTCAGCGGGCGTGAGGCTCTCGCGGCGGCGTGTAGTCCGTACCGCTCGGCCGTTGTGCGCCCGTCCGCTCGCCCGCCCGGCGGGCCGGCCGAGCTCCCTCACGTGTCCCCCGGCTGGTCCGGGGGGTCCGGGCACCGCCTCCACGGCGGCCCCGCCGGATTCGCGGTCGCGGCCGCAGCCGGAACCTGAAGCGGACGGCGTCATGAGGCACCTGCCGTATTTCTGCCGCGGCCAAGTGGTGCGGGGCTTCGGCCGCGGCTCGAAGCAGTTGGGCATCCCTACAGCTAACTTTCCTGAACAAGTAGTAGATAATCTTCCAGCTGATATATCTACTGGCATTTATTATGGTTGGGCCAGTGTTGGAAACGGAGATGTCCATAAGATGGTGGTGAGCATAGGATGGAACCCATACTACAAGAATACTAAAAAATCCATGAGTCACTTATTTCAGCAATTCAAGGTGATATCGAAGAAGCTAAGAAACGACTAGATTTACCAGAACATTTGAAACTCAAAGAAGACAAATTCTTCCAGGTTCCTAAAAGCAAGATAATGAATGGCCACTGACGGAAAAATCACCTTATTTATTCATTCACTGTTTTCTAATATTTTACTGCTCATAACTCTGCAGTCTTATCTTGGTTATATTTTAAAAAACAAACATTTTCCTACAGCTGTGAATTAGTTTAAATAGTGCAATGTAGTTACCATACTATGTTCCAACTGTTCAATTAAACCCATCATGTCACAGTACTAAAAAAGTTTATTTTAAAAATAATCAAGATTTTTATGTTGTATGTTGATTAAAATATACCACTAGAAAGGTCTTAAGTGTCTTATAATGGAAATGAAATATGTATAAATATGGGTAACAGGCAGGTCATTAGTTTGAGATGAGAACAATAATTCTCATGGTAAAATTCTAGCATCTGTGTACTTGTATAGCATGCTCTGCTGATCAGAAAGCTTATAAAAGTAACTGTATTAAGCAGAGGTTTGACAGTTTATTATAAACTTAAGGGGAAAATCCAGGCTTCATATTTTTTATATTTTGGGCATTTATGTATTATTAAAGACATGAAGACTGGTGAAATTTCATTTTAATTAGTCATTTCCTTTAAGGCCTCAAATCATTGTACTGTGTTCCATTTTTCGTTGCAGCTGCCTCAGTTCTAATTAGTCTAGACTCCCTGCCTTTTATTTTTCTTTTAAAACAGTAAAATGAGTGTTTTTCTTAT
This sequence comes from Ovis canadensis, assembly GCF_042477335.2. Classification (NCBI taxonomy): domain Eukaryota; kingdom Metazoa; phylum Chordata; class Mammalia; order Artiodactyla; family Bovidae; genus Ovis; species Ovis canadensis. Next base: position 4,127,971 of record NC_091245.1, read on the forward strand.
CTCTAGGTCTCATTTTTGTGTTGTATAGCACTTCTTTCTTTTTAAGAGTAGATATTCTTCAACATTTTTCTTTAACCTTTGTTTCCTGTAACCAATAGTCAACATCAGTTTTTCCATTTACAAACTGTAGAGTTTCATCTGCCTCTGTATCTGCCATTCCACCCCTTCACTATATGAACAGTGGTGAAGTTGCATATCTCTTGCATTTAAGAAAAAACACCCCCAAACTTCATCTCTAGGTTTTCTCAAAGTTTAAATGAGCACAAAGCCGTTCATTTATATATACCAGTTTCTTAACGTAAGATACTTATTTCCCCTCCACCAGAGAAAAAAACTTATTAAAAGCCAACTGAACTATGAAGTAGAAAGTTACTTATTTTTAATGTGATTATATGTTTCTGAGCAAATATAAACTGTTGTAGTTGTGTGCACACAATGTAATTTAAGGCTAAAGAGTGCTTGTGGTTGGGGGGAAGGCATAAGTAATAAAGTTTCAGTTAAATAATGTTCATGCTATGCATTTCTTCCTCCTGCTGACTACTAGGAAATGATTTTTAGCCACTCAAGACTTCTGTTTATATTAGCAGAACAAAAACAGATATTTGGGATATTTAGGAAGTTGAGACTACAGATTGTTTTGGGTTTTGTAGCACATTGTAATGTTGTCCACTTTAACACAAGGTTTGGGGAGGGGGTTGGGGGCATAAGTATCTAAATGGTAATTTTAAAGATAACTCATTATAAAATCATTTTCTCCTAATCTGCATAAATGAGAGAACTAATTAGAACAAAGCTGTTTATATAATATTTGGAGAAACATCTAAAGCTAATGTTGGAGAAGGGGGAACCATGAGTAAAAGCAGTTGGATTGTTTTTCATTTTGATGTATGAATTTATGGCAAACAATGTAGTCTGTATCTTTTTCGTTTCTTTATAGAAATACTTAGATGTAATTTAATGTTAGAAATCCTATACTTGATAGAAGCCTTGATTATCAGTGACTCTTTGAAACACAGTTAAAAACAACATGAAAAGTGTAAAAAACATTTGTGGTTGAATAGCTTGCTGCTGGTTATGTCTTCATTAAGTGTGAAAATTGTTTGATATTATCACCTTATGTCTTGTTAAATAACTTGCTTTTGAAAATCATATAGTGTGTGGTTTAGAAGTTAGTTAATAGTGTCTACATTTTTTAAAAAATTTTATATTAAGTATTTATACATTATAAGAAATTGCAGTAGGGCCTTTTTCGATTAGTCAGTGTTTTCAGGCCTTGAAATAAATCTTGACCAAGTGATGTTTCTTCTTTAAAAAAAAAAAAAAAAAAAAAAAAAAAAAAAAAAAAAAATAAAATCTATGGGAGAGAACAAACATATGGGCACCAAGGAAGGAAAGGGGGGTGGGGAGAACTGGGAGACTGAGACTGACGTATATGCACTCACGCACACCACTAGGTCCCACCACTTCATGGGAAATAGGCAGGGAGACGGTGAAAACAGGGAGAGACTTTATTTTTGGGGTTTCAAAATCACTGCAGATGGTGACTGCAGCCATGAAATTAAAAGATGCTTGCTCCTTGGAAGGAAAGTTATGACCAACCTGCTGCTGCTGCTAAGTCGCTTTAGTCGTGTCCGACTCTGTGCAACGCCATAGACAGACGGCAGCCCACCAGGCTCCCCCATCCCTGGGATTCTCCAGGCAAGAATACTGGAGTGGGTTGCCATTTCCTTCTCCTAGATAGCATATTAAAAAGCAGAGACATTACTTTGCCAACAAAGGTCCGTTTAGTCAAGGCTATGGTTTTTCCAGGGGTCATGTATGGATGTGAGAGTTGGACTGTGAAGAAAGCTGAGCGCCGAAGAATTGATGCTTTTGAACTGTGGTGCTGGAGAAGACTCTTGAGAGTCCCTTGGACTGCAAGGAGATCCAACCAGTCCATTCTAAAGGAGATCAGTCCTGGGTGTTCATTGGAAGGAGTGATGTTGAAGCTGAAACTCCAACACTTTGGCCATCTGATGCAAAGAGCTGACTCATTGGAAAAGACAATGATGCTGGGAAAGACTGAAGGCAGGAGGAGAAGGGGACGACAGAGGATGAGATGGCTGGATGGCATCACTGACTCGATGGACATAGGTTTGGGTAGACTCCGGGAGTTGGTGATGGACAGGGTGGCCTGGCGTGCTGTGGTTCATGGGGTCGCAAAGAGTCGGACACGACTGAGCGACTGAACTGAACTGAACACTACTCTGTATAAAACAGAGAACTGATGAGAACCTATTGCAAAGAACAGAGAACTCTTCTCCGTGCTGTGACCTAAACAGGAAGGAAACCCACCCCCAAAAAAGGAGCTATAGTCATAGCTGATTCACTATGCTGTACAGCAGAAACTCATACAACATTGTAAAGCAACAGCATTTCAGTAACAATTAAAAAAAATCTTTGGGAGATAATCACTTCGGAAAAATTTCTTTGACATTTTAAATTATGTCAACTCTCCCTTCCCTGGCAGCTCAGACAGTAAAGAGCCTGCCTGTAAGGCAGGAGACCTGGCTTCCATCCCTGAGTTGGGAAGATCCCCTGGAGGAGGGAATGTCTACCCACTCCAGTATTCTTGCCTGGAGAGTCCCGCGGACAGAGGAGCCCAGCAAGCTACAGTCCACAGGGTCTCAAAGAGCTGGATGTGACTGAGCGACTAACACTTTCACTTTTTCCTTTCAAAAACAAAAGCTTAAAGTAGCACAGTAAATATTTTATTAATTCCAACTTTCTAAAACAGTGTCTAAGTGAGCTTACCATGTAGGCTCACTTAAGTATCGTGTCTGGTGAGGTTTTAAATTCCAGGTTTGGCATATCGCCACCTGACTTGCCCACCTTCCTGGAGACAGAGCCCAGTATGTGGGCGCAGGGCGACCCGAGTCAATAGTTTGGGGACAAAGGAACTTCTCCTCGTGGTGTCCAGCCCCCAGGCAGGAAACGGAACACAGACAGAAGCAGGTCACCACAGGTTCCCTCTCGAGAAACCAGCGGACAGCAGTGAACACCGCTCAGAAAACAGCCCACAAACGTGAACAGCAGTGGAGCCTACCACTAGACTGGAGACCTTTGGCTTTCAATCCAATAATATTGACCTCATCCGGATGATTCGTCCTTCAGCTATTGTGTTCATAACTCAAGACCTGTTTTTTCCACCCGGTTCCTGCCCTCACCTCTTTACGAGACCTGAACATGAGTCACTACAGCCTTTTGTTTTCCTGGCTCATGGAGGGCCGAGGTTCCCGTTCACCACTCAGCTTCTCTGTGAGCACAGCAGCACGTGAAGCTGGGCTCCGAGCAGGACACCCCGAGGGTGCTTCAGAGCCCTGGCAGCCCCACGGGGTCCGCGTGGGACCCTGAGGCGCGGGGGACACGGCTGCACTGGCCCTTCCAGGCCTGGCTCATCCAGCCTCCTGAGTCCAGGTCTCCAGAAGCACCCTCTCCCCGCCACCCCCACCTCGGAGCCTGTGCCCTGAGTCCTATGCTGCATCTCGCCCACGCGCTGAGGTCTGCCTCCCCGGCCTGTGCGTCCCTGCTGGGGACAGGTGTATGTCTTCCCCCTGCAGCCCTGTGCCTGGAACGTTAAATAAACACCAGCTGAATGAACCAGCTTCCTCAAGAGGAAGAGTCCAGGCTCATCAGAGAAGGAAACACAGCTCGCCCACAGAATGTGACAGTGAGCGTGAGGTCCAGAAGCGGGTGCCTTCCTGAGACGGGGCGGGGGTCCTCTCTGCTCCCCCTGAGGCTGGAGGACCAGCGGGTGGGGCACCCTTGGGATGCGGACACATCTCTGTTTTCTCAAAGCGGGACAAGCCGTCACCTCCCTCATTCTGGTTACTTTGCTTTCGGATGATGCTCCCCTCGCCCACCCCCCAGGGCACCAGCCTGCCACCCACACTTAGAGCCGCCGAGAGCCGCCCCTACACGGCTCCTGCTTCCTTCCTGTCCCCTGCCCTGGCTCATGCCACCCTCCTGGGGCCATATTGCTGCGGATCACAGCTGGGGACATTCCCCATGAGCCATGGTGGACAACACTCCCACCCCTGGAAAATTCACCCCAGGAGAAACAGGTTATCAGCTCAAATCTCTTCTTGTTTTTATGTTTCAAGCGTATCAATTACCCATCTTTCCAGGCAGAGCTCAGGCAGGTATGCCTGACCAGGTGTCCCCAGCCAGGAATGAGAGCTGTGAACTTTAGCCTGGGTTCCTGGAATCCCTCCTCCCTTCCTGCCCTGCGTCCCTCTGAGAGGCCAGGTGGGGACAGTCAGTCACCCCTAGGGTCCTCTCCCTGGGGCTCCGCCTGCCCCCGCGGCTCCTCCCTGCCAGGCAGGAGCGCCAGAGGAGTCTGAGCACAAGTTTCCTGGCCTCTTTCCAGTCAACGTGGCCAAGTACACCCACTTACACCCTGCCAGTCTCGCAAGCCCAAAATACAAACACCCACCCCTTTCCAGTGATGGGACCGCCCAGAACTCAGAAAATAGAAATGAGCCGATTCCAAGGAAGAGACTGAGCTCTGGAAACACAGAGCCAAGGGCTAGCTCAGCTGCATCCTCCGGACTCTGCAGAGGCCAAGGGTGCTGCCCATGTTCTGGCCTTCCCATAGCCAAGAGCCACTGTAACCACATGCCCTGGGGAACTGCCCCGCACAGCCAGAGTGTCTCTGCCGCCTGAGGGCCTCACACAGAGGCGTCCTCAGCTCTGAGGTCCCCCTGCATCGTGAGGGCCCAGATGCTGGCCTTTGCTCACTGACTGTGCCAACCTGAGTCAGTGACCTTTATAAGTGAGCAGATGACTCAGGGGAGAGCGGAGACTGGACCGATGACCTGTGTGCAGTGAACTCAAGGTTCAGCTCAGTCAAGTCCCTGGGAGTCTTGCAAACCCAGGGCTCTCAAAAGACCAAGAGGCGGTGGGGCAGGTGTGGCTAGGTCCCGCAGTTACCAAGAGACGCCCACCTCTCGTTATCAGGCCCCAGGGGCACCGGCGAGGTGAACGCTCACCTCTCTTGGGTCCACTAAACCCATATTCTGAGTAAACTGTTTTCAGGTTTAGGAAGCAGATGACAGAAGAACTTGTATCTGGTTTCCATCTCTTGGGGCTTCTGTGATAGCTCAGCTGGAAAAGAATCAGCCAGCTGTGCAGGAGACCTGAGTTCGATTCCTGGTTGGGGAAGCTCCCCTGGAGAAGGGAAAGGCTACCCACTCCAGTATTCTTGGGATTCCCTGTTGGCTCAGCTGGAAAAGAATCAGCCTGCAGTATGGGAGACCTGGGTTCGATCTCTGGGTTGAGAAGGTCCCCTGGAGAAGGGAAAGGGTACCCACTCCAGTGTTCTGGCCTGGAGAATTCCATGGACTGTGTAGTCCACGGGATCACAAAGAGCTGGGCACGACCGAGCGGCCTTCACTGTTGTTCTTGGGTCTGGGGAGCTTGACTGAGCTGCTACTCTGTGGCTTCATCCTGAAGCCCGAATAAACACTAAGTGGTCAAACCAGCACCGTTCACAGCCGCCTGCCCCACCAAGCCGTGCCGGGCAGGCCAGACTCAGCCTCTTCTGACAACCGGGAACTTTCATTTTTCCCAAAAGGTGAGCACAAGGGAGTATCACACCCGACGATGAGCGTCTCCACATTAGAGTCATCATGCAAAACGTGACTCCTGCCAGGTCGCAGGTTTCCGGCTGGGTGTGTCTGAAACGCGCGACCGCGGGCCCGGAGGTGGAGGCGGGCCGGCGCTCGCAGGCACGGGCTGCTGCTGGTGGAGTCCTGAGCTCACAAACGCTGCCCTCCGCTCACGTCTGTCACATCAGGAGAAGCGGCCCTCCATGTCTGACCACCGTACTCACGTGTCACTGAGCAGCTCAAAGTCTTCCTGTCCCTGCCTGACGGGTCCTGGGTGCGGCAGTAAGCAGGGGGCTCTGGGGGTGTCTGCCACCCCACGTTCCCTCTGCCCCACCTCAGCACGGTCAGGACATGGCTTCTATTCCCCTCCCTGCTGGGGGGACGGGGGGCTCATAGGACTGTGAGGATGGTGGGGGCGTCTCACAGAGGGGGTGGCCTCACTGCTGGGGGGACGGGGGCTCACAGAGGGGGCAGCCTTCATTTCCACAGAGAAACAGGCTCTTCTGTTCTAACACTCAGGTTCCTTATCTGCCTTCTGCTTCTGCACCCTTGATATGCAAACGGTGGAGCGAACATTCCTATCAGGAAAGCACCCGTACAGCCCAGTGAGGGATGCCTCCGGCCTTGGTCTTGGCAGCAGGCAGAGCCGGGCAGGCGTGGGGGTATGGAGGTCCCCGACTCAGCAACATGCGCTCGGTCTGCAAAAGCGATCCCTTGGCCTGCTCCCCCAGGAGCTGCAGATAAGCTGCATGGGGTGAGAAACCTCCTGGCTTTCAAAGGCAGCATCTAGTTTAAAAAACAAAGCAGCAAAGCCCACAGGCACACCTGGGCAAGGAGGTGACTCGCCCCCACGTCTTTGCTTGATGACCAGGAAGACTCCCTAAACTTTAGACAGGTAACAGCAGGGTTGTGTGAGTCTTAAGAGCCTCAGTCAAGCTCCTCTAGGATGCAGGGGTGAGGAAAGAGACCAGCTTTGCCAATCTGCGCCTCTTCCGCCTAGGATCTGTCGGGAGGGGCCCTGGCCCTCAGTGTGGCAGCCCCAAGGTGTGGCTCAGCATGCAGCCCTGGCCCCTGCCCACGGAACGCCCCTCCCCTGGCACTGCGTCAGCCCCCACCCTACATGTCCCTCGCACAAAACTGGCCTGCCAATCGCTTGTGGTCAAAAGAACAACACAGTTGCCTCCTACAAACCATCAGATGCGGTGACACTGTCTAAAATTCCCAAGACCGGGGGAAACACACACAACAATGAGACTTAAGTGATGGGGGACTAGATGGCAGGGCCCCTGTTCTCTGATGGGGCCCTGGGCTCATCTCGTGCCGAGTGACAGACAGCAGAGCAGCTCTGAGGTCGGTTTCCCAGGCTCTGAACAGAGAACCCAGGGTGTCGAGGGGGATGGAGCAGGGCCGGGGTGCGTGGCACTCACTCTACCCTAAAAACCGTCAGGTCCAAGAATGGACAACGTTCCAAACAGAGGTTAAAGGTGAATCCTCCAATCTAAAAAAGTGGTACAAACAAACTTATGTACAAAGCAGAAACAGACTCACAGATGTGGAATACAAACCTTGGGTTACTGGCGGGGAAACCTGGGCAGAGGGATAAACTGCGAGTTTGAGATTGACATACACACACCACTACCTATAAAACGGATGACTAATAAGGGCCTCCTGCGTAGCACAGGGAGCTCCACTCAGCACTGTGTAATGACCTGTATGGAAACAAATCTAACCAAGAATAGATATAGGTAGATGCATAACTGATTCACTTTGCTATACAGCAGAAACTGACACCACATTGTAAAAAATCAACTATAATAAAAGTTAGAAAAAAAGTTAACTTGGACAAATACAAAAAAATTAAAAAGTGAATCCTTCCCATTTTTAAATCATAAAAAACAACACATCCATGCACACGGCTGCCTTTCTTCCCCACCACACAAAGCTCCCCCTTCCCAGGAAGGCCCGTCAGAGGCTTCCGAGATGGTCCTTCAGAAGCCTGAGCAGGGCAGTTCTGATCTCACTGAACCGTCCTTTTCTAAATTTGGAAGGATCTTCCCCGATCCCATGTTTTAAACTGAGACCTGGACTAAACCATGGAACGCCTTCCGGCTTGCTCACGGGTTCAGGTGTCTGGAGGCTGGGGTGGAGGGGTCTTCTTGGGGGTCAGAGGATGAGGGTCTGAGGGCAGGAGGCAGGGAAGGAAGGGAGGGGACAGGGGCCAGAGAGAGAGAGACCCACTCACCACTGGGCTGGCCCGCGCAGAGCTGGCTCTGGAGGAGGCGCGGGAGCTGGACTTGAAGTGGCCGCTGAGCTCTGAAGCCTGCCCACCCAGCTGGCCGCAGGGCACAGAGACAGAAACAGAGGAACAGGTCAGCGAGGAGAAGGGGGGCCACATGACAGACGCCCCGGTTAGCGGCGAGGTCAGCCGGGTGCAGCTCAGGGAGGAAGGAGAGGTTAGTGCGGCCAGCAGCGGCCCCCCTGCAAGAAGGCAGTGTTGTCCCAGCTCCCGACCCGCGGCCACTCAGAACACACAACTTAATCATCCTCTGGAGGAACATGGGGTTCCCGCTCGGTCGGGTGTGGGTCACACACAGCACCTGCTCGGCCGGGGGTTGGGGGGACACCCAGTTTCTATGCAGAGAACCCTGGATGACATGGAAGAGGCTGGTGGGGGCCCGGGACTGAGCTGCCTCCCAGCGTGGCCACAGGAAAGCGGGGGACGGGGCCTGGCTTCGGGGCAACGGAGAAGTCTGCTTCTCTACTATCTCTGCAAGTGGATACAAAACAAGACCCAGGGCCGACACAGAATCAGCCGTGGCTTGTTCCAGCTCCGGGGCCCTCGGTCTGGTTGCCTGCGTATGTGTCTATGTTGCTGCTCTTCAGTCGCTCAGTCATGTCCGATTCTTTGCGACCCCATGGACTGTAGCCCAAGCTCCTCTGTCTGTGGGATTTTCCAGGCAAGAAGACCGGAGTGGGTTGCCATTTCCTTCTCCAGCAGATCTTCCTGGCCCAGGGATCGAACTCGAGTCTCCTGCGTCTCCTGCATTGCAGGCTAATTCTTAACCACTGAGACACGAGGGAAGCCTGTATCCATCAACATGTATCCATCTTCCCTAAACTTTCTCTCTTCTGGTACAGGAAAACACCAGGAACTCGTTTACTCAGAGGCTCTGCCCTCCTAATTTTGACCTGTATTCACATTTGTTCCAGCCCTACAACAAGATCTTACCTGCCTCTTAAACAAGGCAGGGTAGGGGTGGGCGGGAGGGGAGGCAGGATTTGAACACCATTTAGGACCCAGGGCGTCAGCAGACCGGGCAGTGGTGGAGAGGCCTCCGCTGACTGTCCCCTCCCTGCCCCTCACCCCACCCCCACTCTGAGACCCGCAGGCATGATCCCAACTGCAGGCTACGAGGAGCCATGGCTTCAGGTCCTTATCGCAAATACCATTGCTCCCCCTGCCTGTTTTCCATCAGCGTGGAATTCTCGAGGGCAGAGTCTGTGTGTGTTTTGTTCCCTGCTGAGTCCCTGGCCAGAAGAGAAGGCCTGGCAGACAGGAGGCTCTTGAGAAATACCTGCTGAACGAACCACTTCAACGCTAGACTGTAAATAGCCTTGATCGAGACGAGGGAGTTCCCCAGAGTGGTTCTGCCTGGACTCACCCCTCGGCTGCATAAACACTTCAGGGGTATTTACACGTAGGTGAAAGATGCTTTCTCAGACACACAGACACAATATGGCTGCACGTACACCACGCGTACGAATTACTGCCACATAGGGCACATACAAGAAATTCACCAGTATCACTAGCCTCACCTTTCAGCTTTCTTGTTCAAAACAAAGAAAAACTCTTGACATCAGCACTGTAAAGCGTATTTTGCCTTTGGGGCTTTGCTGATGTATAAGTGAGGAAAACTTTCTCGTGTAGACCAATCCTACTATATTCTACATCATTCACACCCCGGTTTATGGTGTAGAGATGTGACGGGTTATTGTTAATAAGGCTTCTTTCTGATCCAAGTTTCCCCAATTCCTGAGTCAAAAACTGCTCTCATATCATCTGATCTGAGCTGGTGAGGAAAAGAATGAAGTTTAAAGTCTGTGTCACGTGGACCATGCGGCACCTTTGGAGCCACCTGTGCTCTGGAGTCAATGTGGTTAATTGCGGGCTGACGTAAGGTAGACAGATCTGAGTCCACGGTCCATTTCTAATCAGCCGGGAGACCTTGGGAAAGTTACGTGTCACCGGGGGCATCAAGTAGGGCTGCTGACCACACGGGTGGGGAGGATGACGCAGAGAATGCAAGCTGGGTTTTCCCCTGCTGTCTCTTCCTGATAAAACAATTTGCATGGCTCCTGGACAGGGTGGTATTGGTGGTGATGACCAACGGTCAGAACAATGTAGAAGGTCATGTCACACAGGGCCAGGAGCCCTCCCTACAACGTACAAACAGCTTACAAATGGTAAGGAAGGTACAAAATAGAAAGGTTTCAAGGGATGGGATGGAGAGGGAGGTGGGAGGGGGTTCCGGATGGGGAAGAGATGGACACCCATGGCTGATTCATGTCAATGTGTAGCAAAAGCCACGACAATATTGTAAAGTAATTAGCCTCCAATTAAAATAAATAAATTTTAAAAAACTGTTAATACTTTTAAGAACTAGTCATTAAAAAAAGAATCATTTAACTGTAACTGTGATAAGTCATTTATGAATAAGTGGGGTTTCCCAGTTGGTGCCAGTGGTAAAGAACACGCCTGCCAGTGCAGGAGACACAAGAGATGTGAATTCGATCCCTGGTTCGGGAAGATCCCCTGGAAGAGGGCATGTCAACCCGTTCCAGAATTCTTGCCTGGAGAATCCCATGGACAGAGGAGCTGGGCAGACTATGGTCCATAGGGTTGCAAAGAGTCGGACATGACTGAAGCGACTTATTTAGCTGCAAACACGTCCTGTGTCTGAGGCAAACTTTCTGGGAGAAGGAAGATGGGGACATGTCTTTCAAAGGGGGGCTCAGGGCTGGCTTATGCGGGCTTGGGGTCAGCCTGGACTCTGAGGTCAGAGCACTACGGGTCAGGACAGGAGGGACCCCAGAGGTGCAGTGTCCTCACATCTTTGTATGTGTATTTATCAGCAGCCACAGCTCCTATCTGGAGGGAGAACCTGGGAAGCTGCAATTCTGGGCGTGGGGAACTCCGTACCCTGGAGTGCTATTGTGACGGTGTGAGCGGAGCTGGCGGAGAACAAGAGGTTAGTGAACCTCCCCTCCTGCTCAGCCCGCTGACCTGCAGCCAGCCGGCACAGAATTCTCTCCTGAGGGATTGTGTCCCAGGGTTCAATCTGTCCCATTTAACCTAGCAAACACGTGCGGTGCTCCTTCTGCGTAGGAATGCAGCGTTAGGTGCAGAAAAACGTTCTTTTGTTGCCACAGGAGCCCTATTCTAGGCTTTCTGCTGCCAGGACCAGATCTTTCACCTCCTTAACTCCCTAAAGCCATCCCTCCCTAGTGGTTCCTCCAGGAGACTGAAAGCATGAAAGAACTGCTGCACACAAGAGTAATCGGCAATGCTGATCGCTGCACTCTGAAGGCCAGGAATCAGCTACGGGGAAAGTCCATCTACAGAGGCAACATCAAAGAGAATCTATGAGACGAACATCCCGCCAGACAGTAAGAGTTCTGCCTTGGTGTTTCAGAAGTTTCCTTCTCTTAAAGAGTTAGGATGCTGTCTCTTACTGATGAAAGAAAAGCATTTTGTTGCATTTTATCTGTCAGACAGGCCAGAGCTATTTTATCCAGCATGCATAGTTTGTGAGCTTTGTAAGGGCCTACAAAAATATTTAAGAACTGGGGAAAAGACTTAGCATAGTGTGCTCCACTGCATCAAAATTTTATGCAGTATAAAAGTGTTCAATGCAAGTGTTAAATCAGATGTCAGCAAAAACTCATGCTGCATGGGACTGACATATACACACTGCTGTATATAAAACAGAAAACGGATGAGGACCTCCTGCAGGGCACAGGGAACTCTACTCCATACTCTGCAAGAACCCACATGGGAAGGGAACTCTACTCAACACTCTGTAACAACCTATATGGGAAAAGAATCTAAAAAAGAGTGTACGTGTGTGTGTGTGTGTGTGTGTTAGATTCCTTTTGCTATACCTCTGAAACTATCACAACATCGTAAATCAACTGCATTGCTGGGGTTTAGTTGCTAAGTCATGTCCGACTCTTTTGTGACCATCCCCCCTCCATGGACTGTAGCCCACCAGGCTCCTCTGTCCATGGGACTGCTATACTCCGATAAAAAAAATTTAAAAACTCATGCTATCTCTATTAGATTTAATATTTTAAAACATTACGTTCTGAAGAAAACTGTAAGTTATGCTGGCTTTCTTCACAGGAATTCCTGAATATTCATGATGATTAGAGAAATATAATAAATCATAAAGTTGGATCGTTTGGCCAGTCAACTAAGTAGTGAAAGTGTTAGTCGTTCAGTTGTGTCGAACTCTTTGTGACCCCATGGGCTGTAGCCTGTCAGGCTCCTCTGTCCATGGAATTCTCCAGGCAAGAATACTGGAGTGGGGTGCCATTTCTTTCTCCTGGGGATCTTCCCAATCCAGGGATCAAACCCGAGTCTCCCGCTTTGCAGGCAGATTCTTTACTGTCTGAGCCACCAGAGAAGCCCCTAATTAAGTAGTCAATTATTTCCCAAAGCAAAATTATAAGGGCACGTTCAAGTATTTCCTACGCCATCATATTTCACGTGAGGCTTGAATGCATCTTTCCAGGATTTGTGGAGGAGACCTGGGAGGCAGAAACTTTTGCCCCTGGGGAGGGCCGAGCTGGGGCTCATGCTCAGTTTCAGCCGGTCTCAGGACGGGCCACCAGCCTCCTCACTGCCATGGGCTGGTCTCATCTCTCCATTTTGTCTGCCTTTATCCTTCACTCATTCACTCATATTTTCCATGCAACAAGTACTTCTTATACAACTACTACACCTTTATCGAGAAAGCCCGTCACTTCAAATCCTTTGAAAAGGTGAAAGGACAATAAAATAGGGAGATTCCATGTGTAATATTCCAAGTCCTTAACTTTGTCCATCTTCCTCGACTATCGAGAGGCGAGAATATTTTGTGGCCTGCTGAATTCCCTTCTGTCTTCTTTTATTATTGTAAGATCACTCCAGCTTTGTTGCAGGGAAAGAGCGGGTGCAATTCAGTGAAGGTCGGTCTTTCTCCCCTTGACGTCAACATACATTGATGAGCGAGGACATTAATATAAACTGATGAGTGAGGACTCCAGGAGTTGGTGATGGACGGGGAAGCCTGGCGTGCTGCAGTCCATGGGGTGGGCTCACCAAGAGCTGGACGTGACTGAGCAACTGAACTGACTGTCTGAGGACATGAAACTAACCACTAAAGGCTACATGACTCATGTTGTCCATGACCCTTACTAGCATGGAAAACTGGGATGAGATAGTGCTTCCTCCCTATAACTCTGGTTAGTTATCTCCCAGGACTGGAGCTGCGCAGAGTGAGTCACCCCCGGGTCATGCAGCAGAAAGCTCGGGAAACACAGAAAGTGCCTTACAGCCTGAGAACTGCAGGTGCCGCCCCGCCGAGCCCCACCGAGACTGCTCTCGTCGGACACAGACGCCTGTGACGGAAACACACTGTCAGGACAGGGTGCCTTCCTCTCCATCGGCACCCGGGAAACACTGAAACGTAAGCTAGGGAAGAGTGACATGTGCGGGGAACAAGCCCTGAAAACATCACGATGGCAGACGTGCAGCAAAGGCTCAAAACCGCCTCCACAGGCACAGACGGCAGCAAAAGAGGGTCATGCAGACATCTGGGAGAGAGGAGTTTCAGTTGCTGTCAACTGGCATGCGACAGAGTTTCCAACAGATCCTTTAAACAGGATTCTGAAAAATATTCCTTGCTAAGTAAAAAGTTGTTAATACAGACTTAAAATGAGCAGATAGTTCAAATACGCTGAATTTTATCAAGGCATCCTCTTACTTGACCCTTAGAAAGTTATTCCAATATCGGAATAAAAACAGCATGGTGATTAGAGCTCAGCATTTTATCATTCTTTAAGAAGTGCTAACTAAGGGACAGAACATTTCATCAACTGGAAAATCCTGTGTAATTAACCACTGAGGGCAAACAGGAGTTTACAATAGGATAAATGGAACTTTAATTTCTCCCATTTTTCCTGGAGGACCCAGTGGGTTTGCTGGGCCAGTTATACATCTAATTCATAAATGTGCAATCAGATGGTGATTCAGAAAGTTATTAACAAGAAGAATATAGCTACTTTGAATACTTAAGTTTCCTGCAGGGTATTGATACCTTGTATTTAAAACGGCAAATTTCCCAAAGTAACGCAGAATAATGGATTCATATCTGTTAAGGCTACCAAAGGAATAAAGAGCTTTGTTTTTGGCCACTGATTAAGTAAACGTTGCCAATGATTTTTTCATGACTACCCATCCTATGCAGACACGTGTCTTCCCCAGCTATTGCCACCTGTCAAGAGAAATAAACCCTGGATCTGGACAGTGGGGACTCCGTGTAAAGCTCCCAGTGTAAGCTCCGAGTAAAGGGGTGAGTCACCCTCCGAAGGGAGGCAAACAGGTCAGTCGAGGCACTCAGAGCAGGGGCTCGGCCGGGGTAGGGGGGTGGGGGGGTGGAGGATGGGGGGAGGAGTGCGCATGCGCGGTGAGGGCACGGGGTTGGGGGGGGGCGGAGGCGCTTAAGCAGGACTGGGTGGGGTCTGGGGAGAGGCCGAGGGGCGGCAGAAAGGCCGGGATGGGAGAAACACGCACCAGGTTACTCCCCGCTGGCCGGGCAGCGCCGTACAGGTAGGAGGGCTGGAGGATGAAAGCAAATGGCAGGTTTTTAAACCCTTGAAAAAACAGCAACAGATAATAGTGACAAGGTCGTCACGATGTTTCCAGTGATCGTCACAGCCAAGCAGCTGCACAACGGTCAGAAGGAAGAGAGTCCCAGGAGGCACCCTGTTTTCAGCAAATCTGACAGAGGGAAATCCACATTTACAAGGAAAATAAATAAGAGAGGATTTCTGGCTTTAAAAATAGTACACTTCCTCCAGAACCTTTGAAACTATGGCTGTTTTCTCGTCACTTCATTTCAGGCATTCCTGGAAGAAAGGGTCGGGGAAGGAGACAGAATGGTGACAAGGTCAACAGCACCCACGAGAGCCCACCCCCGCAACCCAAAGTCCCCGGGGAAGAAAGCACGTCGGGCGCTTGATACACAGACGTCCCGGAGGAGGAGCGGGGTGGTGGGAGGAAGGTGCTTCTTTGTGTTGGAGGATCCGAGTGACGGGCTCCAAGATACAGAAGGAGCTGAGAAGCTCTCCGCTGCTCCGGCGTGGGGGGTGGGGGGCACGTCCTTGTCACAGGGGAGCCCACACCTGCAGCAGAGACAAAGTCCGCGGGGTGCGCTGGGACACACAGGTGGTGTGCTGGTGTGGCCTGAGCCTCGCCTCTGAAGGGCATGCTGACCCGTTTGCAGGCAGAGAGGACCGGGAGAGCCCGAGGCTCGGGGCCACCGGTGGGTCAGGGCATGTGCAGGACCAGGGAGGAATCACTCAGGGGACACGGCAATGTGAGGACAGGGCAGCTCAACCTCCGTGATGTGATCTGTTCCTGGGGCCCTGACTTCGACTTCCTCCCAGAGCACCAGCCTCCTGTACCTGGGGCTGAAAATGCCGAGCACCTCAGCCAGCCTTGTACAAACAGGAAACACGGCCTGGAGCCAGCCAGAGAAATAAGGCCGCTCTCCCCACTATCCAGGACGGAGGAGTCCGATTATGTACAGAAACCTTCCAAATTGCTTCCTGGACACATTTACAAGAGAAAAATGTTTTTTTTTAAAAAAAAACAAAGGAAACCCTAAATGGGGAACAATTGCTGGAAAAGGAGGAGAGACCCAAGAGACCAGTTTTTTGGACTAGAGCTCTTGAAAATATACATTCAGTAGATCCTCCTTTTTCCTAAGCTTCTTAAAAAAAAAGAAATGTAAGGCCTTAAATTATTTTTGATAATGTTTTAAATGGTTTGAGAAAAGTCTTCGGCAGTTAGGCCAGTAGAAACACACTACTAAGCTTGGCTCCTTAGACGTCACATGGAAGAGGTTGAAGCGTCCATGTCCATTCACTCAGAATTAAAGTCACAACAGAAGGGAGAAGAGGGAAGAGTGAGGTCAAAAGCAGAACAGACCCGGTTTCCATTCTGGGCAGACAGGGGTTTGGGAGCCAGGCCAAGACTGCGAAGCCCGAGGTCTGAGCAGGAAAGTCCCTGGAATCAGAGAAAATGGGCTGGAGGTGGGGAAAAAGCTCACAGCTTCATTTCATCTCAAAGGCATCATCAAGGCACACAAAACCGGCTTCCGCAACAACATCGGGAAAGGACATGCACTTGGGCGGCAGGCGAGAGAGTGGGGAGAACACGGAGACAGTTCAGTGAGGTGGCAGCTGTGCCAAGGGCCCAAATCAGGACTTCGGAGTCTATGCACAGGCAAAGGCAGAGCTCACCACTCTGAACTGACAGCTAGGCCCTAGGGGCTCTGAAGGTCTGTTTTAATGCAAACTCTAACATTTAACTTTTGGTGGGAAAAACAAAATCAGGAGTTTACAGAGACAGTAATCTCCGTTCTATGCAGCCAGCGGGAGACGATCTACAGCTTGGAGTCCTTGGTTAGGTACGGACATGCTGCAAGTGGTCAGGACTCGCAGAAGACATGGCTGACTCAGTGGCACAGTTCTGAGGCCAGCAGTCTATACAGCATTTCTGGGGAATATTACTAGATAGATGAATAGTTTCTATCCAAAGTGTTCTATCCAAAAGGAAGGATCCTTGACGAGGCTGCCAGCGGTTTCTGATCCCCACGTCAGCAGTATTCTCCTGACGGTACAAACCCAGGGCAATGCTTGAAGGGGATGAAGTGATGCTGTTGAAATAGCCTGATGGTCCCTAAGATATTCCACTGGGCCTTGGGGATCCCATAACTGGAGCCTGTCATGTGTGTGCCTTGAAGAAACTACCCTAGAATGACTGGAAGGACAGGCGAGTGGAATTCTGGGGTGGGCAGGTAGAAAGTTTCTAACATTTAACATGAATCCGAAAACCTGTTCCAGAGGTTGAGAGAATGCCCTTCGTGGAAGCCACCCTGTCAGCCCCTCTGGGTCACAGAAAGAGCCCAAGGCCTCCACCTGACACGGCACGGCCATGTCCAGGGCTTGCTTCCGGCAAGTCTAAGGCGAGAGAGGGTCTTCAGAAGGGAAGACAGTACTGCACACCGCATGGTTCCTTCCCAGCGTTCGAGTGAAGTCAAATCAAACCGGCCAGTGTGTTTGCAGGAACTGCTATGGCTGGAGCACAGGAATTACCAGAAGCCTACGAGGCTGCTGAGTAAAACATGATCTCAGGCAGCTGCACGGTGGGGACACATGGCCTTCGGGAAGTTCTGATGTTTGGGGTTTTGAACGGGCCAGCTCTACTTTTTATATGAGTAAGTGTGTCAGTCGCTCAGTCATGTCCGACTCTGTGATCTCATGGACTTTAGCCCACCAGGCGCCTTTGTCCGTGAAATTCTCTAGGCAAGCATACTCGAGTGGGTTTCCATTTCCTTCTCTAGAAGATCTTCCCGACCCAGGGTTTGAACCCGGTTCTCCCCCATTGCAGGCAGATTCTTTGCCATCTGAGCTACCAGGGAAACCCCTTATATGAGTAAACTTTTTATTAATTTATTTTTGGACAGCTCTACTTTTGACCTTAATACTTTGGATGTGGGTTATTTCAACTGAGTTTAAAGGAGTCAGATATATGCTGAACTTTGGTGACTAAGTCACATCCGAGTATTACGATTTCTCTCATTGTCTTCTATTTTACAGAAAGTATTTAAACTTGGAAAGTGTGGAGAAGTTAAGTTTTCTGAATGACAAAGTGCTCTTTTTGGAAGCAAAATCTCCCACTGAATTAAGAAAATGCCCCCAATACACAAAAAACTCATGGTGTCAAACCCCACCAGTCCTTGGGTATTGACAGTTGATCCTGTACTCAGTCGGAATTCACCTCCTCGGGGAAGGAAAGGATGGATATCCATCATTAGAGAGGGCTCGGGGGCAGCAGTGGGGGATGGGGAAATGGGCAAGCTGATGGGGTGATGGAGGAGCTGGAGGCCCTGCCTCCCTCACAGCAGGAGCAGAAAGTGGGAGGGGCTGAGGACAGCGATGAGGACCATGGTTAGAATGCTGTGGCTCTGCCAAGTTAGTTTCTATTTATTTCCCCCTCCCCATGTATTCTTTAAGAGTCAGCTGACATCCTTGCTTTATGACACTTCCTGGCAAAATTAGTTTCTGCTCCAGTGTATCCCATACAGGGATCTGTCCTCTGTTCTAGAAGTAAATGCTTCCAGAGGACCTGACGCACCTGCTTGTCTCCGTGACTGTCCCACTTAAGCTAGTCCCCTAATGCTGAGTGAATACAAGCCTTACCCAGGATAAACGAGCCTTACTCATTAGGGCTCTTCAATAATTGAGAAATATGTGCCTATCAAGGCTGATTGTGCTCTTAAAGTATGGGAAGGAATGCTCCTGTGCAGACACTGGGATTGGATTTTCATTTCAAGTCTAGTCTGTTCCTGTAAAATTACTCCGTGCGTGCCTGTACTCTGCAAGGTCAGTCTGCTTTCAGGAAAGAATTTCAAGGCTTCTTCTTTTTTTCCCCTTTGATTAATTCTGACTACTAAATATCCACCTATTTTCTTTCACTGTACCTCGCCTGACACCACAATGTGTATTCCAACATTCGAATCTGAAATCAAAGGCAAGATAGTGCGGTAAATCTGAATTAAATATATCATATTAATTACTGCTCCTAAATGGACCTTAACAGTTATCTGAATGAAACTTCATAGAACAGACATTAAAAGAGAAAGAGAGCTGAGTTTACTCATACAAGAGCACATGCTACAAAACCTGCAGTTTCTGAAGCGAGGATGGGAAAGATTCAAGGGGAAACCAACCAAGGTGTCCTCTCTGGATGATGACAAAGTGGAGAATCGGCCGTCACCGCTGTAGCTGGAATTCTGAGCGGCAAAGAAGACAGTGTAAGAAATGAGCCCTTCTCGCTCCCCGCAAAGCACCACCAGTCTCGGTTAAAAGGCGACTATGCGATCACACAGCCAGACCAGTGTCAGTACTCCCGGGCTGACGGGCAGCGAGAGAACAGACGAAACCCTTAACCATTAGGGGCCCAAGTTTTGTTTTACATTCCAGGGTTTATGTCTCAGTGATGTCGTGTGATTTAACTATTATCATTAGGGTTTCACTCTTTATATTTCAGTGTATCTGTTTATTATTATTTGTAACTACTAACTAAATCTCATGGTGGACTGTCTATAACCTCTTAGTCCAGACTTTCTGTGTTACTGGGTTGGCCAAAAAGTTCACTTGGGTTTTTCTGTCAGATGGTATGAACTTTTTGGCCAACCCAATGCACCTCTTTGTCGATAACTGAAATTCCACTTATTGCAGAGTTTTCACTCTTTGCTCAGCTCAGCACATCTGAGGGCTACAGCTCAAGCTCTAAAGCTCCAGAGAGGCTTTGGAGGGAGGCGAGTGGAGCCTGAGGGAAGCGGCACCCTCCTGCAGCTGAGAACCATCCACAGAAGGCTGGGCCCTGCTGTCACCCTGTGGGGTCTCAACACGCTTTATAAACAGAAGATCCTGCCAAGATTGTGGCTGGTGTGTGACCGCTACAGCGCATGCAGGCGTGGTTGCTTCGGGCGTGTCAGACTCTTGGTGACCCCACAGACTGCAGCCTGCCAGGCTCCTCTGTCCATGGGATTCTCCAGGCAAGAATACCGGAGTGGGTTGCCGTGCCCTCCTCCAGGGGTCTTCCTGACCCAGGGATTGAACCCAGGTCTCTTACGTCTCCTGCATGGCAGGCGGGTTCTTTACCACTAGTGCCCCCTGGGAAGCCCAAGATGCTGCTTTAGATATAGACTATTTGGTACTTGGGTCATTCTATTTCCTGATTATGTATTAAATCAATTTTATATTCAATTTTGCTCTGCAGTGAACAGTTTGACAGTCAAGTTCTACTTAATTTCTAGAGGCATTACTTAATCATGAAAGCACAAGGCACACTTGTATTGCTTCAATATAAAAGTCAAAGATTAAAATATGTGGATATATGCAGGATAGAGCTTGAAGCCACCTGTACATTCACAAACACTCTGCCAACTACACGTTTGGGTCGTTCTAGAGAAGACTGTAATATTGGGTAGAAGCTGGACTAAGGAACTTCTAAAGTAACTTTCAACTCTAAACTATGAATCTTTGTGATCAGCATAGTGGAATACGCATCTAGGGTGTTAAATTACTAACTAGTCAATTTAACCCCAACAAGCAGTCTGGGGCCATCAGAGTTCCTGTCCTGTGATGCCAGCACTAGACAGCTTGCAGGGATGCTGAGCACAGGGAGCAAAATTGTCAGCGTCCCATGAGAACAGAATGGCTGCAACCTGCTTCTGTCTCCTGAGCGCTGTATTATTACCTAAAAGGAAAACAGAGCTCGAGAAAGTCCAAAGGCTGTCAGTGCAGAAAGCAACATAAACAGGAAGACAGAGCCTTTAAAGTGGGAGGATCTTTTAGCTTGGAATGAGAAAAACTTAGATAAAACAGAAGTGTATGCAATCCTTAATAGGGATGAGGCAGTAAAACCTGATCAGCCAGTTTCAGAAAGCTAAGACGGTGTTGAGTTACTACTCCTTTGGAACCTGAAAATGTGATTTTAAAAAGTAAAATATTTCCTAATAAAATATAACTAAGATAAATTTAAAAAAATACTATTTTACACAACTAGTAAAATTTATTGCTGTTAATTCACTTTAGTCGTGTCCAGCTTTTTGTGACCCTACGGACCGTAGCCCACTAGGCTCCTCTGTACATGGGATTCTCCAGGCAAGAACACTGAAGTGTGTTGTTGCCATGCTCTCCTCCAGAGGGTCTTCCTGACCCAGGGAATGAACCGGAGTATCTTAGGTCTCCTGTACTGGCAGGTGGGTTCTTTACCACTAGTGCCACCTGGGAAGCCCCAAAAGCCCCTTGGACTGCAAGGAGACCCAACCAGTCCATCCTAAAGGAGACCAGTCCTGAGTGTTCATTGGAGCGACTGATGTTGAAGCTGAAACTCCAGTACTGTGGCCACCTGATGCAAAGAGCTGACTCATTTGAAAAGACCCTGATGCTGGGAAAGATTGAAGGCAGGAGGAGAAGGGGACGACAGAGGATGAGATGGTTGGATGGCATCACTGACTCAATGGACATGAGTTTGAGTAAACTCTGGGAGTTGGTGATGGACAGAGAGGCCTGGTGTGCTGTGGTCCATGGGGTCACAAACAGTTGGACACGACTGAGTGCCTGAACTGAACTGAACAAGAAAATAAATGAAGTCAAGAAGAACAGGAAGATTTTAGATAATTTAATGTATAAGAGATGTGCAGCAGGTCAGGAAAACTAAATTCAAATGTGCCCAGTTTAAGCACCTGAATTACCCATGGCCTCCTTGACCAGTCCCAAGGCCTCCCCCACTTCTTTCTGCCTGCTCTGCTCTCGATTCCTTCCTTCTCTCTCCTCATGTACAGCCTTTCTCTGCTGCTCTCCCGCTTCCCACCCCAGAGCTGCGAGCACTGCAAGCATCAGTGTTTAGCAAAACACAGGCTCCAGTACCTGTGTCTTTGAAATTACAAAGGACTGATGTGGAGAACTGTGAAAATGTCGGATTGAAGTGTCTTAGAGAGCTGAATATATTCACATGCACATCACACACATACACCCAGGGCAATAAAGCAAAGAGAGAGCTAAGATTTAATTCGACCTTTTAGTACCTAAGTGATTCCTTTCAATACTGATCTCTCAAACTAACATTTTGAATGTTAGAAGACAAACAAAGACCGTTAATCAGTTGGAAAACATTAGCTTTCAGTCTGTCATGCACACACACACAAAAGAGGACTACTATAACACAGAAAAGAACCAAAGAAGCTAAATTAAGCAGACTTTTAAAAAAGGCTTCGCAGCAACCTGTTTGAGTCTTGCGTCACGCACATTTACTATACGAACCCTGCCAGATCGTCTACTCAGGGACTGTGATCCATGTAAGTCTCCATCATATCCATTTGTCTGTGTCAAGGAAGAAAAGGAGAGAAGCTGACATCAGTACCCAAATGAAGAGACAGGGACAGATTGGCAAGGAAGAACTAGCCAGGTGCAGGCTGAGTTTTTGGAGTGGAGTGGACGGGCATGCCCGGCAGAGCACGTGTCCCAGCAGGCACCCCACTGGCTCCATGCTTCTGAGCTGTAGCTCAGGAGAAGCCAGCCCTGTTCGAGAGTCAAAGCTGTCCTCTTAGTATCCCTGGAGACTACAAGGCACTCACTCAGGGATGGGAAGCAACGCCACGTCTTAGTGGAGTGAGTTGCACTGGCGGGACGCACTTGTGTTCCAGTTTTGCGGTGGTACTGCGGGAATCCCAGCCTTGGAGAAGCCTGAATGCCAGCCAAGCGGGCTGATGCCTCCGTCTGAGTCAACTAGTTTTCAGCTCTTGGTTTGGCATGACACCCTTAAAACTACGGTTCATTATGAAGCTGTGTTCAGAAGATTCAAAGAGAGCGGTCTACTCAGTTTGTAATTAAATGCAAACGTTCATCATGGGAAAATTAATCTATATTAGGCTTTCATTCATCCAGTTTTCCTACTTTTTCAAAGTGAAATCGGAGGGTGTATTTCATAACTTGTTCTCCAGGAAAGAAAAGAGAGAATGATTAAGAGTGTGTCTGTCTCCCTTTTCCTCCCACATCCTGGTCAAAGCTCGCTTGGGCTTCTATAGCTGCTCTCATTCACCTATAAGGAAATTTCTGCTGCTTCAGGATGAGAGCTGTCAGCTGTCAGGTCACAGCCAGCTCTCGAGTCGGAAAAAGGAGGCGCAGCGGCTAAAAGTAGAAGGAGATGCCGGGGGGTCACACGCGAGTCCAGACTCCAAGTAGAAGCTCTGTCACGTGACCTTAAGTAAGTTACTTCATCCACTGGAATTCCACCGCTGTGGCTGTGAAAATGTGCAGAGTAATAAATACTTTACAAGGCCCTTGTAAGGATTAAATCTGATTAAAATGAGGGCCTAGATCAGGGCTGACTGTGAAGGATGTGCTGACCAGATGGGGAAGCGCCCAGCACACAGGAAGAACCAGGATATGTTTCCTTGTTGGAAGGGTGGGGGTAGGCAGACATACTATGCAGCTGTGATGTTGATGAACAAAAATACACGGATTTCCAGATATTATAAAGCCAGGGTCAGGAAACCTTGACTATAAAACTATGTATTTACTTGTGTTACAACTCAAAAGCAAGTCAATATGAGGTTTCCGAATGAGAAGGAGTGTGTAGAAATCCTTCAAAAGGAAAATTTAAAACTATGAGTACGTTCAAACATTTCTGAAATAAATTTGATAATAAAAAACCTTTGGAGGTTGGCAGACATTTTATTCAGTCTCCTTTTTTTCTCTTGACTGATGAGATTATTTGAAATAATCTTAAATGTCAAGGACTTTACATTTCAGATCTCAATCTTATTCCTTTGATATCTGTTTAGAAAGTAGTTTCTGGAAAAAAAATTAATATAATATTGAAGGCTGCTGCTGTTGCTGCTGCTAAGTCGCTTCAGTCATGTCCGACTCTGTGCGACCCCATAGACGGCAGCCCACCAGGCTCCCCCGTCCCTGGGATTCTCCAGGCAAGAACACTGGAGTGGGTTGCCATTTCCTCCTCCAATGCATGAAAGTGAAAAGTGAAAGTGAAGTCGCTCAGCATCAATCAATTTTAGGTGACTTTTACTTTGCTAATAAACAAGGAAGAAAATATACTGCACACATAAACCCGCTGGCTGTCCACTCTTGTTTATAACATGCATACTGCTTTAGATGAACCTTTCCTTTCCTCTTCTCTGTCTCCAGTCTAGCCTGCAGCATGAAGCAGAGGGCGGGTGGGGCCTGGGAGGGCAAAGGCGCTTCTTCAGGTATCCCTGTCTACTCTGGCTTTCCATGAAAATGCAGGGAAAACCCTTCTTTTGAAGGCTTTGCGGAATATCCATACTTCTCTGTTGTAATGAAATTCTGTCACAGAGAATGTATCCCTACAACATATCCTCCACCCAGAGACCTCACTGACAACATCTCTAGAGAGGATCTCTCTGACCTTCTTAGCGAACACACCACCTTTCTCCTCTTGGGTAGTTTTTCCGTGTTGAATTCAGCTTGGTGGAACTGTTTCTAGCAGCATAAGAGGATAATAAGACGAGTTGAAAATTAACGGCATTAGAACAAAAAGCCCACGGGAGGCATGTCACCCTCATCGGGCCTCTGATGTTCACCTAGCTTTGCTCTACAGAAATTGTTTTCAGCTCTCTTCACTGCATTCTGGTCGCCCCTAAGACACTGGAATCCCCAGAGGCCTGGGAATTTGCATCTTAACAAGTTCGGGTGAATTTTTCATACAGTAGCATTGGGAAGCACTGCTCTTAAGAGAGAACACAGTAAAGAGACATTTACCAACCTGCATTTTCTGGAAAAGGACGAGCGAGATACAAAAATAGATGCCCCATCAAAACCAATGAGTCTGATGGTAACTTCTAATTAGTCATCTAATAACATGCAGTGCTGTCAAAGCATCAACCAATTCCACACGAGACCATGCAAAAGGCAACTGTAATTAGACAGCTTTTTAAAAATCAACGTATATGTGTGTTTAGTTGGTCATTCATGTCTGGCTCTTTGTGATCCCATGGACGGTAGCCCGCCAGGCTCCCTCTGTCCATGGGATTTCCCAGGCAAAGAATATTGGAGTGGGTAGCCAGTCCCTTCTCCAGGGGCTCTTCCCAACCCAAGGATTGAACCAGGGTCGCCTGCATTCCAGGCTGATTCTTGACCATCTGTTTCTACTAAGTCAGAAGACAGAGTACCTTCAAGGGCATCAGAGATGGGAAACAAACAACGAAAGGCAAAATACAGCTCTGAGGGGCACTGGACACACTCAACTGAGTTTTGAAGTGGAGAACAGCCGCCCCACGGGAGGCTCTGGGCACAAATGTCTGTGCAGATGAGCTGTGCTGTGCCCTGTTAATCATCACCTTAAGGGTATACATGTATTTTAAAAACAGGAGTTTGCTAAATAATTTTTCAGCACAATGGGATGAATGAAGCACAAAATCCTTTTGGAGAAAAAATCCTTCAAGCAGAGAAGTGTATAATCCGATTTAATTTCAGTGCTGAGTCACTTTAATGCTGAGTGTGAATAATGCTGATGAGATTACATTTTTCTACCTTGGAGTGTAATTTAAATGTATAGGTTTAAAGAAAGCATAAGCTGCAGAAACTCTTCTAGACAGACGTTAGAAGGGAAATGCTGAATTTCAAGGCTTCGTTTTTGTTACTGGATTTGGGGTCTTTCTCAAAGAGCACTCTCTAGCCAAAGAGCCATCTGGGATATTTAATTTGAAAGGATACAGATTAGGAAATAATAAATTTTTCATTAGATAAAATGACTTTAAATTTAATCTGTTACAGGAAATGTAGAGGCTTGGGAATTCTTGATCTGATTTTGGGTTTCCTGCAAGAAGACCCCGTCTCTTCCATCTGGTGCCCACGGCTGCTACCCCAGAGCCTAGCAAACAGCGGTGCTCACAGGCTGCCTGGTGAGGGAGACAGTCAAGTACCCACACCTGGACTCCAGACACAGGAGGAGGGTCAGAGCTGCAAGGAGGCTCTGGGAAGCACAGCTGCGGGCATGCCTGCCCTCTGGCCTCAGTCTCTAGGAAAGGACTAGAGGGCGGCACGTGTGTCTCTTCACACCAAGATGAACTTGGCTTTTTAGACAAACACCCACAATATTAGTGGACACAGCACAGGTTATTATCTGCCAGGCAACACTATTAGGATCAGAGCACATCTCACCCAGGCGTAGGGACCCCCGTACTCCAAGTCAGGCTGCGACTGTCGGAGGAAGGATGGAAGAGAAAAACAACAGAAGAGAGTTGCCCAAAATCAGGTAAAAAGCTAAGTACAATATAACAGAAACATAAAGCAAGCGATCTCGAAAATCTTAAAATTAATTTTCTTCGTGACTTCTAGGATCTCATGTGTCTTTACAAACGCAACCACAATAGCATGGCAGCCGCCATAAAATCCATTAACAGATAAAACTTTCATGGCAGAAGTTGCTGTAATTCGTGAAATCTGACGCAGTCTGAACAATCCTGCCTCCTCCCCCACCTAGTGCACGCCATTTACATTAGACAGAGCGTCAGCAGATGCAGCACTATCCATTTTTAAATAAAGAAAACTTAGACTTACGATATCTAAACCTAGATTTTCTGAGGATGTCCATACAAACGCTAGAAAAAAAATTATTCCATTTTTAAGGGCTTATCATCACTGTGAATGGAATGAAGACGGCCTGTGTTTTGAGAAAGTCAGGAGATAAAAGATATGGGTTTTGAACTTTGCAAACTAGAAAGATGTTCAAATATTAAAATATGCAAAACAGCAGAAATTGGTCCTACCCAGAGATGGACTGAGACGGGCAGCCCTCAGGGGGCAGTGGGGAGCCTTGCTCGCCCACCAACCTGGAGAGACCAGAGCTTCTGGGCCCCCGCGGGGCTTGAGGGGTGATGCTGTCACAAAGCCCTGGCCCTGAGCGGCCTCTTCAATTTCTGGGCTTTTTCTATAGTGATAGAAATTAGAAGGTTTGACTCTTATTCCCAGGATCCAGGTTCTCAAGGTCTGCGGTTTTTATCTTTAAAATCTTTAAGCTATTCCTTTAGATCAAGAGCATCATGGGAAAGCGTCAGGGAACATACACCCCAGCTAATGACAACCACCACCCACCACCAACTTTCCACTTTCTCCCCTGTCTTACTCAGCGTCCTAACTGTGGAGGTCCTCTAAAATTTTATATCCTAAAACAAACACGTTTGGTATCTTGGCAGAGACAGGTGTTCAGCATAAAAGCTTAGCTCATTTCTGGTTAAAATCCTTAAAAATGAAATAAATGCTGTAAACAGCCAAACAGTAACTAATAGTAGAATAGTTTTTAAGGGGATCAGGAAACCCTCTGGGAATCTTAAAGTGAACTGATTATTTTCCCAGAAAAATGCAAGTACATAAAAAATCTTGAATACAAGTTCAAGGAGTATCACAGATGGAAAACGCTATTTTGATAGAGAGATTTGAGCCCCCAAATAATCAGGTTTTGCTCTATTTCCATCAGAAGCTCCCTTGTGGACCTCCTCATGGTGCGGAGGCTAACAGTCATGTGAGTCCTATGCTCACATGCTCACCCCTCTCCTCCTTGAAAAAGTGTCCTCTTCTCTTGGTTTTAAGGACCTGGTCTCCTCCTGGGTCTGCTCAACAGCTGTAATTTCTGTCCCGTGTCTGCAGAGTCTATAAACAGCTCTGCACTGATACTGTTTGTGTTACATGAATCTTACTTCCTCTTGCATGAATCATGTCACAGCACAGATGAGGAATGTACAAATAGGTGGCTAAGGAGAAAGTTTCAAAATGAAAGGAAGCTCTTTGACTTCACCTTGAAACTGTAACTTTCTGGCAAGGTCACCATGTATCTGCTTTTAAGGACAATGACCACTGCTAACCCCAGAGCAACAATATACAGCTGTCCTTCAGCATCTGGGCGGGGAGTGGGGGTAGGGGGTGGGGTCGGTTTCAGGACCCCACGGACACCAGCATCTGCACACGCTCCAGTTCCTAATTCAAAATTGCCTGGCTTTTGCACACAACCCATGCGCACCTCCTGTTTACACTCAGTCGTCTCCAGAGCCCCTACAACACCGCACACACTGTGAAAGCTATGCTGTTGTCGTTCAGACGCAAAGTCACAAAGTCACGTCTGACTCTTCGCTATGTGAACAGTTGTAAATACAATGTCAAATGCTATGTAAATAGTTGCCAGTGCGGCAAATTCAAGCTTTGTGTTTTTGTAACTCTGGAAAATTTTCTCCTT
The DNA here is from genome assembly GCF_042477335.2 of Ovis canadensis. Classification (NCBI taxonomy): domain Eukaryota; kingdom Metazoa; phylum Chordata; class Mammalia; order Artiodactyla; family Bovidae; genus Ovis; species Ovis canadensis. Next base: position 4,155,730 of record NC_091245.1, read on the forward strand.
GACTATTTTTAATCTGTGGTTGGTTGGATCATGCAGAACTTGGGGATAAGAAAGGCTAACTGTTATCACCTTTGTAGCTTTCTGTTACAAACAGCCGAATTAAATGCACATTTAGTGGGAATATAAGAAGGCTAGGAGTGATATCACAACTTAGTCGTCACAGAGATTAAGAGTGAGCCTTCTGCTCCATACAGCCCTTCAGTAAAATGAGAGGCTGTGTTGAGACTGAATTACCAGGGAGATGCAGCTTTAACCCAGTGGCATATGACACTGACTCCATGTCGGAGCAAATTCCAGGAGATGGCAAAGGACAGGGAAGCCTAGCGTGCTGCAGCCTATGGGGTCACAAAGAGTTGAGCACGAACGAGCCACTGAACAACAAATGACACTGCACGCTGAGTTTAACTCACTGAGTTGTAGATCCATAAGCCAAACACATCTTCTCTGCTTAACTTCCCAAAGCACACCATGTTTTCAAGTATAATTAAGATTTTTGGAATGTTTAAGGAAGGATGTGTATTTGTGTTTATTAACCATCAAGCTGTCCGTGATGCAGAGATTTCATTACTGTTGATGAAAGGGGAGGCTGCCGAAGGCCCCGGGCTGGATAGACTCAATGTGCTCCAACTTTTTACCAGGCAGCCCACAGCAGCTTTCAAGGAGCCATGCAAAGCATCACTGCATAACAGTTACTTTAACTCGTAGTTACTTCACTGAGATTCCAACTGGATGGGAGCCTGCACTTCTGTAAGGACAGAATGTGTCTTCATGCTCCTCTCATCATACTAGCGATGAGACGGCCTGATCTAAATGGGGCGGTTTGGTGACGTGGACCCAACATGAAAAAACGATGACGTCCAGGTTGGGGAGAAAGACACAACGAAAGTGCACGTCAATCAACTCTGCGTCACAAAGAAACATCCCGCCGTTGGACAGATTTTAAACAAGCATCTTGACAATGAACGAGGACTTTGAACGCAGGGGTGGGCGGGCACGGACCACGGATGCAGACTCTACCATGCAAACCCAACCGTCCTGGTTACTGACCCTCAGGCTTCCGCGGCTACCCACTGACATGCGCTCATCTTCATCAGACGCCTAGTGAAAGAAAGACGGAAACAGCCGTGAGATGGGGTAACAGACACGACGTGCCCAGCTCTCAGAGGAAACCGGCTGACCTGACACTCGGCCGGAGGAGGTCAGGCCCCTCTGGGAATCTCAGTGCCCGTGAACCCGTGCGTTCCCCAAAAGGGCTCTGTTTGTGGGAAGCATCACAGGACTGTTTCTGGATGACATGGCTTTACATTAACTTCATTAAAGTGGTGTTGTCCACTTTGCTGGTTATGTACAAATATAGAGCTTAATGCACATGCCTGCAAATTATTCATGAGCATTCAACAGCAAAGAAAGCACTAAAACTGTAATGAACATATTAATACTCGTTAAAACGCTCATAAATACTAAGGAAATTCTCAAAGTTTCCTCTCACCAAAGTCAAGTCAAAATGCTAAACGCTGAGTTCACAGTCTTTGTATAGCTAATTGTATCAGTGTTAATTTCTTAGATAAAGACACAGATCTGTAGACAGATATATATACTTATAGGAAGGTGGGCGGATAGAGAGTTAATTAATGATATTTCAGCCACTAGAACGGCCAAGCAGACTTCAGCCGAAATGCCGAGGTAACAGGAGGGAGACAGTACTAACCGACGTGTTTCTTCTGGATCTGTGAGAGTAGCGCTCACTGTCTTCCTACCAAAGCAATGAGGAGACAGCACAGAAAGGTTAGAGGCAGACAGGAGAAGCCTTAAGACCGTCCAACCGCATCTCAATACAGTATTTCTGATATAAATGTCAAACATTTACTTTGCTTACAGGCCTCAATTAAATCACTGGGGGAAAATGCTTTCTTCTAAAGCAGGTGGGGGTGGAGGGTGGAACTTCAGCACACAAATCATTGGGATGTTTCATTCTGGCTTTAAAAACAAGCCTGTGTTCGGTGAAAAGCAGGCTCTTACTTTTTTTTTTTTCCCAATCAAATCTGGTGCATTTAAATCAAACTACTTCTGACATTCAAAACCTACTTACTTCTGTTCAGGAATCAGAGAAGAAACCATTTCTGGAAGAGATCCAACATGGATGCCACCCTATCTACGATGTTCTGTGCATCCTAAGATGTTTCATTTTGCGTCTGGACTTCTCTGAAGTTGGGGCATATCTTATAATCAAAGTTGCTCACAATTATAATTAGCATTTTCTTTCTCAGTGGTATATAAAACACTGACGCCTCTTTTAACCGTGTCTTAAGATTTGGTAAATTTATACCTATGCCATATAAGCGTTAAAATGATGGTTTACACATAACAGAGGTTGAAGTTAACTGTTTAAATAGAGGAATTGTGTGCTCTTGGTATTTCAACAACTGTTTTCTTTTATATTGTACACAGATCTCTAAGATGTAGGTAATTTCCTGTTTCCTTGGGTCATTTTATGTATAAGGGACATTTAATGGGACAGCTGCATACGGGCCTGGTTCTCAAATGCTGGAAGGATGCGATGACATCTGTGAGGCCAGTGAGCAACGTGACAGGGACAAAGGGGGTGGGGGCACTCGGGGTGGACCGATGACCAGCGGGCGGCTCTCAGAGCCCACTCCCCTTCCAAGCCTCCCACTGTGGGGCAACATCTCCACTCAAGAGGCTTGTAGGACGGGGGGTGGTATCGTGAAGGGCAGGCCAGCTCTTAAATGACAAAGGACAGATAAGTTGTGCCAGGAAACAGGGTGAGAAGGTAAAGGAATTTTCTCCTCCAAGAACCATGGTTTCTCAGGGACAGGGCACAAGGTGAGCAGGGCCCAGCAGTGAAGGATAAAGGTCGGAAGCAGAGTGGCCAGGCAGCTGACTGCAGTTGGGAATTGAGACCATACAGCACACAGCGTCCTCTGGCTTCCGGCTAGAGCTGCTGGCTAGGCGGGCCGTTCTGGGAAGGTTCTCACGCTGGGGGGCCCTGGCCCAGCCTGAGTGTCCCCAGGGGGGGATCCTGCTGAGAGGAGACCCCCCATGCTAGCCTGGGGGGCTCCAGGAGCCAGCCGCCTCACCGGACGCCTGGCCGGACCGTTTCTAAGCAGCCTTCCCGGGGGCTGTAAACAAGCAGACCAGATGGAAACATCCCCGGAAGGCAGCCTCTCAGTATTAAATTAGGGGCGGCCGGGACCTAGCTATGCAATTACAGTGTGGGAGAATGAAATCACAAACCGTTTCAAGCTTTGAAAAATCATATTGGAGGCCTACCATCCATTGCTCGATGTCGCCCCATTTTGTATCCAGCCCATAATATTTCTGCAGACAGAAGGGAAAGAAGATGAGGCAAGAAGTGACACGCGCTCTGCGTAGGACACTGTTCCGACATGCATTTCCAAGCCCCAGGGTCAAGGGAACATGCCAAGGCAAAGCGAGGAGGAATAGGCGGGGCTCTGCGGGGGGCTGCAGACCCCCACGCCACCTGTGAGCCTGGGAAGACAACCCTCCCCACCCAGGCAAGACAGGCCAGGACAAAGCACTGCTGGGGTGAGGGGAAGACCTCCGTAGAGACCAGGAATTTCGACAGGCCGGCAGGACGTCAAGCCCCTCTGTCAAGCTGGTTGTGCCCTCAGAGAAAATGTACTGCAGCAATAAAGCAATGTGTGCGTGCGCTCAGGGGCACAGGCGTGTCCAGCTCTTTTCGATCCCTGTTTAAGAGAAGCCAAACTGGAGAGCCATTTCTGTGTTGCTACAACAGGGATGAGAAAACCAGAGGCAAGGGGCAGAAAGGATGTCCTGACCCCTAGATTTCTGATACACTTGCCCCAGCCATCTGATATCTATGCTAAATTTAGGCCCTCGAGAACTTCTGGGCTGTGGACGTCTTTATCATATGCTGCTAATGGCAAGATGGCCAAGCAGCCTGTTGTAGAAGTGGTTTTGATACAGGGAAAAACAAACAAACAAACAACTGTTTGGCTTTTTCTTTAGCCAATATCTCCATGCTTTCACCTCGCCTATCTATTTAGCAACTGCCCAAGTTAGAATTACAGTAGCAGATTCAGGATGGCTATTATTGTCACCAAAATACAGCAATTCCTAATTTAGGTGGGAACCCCGGTGGAGTCTTAAATAAAGGGGCTTTGCTTTTCTCCTCACGTTTCCCTTGATTTCCAATAAAAAAACCAAGAAACTGCCATGTAAACCTCCGTATCATATAACACAGAGATGATTTTCCTTTTGCACACGAAAAACTTAGAGTTAGAGGGAAAAAACCGCGTGTGAGAAGTGCACGGCAGCCCTTGAAGTTGTCGTACAACGACCCAAACAGGCTGCTGCTGTTACGTTTGGTTTTATATTTGATTTAGTTTCTGTTTATTTTGAAAGTCGGCCAGAGTTAAAACATACGGCTCTTCAGTGGTCTCGCCCCTTTCTCTTAGGGTGGTGGCAAGTAGAAAACTTGAAGAAGAAAATTAGGAGAGAACTTACCAGTGCTTTAAAAATTCAACCAATATAGAACCTGAGCAGCTAAAGTACATGAGCCAAACACTTTTCTGTAAGTTCCTTACCTTAGTCTATAAATTGAGAAGGGAAATAAAAGGGAATACTTCCCACAGTCATGCTTCAACAACAGTATAAATCAAACGCAGCAGCGTAAATTAAACACAGCAGCTTAAAGCTATTTTGCGTTCAATTCATGCTAGCCCCACTTTCACTGTCAAACTCCAGGTATAAAAACTTTGATGCCATCAACCCTCCTTTATCTCATGCCTTGACTACAAAGATAGAAAATGTGGCTTTTAAAAAGGAATGGGCCTATCGAAACTGACAAAAAGTAGATTCCAAAAGAGGTCTGTGTTATCCGTTTTTCTATGTCCGCCTTTTCCTTTTTGGCCAATTCTATACCCATATCAAATACCGCATTCTACCTGTTGCACTTTTTAAGACAAAAATAAGAACCAGTATTTAAAATCTTCCGCTGAGTTCACAGGTGGCCTTATAAACAGCTACAGTAACTCTAGCTACGCTTCCAAGCCATCCGTGGGGAGAGGACACCCCTGGCAAAGCGCGGTTAACAAGTCGTCCTGGTGTTAGTAGCAGGGGCGGCACAGCAAACTCTAGAAAGGGCACAACGCCGCACACGCAGGCTGTGAGGAGCCGGTGAGCCATGCAGAGGGAAGCGAGAGCCAGGCGGGCGCACACGTGCTCGACTTTCAGAAACAGCTTTGATTCAACACAAGAGACCCTGATGGAGACAGCCCGCGGGCTGGCAGCAAGCCTTACTGCCTCCTTCTCCTGCGCCCTGGGTCACATCTGGGTGATAATAATGGTCACCTGCTTTTCCGTGGGGGGCTCCCTGAGCTCCCTTTAGTTGTGTGTGCTGGGTGTGCATGCTGTGCTAAGTCGCCTCAGTCGTGTCTGACTCTTGGTGACCCCACGGACTGTAACCCTCCAGGCTCCTCTGTCCATGGGATTCTCCAGGCAAGAACACTGGAGTGGGTTGCTGTGCCCTCCTCCAGGGGATCTTCCCGACCCAGGGCTCAAACCCAGGTCTCTTGCATCTCCTGCATCGGCAGGTGGGTTCTTTACCACTAAGGGCCATCTGGGATGCCTGTACGGTGTGCAGACATGACCACCTGACAAGACTCTAACGGCGTATCCCTGGTAGTGAGGAGGGATATTCTTGATCCAGCACCAGATGGGAATGAGTCAAGTAGAAACGACCGGAGAGGAGTCCTTGGCTAGGTTTTAGTTGACCGTGTCCTATTCCGTCGGTTACTGTGATGGTTCCCAGCCTTGCCTTTCGCCTGTGAAATTCTGACCTGGATTCTCTACGTGTGGTTTGGAACTCTAGCCTCAGTATACAGTTCCAAGTGGACTCTGCAAAAACTAACAAAGTTCAAATAGATCCTGGCACCTTCTTAACTGGTTTCTTGACACTTTGGGGGGTAATATTTATGCAGAGTGAGGGGGGCAGGGGAAAAGGCAATTTGGAACTGCACCTGGTAAAGGAATCCAGGAACAATTTTATTGTTTTTCAAAATTAACACTGCATTTAATATTCTTATAAAGTGCCAGGTGGCTCCTGGAGGGCTAGTGAAGGCTGAGGAGACAAGTGCGGAAGGAAACGGAGATGTTACTCATTTTGTTTGTTGGGTGTACACTTCTTAGAACTCTAAATCCTGGTGAACGGGCATTTTCATTGAAGAATACCAAATGGAAATTTGGGAAATTGCTATTTGAGGCAATTCAGACTTTTCATCCTGGAGAATCCCAGGGACGGCGGAGCCTGGTGGGCTGCCGTCTATGGGGTCGTACAGAGTCAGACACGACTGAAGTGACTTAGCAGCAGACTCTCCAGAGGTTATGATTCTAAAGAAGTCAGAAGTGGCTCCGGGTTGGGGTCTAACCAGACAGCAGCACCAGGAGCTGGAGCCTCTGGAAATTTAAACATACTGATGTTTTGTGTTTAAAGGGCTTGCAATTTCTAACCCATGAGATTAGGTCACCTTGTTTTGATTTTCTTAGCTGCTCTCAAAGACAACGATAACTCTTCCTTATAAACTAAATAGGTTTGTAAACAAGAAATTATTTCAATTTGTTTATGGGACAGACTCCCTGTAAACACTTTTCTATAAATTCTCAGGGAACTGTTCGCACCCTCCTTCATTATTGCTGGATCAGGAGTCACTGAACTGGCTGTTTTTATTTTCCGTATTGGGACAGCTCAGCGCATTTATTTCTAAACCTCACTGCCTTTACAAAATATCCTTAGAAAACAGAGATGCATGTTAGCAATCTGAATATTAGGGATGGAAGGCAGGTTTGTTTTAAGCTACTGGGTTTTATTGTTATACCATAATTTTCTTTTTTTACTCAGTTTTAATTCAGTATGTAATCATCTCAATGTATGGTAATATGTACTGAAATTTTCAACACTTACTATTAATAATGAAATTACACGCAAGGATGCTCTTTCTTTTCAAATGTCTGATTCTAAATGGTTGTCCAGACTCTGAAGTATGATTTTATTTTGTCTTAGAGTTAATTTTTTTCTTAAAGGAACAATTTTCCAATTTCTTGAGAAAAATGGAGATAGAAAAAGCATTCAGTACTCAGAAATGTGTGCTGACGGCTGCCTTTCGTGGGGGCTAACGTGAACCCCTAAGCGTTCGTGCTCAAACCAACTCGCAACTATGACAATAAAAGCAGCAGCAGGAACTTTAGTGAGCTCTCAATCAAAGGCATTATTTCTGAAAGGTGACCAGGTCCTTGGCAAGGGAAAAAGAGTGCATGCAAACCAGAAAATAAATACGGAAGAGCCTACCTTTTGAACCTGATAGATCTTCAGAGAAGGGCAAAAGAAATCGGGAAAGAAATACAAAATCCAATTACAGAAGTAGAAAAATCAGAAAGAAAGGTTCTATAAGGACCTAGAAATATGAATAAAAGCCATATTGAAACAAAGCAAAAACTGGTAAAATGGGAATGAAAAAACTCTCTTGTAGTCTCATTGAAATAATCAGTAATTTCATAACAGATCTTACATTCTATTTTAGTTACATTGATGAAATATAGGCACGTCCACACGAGTCTATGAGAATCCTGCTATTAGTCTAATGCAAAAGTTTGTGTTAACTAATACCACTAATGGGAAAAAGAACTTCATCCTCAATATAAAATTTCTTTTCACATGACCAAAATGTAGCAAAGAAGTGCAGAAATTTAATTGGAAAGTCAGCTGGTCAAATTCACAAAGAGTTAAGAAACATTCTTTCATGTTTGGATTCATGCAGATACAGATGAGGAAAACTTCAGCCAAACAGACAGATCACGAGGGCATAACTGGAACAAATTTTGAAACGCTTATTATCATACCGGGACACACTGGTTTGCTCTAGAGGTTTCTCCTGATTTTGTAGTAATCCCTAGGTAAGTCTGAGATGCCTATTCTATCACTCAATCACTCATTCATTCTCAATTCATCCAACAAAACTAGTGAGGCATGGTCCAAGGCATCGCTACAGCTATAAGACTTCAGACCCCACGCTTCTATTCCTACAGAGGTGAGCAGATACCAATACATCCAACACCGGTACTACATTAAACGTTAGTCTCCAATAGAAATGTTGATCAGCTCAGTAACAGGAGACACGCCCTCATCATCAGATCGCCCGGTCATCACACCAGAATTTTTTTCCCATTAGTTTAGGCTCTCAGACAGAGTTAAAGTTTCACTCAGATTTCCCAAAGAACATCTGCATATTCTCCCTAATAAATCCATTAAGAAGGAGCTCATAGTCCTCTGAGACAGCCCCAAAGCATAGCCACGCAGTCAGTTCTCAGCATCCGCAGGGGTGAAGAGAACCTCTGAACCATTTGGCTGCAAGGCTGGGGCTGTGACCTGGATGGATCGCCAGCCTGCTCCCAGCCCCCGTGTCCTCAGGGTCTGCTAGGTCTTGCTGACGGCGGGGGTGGGGGACACTCGGCTCACCTCTCCTCTGTGGGCACTCTCCATGCCGGCCTTGGAGGGGCCCAGGCACCAGCGTGGCTTCAGCCACCACCTACCTCCGACACCCTCCGGTGGTGTCGTCAGCTTCCAGCTCTCATGAGCTTCCAGGGACCTCACTGCTCTCCCGGCATTCACAGGCTCTGTCCGCCTGCTGCCAAGCCCACCTCCGTGTCAAGGAAGGCCTTGGCCCTGCTCAGAAGCAGTGGTGTGGTAGCTCGCCACCACACAGAAAGAGGGGTCCCGTTTCTCAATTTTTATACCGAAATACCGACACTACAGGTTAAACACGGGTCTCCAAAGCATATTCATTTCCACTTCATCAACAACTTAAAATGCCAGTGGGCCAGGCTGTCAGATTGTGTAACACAGATTGTGGGGCTGGATCTAATTATAGGCAGGCCCAGAGACGTGATATGCGAAGGGGAGACCCAGGAGTATGCCTGCATGCCACCCCTGCCACTAAAAGTACGGCCCCAAACCTGAAAGCCGTCTGCCTCCTCTCTCCAGATGGGCGCACACCGTGGGCACCCCTGTGCACGCCCCCCAGCCCTGGACTTGGGTCACATTAAGAATCAGCCAGACCAACAGCTGCCGTTCGTGTCTCTGTAACACATGGGTGGACACCATGGTCTGTTCCCATGATGTGCCTTGAATCAGCACCAAGGAAAAAAAAACTGGTTTTTCAAGGTGTGCTTCCGCTTGTGAACCACTGAGGATTACGTGGGTGTTTGCACTCCCGAGCTGCATGAGCCGCCAGTGTGAGCCCTGCTGGTGTTAATCCCAAGGTTAACACACTGGCGAGGCCCTTTGTTTTCACCGGTGATGACACACCTGCTTTGGAGGCAGAGGATTACAGGCTCTGCAGCTTTTTCGGTTCTAGGTTTGAATCTTGGCTTGGCCACCTTCGCAGCTTCTGTCTAATTAAGGCCTGCTTTCCTCACCTGTCAATAAAACCCGGAGAGACCCTTTTCCAGATGGTGAGGGCACCCAGTCCCAGCACTGCCACACTCCGGGGGGCTCCGGGAGGTCCCTGCCGACCCCCTGCCCCACCCCAGTCCGCTTTGACTATTAATACATATCCACGTGTTTTATCTTAAACCTTCCAAATCCCTTAGTTGAGGAAGTCGACAGAAACGGTCCCTGGCAATGTTCTCCTGCCCCAAGGACGCTGGATTTATGCGAGCGAAGCTGTCCTTGGTGTGAGTGACCGCTGGAGGGCTCACAGGTCAATACAAACCTTGGGCCAAGCCAGAGCCCCCCGTCCGCCCTCACCGCCGTCCAGCTCTCTGCCCACAAAGCCTCCTTGCCTGTCCTGCCTTTCTCCACTGGCAGCTTCTTCACTCGGTGTCCACACTCGCTGCTGGCCAGAGTTAGTGCCTCTGCTTCCTCCCTGACACATGCAGGGCCCCCCACTCAGGGTGTCCTTCTGCACCCAGATAATTCGCAGTGTGGGGTGCAGTCGCCAGGCACGTGGTCTGACCCCGAGAAAGGCGTGCGTTCAGCAGAGATGGCGCCCTCGCAGTCTACTTGGCCTGTCCCTGAGCTCACGGCAGGGAGAAGGGTCCTGCAGAGGAGGCCCACACAGGGCTCATTTTAAAAGCTGACATTTACTGAAGGCACCTTCCAGGCAGTGAAGGTACGCTTTCCTCTGGGTCCTCGCACTCAGACCCACATGCCCTGGAAACCTGTTCCCACACGTGAAAGCATCCCTGTGGGGGCCGCATGCTAAGAACCCCCTGGTCAGCACACTGCTTTTGTGCAAGACCTTCCCCGGAACCTGAATCACAACACAGTTTCACCCTGTGACCACGTATGCGTCTCTACTGTAAGAATACAGAGTTTCAGTACAAACTGCCACATACAGAATGATAAACAAGGTCCTACTGTGTACACCACAGGGAGCTCTAATCAGATCCTATGATAAATCGCTATGGGAAGAAAAGACAAAAAAGAATATACAGATAAAACAGAATCTCTTTGCCATACAGCAGAAATTTAATACAATGTTATTAATCAACTATACCTCAATAAAATTAAAAAGAATTTTTTGAAATTCTAATGGCATCTACTAACCAACGGCACTTGTGTGTCTGACCGAGGGAGGCAAACTGTGGCATTTTTAAACCAGATTTCCCAGGTTTTAATCAAATTTTCTCTGCAAAGCCTGAGGTCCTTAGCAGTCACCAGACACCCGAGGGCAGGCCACGCCGCACAGGAGCTGGACAGGTTGCTCAAGTCCTCGGGCTCCTCTGTCCTGGGAGCGCTGTGCCTGGCGGGGGTCGGGTGGGGGAAGACTCCACAAGGTCACTCCCCTGCTGGCACCGAAGGCCCATTTAATGATACTGAGATCAAATGGCCCAGACTTAGTTTCCCATCTTTGGGTAGCAGCTGCAGTTTTGCAGCTTGAGGTATTGCAACTGCAGTGCAGGAGTTCAGCAAGAGATCACTCTGCAGAATTAACGTGGAATGGAAGGGGACTGCCCTTGACTCAAAAGAGAAAGGGGTGCTTTGCTTTTAAAAGAGGCACTTCAAATAATTTCTTACTTAGCTTAATTCCTCTTAACCTTTATTTTCTAAAACAAGAACTTCTGCCAAAGAACTTTATGAATAACAAGCTGCTCATATGATCCAGTAGGGCTGGCCAAAAACTTCGTTTGGGAGCACCCCGGGAAACTGGGATGACCTTTCTGGCCAGCCTAACATATATTTAATTCAATTCTGCCCATAATTAAGGATAGGATATATTATAATTTGGAGGATAGATATGTACACACATACTATGTAATTCACTTTCACCTTGATTTTGTAGAAATTTTCCCTTTGTGTTCTCGGTGAGAGTAACTTTATCTTACTTTGTGAGACAAATGGTAAAATGATTTCCAGCATGGAAACCAAAGGGAGTCCTCCTGTCAGGTTCAAGGTCATCTTTCCTGAGTCCAGTGGTTTCAGGGGAGAGGGGACAGCCACAGGCCACCAAAAACACTTCCTACCAGCAGAGGAGGGTGCAGTGTGGACAACCAGTCAAAGGTGGAAAAACCTGGATGAGGCAACAAAACATTGTGGAAAATCCTTCCTACAGCCCTCTTAAGGCCTTAATACAAAAAGACTGGGGGCTGGAGGAGAAGCGGGGGAAGCAGACAGAGCAGCGAGCCACCACTCCTGCTGGAGGCTGGGGAAGGCAGCCCCCGCCCCAGACACTGTGAGGAAGCTGCTGCACCAACCCCTGACGCCCCTGCCCGTGGGCTTCCGAAGCACAGGGAAGGGGCTGCCGGTGTCCTGCACTCAGGGTTTGCAAGTAGTCATTGCATGAACAGCAACATTCTAAACAGACATCAACACCAGGCAGTCGAACAATCAACCCGTCACTTAAAATCTCGGGGAGGGGAACTGCCTGGGGGTCCAGTGGCTGGGACTCGGCACTCTTACTGGCGGGGCCTGAGTTCGTCCCTGGTTGGGGAGCGGAGGTCCCATAAACTGTGGGGCGGCCGATAAATAATAATGAAAAAAATTAAATCTAAAATAAATAAATAAAATCCCTAACCTAAAAACCAAGGTGGCCTCCAGTGCGTACGCTTCATGTCAGCCTAGTGCCAGCTCTTGGTGTCAGGGTGATTCCTGAAGCCCAGGTGACATGTCTCAGACAGGTGACAAAGGCCCACCAAACAATGAGGCTATGCCTTCTCCCCACCTCCCAGTCCAAATACTTCTCCCTGAAGCCTCTCCTGGAAATGCCTCTTTGAATGTACTTTAACAATTAGTCTGGGTCAGGTCCAATCCCCAGAGTTTGTTTACAAAAGAATATGAGTCAGGCTCCCACCCTTGCCCTTAACCGACCTCATGGCAGGGGAGGGGCTGCAGGTGACCCCAGCCTTAAGCAGTTTCAGCTCAACTGCAGAGTTCAAATAATTAACTTGAGAATTCAGGAGGGTCTATTTCCATTTTTTAAAATGGTAAATGTGATTCTAGGTGGGAGAGGCACAGAGAAAATGTCAACCCATGCTTCTCTGAGTAAATCAAAAGAAAAGCCCCCAAATTAAAATACTAAATTAACTCTAGAGGCAAAATATCATAAAAGCTAGAATGAACTTACAATCACATTTGTATTTCCAACAAGGAGGGAGGGCGTGGTGATCTACTTTCAAATATTTGTTTAGTCTTTGTCTGCATGTAAACGCAGGACAAGTGATGCCCAAGAAACGTGGCTGCTGCCCTACTGTGGGGTCATTTCCCAGCATCCCTGCTGGCCTGAGGGGTGGCCTTTCTCTCAGGGACATCACACCCTCCTTGGTGGCTTTCAGCTTTCCACCACTGGGACCCAGGTATGACTCCCCTGACTAAACCCCCGGGCTTGAGTTTCTAGTAACTGCCAACCTGCTTTCGCAGCCACAAGCAAGAGGTTTCCTCCTCAAGTTCAGACCTGTCCATGCCCCTCCCCCGAGTTCACTCAGAGCGGCTGACCCTGCAGCCGGGGAAGGGGCTGAGAGTTAGAGTGAGTGACTCACCCCCAGGGGAACGTGACCTCGGGAAGCTGGCAGAAACTGCAGTTTCACGAGAAGCTGGAAATCTAGAGTTTTATCTGAAGCCTGACGAGTTTTAAAACACTGGTTCAACTTAGAAAATGTGACTACGTGAACCAGACCAGACTCTGAAAATCAGCTGTGAGAAGGCATCTGGTCCCCTCTCCAACACAACAACGTTCAAATCTTCCCAATAGAGGGAGCCCTCTGGGGGGGCCTGACGTGGCTGCTCCCCAGACCCCCAGAGGCCGAGGCCCACAGGAGAAGGCGGAGCCCTGGGAAAGGGACTCCTTCACCTACTGAGCTTTAAGGTCAGGGGAAAGCCCACCCCTCAAACTGCGAGTGAGAGAGCCCTCATGCCGCCCACGTGGCTTCTGGCTCCGGCTCGAGGTGGTGAAAGAAAGAAGCAAACAGCATTAACAGGTGTGTAAACACAATGCTATCCACTTCCCAGGAGGGCAATTTCTCCCCCTGGCTATTTCATCCGGTGTTTATTCTGTTCCCTGTATCACTTAACAGGGCTTCAGGTCTCATGAAACCTATTACAAAGTATAAAAACCGCAAGGAAAGTATTTTTAAACGGGACTGTTTGGATAGCCTCAAAAAGTAATAATCTGTTCTTTCATGTTTTAATTCAGAGGATGGGAACTGTGGCTCCACAGTTGGAAGCAGCATCTCCTGGTTCCTTTCGGCAGGGAGGCTGGTCCGGTGCGATCCACGCAGGCAAGTGTGCTGTGCGGATCCGACAGGTCGAGTGTCCAGGACGCCGCGCCTGGACTGACCCAGACCAGAGTCACAGGAGGGACAGGGGCCTGGAAGGGACCCTCCCTGGAGCCCGCCGACCAGCCCGGCCTTACCTCCTTCTGCTGCCGCTCCAGCTCCTTCATCCTGATCTCTCGGGCCTCCGCGCGAGCCGCACGCTTTGCCGCCAACCTGGCCTCCGCCTGCAACAGACCCGGAGACTGTGTTAGGAGACGGACCAGCGGCTCCTTTCCAGGCTACAGTCAACCATGATGCTCTGGTTCGGAGGTTACCAAACACACAGTAACACAGACTCATACGTGTTAAAAAGGGCCCAGGAATCACAATACTTTCAGCAGTCAGGATTGCTCCCTCTGCTAAAAGCCAAGTGGGCGCTGTTCTGAGGGCTTCACGTACATTAAGCTGTGGGCTCATCATAGCAGCGTTGTTGCGACGATCATGTTACCACACCCAGTTAACAAGTAAGAGACCTAGCGCACAGAGAGGGCAACGCGCCCAAGGTCACACAGCCCGTCAAGTGGCAGGACTGGGCGGTCTGCATTCCTCTGGAGAGACGACAGATTAATGCAGGAACAGAGCATCAGGGCTGGACAAGACCCCAGGGTCACCGGTTCAAGTGCTCCCTTTACAGAGCAGGGAGCAGAGACCTGGAGAGGCCGCCAGACCCATCCGAGGTCACGGGGCTGGGACTCTGCCCCTGCTTCCCAGAACTCCGGTGTGGTCACCCCTCACTGTTCCCCGATGCCTCCAGGCTCAGCACCGGAGCCTGGGCAAGCCCCACCTTCTCTCAAAGCATCTCAGACCAGAGCTGAGTGGCTCCAGCTGTTTAGAAAAATTACGTTAAGACAAAACCCGCCTCCATTTAACTACTTGTCAACTTGCAGCTGATTTCGCCCTATTCTGTTTAAAAGCTTTCTAAAATGCTTGACCAGGACTAACCAGTGCCGTGGGACCTGGCACTTGAACCCTGTTTCCTGTTCTACAAATCTCGAGCTTATGCATTGCTGCAGGGGATAGACCCGCCCAGTGAGCTAAACGAAGGTGCCAGGATCCAGGTTTTCTGCTGTTAAAGCAAATCAGTTTTCCTTTCCACTTAAATTTTTATGGGAATTCACTTGTAATGTTTCCAGCAGTTCTGACCCAGCTTTCACTGCTCCTTAGCTCATCCTAAAATGAGGCCACTGAGACGGCTGGCCTGCTTCTGGTGTGGTCACTGGGTCCAGCTAGCTGTGAGGTGGCCCGAGTCCTCTTGTCCCAATTTGAGGGTGGGGCGCCCTGCACCCCAGACTCCCATGGGGATAGTGGGTCCTGATGTCCACGGTGCCCCTCACTTCCACCCTATAATTATATTGCATGTGTGTGTGTTAGTCGCTCAGTTGTGTCCAACTTTTTGCGACCCCATGGACTGCAGCCCGCCAGGCTCCTCTGTCCATGGGAGTCTCCAGGCAAGAGTGGGTTGCCATTTCCTTCTCTAAATTATATTGCATAGCACTACAAATTCATCTTCCTTCTAAACTCTAATCTAAGTTGAAGACTGACCTTAGTTGGCCTGCCACAGATTGGCTGGCTAATGTCTTTACAGGGAATTTATTCTATAACCTGCTTTGTCCATGTGGTTTTTTGATCGACCTACCCAAGTCCAAGTCCTTCAAATCAACGACGTCACGGATCACAGCTGCCTCAGAATTTTGATACCTCGTTGCCATTTTCAGCTTTCTAAACCATGTTACACTGTGTGATGAGGCAAACTAGAGAGCCGGGGTGCTGTGTGGTGGGGGGAAGGAGGGAGGGGAGGCCCAACAGGCTGACGCCTGGCCACGAGGCTGGGGTGCTGTGCGGTGGGGGGAAGGAGGGAGGGGAGGCCCAACAGGCTGACACCTGGCCACGCGGAGTCCCCACAGCCCCATGGATGGGCCAGCAAGAGATCTGCACCCACGCTGAGTGCAGCAGCCTCTGCAGCCCTGCCTGGGGAGCTGTGGGCTCCAGATCTGTTGGCTCAGGGTCTAGGCCAGTGGAGAACCAGGCAGTCAGAGCCCATCAGCTGGGAGGAGGGCGGTTGGGAAAAAGAGAAAGGAAGCCAAGGAGAAAGAGAAGGGGGATGAGGAGTGAGGATGTAAGAAAGAGGCCAGGGGCTGGAGAAGGAGGGGCTGCCGGCAGGGGACAGCGAGAGAGGTGAGCCGCGGGCAGGACTCCAGGTGGTCCCCGAGATGCCCGTCACCGGTGTACACGCTGCACACACGCCTCACCCCTGAGTGTGGGCAGAGTACTGTCCGACGGATGTCACCCTGGGACTGGGTTACACCACACTGCAGGGACAAATGCCCCGGTGAGCAAGGTACCCTCATCTGCTGACTTGAGTTCAGGGGAGGCCTGGAAATGTGGGTCTAGAGATCAGAGTCTCCTGCCCGTGAGGGGCCATGCGACAAGGAGTGTGGGGGCCTCTGAGAGCTGAGAAAGGCCCCAGTGGACGGGAAGGTGGCACCCTGGTCCCATACCAGCAGGACGAGACCACCACCAACACCCATGGGAGCTGGGCTCAGGACCCTGCACTCCAGAAAGGATGCAGCCTGGCCGACACCCTGACAGCAGCCTCTTTGAGACCATGAGCAGAGGACCCGGGAGGCTGCGGCCAGACTCCTGACCCTCAGAATCTGTGAGCTGATAAACGTGTGCTGTTTCAAGCTGCCATGCTTGTGGGCATTGGTTACACAGAACTGGCCCAAGGCGGTGAGGCCTGGATGACTCCTGCTCACACAGCGTGGAAGCCTCTGTGATCCAAGGGAGCCCGAGCCCTTGGTCACCCAGCTCCTTCCCGGCCTGTCTGTCCTGCCCCGCTCGGGACAGGAGCAATGATCCTCAAAGGGACCTGTCTGAGCAGGTAGCCCCTGCCTCCTGGGGTGATCTCCCCACCAGACTGGCAGGTCTCCCAAATCATGGCCCATCATCAGACCCCAGCTACTCTGGTGGGTCACCCTCCCCCCAGGAAAGGGCCTACCCCTCTCTGGTCCTTATGTCCATCCAGCTTGACTGTCCCATCCATGATCTCAGGGACCTGGGCCTGTGTTGCTAAAGGGGCCACATGGATGAACCAAGTCCTAGGACAAACTCCCTGCGAGGACACAAGCTAGTCAACCCTGTGGACAGATCAACACGGCCATGCTTCACCTTAGATCAGAAGGCAGGAGGGAGGGAGAGGATTCAGCACAGTTTCAACTGCTTGCAGTCACCACCATACAAAGTCCTTTCATCTCAGGGATTCGACATGACTCATACGTGGAGAACAGGCTCTCACGACACAGGAAGTGGTAACAACCATGCTTGCCTCTGGGACTCTGGCTAGAAGCTGAAAGATACACGAGCCAACGTTTCAAGTGGCCCAGAACCTACGGACAGCTAACTTCACCAGCCCAAAACTAGTACCAGCAGAACAACCCCGAACCTACGCACAGCTAACTTCACCAGCACGAAACTAGTACCAGCAGAACAACCCCGACTCAGCCCGAGATGCCTGAAAAAAGCCACACAGGTCCCCGATAACACGGTGCATCCTGAAACACTGATGTTGCCAAGAACACGAAATGGACACAGAGCATCCCAAATACCCATCCTTCAAGACAGCAGCAGAGGAAATCTTCGGTAAGATCAAGTTGTCCAGTGAACTAAAAAGTACCAAATAGCGATGGTCCACCCTGGTGGCCTGCAGGCATGAGGTCACTCACCCAGCGTTTCCAGGGGGACCCAGCCCTGCCCTCTAGCTGGCAACCATCGGGTAGCAGTTCTGGGGGTCGGTGTGCCCCCAGCCAAAGCCTCCATGGTGCAGGACAAACCCACTGCAGACTGACACTTTATAAAATATCAACTCACACGCCGGGGGTCACAGCCACTTCCAACTGTTCAAGTTTCCTGATGCACTTTCACTTTCTGCCCCGCGCCTGTAGGGGACTGGCTGCAGGATCCTCGCCACCACCAGCCCAGGCCACGCAGCACTGCTGAGCCAGCCAGGGAAGGGCTTTCCCAGCGCAGGCTGGGGCCCACTCTCACGGGTGCACACAAAGCAATGAGGAGCTGTGGACAAGTGACAAGCGCTACAGTGGGTGAGAAAAAACACGTGCTGGGCTGCTCTGGAGGAGAACACAACCCATCCGGGGATCAGGAGCCCTGAGCCCATCCTGAGGAGCAAAGGGGAGAAAGCCGGGGCGAGGGGGCGGGTGGCGAGGTGCCAGGATGGGGCCGGGGGGCGGGTCCCTCAGGGCCTGGGCATCCCCCGCAGCTGCAGCCCTGCTGTCTGGAACCTTATCTCCAGGAAGGAATGTGGAAGCACTGACAGGTTTGAGGAGGAGGAACACAGTGGGGTCTGACTTCTGCTTTAGAAACACCGCGCTGGATGAGGCTAGGGAGCGGCAGTGGGGGTGGGAGGAGGGGCTCGAGACCCAGGAGGGGAGGAGGGGACGCTTCCGGTCAGGGAGCCTGAGAGAATGAACCATGTGCCAATGATGACGCCGAGTGGAGAGGGGAGAGGATTCTGGAAGGAGGTCAGGAGCCCGAGGCTCCAGGGAGGCCCCCGAGGCCCCGGGAACCTGAGAGCCATGGACAAGAGCCCAGACCCCAGGCCCACGCAGCACACCCACCCAGACTCACATGGTCTGCTGACGCCCCTGGCCTCGAAGACGGCTTATTTCTCCACCTTGACTTCCTGCCCACCCAGCTCCCAGCCTCACAGGAGATGATGACCAAGGCCGAAGGGGAAGGATGCAGAGGGGCTGAGAGACCCACGGAATTCAGAGTGCAAGCTACGACCTTCGCAGGGCTTTGGAACAAAGCACATGCACACACCGCGATAATGCACACGGACAACCCACGAGGACCCACTGTGCCGTACAAGGAGCTCTGCTCAGTGTTATGAGGCAGCCTGGATGGGCGGGGAGTGTGCAGGGGGATGGACACGTGTATATGCATGGCTGCGTCCCTGGCCTGTCCACCCAGGACTACCACAACATTGTTCTTCAGCTATTGTGAAGTGAAGTTGCTCGGTCGTGTCTGACTCTTTGAGACCCTGTGGATCGTAGCCTACCAGGCTCCTCCATCCATGGGATTTTCCAGTCAAGAGTACTGGAACGGGTTGATATTTCCTTCTCCAGGGGGATCTTCCTGACTCAGGGATCGAACCCAGATCTCCCACATTGCGGGCAAATGGTTTACCGTCTGAGCCACCAGGGAAGCCATTGGCTATATTCCAGTACAAAATAAAAATTTAAACACACACACACATAGAAAAGCAATCAAACAAAATCCCTAAAAAACGAGTCTGCACAGGCTTCCTCCCCCACCACCGTCCCCAGCTGCCAGCGGTAGTCCTTTCGTACTCACTGGAGGTCAAGGTCTGCAGGTCTCCCACTGGTCACTGAGGCCCAGGCCT
This sequence comes from Ovis canadensis, assembly GCF_042477335.2. Lineage (NCBI taxonomy): Eukaryota > Metazoa > Chordata > Mammalia > Artiodactyla > Bovidae > Ovis > Ovis canadensis. The sequence continues at coordinate 4,174,958 of NC_091245.1, forward strand.
GCTGGCTGTGATGCCAGGGCACCACAGGGCTGAGGTCCACCCCCTGCGCCCCCCCCCCCCCCGCCAGGGCTTGGCCATTGGGCCCCACTGGTCCTGCGGCTCGTCCCTCAGTCCACTGTCCCTGGAAGGGGCTCCGGACCCCAAACCCTCCTTCCTTTGCCCAAGATCATCTCTGTCGAGATACAAAGGAGACATTCAGGGCCTTAGGCAGGCTGACAGCTGTGGGGGCTGGTGGTGGGATAGGGGAAGGGTCTTGCTCCGTAGCAGCAGCAGCAGCAGGGGCGGCCCCCCACCCCCCGGGGCTTGTTAAAGATGCAGAATGCCCAGCTCCACCCAAGACCGCTGAGTCAGAGCCTTGGGCGTGGCCGTCTCGGCTGCAACATGCCCGGGTGCTGGCTGCTCCTCCAGGGCAACGACCTCTGCTTTCTGTTATTCCATCTCAGCTTGGGTATGTTTGACGTTTTTCATAACAAAGAGCAAACATTTTTGAAGGAAGGAAGGAAAGGGTGGGGGAAGGGAGCAGAGGCTGAGAGGGAGAGAGAGAAGGAAGGAAGGAAGTGAAGGAGCCTTGAAACCAAAACCAAGCTCCCTGCTGCGAGAAGGTGGCCTCGGTTCTGCCACTAAACAACCCTGCATGCAGTGTTGCCCCCACCCCGAGCTGGGCCACCCCTCCCCGTCCCACTGTGACCCCAGGATCAGGGAGGAGTGGGGGAGGAGCTGACCTGGCCAGGCTTCCTCTGGTGAGATCCAGGCTCCCTGGCTTTCTCAGGACAGTCCAGGGCTGGAGGGGAACGAGAGCCTGAGGCCCAGCCACTCCCAGGAGACACAGCTCCCCTACCCCCGGGTCCCACCTGACCTGGAACCCCACAAACAGAGCCTTACGGATGCTGGGCTTTAAAGCGAGGCAGCCTTTGACAACAGAGATGGTTAGGATGAGAAAGTTTCTTTTATCGCCCCAGTGACCTCAAAATAATCCTCAAAAGCTGAACCCCTGATTCCAAAGTTCCACTTTCAACATTTTATTGGCGATAAACAAGATAACACTCTGTCACTGAGGCGACCTGTTTGGTCTGAGAGATGCTAAAAAAATACACAAAGCGGCACAAGTCTGAGTTCCGGGGACTTCTGAACAAAGGGTTAATTAAAAACAGCCGGGCCCACCCAGTCAGAGCCTGGGATGCCAGCCCTGCAGTGCCACCCATGGTCTGGAATGGAGGCACAGAGACCTCCGGCCAGCAGCCCGGCCTCAAGGGCACACAGGCGGGCTGGAGAGACGGACAGCCAAAGTGTTGCTGATACGGTCAGAGTAAAGGGACAAAGCAGGTGATTAAACAGTTAATTTCATCAGGGGACTGTAAGTAGAAAAACTATGGGAGACCCTTGTAAGTTAATGACCACTCAGGAATGCAGGTTTGCTTAACCACAAAACCAAGCAGGCTTGCTTAGCAATAGAATCACACAGCAGAAGCATGAGACATGTATGTGCCCAAACAATAAAACAATGGTGGCGTGAGACCCACATCCCGCCCAGCGAGCTCAGTAAGCTGGTGATCCCTAGAATATGCTCAGGCTTCACAGGTGGTAAAGAACACGCCTGGCAATGCAGGAGATATGCGATGTGGGTTCAACCCCTGGGATGGGAAGACCCCCTGGAGAAGGGATAGGCTGCCCACTGCAGTATTCTTGGGCTTCCCTGGTGACTCAGATGGCACAGAATCTGCCTGCAATGCGGGAAACCTGGGTTTGATCCCTGGTTGGGAAGATCCCCTGGAGGAGGGCATGGCAACCCACTCCAGTATTTTTTCCTGGAGAATCCCATGGACTGAGGAGCCTGGAGGGCTACAGTCCATAGGGTCCCACAGTCAGATACGACTGAAGTGACTTAGCACATGTGCACGCAAGACATGCTCTCTGCACACATAAAAAAACAATAACCTGTGAACCTGCTTTGACCACGTAGGGACAAGAAAACTCCGCTGCTCAACCTGGAGGAGGAGCTGATAGTGGAGGCATGACATCTACTCAGAAAAGACAAAGATGGCCTCCTTTTCCCACTTTTTGTTTGATTATAAAACTGTAGCCCAGTAAGTTTTCATTAAGTCATGTGGTACCACCTTGCCTGCCCGCTTGTAAGCCTCACAAGCACCCTATTCTAATAAATCATTTTTTTTTACTGAAGCTTAATAACTTTAGAGCATTGCATTGGTTTCTACCAAATAACAAATCACTTCTTATCCATAACTTTTTCTCTCACTGAATTCTTTCTTTGCTGAAACAGAAAGGACTATGGTACCTGAGCTCTTTGGAGCCCCTGAAATGACACCCAGTGGTTTCAATGCTTCTCTGTCCGAAATGCCCTCGAGGCAGGTGCAGACCCAGACCGGGCTGGAGAAAGGTTGGTGGGCTATGTGAAGATGTCACCAGCAAAAGCAGGAGTTACTTTGGTGACGGGTCATTGTGCCAAGGGCTCGATAGGCTCTGGTTCTTGATCAGACCACAGAGCAAAAGTGGGTTCTATCAGGATGAGACATGGGAGTCAGTGGATAAACAGTCAGACGCACCCCTGTTCTATCAGGGACCCTGACAGGCCTCCTGCTCGGAGCACCAGGAATCCCAGCTGTAATAAAACTGCTCCAAGGACATCAGCTGCTCCTCTCTTCAGGGAACTCAGGGACAGCCCAGCCTGGCCTGGGGACTGAGCAAAACTAAAGCAGAAGTGATTCACCAGGGCAGGAGGAGAAAGCCCTGCCTGGGCGAGGTGTGCCCTGCCTCTTAGCCTGGCCCCTGCACAGCTTCCTTCCTCTCCCCGACCTCCTGTCTGTGGTGGGGGTTTCGTAAGCAGGAAGGGGAGACCCTGCCCAAGGGTGGAGCGACCACACACCCCAGTACCCTGCACCCCAATTACAGTGGCATCTGGGGGGCTCTAAGAGTTCTAATACTCTTTGTAGCCTTTTGTGACTCCTACCAATTCAACCCCCCGTCTTTTAAAAACAGAAATGTGGTAACGCCAGTGGAACCCAAGTCCTGCCTGCTTGGAGAGGACAGAGGTGCCTGGAGGCAGACTCAGTATTTTTCTGAAAAGCCCCACATGAAGTCCAGAGTCCTGACTCTGCACACTTTCTTCTGAGCTCCAAAGCTTTGCTGGCATTCAAGCAAAGTGTGGAATTCTATATCCCCACATCCCTTATCCCATGTCACAGAAAAAGCTCCTCCTCTGTTCTTAGACTCTCCTGGGGCTCCAGAATTCTACATGGAAAGGGGCAGGGATTTATGAGCCATAACTCTGGGGTGACTCTTGGGAAATGAGCTTGGCGGCTTTGTCATCTCCTCCCCCTCCGCGGAGAAGCCCCGGGGCCTGGAAAGGGGTGCTGCTGCTGGAAGCAGCTCCCAACCAACCCCGCAGAGCCCAGGAGACTTATACTCTTGGCTGACGTGCGGATCAGTGACCCCAAGCTCTGTGATGGGAGAGTTTTCTTCCAGCCACGGGACATGTTACCACCGTACTTATCACCTCTCGGGAAAAGTTGGAGGACTAAAGTGCAAGCACGTGAGTGTAAGAGGAGTACCAGGCAGTCGAAGCCTGAAGTGGGACAAAGAGCCGGTTCTGTTTAGAAACAAGGAGGGGCCCTCCCTCCATCCACGTGTGACTGGTCCCTGGAATGAGGAAAGAACAGAGGAGCAAGTTCAAAGACTCACCGGAGCACACACAGGGCCCCAGGCTGAAGGGACTTACAACGCTGCCCTTTGTGCAGAGCCACCGTGAGGCTCTGACACAGAAGCCCTTTCCTGACCTGCCTTTAAAACTAAAAAATTCTTTTTTTTTCTCGAAGTAGAATTGATTGTGTTAGTTTCCGGTGTATAGCAAAGTGATTCAGCTATTTTTCATACTCTATGCTATTATATTAACAGGTCACTACAAGGTATTGAATACAATCCCCTGTGCTGTAGAGTATAGCCTTGTGTGTCTAGCTTATGTACGGTACTTTGGCTCTGTTAATCCGTAACTCCTCATTTGTCCTGCCTCCCTCCCTTTCCCTTTGCGTAACCAGAAGTTCGTCTTGAGGTCTGTGAGTCTGTTTCTGTTTGCGTACAAATTCTTTTGTATTTTTTTAGATTCCACACATAAGTGGCTATGTCTAGGAGTGGGATTGCTGGATCCCATGGTAACTCTATTTTCCATTTTTAAAGGCGCCTCCACATTGCTTTCCATAGTGGCTGCACCAATTTACCTTCCTACCAACAGTGTAGGAGGGTTTCCTTTTCTCCACACCCTATTCAGCATTTATTATTTGTAGACTTTTTAATGATGGCCATTCTGACTGGTGGGAGGTGATACCCCACTGGGCTTTGAATTTGCATTTCTCTAATAATTAGTAATGTTGAACATCTTTCCATCTGCCTGTTGGCCATCTGTACGTCTCCTTTGGAGAACGTTTATTTAGGTCTTGTCTATGTTTTGATTGGGTTGTTTGTTTTATTGAGATTGAGTTGTATGTAGAAGCTGTTTGTACATTTTGGATATTAACTGTTTGCTGGTCATATCCTTCGCAAATATTTTCTCCCAGTCTTTTCCTTTTGTTTATGGTTTTGTTTGCTATACAAAAGTTTTTGAATTTAATTAGGTCCCATTTTATTTTTGCTTTTCTTTCTTTTGCTTTGGGAGACTGATCTAAGAAAATATTGCTATAACTTATGTCAGAGAATGTTTTGCCTGTGCTCTCTTCTAGGAGTTCTATGGTGTCATGTCTTATATTTATGTCTTTAGACTATTTTGAGTTTATGTTTTATATGGTGTGAGGGAGTGTTCTAACTTCATTAATTTACATGCAGCAGCCCAGTATTCACAACACCACCTGTTGAAGAGACTGTTTCGCCATTTTACATCCTTGCCTCCTTGGCTGAAGTTTGACCATAGGTATGTGGATTTATTTCTGGGCTCTCTGTTCTGTTGATCTGTGTTGTTGTTCAGTTGCTAAGACGTGCCTGACTCGTGCAATTCCATGGACTGCAGCAGGCCAGGCTTCCCTGTCTTCACTGTCTCCTGGAGCTTGCTCAAACTCCTGTCCAGCGAGTCGGTGATGCCATCTAACCATCTCTTCCTCTGCTGCCCCCTTCTCCTTTTGCTTTCAATCTTTCTCAGCATCAGGGTCTTTTCCAGTGGGTCAGCTCTTCCCGTCAGGTGGCCAAAGTACTGGAGCTTCAGCTTCAGCATCAGTCCCTCCAATGAATATTCAGGACTGATTTCCTTTAGGATTGACTGGTTGGATCTCCTTGCAGTCCAAGGGACTCTCAAGAGTCTTCTCCAACACCACAACTGGAAAGCATCAATTTTTCGGCACTCAGCCTTCTTTATGGTTCAACTCTCACATCCATACGCGACTACTGGAAAAACCATAGCTTTGACTATATGGACCTTTGTCGGCAAGAGCATGGGATATCTTTCCATTCCTTTGAATTGTCTGCAGTTTCCTTCAGTTCAGTTAGTTCAGTTGCTCAGCTGTGTCTGACACTTTGTGACCCCGTGGATTTCCTCAATTTCCTTAATCAGCATTTAATAATTTTCAGCATACAGCTCTTTTACCACCATGGTTAAGTTTAGTCCTAGTTTTTTTTTTTTTTTTGATGTGATTTTAAACAGGATTTTTAAAAAACGTTATTTTCCTGATATTTTCTTATTAAAGAAATGCAACAGGTTCAGGTTTCTAAATATTAACCTTGTATCCTGCTATCTTGCTGAATTCATTTATTAGTGCTTAACAGGTTTTGTGTGGTGACTTCAGGCTTCTCTACATCATCATCTTAAGTACAAACAGTAGCAGCTTTGTCTCTTCTCTTCCAGTTTAGATGCCCTGTATTTCTTATTTATCTATTTTTATTTTGTTGTGCTGGGTCTTCACTGTGGCCTGTGCGTTCTTTGTTGCTTTCCAGTTGTGGCGCACAGGCTCCAGAGTGCACGGGCTCTCTAGTTGTGGCGCATGGGCTTAGCTGCTGAGTGGCATGTGGGATCTTCGTTCCCCGATCAGGGATCAAATCCACGTCCTGTGCATTGGAAGGAAGACTCTTAACCATTGAACCACCAGGTAAGTTCTGTATTTCTTTTCCTTGTCTGATTGCTACGACTAGGACTTCCAATATTAGGTTGAATAGAAGCAATGAGAGCGGGCAACCGTGTCTTACTCCTGAATTTAGCAGGAAGGCTTTTAGCTTTTTACCATTGAGTATTATGTTGAATGTGGGTTTATCATAAATGGCTTTTATTACGTTGAGATATGTTCCCTCTATAACCATTCTGGTGAGAGTTTTCACCATAAATAAAGGTTGAATTTTGTCAAATGCTTTTTCCACGTCTACTGAAGTGATCATGTGGTTTCCATCTTTGCTTTTGTTGATGTGGGATATCACAGTGGTCGGTTTGCTGATGTGGAACCATCCTTGTGACCCTGGACCGAATCCCACTGGATTGTGTGTACGGCCCTTTTTATGTACCGCTGTATGTGGTTTGCTAACATTTTGCATCTACATTCACGAGCGATACTGGCCTGGAACTTTCATTTTTTTGTAGTGTCTATGTCTGGTGTTGGTGGCTTCACAGAATGAGTCTGGGAGTGTGCCCTCTTCTTCAGTTTTTGGAACAGTTTAAGAAGGATACATAAAAGTTCTTCCTTTGTTAGAATTCCCAAGTGAAGTTGTCTAGTCCCAGACTTCTCTTTGCAGGGAGGTTCTTTTTTTTCCTCCCTAAATTTCAGATTCTATTTAACTTCTAGTGATCGGTCTGTTCAAAGTAGTCATTTCATCCTGAGTTTTGGCAGGCTGTGTTTCTAGAAACTTGCCCATTTCTCCTAGGTTGTCCAATTTTTTGGCATACGGCTATCCACAGTATTCTCTATGATTCTTTGTATTTCTAGGGTCTCAGTTGTTATTTCTGCGCTTTCATTTCCTCTTTGATTTGGGTCCTTTCCCTTTTCTTCCTTGCGGAGCCTGCCTAGAGGTTTGCTGATTTTGCTCATCCTTTTAAAATACTAGCTCTTGGTTTCATTGATCTTTTCTGATTTTTTAATCTCTCTTTTATTTATGTACTCTCTTGATCTTTCTTATTTTGCTGAGTTGACTTGGCTACAGGAACTGACAACAGCCACCAACTTTTGTTTTCTACATAGACCCCCAACTCCTCATATGCAGTAGATTCTAAAAATAGTGTGCTATTCAAAGTAACCAAGTAGATGGGGCCATGTGTTCTCCCACACAGGCGGGAACAGGAGCGGGGACAGGAGCAGAACATTCCGGCTGGCAGCCCAGAGTCAGTGGCCATCCGGGTCTCTGTATGTGTATCCCACGCCCCTCAGCTGCCACGGGCACTGTACTCCAGTCTCGAAGTTTCATCTTTCCAACCCCCTCAATCGTGGTAAGTCCCTCCACGAGGGGGCTACTCTTTCCAGCCACGACTCTAATTATGCTCACCAGGGAGGAGAAGGCACTTTGGAATGACGCTGTCAGGGAGCATGCACCAGCTCTCAGAGGGCATTTAGGAAATGCTCGGGGGAGGGGGCAGGTGTTGGGAAGTCACAGTGACTGGAGGAGAGACTGATGGCATTTGGGGGCCGGGCATGGCATGCCAACCATCCTGTCCTTGGGCAGGCCTGTACAATAAGGAACTTCCCTACTGGCTACTCAAGCAGATCCAAAAACCACATTCATAACTTTCAGACCTACAAACTGATTTTGACTTACATGTAAATTCAAAATGTTATGAGTAGTTTCAACATACATTGACTATTCCAGGAATGCAATCTGTATGGAAATCAGGAAAGATTATACATGGCTTTGTTCAGAACCTTCGCAAGAGTTAGTCACAATATTCACATTCTGTTCCTGCACTTTGCTTTCATTTGATTTCTTTTTAATGTTACAGTTCAAACATGATATTGACTTGAAATTATGTGTGAAGGTAGCGTCTACCACCTAGGAATTTCATTTCAGGTTTAGTAACAAGGATATGAAAAACTTGTTATAATGTTATAAAAAGAGACACTGGGTCTGACATGACTGGGAACCACTTTTTTAAAACTCTGGGGTGCAATGGGGGTGCTGAACGCCTCTACTGCATGTCCACGCTTGTTGAAACAGCCTGACCACAGGTTCAGGGCACAGGTCTGGGGGCCAGTGCTGAAGCCACAAAATAAACAAGTTATCGATTTTACTTGATGATATGGAGGACATACAGTTAAGGACTAGTCAGGCTAAAGTTTAATCAGTTATTTAAAACACTATGTTTCCATCAAAATCAAATCAGATGAGTTATGGACTATAATGATCATGGGATTTAATGATAAAACAGCAGCCTTCAAAGAAGCCTTGACCTCACAAGGCCACCCATGTCTGTGCCCAGAGGTCAAGTCCTGGTGCCGCATCCTCTGGTCTCGCGGGACCAGGTGTAGAAACCACCTCTCCAGGTGATGCTGTTCTCAGCAGGGTCTGGGGTTCCCAAAGACTGAGACGGTCCTGAGAGGGGTCTCAAGACCAAGCTGTGAGTGCTGGCTCTGCCGCTCGCCCATTATGTGAACTTGGAGAAATTACGTCACTTTGGAAACCCGGTGACGTGATCTCTGGGAGCTTGCTTTGCCTCTGAAATGTTTGGTCTCCAAAGAGGTGAATTATCTGTTACACTGAGACTGTCCACAGAGTTCTCTTTCCCCGTTTGGCTACTGGAAATCTCCTGACTTTTCTTCTCAGAGAAACATACCAAAAGAACAAACATTTTAATCACGAACAAAAGTATTCATGTTACTTAATGGAGAGCAGACTAATAGCAATTACCTATTTGAACTTCACAAAACAATCTTCAGCTTAGCAGCGACCGGCACTCAAGCTGATGAATGAAAAGAGTGTGTGCTTGGGGCCTCCCTGGTGGCTCAGTGGTAAGGAACCCGCCTGCCAGTGCAGGAGACACGGGTTCGATCCCTGGTCTAGGAAGATCCCAAATGCCGCGGAGCAACTAAGCCCTGTGCCACAACCGCGGAGCCTGTGTTCCAGAGTCTGAAAACCGCACCCACTGAGCCCCCAGGCCGCACGACTGCGGCACGTGCGCCTGGAGCCCGGGCTCTGCAGCAAGAGAAGCCACTGTAATGAGAAGCCTGTGCACCGCAACAAAGAGCAGCCCCGCTCGCTGCAGCTAGAGAAAGCCTGCATGCAGCAACGAAGACCCAGCACAGCCAAAACTAAAACCGAATAAATAAAAGCTAAAAAAAAACACAGTGCACAGTATTTTCTGTGCAAAAAGTTCTCCTCTTGCTGGTAATACATTTTAAGTGTTTTTCTGAGATGAGGGATGTTCACACTTCCTTCAGTGGTCTCAGCATATTAGAGCGACAAGCAAGCAACGGCTGCAAATAGCCTCATGTGTGACTGACAAGTGGCAGGTGAGAGCAGCCTGGCCTCACCTGAGCAGCGCTCCCTGTGACAGGTTCCCTCCGGGCAGCGCATCTGGGCTCCGTGCCCTTTGCTTCGCCTGCTTCGCTCAGGTTCTTCCTTGTAAGCCACATACTTTCCTTGCTGTTCAGTCACTGAGCTGTATTTGACCCTTTGTGACCTCCATGGACTCCAGCCCAGGCTCCTCTGTCCACGGGATTCTCCGGGCAAGAATACTGGAGTGGTTACCATGTCCTTCTCCGGGAGATCTTCCCGACCCAGGGATCGAACCTGTCTCTCCTACGCTGCAGGCAGATTCTTTACCAATGAGCCATCTGGGAAGCCGCCCCACCCCCCACGCCCTTATGATGACACAAAACACTGACATTGTTCCTTCTCAAAAAAAAGACTTGACGCTCCAGTAGCCCCATGCTTTCCCACGCAGGCAGGACACAGCTACTGACACCCTTTCCTCTGTCCAAGTGATCCTCCTGGAACCAGCCAGGAAAGGGCCAGGCACCCTCAAACATTGTCAGCAGACTCATCTGTTTGGATGGTGGGGAGGAGCTTTACAATACATGGGAATGAGGCTGGTACCCAGCAGTTCCCGCTGTGGGTTGACCCAAGTGACAGCTAAAACGTGGGTACGGTATGAACTACAGAAAAATAAAAATGCTGGCAGCTATGTGGTTTCTATTCATGTCCTTATTTAGAAAAAATAACTCATTGAGTGTTCTTTCGTCTGAAAAACTACCAGAAATAGAAAGGAAATGTTCATCAAATCAAGACCTCAGTCGCAAGGACGTGTGTCCTAAGAGGCTGCCTTGGCAGAAAGACGTCCTTCGGCCTGAGCCTGGGGCTGTGAGGGCCCAGGGCTCAGGAGACAGGCTGACAACAGCAAGGATGCTCTCCCAACACCTCGCCAGACCTTGCCCGGGCAGGCTGGACGGGGGTGGCAGTGACCATCAGCAGCTCTGAACCATCCTGCCTGGGGCCCAATGGGCCCCGCGGCCTGTGGCTGTGCAGTCTTGGGAAAGTCCCCTGAACCTTCTGAGCCCATCTTCTCTTTATGTGTAAGTGGAGATAACCAAACCGCCTCTGAGATATGCCAGGGCAAGGGAAGACTTCTACAGGAAACACTCAAGATTGCTGACGCAGCAGGGCTTTGGGAAACGCTACCAACTGTCTACCTACACGGTGCCTCTGTCCCAACAGTGTGAACTTGGCTCAGAGGACGTTTAGAAGACAAGAGAGAAGACGAGCGTGCCGAAGCACTCACCAGGAGTAAGAGTGCTGGGGAGACAGCCCACCCACAGCAAAAGCCCACTCCTCTTTCTCCCCCCGCCACCGGCCAGAGATAAAAAAGACCTGAGGATCAGAAACGATGTTGCTCTCATAAGCTCTAGGACACAAACACATAAAGGAAACATTTTAGTTAAAAGGAGAAGTAAATCTTTACAGCAATTTAAACTACAAAGTAGCTTTCCTTCAGAGTCCAGATCAAAGTATTTATACAGGTTTTAAAGTTGTCAGCTTATAGCATGAAGGAGAAAAACCACTTGAAACTCCTGCCCTCCCCTACACAAAAACATCAGTCTCAGAGAGGGGATTTAAGTAGTGGTCCACCATCAAACGCGCAGGAATTCTGAATCAGTGAATCTTGGATGTAGTCAAAACAGTGCTTTGTTTACATTAGAAGTTCACTTTCTTTTTCTAGATAGTCTGAACAGTAAAAGTCCTGGTAAATCCAATCCATGAAAATATGGAAATAACCTGCTTTAACACACACACACACACGACTGCACGGGCGCTAAAATTGGGGTGCCCCAGAGTAAAAGCAGTGAAGTAACAAAAATTCCTCTCTCTCTGACCCTTGTCTCACATACAGTGAGATACAGCAGCCTTCCTGCTGTGACAGGTTATAACCCGAGCCCTATGGCCAATGGGGCTCCGAGGTCAAAACTTTTAAGTATGATCAGATATTCTGGAAATACTGGCATATGAGTAACCAACCGGTCATAAACATTTCCTTTGCTGAGTCACACAGCCTGATTTTTCAAGGATAAGAATTTCCTCCTGAACATTGCCTTTTGAGGAGCAAACATATCACACCAACATGCGACCTCGTAATTCTGTAGAAACTAGATAAGAACCTCACTCTTAATCAGGTAATACTCGGATCAACTTTGTCTGAAAACACTTGAGCCGCTATAAATAACACGATTTCCTGTGCTCAGTGTAAGTGGCAGTTTAGACTGCAGGATCTGAAAAAAAAAAAAAAAAAGTGTGCGAATGAGGCTTCTGCTCCGTTGACATTAGTTCAGGCTGAACAGAAACTGATTCTTAAAGAAAAGGGGAAATTGAGTCTCCATCTTTGCCCTAGTGGGACACTTTTACTACTAAAAGACCTAACTTACTGCTTTTATATCTTAAATGCTTGGGGAAATGATCCATCTAAAACAAACCAGGATTCCAACACCCAGAGTCTCAGGCTAAGCCTAGCAAGGCCAGGCACCCCAGCACTATGTGTTTCTGCTCGCCAGGACCAGGGGACCTGGGCACAGGTACCTACAATGAGATGAGACTTGGGGGCGTCCACGTTCCCCCTGACAACCTCTCTCAGGATGGGGCTGGCTGTTTGTGAGGACTCCGTGCTGCTCTGTATGTGGGAAGCAGGCAGCTGACACAACCCGGCGCGCACAGGGGGAAGTTGCCCAAGTTAAGAAAACACGGTTTCCACACCGTCTGCTCCTGCAAGGAGCCTGGACTTCCTCCTTGGATCCTGCTTTTTTGCTATGAGGTGGAGCTAGACAAATCCATGTCCTCCTGCCAATCCAAGCTCTGGCCTCACACCCATGGGGCCCCCGGCCCTCCTCTTCCTCTACTGGGGACCCCCGTTCCCAGGACACAGGGTCATTTAGCGCTGAACACAAGCTGGCACAAACCAGTCTGAAGTGCCCACCCTTCTCTGGCTGGAATACTAATGCCCAGGATGGCCTCTGGGTAAGTCCTTCGGACATAGCCCACCTAACACCCCACCCCCACCCCATCCCATCCCATCCCACCCCACCCCACCCCACCCCACCCCAACCCACCCCACTTGTTTCCTTTCAACCACTAACGTCATAAAACAAGGACTGTGTTTTACTTCTGTTCCCCATGTTCTGCTTTAAAAAAATTTTTTTTTTGCTGTTTTTTTTTTACTAAAAACAAACAAACCCCTCCCTAACAAGCCCTCTCCCAAACAAACAAAAACTCTAACAAGTTCACAACTGATTACTAAAAACCCCTGGGACCAAGGATGTTTCAGAATTCAGCATTTTTGGGTTTTAGAAGGGTAATAAGAGGCATACACTGTCTGTTCTATAACGACTCAGAGTAACAGTCCTTAATCAAGTACCTTAACAGGGCTGCAGAGAAATGTATGCGCATTCACACTAAGAAGAATAAAGACTGAAAATAGCCTTCCATCAGCCAAATAAATGGGACCTGGGGACCTTGGCACAGGACCCCACAATATGATGAGACTTGGGAGGGGACACAAAGAGCCTCCCATCACTGCCAAATAAATTCTGCTCACAACTTACAAAAAAGGAGAAACAGCCTTAGTTTTCTGACTATACTGGATCCTGGAATCTCGGGCTGGAGGGGGTGGGCACCTTCTCAATGAGCAGCTGTTCCAGTCTCTCCTGGCACTGGCTCCCGGCAGCATCTCTGTGAGGCACACATCTCCACCAGACCCGATCCCGGGGTAAGTTAAGGCTTAAGGAGACGCTGCATCGAGTGCCATCGAACAAGAGGTGCTGTTTCTACTCCTGCCTCAGATCCTGCTCCCCGTGGTCACTCCGTTCTTCTCCCGGCCCAGCAGTTCATTCCTCTGAGCTCGAATCTTGCCCAGGACTAACATCAGTCTGTTCTTGCCATCTATGGCTTGCCTAGGCGACTCCTGGGAGCACCAGCCTTTCTCAGAGCATTCCCGTCCTTCTTTCTTCCAAGGGCCCTTCCCTGATGCTGACGCAAGGCTCTCTCTGCAGGTTCCCAATTAGGCGAAGGGGTAGGAACCAGCTCCAAGGGTCTGGTTCAAGGCTGGAACCTTAAGTGAGGCCAGAGGAGCACACCGAATGTGGACATTAAAAATAATACCCACCTGACAGTCCTCAAGTAAGGAATGTGATTTTCAAGTGTGTGTTCATCAGAATCTATTTCTACATTTCTTTCTGGGGTTGACCAGGAAACTGAGGGCAGAGCAGTCTTATTCTTCTCGAACCTTCCAGAAACACTCAGTAGAGGGTTAATTCCTGTCTGGTGAAGGGCTCACACTTTACTTAAGGTTCCACAAAGGCCCAATAAAGTGGAAATCTAGGGTCTCTCTCTCTACAGTATTAACTTAATAATGTATGTCTTCCAAATTGCACCCTTTCACTTTTAAATATTCCCATTCATGATCAGCCACAAGCCACACGAAAATGGGTAATTACAAACCTTCCCCAATTCATCCCCTGCTGGACTCTTAATGCCTCACATCCATAGTCCCAACACTGGGTGTTGAGCTGGATAACTGCAAAATCCCACAGATGAAATCCCTCCAGACGCAGAGACCCCAGGAGACCAGCCAAAAAGGATTTGGGAACTGGAGTCTTGGGGAACTAGAGAAGGCTCTAAGGCCCAGAGAAGGATAAGCTCTCCAAACCACCCAGCCGCTGGGGGCGCCAGTCTCAGGCTGAAGGCACCGCCCCTGGGCGCCAGTGCCCAGGTGCTGTGTTTTGTAAAACACTAAACTAGCAGTTCAGAGTGAAACTCTAGACCACGCGCAGGTCTCAGATCTCGGCTGGATCCGCGGACGAAGCACCCAACTGGGCAGAGCCCGTCAATGCGGCCAGAGCGGACTAGACCGAGTTTCTTTCCGCGGTGGCGATGAACGCCGTCCGGGGAAACGTGTTTTCCGGGGCGCAAGGCGGGCAGCACAAACGAAACCGAGAACCGAACCGAGAACACCCTATCCCCGCCCCGCCGCATGTCCTCGCGTGGGGACGGACTTTCGCTTAAGGGGGTCCCCGGCCAGGCGGGGCCCACCCACACCTCACCAGGCAGATGGCTGCGGTGGAAGGTGGCGCCCGCCCCCGGACGGCCCCAGCACATCCACAAGGTCCAAACATTCGCAGTCAGAACCAAACGTTTCGGAGATGTTCCCTCTTACCAGTCTCTGAGCTTCTGGGCTCAGGCAGTCTATCTCCTGGTTCTGCGCGGCCGCAGGGTTGGTCATCCTGCCGGCTAAAGGCCACCTTCTCACACAGCCAGCAGAGATCCTCAGTGGACGTAGGGCTCCCGGGATCCGCGGGCGGGCTCAGCGCAGCCGCATGCCGAGAACAGCGGGATCGCGGCGCGCCTCGGGACGGCAACCTCGCCCTCGCCCTCGCCCGGGCGGAGCGCGCCTCCGCGGTTCCGGGGCTCGGGCGCGGCCGCAGGGGCGGGGTGCAGGTGGCCGGGGCTGGCGGGCCGGGGCGGGGGGCGGCGCGGGGAGCCGAGGAGACGGGGCCGCCCCTCCGGCGAGCTCCGCCCCTGCGCTCCGCCCTCTCCGCCCTCTCCGCCCTCCGGGTCCACCGGGCTTGCTCCGCCCCCACGCTGCTCCCCCCGGCGCGGACATTAATCACCAGGCAGCCCCCTTCGGTCCCCATCCGAGGAGGAGACCCCCGGCCGGTCCTGGCCACCCACCACCCGCGGAGGGAGGGCGAACTGAGGGGCTTTGGAAGATGCGGGAGCGGGGAGGTGCGCACGGGGCCCGGCTCCCCTTGGGGAGGGGTCGGTGAGGGGGAGGGTTCTGCACGGGGGCGGGGTCCTGGGGGCGGGGTCCTGGGGGCGGGGTCCTCTGGGGGCAGAGCGGACAGTCTCTCCAGGCCCCGCCTGTGGCCCCGCCCGCCTCCGCCTCCCTCACCCCTCGCCGCCTCCACCGCCCCCGCGCCGTCGGTGCTGGGCTGCGCCCCCAAATTCAGACCAAATTGAGCTTCTACGGACACGACAGCCTCGCCCGAGCTCCGCAGCGTCTGCTGGCCGGGTACCCCGTTAACACGTCCCCCGGAGAAAGGGCCGCCTTCTAGGGCGACCAGAATGCGCGGCCCGCGGAGGTGAGAACAAGCGTCCGGTGGCGGGTGCGCCCCCCGCCCGGCTCTCGCTCAGCAAGCCGCGGCAGAAGAATGAGGTTCGGCGCGGATTCGGGGTCTCAGGGCCGGGGTTGGTGGGGGCGGAGGGGTTGGCCGCACCGTCCAGGGTCCTGCGGGAGGTCGTGCGAGGCCGGGGCCGCGCGGAGGGGAGTGTCCGCGGCGAGACGGGGACCCCGCGGTTCCGCACGCGCCTCCTACAGCCCCAGAACACGCGTGACTTGTTCTTTAAAAGTCCTACAAGCAAATCATGGAAACGTATCCCGACCTCGGCAGGCCGGGGCGGGAGCGACGGGAAGGAAGGACGCAGATTTTTATCAGAATGCCAGCCTACCCAGGCCATGCCCCACGTCCGCGGCGCCCCCTGCTCCTACGCCGCGTCCAGGCGGCCCCGGCCCCTGCTGACCTCGCCCTGAGGGCACGTGTTCGGAAGCCCTTCTCAGAAAGACCACCTCCCCGCCTCAAAATGAAAACTTCCAACGGGAAGGCTGGGCCGAGGTGTATGCAAAGGCGGCTCCAGCAAGCGTCTTGAGAGACCGCCAATGCGCACTAAAATGTACGGTCCCCAGGTCTCCCGATCTCCGCCACCCTAACCTAGCTCCCAGTAAAGTGTCAGCGCAGCGGACCGGACCGTGTGCGCTCACCTTGCCGCTCTGGCTTCAGGGGAGGAGGCTCTGGAAGGAAGGGGGTGTGTGGGTGTGTGAAGGACGGGGCTGGGTGGACAGAGGACGTTCTGGGGGGCCGGGAGGTTCTAACCTAGGAGGGAATAGGGGCAGCAGAAAACAAGGCCGAGTAAAGACCCAGAGTGGCCGGCGCGGGAGAAACAGCAGGGGTCAGCTTTGATGAAGGTGCACACAGCTGCCAAGCTTTAATGCACAGCACCGTCGGATTCGCAAGAATAACTTTCAGAAAGACTGAAATGCATACCTTTAATACTTTGTCTTCTTGCTATAGCGCTTTTAAAGTCCGTTAGTGTGTTAACAGTTCTTGATTAAACACGTTGGAGAAAATTTTAAGTTATTTTATGTAAATACCTATGGGATTTGGGGAATCTCTGGTGGAAAGCAAAGATAATTTGAGTAACAGCTCCACGATGAGAAGGATAGCCCGTCAATAAAATTGCCTTCTGGGAGCCTTCAGTTGGAATATTCTGATGTAGATCAGCAGATTCTAGAGCTACTTGCCACCTGGAACCCTGTGACCACATCTCCCTGAGCAGGGGGAAGACAGGGGGCCAAGAGGCAGCCAGGTGGCTCCACCGACTGTGCTTGGTTGGGGGGGGGGCTCCCCTTCACCCTGGGCACTTTCATTATTACTGGCAGGTTTCAGATGAAACCCGAGATACAGGGTAAGACACTAAGTAACTTGGTCACAGTCCTACAGTCAGTGACAGGGCCAAGAACTGAGCCAGAGGGTTTAACTGCAGGGCCCACTTCCCCATACGGTTTTCATAAAGCTGACAACTAGCAACTGGAAGGCCACCCGGGAGGTGGTGCGGAGGGGGTGCCCGTGTCTACAAGCATTGCCCTGAGACCCGCAGGACCAATGAAGCCTGTTCCCTCCCTCCAGAAACCACCCACAAGGCACCTGGGCCTGCCTGCCTTGCTCTGCAGCAGGAGGGAAGCGGGGCCACAACAGTTTAACATGGCTGAGAACTGGGAAAGATGGTGAGTAGCCCCAGAGAAGACAGCAAACCCACAGCCCCCACAGGAGCTCGGGGAGGGCCCAGCTGCAGAAGCCGCAGGTGGCACGACACTGTCCCAGAAGAGGCAACTGGCTGATTAATTTTAGTCCCAGGAACAAACTAACAACACCAACAGTAAGATAATAATAGTAAAGGCACAAGAGATTTCTGACTCCACCCAGTAGCAGCAGCAGCTGTACCAACATCCTTCTGGACGGGAGGCCAGGACATTCTGACATGTGTTCCAGCCAGCCACCCTGGGGGGACAGCTCAGACCGGTCCCAGCTGTAGGGCAAATGTCAGTCTGTGTTTTAAGTGCTGCAGAATTCACACTTCCCTGTGTTATTTAGACCCCGGGGTCCCAGAAGACAGTGTAGAGGGTTTAGTTGCCTTCATTTTGATATAAGCAGCTCTCTGATGAAAAGGCGCCCTCCTGGGGCCCTCTCCCGGCAGTACCCACCCTGCTCTTGTTTTTTAAACTCACCGTGGACACTTGTGAGGATGACTACTGAGAGGCGCCTACACACTTAGTGCTGGGGAAGTCCACACAGAAGTCAAAGAAAGTGGCATTTTGCGGAAGAGAAACCATGGACGTGCACTACATTTCTGCCCCGGTGCTCACAGCTTTCGGTCGCTAGGCGTGTGTGTGCTCAGTCACGGCCGACTCTGTGACCCTACGTACTGCAGCCCACCAGGCTCCTCTGTCCATGGGATTTTCTGGTGAGAATACTGCAGTGGGTTACCATTCCCTCCTCCACTAGGCAGCGTAATCCTAAATCCTTTAGATTGGGGAAGACAAAACCAGAATCACCTAAGAGTGTCAGGTAAGAAGAAATCAAACAAGAAGCCCCCAGGTTCCATTCTCAGGGAGGCTGGCAGAAGAAACCCAGAGCACCTTTGAAAGATCTGAGCCACAAAATGGGGGCGGGGGGGGGGGCGGCGGGGAGGGGTCAGGAAGAGGGTGGCCATGCATCCTGACTGCTCCAGTGCGGGCCCAGGGTCTTTATATACAGAGCTGTGAGGTCAGTGACACAGGCTCCTTCTTTTGGTCAAGACCTCTACCTCTAGCAGGTTGACTATGTTCACTCCTTCCAAGCTGTGGGCAGTCACTCACCTATAAGCACCCAGACACTGTCTAAACCCAGGGACTCTGTCCAGCGAGGGGCCTCAGGTTTTGTGAAAGCTCCGATTGTCCCGGGCATTCCTAAAAGTCACCACGCTTATGCTGCTTGGAGCCCTCCCCCCAAAAGTGTAATGTCCCAGATCTCAAAAGCAGTTCTCCAACATGCAAGATTACATGCAGGAACTTAACTTCTTAAGGGACGCCTAATAAGGACAAAAAGGTAAGTAGAATGATCTAATTTTGTTCTGGGAACATCAGACTTCAGAGCTCACCAGCAAACGCCACAACATTCAACCACTTTGGGGCCACACCCTAACTCGTTTACTGGTCTCCATGGTGTTGGGCTGTTGCTAGGTTTACCAGCATCGCCTGCTTCTGTGGTTTGGTTCTGAAAACTACAGCAACCAAGACAAACCCTTCCAGGTTTGCAGGACAAGGCAAAGGGCCGGCAGGGGAGAGCAGGGTGGTTCTTGGCCGTCCTGCTCTTCAGATAACTCGCACAAAACCATTTTTCCAAATCATAGCCATCACAGCTGTTTTTCATGAACATGAATCACCAGTCATTGGTTTCAGCAGAATAAACATTTCTATATTACTTCTACAAACAGTGAGCTTTACATGTATGTTATAACTTCCCATGGATCCCTTTGACTAAAATAAAAAAAACACTCCATATAGTAAAGCTGGTTCATGAAGCGATTACCCAGATTTGCACCACACCTTTCAGTTTACAAAGCATTTTACACAGGCATGCCTTAGAAATACTGTGGGTTTGGTTCCAGACCACTGCAATAAAGTGAGTGTCATAATAAAGAGAGTCACATGAAGTTTTTGATGTTCGCACTACACTATAGTCTATTAAGCAAGCAAGAGCATTATGTCTAAAAAAACAATGTATATACCTTAGTTTAAAAATTGTCATTGTTGTTCAGTCGCTCAGTGACATCTGACTCTTTGCGACCCCATGGACTGCAGCATGCCAGGCTTCCCTGTCGTTCACTATCTCCCGGAGCTTGCTCAAACTTATGTCCATTGAATCGGTGATGCCATCCAACCACCTCATCCTCTGTAGTCCCCTTTTCCTCCTGCCTTCAATCTTTCCCAGCATCAGAGACTTTTCCAACGAGTCAGCTCTTCGCATCAGGTGGCCAAAGTATTGGAGCTTCAGCTTCAGCATCAGTCCTTCCAATGAATATTCAGGACTGGCTTCCTTTAAGATGGACTGGTTGGATCTCCTTGCGGTCCAAGGGACTCTCAAGAATCTTCTCCAACACCACAGTTCAAAAGCATCAGTTCTTCGGTGCTCAGCTTTCTTTGTGATCCAACTCTCACATCCATACACGACTACTGGAAAAACCATAATTTTGACTATATGGACCTCTGTCAGCAAAGTGATGTCTCTATTTTTTAATAAGCTGTCTAGGTTTGTCATAGCTTTCCTTCCAAGGAGCAAGTGTCTTTTAATTTCATGGCTGCAGTTACCATCTGCAGTGATTTTGGAGCCCAAGAAAATAAAATCTGTCACTGTTTCCACTGTTTCCCCATCTATTTGCCATGAAGTGATGGGGCCGGATGCCATGATATTAGTTTTTTGAATGTTGAGTTTTAAGCCAGCTTTTTCACTCCCCTCTCTTATCTTCAAGAGGCCCTTTATTTAAAAATACTTTATTGCTAAAGAAATGCTAATCATCATCCGTGTGTGTGCACAGTCCCTCAGGCATGTCTGACTCTTTGCGACCCATGGACTGTAGCCTGTCAGGCCCCTGTGTCCATGGGATGCTCCAGGCAAGAATCCTGAGTGGGCTGCCATGCCCTCCTCCAGGGGATCTTCCCGACCTAGAGGGGTTGAACCCTAGTCTCCTGCATCACAGACAGATTCTTCACCACTGAGCCACTAGGGAAGCCCCAACCACCATCTGAACTTTTGGCAAGTCATAATCTTTTCACTGGAGGAGGGTCTTGCCTTTGTGTTGAGGTTGCTGAAGGCTAAGAACTGCTGTGGCAATTTCTTAAAATCAGATGACAGTGAAGTTTGCCACAGTGATTGAGCCTTCCTTTCACAAACGATTTCTCTGTAGCATGCAATGCTGTTTGATAGCATTTTTGCCCACAGCAGCACTTCTTTCACAATTGGAGTCCCTCCTCTCAAACCTTCTTTATCAACTAAGTTTATGGAATATTCCACATCCTTTGTTGACATTTCAACAGGAGTAGATTACATCTCAGGAAACCATTAGCATTGCTTGTCCACAAGAAGCAAACTCTCAGAAGTCCTGTCATCTTTGCTGTTCAGTTGCTAAGTCGTGTCTGACTCTTTGCAAACCCCATGGACGACAGCACGCCGAGCTTCCCTGTCCTTCACCACCTCCCAAAGTTTGCTCAAACTCATGTCCAGTGAGTCAGTGAAGGCCACTGAGCCATGAGATTGCAGCAATTCAGGCTCACCTTCAGGCTCCATGTCTAACCCTAGTCCTCCTGTGGTTTCCAGCGCGTCTGAAGTTACTTGCTCCACTGAGCTCTCAAAGTCAACCATGACGGCTGGAATTAACTTCTTCCAGACTTCGGTCAATGTTGATATCCTGAGCTCTTCCAATGGACTGCAAATGTTCTTAATGGCATGAAGCATGGGGAATACTTTTTAGAAGGCTTTTCATTTACTTTGCCCAAGTCCATCAGAGGAATCACCATCTATGGCAGCGATAACCTAATGAAACCTATTTCTTGAATACAGGGTTGCCACAAACCTTCTATTTGTTAAGCAAACAAACAAACAAAAAAACCCACAGTATCTTTGAAGTGCAGTAAAGTGAAGCACAATGAAAAGAGGTCTGCCTGTACACATGCTGAGGCCCACAAAGGTTGTATCACGTGTCCACACAGATGAACGTTGGAAGAGGAGCTCGGCTTTTAACCCAAGTCCAAGCCCTCAGTGTCCAGTGCACTGTCTGACACAGAGGTGCTCCCTGCCCGAGCCAGCCAGGGATGCTCACTGGGACAGACAGTCAGCAGGTAGGCCGCCTCCCTGGGCTCAGTCTAGACCAGTAGCCCCATCTCCCGCAGGTACCGACAAAGTAATGTAGCCAGATCAAGGTCAAGGGTGTAGCCGGCTCTTCTGGTAAGACCAGGGCACTGGTAGGAGCGTCAGGTGAGGGTGTCAGACCCTGCCTGCCATTCACCTCCCAGTCAGCTGGCCCAGCTCAGGCCACAGTGGACTTGGCCCTCGAGCCAAGATCCTGACAGCCTCCGGCGGACACAGATATTGGGGGCAAGTGACTGGGAAGCAAGGGAGCTCGTTTCTAGCACACAAAACAGCTCCTGCTTACCGCGCACCCACCCCGGGCCGGGTGTCCTACGACCACATCCTTCAGCCTCCCAGCTCCCTGTGTGGCCCTCATTGCCCCCCAGGACTGAGTGGGCTCTTCAGGGATGGGCGCACGTGCTCACCTCGGGAAACAGGGCAGTTCATAAACGACGGACGCACGGGTGATTCTCCCAGGAAAACGAGGGACTTCGATAGCTTCTCATCAACTCTTATTGATCTGGTGTATTTTATATTTTTGTAGCAATGGAGAATAGAAACTGTCTTCTAAAAGTGGGATGACTTTAGGAATGTGTTTTTCTGCATAGCTACCTAGCACCCAGCAATTCACCACACTTCTTTTTCATTTAATATACATGTTTAAAATCCCTTTGGATTTTCTAAGCAAGGTGATGAGTTCGAGTTTTGGTTGGACTGAACTAGAAGTGGGGGCAGAAAGCCTTATTGGAGGTGTCCAACAGGCGCTTTGGCAACAGAAGTATGAACTGGTTTAAGGTGATGAGAAAAATGGTAGCACGCACATAACAGAAACTAGTCTGAAGGCAGGAATCTGGGGATCCCTACATTTCATGAATAAGAGGAGTGACAAGAACAAGCCAACACAGGGACTTCCCCGGTGGTCCAGTGGGCAGGCCCCCACACTGCCGATGTAGGCGGCCCAGGTCTGATCCCTGGTCAGGGAACTAGATCCTGCAAGCTGCGACTAAGACCCAGAACAGCCAGATCATCATCATCGTCGCACAAGAACAAGTCAACACAGACGATGGGTAGGTAGAGAAATGGAAAACAGAGGTGCCTTCTGGAAGCCACTATTCAGAAGGCTGGTGTGAATACTGGTGTTAAGCAAGGCAGATGTAGTGCTGACAACAGGGTCCGGAAAGCCTTTAATTTGCAACTCGATAAACACTGGCTATTGTGTTATCTTGTTGAAATTCTACATTCCAGCATTCTCAGTGGCTTCTGCTCAAATAGTACATGACACACGGCAGCCCGGGAGGAAGACAGAAGCAAGAAGAGGGTTTGGGTGGGGAGAGACGTGCTCACTTGCCCATCTGTTTTGAAGCATGGAAGAGACTTGAGCCAGTTTGGAGACTGAACAGTGGGAGAGTCAATAGGAGAGGGAGGAAAGACAGAGGGGGCGTGGGCAAGAGGGCTGACTAGGGGTGGTGGGGGTAGGCCGGGGGTTTCTCTGGACTTTCAGCATTTGGCCTGATTCCGAGCAAAGATGGGGATGAGAAAGCCACAGTGTCCAGGAGAGGACAGGCCACGAGAAGCACAGGCCTAGTGCAGAGACTGTGGACACAGAGCTGGGGAGGGGAAGGGCGGGTGGGGCAGAAACTGCGGGACGTGCGGGAGAGCTGCCTCTGGCTCAGCCTGGGCGATGCTGGTCTCAGGACCTGCGCCCGGAGCCCTTCCACGGGGCTCCAGACAGCCCAGTAATGCTGGCGCAGGGTAAACGCCACCCACATGTAAAGCAATTTCTAGCTTATTTTACTCTGGGATCAAGTTCATCTCCAAGAGTGCCCGGGAATAAGTCCACAGCAGTCCTGGGGGGAAATGTATCAGTTTTTTCAATCCATTCCTCAGAACGGTTGATCCTTAAGACCAACACGAGAGTGATCACGGGAACACTCCTCATGTATTGTGGCCAAGGAAACGGCCACAAACGCCTGTAATAAAGCATCTCTTAGCAAAACCAATTCTGTTTTTCCTGAAAACAACACACTGCAAGTATCAGCCAATTATTTTCTAAAAATATTGAGGACAAAACACTGAAATCCATTAATATTTCTCCATAATATAGGAAAAGGCCCCTCTAAGTCAACCCAAATTCAAAGAAAAAAATATCTCTACATGCACTTGGAAAAGTACATTTAAAATACTTTTGATCAGAGTAGACAGAAAAAATATGCTTTACTTTCAACAACTGTATTTACTAGCTAACAGAACGCTTTCTGGTAAGAAATAAAGGAAATGTTTCAACATATATT
Organism: Ovis canadensis; assembly: GCF_042477335.2. Taxonomy (NCBI): domain Eukaryota; kingdom Metazoa; phylum Chordata; class Mammalia; order Artiodactyla; family Bovidae; genus Ovis; species Ovis canadensis. The sequence goes on from NC_091245.1 coordinate 4,198,635, forward strand.
TAGGAAAATAAAATGATTAAAAATAAAATCAATATTTCTTCTAGATGCTCGCTGATTTATTTGGCTCTGGCCTCAGTAATCTTGCCTATGAGTTTAACATCTAGGAGAGATAAAAAGTGCTGAACAGTCAGAACCATGAAACAAACATTTACCCTGCTCACTAAAAAATCCAGAAATCAGTCAGGCTACAAATACTATTAACAAATGTCATGCATAGAAAGGAAGTATGGGAAACATAGGAGTTTATAATCTAAATTTAAACAGTACCCACAGCAAATAGGGAAATTTGAGGGCATGTAGGATGAATTCAAAGGTTTAAAATCAGGCATTCCTGATAAACAGCTTGACTTGAAGACGACCCGACTTCAGGACAAACAGAAACGTCAGAAGTAAGCAACCTTCTCACCTATGGTAGAGAAATGTCTAAAACAGCATCCCTAAAATAATCTTCCTAAGAAAATACATATTTCTAAAGGGAAACGAAGACTCTAACACTGTGTGCGCTCAGTCGCTCAGTCAGTCCAGCTCTTTTGTGCCCCCATGGACTGTAGCCCGCCAGGCTCCTCTGTCCATGGGATTCTCCAGGCAAGAATCCTGGAGGGGGTTGCCATTTCCTCCTCCACGGCATCTTCCCTCCCAGGGATCGAACCCACATCTCTTGTGTCTCCTGAATTCTTTACCCTGCGCCACCTGGGAAATACTAACAACACATGTCCACAGCCTAAAATAAGGGTTTTCCCTTCTGCATTTTAGCCCCCGAAATACAGTGCAAAGAAAAACCATCAACTATTAGCCTCCAGAAAGGTACAAGATTATGGGCACCTCCTTTACCACCAATTTGTACAAACCAGATATCTTTCCAGAAGACTTAACAGAGAACGTAAAAACCTCACCTCTGAAAAATGAAGACTTCAGACGAACTTCAAGAGAAGGTTAAGGAAGAGCGAAGAACAGCCGTCTGGAGAGACATGTTTGGCACGAGAGTGGAAATTCTGGAATAACTAGAGATCAAATAGCACTCCTGACCACGTCAGCTCTGAGTACCAGCCGACAGGTCAATTACAGGCACCTTTATACCCGCCACCTCACCGGGTAGCTTCGACCCGCCTTCGGTAATGGAAGGGCGTGGCTCCCCAAGCCCATTGCAGGATTTCCAAATGCCTCTTCTGACCTGTGGGTTTGATTTTTAGTTACTCAGATTACACTGAAGTCCCTTCCTCTTATCCTCACTTCCACTGAGGCATGTGTATTAAACATGGGATTAGACTACGAGGGAAATTTTCTTTATCTATTTATTTTTAATTGAAGGATAATTGCTTTACAGAATTTTGTTGTTTTCTGTCAAACATCAACATGAATCAGACATAGGTATACATATGTCCCCTCCCTCTTGAACTTCCTTCCCACCTCCCTCCCCAGAGGGAACTTTAATACAAATACAGGGCAGGGTTTCATAACCATGGCTCTCCTGACATCTGGGGTGAAGTAATTCTTCGCTGGGTGCTGTCCTGTGCATCAGAGGATGACCAGCAGCATTCCTGGCCTCTACACACTAGGCGCCATAGCACTCTCCTCCCTGCCTGTATATTGCCACCCTGCTGATTTGACTTCTATGCAGAGTACATCATGCGAAATGCTGGGGTGGGTGAAGCACAAGCTGGAATCAAGACTGCCGGGAGAAATATCAATAACCTCAGATATGCAGATGACACCACCCTTATGGCAGAAAGCAAAGAGGAACTAAAGAGCCTCTTGATGAAAGTGAAAGAGGAGAGTGAAAAAGTTGGCTTAAACCTCAACATTCAAAAAAGGAAGTTCATGGCATCTGGCCCCATCACTTCATGGCAAATAGATTGGGAAACAATGGAAACAGTGACAGACTTTATTTTCTTGGGCTCCAAAATCACTGCAGAAGGTGACTGCAGCCATGAAATTAAAAGATGCTTCCTCCTTGTAAGAAAATCTATGACTAACCTAGACAGCATATTAAAAAGCAGAGACATCACTTTGCCGACAAAGGTCCATCTAGTCAAAGCTGTGGTTTTGCCTGTGGTCATGTATGGATGTGAGAGATGGAACATAAAGAAAGTTGAACGCCAAAGCGTTGATGCTTTTGAACTGTGGTGTCGGAGAAACTCTTGAGAGTCTCTCGGCTGTAAGGAGATCCAACCAGTCTATCCTAAAGGAAATCAGTCCTGAATATTCTTTGGAAGGACTGATGTTGAAGCTGAAATTCCAATACTTTGGCCACCTGATGTGAAGAGCTGACTCATTAGAAAAGACCCTGATGCTGGGAAGGATTGAAGGCAGGAGGAAAAGGGGACGACAGAGGATGAGATGGCTGGATGGCATCACCAACTCAATGGACATGAGTTTGGGTAAACTCTGGGAGATGGGAGAGGAAGGGAAGCCTGGAGTGCGGCCGTCCATGGGGCTGCAGTCAGACGTGACTGCGACTGAACAGCAACACAGCGGGTGCTAGCAGCAGTCTGCTCGCTGCCTGCGGTCGCCAGAGGTGTCTCCAGACACTGACAGATGTCCCCTGGGAGGCAGAGAGACCCTGTTGAGGACCCTCGATCTAGGGAGCTTGTGCCTTCATCCAAGACACCCACGCTGTAGAAGGGCTCACTAACTCGCACAGAGGGGCCCCACCCCAGCAGATCCAAGCTGACCGCGCACGGAGGTAACGGTCGTGACAGACGCATTCCACCACGCCCTCCGATGTCTGTGGCCCTCTGGTTTTCAAGGGAAAACTCAAAAGTGGGGCTGGATGTAACGGTCAGGAGCAGCGAGAAAGTCAGAACTGACGCTGAAAAGTAGCAAGCGGGGACCACAGGGCGGGAAGAGAGAGACGGAGCTTTCAGAGGTGGTGCAGTGAGGCCAAGCGCGAGGGGGTGACGGTGGAGGTGGGCTGGAAGGAAGAACACAGGAAGTGAGAAGGTCAAAGAACTGAGTTTGGTTTCCTGGACCCTCTGGGAAGGCCTGATCCAAAAGGGGGCTGTGATGGAGAACACAGCCAGGGCAGGGGTGGGGGCCCGCAGGCGGCTGGCAGAGTCCACACAGCGCAGGGGCCCTCACAGCTCCAAAGCCTCCGGAATGAAGTGAGAAGCAGAGAAAGACAAATATCATATATATATGTGGAATCTAAAATAAACTATCCGAGATTCCCTGGTGGCTTAGGTGGTTAGGAATCTGCCTGCAAGGCGGGAGACCCGGGTTCAGTCCCTGGGTGGGGAAGATCCCCTGGAGAAGGGAATGGTAACCCACCCCAGTGTTCTTGCCTGGAGAATCCCACGGACAGAGGAGCCTGACGGGCTATAGACCACGGTGTTGCAAAGAGTCAAACACGACTGAGCAACAAACTATACAAATGAACTTATTTACGAAACAGAAATAGACTCACAGACACAGAAAATAAACTTATGGTAAGCAAAGGGGAAAGGCGGGGAGGAGGGCTAAATGAGGAGACTGGGCTTAAGAGATACACATCATTATAGATAAAATAGATAACCAGCAAGGACCTACTGCACAGCACAGGAGACCATGTCTTGTAATAACCTGTAACGGGAAAGAATCTGACCAGAATCTACATATATGCACGTTTATGTATCACGCAGTCACTGAGCTCTATACCTGAAACTAACAAGATACTGTAAATCGACTGAAGAGTTCAAGAACAAAGAAAACAAAGTGAAAACCTCCAAAGCAGGGGTTTGGGAGAAAAACTGAATAGAATTCTTGCTCCTTTGCTGGCGAGGCTGCAGTTTAGGGCCACTGCTGTGACCTCCGACCCCAGGCTGGTGCCTGCTGCCCACTCTGCCTGCCATTCTGAAGTACATGGGTCATTCTTCCTGCGGGTGAGGGACTCGGGAGCTCACAGTTTGAACGTAGGCTGAGAGGAGCTGCAGGTAGAGCCCCATGTCACTCAATGGGCGGCATTAGGCTGAGGCTCTGGTCAGCATTTCTGAGGGCCTGGTGCTCTGCCCTTTTTCTGGAACCTCCCCCTTCCAAGTCCAGAATTTTGGCTTTACTGCTTCCCCAAAGCCAAGCTTTCGGCGTTCTTGATGTATTATGAACAGGGCTCTGCGCAAACGTAGACAAAGACTGGAAGGAAACACAGTAAACAAAAGAGCTGCTCTATTTAAGTGAGAGAATTGTACTGCTGTTCAGAATATCCTCAGATATTGTTAGAATGCTCTTTTTATATAATAGCTTAAGGAACTTGCACTTTATTCAGGAGGCAGTGTTTGAATAGGGAAGTAGAATTTTGTTTGAACAAAGAACTTGTAGGCAACAAAAAAAGGTTAAAAATCACCTTTGTTAAACTTTTCCAAAAGTTTCTTGGCTGATTTCACTATTTATTCTTCCAGATCAGCTTCAGAGTCTACTTTTTAAACTTTAAGCCAATCTTGTCCCCTAAACTGGGATATTATTGGAATTACTTTATGGATGTATCAACATCTTTTCAATAGAGTCTTCTAATTCAGAAACAAGGTACCTCTCTCTCCATTTTTTAAATCTATGTCCTTTGGTATATCGTTATAGTTGTCTTCATATAGGCCTTGCATATTTCTTTATTCCTAAATGCTATTTTGAATGAAATCTTCTCTTCTTGCCATCATTCAAAAAAAAAAAAAACAAAAAACAAAAAAAAAACTACTGTGGTGTACGAGAATGCTATGGTTTTTTCGGGGGAGGGGAGAAGTAGAGAAACTTGTTCCCTGGGCACATTTAATTAATCAACTGACTGTGTATTGGAGTATAGCTGATTGCCAATGTTGTGTTAGTTTCAGGGGCACAGCAAAGTGATTCAGTTATTCACATGCATGTAGCTATTCTTTTTCAAATTCTTTTCCCCACTAGGTTGTTATAGAATATTGAGCAGAGTTCCTTGTGCTATACAGCAGGTCCTTGTTGGTTATCCATTTTAAATGTGGCAGAGTGTACATGTCCACCCCCAACTGCCTAACCATCCCTTCCCCCTCACCCTTCCCCTCTACTATGGATGTTTGTTTATATCATTACAAACACGGGACTCAGTTTTGGGCTGAATTTTTGGATTAGTGTGCAAGTAGTTACACACTCTATTTCTTTTCAGTAGTTACACTGCGGATTTCTTTATCCTGTCTGACCAGTGGCACTCCCACCATCATAATGTCACACCAGCCCCGGCCTGCCGTTTCTTCCTCCGTTGGACGCTCTGCAGCTGGGCAAGCAGTAAGGACTCAGCAGCTTTGTGAGCGTGTGCTTGCACTGCAGAAACACAGGACAGGACAGCAGGCCTATTAGAACAGAAACAGCACTGCAGGTGCCTAGGAAGTAAACAGAGGCTCTGTGGACGGCCACCCGATAAAGCCCCTGAAAGGAAAGAAATTATAAGGCTCAGAAAAAAGACACTCTTGCCTAAAGGCCAGAATCTAATTTTAAACAATAAAAGATAAACAGGTAAAGTGACTTGAAGGAGGATTAGCACTGAAGTCAGTGAAAAGCTAATTACTATTGTCAGCATCACCGTCTGATTTTTTCTGCAGCGACAGGCACCAAGGAGGAACGACGCTCAGTTCTGGGGCCGACACTGCCCGTGCGGGGAGCTGCGCTCTGCCAAGCACGTGGTGCCGGCCCTGGCCAGCCCCATAGCCTCTGTCCGCCCCTCGGTTTCCTCATCCGTAGGAGAGGAGTGACAGCGTCAGTAACCCAGTGCCCGCGGTTTATAAGGTTCCATCCATGATTCCTTGAAGTCAGTATTTAAATGAATAAAATGCGGGGCAGGTGTTTGGTTCACACAGTTAATGCTACAAAGTACTTCAAGGCACACGCAACCCAAATCTAACAGAACTGTCACTATTCACAAAGGGATGTGAGAGTCAGCTTTTGTCCCAGACCAGCCGCCCCTCCCTCTTGGCCTTCCGGCCTCACCCCACTCTGGCTTCTATCTCTGCCTGTATCTCCGTGGCTCAGAAGCCACAGCCTGCTGGGTAGCTCTGGTGCAGGGGAAATACACAGGCTTGGTAAGCCCCTGCAACCCGAAGACGAACTGGAACTCCTAAGTCGTGAGCTGGAGGAGGGGGAACCATGATTACTGTTTAGAACGAGAGGCCTGAACTTCGGGAATGTTATTTTCCTTCAGACACTCTGAAGGAAGTTCTGGTCAGATGACTGGCCTTGAACTTCACAGCCCAGATAAGGAGATACGACTGTGTCTCCCAAGAAGGGGATTAGGCAACAGAAGCCCACAAACTTCTCTTTTTGGATAAAGAGACTCTCCTTTGGTACAATTTTTGAAAAAGAAGAAATTGTCCCACAGTGAAGCAACTAAGAGTTTTGAATAAAGATATTCAAAGTTTTCAGTTTGAATATTTTATGATTATTTAGAACATGTGTCCTCCATGTAGCATAAAATATAATAAAACTGGGGCTTCCCTTGCGGCTTAGCTGGTAAAGAATCTACCTGCAATGTCGGAGACCTGGGTTCGATCCCTGGGTTGGGAAGATCCCCTGGAGAAGGGAAAGGCTACCCACTGCAGTATTTTGGCCTGTAGAATTCCATTAACTATAGTCCATGGGTTGATAAGAGTCAGACACTACTGAGCGACTTTCCCTTACTTGGTTACTTACTTACAATAACACTGTATCTTCTAGCATCTTTATCTCTGGAAGGAGGCAAAAGGATGTGTAGATAGGGAGTGCACACGTGCTAAGTCGTTTCAGTCGTATCCGACTCTTTGTGACGCCATGGACTGTAGCCCGCCAGGCTCCTCTGTCCGTGGAATTCTCCAGGCAACAATACTGTAGTGGGTTGCCATGCCTCCTCCATGGGATCTTCCCAACCAGGGATCAAACCTGCTTCTCTTACATCTGAATTGGCAAGTGGGTTCTTTTCCACCAGCACTACCTGGGAAGCTCGTAAGTAGGGAAGAACAGGAGAAATTAAGGAGAAACAGATTTACAATTGGGAGGGGTGGTGAAATTTCAGTGGCTGCCTCCCGGTGGCCACAGGTGAGTGTTCCCAAGGGGCCTGCACTAAAGATTTCTTATTGGCTAGTAATCTCAGACTGGAGAAGGCAATGGCAACCCACTCCAGTACTCTTGGCTGGAAAATCCCACGGATGGAGGAGCCTGGTAGGCTGCAGTCCATGGGGTCGCTAGGAGTCGGACACGACTGAAGTGACTTAGCAGCAGCAGAAATGTCAGACACCTCAAGCGTTCACTGATATGTGAATGGATAAATACATGTGGTATATCCATACAATGGAATATTATTGGGCCTTTAAGAAAAGGAAATTCAGATACATGCTGCCATATGAATAAAACCCTGAAAACATTATACAAAGTGAAATAAGCGCAGTGCAAAAGGACAAATATTGCATGATTTCACTTACACGAGATACCTAGAATTGTCAAATTTATAGAGAAAGTAGAAGGCGGTTGCCAAACGGAGGGGACACAGGAGTGAGTGAGTGCCAAGTCCCTCCAGTCGTGTCCAGCTCTGCTCGACCCCATGGACGGCTGCCCACCAGGCTCCTCTGTCCTTGGGATTCTCCAGGCAAGAATACTGGAGTGGGTTGCCATGCCCTCCTCCAGGGGATCTTCCCGACCCAGGGATCAAACCCCCGCCTCTTATGTCTCCGGCATTGGCAGGCAGGTTCTTTACCACTAGCGCCACCTGGGAAGCCCACAGGAATGAGGGTTAGTGTTTAATAGACACAAAGTTTCAGTCTGGGAAGATGAGAAGGGCTCTGGAGAAGGTGGTGATGGTTGCTTAACAGTGTGAACGTACTTAATACTACTGAGTTGTATACTTAAAATGGGTAAGATGGGGAATTTTATGTTATGCGTGTTTTACCACACTAAAAATTATATTATGTTGAAAGTTTTAGACCATAAGAAATAGCCAAATCGATCTTGGGATATCTCCTTTATGGCATTCTGTCTGGCCATAAAAATGCATATTTGATGAGTATGTAATATAATGCGGAGCGCTTATGCCCATGCTGAGTGCACATACCCTCAACATACACACTCCAACAACATCTATGAAAAAATAAGTAACAAAGACCCTAACGAGACAGGGCTTCCCTGATAGCTCAGTTGGTAAAGAATCTGCCTGTAATGCAGGAGACCCTGGTTCGACTCCTGGGTCAGGAAGACCCCTGGAGAAGGGATAGGCTACCCACTTCAGTATTCTTCCCTTGTGGCTCAGATGGTAAAGAATCCGCCTACAGTGTGGGAGACCTGGGTTCAATCCCTGGGTTGAGAAGATCCCTTGGAGAAGGGAAAGGCTACCCACTCCAGTCTCCTGGCCTGGAGAGTTCAGTCCATGGGGTTGCAAAGAGTCGGACATGACTGATCAGCTTTCACTACAAGACCCAAGGAAATGAACTGATATAGTGCCATGGTTGTTTTTACGTTATAATGAGAGTATGGATAGCTTTCTGTTTCCTTCTATTTTCCACTTTCTTTTTTTATACACATGTACTACTTTTAAAGGGGGGAAATAACACAGCGTTTCATCTTCCTCTGTAACTTTATTTGAAAAGCAAAGAAGAACGAAAAGAAAGACCTTTCTGTGCTTATTTCCTAGAGGCTTTTAAACCTAAAAGGAAACTGCAGTTAATTAGGCTGCTTTTACCATGTTCGCTCCTTTCCTGCTTTTGTACCATACCACCTTGGGTGCCCCTGGTGAGGCAGGCTGGTGAGGCCTGTGGCCATCCTCAGAATGGTACCTGTAAGTGCTTGAAACAAAGTACAGGGTTAGTCGCTCTGTTGTATAGGACTCTTTGCAACCTCATGGACTGTGGCCCGCCAGGCTCCTCTGTCCATGGGATTGTCCAGGCAAGAATACTGGAGTGGATTGCCATTCACTTCTCCAGAGGATCTTTCCAACCCAGGGATGGAACCCAGGTCTCCCTCATTGCAGGCAGATTCGTTACCATCTGAGCTACAGGGAAGATCTGTAAAACGAAGTATACATAGTTACAAAGGAAAGTGATTATTATGAAATGTATTGTCAAAATATATTTTAAAATTGTGATACAGTATCAATCATGGGCTTCACTGGTGGCTCAGAGGTAAAGAAACCACCTGGAAAGCAGGAGATGTGGGCTCAACCCCTCGGTGGGGAAGATCCCCTGGAGAAGGAGACGGCTACTCACTCCCGTATTCTGGCCTGGGAACTGTACAGACAGAGGAGTCTGGCAGTCTACATACAGTCCATGGGGTCGCAAAAGAGTCGGGCATGACTTATTGATAACAACAACAGCAATCAATCAGTCACAATACAGACAGGAAAAAAAAAAAAGAAATTATACCAGTTATGTTAATAGGAATAATTTAATACAGGAGACCCACTAAGCAAGTGTTGAATGACTTAGAAGGCAGAAGAGACTCAGGTAACACAGAGGCAATAATTTGGGGAACACTAGGGCTGGGGGAACAGAGGGGTGAGTTGGTGTACCCCAAAGACTCAGAAGGCACTGTGCTCCAGAACCTCCACGGGCTCCGCGGCAGCGGTTTCTGAGAGCGCGAAGGACGCTAGAAACAGAACCAGCCGGCTGCCGGTGAAGGCGGTTGCTGGGGCGACGGCTCAAAGAAACAGGAAGCAGGCGGGGCGGAGCAGACGAGTCTCCCTCCTCCGCCTCCCAGTCGCCCCCTAGCGCCCGTGGGCAGAGCCCGGGGGAGATGAGGGGCGCAGAGCCACGGCCGGGAATAACTGGCCCCGGTACCGGCTTCTTTCCCGGTGCCCTGAGTATCCAGAGCTCACATCTACCTTAATATCCACACGACCACGTGAACTTCCCCAGCTGTCTGCAACCACCGAAAAGTTACACAAAAACAGTACGCGGTGCTGAAGCCACGCGCACTTCTAACTCTGCTCAGGTTTGGGGCTGACGCTCATAACGGGAGGTAATGTTGCTCTGTTTTTTCTGACCCAATTTCAGGGATCCTTTGAAATCTAACCAAAGGCCTTTGGAGGGTGAGGGGACCCAAAGTTAAGAATCCTTCTGGGTGTTAAAGTGCTTTTTCTTCTTCCTTAAATTTTGCTTTAAAAAGCCACAGGCTTGATCGCATGATCACAGGGTGGGTCGCGGATGCCAGGTTTCTCTTTGCAAGAGAAAATAAGTGATGCGAGGTCCTGTCTTTGGTGCGTGTCTCTCTTTCACTGATACGGTCACCCCATCTTGCAAGCAGTAAGCAGTAACTTGCATCATTATCCATCATATTGTGCCTACTTCTGAATGCCACAGAAAGTAAAGAAAGCGAACACACAGCTGCACCAACATCCTCATCCCATGCTCCTGGGGGCACGGATTTTAGGATTCCCGGGAAGTCTTCAGAGTTCTTTTCCGTAAGGCCCCTGGCCGGCCCCACCTTGTTGACTGTGACCCAGACGTCCCCCAGTCCGGATCTGTATTTCTTTTCTCTTGATTTGTCCAAGGTTCAGCCCACCGGCCAGGTGGACATCTCTGCCTGGAGGGCCCAGTCACCTCAAGCTCGAGATGCATTCAAAATGGAATTCCTGTCGCCTCCAGCGGTCTGTCCTCTGCACTTTCTCCTCCGAGGGGGCGCTTCCGACCAGTGCCTCTGGGGAAGACTTCATTTACAGTCTCTGGGTCTCAGCTGCCCCATCAGAGAAGGAGAGGCAGTGGCAGACACGGCCTTCTGGGCTGGTGGGAGGACTAAATGATCCCCCGGGCCCGGACATCAGCGAACGCCCGCCCGAGTGAGGCTGGTGCTCCTCCCCGCCCTGCGCCCCCCACCAGCAGGCTGGCTGCCCTTCTCAGAGTCACGTCAAGGTGCCCCGGGGCCACCGCCTTGGTCCGGCCTCAGCGAGTCTCCTGAGTTACCACAGCTGTCCCCAGTGCCGCCCCCCACCCGTTATCGCCACGCCACCCACTTCTGTCACTCACCCTGCCATCACACGGGGTGGGGCTGCCACGGGCCAGAGACCGCGGATGCAACAGGGGGCACGGGCAGTCCTGCCTCTGGGGGAGACTGATGTCAGATAATGGCACGGAGAAGTAGCCACTTACAACTGTGACAGGCGCCATGCCACTCAAAATGTCCCCACGCCGCGCCAGCCGTGGGGGGTGCGCACAGAACACACAGCTTTGTGTTTCTGAGAAAACAAGAAGTCATTCTAGGTGGGGGAGATGGAGAGCCCTCCCGCGAGGCTGCTGGGGCTTCCCTCTGAGAGCCGGACGAAGGGCGACACTCCGAGTCACCAAGCCTCCTGGCGGCCTCCTGGCGTCCTGCCACGGCCGACCATCGCCCTGCAGTCTCAGGCCGGCGACAGAGGACTGCCTCCTGGTGGTGACTTCAAACCTTGGCGGCTGAATCCCCACGTTTCTTTTTTTCCACGAACTCGGTTTATGTGTGGCCTTAGTCACTTAGTCTGGAGAAGGCAATGGCACCCCACTCCAGTACTCTTGCCTGGAAAAGCCCATGGATGGAGGAGCCTGGTGGGCTGTCGTCTATGGGGTCCCACAGAGTCGGACACGACTGAGCGACTTCACTTTCACTTTTCACTTTCATGCATTGGAGAAGGAAATGGCAACTCCCTCCAGTGTTCTTGCCTGGAGAATCCCAAGGATGGAGGAGCCTGGTGGGCTGCCGTCTATGGGGTGGCACAGAGTCGGACACGACTGAAGTGACGCAGCAGCAGCAGCAGCAGCAGTCACTTAGTCGCGTCTGACTCTTTGTGACCCCATGGATTGTAGCCCGCCAGGCTCCTCTGTCCATGAGACAGTTTATAACAGTGTTTATAACACTATTTGTAATAAAAGAGGACCCAGCTCTCAGCTGAGGAACTTCGGTAACAAGCTCATCTATGTCAGAGTTTCATTTAACACAGAAAGATCACTTTTCTGTCTCACAGATGGAATATACACGCATTGATAAGTCTACTCTTAATCTATAAAGTCTGAACAGTGCTACCGACTATAAACACATTTCATTATGCTCTGTGAAAACCTGTAACAACTTATTAAAGACACTGAAAGTCAGCATTTTGTAGCTTATTTATAGCAATATTTGAAAAATACAAGATGAATCACATTGCAAGATTTGTTTAGCACTTCAAGCTAAGAGAAATATTTCAAAATATGTATCATCCATTCTAAAATATTTGTAAGCTATATCACAGTAATCCAAGTCTATGACCCAACCAGTAACGCTGAAGAAGCTGAAGTTGAATGGTTCTATGAAGACCTACAAGACCTTTAAGAACTAACACCCAAAAAAGATGTCCTTTTCATTATAGGGGACTGGAATGCAAAAGTAGAAAGTCAAAAACACCTGGAGTAACAGGCAAATTTGGCCTTGGAATACAGAATGAAGCAGGGCAAAGGCTAATAGAGTTTTGCCAAGAAAATGCACTGGTCATAGCAAACACCCTCTTCCAACAACACAAGAGAAGACTCTACACATGGACATCACCAGATGGTCAACACCAAAATCAGACTGATTATATTCTTTGCAGCCAAAGATGGAGAAGCTCTATACAGTCAACAAAAACAAGACCAGGAGTTGACTGTGGCTCAGATCATGAACTCCTTATTACCAAATTCAGACTCAAATTGAAGAAAGTAGGGAAAACCACTAGACCATTCAGGTATGACCTAAATCAAATCCCTTATGCTTATACAGTGGAAGTGAGAAATAGATTTAAGGGCCTACTGATAGATAGAGTGCCTGATGAACTATGGAATGAGGTTCGTGACACTGTACAGGAGACAGGAATCAAGACCATCCCCATGGAAAAGAAATGCAAAAAAGCAAAATGGCTGTCTGGGGAGGCCTTACAAATAGCTGTGAAAAGAAGAGAGGTGAAAAACAAAGGAGAAAAGGAAAGATATAAGCATCTGAATGCAGAGTTCCAAAGAATAGCAAGAAGAGATAAGAAACCCTTCTTTAGTGATCAATGCAAAGAAATAGAGGAAAAGAACACGACGGGAAAGACGAGAGATCTCTTCCAGAAAATTAGAGATACCAAGGGAATATTTCATGCAAAGATGGGCTCGATAAAGGACAGAAATGGTATGGACCTAACAGAAGCAGAAGATATTAAGAAGAGGTGGCAAGAATACACAGAAGAACTGTACAAAAAAGATCTTCACAACCCAGATAATCACAATGGTGTGATCACTCATCTAGAGCCAAACATCCTGGAATGTGACGTCAAGTGGGCCTTAGAAAGCATCACTACGAACAAAGCTAGTGGAGGTGATGGAATTCCAGTTGAGCTATTTCAAATCCTGAAAGATGATGCTGTGAAAGTGCTGCACTCAATATGCCAGGAAATTTGGAAAACTCAGCAGTGGCCACAGGACTGGAAAAGGTCAGTTTTCATTCCAATCCCAAAGAAAGGCATGCCAAAGAATGCTCAAACTACCAAACAATTGCACTCATCTCACATGCTAGTAAAGTAATGCTCAAAATTCTCCAAGCCAGGCTTCAGCAATACATGAACCATGAACTTCCAGATTTTCAAGCTGGTTTTAGAAAAGGCAGAGGAACCAGAGATCAAATTGCCAACATCCACTGGATCATAGGAAAAGCAAGAGAGTTCCAGAAAAACATCTATTTCTGCTTTATTGACTATGCCCAAGCCTTTGACTGTGTGGATCACAATAAACTGTGGAAAATTCTGAAAGAGAGGGGAATACCAGACCACTTGACCTGCCTCTTGAGAAATCTGTATGCAGGTCAGGAAGCAACAGTTAGAACTGGACATGGAACAACAGACTGGTTTCAAATAGGAAAAGGAGTACGTCAAGGCTGTATATTGTCACCCTGCTTATTTAACTTATATGCAGAGTACATCATGAGAAACGCTGGGCTGGAAGAAGCACAAGCTGGAATCAAGATTGCCGGGAGAAATATCAATCACCTCAGATATGCAGATGACACCACCCTTATGGCAGAAAGTGAAGAGGAACTCAAAAGCCTCCTGATGAAAGTGAAAGTGGAGAGTGAAAAAGTTGGCTTAAAGCTCAACATTCAGAAGATGAAGATCATGGCCTCCGGTCCCATCACTTCATGGGAAATAGATGGGGAAACAGTGGAAATACTGTAAGACTTTATTTTTTGGGGCTCCTAAATCACTGCAGATGGTGACTGCAGCTATGAAATTAAAAGACGCTTACTCCTTGGAAGAAAAGTTATGACCAACCTAGACAGCATATTCAAAAGCAGAGGCATTACTTTGCCGACTAAGGTCCATGTAGTCAAGGGTATGGTTTTTCCTGTGGTCATGGATGGATGTGAGAGTTGGACTGTGAAGAAAGCTGAGCACCGAAGAATTGATGCTTTTGAACTGTGGTGTTGGAGAAGACTCTTGAGAGTCCCTTGGACTGCAGGAGATCCAACCAGTCCGTTCTGAAGGAGATCAGCCCTGGGATTTCTTTGGAAGGAATGATGCTAAAGCTGAAGCTCCAGTACTTTGGCCACCTCATGCAAAGAGTTGACTCATTGGAAAAGACTCTGATGCTGGGAGGGATTGGGGGCAGGAGGAGAAGGGGACGACAGAGGATGAGATGGCTGGATGGCATCATTGACTTGATGGACGTGAGTCTTAGTGAACTCCGGGAGTTGGTGATGAACAGGGAGGCCTGGCGTGCTGCGATTCATGGGGTCGCAGAGTCGGACACGACCTAGCGACTGAACTGAACTGAAAGTATATATTCTTTCAGAATAACCAGAATAATAAACCAAGTATAGAACAAACTTATATTTAGGTCAATATTTTTTAAGGCAAGATAAAATTTGTGTTATTTGGGTACAGAAAAACTTCTGCTTTCCAGTTTGAACAAGTAATATGATCATAATGGCTATCTAAGAATTTTTGAATATCTTATTTGTATTCAATTTTTAACTTTTCAAATATTAAAGTCTCATTGAACACAAAAGTATAACTCTCTTGCCTAAGAACCATGTTTTCTTTCTCTCCTTTAGGAAGCTCTCTGTTGTCTGCACATTTAAAGTCATTAACAGGACAAGAAATGGGGAGCACTGACCCTTCATCTCTAAGGATCTATCAGTGACTCTATGTCCTGAGACTGACTTGCTCATTGTGTGCTTCCGTAGACTTCTAGAAACCTGAGGACCTAATATAGTACTGTTCATTTCATTTAGTAAAAGATGCAGAGATTAGAATGAGGAAAAGAAACTCAACCTCATGAATGACGAAAAAGCTGTAAGAAGTATGTTGCCAGACTGGTTATGCACGTCTCTTAATTTACTTAGAGAGGTGGTCTGAGACGTATCATGAGGGAAACGTGCACGCACATGGGCAGTCACACACAACGCCAGTGCTGGCCGTGGGCCCAGGCTGGTTTCTCAGGGACCACGGAAGCGGGGAGAGGGAGTGAGGAGCTGGTGGGCTGCTGCTGCAGCCCCTCCGCCGTTGCAGAGCCCCCTGGCCCCCAGCTATCCTCTGTAGCTGTCCTAAGAATACAAAAGACCCAACACAAATGTCATCACTATAGCGTGTGTAATTCGCTCAGTCGTGTCTGACTCTTTGCAACCCCATGGACTGTAGCCGGCCAGGCTCCTCTGTCCATGGATTTTCCAGGCAAGAATACTGGAGTGGGTTGCCATTTCTTTTCTGCAGGAGAGCTTCCCAACGCAGGGATTGAATCTGGGTCTCCTGCATTGCAGGAGGATTCTTTATTGTCTGAGGCACCAGGAAAGCAATGGTTTACCCTTAATTGTAAAGTGTCTGACTTAGATATCCAACAGCAAGAGAGAATCTATTTTGTGCTGTCCTGGGTGTCTGACGTGTGACAGATGAATTAGCTTTTGTGGGACCATTTGTTTTCACCGGTTCGGATTAAGTGTTTGGGGACCTGACTTGCTGTGGAAAGCCTCTGGCTCTCGGATCTGAGCCTCTAGAGCAGCTGAGAACTACCCACTACTGCTTGTCGAGTGTGTGCGTGCTGTGCGTTGTCACACGATCCATGACTGACGCCACAAGCCAACACAAGGCCACTGCTTGTCCCTTGCAAAGGGGGAGACCGATGTTACAGCACTAACTACCACATGAACTTGAAAGGGTTCCCTTAATTCAGGATCCCAGGACCCTTTTAAAATGCAATAGAATAGACTGGTTCTCTATTGTGAGTTCAGATACAACAAGGGGTGGATGAGAACCTTGTGGGGGGAGGTTTCCCTGTGAGAACCCCCCGCCCCCAAGCCCCATGTGCTGCGCTCAGCATCTCTGCTCGACTCTCAAGGGAAACATTTCCCCATGAGGCTGATGACAAAAGCAGTCATTAACACTGTGTCCCAGAGGCTGTCGAAGTGCCTGACATGCTTGGTTATTTCTCACGGAAGCCCCATCAGGAGAAAGGACCCCACTCTCTGATTTAGGATGGAGGTAGAGACAGGGAGAGAGGCTCGTTGAGGTCCTGGAAACAGCGGGCAGTAGGGCCATGTGAGCCCAGGACCGGTGTGAAGGGGTCCCCAAACCATCACAAGACGGCCACTGAACCCTGTATCACACACTGTGTTGGCACTTTCTGGGTTTATCTCATTTAGGCCTCGACAGCCCTGAAAGGTGGGTATTATTATTCCCGGGCATCTTTTTGGAAATCATGGCTCGGGGTTGAGTGACTGATTCCAGCTGATGCAGGTTTGAGAAGGCACGGACACACCAGGAGCTCCACGGCTCCCTCCCTAGCCCCGGCTCTCTCCTACTCCACCCCTGCCTCCACCGGACAAATGTTCTCTTTCTCCCTCTTAAAACCAAAGCTGGAAGGGCCTCCGGACATGATCTGGCCTGGCCACTGCTCCCAGTGGACGTCACTTTTCCAGCCTTGACCAAGTGACCTGTCCAAGACTTCATGGCTGAGCACCACACCTAGGACAGAGCCACCTCCACTTCAGCCTCCGCGTTCCACCCCTCCAACTGTGTTATAACAATGGCAAACAGCTTTATTGGGGACATTTCAGGCTTTTTCCTCTCTGTGAAAAAAACCCAGTTGACAAATTGTCCTTAGATAATGTGTTATTTTTTCCCCTTTCGGAATTACAACCATTACCACCATTTGTCGAGTGTCCAAGAACACACGAAACCTACTCCTCCCAGCTGGTTTTTGTTAAATGGCTTGGTGTCTAACATTCAGAGTTGTCCAGACTGCCCTGATCTCCTGCCAGAAGCTGACTCAAGCCCACTCTCTGGGCAATGTGGGAGACTTTGTGTCCAATGGACACATCTCAGCTGGGTGGAAGCTAAGGAGACCTTGCAGGCTTCTGCTCGTCAGCGACTGTTGCCTAGGGAACAGTGTGATGGAACAACCAGTCGGTGTTTAAGGAGATCATGTTCTTTTTAATGAGAGGAGTGCGTGTACGCCTTTACCCGAGCTGGAGTCCTTTTTTTGGTCCCACTTAAGTCCAAGTTTCTGCTCTCGTTTATCGGCCTAACACGCTGTGTCAGCTTTAACATCTTGCAAGATACGCCCAGTGGAGAACCTATTTTAGGGTTATCAAGCATCTGGGTAGGCGTGTTTCTTGCAGGCAAGGAGGAAGACGTTCAGCTCCTGATTTTGGACTTCCCTGTTGTCCAGTGGTTAGGAGTCCCGATGCAGGGGACCTAGGTTTGATCCCTGGTGTGGGAAGATTTCATACAGCTTGGGGCAACTAAGCCCGTGTACCACACTACTGAGGCCCATGCACTCGAGAGCCTGTGCTTGGCAATGAGAGGAGCCACTGCAGCGAGAAGCCCACACGGGGCAACTAGGGAGCGGCCCCAGCTCGCCGCAGGCAGAGAAAGCCTGCGCACAGCAGCAGAGACAGCATGGCCAAGGACGCTCTCCCAGTCTCAGCCAAGGAAACGGATTTGCAACAGGAATGCAAGCGGGTTAATAAGTAATCTCTAAGTCACCAAGAAAGAAAAAAAATACTAACACTGCAAGACAGGCTTTGACAGTTTGAAAAAGAGCTTTCAAGACTGACAAATCAACGCATCACCAGTTTTTAGCTCCCAGATTTACAAAGGCACCTCCTCTTGTGGTTAGATCCTTCCAGACGACACAGACGCCAACGTAAACTGACACAGCCTCTCAGGCAGGCAGTTCGAAAACAAGTATTGGGACCCTCACAGGTGTTTAAGCATTTAAAATCTTTATTTGCACTTCCAATTTCTCATTTAAGGAAATCAGCTTCCCTGCTGGCGCAGATGGTAAAGAATCCGCCTGCAATGCCAGAGACCTGGGTTCGATCCCTGGGTTGGGAAGGTCCCCTGGAGAAGGAAATGGCAACCCACTCCAGTACTCTGGCCTGGGAAATCCCATGGACAGAGGAGCCTGGTGGGCTGCAGCCCATGGGGTCGCAAAGTTGGATGTGAATGAACCACTAACACTTTCCTACAAAACACGATTTATTCTTAAAGACATTCATCTGCCGTGTTACTCACAACTGAGAAAAGAGACACCTGTAAAACACCTTTTCACACCCAACAAGAGGAAAACACAGACACAGTGGAACAACCTCCGCGCTGTATTCAGTGGCCATCTAAACGCTTTACAGAGCATTTGGTACCAAGGCTGTGCTGATTTCTTTCCTTAAAGAGGAGAACAAAAGATGCAGTATTCCTAAACATATAATTGAAGCCATCTTCAAAAGCAGCATTGATAAAATAGAGGGGAATAGAGCAACATGTTAACAGGTCTTACGTTTGGTCACAGTACAGGGCATCATTTTCATTTCCTATGTCTGAATTTTCCTATTTTCTACAATGAATATGTACTACAGTTAATGTAATAACCATTTCCTGTCATCAGCAATTATTACCTTTGTTGGCAATTTCTTCATTTATTCAGCCAAAAACTTGTTGTAAACCAAATTTTAGGATAATTGCTCTCAGGAGAATATGCAGTGAGTGTGAATGCTCTTCCCTCAGCCTGTGGAAGTCAGGGAGGACTCCCTGGAGGAAGGGCAAACTGAGTCTAGACGGATGGACAGTGACGGGAGAGGCTGCTGGGCGGCTCAGCACGTCTAGTGCGAGATGCTGTGGGACAGAGAGGAGATGGGAAGGGGAGCTAAGGGGCCCCTGGCGTTATCCTAAGAGCTTTAAATTGGCCCTGGACGCTATCAGTTCAGTTCAGTTGCTCAGTCATGTCTGACTCTTTGCAACCCCATGGACTGCAGCTGGAAGCTGTAGGGAGACCCCATGGACTGTGACCCTGGAAGCTATAGCGAGTCATTAAGGATGGTGAAGGCGCTTCCCTGGTGGGTTAGACAGTAAAAAATCTGCCTGTAATGTGGGAGACCTGGGTTTGATCCCTGGGTCAGGAAGAACCCCTGGAGAAGAGAACAGCTACCCACTCCAGTATTCTGGCCTGGAGAATTCCACGGACAGAGGAGCCTGGTGGGCTACAGTGCATGGGGTCGCAAACAGCAGGACACGACTGAGCGACTTTCACTTTCACAAGGATAGTAACAGAGGGAAACTGGCATGACGTCTGTGTTTGCTGGGACTCCCTGGGACACCACGGTGAAGACAGGTTTGAGGGGAGCCGGTCTCGGAAGCCCACAGGCTAGGAAGCTACCGAGGCAATCACGCGAGCCGTGCTCACAGCTCCACACAGGGAGGGGCGTGGAGGGGGTCGGGGTTAGGATGAGGGATCCTGGCTCAGGCGGCTGTGGCGGGGTGGGGACGGGAGATACAGGGGAGCAGTGGCCGGTTAGGGGTGAAGATGCTCAGTGTTGGGGATGTAGCATCATCAAACCAAATTTGAAGGAGAGGGGTTCAGGGCAGGACGTGGAGAGGTCGTGAGGGGGTTAAAGCCGCGGGAGCGGCTGCACAGAGAACAGCCCGGGGCGTGACAGAGGAGAGAGATGGGGGCAGGCGGGAAACGCGTGGTCTGAGGGTCACCTGGCAGGAAGGGAGGCCAAGGGGCCGCCCTGTGTCAGAGCGCGGCTCCCCAGCCCCTGGGTAGGTGGCTTCTGGTCTGTGTCCATCCCGGATGGAAGCTGCGGGTACCACACTGCAGATGGTGATGGGCGGATGAGTGAGCCATGCTCCCATTCATGAAGATAGGACGACAGCTTCTGGCCTCTGCGGTGGCAGGGCCAGCCTCTCACCCCGGCACCCTCCCTGCCTCCTGCTCCATCTCCAGGGAAGAGAAAAATCCCAGTCTCTGAGAGGAGGGGCAAGAAGAGTGAAATGCCAGTCCGCAGGGGCCGCCTGGCAACTGGACAGCAGGAACACGGCTGAGCGGCCCCCGACCTGCTTCACGGCTGTGTCCATGTCCCTCCACAGACAGCCACATGCTCCACGGGGGGACAGGAGCCTGACTCCAGGGCCTGCGGAGTGCCTGGGTTCTCTTATTTAATTTCCACCCCAGCCATTTTTCAAGGAAGGTTATGGAGGCCAAAAAAAAAAAAAAAAGGTGAACTATTGAATAAATTGCCCAAGTCATGTGGCTGGTGGGTGGTGTGTCCAGGACCCAGGGGCTCCTCCAAGGGGAAGGTCTGGGAGCCTGGGTGTTTTGAATCAATGATCCTCGGGGTCAGGAGCCTGGAAAGCAGCAGGGAGTTGCCATGGAAACCCTCTGTCCTGCAAATCCAGCCAGTGAGGAATAGCTGGCCCCAACGCACCTAGTGTTGACCTCAACCCCAGCCCTTCCGCCCAGGAAAGAATGCCCATCATGCTTTCCACGTGGGGGCGGGGGGGGTCACCCACCTGGGTAGTGGGGGGGGCGGGGTGCTTCTCTCTGCTACACCAGCCAACTCAGCTGTGCTGAAATTGTCAAATACCCTCTTCCACAAACACACAAGATTGCTTCTACAGAGCGTCCAGTTTTCATACTAATGAAGCTTATAACGAGCACATATTTGTTTCTATATACCTGAAACTAACACAACATTGTATATCAACCATAGTGAAGTGAACGTGCTCAGTCGTGTCCAACTCTTTGCGACTCCGTGGACTGTAGCCTTCTCTGTCCGTGGGATTCTCCAGGCAAGAATACTGGAGTGGGTTACCATTTCCTTCTCCAGGGGATCTTCCTGACTCAGGGATCGAACCCGGGTCTCCCACACTGGATGCAGATGCTTTAACCTCTGAGCCAATCAACCATAGGCCAATATAAAATAAATTTTTTAAAAAAAGAGCATATTATTGCTTTATTTTTGTAGTGCCTTTTGGTAGTTTATGGCAGGAAATGAGTTAGGGTAAAAATTCACTTTGAAATATTGTGCTGATAATCAGGAGAAGGCAATGACACCCCACTCCAGTACTCTTTTTTTTTTTAATTAAACATTTTATTGAGATCATATTTAGTACTCTTGCCGGGAAAATCCCATGGATGGAGAAGCCTGGTAGGCTGCAGTCCATGGGGTCGCTAAAAGTCGGACATGACTGAGCGATTTCACTTTCACTTTTCACTTTCATGCATTGGAGAAGGAAATGGCAACCCACTCCAGTGTTCTTGCCTGGAGAATCCCAGGGACGGCGGAGCCTGGTGGGCTGCTGTCTATGGGGTCGCACAGAGTCAGACACGACTGAAGCAACTTAGCAGCAGCAGCAGCAGCTGATAATCAATAAGGCCTCAGACTATGATATCTTGCATTGTAGCTATCTCTGGGAACCAACTCAGTCTCACGGGCAAACTGGATTCCCATGCTGACTCTCAAATCTGGGAGAAATATCAGGATTCTTGTGTTTCACAGATCACAGGTTATTTATACATGTTTTATTCAAAATTGCAGGCTATTAAATTAAATCGTTTCAAAATATAAATATGTCAGAACAATTCACTCCAGTAAATAACAAAATCAACATTTCTTTCTTTTTAAACAAAATTCCTGTTGTGTTTTACATTAACCTTTATTTGAAACCCTTAGACTTTAGTTTCATTAACTTCAAAAAGCATCAGTAAATAGTTTATTCCACCATAAGGCCTCCTGCATTATTTAACAGTAAGAAGCTTATTTAAATGTTTCATGAATTATTAAAATTGTACGCGTTCTTTAAGATACATGAGAAACTCAAAAATCTTTCAGAGTCAGCACAGTGCAGTGGGCCGATAACAAGCCTGAAGTCGTTTATTAGCTTCCAGAAAACACCCTACGTGCAGTTTCGTGAACGGAAATTCTTGGCCGTCATGAAATTCTGCAACGTAGTGGAAAACTAACTCAAGGGGGCATGAGACGCAGTATGCTCAAGAAGTCTTCACAAAAGCTCACATCCTCTGAACTGAGCGATTTCACCTCCAGCCACGCCAGAGATGCAGGCAGAGATGGTGAAACATGGCTGTTCGTCTCCATGTTATTTAGAGCAGAGGGAACAAGGGGCTTATGTGAACAGGCTGCAGTAAATATCGGTAGAGCATTGTGTAGCCAGCGGACAGAAAATGTACATTCACAGTGATTATTTTAAAAAATGATACTTGCTCAAAATTCTAGTATTCAAACAAAAAATTCAAAGAAGGCACCAAAAACACACTTCCAGATACCAGAGCTCACATATTCAAGGAAGTCCATTCAGTTTCTGAGCAGCGTCATTTTCCATTTTGTATAGAATGGAGCCTTGCCAAAAGCCCCCCTGATCATCACCAGCAGGCTTCCTGACCCCAAACTAGGCAAAAATACCCACCCCGGTACTCTTCCGACACTGCTCAGTGCCAAGTCACTTCGGTCATGTCCAGCTCCTGCGACCCCACGGACTGTAGCCCATCAGACTCCTCTGTCCATGGGATTCTCCAGGCAAGAACACTGGAGTGGGTTGCCATGCCCTCCTCCAGGAGATCTTCCCGGCCCAGGGATCGAACTCACATCTCCTGCAGTGGCAGGCGGGTTCTTTGCCACTAGTGCCACCTGAGAATAGTGCCTGATGCCACTCTTCTAGCAGGAGTTTTGTCTTGAGGCTATAACAGTTGGCTACTAACGCACGAAAACTGTCCACTCTCCTCGGCCTTCAGGAGGTCGGCCCCCCACGCTCTCGATGCCCACAAGCTCTCCACTCTCTGTTCTTAATAAACTCACTCCTGAGATACTCTGTGTCTGGAAATTATTTTGCAACCCGTGTTCGGACTGCCGCAATGCCCATGCCACAAACCCTACCTCTATCTGCAGTCCTACCACCGAGGTTCAGTCCATCGTGGTCCTTCCTGAAGCCCCAGGCTAGGCCCCCTGACATCCTCTAACTACGCCCCTCTGGGTCTTCCCGAGGCATGAGGTGCTGCCAGGCTCCCACAAGTCTGGGTGGCTCTTCTCTGGCACTGTCTGTCTACCCTCTGCATCCCACTCTCCCCATCTCCTTAGGAGATTTCATGGACCATCCCTGAATGAGACGATTCCCAATTCCAGGTCACCATGTCTGAACATTTGCTAGACCTTTCCATGTGGGCAGCCCTCAGCTACCTCAAACACAACGCTTTCAGACGGACTCGTAACTCTTTCCTGCGTGCCACCCCGCCCCGCCAGCCTCCTGGCTCCCCAGTCTGGATAAATGGTACCACGACAGCGGACGCGCCTTCCCCACGCCCGGAAATCTAGCTGTTCACCTCTTTCCCCCCTTGTCTTACAGAACGGGCACAGTCTTTATCCATCATGCTTTAAGACTGTCATATCAGGATGGTCAAGTGGTCTGGGGTGACAGAATCAAACTGAAAAATCGAGTCCTTTTTGTTAAGCCAGTGCCGGCTGTTAATGGTAACCAGTGCACTTTAACTCAAGAGAAAATAGGTTTCACTATAAATAGCCAGATTGAGAAAGGGAGCATAAAACTGTCCTAGTTATCAGGTATTATTAATGGATTTTACTGCAGAACAAACAGGTATTTCAGGTCAGTTTATCACATATCGTTATACGTCTTCAAGTCCCAAGATAAAGGGAAAAAATACATTCAGTGGCTAGGCCTGAAAAAAAAAGTGGTTTTCCTGATCTTGTTGAAGGGCTTCAGAGCACAGGACACACGCCACACATTTCCACCCTGAGGGACACAAGCACACTCGTGAGCTTAGGAGCACCGTCCCTGGTTGTGCACTATCCTCCCAACGATCATGTCCACCCAGAACCTGTGACCGTGACCTTCCTTGGAAACAGGGTCTCTGCAGATGCAGTCAAGCTGAGCTGAGGTCATCCTAGATGAGGATGGACCCTCATCCTTGTAAGGAGAGAGACGCCTGGACACAGAGACACAGACAGTCAGGGAGAAAGCGGTGGAGACAAAGGCAGAGCTTGGAGGCGTGTGTGTACATGACAAAGTTTCAGCAACTCCCAGAAGCTGGAGAGAGGCAACAGAGAGACTCTCCCCAAGACCCTCCAGAAGGAACTGACCCGAATGACACCTTCCAGCCTCCAGAGCTGTGAGAGAATGAACTTACATTGTTTTCTGCCCCCCAGTTTGCAGCAATTTGTTACGGCCGCCTCGGGACATAATACAAGCTCGCTGTCTGGTTGCCAGGTTGTACATCTTACCCAAAGGAATCCTGGTGACTCCTCTTCTGGGGGCTCACGGGTACCTGGTTGGCACAGCCTCTGCCAGGCAGTCTGGCCACATAACTGCAGGTGGGGGACGCGGGAGACAGAGAAGTGCTGCCATCGTCTTTCTGGAGCTGTCCCCGTGCAGGGCAAGCGGATGTATTTGCCATGACTGGCACATGCCCGTCACAGACCTCAGCTTCATTTTAAAATCCCACTGACAGTGATGAGGCCATCAGGATCATCTTTACTCTTTTGCTTCTGCCTGAGAAGATCAGCACCGAGGACGAAGCTGGCCCCACACTGAGGACAGGGGCATCCACACAGCCCCGGGCCCCAGGCAGGGACAGCAGGTGGACCAGGGCCCAGAGCAAGGTGGGGGGTGGGGTAAGCAAGAGCGAGTGCCAGCCAAGTCCCAGACTCAACTGGCATCCAGAAGCGGGAGGGGTGCTGGGGAGGGCAGCCTGCCAGCCGGAGGGCTTTGAAGAAGCAACGCTCCTGCTGCCCGCCCTCCCGGGAGCGTGGGGGAACCTGCAATCAGAGGAGGAGAGGGCTCCAGGAGTGGTGCCTTCCGGGCCGGCTGGACACATGGTCCACTGCGTCCCCCACAACCAGCAGAGGCTGGGGAAGCAGACTCTCCATCCGACGGGAAACTCCTGGGGGCTCGAGAATGAAAACAGCTCTTTCTGTTGGTTGGCTGTCTTCTGACCCATTTTTAATGTTGGCTTTTGCCATAACGACTTCCCTGGTGGCTCAGAGGGTGAAGCGTCTGCCTGCGATGGGGGAGACCCGGGTTCAGTCCCCAGGTCGGGAAGATCCCTTGGAGAAAGAAATAGCACCCACTCCAGTACTCCTGCCTGGAAAATCCGATGGGCAGAGGAGCCTGGTGGGCTGCAGTCCATGGGGTCGCAAAGAGTCGGACAACTGAGCGACTTTACTTTCCCTTTTGCCATAATAAATATATTCATGTTTACTTTAAGTCAAATGTAAGCATCTGTTGACAATATGGGGTCACACAGAGCTGGACACGACTGAGTGATTGAACTGAACTGAACTGAAGCATCTCTTGTAACTTCTATGTTTCATATCTTACTTTGAAAGGCTTTCCAATATTATTTCAAGATTCTCTCATTTCTTCTTATAATTCTACGGCTTCATTGTTTTTCTATTTAAGTCATTGATATTCTTATTATTTTTGATATAAGTTGCGAAGCATTTACTGACCTAACTTTATTCCATACAATTTGCTATCCGTCCCCAAACAATCATTTAATAATTTATTTTTCCCCACTGGTTTGAAATGCTCCTTTGACCATAAATAACATTATTTCTGCATTTCCTACCTTGTACCTGATCTGCCTATTCTGAGATGTGCTTGTACTATACAGCCTTATTTATTACAGATTTATAATGTAGTTAATATTTTAAGGATAATCTGCCTATGAATGCTACTTTTTTGGAATTTCCTGGTTATTATTGCTTCTTAATTTTCCCATATGTATCTTAGAATCAGGCTGTCAATCAGGTATCAAAAGAAATCTTATTGCTATTTTGATTGGAACTGGCATTCTGCAGATTGATGCGGGAGGCTTGATACTTTTCTGATATTAAGTCATCCTATTTGAGACTATAGTATGCCTGTCCTGCTATTGAAGTCTTTGCATCTCCAAGCGGTGTTTTAAAGGTTACTTTACATAAACTGTGCTGCTGTTGAGCTTATTTCTAGTTTTTATTTGTGATTTTTGCAGTTATTAAATGGGACTCTTTTTTCCATCATAGCTGCTAAACTGGTCACTGCATGTGTGTATGGAGGCTATAGGTCTTCACAGCCCGCTGCCCTACTGGATTCCTGCCTTGTTTGTAACCCCTTTCCCGGGCGGCCCTCTGGGTCGCAGCACTTCTACGCTGGTTTCACCCTTAGTCCTACAGCTCAACAGGCACAACGCTCGCGCCCAGGCCTTTCGCTTACTCTCTTGGTTGCACTGATTCTCAAACTCGGGACTTTAAACACTACTGGTCCCCCGTGTGGGCGGCAGAGCACCTGCCTTACTGAGCGTGGGGTGCGGCTTGGGAATGGGGAACGGACCTCTTGTTGGTTCCGCTGAGCAACACTGCATGGGGAACACCGGCCCTGGTAATCTATCCAGGAAGGGGTAACTGGAGTGACATTCCTGAATTCTTGCACTTTCAAAAATGGAATTTTGTTTCCATACACAGCTCTTCAGAGAAACTCTATGCACATGCCAGTTCAGTTCAGTCCAGTCGCTCAGTCGTGTCCGACTCTTTGCGACCCCATGAATCGCAGCACGCCAGGCCTCCCTGTCCATCACCAACTCCCAGAGTTCACTCAGACTCAGGTCCATCAAGTCCGTGATGCCATCCAGCCATCTCATCCTCTGTCGTCCCCTTCTCCTCCTGACCCCAATCCCTCCCAGCATCAGAGTCTTTTCCAATGAGTCAACTCTTCGCATGAGGTGGCCAAAGTACTGGAGTTTCAGCTTCAGCATCATTCCTTCCAAAGAACACCCAGGACTGATCTCCTTCAGAATGGACTGGTTGGATCTCCTTGCAGTCCAAGGGACTCTCAAGAGTCTTCTCCAACACCACAGTTCAAAAGCATCAATTTTTCGGTGCTCAGCTTTCTTCACAGTCCACCTCTCACATCCATACATGACCACTGGAAAAAACCATAGCCTTGACTAGACGGACCTTTGTTGGTAAAGTAATTGCATACAATTTTTCTCCTCTTTAAATTTGATTGTTTGGGGTATACCGTCCTGGGACATCCTGCCTGTCCTTGGCTTTGTGGCCATTGCTCCAACTGTCTTACTTCGAATGTTACCATGGAGAAGTCAGGCCAGCATGAATGTTTTTCCTTTCATGTGTGACTAGATCTTTTTGCTTAGCTTCCCATGGGAATCTTTATTATGGCGTCTAGTAACTCGATTAGACTGTGCCTTGGTATTGACTGTGCTGTGACTGTTTTCTGGGTCACAGGGTAAATT
This sequence comes from Ovis canadensis, assembly GCF_042477335.2. NCBI lineage: Eukaryota > Metazoa > Chordata > Mammalia > Artiodactyla > Bovidae > Ovis > Ovis canadensis. The sequence continues at coordinate 4,226,066 of NC_091245.1, forward strand.
CAAATCTTCTTTTTAAGGGGTTCTATTAATCTGTATTTTGAAATTTTTTTTTGCATTCCATTCATTTTGACTTCTTCTTTGAGGATTCCAATTTTGCATATGTTGAATCTTCATTGCCTGCTTTATTAAGGACAATGGCATCTACAAATGCTTGAAAAGTAAAAGTCTGCTCAGGTATAAGGCAGATTTACCTTTGTCCGGTAGGCCTTCTTCTCCAAAGTGAAATGTGTGCTCTTCAAAGGATGCGTTTTCTCATCTGTTTTACTTTCTGCTTCTATTTCTCTTCACTGTGCCGTACAGTGAAGTAACTGCATTGTGGTGGTTGCTGTTCAGTCGCTAAGTCGTGTCTGACTCTTGGGAGCACCATGGACTGCAGCACACCAGGCTTCCCTGTCCGTCACAGTCTCCTGGAGTTTACTCATGTCCATCGAGTCAGTGAGGCCATCCAACCACCTCATCCTCTGTCGTCTCCTTCTCCTCCTGCCCGCAGTCTTTCCCAGAATCAGAGTCTTTTCCGATGAGTCGGCTTTTCGCATCAGGTGGTCAGAGTATCGGAGGGAGTGCACGTATAATTTATGAATAAGTAACCACACGTGTGTTGGATAGATATTCTACTTGAAATCTGCTGCTGTGCTTAACAGAGATTGATGCGAATACAAGAGTACCAGGCACTGTGACTTTGAGGGGTCTGTGGCCCACAAGAACCACTAATTTCAAAATCTAGCTGAAGTCCTGTACATTGCTCAATAAATATTAGTTGTTTAACTGACCTTGAAAGGCATTTAAATAATATAATAAACCATGTACCTCAACTTGGCCCCAAAAGGAGCATATATGTAATTTGAGTAAATCTATTCAAAGATTTAAAAATCCATGTCTCATTCCTGCCTAGTAAGTACCTTTTCTTTAATTACTCTTACTTTAACCCTTAACTGCATAAAAAAGAGGCTTCAATCACAAACAAGCAAAAGGGAAATATATAGGTAACACTGATTTGCTTAAGGGATTTTCGCTTCAATTTATTTGGTTTTTAATACATAATAGTGCTGTTGCTATTTAGTCGCTAAGTCGTGTCTGACCTTTTGTGACCCCATGGACTGTAGCCTGCCAGGCTCTTCTATCTATGGGATTTCCCACGTAAGCATATTTTGAGTGGGTTGCCATTCCTTTCTCCAGAGGATCTTCCTGACCCAGGGATCAAACCTGGGTCTCCTTCACTGAAGGCAAATTCCTTACCCTTGAGCCACCAGGGAAGCCCAAATATATAGCACAATTGCCACAAAAAATTTTTTTTTCTTTTTTTTTTTAAAGGCTACATAGGTAAGTTCCTGGTGGCTCAGCCATGAAGAATTAGCCTGCAATGCAGGAGACTCAGGTTCGATCCCTGGGTCAGGAAGATTCCCTGGAGAAGGAAATGGCAACTTACTCCAGTGTTCTTGTCTGGAGAATCCCGTGGACAGAGGAGCCTGACAGGCAATAGTCTCTGAGGTTGCAAGGAGTTGGGTTGGACACGACTAACCACTAACCCTTTCACTTTCGGGTGATTCCTGCCAGGTAGGTCCCCATCCTTTCCATCCTCTCAATCCCTTCACCCAGATTACAGGCCCAGAGAGTCAAGGTCAAAACCAAATGAAATAAAAGAGAAACAACTTCAATAACAAAACTGACAGTTTACTATATGAATAAATTTGAGACTGGGAACCAAGAGCTCACATTTCAGAAAACAAGATGAGACCAGAAAGGGACACCTGTCCTGTTGGTGGAATTATGCATCTTTTTCAATAGCAAAAAAGCAGTTTTTCTCTTGTTTTGTCTTTGATTATTTCAACTGAGGGTCTGGATGTTTTTGGATTCAATGGTGAAAACCTGAAAGCATTTCTTCTAAGATCGGAAACAAGATAAGGATGTCCACTTTCCCCACTATTATTCAGCATAGTTTTGGAAGTCCTGGCCACAGCAATCAGACAGGAAAAAAGAAATAAAAGGAATCCAAATTGGAAAACAGGAAGTAAAACTTTAAGGCACTTTTGCAGATGACATGACACTATAAATGGAAAATCCTAAAGATGCTACCAGAAAACTATTAGAGCTAATTAATGAATTTGGTGGCTTCCCAGGTGGCTCAGGGGCAAAGAATCTCCCTGACAATGCAGGAGACACAGGAGATGCTGGTTCGACCCCTGGGTGGGGAAGATCTCCTGCAGGAGGAAACGGCAACCTGCTCCAGTATTCTTGCCTGGAAAATTCCATGGACAAAGGAGTCTTGTGGGCTATAGTTCATGGGGTCACAAAGAGTCAGACATGACTTAGCACTCATGCAATGAATTTTGTAAAGTTGCTGGATACAAAATTAATACTCAGAAATCCCTTGCATTGCTATACTCTATAGAAAGATCAGAAAGAAAAATTAAGGAAACAATCCCATTAACCATCACAACAAAAAGAATAAAATACCAAGAAATAAGCTCAACATTCAGAAAATGAAGATCATGGCATCTGGTCCCATCACTTCATGGGAAATAGATGGGGAAACAGTGGAAACAGTGTCAGACTTTATTTTTTTGGGCTCCTAAATCACTGCAGATGGTGACTGCAGCCATGAAATTAAAAGATGCTTACTCCTTGGAAGAAAAGTTATAACCAATCTAGATAGCATATTGAAAAGCAGAGACATTACTTTGCCAACAAGGGTCCTTTTAGTCAAGGCTATGGTTTTTCCAGTGGTCATGTATGGATGTGAGAGTTGGACTGTGAAGAAAGAATTGGTGCTTTTGAACTGTGGTGTTGGAGAAGACTCTTGAGAGTCCCTTGGACTGCAAGGAGATCCAAGCAGTCCATTCTGAAGGAGATCAGTCCTGGGTGTTCTTTGGAAGGAATGATACTGAAGCTGAAACTCCAGTACTTTGGCCACCTGATGTGAAGAGCTGACTCATTGGAAAAGACTCTGATGCTGGGAGGGACTGGGGGCAGAAGGAAAAGGGAATGACAGAGGATGAGATAGCTGGATGGCATCACCGACTCGATGGATGTGAGTTTGAGTGAACTCTGGGAGATGGTGATGGACAGGGAGGCCTGGCATGCTGCGATTCAAGGGGTCGCAAAGAGTCAGACATGACTGAGCAACTGAACTGAACTGAACTGAAGGAGGCAAAAGACCTGTACTCAGAAAACTCTAAGATAGTGATGAAAGAAATCAAAGATGAAACAAACAGATGGAGAGATATATCATGTTCTTAGATAGGAAGAATCAATATTGTGAAAATGATTATACTACCCAAAGCAATCTATAGATTCAATGGATATTTTTGGATATAAAAAGACATAAAAATATCTTCAGATACTTTTCCTTTTGTCTACATGATTGGATGTCAGTCAACACTGAGCTGGCATGTTTTCTACAGTGAGTACACAGACTGTTTTGAGTTAAATCATAAGCTGTACTATATACACCCAATCACAATGCAAGGGGGCAGAGCAGCTTCTGTGAATGTAGGAGGTTTAGACAACCTGCCCTGCGTGCTTTCTCGCTCTGCCAACAGATCTGTACAGGACTTAGAGATCACCAGGAATCCCATTTAGCACCCAGCAGTGGGGGATTTTAGAGACATCTGTGTTGCCACCGTGAATTCAGTTTCCTAGAAAAACTGGTAGGCATCTGTCTTCCTTTTAAACACAAAACCCTTCTCCCTTAGAATGTGAGTGATGCTGAGTTGGCCTTGAGAGTCTTTTAAAATCACTGTGACCTTGCTATGCAATTGTGATTTCAAAAAATTATTTTTGATTGCTGTGTCCTAGAAGAGTAGTTCCTAAGCCAATCTGGGCACAAGAAGAGTCTCTTCAGTCATCGAGATGTCCAACTGGGGCTCACCCCAGCTCTGAGTCCCCTTGGCTGAGTGACCCTCCCAGAGGGGCCACCCCTCAAAGCCTCCACGTCCTGGTTTCTAAGCTAGTGACTCACATCATAAAAGAATAGTGAACAGTTTCAAAATGCCTTTTAGGTGCCAGACAGCCTTGACATTGAAAAAAATCACTTGTAAACTGACACCAACTAAATACCTAAATAAACTGATAAAACATTACGGTCATGTGGGTGACAACCTAGTCCACTACTGGGGCTGACACAGTTGGACCTGAAGTAATTTCGCTCCAGATTAAGGCTTTACTGCCATCGTGGGTCACAGCCATTTGTCCATTTCCTAACACTGTCAGGTTGCTCTAATTACGGATGTGTACGTCATCTCGTCCTGAACAGATGGGCCTTGTTGGAGCTAAAGAGCTGTAAGCACCTCCTTACTGAAGCATTTAAATATAGTAAGGGGGCCTGGGGGTCATCGGGCCTGAGGGAGTGAAGTCAGCCCAGCGAGGAATGGGGCAGAAAGTCTGAGTCCTCACCCTGGCTGGCTGTGTATCCTCAGGACAGTCCTAGGCCCTCTGAGTCTCATTACTCAGGTAAGGGCGATGGGATAGAAATGAACACTCTCTAAGGCCCCTTCCAGCTCTCATTCACTGTGATCGCTTGATTTAGTGCCGGGAAGCTCCTGAGAGCCTTTAGCAACGGTCCCCACTGAGTCTGAGCAGAGAGCTTGGGTATGCCTTATGCTCCTTTTGTAGACTCAGACCCCTGGTAGGAACAGCTGCCCCCCCGCCCCGTCACCCACCCGAATGCCTCCCTACTAGCAGATACCAAGGGCTCGGCCCTGCCCCCGTGGAGTCTGGAGGGGGCGCGGGGGCTGGTGACAGCAAGGGAAGGAATGAGGTGGTGAATGGCTTGTGGACAGAGAGCTGTGCCCAGAGCGGTCTGCAGCCACTGCAGGAAAGCCTGGGGCCTCCGGCCAGCTCTGCTGACCCAGCTGCTGCTGCCTGGGGAGGTGCCTGGCACAGTGGCAGGGACAGCAGAGGGCAGGCTGAGGGACTGCAGTGGGGGGGCAGTGCGGAGAAGCGGGCGCAACCTCACACCTCTCAAGGGCTCACCACCCCACGACTGATGAGTGTGGCTGGCACCCGAGAGCTGGCCTCGTCCCAGTGACGCCCCCCACTCCCACCATGGTGAGGAAGTCTTCACCACGGGCGCCCGGGAGCAGACTGCTGAGTCGCCTGGCCACCAAGGAGCCGCCCGTGATGAGGTCACACATCCAGATTAGAATGCTTTCCAGGCATAAAAGCATGAAGGGTCCCGACAGCTGGGACAGCCCACTGCTCGCCACCACCCTCCTCTCCTAGTGAAATGGCCAACGGACAGAGCGCCTCTGGCTAAGGGATCAGGAGGATTACAGGGACTCACGATCATTTCTGCCTGTGCATGTGTTTTAACAACTTTACTGGGTACAATTTCCATACCGGTCATCTCCTTCAAGTGTACAATTCAAGGATTTTCAGCACACTTACAGGGCAATGCAAACATTACTGCAATCTAATTTTAGAACTTTTCCATCACCCCAAAGATATCTGTTTTATATAATCTATTTGGTATGATCTGTTTTTGAGGACACACTCCCTGGAAGCACATTTAGCCTGGCCTGAAAATTATGTCAAGAGTTTACTGGATTTTTTTTTTTTTTTTTTACTGCCTCCAAGGTCACCATTGAGAGAGAAGTGGCCCTAAGTGGCTACTTCCTTTCCTTAACTTTGAAACATTCTTTATGTATTGCCCTTGAAAGTCTAAACTCCTGTGCAGAAGACCGCCCAGTTTTTCTTAATTCCATTCTCATCTCCACCTGCCATCTGACGCCCCTACTCCACACCTCACCCCTACAGTGTAGACCCCGCCTCAACTTCCCCCTCTCCCCATCCCCTTTTCTTTCATGGTAAAATATACATAACATAAACTTTACCATTTTAACCATTTTTAAGTGTATACTTTACGGACATTAAGTACAACACATTGTTGTACAACCATCACCACCATCCCACTCCAGACCTTTTTTCATCTTCCAAAATTCTATTAAAAATTCCCCACCCCTCTCTCCCAGCCCAGGCCCCCACCACCTGCTTCCTGTCTGTAGCTCTCTCCCCCCATATAAGTGGAATTGTGTGGTCCCTTTGTGATTGCCTCAGTTCCTTAGCATCATGTCATCAAGGTTCATCTGTGTCTTAGCCTGGGACAGAAATCTCTTCCTTTTTTTCACACTTAAGACTATATTCATCATTTGAAAAGACCCTGATGCTGGGAAAGAATGAAGGTGGGAGAAGAAGGGGATGACAGAGGATGAGATGGTTGGATGGCATCTCTGACTCAATGGACATGAGTTTGGGTAACCACCATGAGTTGGTGATGGACAGGGAGGCCTGGCGTGCTGCAGTCCACGGGGTCGCAAAGAGTCAGACACAACTGAGCGACTGAACTGAACTGAAGACTACATTCCCCACACCGTACATTTCGTCCCCATGACTCATTTACGGTGTAACTGAAGTTTCCACCGCTTAACCTCCCTTCCCTGTTTCGCTTGCCCCTCCATGACCCTCCCCTCTGGAGAGCACCTGTCTATTCTCTGCACCTGTGACCCTGTTTCTATTTTGCTATGTTTGCTCATTTGCTTTTTAGATTCCACATTCAAGTGAAATCACACAGGACTTGTCTTCCTCTGACTGACTTAGCCTAATACCCTCTATGTCCATCCATCATCCATGTTATCTGCCCACAGACACTTAGGTTATTTCTGTATCTTGGCTATTGTAAATAATGCTGCAAAGAGCACTGGTGTGCACAGGTCTTCTTCAGTTAGTGTTTTTCTCTGGAAAATAACCCGGAAGTGGAATTGCTAGACTGCATGGTAGCTCTATTTCTAATTTTTTTTAAAGAAACTCCATATGGTTTTCCATAGTAGTTGCACTAGTTTGTACAATGGTTCCTTTTTCTTCACATCTTTACCAGCTCTTGTCGTTTGTGGTCTTTTTGGTAGTAGCCATTCTGACAGGTGTGAGATGATATATCATTGTGGTTTTGATGTGCATTTCCCTGATGATTAGCAATGTTGAGCATTTTTTCATGTGTCTGGGACCATCTTATATATTCTTTGGGAAAAATATCTATTCAGGCCATCTGCCCATTGTTGAATTAGGTTGCTTGCTTTCGTATATTGAGTGGTAAGATTTCTTTATGTATCTTGGATATTAACCCCTCATTGGACACTTGTTGTTGTTCAGTTGCTCAGTCATGTAGAACTCTTTGCAACCCCATGGAGTGCAGCATGCCAGGCTTCCCTTTCTTTCACCATCTCCTGGAGCTTGCTCAAACTAGCATCCAAACTGCTCAAATTATGTCCAGTTCTAACTGTTGCTTCCTGACCTGAAAAGGCAGAGGAACCAGAGATCAAATTGCCAACATCTGCTGGATCATTGAACAAGCAAGAAAGTTCCAGAAAAATCTCTATGTCTGCTTTATTGACTATGTCAAAGCCCTTGACTGTGTGGATCACAATAAACTGTGGAAAATTCTGAAAGACCACCTGGCCTGCCTCTTGAGAAATCTGTATGCAGGTTAGGAAGCAATAGTTAGAACTGGACATGGACATGCAAACACACAGAATTTGAAAGGTCACAATTTGAAGGTTCATGTGTAGGGGACTTACTGTATTTGGTGTAACTGCTGAACCCAAGAATAGAGCTTGGTCAGGGGTTGTGGCCCCTGACCTGGCCTCTTCCTGGCCCGGCCCTGTGGCCTTCTCTGCTTTTCCTTGCTGTACGGACACCGGCTGTTGGGGGTGGGGGGCCCTCTGGGTCCCACCAACCCCTTGAGCATTCTGTTCGCCCACTGCTGTGGATTGGATACTCCAACACCTCCCTGCCCTGCACCTGGGCCCCTTTCTCCCAGCTTCCATCAGCAGGTACGTGCTCTGAGCGGCAGCTCCATTCCCCAGTTTCCTCGTGGTGCAGCCAAGAGAGGCCACGCTCCCATCCCGGGGGGACGAGACTTGCTTGGGAGGATAATTCTCTCTTTTTTGGAGGGCATTCCAAGGAGACTAAACAGTGGATCACCACTGAATGAAGGTTATATAACGCATCCCTGGAGTAGGGAATGGCAACCCAGCCCAGTATTCTTGCCTGGGAAATCCCATGGACAGAGGAGCCTGGGGGGCTACAGTCCAGGGTGTCAGAGAGAGTCGGACACGACTGAGCACACACACATAAGATGGATAGCATAATGACTTTTCTCATCTTCCTTCACTGTCACTTTTCATAGTCGAGACATTTACTGCCTCAGTTTGAGATGAGATCTCAGTTTTTAAAAGCACAGGTCTGCCATAGACATGCTCTTGAACATGTCACCATGTAAAGAAATCCTTTGGCAGAAAACAATCACCTTTAGTCAGCTGAAGCTCGCTTTGCAGTTAAATCTAAATATTAATAGCTGTTGTTCAGTGCACATATTTTTTGCTAATTTTGTTCCCTGCTTTTTTACCAATAAAGTGAGTGAAGACTTAAGGGGAAAAATCTGGTGGAAAGAAGGGCAAATACAGCATCTGCCCTTTAGAAATTATCCTAAATAACAGTGAGCCATAGAATGTGAGAAAAATCGGGGGGGGGGTGGGAAATGCAGACCAGACTACTAGAAGACAAAATGTCTAAACTGCAGAGAATTATAAACCTTTCCCTAGAAAGGCCAACCTGAAATCTACACAAAGCAGCACTCACCGGATTCTAGGGAGCTCTCAGAACTGCAGCTCTCCTCAGGCCTAGCTCTTCATCCCGTCATACGGGTCTTTTCTTTTTTCCTGAGATTGATTATCCACTGTGGGCGCCCTTGGTAATAAGATCACGATAACAACGGAGGGAGTGGTAGAGGCTTTTACTGAGTGGTTACTATCCTTTGATTAACTCACTAAATCTTCCCGGTGACACTATAAGGCAGTGTATGGCCTGAATGACCATCCTCCCCACCCCACTCATATGCTGAAGCCATGCCCCCCAGCATGGCTGTGTTTGGAGGTGGGGCCTGAAAGGAAGTAGTTAAGGACAAATGAGACCCTTCAAGATGAGACCCTGACCCGACGGGACTGGTGTCCTAAGTGAAGAGCTCTCGCCCCCCTTGAGCACACAGCAGAGGGTGGCCGTCCACAAGCGGGAGGGGCACCTTTGCCAATACCCGCGCCTGCTGGCATCTTGATCTTGGACTTCCAGCCTCCATGACTGTCATTTAAACTGCTGTTTAAGTCGTTTATGTGACTTCTGCTCTCAGCAGCAGTGAGCAGAGGCCAGAGAGACTTGTTCACTGGCTCTGAACGCCTCTGCCCTGAAATGGCACGCGTTTCAGACACGGGTGGCAGGGAGCACGCTGACTGGCCCCTTGACCGATGGGAGACCCTCTGTGCAAAGGGGCAAAGGGAGGAAGAACCACCCCACAGGTACCCCTTAGGTGGGGCAGCCCCAGGGTGTGTGGCTGCGAGGGGCGGGGGCAGGTTCTGAGCATGTTTTGTCTCTTCAGCCAGTGTTTAGTTAGTGGGAGGCCCCCCACCCCAGGCCCTGGCCCTTGGCTGTGTTACTTTTGAAAGACCTACGAACAAAGCTAGTGGAGGTGATGGAATTCCAGTTGAGCTATTCAAATCCTAAAAGATGATGCTGTGGAAGTGCGTCACTCAATATACCAGCAAATATGGAAAACTCAGCAGCGGCCACAGGACTGGAAAAGGTCAGTTTTCATTCTGGTCCCAAAGAAGGCCAATGCCAAAGAATGCTCAAACTACCACACAAGTACACACATCTCACACGCTAGCAAAGTAATGCCCCAAATTCTCCAAGCCAGGCTTCAACAGTGCATGAACCAAGAACTTTCAGGTGTTCAAGCTGGACTTAGAAAAGGCAGAGGAACCAGAGATCAAATTGCCAACATCTGTTGGATCATAGAAAAAGCAAGACAATTCCAGAAAAACATCTACTTCTGCTTGATTGATGCTAAAGCCTTTGATGGTGTGGATCACAACAAACTGTGATACTTTCTGAAAGAGATGGGAATACCAGACCACCTGACCTGCCTCTTGAGAAACCTGTATGCAGGTCAGAAAACAATAGTCAGAACCAGACATAGAACAATGGACTGGTTCCAAATAGGAAAAGGAGTATTTCAAGGCTGTATATTGTCACCCTGCTTATTTAACTTATATGCAGAGTACATCATGAGAAATGCTGGGCTGGAAGAAGCACAAGCTGGAATCAAGATTGCCAGGAGAAATATCAATAACCTCAGATATGCAGATGACACCACCCTTATGGCAGAAAGTGAAGGAAAACTAAAGAGCCTCTTGATGAAAGTGAAGGAAGAGAGTGAAAAAGTTGACTTAAAACTCAACATTCAGAAAACTAAGGTCATGGCATCTGGTCCCATCACTTCGTGGCAAGTAGATGGGGAAACAATGGAAACAGTGACAGACTTTATTTTCTTAGGCTCCAAAATCACTGCAGATAGTGACTGCAGCCATGAAATTAAAAGATGCTTACTCCTTGGAAGGAAAGTTATGACCAACCCAGACAGCATATTAAAAATCAGAGACATTACTTTGCCAACAAAGGCCCGTCTAGTCAAGGCTATGGTTTTTCCAGTAGTCGTGTATGGATGTGAGAGTTGGACTATAAAGAAAGCTGAGCACTGAAGAATTGATGCTTTTGAACTGTGGTGTTGGAGGAGACTCTTGAGAGTCCCTTGGACTGCAAGGAGATCCAACCAGTCCATCCTAAAGGAGATCAGTCCTGGGTATTCATTGGAAAGACTGATGTTGAAGCTGAAACTCCAATATTTTGGCCACATGATGCAAAGAACTGACTCGTTAGAAAAGACCCTGATGCTAGAAAAAACTGAAGGCAGGAGGAGAAGGGGATGACAGAGGATGAGATGGTTGGATGGCATCACCGACTGGATGGACATGGGTTTGAGTAAACTACGAGAGCTGGTTATGGACAGGGAGGCCTAGCGTGCTGCAGTCCATGGGGTCGCAAAGAGTCGGATATGACTGAGCGACTGGACTGAACTGAACTCGCATGTGCAATCATGTAAGTCATTCATGTGTCTGGCGTACATTGTCATGTGTGCGGATCCTCCGCAGATGGCTGTGCTTTTGTGTGCTTTACCGTGGAGTACTGTCCAGACGACACAGCAGTACAGCATCTTTATTTCAAGCCCAGGCTGTCAGGGAACAAGGGTGAAAGCAGCGATGATGTAGCTGGAACTGCTGTACTTTTCAAGGTAACGCAGTATAAGATTAAACACGTTTTCTTTCTTTTCTTGTGTTTATTTGTTAATGTTATGTACTGTTTGTGTGAAAAGTACTATAAACCTATTACAATACAGTACTAGACAGCTGATCGTGTTATTGGGGTAGGCTAAATTTGTTGGACTTTTGCTATTGTTTAGTCATTAGAAAGTGAAAGAAAGAAACTGAAGTTGCTCAGTCCTGTCTGACTCCTTGCGACCCCACAGACTGTAGCCCACCCGGCTTTTCCGTCCATGGGCTTCTCCAGGCAAGAACACTGGAGTGGGTTGACATTTCCTTCTCCAGGGGATCTTCCTGACCCAAGTCCTTCCAAACCCAGGTCTCCCACATTGCAGGCAAACGCTTTACCCTCTGAGCCACTAGGGAAGTTACTAAGTCATGTCCAACTCCTTGAGACCCCATAGACTGCAGCAAGCCAGGCTTCCCTGTCCTTCACCATTTCCTGGAGTTCACTCTAATTCATGTCCATCGAGTCAGTGATGCCATCCAGGACTTAAGAACAAGTTTTCAGGATGGAACTTGTGTCTATTGTAGGGGAATTACTAACTCAATTTCGACACTCACATTTAAGAAAGAATGCCTTATCCACTGAAAAACTTCAGGGTAGCACAGGATATCTGCATAGCCTGAAAATATCTCCCCTCAAATTTGCTAATTGCAGTGATGGTTTCAACCTAGGACCACATATTCTTTGATACTCCTCCCTCTAAGATGTGGAACAGATGTCCCCTCCGCTGAGATGGACTGGGTTTAGGGACGCGCTTCTTGAGGACAAAGCAGGGAAATGGAAAACCAGTAACACTGCCATGGAGGAACTTGGCAGACCCCTCCTTAGCCCGGGGGTCAGGGGGGACGTTGTCAAGGATGCCATGCTGACATCAGGCGCCCCTGATGTGATTCGAGCAAAAGGGCACTGCACCTCTGAATTCTCCCCCAAGTCCACAGCTCAGTCTAATCAGGCAGATCCAAACTGAGGAACATTCTACTGCATACATAGCTGACACTCTTCAAAAGTCCCTGGAAACCATGACAGGCTGGAAGAGACAAGGGCAACACAATGACAAAATGCAATGTGGGATCCTGAAACAGAAAGAAGACTTTATTAAAACAAAACACCCAACAAACAAAACAACACAGCTGGGAACTCTGTCTGAAGTCTGTAGTTTAGCAAACAAAAATCACTTAGAACAGGTTATGCCTTCTTTTAATGATCAGCCTAGCTAAGTTTTTGGTTTTGCAAGGCGTATCTCCAACATTTAATCATTTCAGTTTCCATCTGTGTGCCCAACATGCTTCTGATGTGTTATACTAGCATCAGCCTGCTCCTAAAGTGTTCAGTTCCTCCTGGTGTGCACAGGGCTTTTTAGAACTTACGTGGGGGGTAAGGTCAGGCAAAGACAGCTATTTATTGCACCTGGCAGGATACAGGAATACACCTAAATTCCTCCAGTCCAAACCCTGCTCCCCAAAGGGAAAGCATAGAGGAGAATGTTCTATAAACCCAGTCCAAGTTACTTCAGCCCCTGGTAGGGTGCCACCAGCCTTAGCAGTTTCCCTGGACACAATGAATGCCTTTTTAGGGACTGTGAGCTCGGGGTGCTGGCGACATGCTGTGGAACCTGATCGCCCACACCCTGTCCAAATGGCCATCACTGGGATAATTCAAAGATTTTTTTCCCAAGTGCCAACATCACAAAACAACACAATGGAGAAACACGAGGGGGCAAAGTCTGAAAAGGAGGAGTTGGGAAGAGGGAACAATTGTATGCGTCACCGGAAAGAATGGAAAGTTTCCTGCTTTATTTCTCCTTCCGTCTCCTATTGCAAGAAAGGCGGACAAGGTCACTGACCAGACTGCCCAAGGTGGGGCTGCGGGGGGGAAACAGAACGGACATTTCAGGAGTAAAGAGCTTGCCAAGTTAGATCCTGCGAGCAACAGCTTTCATTCAGTAAATGAAAATCTTCATTTATACCCAAGTAACCATCAAAAACCTTTGAAAATCTTGTTCTAGTTTCAAAAGAATCTGTGTTTTCAAATGTTACTTTGAAGTTGGGCTAATTCCGTCTATCCATCCATGCATCCAATCATCCATCCACTCAAACATCCATCCATCCATCCATCCATCCACCATCCAATCATTCATTCAGCCATTCACTCACCATTAATCCTACTAACTGAGCACCTGTTATGTGCCAGGAGGCTGACCATCAGGGCTGGCAGCCACACCAGGATCTCATGGAGAGGGGAGACAGGGTGGGGAAAACTTGTGAGAAGGGTCAGCTCCTCAACAAGCAGGTTTACCCAGCCTGATTGACTCCTCAGGCATTTGAGCAGGAAAAGGTCCTACTATTCTAATCAGGAGTATTAGTATCAAGGCTATTCTTCATCTTTATGGGATTTCCTGGTAGCTCAGATGGGAAAGAATCTGCCTGCAATGCAGGAGACTCGGGTTCAATCCCTGGGTCGGGAAGATCCCCAGGAGAAGGAAATGGCAACCCATAGCAGTATTATTGCTTAGAGAATTCCAAGGATAGACCATGGTGTTGCAAACAGCTGGACATGACTGAGTCATTTCACTCACTCCCTCACTTCATCAGTATAATCAGACTCACCCATAGCATCATTTAGTCTAAGGCAGAGCTTCTCAAACTTCAGAGTGTATCCGAACCACCGGGATGGCTTTCAGGACAAGAGGCTGGGCCCCACCCCAAGGCTCTGATTCAGTTGGGTGGGTGGACTGAAAACCAGCATTGCTGAAGAGTTCAAGGTGTGTGGATACTGTGTCTGGAGGCCACATTTTGAGAACCAGTGATCTAAGATGCTACTCACCACCTTCAATTCCAGCCCAGTGTGCTTTGTATACTCAGAGTCAGTTTGAGTAACTTAACAGCTACTGTTTCAGAGAAGCTCTGTGAACATCCCTCTCTGAGGGACCAGAACTCGTTGGGGTGACAGGCTGACTTGACTCCACCCCATGAGGACTGGTGGTTTTTGCCGGTTTGCTGTACAGGTGATTCTGCAAAATGTCAAAGAGGCCACAAAGCCAAAAGGATCTCATTTACTGCAAAATCCAAATAAAGGTCTAAGAGTCCAGCGCCCTCCTTTGACCTGGAGACAAGGCTTGAGTCAGTAACACTGTGTAATTGACAGCACACACGTGTGCAGAGAACAGGGGCTGCTTCCTTATATGAGATCAGATCTTCTATCACTTACTTCCCTCCTGTTCTATGCAGACGGCATGCAGGGCCAGGCTGCAGGGAATCAAGGCAGACAGAGATTTCAAGAGAGACTAGAAAAGGTTAGGAGGGCGCCCTCACCGGCCCCTCTGACACCCCTCCCTGAGCCAGAGCTGGGCGGGGGGGCGGGGGGGTGGTCTGTGGTTGTCATGGTGATAGCGACTCTGGTCCATTTCCTCCTCCCCTCCCAACAGACCTGAAAGGAGCAGAGGCCTCCAAGGCCAGACCAGGGCTGCGTGGGGGCCACTTCTGGGCCACGGCTCCTGCACTTCCCGCCCAACCTCCACCCTGCTTCTTTCCTGATGGACACGCCAGGCGTGCAGGGCTTCCTCCTCCAATCTTAGAAGAAAGCAACATCACCACCACAAGAGACAGTCACACAACCCTGTACATCAACTACACTCCAGTAACATTAAAAAAATGAAAAAGAGACAGGGCCCCACGTGAAGAGAAACGCACCACTCTTGCCAGTGAGCACTCCGCTCCCAGCCCCGGGAGCAGCTACAAGACAGCCTGAGACACCCAGGTGTTAAGAATTATTTCCAACTTTTCTGACAGTAATACCACCATCTTACGTGTGCAGAGCCCTTGAAGGCTTGTGAGCACGCGCTCACATGTGTTCCCACCTGGGCCTCACATGAACCCTGTGAGGCTGGCGGGTGGGGGGTCATCCCTCCTTACAGTAGTTAAGGAGGCCGAAGCCGAGGGGAACTCGTCCCAGGCACACCCCGCATGCACGCCCCCACCGCCGCTCCCCCTCATGCCTCCCACTTCCCCAGCAGGCAGCCTGGAGCAGTGCCTGGAGCTGGGGACAGGAGCCAGGCTTGTCTCAGTCCGCATCTCATCTAATGTGGGTGGCAGGGGCCCCGTGACCCCTGACCCGGTTTCAGGGCATCTGTGCACGAGGAGACCTGATGCCCGATGGAGGGCAGGGGCGCTCTGTCCAGAGGCCCTCACCTGGTGCTCACCCCACAGTTATCACCTCACCTTACAGGTGGGCACAGCCGGGCTCAGACAGGCTGGGTGGCGTGTGCAAAGTGGCGAAGCCTGGAGATGGTGCCCTGGGGACTCAGAGCCGGGTCTCCTGATCCCGACGTCCCGCGCGCACCTTCTCTGCAGGGCTCCTAGAGATGATCTCATGTCCCTAAGCACAGGAATTAGGAGGACAAGTGCATTGCCCACAACGCTGTCCGCCACACTAACGGTGGACAAAAAGAGCCGGAAACGAGCTAACACGGACCTGGCCTCGGGGGCAGAGCTGAGTGTGGTTCTGGGGTGCCGATTCCTCACCGATGAATGCCGATGACGCTGCCAGCACACGGACAGAGCGACTCCAGCTTCTGACCTATGCTGGCGCCTGCGGAGGTTGTCAGGACGTAGAATGTGCGTCCAAGAAACCCACTGTGTGTAGTAAAGGCAGTTGAAACTCCTTGGAAGAAAACCACCACATTCAAAGGCTTTCCTTTTAATCGGAGGATACTAGTCCCCAGCCACCTGAAGAGGAACGCTGGCTTATGCTTTGAGCTGCATTCAGTCACCAGGTGGTCTGTGAGGGCCTCCCGTGTGCCCGGGGCATGGGTCTCCCGGGCACTGGACGTGGCACAGCCCCCAGACAGGAGAGCACACAGCCTGCCGGGGTTGTGGGGGCAGAGAGGGCGGAGACAAGAGGCAGTAGCCGGCCCACAGCTGTGGGGACGGGAGGAGCTGGCCTGGGGGTGGGAGACGCGCGGCCCATGGCCTCCCAGAGGAAGTGACCTCCGGGAGGATGAGGTCAGAGGGAAGCCCAGGCCCCGGCCACCAACAGGCGTCTTCTCCTGAGTCCTCCCAACACCACATCCTCACCCTACCGCCCAGGCCCTGGAGCTGCAAGAACAGTGAAGGATCCTCATCCCAGATTCAGGGGGCAGCACGGCTGGGCCAGCTTATACTGGAAGAAATGGACCATCTACGAAGGAACGCGGCCAGGGCCCGAGACAGGGGGCATGACGACCCTCTAAAGGATGCCCGTGACACCCACCAACAGGCCAGGCGCGTTCTCACCCGACAGGATCCAACATTTGAAAGGCTGGACAGAGAGCAGCAGAGCGAACTGTAACCGCACAGTACACGATGCGTGTTATGTGCGTTGCGCTTTTCACCTGCTGTATTTTTCTATATTTAATCATATTTGAAAAGCAGGCGGTTGGCTAGTGTTGGACACAACACCAAACTGCACGGCAACCCGCCCACGGTACCCGGTATTCAGGGTAATTTATTATCTGCCTCATCACGTTTAGGGAAAGTTGGAAAAGATGTTTAGGAAAGATAAAAAAAAATAGAAGAAAACTGTGGCACTGTTCACCAAGCAAAAGTCTAAGTGAAAGGAATCTTAAAGCTGAATTTTCTAAGCATGAGAGGGATGCTGTACGTCTGTGTTTTTCTTTGGAAACTGTACATTAAAACAGAAGACGGAGCTCTAAAGCTCGGAGGGCAATACGACAGAACAGAGAGCATCCCCACGGCTAATGGTCACTTCCTGCCTCGTCTCTGCCTCGTCTCTGCAGCCTCCGGGGTGACTCACAGGCCTCTGGGCCCCAGGGAATCCAGAGGGAAGCAAGGCCCTGGACAGGCAGGGGCGGTGAGCCCTTGGGTTGGCTGATTCTCCCGGTTCTCGCCCTGGAAGAACAGGGAGACAGGGGCTGCACAGAAGTTCCTAAAGAACGAGACAAGCAAAGACCCCGGCACACAGAGGGGTCCTCACAAGGCCCAGGACTGGTCATCTGTTTTAGGAAGTTCAGCGACAAATGACAAAAGCAGCTGTGCCTCTTGGGAGACACGGGGACAGTTTTAGCCCTGTGGAAGTGTGCTGGCCACCCGGCTTCACCCAGCCTCCTCCTGATCTGGGGGGCGGGCCTCCCTGGGGATCTGGAATATTAATGGGCTGCCAGCACCGCCCCCGCTGCTGACGCTGAAGTTGGGGAGGGTCCTCCCTGCCCACAACACACCTGGGATTTCGAATGAGCAGTGATGCTGGCAGGCGCGCTAGGGTCATACCCAGCCACGGAGGCCTCCTGACTCTAAAAGGACAAGGCGGCAGCTTAGGCTCTCTCCCTCGGCCAGATACACTGTCCTGTCCCTGCCCTTTTGGCGACATCAAGTCAAGCAGCAATGTCATCCCAGGCCCAGCCACTTACTGGACCGGTGCTATCCCAGGCTGCTTCCCTTGTCCGGGAGGGTGGGTGGCTGTAAGGAGATTGCCCCCTCAGGGGTGGGGGTCACAGGTGGCTTTGCTTAGCTGTGTCCGGGCAGCATCCAGCAGCACCTCTCCGTCTTCATCTCTTGCTGAATCCCCAGCGTGGAGCCGGAGGGCTCTGGGCAGAGCCTGCGGGCTGGGGGGACAGGACCCCGGCTGGCTGGGAAGGTCAGCCCTGCAGTGCCCCTGCCCCCGAGGCAGAGCCGACTCTCTGCAGCGCTCACCGTGGTGACCGCGTAGACAATGCCACCTCGTCTCTGCTGTCCCTGGAGTGCATCTGAGCCGTGGGCCTGGGGCTTTTCCCAGAGAGAAAGACAGGCAGACACGGCCTGGTGGCCTGCAGCTCTGCTCTGCGGTCCTGCCGAACTGGGCCTGATGTTGGCCTGGCTGCCCTCAAGCACATCCAGAGGGCAAAGGGTGTCTCCAGTGGGCAGAAAGGAGACACTCTGTCCAGTAGGATGTAACACAAAAGACCACCTCTCGCCAGCCCCCACCTTCGTGCCAGCCTACCTTCCGTGGAGGCAGCCAGAGTTACTGCTGTACCTGCCTCTCAGGGTCCATTCCAGCCCCCCTTAGCCTCTCCCCACACCCCTCGCACCCCACCATTGACTCAAGGGCCCCCTGGCACTCAGCAAAGGCTCATCGAATTTGCTGTGAACCTCCCAACTTCCTGAGTCTGCACGGCTACTCCTAGAAGAGCTCCAGCATAGCTTTCCAGAGTAGGCGGGCACCTCCAAGTAACTTCCAGGAGGTTTCATTGGGAAAACTCCCAGGACCATGTGGTTTGGTCAGCTGGTGCTTTCTGCCCTCCTGGGGAGCAGCTGCAGCCACCGATCAGAGGTGAGAGCAAACGAACCAGGTTTCTGGAGACGAGGGGTATGGTCCAGAGCTAAGGTACACAGCCAGCAGAGACAGGAAATATACAGTGGTTCTCCACGGGCCGTTCTGCCCACTGGGGCCCTTGTGGTCATCATTCCCGGGTGGAAGCCAGGGATGCTGCTAAACATTACTCTATGTCCAGAAACCCTCCCCTGACCCCCGCATCCGGCCCAATGTCAGTAATCCCGAGGCTGACAAACCCCGACACAAAAGTAAGAGGAAAAGCCCGAGAAAGTGGAGTGAAGATATGGAAGGCTGTGTGGTCACCACCTCATCGCGCGGCTCATGTGGCCACTTCATTCCAGAGCTGGCTCCAGACACAGGTTAAAAATAGGCAGGTAACTTAGTAGCTTCTGAGAGGTCAGATAAACCCAAAGATAAATGGCGCGGGACATGGCCTGGCTGAAGTGGGCCGTCATCTCTGGGACGTTAACCAGAGGCCCGACACCAGGGCTTGGCTGCCTGACAGTAAAGAGGCTTGAAAAATCTGATGGCATCTTATTACTGGTTCTTCAGTTCAAGGCCAAGAAGCAAAAAACGATCGAAAGCGGAGGGACCCTTCCATCTCAAGGCCAAAGAACTGAACACAAGCTCTAAACTATGAGAGAGCACATGGGGTTCTGATACTAAACAAAGTTTATGGGGTTGGTGTATTTAAAGGGGCAGCAGTGAGGGCTTTCCTCTGAGTTCACTGACCCAGAGCCAAGGGCTGTCTGCTTCCCCCACAACACACAGGCGATCGTCTCTCCAGTATTTTTCTCACACTTTTCCTGTAGGCCACTCTCTTTCCTTATCTTGATCCTGGTCTCTCATTTCAGCCCTCATCTTATGAGGGAGGGTGGCTCAGTGGTAAAGAACCCACCTGCCAATCAGCCCTGTCTCTGCATCAGTGATGCCTGGGGCACATCCTGGCCAGTCCAGCAGTACTGCTGTCCCTTGGTGGAGAGGAACTCAGCTGGCAGGAGGGAGAAAATAACCACTATCCAGTTAGCGCCTGCCAGGTACCCAGGTGCCCACCAGAACCATCACGTACTTCCTGCCTCCAGCAGAAGCTCTCCATTTCCCAGCAGGACTTATTACCAGGTGCACGCTCAGTTGCTCAGTCGTGTCCAGCTCTTTGCGACCCCATGGACTGTAGCCCGCCAGGCTCCTCTGTCCATGGGATTCTTCAGGCAAGAACACTGGAGTGGGCTGCCATTTCCTCCTCTAGGGGATCTTCTTGATCCAGGAATTGAACCTGAGTCTCCTGCTTCCTGCCCTGGCGGGTGGATTCTTCACCACTGGGACACCAGGGAAGCTCCACTCATCACCACAACCACATGGAAAACGTTGTTCCTCTGTTACAGACAGAGGGAAGGAGACTTGGACACACTAACTTGCCTCTGGACACACGACTTCAAAAGGCGGACTGTGCTTCTCCCACTGCCCGGCATGTTCTCCCTGGGCTGGACTCACTTCCAGCCTGCGGGACGCCAGGCCTGTCCACCTGTCACCCCTCTCCTGATGAGAATCAACAGCTTCTGCAATAGAGAACACACCTCCAGGACAGCAGATTTCAACAAAGAATAAATCATTGCTCAAGAGCTGTGCTGTCCAATACAGTAGCCACCAACCAGGGGTGTCTATTTATATTTAAAGGAAGTAAAATGAAGTATGAATTAAAATGCAGTTCCTTAGCTGAACTAGCTACTAGCTGCATTTCAAGTGCTTGACAGCAACGCAGCATAGACACAGAGCATCTCCATCATCACAGAAAGTCCTACTGGCCAGCTCTGCTCTGAGGGTTTCAGGGGTGACTTCAAGCTATATTTTAGGGCATCCAGGGTGGGGTCATGTTAGTTGTTCAATCAACACGTAAATTCCATCTCTCCCAGTGTCAACTTGGAAAACTCCGCATATTCTCATGTGCCTGAAATGGTTAGAGAGAATAACTGACTCAATAGATATGAATTTGAGTAAACTCCAGGAGATAGTGAAGGACAGGGGAGCCTGGCATGCTGCAGTCCATGGGGTCACAAAGAGTCGGACATGACTTAGCAACTGCACAACAAGTTCAGTTCAGTTCAGTTGCTCAGGTGTGTCTGACTCTTTGCAACCCCATGGACTGTAGCACGTCAGGCCTCCCTGTCCATCACCAACTCCCAGAGCTTGCTCAAACTCATGTCCATAGAGTTGGTGATGCCATCCAACCATCTCATCCTCTGTCGTCCCCTTCTCCTCCTGCCTTCAATCTTTCGCAGCATCAGGGTCTTTTCCAAAAAGTTGGCTCTTCGTATAGGGTGGTCAAAGTATTGGAGTTTCAGCTTCAGCATCAGTCCTTCCAATGAATATTCAGGACTGATTTCCTTTAGGATTGATGGTTTGGTCTCCATGCAGTTCAAGGGACTCTCAAGAGTCTTCTCCAACACCACAGTGCTGGATGAAGCACAAGCTGGAATCAAGATTGCTGGAAGAAATATCAATAACCTCAGATATGCAGATGACATTGCCCTTATGGCAGAAAGCGAAGAACTAAAGAGCCTCTTGATGAAAGTGAAAGAGGAGAGTAAAAAAGTTGGCTTAAAGCTCAACATTCAAAAAACTAAGATCATGGCATCTGGTCCCATCACTTCATGCCAAATAGATGGGGAAACAATGGAAACAGTGAGAGACCTATTTTCTTGGCCTCCAAAATCACAGCATGCAGCCATGAAATCAGAAGACTCTTGCTCCTTGGAAGAAAAGCTACGGCCAACCTAGATAGCACATTAAAAAGCACAACAACAACAGACATCACAAAAGAAGATAAGAAATAAAAATCAACCAAGGGTAAGGGTGGAAAAATGGATAAACTTATGTGAGGGAGGTTAAAAGCCTAACGAACAAGTTTAGATCTCCTGGTTTCTGCTTGCTGAAACACTACTGTGACCACTGGGGTATTTTTCATTCGCTCCCCTGAGCCAAGGAGTGGGTGGGGACATCGCAACTTAATCTGCCGGGGAGGCACTGGACGGCTCTGGCTCTGGCTCTTGCTGATCCAGGGGCTCACCCACTGCCAAGACCATATCACATTCTGCCTACCTAACCTCTCCAGGTATTTTCTATTTGTTTTATGGAAAGTATCTCTCAGATCTTAGAGAATTTTCCGAACCAACAAATGAATTCCTCTTGATGCCTGAAGCTATGAAAATCTTATTTTTTAAAACAACGTTCTCTGTTTGCTCAGCTAATTTGACATTTACTCCACTCTGAGTAAAAGCACACTGCCGTGACTAGTTCTCTAGTTTGGGCTGTGTGGACATAACCTCTTCCTTGGTATAAGTCTCAGATTATTTTTCAACTTTCTTCTCAATTTCTTCTACCCCCTTCATCAAAAACAAAACTCCATCTCTAGGTAACCAAATTAGAGAGGCTTGGTTTGTTTGCATTAAGCAGCATTTCCTCTGAAAAGTGAGCCTGTGGTCAAGGTGCTGGCCTTGAAGACAGGGGGACTCAGGTTCAAATCCTGACTGTGTGCCGGTGCCCTGAGGAGCTACTCAGTGTCTGGTGCCAACACCTCCGCCACCCCACTGCACCCCAGGTGTCCTGGCCGAATCTTGTGGTATTTACCCTCCAATGTACTCAGCTGTGTCTGACTCTTGGCGATCTCATAGACTGCTGCCCACCAGCCTCCTCCGTGGCTCTCCTCCTCTGGATTCTCCAGGCCAGAATGCTGGAGAGGGCTGCCACTTCCTTCTCCCACGTCTCCTGCACTGGCAGGCGGACTCTTTACCACTAGTGCCGCCTGGGAAGCCCTCCGAGCCTTCCCTCAAATTGTCTCACAGGTTTTAGTGCTTCATCCTCATACACGCATGGATCCAAGGATCACCACACCTCTGGGAAGCGCTCCAAGGTTAAAGACAGAGGCCAAATCACACAAAGGATGGAAAGGGATAGACCATCACACAGGGAACAAAAGCAATTTTCAGGGGAAATCAGAAAACCAAAATGAATACTCCTCAGAATGACAGAAAAAGGTACTGCATTAGTGGCTCAAAAAGGATGCTATAAAAATGGGCCACAGAACCAAAACAAACAAACAAATACTCTTAGAAATGAAATATAGGACAAATAAGTTTAGTGGAAGGAGTGGAAGACAAAGCTGAGTAATTAGCCATAGCGTATCACCAAAATACAAAAAGCTAGAAAATGAGAGGAAAAAGGAAGTTACTTCTAACAACAGGAGTTTCTTTAAAAGAACAGAGCAAATGGTGGGAAGGGGAAATTCTTCAGAAAATATCCCAGAATTTTAGGATATACATTTCCAGATTGAATCAATGTAAAAATAAAATCCAGAATACTGAGAATCAAGAGGGGATCCTGAAAGCTTTTGGACTGTAAAAATAGATGTTACACAAGATACTGAGAATATGTAAGGCATCAAAATGAGCAGAGCAATCCTGGAAGCTAGAATAAAATGGAAAAAAAAATGTCTTCAAAATTATGGTAGGAAACAGGTAATTATACATTTTTGGCATTTATTATTTTATTTTATTAAATAGGTAATACAGAGCTTCCCTGGTGGCTCAGTGGTAAAGAGTCCACCTGCTAATACAGGAGACACGAGTTCGATCCCTGATCGGGAAGATTCCACACGCCGTGGAGCAACTATGCCCGTGCACCACAGGCACTGAAGCCGCGTGCCTAGAGCCCTAGCTCCGCACCAAGAGAAGCCACTGCAATCAGAAGTCTGCACGTTGCAACTAGAGAGTCGTCCCGGCTTGCCACGACTACAGAAAAGGCCATGCAGCAGGGAAGACCCGGCAGAGCCAAAAATAAAGAGAGAATTTTACATAAAAATAATACAGTCACAGGGTTCAAATATCAAAAGAGCATAAAGTTACACCTAACAAATCTACATTTCCACTGACATCTCCACGTTGCTTTTACTGTACTTTCTGCCAGTGTTTCCTTATGCAAATGCAGGCAAGTCACAGACTTCCTCACCTGAGTGATGGCATGCTATCTTCATTTTCTGCACATTGCTTTTCTTCAGTTAACAATACACACTGGAAATAATTTCAAAGTATATATAGAAATCTCTGTCGTTCTTCAGAAAAAAAAAATTCTAACCTAGAACTCTATACTCAGCTGAACTATCAAGTGCGAGGGTACAATAAAGACATTATCAGACATGCAAGCGCTTAGAAAAGGTGTTCTCTCTGAGAAAGCTACTGAAGGGTGTGTTCCAACAAAATGAGTTAGTAGCTCAGGAAAGAAGGCAGTAGAGAATCCAGCATGCATGGCTGCAACGACAGCAACGGAGACGCAGCAAAGGGAAGGGCAGCTGGCAACAACCCCAAGAGCACTCAGCGCAGACTAGACAGAGGTCTCGGGGGCAGATTTCCAGGAGGGAACAAAGCGGAATTGATAGATTCATTTAATCACATAGAAAACAATATTACGGAGGTTTCTACTCAAAAGCTTGTGAGAAACTAGGCATGAAAGATACGCAAAGAGATGAGCAATTGGGGAAAAAAAAGGAAATAATGAACTCCAAAAACAGCAGAAAGTTGTATAAAGAAAAACATTATCGTATACTTGTTGGCTCTGCAGTTGACACTATCACACTACGTCATCATCACCACTGGTGTTTGCTGAGCATGTGTTGGTCATCCTTCTGAGGTCTTTTCATGAAATACTTCATTTACCCCCATGAAACCCGGGAAGAAGCATACTCTTGAAATGTTCCCATCTTACAGATGAGGGAATGGAGACACAAAGTCACAAAGTGGTTAAGGAACTTGCCTGAGGTCATGGAGTAAGTGGAAGGATCGGGAACTGAACCCAGGAAAAAGGAAAACAGACTCGGGCCCCCACACTCTTAACCAGTCTATTGTTCTGCTCACGATCATTTATGGATCTATAAGTACAATGTCACTATGACGTGAAGAAGAGGGGAGAGAAGGCGGGGGAGTGAACCTGAGCTAGACCCACAGATCCAAGTGCTCCTCCTCCAATCAGGAGGCCAGCACATGGTGTCTACAGTTGAATAATCAATGAATAGTGCACATGTATATTACTTACAAATGGGGAGCCCATTACCAGGTCATTAGGGTCTTATAAGGCTGTTAACCAGTCCATCCTAAAGGAAATCAGCTTTGAACACTCATTGGAAGGACTGTTGCTGAAGGTGAAGCTCCAATATTCTGGCCGCCTGATGTGAAGAGCTGACTCATTGGAAAAGATCCTGATGCTGGGAAAGATTGAAGGCAGGAGGAGAAGGGGGCGACAGAGGATGAGACGGTTGGATGGCATCACTGACTCAATGGACATGAGTTTGAGCAAGTTCTGGGAGACAGTGGAGGACAGAAGAGCCTGGGTGCTCCCATCCATGGGGTTGTTGAATGAACAACAACAAAGGCCATTAAGAGCTTGGCTTTTACTGAGGGATATGAAAAGCCATTATGACACAATCTGACATGTTTTCAAAGGACCACCCAGCTGTAGTGTGGAGAATGGCCTGAGACTATCGGACCAGGGTGAAAAAAAGCATTACTTTAATGACATAAAACTAATTTTTAAAGATGAAAGCATGAAAAAAAAAAAAAGAGGAGGAGGAGAAACAGTAAGGGAGAGAAGAATATGAGGTTCTTTCATGCAATGTTAAGCCTGATGGTTCAGAGGGCAGTTGAGGACGACAGTGCCTGAGATGGGAAGCAAGTCAGCTTAACTGCAGGGCACCGCCTGGAATAGGGCCTTGCGTGGAGCCAAGACTCTGATCCAGGAAACAGCCAGGACGATGACCCGGCACCTCTGAGTTACTAGATGACCTCAGACAAGTCGCCGAGCATCTCAGAGTGGTTTCTCCATGTCCAACAGGGATGCTCTAAACTCTTCCGATGGGATGGCATACACTTACAGGGGAGAAGCTTCTGGGAGTCCCTGACACACCTCAGACCTTAAAAGTACCCTCAGTCGCCACCTCTCCCCCTTGTCCCTCCTGAACCCTGACAAGGTTAGCAGGTGACAGACTCAATGAGAACCCAGGTCCCTGACGGTCACTCTATGGAACAGACGCTTGAGGTCCTCCACACGCATTCACAGCCCCGACTACTAAACCCGTGAGTCATCACAGAGTCGCCCAGAAAAGGGACAGGGAGACAGCTGGCCCTCTGACAGAAATAGCCGTGGGGCGGGGCCCACAGATCATGGGAGCCCAGCAGGACTGCCCACCCCCAATCCAGAGCCATCTTGTCGGGAATCAGCCCCAGGTCACAGGCAGGGTGCGGGCCATTCCCCTGACGGCTCAGACCAGGACACACATCCACTCGGAAGGCTCGTCTTGTCATGTTCCTAATGCCTGTTACTGATGCACCAAGATGTGTGCGTGTGTCTCAAGACGACGAGCCGGGGCGGGGCCCGGGGTCACCCCACGGTGGCTGTGTTAGAACTGGGGGTGGGGGTGTCTGAAGGCCCTCACCTCTTCCCACCCTGGAAGGAGGGGCTCTGACACCACCGCAGTCCCAAACCGCTGGCCACACTGGAAAGATTTCACCCTCCGGTCCAAACAGTCTGCATCCACCGGCCAGCCTCAGACAAGCAAACTCGTTGGGGAGAAATGAGTGAGTGTGATGGTTCAAACGGAGGGAAACCAGCTGCAGGAAGCCCATGTTGTAGACGCCGCCCCCGCGTGACCTCACCCGAGGGCACAGGCCATGCCTGGACACCAGCAGCCTGCATCGTGCCGTCGGGGCTCACCTCTGACTCCAGAGGAGCCAGACCTGCCTGCCGAGAGCCGGAAGAAGGGGAAGCAGGGGTCCAACGGAACCAGACTTCGGGGCGACTCTGCACAGAGGCCCACGCCCAGACTGGGCCCTCGAATGGCCTCAAGGCTGGACCAGAAAAGCAGTCAGGGGCCTTCAGGACAGGGTGATCTCTGGGGCTATTTGGGAAGGATGAGGGATGGGAGGACAGCAAGTGACCAGGGGCTTTAGGACAGACCGTCTTGAATTTGTGGGACCACCCAGAGCGAGGCATGGAGGCTGTCCTAAGCTGGGTGCCCAGAAGTGGAACCCGGGGCTGGGGTTTGGAGGTGAGTGTTCAGTCCAGGGAGCACTGTCAGTGGGGGGCGGTGAGGGGCTGGGGGGAGGGAGGTGGCCTCAGTGGAGCCTGCCCTCGGGCCCTCCCTCAGGGGCCCTGGAGGGTGACCTGTACCCCTTTGCCAGTTCCTTCAGGAGGCAAGCGGGTGGGGTGGGGCTTCCTGCGTCCTCACTCCCCTGGGTCAGTCGCTGCCCCTGGGGTGCGAGGTCTTAACCCCCCTCCGCTGAAGGGTGATCCTCATGGGCCATGGGCGCTTCTCTAGTGAAGGGGAGGGGTCATGAACCCAGAACAGCTGCACTCACAGGTCAGGGGTCAATAGGGGGGAACCTGGGAGGCACCCTGGGGGGTACCCCGAGGGCAGCGTCCCAGCGAGACCACCTTGGAGAGGAGGCCACAGTGGTGGGGGTCACTGCGCTGTGAGAGAGGAAGGAAACCCCACCAGCGTTCACTGGACGGTGAGCTCACCCAAGGGCCGGTCTCCTGCAGCCTGTAGAGCCGACTTCCTCGTACTGGAAATGCAAACGGCCGGGTGTTCCGAGAGAACACGCTGGCAGTCCCAGCGGAGCATGGGATGAGAGGTTTGGACGCTCCCAGAATCCTGAGCAGAACGCTCAAGGCGGTGGGAGAGAAAAACACCTCTGCTTTCAGATACCCCTCCTGGGGGTGAGAGACATGCTGCTCCAGCGTCTCAAGGTCTCAAGCTTACTGGACCTTCTTCCTGACAACATCTTGCCTGAATCCCACCTCGGACAGCGAGAAATAAGCCACTCCTGCAAAGGCATCTGCAGCGTTTTCAAGTTACAGCTCCATTTACTATCAACTTGCCCAGAGTGAGACCATGAAGGAACTGCGGAAATATAAAAGCAGAGCTTCCACTGGGTCCCTGCTTCCCGTTCCTCCACAGAGTCCGAAGCCATTGAGGGGGGTGCAGCCGGCTCTCCACCATGGTCCTGCCCCCGCTCCCCGCCTCCCCTTCCCCATTGCTCCCGGTCCCGCCCAACTCCATCATCGCAGCCTGGAATTCTCCACTTATCCTCTGAGTGCACACTCCTGGGGGCCTGCCTGACCCAAGCCTGCCCCACCCCCTGCCACGTTCCTGAGGCCTCTTGATTTTTTCCTTCAGGACCCCTTCATGTCCCCAAGAGCTTCAGGGGAGGCCACGTCCCCCTATTTGCCATTTCCAGGAGGGTAACCTCCCCTGCCCTGCCCCCATGCCACGGAGTCCACTATCCTGGTCAGAGAGCTTGGCTCAGGAGCGGCGGGGGAGACTTGCAAGATTTGTCAGGGAAGATGCTTCTAGCTCTCAGGACAGAGCCACCAGAAGAGACGGGGCATGTGGGTTCAGGGGGGCAGTGTCTGCCAAAGCAAGACAGCCTGAGGACGAGGCCACCTGCAGAGGTGCCCAGCAGAGCCGGCTGCAGAGACGCTGTGGAGACCAGGGGCCACCGCCCTGGGGATGCTGCCCAGAGAGTCTGTCCTCCAGCCAGAACATTTCCCCTCGTGGAGGCCAGTCCAGGTCAGGGTTTCTTCAAGAATAACTCAAAATGCCACCTCTTCCAGGGAGCCGCCTCTGATTGCTATTCTTAGTCTCATCGATGAATTGCTAACTCTCTCATTTCCAAACCTCCAGGGACCAATATCCTTCTAATCTCAGATCTCTTCCTGCCTTCTTTTATTGTCATGCTCTAAGTCAGACCCCAGATACTCTTTAAGTCCATCCCTGAATCCCAGTCTCCCTAGGACAGGGCTTCAGAAAGAGCAGCATGTATCTGCTGAGTCAATTAGCAAATGAGAAAGTATTCATATCATATGAAACTTTAAGATAATTTTGTTGATTTTTATAAGAACTCTCTAGAACTCCATGGTGAATAGATATTTGCCATTTGAATAGTGATTCTAATTTTCACAGCTGGGAGACAGAATTCATTTTGCAGTAAAATGTATTTGCACTGGCTCCTTCCAACATGACAGATAGCTGCCACTCAGTACTCAGAGCAGCCACATGGCCAGGGTTATTGGGACGATGTGCACGCCTGTAGTCCTTACATCTAGCCAGTGACTCACTTTATGTCTGCTGCTCACTTTCATTACTCCTGACAGCCTCAGGGGAGGTCTTCTCCTCATTTTAAAGATGAGAAAAACAGAGACCGGGAAGGGGCTGACTAGGATAGCACAGCCTGCTGTCACAGACAGCACAGAGGAGCTGTGTGTAGCTCCAGTCCTGGGTCTGACGCCTGTGTCTGAATTTGTCGCTGCCAACTGTGTCCCCAGGCTGGGAGGCAGGCCAGTGGGTTCCCGGTTACTCTGCACCTCAAGGCTCTCCTGCCAGGAGCATCCCTTGGCCTTTCCTTTCAGTCTGTTTTAATAAAATCCAGCACACACGAGGGGGACTTGGGGACCCTCAATCTCCTTCCTCTGTCCGCAACCACTGCTGGAAAGACAAGGCCCACGGATCGTGTCACCTCAGACCTCCCGGAGAACACCTGTTTGGTTTTATGTTTAAACACTTACTTACATGACCGTCTTCACAGGGGTGGGGATTATGTTCAAGCTGCTACATTTAGCAAGCACCTATATTTAGCCACATGTACTGTAAGTGCCTCGTACCCCTTCTGTTTTTTAGGCGATATAACAGAGACTTAGCAGCACTCACTATGCGCCCGGCTCTGTGTTGATCCCTGGGGATGTGAAATGAGTAAGACGGTGCCTGCTTGGTGGCCGCCTTCCATGGGGGTCGGATAGGTGAACAGATATGGCTGAGGCCACGTGACCAGCACGGCAGGTGTAGGGAGCAAAAGCTAGAGGAACCCAAGTGCAGGCAGGGAGACATTAGACTGGGCTGATGGGGGAGGTCCCACACGGGACACAAATCTACCGTAGGTTTTAAGAGATGAATAGGGGTTTTCCTGGAAAGCCCAGTTTCTTCCCACATGGAGAAAAATAAATGCTTTTATTCATTCAATATTCAACAAATACTGAGCGACAGCCACGAGTCCATAAAAGCCAGCCATCTAAGAAGTGGTACTAGAGCAGGCCTCCATAAATAGCTGAGTGAGGCAACCAGACACCACCGTCTACACCGCCTGGAGGTTTTTCCACGTGATGATAATGACATGTAGACAGCCTCTCCATCACACTCCAACACTTGGAAGAGAGTGGATGGGGAGGGGGCCCTGTCTACAGTGAGCACGCTGGCTAGGCAATCCAGAAGGCGTACAAAGGTGTCCTGTGACATGACAAGCCAAGCCCTGTCCCCTGTGGGCCCCAGGAATCTCACCCCTTCCCAGGGAACCTGCTGCCCCCGTCTCCCTGGCATCTTTACCCTGCGGTTTGTTTAGCCCAAAGGTTGAATTCTTGTGGGAGGAAAAAGCGTTTGTAAAAGTCACCCTAGCGGGGCTCCTTTAATTTGCACACTTCAAGTTCATCATCAATCGTTATAATAAACTCTGCCCTGGAAACTTTGATGAGAACCTCTCAGCGTGCCTGGGCCGGCTCTAAGCCTAGGTCCAGAAACGAGATCCAGGGAGACCCCGGTTCGCGCCCCAGAGGCGCCCTGTGTGACAATCGAGACGACAGCGGGTCACACACAGGAGCCGGGTCATTTCGCCAGGGCCATGTGGCCTCCAGGGACTGTCCGCAGGCCTCCGGGGGTCGGGCCTACGTCACCCCCACGATGCGGCGCACAACCTAGTCGGGCGCTCGCCCCCCGACCAGGCCGGCCCGAGGCCACGGTGCGCAGGGGGGCGGCACCCCAGTCCCGCTCGGCGAGGGCGCGGCGGCCGGGCGGGCCGGGGGCCTGGGGGGAGGGCTCGGGGTCGCCTGCCCGTCCCCGCGAAGGAGGACCCGCGCCCGGCCCACCGAGGTGCCGGCCCGGCCCGCGCCCCGCCCGCCGAGCCGGCGGACGGACGCCCGACAGCTGCGGGGGAGCCCGGCGCCCGCGCCCCGCTGCGCCCGCGCCCCGCGCTCACCTCGCGCGCGATCTGGTTCAGCGCGTCGTCCTCCGCCGTCAGCCGCTCCCGGTTGGGGAGCCGCTTGCGCCCCGAGCCCTGCGTGCCCATGTCCATCGGCCGCGTCGCCCGCTGCGCCGCGGGACCCCGGCTCCGCCGCCCGCGCCCCTCCGGCCGCCCGGCCCCGCTGCGCCCCGCCCTCCGCCGGCGTCATGGCGTCAGCGGGCGCGGGCCGGGGACGCGGGGACGCGGGGACAGGGGCTGCGGACGCCCGGGGAGGGGGACGCGGGGGCCGGGGCTGCGGGACTGCGGGGACCCGGGGGGCAGGGGCTGGGGAGCCTGAAGCGGGGTGGGGGTGGGGGGACGCGGGGGCCGGGGCGCGCCAGATGGGGACCCGGGCGCGGGGGGCTGGAGTCTGGGGATTCCCGGGGAGAGGGGCACGGGACCCGGGCTGCGGGGATGCGCCGGAGAGGGACGCGGGAGCCAGATGCGCTGGGACTCCAGGGGCCAGGGATCTGGGCGCTGGGGGCTGGGGGCGCGGGGGACGCCTGGGGACCGTGAGCGTGGAGATGCGGGAAGTTTGGGAAGGCTGGGAGTCAGGGCAGCGGCATGAGGATGCGTGGGGCAAGGGGACTGGGGGAGTGAAAGCAAGGCGGAGGTGCAGGGACACTGAGACTAAGAGGGCTGGGGATTCCAGTGGGAGGCAGAGATGGGGGCGTGGGGACGACGGGACAGTGAACAGGAAAATGGCAGGAGGCCTGGGATGGCTCGGGGTGGGGAGCTTGTGGGCCCCAGAGGGGGCGGGGGTGATGGGGGCTCGGGTCCTTGGTGGGGACTGGGAACAAGCCACAGCAGAGAATTCAGAGAAAGGAGGCGGAGCCGGAGATGCCTGGAGCCCCCAGGGTTTCCGGTTGGCCCGGTGGGGAGCCCTGGAGGGTGGACTTCCCTGGCAATCCTGGGCTGACCTCCCCAGCGCAGGCGCTACCCCTTGAGTCTGGACCCCATCGAGGACAGGGGAGGACTCGAAGTGATTGCGTTGCAGAAAGGGGTTTGTACTAAAGGGTGGGTGTAGGGTTCTGGTTCAAACCTGCACCCCAGGTGAGATGAGGTCTGACCTCACAGATGGAGTCAGGTCTCAGTTCAGTTCAGTCACTCAGTCATGTCTGACTCCTTGCGACCCCATGGACTGCAGCACACAAGGCCTTCCTGTCCATTGCCAACCACTGGAGTTTACTCAGACTCATGTCCATTGAGTTGGTGATGCCACCCAACCATCTCCTCTGTCGTCCCCTTCTCCTGCCTTCAATCTTTCCCAGCATCAGGGTCTTTTCCAATGAGTCAGTTCTTTGCATTGGAGTTTCAGCTTCAGCATCAGTTCTCCACTGAATATTCAGGACTGATTTTCTTTAGGATGGATTGGTTGGATCTCCTTGCAGTCCAAGGGACCCTCAAGAATCTTCTCCAACACCACAGTTCAAAAGCATCTATTTTTCGGCACTCAGCTTTATAGTCCAGCTCTCACATCCATACATGACTACTGGAAAAACCATAGCTTGACTAGATGGACTTTTGTCGGCAAAGTAATGTCTCTGCTTTTTATTGTGCTGTCTAGGTTGGTCCTAACTTTTCTTCCAAGGAGTAAGAGTCTTTTAATTTCATGGCTGCAGTCACCATTTGCATGGATTTTGGAGCCCCCCAAAATAAATTTTGTCACAGTTTCCCTGTCTATTTGCCATGAAGTGATGGACCGGATGCCATGATCTTTGTTTTCTGAATGTTGAGCTTTAAGCCAACTTTTTCACTCTCCTCTTTCACCTTCATCAAGAGGCTCAAGAGGCTCTTTAGTTCTTCTTTGCTTTCTGCCATAAGGGTGGTGTCATCTGCATATCTGAGGTTATTGATATTTCTCCCGGCAATCTTGATTCCAGCTTGTGCTTCATCCAGCCCGGCATTTCACATGATGTACTCTGCATATAAGTTAAATAAGCAAGGTGTTCAGCTCTGGCTCTAGTCTACCAGGCTGCAGGATCTGGCCACCACCAACCCCCCATCCCACCCCCTCCGCCGAGCCGTAGAGACATTCAGAAACCCTGTGTTGATGGTGCTTCCTTTTTCAGGGGCATGTTTTCTGGGACCTGTCACTTCATTCCTGTGTCCCCAGCTTCTAGGAAAAGACCTGACAGATTGGCTATTCTCAGGAAGTAGATGTTGAAAAAGGAATGACTTTATCTGAGCTTTACCTTCCACACTCTAAAGGTGGGTTTAAAAATAACTCAGATCGCTTTTCACTTTCATGCATTGGAGAAGGAAATGGCAACCCACTCCAGTGTTCTTGCCTGGAGAATCCCAGGGACGGGGGAGCCTGATGGGCTGCCGTCTATGGGGTTGCACAGAGTCGGACACGACTGAAGCGACTTAGCAGCAGCAGCAGCAGCAGCATAGTTTATTTATGGGCTTCCCTAGTAGCTCAGAAGGTAAAGAATCTGCCTGCAATGCGGGAAACCCGTGTTCGATTCCTGGGTCAGGAAGATCCCCTGGAGAAGGGAATGGTAACCCAGTCCAGCATTCTTGCCTGGAGAATTCCATGGCCAGAGGAACCTGAAAGGCTATAGTCCATGGCATCACAAAGAGCCACACACCATTGAGCAACTAACACAACTAGAGTTTATTTGGCACTTAGCAGGTGGCACGGTAGCATAGGATTTGCCCTGCCGATGCAGGAGACACAAGTGACTTGGGTTCCATATCCAGGTTGGGAAGATCCTCTGGAGGAGGAAATGGCAACCTGCTCCAGTATTCTTGCCTGGGAAATCCCATGAAGAGAGGAGCCTGTGGGCTGTAGTCCACGGGGTTGCAAAGTGTCAGACACAACTGATGGACTGAACATGCATATCAACTATTCTATACACCGTGTATCAACTGTACTTCAATTTTAAAAACAAAATAAACTGGAGGATCAGATAAGATTTACAAAGCCATTGCCTTCTCACTCAGGGTAAAGACCCAACTACCTGTCAGTATTGGATTAGGGAGGAAGAAGTGTGCTGGTAGAAACGCAGGGTCCAAAAGTTACCACTATTTTGGGCTGTGGAGAGAACTTTAACGCTCAAGGGAAGAAGGGAGGGCAGGCCCACCCTAAAGTCACCTGTGATTCCTGACCCCCTCCCCCTCAGAGATAAGTATGGTTAGCAGTTTGGTATGTTTCTGACCAAGTGATGTGTCCAGGTAGGTTTAGGCTCTTAGGAAGTAGCCTGGGGGTTGGCTGGAAGAGGGGACAGAAAGGGGACCCGGCAGTGGCCGGGAAAGGTGCTGGAGGTTTATTGCAGTGGGAGGACGGTGCGGTAGCGACCCAGGAGGTGCCGGTGCTCAGGACAACTTAGTGGACTGCCGTGGGGTGGGTCAGCAGGGCAGAGGGGCAGTGACCTCGTTCCTTGTTGTACTCCGGGAGCTTGCATCTGTTTGTCACAGTGGAGGGACTGGGCAAGTGTCTGTGGACTGAGTTTCCTACATCACACTTTACACTGCTTAGGGCCCCAGAGTCCTTAGATGACGCTGTCCTGGTGGAAGAGCATCCCTACGTCTCTCTTCAGTCCTGCTGGAGGCTCACTGCTCCCCCAGCGCCTGATGCCTTGTGAAGGCTCTGTCTTTGCTCAGGCTGGTGCCCATGGCTTCCCTCACTCACTCACCCACACCTGCTGCCCACAGGTGCAGTGCCAGAGGCTGGGGCAGACCCACCTAGGACTCAGACAGAGCCACTGTTCTCTTGGGACTTACCCAAGACACCCGAACTGCTCATCCAACGACACATCCAAGCTCCAACATCTCCTTTGTTTTATTGTAATCTTTTAATTAAAAATTTTAACTTATAATTTTTTTTAACTTTTAAGAAATTAAAAGTGTTTTTCTTTTTGCCATGCTGCATGGCATATTGGGATCTCAGTTCCCCAACCCGGGATCAGACCTGTGTCCCCTGCAGGGAAAGTACGTGGTCTTAACTCCTGGACCACGAGGGAAGTCCCCAACAGCTCCCTTCTTGAAGAAGTCCTTCCAGCTCTTCAAGGCTGCTCCTGCTTCCCTCAGCCATCTTCATCAGGATGTCAAGCCGCTCTGTATGCCAGCACTGAAATTCTTCTGTGCTGACCTTATCTTGCTCAGCTGTCTGCCCTCACTGGGGACTGGATGTTTCACTGCTTCAATCATAATGAGAGCATCTGGCTGAAACTGGGGACTGAGTACAGGTTCCGAGCCCCCTCCTGACTGTCCCAATTGGGTTTTGTCCAGAGACAGGAGGACTCGCTGCCTCAGGGACTGCCTGGAGGTATTTCTGAATAGTTCAGTCCAGACACTGCGGTGAATTCTGTCTGCCACCTCTCCTCCATCAACCAGCCTCATCTGGGAAAGGGCCGCTTCTTGGGAATCATCGGAACCAAGGTTGCTAGTCCTCACGTGGTCCCATGAGGTCATGACCTCTGGACCACCGTCCATGTGCTTCCTCCTTCTTTGGTGATGTGCTCTGCAACTGACTGCTTCTCCCTTGGGGACCAGTTCTGGCCTGTGAATGATACCTGCCTTGTCTGGGAGCAGGCAATCCATGTAACAGGTATTTCAGGGCTTGAACACGGCAGTCAATAAGTGGTCCTTGAGCTCCTGTCCCCAAAGGGCCTGGATCTGGGATGAATCTGCCTCTGCTGAGGAGTGAGGGGGTGGGCAAGGGCATTGGATAGCTTTGTGGGTACCCCCTGTTCTTGGGGTGCCCCTTGAGAGATACAGAAACCCACAAGACTCCGTCCATCCTGAGCCATGGCTCACCAAGGAGCTGTGGCTTTCTCTTTGCTCTGGACCCTCAGCCGCTCCTGCAAGGTTGTCCATGAAGCTGCTTCTACCTGGAAGACTGCCCCTGGCACTACAAAGCCCCTTCCCACGTGGCCTTTTTCCTGTTCCAGGTGACTACACTACCCATGCGAGGTTACTTCTGAGCAGGAGACA
This sequence comes from Ovis canadensis, assembly GCF_042477335.2. Lineage (NCBI taxonomy): Eukaryota > Metazoa > Chordata > Mammalia > Artiodactyla > Bovidae > Ovis > Ovis canadensis. The sequence goes on from NC_091245.1 coordinate 4,261,609, forward strand.
GAGATGCTACGCTACTCACTTGGGTCCACTGAGAAGGCCTTCTCTGTGCTTCAAACATCATTCACTCGTGTTCCAGTCTTGCTGTTTGCTGCAGCGTGCTCAGTCGTGTCTGACTCTTTGTGACCCCATGGACTATAGCCCGCCAGGCTCCTCTGTCCATGGAATTTTCCAGGCAAGAATGCTGGGGTGGGTTGCCATTTCCTTCTCCAGGAGATCTTCCCAACCCAGGGATAGAACCCACGTCTTTTACATCTCCTAAATTGCAGGCAGGTTCTTTACCACTAGCGTCACCTGGGAAGCAAGACTGGGAAGTTCCAGTCTTGCTCTTCCAATTAACAGAGGATGGGTAAAGCTCACTTGGATTACAGCTGGAGGAAGGCTGGGGAGGATCACAGCCCTTCACAGGGATGGCTTGAAAGGCAGTAGGCGGAACACAGAGGCAAAATCATGCCCAGAGCGGGGCTGGCTGAGGTCAGTGTCTCTGCCATGCCTGAGAGGCTAACGTCTCCGATGGCCCGATAGCCTTTGTCAGTTGCCTCGTTCAGCATCTCAAAGTAGCGAATGGATGGATCCTCCACCCAACCCAGTTTTGCCATTCTAAAATGCCTCTTCTCTCCCAGGATAGCAACACGTGCAGTCATTTTTCTATGTCTCTTGGAGTTAAAACTTTGGAATCATGTTGGATGTTTAAATCTATCTTATCCTTCATCTCTGATTGAGTCTATTCCCCTTCCACATCTTTGCTGACTCCACAATGATTTGTAACTGCTTCACCTTGTCATACCTGTGAATGGCTTGCAGGATCTCCTGGCCTGGAGTCTCCAGGGTGGGGTGCAGAGATAACTGGGTACAGGAAGAACATACTAGAACTTCTATTAACATGTATTTTAAACTAAAAATAAGAGTGTTATATATCAAATGTTAGTATTTGATCTATAACGCCACTGTAAGTGGTTGTAGGTTATGTCACAATGTATTCTGAGGGCCCTGTCTCTCATTAGATCATTTTCAGAACACATTGATACAAGATTAAATGGATTTATGGTTTACATAATCTAGTTTCAACTAAAACTCAAAAGTGGACAAATGGCTTTCAAGAATTTAAAAGCTTCTCAAAAAAGTAATTCCCCTAAATCACAAGCAAACAAAAGAACAAGAGACATATTCCTAATTTGGAGGGGCTCTTCATTTTCCTCAATGTCAGGCTGTTAGATACAAGGGGAGCAATTAATAATCATACTAAATAATTTGAAACATGAATTAAATTTCCTGTTATTAATGACTGACCTCATTTTAAGTGGTTATTGTGCCCTTGTATGTTAATAGATGACTATATATGAACATAATTTGCAGATAAGTAAATAAAATTTGGGGGATATTTAAAAATACTTGGTGATTGAGTTCACAGGAAAAAGTCTGCTTTCTAGGATCAATAATTCTTAAATTTGGGGAGACTGTGAACTCCTTTGAAAATCTGATGAAGGCTGGATTCCTCTCTCCCACCAAAAAAAAAAAAAGGAAGAAAAAGACATTTAAGTAGGAAATCTTAGCACAGTTTTATAGCATGATACTTTGAAGTCCATCCACGGGCCATCTGAGTTCCCATTCAGGGCTGCCCCCGTTTGAGGCCTTCTAACCACCAAAGCCAGAATAACCATGCAAACTACACTTTATTGTGTTGCACACTCCAGACTCAAGAAAGGCTCCACTGTGGCAACTGCAGCAATTCTGGAGGGACCCAATGGATGTCAAATGAGTTAGCTACTGATGATTTGCGATTAGTGACAGTTAAAATGCTGAAATTCGTGAAATTATTGGCAACAATATTGTGAACAGCCAACTTATTGGAAAAGACCCTGATACTGGGAAAGACTGAAGGAAGAAGGGAAAGAGGGTGACAGAGGATGAGATGGTTGGACGGCATCACCAACGCCCTGGACAGTAACCTGGACAAACTCTGGGAGATAGTGAGGGACAGGGAGTACTGCAGTCCATGGGGTTGCAGAGAGTTGGACACGACTTGGCGACTGAACAATAACAAAAGCTCTTACTGAATGGCAGGAATTTTGCACAAATCAGGTGTTGTCGGCAGGAGGATGTCACCTTTGGGATAATTATATGCCATGTTTGTCTCCTGAGAGAAAAGCTGAGGGTCGCTGTCCTCTTGCACACAGAGCCAGCTCCTCAGCCGGTCCCCTCAGTCAGCTCTCAGCAGCTCTCTCCTGATACCTCAAAACCAAGATTGCATTTCATCCCCCAGAGAATCCTAATCAGGATCATGAGCCCATGGGTGTTTAAAAAATGTCTGTGGCTTGACTAAGTAGAGTCCTTTCATTTGGTGAAAATATGTAAAATAGGATGTGAAGAACAATTTTCTTCTTTTTCTTTTTCCTTGTGCAAGAGAAATGCTACCAATACTCACTGACTGGCTATAATATCGTTTTTTCCCTCACATCAGATTTATTAACTATTAACTCGGTTGGTTTTAAAAATAAGTTACAGAGGACTTTTCACTTCTAGGGATGGAGGGGAAGCTTACATCAAACAAATCCTCCTGTCAACAGCAATTATAAACCTCAAAAAAATTGCCCACTCATGAGTAATAAAAGAAGATACAGTCTGGAATGGACACAACCTTTGAATTAAGGGAAGTAAAAGAGGAGATATCTTCTTTCCCGGAGGACATTCCCCAGTCCTCAAGGTGCGCTGGGAATGGAATTCAAGAGTTATTGGACTGGGAATAGGTGGTAGGGTCTGAGACTGCAAGTACACCTGGCAAGTGAGGAGGAGATTCCAGAAAACGGGATGTAGAGAAAGTGGAGCCTCAAGGTCTGCATCCTAACTTATGCAGAATCCGTGTATGAGTCCTGAAGGAGGTGAGGGCGGACTGAAACTCCAAGAAACCCAGAGGAAGCTGGAAGCCTGGAAGAGCGGAGCAGAGAGCTGCACAGTGCTGGGAAGATAAAGCTAGCAATTCAGGTCCCACCAAGTCAGAGGGCTTGGCGAACACCGTGAACCTGCCACTGAAACTCCAGAAAGACTGTGCCTTCCGAGCAAGACGACATTAGAGAACCAAGGGCTATGACAGGAAAATCAAAACACACAAACTGTAGCAGAACCCAGAGCCAGGTTTCCACAAGATCATGGGGCTATGCAGGGTTCGGGTAACTTCACTGCCTGATAGAACCAACTCGACACTCTTCAAACAGCAGATGTGGGAATTAGCAGAGGCGTGGTATACAGTAACTGTGATAAAGAGCCCGCCTGCCAGTGCAGGAGACACAAGAGACCTCAGCTCGATCCCTGGGCCAGGAAGACCCCTGGAGGAGGAAATGGCACCCACTCCAGGATTCTTGCCTGGAGAATCCCGTAGACAGAGGAGCCTGGCGGGCTACGGTCCATAGAGTTGCAAAGAGCTGGACACGACTGAAGCAACTGAGCATGCACGCATACATGATTCCGTTCAGTTCAGCCGCTCAGTCGTGTCCGACTCTTTGAGACCCCGTGAACCGCAGCCCACCAGGCCTCCCTGTCCATCACCAACTCCCAGAGTTTACCCAAACTCATGTCCATTGAGTCGGTGATGCCATCCAGCCATCTCATCCTCTGTTGTCCCCTTCTCCTGCCCCGAGTCTTTCCCAGCATCAGGGTTAGACGTGGATATAATGGATGAAGAGACAGGGAATTTAGAAAAGACCCGGGGACTCGAAAGATGAATGCGATGGAAACTGTATAACTGAAAATACAACGGCTGCTAATTTACAAAAATCAAGGAATAATATTAGCGATACGTTGGATAATGTGGAAGAAAGGATTAGCGAGCCTGAGGAATGGTCAATAAAATTACCCAAACTGAAGGAAAGAGAGAAAAAGATATTTTAAAAACCCAGGTTCCGGGGATCCAGGCTATCACAGTGTTCACTTGATGTTAACAAATGCACCAAGGTAATTCAATGGAGAAAGGAAAATATGTTTTTTGGCAAGTGGAGCTGATATCAATAGAAACAATATCGGTAAAGATATAAAATATCCATAAGGAAAATAAAGTTCGACCCTTAACTAACAGTTTACAGAATAATTAAATTGTGAAAGATATTAGACCTAAACTTAACTAACGCTGTAAACGTTCTAGAAGAAAACGTAGAAGAACGTTTTGAAACCTTGCAGCAGGCAAAGATTTCTCAGACAGTATATGAAAAGCTCAGTCGTGTCAGATTTTTTGCAGCCCTGCGGAGTGTAGCCTACTAGGCTCCTCCGTCCATGGTATTATCCAGGCAAAAGTACTGGAGTGGGTTGCCGTTTCCTTCTCCAGGGCATCTTCCTGACCCGGGGATCAAACCCAGGTCTCCTGCATTGTAGGCAGACGCTTTACCCTCTGAGCCCCCAGGGAAGCCCCTATAAAAAAGCGCTAATCATCAAATAAGAAATTGATAGGTTAGATTTTGTCACAGTTAAAGATGTCTGCTTATTTAAAAACTTCATTATAAAAATGAAAACACAAGCCGCGGACCATGAGAAAATATTCCCAATTCATAGATGTGACAGAGCACTGCATCCGGAGTGACGGAAGACTTGCTACCAATCAGCAAGAAAAGGTCAACAAGCGTCTAAATAATGCAGAAGAGATCTGAAGACTGAACAGACCCTTCATATAAAGTGGTATACAGAGGGTGTGCAGAGAAGGGAATGCCCCTGCGCTGGTGATGGGAAGGCAGAATGGTGCAGCCACTATGGAGAATGAAGTTTCCTTAAAAAACGAAAAGCAGGGCTACCACATGATCCAGCAATCCCACTCCTGGGCCTATTTCCAGGAAAGAACAAACTCTAATTAGAAAAGATACAGGCATCCCGAAGTTCGTAGCATCACAATTGACAATAGCCAAGGCATAGAAGCAACCTAAAAATGTCTACTGACAAATGAATGGATAAAGACGGTGTGCTGTATTTATACAATGGAATATTACTCAGCCACGAAAAAGAACGGAATAATGCCATTTGCAGCAACATGGATGGACCTAGAGATTATCATACTGAGTAAAGCAAGACAGAGAAGGACAAATGTCGTGTATCACTTATATGTGGAATCTTAAAATCATACAAATGAACTTACTTACAAAACAGAAATAGACTCACAGACAGAGAAAACAAATTTGTGTTTACCAAGGGGGAAGGGGAGGAGAGGGGAAAATTAGTTTGAAGTTAACAGATATGCACTGCTAGATATAAAATAAACAACAAGGACATACTGCATGGCCCAGGGAACTATATCCACTATCTTGTAATAACTTGTAGTGGGAAAGTATGGGAAAGGAATATATATATATACACACATGTTATATATATCATATAAAGCTGAATTACTTAGCTGTATACCTGAAACTAACACACTGTAAATCAACTATACTTCAGCAAAAAGTTCTTTGAAAAAATATACACAAATGACCAAAAAGTGCAGGAAAGACGTTCAACATCCTTGTCGTTAGGAATATGTAAAGTGAAACCACAGTGAGACCCCAGTTCGCATCTGCCAGGTTGCACCGCTGGAAAGACGGACAAGGCCAAATGTGGGTGATGTGTAGCAGCTGGGACTCTCGCACGCTGCTGGTGGCAGTACGGCGTTGTACACCCAGTTTGGAATGCTGTTTGGGAGTTTCTCAGAGACATAACCTACCCTGTGATCTGGTCATTCGACTCAGTGGTATTTGCCCAAAAGAAATGAAAAACATGTCCACAGAAAGACATGTGCAAGAATGTTCAGAGTAGCCCAAAGCCAAAATCAACCCAATGTCCATCAATAGGGGAATAGATAAGCAAATTATAGAGCTATAGTATTTGGCAATACAGACTAACAAACCCCTAAGGCAGACAACAATGTGGATGAATCTCCGAAAAACGATGTTGAGTGAAAGAAGTCAGACACAAAAATGTGTGTTATCGAATGGCTCTGTTTCTATGAACTCTAGAACAGGCAACACTAAGCTGTGCAGGTAGAAAGAGACTAGTGATAGCCTCTGTAGGACTCATCTCACACGCTAGCAGAGGAATGCTCAAATTCTCCAAGCCAAACAGAACATGGACCGTGGACTTTCAGATGTTCAAGCTGGATTTGAAAAGGCAGAGGAACCAGAGACAAAATTGCCAGCATCCACTGGATCATCAAGAAAGCAAGAGAGTTCCAGAAAAACATCTGCTTCTGCTTTATTGACTATGTCAAAGCCTTTGACTATGGATCACAACAAACTGTGGAAAATTCTTCATGAGATGGGAATACCAGACCATCTGACCTGTATGCAGGTCAAGAAGCAACAGTTAGAACTGGACATGGGAAAACCGACTGGTTCCAAATTGGGAAAGGAGTATGTCAAGGCTTTGACATATTGTTACCCTGCTTATTTAACTTGAATGCAGAGTACATCACGTGAAATGCTGGGCTGGATGAAGCACAAGCTGGAATCAAGATTGCCGGGAGAAATATCAATAACCTCAGATATGCAGATGACACCACCCTTATGGTAGAAAGTGAAGAACTAAAGAGCCTCTTGATGAAAGTGAAAGAGGAGAGTGAAAAAGTTGGCTTAAAGCTCAACATTCAGAAAAGTAAGATTGTAGTACCCTGCGCCATCACTTCATGGCAAATAGATGGAGAAACAACAGAAACAGTGGGAGACTTTATTATTATTATTATTTTTTTTTTGGTCTCCCAAATCATTGCAGATGGTGACTGCAGCCATGAAATTAAAAGACGCTTGCTCCTTGGAAGAAAAGCTATGACAAACCTAGACAGCATATTACAAAGCAGAGACATTACTTTGCCAACAAATGTCTGTCCGGTCAAAGCTATGATTTTTCCAGTAGTCCTGTATGGATGTGAGAGTTGGACTATAAAGAAAGCTGAGCACTGGAGAACTGATGCTTTTGAACTGTGGTGTTGGAGAAGACTCTTGAGAGTCCCCTTGGACAGCAAGGAGATCCAACCAGACAATCCTAAAGGAAATCAGTCCTGGTATTCATTGGAAAGATTGATGCTGAAGCTGAAACTCCAATACTTTGTCCACCTGATGTGAAGAATTGACTCCTTAGAAAAGACTCTGATGCTGGGAAAGACTGAAGGCAGGAGGAGAAGGGGATGACAGAGGATGAGATGGTTGGCTGGCATCACTGACTCGATGGACATGAATTTGAACAAGCTCCGGGAGTTGGTGATGGACAGGGAAGCCTGGTGTGCTTCAGTCCATGGGGTTGCAAAGAGTCAGACATGACTGAGCGACTGAACGGAGCTGCAGGATGAGTGGACTGACTATAAAAGGGCACAGGGAAGCTTCTGAGGGACGCAGATTCTCCTTCCATGAGGTGGCTGCTGCATAGGGAAAATAACTGTCCAAGTTTATCTGGGTATTATGGACAGCATTCTATAACACTGTATAGGAGGTGGTAACCAGAACCATTCCCAAGAAAAAGAAATGCAAGAAGGCAAAAATGGTTGTCTGAGGAAGCCTTAAAAATAGCTGAGAAAAGAAGAGAAGTCAAAGGCACAGGAGAAAAGGAAAGATATAAGCATCTGAATGCAGAGTTCCAAAGAATAGCAAGGAGAGATAAGAAAGCCTTCCTCAGTGATCAGTGCAAAGAAATAGAGGAAAACAATAGAATGGGAAAGACTAGAGACCTCTTCAAGAAAATTAGAGATATCAAGGGAACATTTCATGCACAGATGGGTACAATAAAGGACATAAATGATATGGACCTAACAGAAGCAGAAGATGCTAAGAAGAGGTGGCAAGAATACACAGAATTAGTGTGCAAAGAAGATCTTCATGACCCAGATAACCACGATGGTGTGATCACTCACCTAGAGCCAGACATCCTGGAATGCGAAGTCAAGTGGGCCTTAGGAAGCATCACTACAAACAAAGCTAGTGGAGGTGATGGAATTCCAGCTGAACTATTTCAAATCCTAAAAGATGATGCTGTGAAAGTGCTGCACTCAATATGCCAGCAAATATGGAAGACTCAGCAGTGGCCAGTTTTCATTCCAATCCCAAAGAAAGGCAATGCCAAAGAATGTTCAAACTATGGCACCATTGCCCTCATTTCACATGCTAGCAAGGTAATCCTCTAAATCCTTCAAGCTAGGCTTCGACATTACATGAACTGTGAAATTCCAGATGTTCAAGCTGGATTTAGAAAAAGCAGAGGAACCAAAGATCAAAGTGCCAATATCCGTTGGATCATAGAAAAAGCAAGAGAATTCCAGAAAAACATCTATTTCTGCTTCATTGACTATACTAAAGCCTTTGACTATGTGGATCACAACAAACTGTGGAAAATTCTTAAAGAGATGGGAATACCAGACCACCTTACTTGCCTTCTGAAAAATCTGTATGCAGGTCAAGGAGCAACAGTTAGAACTGGACATGGAACAACAGACTGGTTCCAAATTGGAAAAGTGGTACATCAAGGCTGTGTACTGTCATCCTACTTATTCAACGTATATGCAGAGTAGATTATGTGAAATGCCAGGCTGGTTGAAGCACAAGCTGGAATCAGGATTTCAGGGAGAAGTATCAACAACCTCAGATGTGCAGATGATACCACCCTAATGGCAGAAAGTAAAGAGGAACAAAGGAGCTCTTGATGAGGTGAAAGAAGAGGGTGAAAAAGTTGGCTTAAAGCTCAACATTCAAAAAACACAGATCATGGCATCCGGTCCTATCACTTCCTGGCAAATAGATGGGGAAACAATGGAAACAGTGACAGACTTTATTTTTTTGGTTTCAAAATTACTGTGGATTGTGACTGCAACCATGAAATTCGAAGATGCTTGCTCCTTGGAAGAAAAGCTCTGACCAACCTAGACAGCATATTTAATAACAGAGACATTACTTTGCCAACAAAGATCCATAGAGTCAAAGCTACGGTTTTTCCAGTAGTCATGTATAGATGTAAGTGTTGGACCATAAAGAAGGCTGAGAGCCAAAGAACTGATGCCTTCGAACTGTGGTGCTGGAGAAGACTCTTGAGAGTCCCTTGGACTGCAAGGAGATCAAACCAGTCCAACCTAAAGGAAATCAGTCCTGCATATTCATTGGAAGGACTGATGCTGAAGCTGAAGCTCCAATACTTTGGCCACCTGATGCGAAGAGCTGACTCACTGGAAAAGACCCTGATGTTGGGAAAGATTGAAGGCAGGAAAAGAAGGGGGCCACAGAGGATGGGGTGGTTGGATGACATCACTGACTCAATGGCCATGAGTTTGAGCAAGCTCTGGGAGATTGGGAAGGACAGGGAAGCCTGGCATGCTGCAGTCCATGGGGTTGCAAAGAGTCAGACACAACTGAGAGACTGAACAAAGAAAACAACAAAGGGCTTTCTGAGACCTGCTCCTTTCAGACAAAGATGGACAGTCCCAGGGAAAGTGGAGCTAGCTGGCCACAGGGCAAGGACGCGTGTCCACACTGGTCACAGTTCACAGAAATTCTGCATGTGTATCTACACGCATGTCCAGGCACACGCACACTACTGTGTATAAATTATACAATTTTTTAAAAAGTACTTAAAAGTGAGGATGAAGGTCTTCTTTGAAGGTCTGTTGGGTAAAACTCTGGGCTCCCAATGCAGGGCACCCGAGTTAGATCCTTGGTTGGGAAAACTAGACCCCACGTGGGTGGGGCTCCTGAGAGTCCTCCTGCCACAACTAAGAAGTTCTTCAGCTGCAGTGAAGACCCCCTGGGCCGCAGCTAAGACCCAGCTCAGCCAAAAGAATACATAGGTAAGTATATTTTTAAAAAGTGATGAGGAGAAGACGAAACCGATGGAAACATAAGGAGGCAACAGGAGAGAGCATGGGCCCCCTCTGAGCATCATATGAGACTCATGGTTATAGTGTAATGAATTTCGAAAGCCCGTAACCTGACACACAGCTGACTACACATCACCTCCTTCAGGATGGTGGATGAGGATACCTGGACGCATAGATGCCGTGAAGGGGTATTTGGTGTCAGCCTGTTTGACCCCTGTCTCCTGGGAGTGTCAGGAGGTTGGGGCGGTTCCACCTACTCCTCCCCTATCATTTGTAGTGGGGTCTCAGATAGTCATTGGCATGCTGCTTTACTGCAGAAGCACCACGGGCAGCATCAGGACATGGAAACAAAGAGTGATTTTCCCACCATCCCGTTCAGCCCATCGTGGCAGTTGTGAAAGGAATCCCGAAGCTCACTTCTTTTCTTTCCCTCCTGCCAGTTCATCAGGTCTTCTGTGGCCCTGTCTCCCTGTGGGCTCTGCTGTGCTCGTGGTCACTGAGCATTTGGAAGCTGGAGGGCAGGGCCAGGGGAACCCCGGCTGTTTGATCTGCCCTGCTTTCTGTCTGGTACTGCAAGGTGATCTGAGTAGTGGGCTGGTTCCTGTGGTGTGTTTGACAGTTTGTATATATCTGTGCATCTGGTGAGGCTCTTTCTTTTCTGGTTTGCAGCCAAGCTTATTTTTTGAACTGAAGCATGTGGCAACCCTGGGCTTCCCAGGTGGCAATAGTAGTAAAGAATCCACTTGTCAATGCAGGAGACATAAGAGACGTGGGTTCGATCCCTGGGTCAGGAAGATCCCTGGAGGAGGAAGTGGCAACCCAGTATTCTTGCCTGGAGAATCCCATGGACAAAGGAGCCTGGTGGGCTGTGGTCAACAGGGTTGAAAAGATTCGGACACGTCTGAAGCAACCGAGCATACATAGCTGATCTACAATATTAGATTAGTTTTAGGCACACGACACGGTGATTCAATGGGTTTATAGGTTATACTCCATTTAAAGTTATAACACATTGGCGCTATACTCCTTGTTGTACAACATATCCTTGTAGCTTTTCTTTGGTGAGTGTGGAGTCCAGCCCCAAGGTCACAGGGGCAAGGCCACGCACCAAGGCCACAGAGGCGGAGCCCAGAGCCAAGGTCACCTCTGAAACTGACTGAGCCCCATTATAACCATTGCCAGATCTTCACCAGCAGGCTTCCTGAACCTAAATTCGGCAAAAACGCCCACCTCAGTGATCACCATACAGTCCCCTAACCAATCACCTAATGCCAACCTTCCGGCAGGAATTTCCTTTGTCTTGAGGCTATAAAAATTGGCTACAAACCCACAAAAAGTGTTGCCTCTCGCTGGCCTCTTGGAAGGTTGGCCCACTGTACTTGCTGCACCCTGATTATCTCTGCTCTTTGTTCGTAATAAACTCACCCCCTTCTGAAATACTGTGTTGGGAGATTCTTTTCCAACCCGCAGGGATGGCAGGGCAGGGAGGCACCTTGAGTAGGAGGTCACTGGGTTTCTCCAGCCCTTACACGGACCAGTTAGGAAATGGAGCTTTCCCCTTGAGGAATTGCTGTATTTATGAGCAAACAGCATCCTTATCAGCTGCTCAACACCACTCCTCCCAGGCAGGGGCTGAATGCATGTTTCAGGTCTTTCTCATTATTTTAGGAAGATGCTCGCCGTATTTTTGGCAGTAGCTTTGAAGAGTGCTCTGTGTGCTGAATTTGCCAATTTTAAAATAGCACAAACATTTCCCCACGTTTTGGTTCTACTGAAGAGCGCTTTGAAGACTTTCTCATGAGAAGTTCACTGGAAATTTTTTCTACATTAAGATAGCGCCAACCAATTGAGACCAGCCTGGAGGGGCCTGAGCTTTGCCTTGTGTGACTGTCTACTGTGACAGCGCCCAAGGGTTCTGGGCTAAGATGAAGCGCTCAGTGCCAGCACTCAGGCTATTTTAGGAACATAATAGAGAAATACTTCGCCACTTACTCATTTGCAGTCTGTGCTCAAGTTGGAGCTCTTGATATCCATACCCCCAGACAAAGAGCAGTTTGTAAAATTTGTTACAAGCAGTGTCTAAAATTCAGCTTTGCCTCAAGCATAACAAAGGTTATATGGTTTTCTTCTTAGGAAACTTTTATTTTTTCTTTTTGGTTTGTTTATTCACAGTAAAATCTAATCACTATGCAAGTTAGCATCACTGGGATGATTAAATGAAATCACAACTTATGCCAAGTGGCCGGCAGAGTCCAGCCCACTGGAAACGTACATTAGTGCACCTACTATGTGCAAGGTGGTCAGGGAGAAAGGACGATGAGCATGAGCTGGTTCCTGTCCCCCGTGGTTCTCAAGGCAGCGAACGGAGGCCTGGACTGGCTCTGCTCCAGCGGAGCTTCTCGCTGGGACGATCAGGCAGGTGTGCCGCAGGGAGAAGTGGAAACCTCAGAAAGCCCAGGCAGCGAGGTGGCGAGCTGCAGCCTTGCATTCACACGGGCATCATGGCCACGGCTCAGACAGTGCAATGCGGGAGACTTGGGTTCAGTCCCTGGGTTGGGAAGATCTCCTGGAGAAGGAAATGGCAACCCGTTCTGGTACTCTTGCCTGGAGAAGCCCATGGACAGAGGAGCCAGGTTGGCTACAGTCCACGGGGTCGCAAAGAGCCGGACACAACTGAGTGCCTTCACTTTTCAGTCCACAGGCATAGTTTCACTGCTCAAAGGGCACAAATGTTAAGCCCCAAAGGGTAGCAGGATGCGCTATCCCACAATATGCCTTTTTGGGGTGAGGCTTCTTCTGAGCTGATTGATTTGAGAAATGGCAGACACAGGCTTCCCAGGTGGCTCAGTGGTAAAAAATCTGCCTGCCAATGCAGGAGATGCAAAAGATGCAGGTTCGATCCCTGGGTTCAGAGGAACCCCTGGAGGAGGAAATGGCAACCCACTCCAGTGCTCTTGCCTGGAGAATCCCATGGACAGAGGAGCCTGGCGGGCTACAGTCCATGGGGTCGCAAAGAGTCAGACTGCACACACATGCACCCAAACACAGGAAACGCCCAGCAAACAGAGTAGACGCTGCCCTCCTCCTTTCTTAAAATACTCAGATTGCCTAATTTAAAATATTTATTTTTATTTATTTGGCTGCGCCAGGCCTTCGTCGCAGCGTGTGGGATCGTTAGTTGCGGCGTGTAAACCCCTAACCGTGTCATGTGGGATCTAGCTCCCTGACCAGGGATTGAACCTGAGGCCCCTGCATTGGGGGCGCAGAGTCTTAGCCACTGGACCACCAGGGAAGTCCCAAAGTGGCCCTTTGGTAAGAGAAATCTGCACATCTTCAGGGTGTCTCCATGTATAAGGGGGGGTCTCCCTCTGCACCAGGAATAGAAGACGGCTGTAAATCGCAAGAAACCCTTATCAGTGGCTAAGGCCCCATTCAGGTCTGCAAGTAAACCTCACCCCTGCTTACCTGCTAACATCCCGTGACTGAATCCCCACCTTTCGGTTTTGTCATTAGTTAAGGTGGGATCCACCTTTCGGTTTTGTCATTAGTTAAGGTGGGATTCGGGACTTCCCAGGTGGCGCTAGTGGTAAGGAACCCGCCTGTCAATGCAGGAGACGTAAGAGATGCGGATTTGATCCCTGGGTCTGGAAGATCCCCTGCAGGAGGGCACGGACCCACTCCAGTGTTCTTGCCTGGAGAACCCCATGGACAGAGGAGCCTGGTGGGCTACAGTCCATGGGGTCAGAAAGAGTCAGACACGACTGAGCGACTAAGCATAGCACAGATATGTTACTAAACTTCAGTTCACTTTTCTCTTATTACTCTCTCTTATATTTCAGAGATTTTAGCCAAGAACTGGGAAGGGTAGAGAGAAAACTGTGCTTTCTCTCCTGCAACCATCTGTCTCTCTCCAGAGAAACCCTCATCCTGTTACGCTGAGAAGCGGACTCAGGACCTTTGCTCAGCCCCAGACCTTAGCTGTTCACCAAAGCCGCTGTCTGTCCTGACGCGACAGAGATGATCTGCCTGCTCCTAGGAGGAGGGCCTCTGGCCTTGAGGAAGAGGAGGATGTGGGAGGGAGGGACAGGGCTGAGGTTGGGCCGGGGCCAGTCCCGGAAGGATGGACGGACAGCCTCCAGAACAAGCCCAGATAAGGGGACACAGACATGTCTGTGCACAGCTGAGAGGGAGCAAAGACAAGACCGACAGGGCCACCATGCACAGGTCTGCTCGTGTGAGTATAAGTGTGTATACGTTTGTGTGTGTGTTCGAGTAAATTACATTCCTAACTCTCCGCTTCCCAGTCTTGAGCAAGACCTTGCTTTTGTCTGATGGTTGATAAATGTAGGGAAAACCATCCATTCAGATTACTGCAACATATTCAACGTTTGGATGATTCCGTTCCTAAAGGAAATGGGGTGTTTATTCACTCACTGATTCCTTCGTTCACGTGGCCCTTTCATTCTGTGAGAAGCCTCGCTTCAGATGAAAAGCCTGACTTTCTTTTTGTGGTTTTCGTTCACCAGCTGGTCACTCGCTCACTCACCAGTTCAGTGAGTGTCCCGTGAGTGTCCTCCGGGGACAAGGCGAGTGGGCCTCCTCCACCCTTTGGAAGCGTCCGGGGTGAAGCCTTTTTTGGGGTCCTCGAGATGCCCTCTCTCACGTTCGATCGCAGCATTTCCTGTGCTTATTGCGGCTTCCCAGGTTCCATTCTTGCTGCAAAGGATCTCCCCGCAGACTTGCTCCCCCGTTCAGGTCCTGGGAAGGCGACTTGCACTCTGCTGTGCTTGGGGAGGACCGCTGTGTCCTGAGGCCGCAGGACTTAGGGAGGAGGGTCCCCTACAGCACACCTGGAGAAGGGAGATCGGGTCTGGCCAGACACCTGTCTTCACCGGCGTGACCCTCCAGCCTGGTGGCTCTTCAGTGCGTCGGGTACACGTTTCTGGGTGGGCGAGGGTGGGCGCTGTGTGTTTTTGATGACTCTGAGTGTCTTTCATACTCTCGGGGGCTGACCCGTATACTCTTATTGTGCAGCTGACATGAATCACTTAATGTTTATATTGGTACTGAATTTGTGAAGTTTTCTTTGGCATTCCTCATTCCTCAGTAAGCTCCCTGAGGGCATTTCTAGGGGCCTTTGTAGGTCTTGGCACAGTTCTGGGGACATGGGACGGGTTCTGATAGGCGCCGAGTGGAGAACAAGTTTTGAGATCTATTGTGTAAGAGAAAGGATGTGTCTGTTCCATCTCGTGCTGGTCAGACTGCTCTCGGGAGTGTGGTCTGGCTCTGGGAGGAAATGTGGATTGAACACAGACACAGTGTCCAGAAGGACAACCTGGAGCCTGGGCTCTGTGGGGGAGCTGAGCAGAGTGGACCGTGGTGGCGCTGAGGGCCGGGGGGCAGGCGTGGTCACAGGGCAAGTCGAGGAAGGGGCTTCTTGGCATCAGGTCCTGTGGGAGGCCGGGGATGCCCGTGGCAGATGCAGAGAGCCTCAGACTAACCTCCTGCCAGAGAGACCCCTGAGGAGGGCTGGCCTCAAGCCAGGCGGGTTACCCCCACATCCGTTTCCTGGCCCACCAATTGCAGAACATGTTAACAGGTAGTCCGTGAAAATGTGTCTGGGCTTCAGCAAATGGGGGAAGAGCTGATTTCAATAAAGCTGAACAGGTTGCAATGTGGGGGCTTCTGTGTACAAATGTGCGTTGACTCTCCGAGAAGGGATCGCAAGGAACCATCGCTTCAGACCCATCTGACCTCAGACCTTGTCCTGGAAACGCATCACACATCGAGAATCCACAGAGCCCACTTTGGAGATAACAGAGAACAGTGTGTCTGATAAGACCGAGGCCAAGGGCCCTTCCGGCTGTGAGATTGCAACAGGGAGGTTCATCCACTGAGCGGGGTGCTTTACTGGAGCTTTGCATGGCTGCCCTGTCCACTCGGGCTGTTTCAGAACACCGCAGATTGGGTGACTTATGAACAATAGCGATTTACTCCTCACTGTCCTGGTGGCTGGGAAGGCCAAGATCATGGGCAGTTTCAGTGTCTGGTGGGGTCTGCTTCCTGGTTCACTGTGTGCTCTCAGGGTGAAGGAGGTGGGAGATCTCTCTGCAGTCCCTTTTACAAGAACCCGAATCCTAATCGTAAGGGCTCTGCCCTCATCATCTATTCCCTTCCCAAAGACCCCACTCCTAAAACTATCACACTGAGGGTTAGGTTTCAACATGTGAATTTTTGGGGGGTACAAATATTTTAAAAACTTAAGATTATGGTGTCCAGTCCCATCACTTCATGGCAAGTAGAAGGGGAAAATGTGGAAGCAGTGAGAAACTTTATTTTCATGGGCTCCAAAATCACTGTGAATGGTGACTGCAGCCATGAAACTAAAAGACACTTGCTCCTTGGAAGGAAAGCTATGAGAAACTTAGACAGCATATTAAAAAGCAGAGACATCACCTTGCCAACAAAGTTGCATATAGTCAAAGCTATGGTTTTTCCAGCAGTCATGTAGGGATGTGGGAGTTGGACCACTGAGAAGACTGAACACTGAAGAACTGATGCTTTTGAACTGTGGTGTTGGAGAAGATTCTTGACAGTCCCTTGGACTGCAAGGAGATCAAACCAGTCAATCCTCAAGGAAATCAGTCCTGAATATTCATTGGAAGGACTGATGCTGAAGCTGAAGCTCCAATACTCTGGCCACCTGATGCAAAGAACCGACTCATTTGAAAAGACCCTGATGCTGGGAAAGATTGAAGGCGGGAGGAGCAGGGGCCAACAGAGGATGAGATGGTTGGTGGCATCACCGACTCAATGGACATGAACTTGGGCAAACTCTGGGAGATGGTGATGGACAGGGAAGCCTGTTGTGCTGCAGTCCACGGGGCTGCAACAAGTCAGACAGGACTGAATGACAACAACAGCAAGAAGCATTCAGTCCATCAAAGTGGCTTTCTGAACAACCTGGAATCAGGATGCATTTTAGGTATATCTACTCTAAGGAACTGAAACAATACAAGACAGACTGGTTTTGAGTTCTGGAGTTTGTAGGCAGTTTAATGACAATTATTAAAGTAACAGGCATCGCTCTGCAGAGAACCCACGTGGCTCAGGAGGCTCCCTTCTGCTCAGAGCTTCCTCTTTCCACCATGTTTGTCATGGTCCCCCCACCTCCCCCTACCTCCTCCAGCTTCCTCAGCAGCTGATGGGCTGTGGGTGACCATGCGGGAAGTCAGGGTGGGGGCCGGGGCAGGACTGATGGTCAGGCGGGGCTGCTCCCTTGTCAGCACCAGAACCATGGGCTGCTGTGAGTGCTGAGAGGCGGAGCAGCACATGAGAGATGGGGACACACAGAGGACCCCTGAGGCTGACAGCTCTTCCCTTCCAGGTCTGGCTGCCCTCTGTTTTGCCAGACAGAAGTAGATGTCTAACAAAATCCCTTTTACTCCAATAAGCTTGAGTTGGTTTGGTGACTTGCAACCGAAAGAATGTTTTCAAAGTCTCCTCGTGAGTGCCTGCCATTTCAGGCTCCATTCTGGGTCTTGTCCACACCTGACATTTTTGTACTCACAACTTCACGTGGCTAAGGCCCAACTTTATTCATCGTTTACAGATGAAGTGAGGTTCAGAGAGGTCATGTGACCTGTGAAGGTCACATAGCCAGCAAAGCTCAGAGCAATCTCCAAAACCCAGTCCGTCTGACACCACGGCCGTGGCTCAGCCTCTCTCTGCACTTGGCGAGCTGTACTCTTCTCTCTGCAGTGGGGAGGGCAGGGTAGCGGCCCAGTGGGCCCGAGACTGGCCCCTAGGGGTAGCAGGTGATGGGGGGTTCCAGCTTCAGGCAAGAGCCCTGTTGCTCTGAGGGTTCCCCCAGATGGCATCTAGTCTGCAGAGTGGGAAGAGGGGGCTGGGTGGCAGCGGGGAGCCCTGCCCCCACTGGGGGGTGGGAAGGTGGTCTCCAGGTGAGGCCTTCTGCCTGGTCTCCGGGCTCTGCACCCACGGGTGACAGCACCAGCTCAGCCCCTCATTCCCTGGCTGCACTGCCCCCATCTCCACTGCCCCACCCCTCCCCCACCCCTCCCCACCTCCACCCCCTTCTCACCACCCCCCACGTCCACCCCCCACCCCTGCCCAGGCCCAGTCCAGCAGGGCAGGGACACTGTGTTGCCAATCCTTCACTTGTGAAGAGTGACAAGGACGCCAGCTGCAGGGAATTCTGACCACACGGCAGATCTCACAGGAGCTAGACTGAAGCGATTTAAGACTGCAGTCGTAGGGACCAAATTTTAAACTGCCACCCCTCTAGGGGGCCACCGCTGCCACAGCCCCACGGTCCCGTTCCGTCTCTCCGTCTGCCTCCTTCGTTCCTGCTGTTGTGGCCAAATGCTTAACCGGAGAAGGTAACTGTCCCTCGGAACTAACAGGCGACACGCACGTGCGCACTCGTGTTCCCAGCAGCACCTCTGCTGGGGAGACCCTGTGCACAGCGCCTGCCGCCTGGGGCCCAGGCGGGCCCAGCGTGCTCCCCGTGCAGACATGCAGGGCCATGCCCAGGGGGCCCTGGACTCGGGCTGGTGCTCTGTGTCAGTCTACTAACCTCCCTGGGGCCCAGGCGGGGCTCCAGCGTGCTCCCTGTGCAGACATGCAGGGCCATGCTCAGGAGGACCCTGGACTCGGGCTGGTGCTCCGGGTCAGTCCACTAACCTCCCGAAGGGCACGGGTGGGTCTAAGTTCTGTACTAGTGTCCTGGGAGAGATGTGGCAAGTCACCACAGCCTGGAGGGCTTAAACCAACAGGCGTGTGTAGTCTCATGGTCCTGGAGGCTTGGAAGTCAAGCTATGGGTGGTGTTGGTCCCTTCTGGAAGCTCTGAGGGCATCCATGCCTCTGTCCTGGCTTCCGGGGGTTACTGGAAGCCCATGGTGTTTCCTGGATGTGAATCTGGGGGACACTCTTCAGTCACATGGAGTCCAGAGGCCTCCTCTTGGTTCAGGAACCCCCAAATCACCAAGCCTGAGACAAATGCCCGATCTGCTCCTCACAGAGACAGATCTACACAGAAGCACGTGGGTTGACCTTCTCATGAGTATTTATGACATCCACGGTATCACGAGTTGAATTGTGTCCCCCTAGAACTTGCATGTTGAAGTCCTAAGCTCCAGCCCCCTAAATGTGACCGTATTCGGAGTTCAGTTCAGTTCAGTCACTCAGTGATGTCTGACTTTTTGTGACCCCACGGACTGCAGCATGCCAGGCTTCCCTGTCCATCACCAACTCCCAGAGCTTGTTCAAACTCATGTCCATTGAGTCGGTGATGCCATCCAACCATCTCATCCTCTGTCGTCCCTTTTTCCTCCCACCTTCAATCTTTCCCAGCATCAGAGTCTTTTCAATGAGTCTGTTCTTTGCATCAGGTGGCCAAAGTACTAGAGTTTCAGCTTCAGCATCAGTCCTTCCAAATTGGAGAGAGGGTCTTCACAGAGGTCATCAAATTGCAGTGAGGTCATTAGGGTGGGCCCTCGTCCCATATGACTGGTGTGCTTATCAAAGGGGAAGGATGGACACAGACACACAGTCAGGGTAGAACACCTTGTGAAGAGATGGAGGTGGTGTTTTTATGAGGTGAAGAGTGGCGAAGGCCACAGAAAACCCTGCAAAGCAGGGGAGAGGCTTCAAGCAGCTTCCTTCTCTCAGCCTCAGGGGAACCAACGTGCCCACACAGTGTTTGGGGGAGAAAGCGCTGTTTCTCCACTTTTTAAGGAGATGAGTTTTCCATACGTCTGGATCTTCCCATAGTCCTGCCTGGCTCCCTCTGAACATCACCGAGACCATCCCTGGCTGGGTCCCCCTTGCCACCTACTCCCTTGTCCTGGCTGAGGATGTGGATACAGCAGTCTGCAGCCTCTGAGGGGTCATGCCACCCAAGGCTTCTCAGGTGTGGACCGTGACCCCTCCAATGAGCCTCGGGGCTTGGGAGGGTCTGGGTGTGTGGTTGCTGGGGGAGGTCTACTCCAGTGCCTCTTCCTTAGGGAGGGAAGCCAGGGAACCTCAGTGGAAGCTGAGGAACCACTGGGAAAGGAGAGAATCCAACGGTCTGTGGCTCAGACAACTCTTAGATTTAAGTATCCCACATCTCAGCCTCAGAAGTTTATCTAAATCGAGCTGAAGTCCCCCCTCCTGCCACCGTCCCAGTTTCACATTTCCCCAAGGCTGCCTCGTGTGGCCCACGGCCGGCTGGGCAGGAGGCTGAGTAATTTCACTGTCAGCATGAAGTGTAGCTAAAAGTAGCTGATGAGCTCAAGAACTGAATCATTTCCTCAGTTCTGCCCTCTGGATTATAGGTGCTTTCTGCATGTGGAGCTGCAGCTGAGTCAAAGGCCATATTATCATCAAGCCCATTGAGAAGCATTCCCAGTTTGTCTTCCAGAAAAACAAACATTCTCAGTAGCAGTTTCTAGAAGTGTCTCGACTCTCCTTAAGTGAAGGAGCCTGTATATGGAGCCAAGCTCCCAACTGATAAATTGATGTTGAACCTGTGTTAACTCCAGGACCCCATGGCCCAGCCACAGCTTGGCTTCACCCTTAAACAAACACAATTCAACAACTGAAGATAATTTAAGAAGTGATTCCAGGGGTGTCTGAGTTCTAGTAAAGGTGCAGGAGCTTGTACTGGACTAATCTTCCCACAAAGAACAAAGATAAGATGTAACATGGGTTTCCCTGGTGACTCAGATGGTAAAGAATCTGCCTGCAATGCAGGAGATCTGGGTTCGACCTGTGGGTGGGAAGATCCCCTGGAGAAGGAAATGGCAACCCACTGCAGTCGTCTTGCCTGCGAGGTCCCATGGACAGAGGAGCCTGGTGGGCTACAGTCCATGGGGTCGCCAAGAGCTGGGCATGACAGAGTGAGTCACCGCACAAAATGTAACCACTGCTTCAGGGCACTGGAGAGAGACTTGAGGAGCAAAGAGTGGAGGGGACTTGGCCCTTGAAAGAAGGGGAGCTGCTTTGGGTGAAATACCCATGAGTGTGAATCCTCAGAGGGCTCTTCTCGGTCTGCTCAGGGCGGAGCAGCTAGAACTTACAGGTCTGAGAAGTTGGAGGGTGGAGTTCGGTGGTCAGGGTGGCTGGAGAAGGAGGGTGAAACCGTAGTTACTGAGGGTTTCTGTTATGAAGGGGTATTGGGTTTTGCAAATGCTTTTTCTTCATCTACTGATAATCATGATTATCCTCTTTTAGCTTCTTGATGTGGTGGACTGTGTTAACTAATCCTTGAATATTGAACCAGCCTTGCATACCTGGAGACAAATCCCACTTGGTCATGGTGTACAATTCTTTCTATACTTTGCTGGATTTGATTTGAGGATGTTTTGTTGAGGATTTTTGCATCCATGTTCAAAAGAGTTATTGGTCTGCAGTTTTCTTTTTAAAAAAAATTATTTATTTTAATTGGAGGTTTATTATGTACAATATTGTAGTGGTTTTTGCCACACATTGACATGAATCAGCCATGGCTGTGCATGTAGTTTTCTTATAATTTCTTTGGTTTTGGTATTAGGATAATGCTGGCCCCATAGGATGCATTAGGAAATATTTCCTCTGATTCTATCCTCTGAAAGAGATTGTATAAAACTGGTGTAATTTATTTCTTAAATGTTTGGTAGAATTTACAAGTGAACCCATTTGGGCCTGGAGCTTTCTGTTTTGGAAGATTATTAATTATGGATGCAATTTTTAAAACAATAAATATAGGTATATTCAGATTGTCTATTTCTTCTTGTGTGAGTCTTGGCAAATCGTGTCTTTCAAGGAATTGGTCCTTTTCATCTAGGTTACCAAATATGTGGGCAAAGAGTTGTTCATAGCAGCATTTTATTATTGTTTAATGCCCATGGGACCTGAACTATGTCCTATTTTCATTTCCAATATTAGTAATTTGTTTCTTCTTTCCATTTTTCTTAGCCAAGCTAGAGGTTTATTAATTTTATTAATCTTTTCAAAGAACCAGCTTTTGGTTTCTTTGACTTTTTCTATTGAATTCTTATTTTCAATTGCGTTGACGTCTACTCTAATTCTTGTCAATTTTTCTGCTATCTTTGGATTTAATTTGTTCTTCTTTTTCTAGTTTCCTAAGGTGGAAACTTAAGGTTATTGATTTTAGATCTTCTTTTCTAATATATATATTCAATACTACAAATTTTCCTCTAAGCACTGCTTTTACCACATCCCACAATTTTGATAAGTTGTGTTTTCATTTTCAGTTAAAATATTTTCAAGTTTCTCTTGAGGGTTCGTCTTTGACTCATGTTATTTACAAGTGTGTTGTTCAATCTTCATAAATTCAGAGATTTTCCAGTATTGATTTCTAATGTAATTCCACTGTGGTCAGAGAGCAGACATTGTATAATTTCTATCATTTTAAATCTGTTAAGATGTGTCTTATGGCCAAGAAAGTGGTCTGTCTCAGTGAATGCTCCACGTGAGCTTGAGGAACGGTGTGCTTGCTGTTGCTGAATGGAGAGGTGAAGTCTTGAAAAATAAGGGAGCCCCCAAACATTGTACATTGAAAGTGAAAGTGAAGTCGCTCAGTCGTGTCCAACACTTTGGGACCCCATGGACTGTAGCCTACCAGGCTCCTCCCTCCATGGGATTCTCCAGGCAAGAGTACTGGAGTGGATTGCCATTTCCTTCTCCAGGGGATCTTCCCGACCCAGGGATCGAACCCTGGTCTCCTGCATTCCAGGCAGACACTTTAACCTCTGAGCCACCAGGGAAGTCCTAACATTGTACATTAATGATCCTCAAATCCATAGCGATCCCTTCAAGAGCTCATGCACAGGTGAGGTTGCCAGAAGCCCAGAGGAAGGCAATGCCTGAAGGTTTAAAGAGCTGAGCAGGGATTTTCACTGCTGCCCACTCACTGCAGGGAACAGTGAGTTTGGGGTCTAATTTTTGCTGTGTAGAGGGGCCTGGTGGACCCCTCAGACTTTCCACTGAAGCCCCAGAAGTTCTTGAGCTTAGGAGCAAAGACTGTGTCCCAGGACTAAGGTTCACCTTAGGACTGAAGGCAAACAAAAACAGTTTCCACCCCAACAAAGTGTAAAGCACACTTTCCGAAATTTAAAGAGGACCCACCAGTAATTTAACTGCCTTCTAGAATCAACTCAGCACTTTTCACAGGGAAAGAATCCAGAGTCTCAGCAACACACCATTCACAATGTCTGATACACAGTGATTCCCAGACATACGGAGAATCAGGAAAATGTGACCTGTGGTGAAGAAAGACACAGAAAAGTCAGTCAACAGACCCACAAACCAGAACTGGTAAATAAGGACCTTAAAATACTATGATAAATAAAATAGACGATCTATAGGAAAAGGTGCATATCATGGCAAAAGAAGTGGCAAATTTCAGGAGAGATTTAGAGATTCTAAAACAGAACCAAATGGAAATCACAGAACTTAAACACACAATAAGGCACTTACAAAAACAGTAAAGAAGAGAGACTTTAAAAGTACTTCATTAAATCAAAAGGAGGAGGACAGAGGAACAGAGAGAACAAATAGAAAACAAACAAGATGGTAGAAAAGAGAAAGTGAAAGCTGCTTAGATGTGTCTGACTCTTTGTGACCCCAAGGACTATATAATCCATGAAATTCTCCAGGCCAGAATACTGGAATGGGTAGCCTTTCTCTTCTCCAGGGAATCTTCCTCACCCAGGGATCAAACCCTGGTTTCCTGCACTGCGGGCAGATTCTAACTGTATCAATAATTGTATTAATGGTAAACAGGCCAGAGAGTAAATTGGAAGGCAGACAGGATGAAAAAGTTAACACTCAACTCTGCATACTGTTTACAAGAGACACACATTAAGCATAAAGGCAGGCTGAAAATTAAAGTATGGAAGGGATATATTGGCTCATTTGCCCTGGTGGGGGGTCCTTACCCATTTCCTTCCTGTCCAGTCGCATACCTCGCTATCCACGTCCCAGGTCAGCCCATGAGGCTGGCCTGGAGAGATGCCCCGTGGATGAAGACAGTTCTTCATTTATCAAGCCTTTTTGTGTCTCCGCCTTCCCTGGTGACTCAGCTGGTAAAGAATCTGCCCACAATGCGGGAGACCTGGGTTCGATCCCTGGATTGGGAAGATCCCTTGGAGAAGGGAAAGGCTACCCACTCCAGTGTTCTGGCCTGGAGAATTCCACTATACCCCGTGGACCGTATAGTCCATGGGGCCGAAAAGAGCTGGACACGACTGAGGACTTTCACTTTCACTTTCCTGCGTCTCCAACCACACTGCCTCCTGGCCTGGCTGCACACACTGGTGGCATGGTTCGCTTTGGTGGGGGGCGGGGGTACAGGCCAGCTCAGAGGCCTGCGGGGAGGTAGGCTTGGGGCTACTGGGGAATTCTCAGGTTCTAGAAGTTGGGGGTGGCACAGGTTTTAAGTAGTTGTGTCCCTTGGCCCCATGGACTCTTCCTCTGTGATGGCAGGCTGGAAGAAGGCCAACAGAAGGCGCTTGGGGAGTGACCCACAAGCTGGGGTTGCTGAGGATAGGGATGAAATCAAAGATTTCGAGCTAAGGGCTTAGCAGAGGGCCTGGTGAATAGTAGGTGCTCAGTAAAAGGAAGCTATGTTGGTTTGTTACGCCTTCTAGTCTTTGTGGAATTGGACAAGGCTTCTCCCTACTCACCCTGCCACCCACTGCAGGCCCTACACTCACTGGCACTCCCTAGCCCACAGTTCCAGGCCCTCACGATGTGCGCACAGTACTCGTGGAGCTCAGAAAGCCCTTCCTTCTCTTGGCTGCAAGTTTCTCATCCATCTGTCCATCCATGTGTCCGTATTTCCTCCTGCAGATACCCTTCCCGCTTCACTGTGGTCAAGGCGAGGGGCTCTCCTCTGCCTGCGCCCTCTGCTCCTCTTGGACATGGTCTGAGCCAGGGCGGCCTCTCTCTGGATGCTGCCCTCCTCCCATCCTGCAGCCCCGGGTGCCCCATGGCAGCGCTTTGCTTCATCTGCGCCTCTCCCCTCTGCTCTGCCCAGCCTGGCAGGCGGCCATGCACTGAACTGATTGTTGAGCTGAGGAATTTAACTTGGTGCTCAGAAACCCCTGTTGGAATTTTCCATTGAGATAAGTGAGGGTGAAGGTTTCAAGGTGAGGCTGGAGGTCATGCCTGCTTATCTCAAGGTCCTTGGGAGGTAATAACAGTCTGGAAGATCTGTGTCTCAGATCTCTATCACACTATGAGGTTGATTCTTACCTAGAGCCCTGCCAGGAGGCTCCACGGAAGAATGGGAGGCTCCTCTCCCCTGCAGATGTCTAGAGCAGATCACTAGGCATGTCTACCAGAGAGTGGTGTGGATAAACTGGGCCACGGAGTCCTTTCACAGGGAGCAGGGGCTGGGGCAGGCAGTTGGCAGCGTTTGCTATAAGCCCTGAAAACTTCTTCAAAAATCTCAGAAATGTTTATTCAGAAGTGGATCAGGCATTTGCCAAGTGACCCCAGGAGGACACGAAGGCGGAAATTTACAAAAAGCTGATGTTTGAACCGTCTCAGGATGTCGAATCCTAGAATCTAGAATTCACATGGATATTTGAGCAGAGACTGGAAAATCAGTGGGCAGTGCTAATGGTGTGTTCTTCAGCCAGTGGGTGCTTAGGCCAGATGGTCCCCAGGGGCCCTTTCAACTCCAAAATCCTGTAATTTTGCATTTCTTTTGAAAGGGGAATGTGCCCATGCATGCCTGTATCTGTGGCCTGATTAATCGGCGTGGCAGAAAAATTTGCCTGTTAATGTCCATACAGGAAAGTTGATAAATGCAAAGAGAGAAAGTTAAAAGTTTGTATGGCCATATAAAAATAACATTAATTAAGGTCACATAAGTGAATTTGTTGGGCTTCCCAAGTGGGATAAGAACCCACCTGCAATGCAGGAGATGAGAGTTCGATCCCTGGGTCAGGAAGATCCCCTGGAGACGGGCATGGCAACCCACTCCAGAATTCTTGCCTGGAGAATCCCATGGACAGAGGCGCCTGGAGGGCTACAGTCCATGGGGTCGCATAGAGTCAGACATGACAAGCCACTGAGCACGCATGCGTGCAATTGCTTACATACAAGTTTTGACTAATTTCCACCACAAGCAGTGATGACTGGCCTGCAGGTCTCAGCGATGTTAGCGGTCAGAAGGTCTGTGTTCTAAGTCTCCATCCGCCCAGCAGGGACTTTACTTGTGCCCAGGCCTGACTCCCCACACCCTCACCGGAAGGCCTCCCCTGGTTTAAGTGTGGCTGCTGGGGGCTGAGATCAAGTCACAGAAGCCAGAGGTGAAGGCAGATCTGGAGCCATCTGATCCAATCCCTCACCTTAGAGACGAGGACTTGGCCATCGAGAGGGGGAGTGACTTGCCGAGGTCTATGTGCGAGGAACCCACAGGTTTCAGGGAAAAGACCCACCGAAATGACAGCCGTGCACCCCAAGACCACAGAAGCGATGAGCCCCCAGGCCCTCCTGAGCATGTGAGTCTTGGCCTCTCGTGGCCTTTCGAAGTGAGAGCAGGTCGGTTGTTTGGGGCTGGTTCTTCAACACCCACCAGTGGCTCGCTTTCACTCAGCGTCACCTGGGGGTTGGGGGTGCCCCACCGCCGTGTGCTTTGGCTCAAGTCCTGAGACAACCAGGACTCTAGGTGGTTCCTGAGATTCCCATCCCAGGTGTCCACACCCCAGATAATCCCCTCCCTTGAGGGTGCCCAGGGCCTGGACGCAACGATGCTACCCTTGAGATCAGGTTGTACCACATGGCAAAGGTGGAGGCATTCTCACCGATGGAACCAGGGTCCCTCATCAGCTGACTCCGAGTTAGGGAAAGGGAGAATGTGCCTGGTGGGCCTGGCCTAATCAGACGAGATAGGTCGGCGTCTGGAAGTCAGAGAGAGGTCCTGATGGCCTTGAGAAAGCAGCCATGTGTGAGAGGGCCTGGGGTTCTGGCCTGGAGCCTTCTGTGGGGGCTTCTGAGAGTGAGACTGGCCCTGATAGGGGGCTGGTAGCAAAAGGGGACCCCAGTTCTGCACCGGGAAAGACTGGGTTCCACCAAGACTACACGAGCATGGGGGGACCGTGAGTTTCAGAAAGGATGGGACCTGGCCAGCATCTTAACCGCAGCCTGTGAGACCCTGGGCAGAGGACCCCGGAGGCTGCGCCCAGGCTCCTGACCCTCGGAATCTGTGAGGCTATAAACGTGTTCCGTAAGCCTCCGAGTTGAGAGTTGCTTGTTACACAGCGACAGACGGACACACAGGCCCTGAGCCCCCGTCCACCCAGAGGTGCTGGCTGGCCCCACTCCAGGCTGCGGTGGGAGCACCATGGATTTGGGGCTGTTCCCTCTGCTCCTGGGCAGTCACTGGGGGCTCTGGGGCCACCGGTCACAGAATTCTAAATGCAGTTTTATGTTGATCATTCGTGAGGCCTCCTCTGCTGGGAAACGGAAGCAGGGATTCTCCATGACTTCAGTCCCATCCAGGGAACCTGCTCCCCGCAGGCCTGGAAAGACACAGAGCCCCACCCCCGGCGCTGGCTCCCAGCTGTTGGTGGCAGCGGTGAATTCTTCCGACCCAAATACTTCCTGCTCTTCTGGGCTACTAGTTTCAAGCACAACAAAGAGCCCCACAGCTTGAGGAAGGCGTGGAGGGAAATAAATCTGCAGCGCCGAAATGAGACACAGCAAAGCTGAGAAACTCGGCGGGAGCCGGGGGCCGGGGAGGAGCGGGACTTCCGGTAAGTGCTCCCGCAGGTGCTCCCGCAGGTGCTCAGAGGCTCCGCATCGCCCGCGCTAAGGGCCAGGCCCCCTGCCCCAGGTGACCACGTGACCACGGCGCACCTTGCCCCAGAGCTTCTCTGGAAGGGAGGAGGCCTGACCTTGGGGAGGCTGCCTCTCACCTGTTTTCTGTTGGAGCCGAGCCTCTGCCCGGCCCCTGGCACACGGCCATGCCCAGCCTGCCCGTGGAAAGAGCAGGCGTTCCCCGTGACCAGAAGTGGGGGGAAACGGGGACCCAGGTCGGGGCCCTGGGGGACCCAGTGATGACCGGCTGTCAGGCTTGCTGGAAGTGACCAGGCCTGGGGAGCACGTGAGTCTGGGTTTAAAGTGCTGAGCGGTTTCTAGTGTGTGTGTATGTGTGAGTCTGTGTGTTTGTACCTTTGTGTGTCTGTGTGCACGTGTGTGTCTGCCTTGTGTATTAGTGTCTGAGTGCATGTGTGTGGATGTGTGTATATATGTGTCATGTGGGTTTGCGTCTCTGTGTCTGTGTGTTTGTGCCTGAGCCCCCGTGTAAGGAATCAGAAGTGGAAACTGAGGGGCCAGGAGTGTGTACTCCTGAGCGCCAGAGGTGTCCTCGCTTGTCCCCAGTGGCTTGCTAGGTCAGGGTTCCGGCAGGAGATTCCGGTTGAAAGAATCTCCTTTAATCCCTTTGTTGTTTAGCCAGAGTCCTGTGTAATTCTTTTACGACCCCCATGGACTGTAGCCCGCTGGGCTCCTCTGTCCATGGGATTCTCCAGGCAAGAATACTGGAGTGGGTTGCTGTTTCCTTCTCCAGGGAATCTTGCCAACCCAGGGATGGAACCCGTGTCTCCTGCTTGGCAGGCGGGTTCTTTACCGCTGGGCCAGCAGGGCAGCTGGTTTAAAGAGTGGCCTCAGGGAAAATCCAGTTCAAGTCTTGAATCCATTTCCGTTGATGGATTGGGACATCGACTGACCTCAGGGTAGACAGCTGCGCTGTAATCCTTGCACGCTGGGCGGGGCCGGCCAGGGAGGAGGTCGTGTTCAGACTGCAGACCGACCCTCCCTGGGGCGGCTCCTCTCCAAGAAGGCTGGTTTGGATTTCCCATCCTCTCCTTTCTGCCTCAGTGGACGGATGTGAGCTTGTAAGAAAGAAAAGCCCCAAACTGAAAGGTTCGACAGGGTGTCCCTACTGGCCTCAAGCATGAGAATGTCTCTGCGTTTAGAGAGACTTCAGTTACCCCAGTTCAGTTCAGTCGCTCAGTCGTGTCAGACTCTTTGAGACCCCACAGACTGCAGCACGCCAGGCTTCCCTATCCATCACCCCATCTTCATGAAATTCCAGAGGCCGAGTCAGCAGTCACATTTTTGATTCTCTCCCTGAACAGAGGGCTCCAACCTCTGATTATCAAATGCTTATGACATGTAATCACACAAGAAACCATACAGGAAAATGCTTACTGCAGTCTTATTTATTACAGAAAAAAAAAAAAAAAAAAAGAAAGCCAAGTAATCACCCGGTAACAGAGAAATAGTTCAGCAAACTGGAATTGTGGTAGGGATGTTATGTGGTCATTAAACACACACATGTCAAATGCATCTGTAACATATATAGCAATGTGGAAAACTACTCTTGATACAGCTTGTTTTTTTTTTAATGTTAAAATGATGGTTGGTTTGTTTGTAAGATTCTGAGAAACAAACTAGAAGAAAGTAGGCAACATCTTGTCCCTTGTATAAAGGGAATGGGATTATGGGTAAACAGATTTTTTCATGTTGACAATTATGTGTTTATGTTTATAGCAAAATAATATTTGTAGATAAAGAGGTGTGTTACCTGTGTGTTTATTTATACTCTACCGAGTTTGGTTAATTCACACATGCTTTGGACTAAAGATTTTCTTGACTTGAGTTTTATTAATTTGTGCACATAAATAGAAAAGAAAACTCAAAGAGGTATCTTTAAATACTTGAGGATGCATTGCTGTCCGTGTGTTAGAACACTCTATTTATGTAGAATTATAGCGCAGATTTAGAGGAATGCCTGCTTCTCAGCAGATGCCTTAGGTACTCAGCAGGAAGCGGGGCATTACTGTGGGTGTCACAGAAAGCTAGGGAGTCCACTCTTAAAAGTGTTGCTGTTTCTGAGCTTTATTGAGACGTAGTCGACATATAACATTGTGCATCTTTAAGGTTTGTTACGTGCTGACTGGATATATTTGCATATTGCAAAATGATAACCATCATAGCTGAGCCAACACCCCTACCCCCTCACATAATTACCGTGTCTTCTAAAAATGTTTCTTTATTTGATTGGAGTATAATTGCTTCACGATGTGATACTGGTTTCTGATGTTGGTTTCAGCTGTGTGCGGGCGTATATGCCCTCCCTGAAGAGCCTCCCTCCCACTCACCCCCGTCCTGCCCCTCTCGGTCATCGCAGAGCTGAGCTCCTGTGCTGGACAGCAGGTTCCCGCTGGCTGTCTGGCTCACACGTGGTGGTGTCTATATGTCGGGGCTGCTCTCCCCGTTCATCCTATCCTCTCCTTCCCCTCACTGTTTCCATGTGTCTGTTCTCTCCAAGGGGGTCTCTATTCCTGCCTTGGAAATAGCTTCGTCTGTACCATTTTTCTAGACTTCACATATGTGTTAATATATGTTTTTCTCTTTTTGACTTACTTCACTCTGTATAACAGGTGCTGCTGCTGCTAAGTCGCTCAGTTGTGTCCGACTCTGTGAGACCCCACAGACGGCAGCCCACCAGTCTCCCCTGTCCCTGGGATTCTCCAGGCAAGAACACTGGAGTGGGCTGCCATTGCCTTCTCTGATAACAGGCGCTAGGTCCATCCATATCTCTACAAATGACCCCGTTTAGTTCCTTTTGATGGCTGAGTGATGTTCAATTGTATAGACATACCAGGTGGGAACATTTAAGATCTCTCTCTTGGCAGTTTTCAAGTGATACGGTATCAGCTCTAATCATTACGCTGTACTCAGGGTCCCCCCAAATTCATGAATCTTACAGCTGAAGTTTGCACCCTTTGACCCGTATCTCTCCGTTTCCCCCACCCCAGCCACTGGTCACCACTGCGCCACAGTTTCTCCACATTTGGCCAAAGAACAGGTGCTTAATGAGCGAGGGCTGCTACTGAGCTGACAGTCCTTACGATGGTGAGCTCAGGCTGGAGGCTCCCGGCAGGCTCCTTGCACCAGCGGTTCTAGATGTGGATGGAGCCCAGGACCTGCTGCTCTGTAAGTGGTTGAAATGATGCTTGTGCCTGGTGAATATGGTGTGGACATGAAGGCAGCCTGCTCTGGCTTAAAAAATTTTTTTTTCTTTTGAAAACAACTTTGTTTTCTTGAAGCTGATCTACAATGCTGCATTCACGTCTTCTTTATAGCGGAGTACTTCAATTATACACGCATGAGTATACATATATAGTCTTCCTCATACTCCTTTTGCATCATGGTTTGTCCCAGGATAGCGAATATAATTCCCTGTGCTATATGGTAGGACCTTGTTGTTTATCCATCCTATATATACCAGTTGGCATCTGCTAATCCCGAACTCCCAATCCATCCCTCCCCCTTGAGCCTGCTCTGACTTTGAATCCCAAATCTTTGTCTTAGGAAAGCTTCTCGTCTCTCTGTAAGGTGAGGTAACACCGGGCCCCAGAGGCTTCTTGCTCGGCTTCAACAGAAGCCTGTGTGCAGCTGAGCTGTGCAGGGCCCCGAGCCTGCTGCCCCTGCTCCTCGGTGGACACGGCCTGTCCCTTAGCCTTGGTCTCCTCCTCCCCTGCTGTCTTGTGGGGCAAGGGCTCCCTGCTCCCCACACAGAGAAGCCGACACTATGGCACTGGCTTTTGAGAAAAGACAGAGCTTTAATTCGAGGTTGACCAGCGAGGAGACAGGAGACAAGGCCCCCTCTCTGCAGTCCAGGGTTGGGGCCACGTTTAAGGGGCTTGGGGAATTTTAAACTCAGAAGCTAATTAGTTCATCTTAGATTAGTCCATTTAAGTGTTCATTGGAAGGACTGATGTTGAAGCTGAAACTCCAATACTTTGGCTGTCTGATGCAAAGAGCTGACTCATTGGGAAAGACCCTGATGCTGGGAGAGACTGATGGCAGGAGGAGAAGGGGCCACAGAGGATGAGATGGCTGGATGGCATCACCGACTCAATGGACATGAGTTTGAGTAAACTCTGGGAGTTGGTGATGGACAGGGAGGCCTGGCATGGTGCGGCTCATGGGGTTGCAAAGGGTCGGACATGACTGAGCGACTGAACTGAACTGAACTGAACTGAAACCAGTCTATATCAGTGACTCGTGCACCTGGAAGTCGTGTTTTGCTTATTAAAGGACTTCTCACATGGTAAGGGCTCTGATGCCAGCACTTTGTTCTTTGCTTTCCGTGGTCTGAAGCTTCCTGGTCCGGAGTCATCCTGGGGGCGTGGCTTCTGCCTCTCCACGCACAGCACTGTCTCTGCACAGTGACTCCAGGTTTGATTAGTCAACCAATCTGTTTGAGGAGGCAAGACCCATTCAAGTTGGTCAAGGTTTTACGTGCTGTTTTAACAGCTTCGTCTGAATGTGGGGTGATCCTAAAGGCAGTTCAGTTCGGTTCAGTCGCTCAGTCGTGTCCGACTCTTTGGAACCCCATGGACTGCGACACGCCAGGCCTCCCTGTCCATCACCAACTCCCGGAGCTTGCTCAGACTTGTGACATCGAGTCGGTGATCCAACTTCAGTAACTTTCTGCCTTCCATGGTCTCTCAGGCTGAGCTGCCTGCCGGAAGCTGGTCTCAGGGCCTGCTGGAGGCCCCTCTGGTTCTCTTTCTGCAGAGACCCCAGCCCAGTGCTTGACATGCTACCTGGCGTAGGGCTGGCTACACAAACTATGTCTGACATGCTGGCTTCTTGCTAAGCCAACCCCATGTTCACTCATGAGATCTCTATTGAGCACCTACTATAATCTCAGTGGTTAGATAGCATCACCGACTCAGTGGGCATGAGTTTGGGCATACTCCGGGAGACAGTGAAAGACAGGAAGCCTGGTGTGCTGCAGTCCATGGGTCGCAAAGAGCTGGACACGACTCAGCAACTGAACAACAACAACAATCTCAGTGAACACTCTGCTTTCATGAGAGGTTACAGCCCAGCGAGAGAGAGAAACAATTACCATCAAAGTAACTGGATTAAGGTAGAGTTAGACACTGAGATCCTTTCAGTTAAGAGGAGGAACAGGGTGCTGCAGGTGGGACGGTGGCAGGGAGCGTTGTCCCTTTTATGAGCTGCTGTTTACGGGGACTGGACGCAGGATGGGGTGGGGCGGGGGGCATCGGGGTCGGGGTGCTGTGGGAGTGGCAGCTGTGAGAACAGGCGGGACTCGGGGGCTGGAGAGGGGTTTGCATCAGCGTGAGTGGAGAGCAGATGTCGCTGCTGCACTGGAAGGCAAATCCCCCAGCTTATTTGGTGATGTGGTTGACAGATAAGCAGCTCTAGCAACCCCTGACCTTTGAGCCTGAGTCTGTTTGTTATCTCTCCTGGGGCTTCAGGCGGCTTTCGGGACTCTGGTTTGCCCTTTGACCTGCCGAGCAGAGTTACAGGTGTCATTTTATCCCTGGAGGGCCAGCCAATTCGGGGGCTCCCCATTTGTCCTTAGTGTTTATTTTACTGTGCCTTTTTTTGAAAAAGTGTTTTAACTTATTTATTTATTTTTTGGCTGTGGTGCTCGGCATGTGGGATCTTAGTTCCCCAACCAGGGTTTGAACCCGTGTTCCCTGCCATGGTAGCTCAGAGTGTTGACCACTGGACCACCGGGAAGTCCCTATTTTACTTTGCCTTTGAGTTTCATTTCTACTCGTGGGTCAGGAATTGGCAGCAGGACAGCTTTGAGTTCTTGCATGGTGGTGGGTTCTGGAGAGAGGGCTGGCCCTTGTAGAACCCATCCCCCAACCCCAGGCAGCTGTGAGTCTGGGGGCTGCAGAAAAAGCTGCAGCAGGATGTCGCCCACTGACACCATGAAGTGTCCCGAGGAATATGGGGTCCCAGACGCGGTCTCCGGGAACACTCTGCTCTGCAGAGTCCCTGTCCCTGGGGAGCAGATGGGCCTGTGAGCCCTTGTCTGCCAGGCATGGTAACTCCAGACACTTTCTGTCCAGAAAGTCTCACTGGTAGTTAGGACTCGCATCTGTTTGATTCTTTTCCTCTTGTCCCCACAGGGCAGAGCAGACCAGCCTGTGGCCCTGGCTGCTTGCTGGGGACTTGGGGGCTGGGGTGGAGGGGTCACTTCCTTTCCTCTCCAGAATCGCTTCCCTTCCTACATCGAGATGGGAGAGGCTCTGCTCACAAGATGGGCTGGCTCTGAGGTGGATTTGGCCAATTTTCAGGGAAAGATTTTTCTAGAAGCAATACAGACAATTGTTGTTATTTAGTTGCTAAGTTGTGTCCAACTATTTTGTGCCCCATGGACTGTAGGTAGGCTCCTCTGTCCACAGGATTTTCCAAGCAAGAATACTGGAATGGATTGCCATTTCCCTCTCTAGGGGATCTTCCTGACATTATCTGCCTCCTGAGGAAACATGCATCACACTCACAAAAACATTCTTGCCAAAAGATAGCCAGTGTCCAAGCAGATTTCTGTTCTGAGCCACCAAACTACAGAAAATACAGGTTTTGCAGGAGCATATTCAGTGACCATACAGGGATGCAATCAGCAAAATCCAGACCGAAACTATAGGAAAATATGATTTCTTCCACAAATAAATTGCAAGGAAAAAGAGGATGCATGTACATAAACTGATATTTGCAAAAGTAATAATAGGATGTCTAAGAATCCCCTCAAAGTAATCTTTGGTGGGAGTGGGCTTTGGGGGTGTGGGTACAGCTAGTTCTTGGGAGGTGGATGATGGAAGCCTGAGGTTCACCAGAATGACCTTCTTCTGCTCTGTTCTGGTACACGCCTGACATTTTCTATAATGAAAAAATACACGGAGTTTGCCCAAATTTATTTTGATCACAGCGTCCTTTTTCTCCAGGGCATATCACTGTGTGTTTTCAGTTAGTCAATTCAGTCACTCAGTCATGTCTGATTCTTTTTAACCCCATGAACTGCAGCACACCAGGCCTCCCTGTCCATCACCAACTCCCGGAGCTTGCTCAAACTCATGTCCATCGAGTTGTTGATGCCATCCAACCATCTCATCCTCTCGTCCCCTTCTCCTCTTGCCTTCAATCTTTCCCAGCACCAGGGTCTTTTCCAATGAGCTGGTTCTTCGCATCAGGGGGGCAAAGTATTGGAGTTTCAGCTTCAGCATCAGTCCTTCCAATGAATATTCAGGACTGATTTCCTTTAGGATGGACTGGTTGGATCTCCTTACAGTCCAAGGGACTCTCAAGAGTCTTCTCCAACACCACAGTTCAAAAGCATCAATTCTTCAGCGCTCCGCTTTCTTTATAGTCCAACTCTCATATCCATACATGACTACTGGAAAAATCATAGCTTTGACTATATGGATCTTTGTTGGAAAAGTGATGTCTGTGCTTTTAAATATGCTGTCCAGCTTTTTCATAGCTTTTCTTCCAAGGAGCAAGTGTCTTTGGATTTCATGGCTGCAGTCACAATCCGTAGTAATTTTGGAGCCTGAGAAAATAAAGTTTGTCGTTGTTTCCGTCGTTTCCCCATCTATTCGCCATGAAGTGATGGAACTGGATGTCATGATCTTTGTGTTTTGAATGTTGAATTTTAAGCCAGCTTTTTCACTCTCCTCTTTCACTTTCATCAAGAGTTTCTTTAGTTTTTCTTCACTTTCTGCCACAAGGGTGGTGTCATGTGCATATCTGAGGTTATTGATATTTCTCCCGGCAATCTTGACTCCAGTTTGTGCTTCATCCAGCCTGACACTTTGCATGATGTACTCTGCATATAAATTAAATAAGCAGGGTGACAATATACAGCCTTGATGTACTCCTTTTCCTATTTGGAACCAGTCTATTGTTCCATGTCCAGTTCTAACTGTTGCTTCCTGACCTGCATGCAGATTTCTCAGGAGGCAGGTCAGGTGGTCTGGTATTCCCATCTCTTTAAGAATTTCCCACAGTTTGTTGTGATCTACACAGTCAAAGGCTTCAGCATAGTCAATAAAGCAGAAGTAGATGTTTTTCCTGAAACTCGTTTGCTTTTTCTGTAATCCAACAGATGATGGCAATTTGATCTCTGGTCCCTCTGCCTTTTCTAAATCCAGCTTGAACATCTGGAAGTTCACAGTTCACATACTGTTGAAGCCTGACTTGGAGAATTTTGAGCATTACTTTGCTAGTGTGTGAGATGACTGCAACTGTGGGGTAGTTTGAACATTCTTTGGCATTGCCCTTCTTTTGGATTGGAATGAAAACTGATCTTTTCCAGTCCTGTGCCCACTGCTGAGCTTTCCAAATTTACTGGTATATTGAGTGCATCACTTTCACAGCATCATCTTTTAGGATTTGAAACAGCTCAACTGGAATTCCATCACCTCCACTAGCTTTGTTAGTAGTGATGCTTGCTAAGGCCCACTTGACTTCACATTCCAGGATGTCTGGCTCTAGACGAGTGATCATACCATTGTGGTTATCTGTGTAATGAATATTTTTTGGAATAGTTCTTCTGTGTATTCTTGCCACCTCTTAATACATTCAGCTTCTGTTAGGTCCATACCATTTCTGTCCTTTATTGTGCCCATCTTCGCATGAAATGTTCCCCTGGTATTTCTAATTTTCTTGAAGAGATCTCTAATCTTTCCCATTCAATTGTTTTCCTCTATTTCTTTGCATTGATCTCTGAGGAAGGCTTTCTTATCTCTCCTTGCTGTTCTTTGGAACTCTGCATTCAAATGGGTATATATTTCCTTTTCTCCTTTGTCTTACACTTCTTTTCTCAGCTATTTATAATACCTCCTCAGACAATCATTTTGTGTTTTTGCATTTCTTTTTCTTGGGGATGGTCTTGATCCCTGCTTTCTGTACAATGTCACAAACTTCCATCCATAGTTCTTCAGGCACTCTATCAGATCTGATCCCTTGAATCTATTTGTTACTTCCACTGTATAATCATAAGGGATTTGATTAGGTCATATCTGAATGCTCTAATGGTTTTCCCTACTTTCTTCAATTTAAGTCTGAATTTGGCAATAAGGAGTTCATGATCTGAGCCACAGTCAGCTCCTGGTCTTTTTTTTGCTGACTGTATAGAGCTTCTCCATTTTTGGCTGCAAAGAATATAATCCATCTGATTTTGGTGTTGACCATCTGGTGATGTCCATGTGTAGAGTCATCTCTTGTGTTGTTGGAAGAGGGTGCTTGTTATGACTGTATGTTTTAAGGCTTTCAGTACAGTGGGAAATGCTAAAATGTTTTGAGATCCTTGAAACACTAACCATTTTTGTAAATAGGTTTTCTGGAACCTATTTACCTGCCAGTTTTAATTCAGGAACCACAACTGAGAGAGTGCCGTGCCTCTCGGGCTTTTCAGAACATTTTTGGAATAGCTACGGATTGTTCGAAAGTTAGAGGTGATAGGAGGAGGAAGTGAGCCGGTATGATGACTAGCATTCAATGGCTATCCTGCAGTGTTTTAAGATGTTCGTATGCATTGGCCCTGCGAGCCCTGGGGACATGCTTTCCAAGCACATCACAACAGACCTATGTCATAGCTATTGTTCACCCTGATTTCCAGATGGCAAGATGGGGTGCATAGTGGCCCGGGACTGGCAAGCCAGGTACCTCTGACTTGGAACTCCATTCCACTTAGGGCTGTCCGTGTTTGGTCCGTGTCCCGGGGGTGAGCTTGCTGAGATCATTTGGCATCGTTCAGCCTCCTCGCATTGCTGTCTCTCTGCAGGGCATGGCGCAGGTGGATGGGGTCCTTCGTCCCGGGGCTGCCCCGGGCCAGCCCTGCATCTTCAAGCTGGTTCTCCTGGGCAGTGGCTCTGTGGGCAAGTCCAGCTTGGCTGTCCGGTATGTGAAGAATGACTTCAAGGGCATCCTGCCGACCGTGGGATGTAAGTGATGGGACGGGGCACCCCTTCCTTCAACTCCTCGTGGGGAAGCCAGGGCTGCTGACCCGGGTGTGGGGCACACGGGAACCAGCCACCTGGGAATTCTCATGCCCTCCTGGAGCCTCAGGCATGCCGGGGCACAAGGTCCTCCGTGGGCCGGTGGGCACGCACGTGGAATCCAGAACTCAACCAGGCTTCAGCTCAGCTGGAAGATTCCAGGGCTGAGTCTGGCGCCGAAGGGTTGGGTATGTGAGAGATTTTGTTGGTGGAGGGGGAGCCCAGAAGAAGCACCTGCCACCACGCTCTGCCACCCGACCTCCTAGACAAGCCGGCCTCTCACTCTGGCTGGTTGCCCTCCTACTAAAGCTAGTCCTGTTCTGCCCGGACTCAGTTTACCCTCCTGGCTTGGGTTGGAAGGGGGATGGGTGCTGTCAGAAAGGTTGTCAGGGAGGGAGGCCCCTCTCACTGTGCTGCTTCAAGAGGCTAACGGGTCACAGCCTTCAGAGGGGAAGGACTTTGGAGCATCTGT
Organism: Ovis canadensis; assembly: GCF_042477335.2. Classification (NCBI taxonomy): domain Eukaryota; kingdom Metazoa; phylum Chordata; class Mammalia; order Artiodactyla; family Bovidae; genus Ovis; species Ovis canadensis. Next base: position 4,299,738 of record NC_091245.1, read on the forward strand.
GGGCAATCAGCCTCCTTCACATCCTGTCTAGGAGTGAAACCCCCCATTTCCCACCTAAAATAGGGAAACCCAACCTGTACTTTGTGTCAGTTTGCTTGGGAGGCAGCCCGACATGCTGGAAAGACACCTAATTTGGAACGAAAGCTTTGGTTTGAAATTTGGACTCGGTTATGCACAGTCCCTTGGACTGCAAAGAAATCCAACCCGTCCATCCTAAAGGAAATCAGTCCTGAATATTCATTGAAAGGACTGATGCTGAAGCTGAAACTCCAATACTTTGGCCACCTGATGTGAAGAACTGACTAAATTGCAAAGACCTTTATGCTGGGAAAGATTGAGGTGGGAGGAGAAGGGGACGACAGAGGATAAGATGGTTGGATGGCATCACCAAAGCAATGAACATGAGTTTGAGCAAGCTCCAGGAGTTGGTGATGGACAGGGAGGCCTGGCGTGCTGCAGTCCATGGGGTCACAAAGAGTCGGACATGACTGAGCGGCTGACCTGATGCTGGTGGATGAGCCTTCCATTTCTCTGCATCCATCCATTCACTCATCCGTTCACTCCCTCTCTCACTTAGCAAGTACCTGCTGGGTGTGGCCTCTGCCCCAGGCCCCTAATAGGTATGGAGGATTTTCTAAATGCCAAGCAGGCACACCGACATAGAAACAAAAAAATTCAATGGACAGCCTTTGGGGGCCCTCAGTCTCCTCAGGACGGTGGTTCCTGAGTCCCTGAGGCATGCAGGGCCAAAGGGACTGGCCAGGGCCAGGCTCCTGGAGTCAGTGGTGGGAAGGGCAGAGCAGGGTGAGGGGCTGGCCATGGGATAGAACCGTGGGGAGAGGACTGTGGATTCAGGCCCGCTGAGGGTGCACAGGGCAACCTCTTCTCCATCAGCAGGAAAGCTGACCCCACTCACCTGTGATACTGGACTGGGCCTTAAAAGAAAAAATACAACGAAGTGCTGTGTCTGGCCTCCAGGTGGGTTTTAGTCCAGAGCAGAGACCACAGAAGGGGCCGGGCCGAGCTGGGGTGTGGGGGGCCGTGTGCCTGCGTGTGAGCCTAGATCTGGACAAGCTTTCCACGCTGGTCCTCGCTGTCTCCTTCCCCTGAATCTGGATCCAGGTTCACACGCAGGCACGCAGCCCTCCATATCCCAGCCCAGCCAGAGGGTTGAGATCCCAACCGTGAGCTCACAGGGCTCTGCCTGTTTTTGTGAATAAGGTTATCTGGGAACACCTGCCCATATCTGTGTATTCTCAGTGGCCCACAACCCTCTGGCTGAGGGGTGTGTGTGTGTGCGTGTGTGTGTGTTAAGTTGCTTTAGTCCTGTCCAACTCTTTGCAACCCTGCGGACTGTAGCCCACCAGGCTCCTCTGTCCAAGAGATTCTCCAGGCGAGAGTACTGGAGCGGGTTGCCATTTCCTCCTCCAGGGGCTCTTCCCAACCCTGGGATCAAACCCGTGTCTCTAATATCTCCTGCCGTGGCAGGTGGGCTCTTCCCCGCACGTCTCAGGGGCATCTCTGGAGGGTGGTGACATCTAGTGCTTGTGTGCGGATTTGCCGGTGGAACCAGTTTGGACCAGCTGGGCCTTGTGTGAAGCAGGGGAGTCTCCAAGGGTGCTGGGTTTCTGCCCCCTCCGCCCCCCTCCCTGCTGAAGGAAACTTTGCTGGAGCCCAGGCGTCCCTGAGGAGTCACCCCTGTCTTGTTTCCTTCAACCCGGAGGCAGTTCACGACTTTTACAAAAAAAGGGAAGGCTGCAGAGAGGGCTTGAGTGAGCAGGAGCGGTTGTTTAATGAAAAGGTCAAAAAGCACAACCTTTCCTTGTGTTAGCGTTTAGCCGAGACTCCTTTGCATTGCGGCCACCATGTGCAAGTTGAAGGAAAAACCCCAGTGAGTTGTCTGTGAGTCAGTGTCCGCAGGGGGTCCATTCCGCTCAGCGAGAGGAAGGCACATCTGCTTCCAGAGGCTGGGGAGGGGGCCGGGAGGGTCCCCCGGTGTCCCTGCCACTGGCCCCCTTGTTGAATCTGCGGGGGGGCCAGAGGAAGTCGGAGCCCTGCTTTGCATCACCATGAAGAGCAGTGGGCCACTTGGCCCCGGTTCAGATTATCGGCTGATGAAAATGCGCCAATGTGTCATCTCCCCCAGCACGTTCCAGAAACGTGAACGGTTCCTGGTTCTTGGTCTGATCCTGCCCCCAGACCCCGGCCTGTTGCCAGTATCATTTTAGGCAAAATCTCCAAGTCTGTTTGCATATCTTGGAAGTTTATCTCTTAATCACTCTTTGTCTTTACCTGTGAACAGGTAGAAAATGTGGTCAGCAGTTTTCTGAACAAAGAAGGAAATACATGTGGGGTCTTTTCTGGAGCCAGAGAGTCTGCAGGGCGAGGGTGGAAGTTGGCATCAGTTACCAGCCCAGAGGGCCCCCTAGGGGCCTGTCTCTCTCTCTCTCCCGGGAGACAGGTGCTGTGGTCTGTAAACAGCCAGCAGCCTCTTGTACCACATCATTGTTCCAACTGAAAACCCTGCCCTCCCTGGAAATTTGTTAGGATTTTATTAAATGCATTGATTTACGCTCAAGCATGAGTTGTCATTTTCGGAGTAGAAAAGGAAAATATCAGAAGCTAAGACAGCTAAACAGAGGAAACAAACCTGAGTTTTATGCCCACCTGTCACCCGGCAGTGAGGGCTTTTAGGGTGAAACCAGAATCGAACTCAGAAGTGTGATGTGCCTTGACAGCAAATAGGCGAAGCATGTGGGCAAAAGGCTGCTGCTCCCGGCCAAGGAGCTGGGGAGCCGGGGAGAGAGGAGAGGGGAGAGGGAGGCGGGGAAGCGATGTCAGGTGTCAGACAGGCGCCTCCTCTCTTTTCTCATGGGTTTGACAACCACGCTGGGAAGGGGGCAGTATTGACTCGTGGTAAGGAAGGAAGCTGGGCTTTCGAAGGTTTAAGGGAATCAGCAAAGTCCTTGCAGCAGTTAGGCCTCCTTCCTAGGCCCGTACGCGGCCCTCACCCTCATGACGCCAACAGTCCTAGTGGAATTTCATCCTGCTCAGGCTTCCCTGGTGGCTCAGGGGGTGAAGCGTCTGCCTGCAATGCGGGAGACCTGGGTTCGATCCCTGGGTAGGGAAGATCCCCTGGAGAAGGAAATGGCAACCCACTCCAGTACTCTTGCCTGGAGAATCCTATGGATGGAGGAGCCTGGTGGGCTACAGTCCACGGGGCCGCAAAGAGTCACACACGACTAAGCACCTTCACTTTCACTTTTCTCTTAGGCCCCACAGTAGCCTCTTAGGAGCCGGGAGCTGTCAGTCCTGCTGTTGAGCTGCAGACGGCAGCTTTGACCTGGTATCGTGGTCTGCTGGGCTGTCGCAGCAGAACAGCACAGACTGGGTACCTTATGCAACAGAGACTTATTCTCACAGGTCTGGAGGCTGGAAGTCCAAGCATGAGGGGCTGGCAAAGTAGGTTTCACTCGGAGCCCTCTTTTCTTGGCTTATGGGTAGCTGCCATCCTGGTAACTGGCTGTGTATCTGCATGGCCTCTTCTTTGTGTTTGCAAGGGATGGAGGAGAGAAAGAGAGACAGATAGACAGGGAGAGAGACAGAGACACACACACACAGAGGGACAGACAGAGACACACAGAGAAACAGAGAGACAAAACATGATGGGGGTGCCTTCTTACAAAGGCACTAACCCCGTTTTGGGGGCCCCACCCTCAGCTGGACTTCCCTTGTAGCTCAGTTGTTATAAAGAAGCTGCCTCAATGCAGGAGACCCAGGTTCAATCCCTGGGTCGGGAAGATCCCTTGGAGAAGGGAATGGCAATCCACTCCAGTATTCTTGCCTGGAGAATCTCATGGACAGAGGAGCCTGGCGGGTTACATAGTCCATGGGGCTGGGTCGGACATGACTGAGCAACTAACCCACCACCCTCACGACCTCATCTAAGCCTAATCACCTCGCAAAGGCTCCATCTCTGAATACCATCACGCTGAGGGTTAGAGCTTCAACCCACTGACTGGGAGGACACAGTCATTCAGTCCATAGCACCTAACAGGTGTATATGACTCCAAGCTTGTGGATGAGCAGAAAAATGCAGGCCGTGCAGGCAGAGGCCCCGTTGGCGGCTTCCATTTGAGAGTTGCCCCAGACCAGGTTCTCGTGAGTGAGAGTGGTGATCCTCCCCTTGCTGTGCTAGAATCTCAGCCCAGACGCGTCTCTTACCCTCCATCTGTAGGACACATTGAATCGTGTCCAGAATGATACATCCATGTCCTGATCCCCAGTACCTGTGGCTTTACTGGGGAAGAGGGTGTTTGCAGACATAACTAGTTAAGGCTAATCCTGTATTTCGGGTGCACCGTGAATCCCATGACCAGTGTCCCTGGAACAGGAGACTGCAGAGCTGCAGAGCGGACGGCCCTGTGAAGACAGCGGCAGAGTGGGGAGCGCCTACAAGCCAGGGCCACCCATCACTGCCACCCCTACCAGGAGCTGGGAGGGGGCGTGGGGCAGAGTCCCTCCCAGAACTTCTGGAAGGAGCCAGCCCCGGTGACACCTTGATTTTGAACCCCTGACCCCCAGAACAGAAATAATACCTTTCTGCTGTTTTAAGCCATGCATCGTGTGGTCACTTGTTCTGGCAGTCCCAGGACACTCACACGCTGCCCTTGAAGTGAAAGTTTTCATTTCAACCACGAAGCCACATCTGCCAGAACCTCCCAACAAGCCCCCAACCCAGCCCGGGTCTGGGCAGGGCAGCAGCTTCGTCTGAAGCACCCACAGGCTTCTCTGCAGTCTCTGGTTTAGCTCTGTATGTGGCACACCCCATATGCTACGGGGCCAGAACACCTTTTTAAAAATAACATTTTTTTTTGAAGTATGGTTGATTTGCAGTGTTGTCTTAATTTCTTCTGTACAGAAAAGGGATTCGGTTGTGCCTGCCCCTCGCTTGGCAGCCACAGGCTGTTCTGTGTGTCTTTCTATTTCTTAGATGAGCTCATTTGTGTCATAGTTTAGAGTCTGCATTATGTGATGTCATGTAATATTGGCCCTTCTCCATCTGACTTCCTTCACTCAGTATAATAATCTCCAGGTCCACCCATGTTGCTGCAGGCGGCATGATTCCATTCTTTTTTACGGCTGAGTAATATTCCATTTTATATATGTACCACATCTTCTTTATCCATTCATCTGTTGATGGACATCTAGGTTGCTTCCAGGCCCTGGCTATTGTAAAGAATGCTGCTGTGAACGTTGGGATGCACCTATCTTTTCTAATTAGAGCTTTTTTCTTTTCTGGATACATGCCCAGGAGTGGGATTGCTGGATCATATGGTAGCTCTATTTTTACGTTTTTTGAGGAACTTCCACGCTGTTTTCCATAGTGGCTGCACCAATTTACATTCTGGGGACAAAATGTCTTGGTGTTACTAATTAGCTCCCTTAAAGTCACGTCACTTGGGAAAGCTCTGGGAAGGAGAAAAGCAATCTTCACGGTGAAAGGTGGGTTGCCCAGGATGTCAAATGGAAGGTTTGGGGTAGTTCTTTCATTGTGTGTGATCATTAAGCAGAGACACGGATGCATAAAAGTCCAGGTGCCCACTGCCCGCAGGGGTGACAGGTGAGAACACAGACGTCTACCTGCAGTGAGTGCGTGTGGAGCACAGGATAGGCTACCACAGTCTGCCTCCTGGGGAAGGGGGGCCCAGCGGCACCCCAAGGGCCGACACTCAAAGACCCCAGTGGGCTTGTCAGGAGGTGGGGAAGAGGAAGGATTCTAAGCAGAGTTGTCAGTGGAGATGGGAAGTCGGGAGGCAGAGGTGTGGATTAGGCTGGGAGGTCAGCAGGAGGCCAGGAAGGATTCAGGGGAGGAGGTGGGTGACCGTCAGTTGCATTGCTGGACACCCATGGGGACGTGCGGACCCCTGGTTGCCAGAGACCCTTCCATGCCACACGTGGTCCAGAGGATTTGAGTAGAACCCTAGAGTCCATCTTCCCACACAAAGCCTCTGTGTAATCTACAAGCAAGTTCCTTGTAACTCTGCTTCTTCTGGAAACTGCCACCTTCCAGAAGAGGTGTTTGCTGAGCCTTGCCCACAGAGGGTGCCAGGGAGCATGGGGCTGTCTGTCTCCCACTGGTGAGCTGAGCCCAGGCTGAGCTGTGGATAAGGACCTCGTTCTTCAGGCAAAGGTCGCTCTGGGCTTCTGTTTCAGGTGCGTTCTTCACCAAGGTGGTGGACTTGGGGGCCGCGTGTCTGAAGTTTGAGATCTGGGACACGGCTGGTCAGGAGAAGTACCACAGTGTCTGCCGCCTCTACTTCAGGGGCGCCAACGCTGCACTTTTGGTGTATGACATCACCAGGAAGGTGAGGCTCACCTGGGCGTGTCCCTGCCCTCCCAGGTATGAGGAGGCTATCTTCCGGAGGCATCATGTGAAAGGCCTGGGCTGGTCCTTTATATTAAAATCGTGATAACCAGTGGAGAATCCTTCAGTGAAAGTTGGTCACCTCCTCCAGGAAGCCCTCCCTGACCACCCCTCTTCCTGCTGCACAGTTGGGTTTGTGGCGCTCTGTGGTCCTCTTTCTGGAGCATCACTATCCATCACTCATGATTCCTTGGGGGGGTCAGTTGGACCGTATTTTACATGGGGTGGCCACTGACACCTGCCTTGTCTTTTCTGGGACGGCTGAGGAAGAACACCAAGTCTGCCTGATGGTCCCGTTTTCCTTTTTCAGGATTCCTTTTGCAAAGTGCAGCAGTGGCTGAAGGACCTGGAGGAGGAGTTCCACCCTGGAGAGGCCGTGGTGATGCTGGTCGGCAACAAGACAGACCTGGAAGAGGAGCGGGAGGTGACCTTTGAGGTGGGTCTGGAGACAGTCATCAAGTCTCAGTAGGGGAGATGGGAGGGACCCCAAACACACGCGACCACCCACTCGCACAGCCACACACGCACACACAATTCCCAATTCAGTTTCCTTCCTGGGCCAAGGTTTCTGAACTCTCCTGGGAAGGTCAGACCCAGAGATGGTGGCTCCCAGCTGTGGGGAGAGCCCTGAGCATCACCATAGACCCCACACCCCCTGGGCACCAAGGCCTGGCAGGGGCAGGCAGCACCAGGAACGAGGAAATCATGGCCCTCCCCACCCTCTCCCCCTGTGAGTAATGTGGGTTTCAGGTCTTCATCTTTGTGTTCAACAAACTGTTCAAGAAGTATGTGCTAAGTTGCTCAGTCATGTCCGACTCTGTGAGACTCCATGGACTGGAGCCCAGCAGGCTCCTCTGTCGTGGGGCTTTCCAGGTGAGATACTGGACTGGGTTGCCATTTCCTCCTCCAGGTTCAAGAAGGGGCAAACCCACATTTATTTGCTAGGAAATTAGCAAGGAGCAGAGGACCCAGAAGGTGTAATATGACTAAGAACAGAAAAGGTGCTCAGGGAGGTGAGCTTGTGAAGTGCTGGGAGCCTGGAGCAGGGAGCACGGGTCCGTGTGTGTGTCCGTGTGCTACAGGTGTGTGTGTCTCTGTGTGTATAGGTGTGTCTCTCTGTGTGTATAGGTGTGTCTCTCTGTGTGTATAGGTGTGTCTCTCTGTATGTATGGGAGAGTGTGTGTGTAGGAGGCAATGTGGTGTCTGTGTGTAGGAGGTGTGTGTCTCTGTGTATGTACAGGTGTGTGTGTGTAGGAGGTAAGGTGGTGTCTGTGTATAGGTGTGTGTCTCTGTGTGTACAAGTGTGTGTGTCTCTCTGTGTGTGTGTACAGATATGTGTGTGTAGGAGGTAAGGTGGTGTTTGTGTATAGGTGTGTGGCTCTGTGTGTACAGCTGTGTATATCTCTGTGTGTGTATAGGTGTGTGTGTGTTGGAGGTAAGGCAGTGTCTGTGTATAGGTGTGTGTCTCTCTGTGTGTACAGGTGTGTGTGTGTCTCTGTGTGTACAGGTGTGTGTGTTTGTAGGAGGTAAGGTGGTGTCTGTGTACAGATGTGAGTGTCTGTGAACAGGTATGTGTGTCTCTGTGCACAGATGTGTGTGTCTGTGTGTGTAGGAGGTGAGGTGGTGTCTGTGTGGACAGGTGTGTGTGTCTGTGTGAACAGATGTGTGTGTGTGTCTGTGTGAACAGGTGTGTGTGTCTCTGTGTGTGCACAGGTGTGTGTGTGTAGGAGGTGAGGTGGTGTCTGTGTGTAGATGTGTGTGCGTCTGTGTGAACAGATGTGTGTGTGTGTGTGTGTGAACAGGTGTGTGTGTCTCTGTGTGTGTGCAGGTGTGTGTGTGTAGGAGGTAAGATGGTGTCTGTGTACAGGTGTGTCTCTGTGTGAACAGGTGTGTGTGTCTCTGTGTGTGTGCAGGTGTGTGTGTAGGAGGTAAGATGGTGTCTGTGTGAACAGATGTGTGTGTGTCTGTGTGAACAGATGTGTGTGTGTCTGTGTGTGTGCAGGTGTGTGTGTAGGAGGTAAGATGGTGTCTGTGTACAGGTGTGTCTCTATATGAACAGGTGTGTGTGTCTGTGTGAACAGGTGTGTGTGTCTCGGTGTGTGTCTCGGTGTGTGTGTGTAGGAGGTAGGGTGGTGTCTGTGTGGACAGGTGTGTCTCTGTGTGAACAGGTGTGTGTGTGTGTCTGTGTGTGTGCAGGTGTGTGTGTGTAGGAGGTAAGATGGTGTCTGTGTACAGGTGTGTCTCTATGTGAACAGGTGTGTGTGTCTGTGTGAACAGGTGTGTGTCCCCATGTGTGCACAGGTGTGTGTGTAGGAGGTAGGGTGGTGTCTGTGTGTACACGTGTGTCTCTGTGAACAGGTGTGTATGTCTGTGTGAACAGGTGTGTGTGTCTCGGTGTGTGTGCAGGTGTGTGTGTGTAGGAGGTAAGATGGTGTCTGTGTGTACAGGTGTGTCTCTATGTGAACAGATGTGTGTGTGTCTGTGTGAATAGATGTGTGTGTGTCTGTGTGTGTGCAGGTGTGTGTGTAGGAGGTAGGATGGTGTCTGTGTGGACAGGTGTGTCTCTATGTGAACAGGTGTGTGTCTCCATGTGTGCACAGGTGTGTGTGTAGAAGGTAAGGTGGTGTCTGTGTGGACAGGTGTGTGTGTCTGTGTGAACAGATGTGTGTGTGTCTGTGTGAACAGGTGTGTGTGTCTCGGTGTGTGTGCAGGTGTGTGTGTGTGTAGGAGGTAAGATGGTGTCTGTGTAGGAGGTGTGTCTCTATGTGAACAGGTGTGTGTCTCGGTGTGTGTGCAGGTGTGTGTGTAGAAGGTAGGATGGTGTCTGTGTACAGGTGTGTCTCTGTGTGAACAGGTGTGTGTCTCCATGTGTGCACAGGTGTGTGTGTAGGAGGTGAGGTGGTGTCTGTGTGGACAGGTGTGTGTGTGTGTGTGTGTGTCTGTGTGAACAGGTGTGTGTGTCTCTGTGTGTGTGCAGGTGTGTGTGTAGGAGGTAGGATGGTGTCTGTGTGTACAGGTGTGTCTCTATGTGAACAGGTGTGTGTCTCCATGTGTGCACAGGTGTGTGTGTAGGAGGTGAGATGGTGTCTGTGTGTAGATGTGTGTGCGTCTGTGTGAACAGGTGTGTGTGTCTGTGTGTGTGCAGGTGTGTGTGTAGGAGGTAAGATGGTGTCTGTGTGGACAGGTGTGTGTGTCTGTGTGAACAGATGTGTGTGTCTGTGTGAACAGGTGTGTGTGTCTCAGTGTGTGTGCAGGTGTGTGTGTGTAGGAGGTAAGATGGTGTCTGTGTGTACAGGTGTGTCTCTATGTGAACAGATGTGTGTCTGTGTGAACAGATGTGTGTGTGTCTGTGTGTGTGCAGGTGTGTGTGTAGGAGGTAGGATGGTGTCTGTGTGGACAGGTGTGTCTCTGTGTGAACAGGTGTGTGTCTCCATGTGTGCACAGGTGTGTGTGTAGAAGGTAAGGTGGTGTCTGTGTGGACAGGTGTGTGTGTCTGTGTGAACAGATGTGTGTGTATCTGTGTGAACAGGTGTGTGTGTCTCGGTGTGTGTGCAGGTGTGTGTGTGTAGGAGGTAAGATGGTGTCTGTGTAGGAGGTGTGTCTCTATGTGAACAGGTGTGTGTCTCGGTGTGTGTGCAGGTGTGTGTGTAGGAGGTAAGATGGTGTCTGTGTACAGGTGTGTCTCTATGTGAACAGGTGTGTGTCTCCATGTGTGCACAGGTGTGTGTGTAGAAGGTAAGGTGGTGTCTGTGTGAACAGATGTGTGTGTGTCTGTGTGAACAGATGTGTGTGTGTCTGTATGAACAGGTGTGTGTGTCTCGGTGTGTGTGCAGGTGTGTGTGTGTAGGAGGTAGGGTGGTGTCTGTGTGGACAGGTGTGTCTCTGTGTGAACAGGTGTGTGTGTGTGTCTGTGTGTGTGCAGGTGTGTGTGTGTAGGAGGTAAGATGGTGTCTGTGTACAGGTGTGTCTCTATGTGAACAGGTGTGTGTGTCTGTGTGAACAGGTGTGTGTCTCCATGCGTGCACAGGTGTGTGTGTAGGAGGTAGGGTGGTGTCTGTGTGTACACGTGTGTCTCTGTGAACAGGTGTGTGTGTCTGTGTGAACAGGTGTGTGTGTCTGTGTGTGTGCAGGTGTGTGTGTATAGGAGGTAAGATGGTGTCTGTGTGTACAGGTGTGTCTCTGTGTGAACAGGTGTGTGTCTCCATGTGTGCACAGGTGTGTGTGTCTCTGTGTGTGTGCAGGTGTGTGTGTGTAGGAGGTAAGATGGTGTCTGTGTGAACAGATGTGTGTGTGTCTGTGTGAACAGGTGTGTGTGTCTCTGTGTGTGTGCAGGTGTGTGTGTAGGAGGTAAGACGGTGTCTGTGTGAACAGATGTGTGTGTGTCTGTGTGAACAGGTGTGTGTGTCTCTGTGTGTGTGCAGGTGTGTGTGTGTAGGAGGTAAGATGGTGTCTGTGTACAGATGTGAGTGTCTGTGAACAGGTGTGTGTGTCTCTGTGTGTGTGCAGGTGTGTGTGTCTGTGTGGACAGGTGTGTGTGTCTGTGTGAACAGGTGTGTGTGTCTGTGTGTGTGCAGGTGTGTGTGTAGAAGGTAGGATGGTGTCTGTGTACAGGTGTGTCTCTATGTGAACAGGTGTGTGTGTGTCTGTGTGTGTGCAGGTGTGTGTGTAGGAGGTAAGATGGTGTCTGTGTGTACAGGTGTGTGTGTCTGTGTGTGTGCAGGTGTGTGTGTGTAGGAGGTAAGATGGTGTCTGTGTGAACAGGTGTGTGTGTGTGTGTGTGAACAGGTGTGTGTGTCTGTGTGTGTGCAGGAGGTAAGGTGGTGTCTGTGTGTACAGGTGTGTCTCTGTGTGAACAGGTGTGTGTCTCCCTGTGTGCACAGGTGTGTGTGTAGGAGGTGAGGTGGCGTCTGTGTGTAGATGTGTGTGGGGTGGGTTTAGGAGAGGTGGAGGGGCAGATGAAGGGAGAGGGTGCTGGGTGGCAGGGGGGAGGGAGGGGAGGGAGGCTGGAGGCAGGGGGCTGCCAGAGAAGCCCCATACTGCCCTGGGGCTCAGTGGCCGAGCACCCCGCTGTGGTGGCGGTGGGCTCAGGGGCAGGGATCTGATAGGTGACCTAGAAAGAACGTGAGGAGGACAGGTCAGGCTGTGGGGGAGATGGGACCTGGGTGGGGAGCCCCTCAGGGAGGCCAGGGGTCCAGCTCTGGGGCGGATGCGGCCTCCTCTCTGCTCCCCCAGGACCCCTGCCCTGGGCTCGGCCAGCCTGTGGGTGGGGGAACCCCATGGCTTAGACTGCACGGGAGCCGCCACCCCGGGGCCTGGGCTGTTGACCCTGGGACCTCAGACCCCACCCTGGCCTCTTCTTCACTCCGAGCTCCCACAGGCTGGGCCTTGGGCTGGGGGTGGGGGGACAGAGTGCACAGACCCCCGAGCTGCAGGTGCCTTGGTCGGGCGGAGGCCAGGCTGACCAGCGGGCAGGGAAGCTTTCCCAGTAATCTGGGGGCTTTTCATCTTAAAATAACTCCAGCATTGCAGAGCTTGTTGCGGAAACAGCACGGATAGCTCCTGTCTGCCCTTCCCCAGCTTTCCCAGGTGCGAGCGGCTCACTTACGTAAGCACAGCAGTGAAAGTGAAAGTCGCTCAGTCGTGTCCGACTCTCTGTGACCCCATGGACTATACAGTCCGTGGAATTCTCCAGGCCAGAATACTGGAGTGGGTAACCTTTCCCTTTGCCAAGGGGAATCTTCCCAACCCAGGGATCGAACCAGGGTCTCCTACATTGCACTCAGATTCTTTATCAGCTGAGCCACAAGGGAAGCCCGAGAATACTGGAGTGGGCAGCCTATCCCTTCTCCAGCGGATCTTCCCGACCCAGGGATTGAACCGGGATCTCCTGCACTGCAGGTGAATTCTTTACCAGCTGAGCTCTCAGGGAAGCCGTTAAGCACAGAATGATGAGCAAATCAGGAAACAAATAGCCACAAATGCTCTTAGCTCAGATTGTATCACTTTTCCACTATGGTCCTCTCCCTGGTTCAGGGAGCTCTGCTCCTGAATCTGGCCACTGAGAAATCCCCCACCCCAGTGGGCGTTGTCCCTCCTGCCCCGTTATTCTTTGAGGTCTTTCTTCCTTCCTGGCTGGCCAGGAATGGCTGGCCAAGTCGTTCCCGGTTCATCTTGCCCTTTCCCAGCCCCAGCCCTGGAAATCATTTCCCTGAGGAACACTGGTTCCTTGTGTGGGGGAATGAATTTAGGAGCCAGGGTCTCTGCACTGGATGTTCTCATTCCATGGGCAGTGAGATAACCATGAACCCCATCCTGGGGGACCTCAAGGACAAACTGGCAGATGGAAGGGTGAGGACCTGCAATTTAGGGGCTAGAGGCTGCCGGGGTCCAGCCCCGGTGGATCCAGGGAATTCGAAGCAGGGATGGCGTTGTCGAGGGAAAAACTTATTTATTTATTAACATAAGATTAGATTAGGAAGAAATAGTATAGTAGGACAATTAAGTGGAGAAAAGAGGCTGATTAACTTGGGTTACGTGGAAAACCAATAAAGCTCCAGACAAGGAGCTTGCACCACCTACGTTAGGCCACCAGCGCCCGTTTGAATATCCGAGAGTGCCCGGCCTTGGGCTCCCTCTCTTACGGATCTTAGAAGCCGGGACAAGTAAGTAGACATGGTGAGCCTCCACGCCCCAGATGGGAATTCAGCCTGAAATTAGAGTAAAGAGGAGACAGGGGGGAAACCAGTCCTTCCAATGACTGGCCCCGCCTCTATTGTCTAGAAAGGCCTTTTATACCTTTTTGATTGTACATAGAGATCAATGGGTAATACAAAATTATGTAGCGTTAGCAGCCCAGACTCTTTCTGTATATCTTTTTGTATACAAAAGGTCTTAGGTGATTTACATTATCTTCTGGCCAAGAGGCTTGCTAACACTTTTTGGCTCTCTTCCTTAATGAATGTTAATCTCGTTTCCCCTGAAGTGTATTTCTTTAATCTGCATCTCCTTAAAGCGCTAAAGTTACATCTCTATAGAACAAAGGCTCAGTGGGTTATAACAAAGAAGGTACTTAACTCAAAGATCTAATGTTGCTAATACCAGGTCTCCTACTTGTTTTTCTATATACCAACTATATCTAAAAATAAAGGATATGAAAATTTGGCAGCAAGTATTGGCTCAACAATGAAATGCTTAATCAGTTTTATTCTAATGATCTTGACACCTCAGAAGCCTCTGCATTCCTAGGATGTTTTAAGCTTCCTGTGCCTCTCGAGGTTGGGAGACTGTAAACAATCACATGCACAGCTGTACGAGTCCTGCAGGCAGGCTGAAAAGCCATCAGAGGGGTTTTTGGATTGAAACACTAGTATTATGCCCAGGAGATTTATTATCTAAAAGCTCTAAATTAATTTTTTTTCCAGAAAAAGGTGGTGGGGGGACAGCCCCCTGTTAATGACAGAAGAGTAGGTGGAAAGCGTAACACAGTAAAGCAGGCAGACTCTGGTCTTGGGGGGTGGATGCTCAGGAAATTCCAGGGGGAACCCCTGAAGCCTGATCACATCCTTGCGTTTTGCCAGGCTTCCTTCTGCATGACCTTGTCATGGGTGGGATTCCTCATGCTGGCCCCCGGCAAGAGGCCCATTGCACTGAGAGCAAACCCTTAGAGTGACTCCACCTGGAACCCTCAAGCTAGTCGGGGAAAGGCAGATATTTGGGTTTCATTCAGATGACCAGGGGCTTCCCAGGTGGCGCAGTGGTAAAGAATCCCCCTGACAATGTAGGTGATGCAGGAAAAGAGGGTTTGATCCCTGTTGGGAAGATCCCCTGGAGGAGGAAATGGCAACACACTCCGGTATTCTTGCCTGGGAAATCCCATGGACAGAGGTGTCTGGTGGACCACAGTCTATGAGATTGCAAAGATTTGGACATGACTGAGTGACTGAGCGTGCATGCAGATATGACCAGATGTGAGCTACCCAAAGTCACCAAGTCCTCATCTGTACCAGGTCACGTTGTCCTTTAAAACACAAATGATAATGAGCCATCTCTGTGTCTGGGAGGGGCTGAGAAGCTTGGGAAGGGGGTGGAGTGCAGCTCTGTGGGCCAGGTGAGGAGGGTGGATGCTGCTGGGTGCGATGCTGCAGGCTTGGCTGGCCCAGCCCCCGGGGCCCGCTCAGCCTCAGGCAGGACCATCTGGGGCCCAAGCTCCTCCTGGGAGGGTCCGGAGATGAGGGGACTGCCCAGGGAGGCCCCCAGGTCCTCCTTCGTGGACACTTCTCCCCTTCTTGACCACACAAGCAGCCCTGGAGTTTCCCAGCCTCCCTTGCTTCACACACCATCACTCCACGCAGGCCTGACCCCTGTGACGAAAACAAGGAGGGGAGCAGAGAAGGGCCCAGGGGGGCTCTCACCAGGCTGGCCTCACCCCCCCTTCCATGTCTCGCTTGCTTTTGGAGTCCCCCACCCCAAGATTCCAAGGTGGGAGGGGAGCCTCCCCACAGACCCCACTGGGGGTGCTAGGCTCCCCTTCCAGTGAGCGCCACACCCCGCTCCTGGCCCCGCTGACCACCTCCCCCAGGAGCCCCAGTAACAGGACATGAGGAATGAGGTTCTCCACTGGTGCAACTGTCCCGTGGTCTTTCTGGGATTAATGTGGACTTCCCACGGTCACTTCCTCCAGGAAGGGAAGGAGTTTGCAGAGAGCAAGGGGCTGCTGTTCATGGAAACCTCGGCCAAACGGAACTACCAGGTGGCCGAGGTCTTCAATGCCGTCGGTGAGTGACCAGCCCCCCGCCTGGGAACCAGGGGTGGGGTGGGGTGGGGTGGGGGGGGGTGCACCTTCTTCAAATGGGTCTTATCTGGCCTCCTGAGGCCCAGCCGAATGTTGCCAGGGGCCTGGAAGGTGCACAGGAGTCAAGGGCGCCTGTTTCCTGGTTCCCGGAGAGCACGAGGGAGGGGGGTCTCCAGGGGCTGCCAAGGGTGTAGGGGCTGTGCTGGGCTGGGGGGCTTCCCTCCCAGCTGGGCTTCCCCCTCCTGTCATCCACAGCCCGGGAGCTTTTGCGGAGAGAAGAGAGCAAGGAGGGCCAGAGGCGGCAGAGAGACGCTCCGCTGACCCTGAGCGAGAGGCCCTCGCAGCCTGGCCGATGCTGTGCCCACTAGAAGCGGCCGCTCCGGGGGCAGCTGCGGGGAAGCAGGTACTCCCAGCCCGCGCCCCGGCGGTCCTCTGAGCGAGCTCCAGCCAGCTCCGTGGTGACGGCGGTGCTGACCCCGGTCCACCGTTGAGCCCGGCGCGTGCCTGAGTCCTCGAGGTGCAGGAAGCCGGCATTCCTTAGAATAATCGCCTCCCAAGGTCGTGGGAGTCCTTTGGGAGACGTTTGTGTCTCCAGGGGCCTCCAGAGGGTGGGGACTCCATGTCCCCAGATGTCCTGGGGGTGGGCACGCCTGACCCTGCCTGGAGGTGCCCTCCTCAGCTGCCTGGCCACCAGGCAGTGAAGGAGGGGAAATCAGCCAGCGGGGACTTGGCTCTGGGCAGGAGGCAGTTCGGGGTGGGCTGGGGGGTTTCCCCTGCTCCTAGGACAGGGGAGAGGGGTCAACAAGCCCCACTGGAGTGGACCATGTCATCACCGGACCTCTGTGAGGGTCCCTGAGGGGTGCAGCTGGGGGTGGGGCGGGGCCCCACTGTCCGCTTCTCCGGGTGACTATGAGGACAAGACGCTTGAGCCCATAGGCTTGAGGACTCGGATTTCGAGCGGAGGGATACCTTGTTCTGCTCCAGTGAGTTTTTCTCCTAAAAGTAAACCCCTTTCTCGCACATGGTCTCTGGTGAGTTTGTAGGTGGGGGTTGTTACGCACGTCCCGAGGGCCCCCAGGTGGGGCGGCGGTGGCTGCAGTGGGCACAGGGCATCTTTCGGGCGGAGACACGTCGCGGGCTCACCTGGTTCCTCCCTTTGGAGAGGCCAGCGACCCCATGAAGGTAGTTCAAAGGTGGCTATTACTGGGGAGGCGGTGATGCTGGTCCCCCTCAGGGACTGTGATAAGCAGGTGGGAAATTTTAAATAAGAAGCCACTGTCATCCCCCCCCCCCAAAAAAGTGGCTTCACTTTGTCAACTGTAAGGATCAACAGGACAAACGTAAAGTGGCCTTCCCTGTTGATGCCGAGCCCCTTGACTTCCCCCAAACGCCTGTTTCTTTCCTAGGCGATGTCCAGGTGAAGCCTGGCCGCTTCCTGCTGCGAGCCCTGCAGATTTTGGCTGCAGTGAAGTGTCCTATACGACCGCTCCCTTGAAGATGGAGCGAGTGAGACGGGGGCCCTTGCTGTGTCAGGCCACTTCCCGTGAGCTGTTTCCTCACTCGGGGTAGTGGGGCTGGGTGGCTTAGTCACCAGTGTCCCGTCCGGCTCTGGAGACCCTGTGGACCAGGCTCCTCTGTTCCCGGGATTTTCCAGGCAAGAACACGGGAGGGGGTTGCCATTTTCTTCTCCAGGGGATCCTCCCGATTCAGAGATTAAACCGGGGTCTCCTGCGCTGCAGGTAGTCTCCTGCATTGCAGGCAGACTCTTTACTGCCCGAGCCACCAGGGGAGCGGGCTGGGCTGAGACTCCCCCCGCAAAGGAGGAGACTACTTTGGAGGTGGTGGGAGGCTGAGGTTGCCTCTAGCCACTAGATGGCACTCCAGCCTCGCTGAAGCAAACCCCGCCGCTCCAGGTCTACAGAGTTGCTTTGCTGAACAATGGATGTCTTTCAGAGGACTATGGACCCATCCATGATGAAACAGGAAGTGAGGAAATCATGCTGCAGTAGGATGTCCATATACGTGATTGCTTTCCTCCTGAATTTATTATTAAAGCATATTCTTTGACTCATCGCCACCTCCCTCCTTCATGCCTCCCTCCGTCCCTGCAGGATGGGATGGGGTGCATGGTGACCCTGGAGCCCGGTGTCCCCATTGCCAGGTGTGATTGCCCCTTTCCCTCACCTTCTCCCCGACTAGGCAGGTGGGGCTCAGCCCTGGAATCACCTGGAAGCCTCTGTAGACGGTATCCCTGAGCCCACCATCTCCGTGTTAGATCTGTCTACAGGGTGGCCTGGGCCCTGGGAGGTCTAGACCCACCCAGTGACCTAATATTCAGACACGGGGAGCTCTGCGGTGAGGGCAGGGGTTCTGCCTGTCTGTCCTTGCATGGGGCTCCCAGTGCCTGGTACGATTCTGGCATATGCCAGGCACTCAGCAAATGTGTCCCAGGAGAGGACTGAAGCTATTTTCCCCAGCATTGTAAAGAAAAGGCAGGTTTTTGCTAGAAACAGCCTCTGCCACACCCAGGGACAGGTGCTTCTGGAGCCCTCTGTCTGCTGCACAAACCTGAGCTTAGCCCGCCCTGGACTGTGAGGTCATGGTGGGCGTGCAGCCTGGAGGGAGATGAGTCCCTGGGGTTGTGGGTGTTCCGGGCCCAGATTCTCCAGGGTAAACAGCCCTGGGGGAGTCCAGTCTGTGAGCTCTCTCCTGTCTGCAGCTGGGGAAGCCGCTCCAGCCCTTTTCACGAGCCAGAGTCTGTGTGTGTGCTCGTGGTGGAGGCAGGAGGCACAGCAGAGCTGAGAAGCAGCCTCCAGGAGCTACCCTGCTTCCTGCTTGTGGTCCTGACCTTCCCCTCCCGCTCTGTTTCTAGCTCCTCCTCCTTCTCCCCTGGAAGAGTCCCCTGTGCCTGGAGGGGCTGACTCAGGAATCCATTCTTTTCCTTTTAAAATAGTCCCTTTTCAGAGGCCACATTTAGAACAACTTGAAATCATCTTACCATTTGTAAGATGTTGAATGAAAAGAAAAAAAAGGAAGAAAGGGGAAAAAGGAAAAATACCTCCTTTAGAAGAATCCGCTCAGGAGGAAAGAATCAGAGAATCAGCATCGTGCAGCCCCCGGAGGACAGCTGGTCTCAGCAAGGGTACCCGGGGGCCCGAGTCCATGGCCAGGAGCTCTTTGGGAGACAGACTGCTGTCACGGGGCCCCAGGACTTCTGAAGAGCATTTCTGAGCAGGCGGGAAACCAAGAGGGTCTTACAGTTTACAAAGGGTCAGGCTCGGCTCCTATTGGAGTGGGACCTGGAGCCCACCATCAGATACCATGCTGTAGGACAGACACGGAGCGTTCGTGTCTCAGCGATGGCTGAGCCCCACTCTGCCCTTGGACCTAACTGCTCAGATGACAGGAAATACAGGGGCAGGACGGAAGGAGGAGGTCAGAGCACTTGGGGGAGCAGGCGCCACGTGCGGCGTGTGGATCATCCTACTAGGTAACGTGTCTGGACTCTTGTAAGAGTCGGTGTTGTGACAAAATCAGATGACGGGGGACTAACGGGAAATAACTAACCATGACGCTAAATCTAGACTGGACTCTGGCTTCCAAAAAAAAAAAAAAAAGGCAGCCAAGAGTTCCTTGCCTTATTTGGGGAGTTTTGAGTATGGATGAAAAACTCTATGATATTATGGAATTCTTACAAAATGTTTGAGGCATGATGATAATTTTGTGGTTATGGTGGAGATTGCCCTTCGTTTAAGGAGAAAGATGCAGAAACCTCTAGGGGAAATATGATATCTACAACTCACTTCCAAGGGGTAAAGAGAAGAGGGGAGAGTGTGGGAAAGTAAATGCAGTGATAATCGTGGAAGCTATTAGTATTTTTATTGAGTAACTCTAGTCATTTTCTGGTGGAACCTTGAGGATTTTCTGTGTATGGTGTCCTGTCATCTGCAAACAGGGCGAGTTTTACTTCTCCTTTTCCGGTCTGGAATCCTTGCCCTTCCATCTTAAAACAAGCGGATCCAAGCCCTTTGCTCTTCCCTCCCCTTCACTTGCTGTCTCCCTCTCCTTTCCTTTCACAGACAAGCCTTTGAAACAATCGTCTTTACGTCTTTATGGACTCACTTGTAATGCGATTCTCAGGGTGCTGGAATCGCCCACCATGATCCAAACATTGGATCATTTTGATCCCCTTATCAGAATTTTACTCTTGACCCATGTCCTCCTCTTTATATGCTCTTTTCTAAGGACTGTGGGCTTCCCTGGTAGCTCAGCTGGTAAAGAATCCGCCTGCAATGCAGGAGACCTGGGTTTGATTCCTGGGTTGGGAAGATCCCCTGGAGAAGGGATAGGCTACCCACTCCAGTATTCTTGGGCTTCCCCTGTGGCTCAGTTGGTAAAGAATCTGCCTGCAATGCAGGAGACCTGGGTTCAATCCCTGGGTTGGGAAGATCCCCTGGAGAAGGGAAAGGCCCCGGTACTCTGGCCTGGAGAATGCCGTGGGCTGTATAGTCCATGTTGTCGCAAGGGGTCGCGAAGAGTCGGATACAACTGAGCCACCTTCACTTTCGCTTCTAAGGGCTTGTCTCATTTTCTCAGACTCCAGCTATTATAAGAGAAGGGTAGGGGCTTCCCTGGCAGTCCAGTGGTGAAGACTCTGTGCTTCCAATGAGCTGGCTTGATTCCCGGTCAGGGAACTAAGAGCCCACATGCCTTGCAGCCAAAAAAAAAAAAAATTAAAGGAGGATATTAGGTATCATCATCATATTTTTGAGCTTTCTTGTAGGTTTAAAACTTCCATAGTAGGAGTTTGGAGAATACATAAAATCTCCCATCTCCCCGACTCTCTGGGCTCAGAAGATGTGTTCCAGGGGCCACCCTGACTGGGTACCAGGTGCTGCGTGGCTGGAATCTGGAGCCCATTGCCACACTGATGTTTCCACATCTGCAGCACACGGAGCTGTGAGCTCTTCTATTTAAAGTGCACAGCTGAGCGGCGTTTAGCACGGTCACCACCTTGGCCAAGTCCCAGACACTTTCAGCCCCTAAAGGAAGCCCTGTACCCCTGGAGCAGCCCCTGGCAGCCACCAAACCACTTTCCGCCTGTGGACTTGCCTCCCTGGGCCTTTGTGAATGGAGTCACACGCGAGGGGGCCTTCGGTGCCCGGCTTCGGTCGTGTTGGTCCTGTCTTCACGGTTCCTCCACGTGGCACATTAGGAAAAGCGTCACTCCTTTCCGTGGCTGAGTAATAAGCCGTGGTACGTATGCATGGACCGCGTTTTGATATCCACTCATCTGTTGATGGGGGTTGGGTTTTTTTCTACTTTTTTTGGCTGTTGTGCTGCTGGGAACTGTCCTATGTAAGTGTTTGTTTGAACATCGGTTCTCAGCACTTGGGGTGTGTCCCCACGGGTGGGAGGGGGCCATGTGGTCACTTTGGATTGAACTGCTTTCCTTGGTTCTCCATGCTTCTGGGCCAGGCCCAGCACCTGCCTGCGCTGGGAGGGGACTGGCCGCACTCCGGTTCCTACGTGCGCGTCCAGCCTGGGGCGGTGCTGACCGGGCAGGAGCTCTCCTTGGGAGGGGACTGGCCCCTGCCCTCCCTCCGGCCTCCCTGGGGCTCAGGAGGGGGCAGCCCTGACCCAGCCCCATCCGGGTGGTGTGGGCCGGTTCAGCCTCCTCCAGCTGGCCAGTGAGCGTGGACCCCCACCTTCCTCTATCTGGGCAAGGCAGCCGGGCCAGGGTCCTGCAGGCTGTCTCTGTGTCCCTGCCCCTGCTGAGTGTGGACGGAAGGAGTCCCAAGGCCTGGGGGTTCCTGAGATCCTGCAGGCAGGGTGCAGGCAGAGGCCTGACAGGCCTGAGCTCTGGGTTCAGAAGCAACTGGTTAAACCTGCCTGCCTGCTCCTGGCCCCAGCACTGGAGGGGTAGGCACACCTTGGGGAAGGGGGTTTATGCTCACAGAGCATCCACACCTGTTGGCAGGTATACAGGGGCTGTGCCACCTAAGCTCAGGACTGAGGTGGGTGTTCCCAGGCCCAGGTTCATGCGAGAACCGGGGCTCCCAGAAGGTAGGGTTGGAGCTCAGTTGTCCTATCAGTGGCTGTGTGCCCCTGACACCAAAGCGAGCTCCGCCTGAAACGGGACACAAGGATATCCCCATGTGATTCTAAAGAGACACAAGGTGGGGTTGAAATACTCAAACCCAAAAGTCCTGGAAACAAGCACCCCCTGCTTCTTTCTCTTCCATAAGTACCAACAGGGAGGCAAAAAGAACTGCAGCAGAGAGCGGGGCAGGTGAGGCCGAGGGGCCGTGATGCCCTCCCTGGGGACCCTGCACAGCAGCCTCATGCAGTGTGCAGCCTGAGCAACTGGTCAGGGTGGCTTGGGGGGCGGCATGGGCTGCAGGTGGCCAAGGCCGCCCCAGCCCCCTGCTCAGTTCCGGGTGCCCTTGGGCGAGTCCTGGGCCTCTGGGCTGCTGGGCTCTGAGGGTCCTTCCAGGCTAACGTCCCGTGCGCTCTGTCGCCATGCAGACACGTGTGAACAACCCAGCTGCTTTTATTAGGACTGGAGGGAAGGTCGCTTGTGGAGGAGGAGGGATGGGGGGCAGGATCCTGCCGTTACTCCTGGACCAGCTGGGCTGTCAGCCGCCCCAGGAGGGCTCGGGAGGGCTCAGCGCCGCCTTCCAGGGGGATGCAGGCCAGCTCGCGCCGGGGGCCAGGCCTGGGTCCGTCCCCTGGGGCAGCTCTCCGCCGGCCGAAGCGGCCCACAGGCCGGATCCCGCGGCCCGCGTACCAGGCAGGATTGATGTCAGGGGCTGGAAAGAGCGAGAAGAGCACGTGGAGGCCTGTGCCCCGGTGAGTGCAGCCCTGGTGGCCGGGCCGGGGGTGTGCTCAGCTCACCGCTGCCTGTCCCCCGGGCCGTGCCGGGGCCGCCCACCCGCACAGGAGGCTCACCCGTCCACCGCTTCTGGTGCTGGGGCAGCTTCGGGAAATAGGGTTTCAGACTCACACCAGGACACACTCCCCTTCCCTTCCTGTCCCCACAGCCCCGTTCTCATGGGCCACGTACACTCAGCCCCAGGCCACCCAGCTGGTGAGCAGTGACCCTCCCCCATGTGCTGGGTTGGGACCCTTGGGAGCAGCTGTCGGGGCCGTCTAGGGGAAGGGTCTGGGGAACAGGAGGCCAAACCCCAGCTCCGGGATGCTTAGCAAGGATGCCCCAGCCCAGGAAGTGGCCAGGTCCCCCAGCTGTGACCCCTGGGGGTGGGGGCGGGTTGGGACACTCACTGCGGATCTCCATGGAGTGCTGGTGGGCTCTGCTGGCAGCCCCCTGCAGGGCCAGGCCCAGCAGCAGCAGGCAGAGGAGCCAGGCCCCCACCGCCTTCATCCCACTGGCTCCTCGCACAGGCCCCGCTCGGGAGGGTGCAGCCTGGGGTCAAAGGTGAGCGCACATGAGGGCGCCTGTGCGCAAAGCGGGTACCTCGGATAATGCCTTACACACTCTGTGTGTGTCAGAGGGGGTGTGCGTGAGTGTGTGCACACACGCCTGTACACGGACACGGGTGTGCACAGGTGTGTGGCAGGTGTGCATGGGGTTACACGCGTGTGCACACCCAGTCAAGCTCTAGTGTGGACTTCTCTACTCTGCTGGGGTGGCAGTGAGCCCGGAACGGCGGGGGCACCTGGCTCTTCGCACATCCCTCGCTCCCCCGGGGACCCCAGTCTCTGCTCTGTACAGTGAGCGTTCGATGAGGTGACCATGTGTGTATTGGCCTCTCCTGGGCTCAGCCGTGTTTACAAGGACCGTCTGTCATCAGAAGGAACCCAGGGGGAATATGAGCTGTGGGTGCAGAGCTGGGCTGTCTCGGGCGTGCCTCGGTCTGTCTGTCCATCTGTGTCAGGGAGCCAGGCGTGTGGGAGGCCTCTGCTCCACTGTGGGTGGGCACACTTGGCCTCGGCGGGGTGGCGGGGGGGATGGCAGAGGCGAGCAGGTTGGTGGGGACCTGCCAGGAGGAGCCCGGTGGCTGCTGGGTGGAGGGGGTGGCCCAACCTCAGGCATGACCCAGGGGCGGGGGCCTGGGGGGCTGCTGAGCCTGGACCGCGCTCAGGGCAGGGGACCCGGGTGCAGGGCTCTTTCCCTCCCTCAGCCCAGGTCCATCCTGCCCCCTGCCTGCTGACAGCCAGTTACTGTAGAAGAGTCATCCACCATCCCTGCCAGGAGTGCTCACCAGCCCCTGTGCCCCCAGATCCAAGCCGCTGAGTCTCCAAGATCAACCAGCAGCCCGTGGGGACCTGCCCTCACGCAGCAGGACAGCCCTGTACAGGTGGGGGAGAGCTGTGGGCGACAGAGGCACCCAGAAATCCACCTCTCACCCTGCCGGGCTGAGCCGGAAACAGTGTCCACCCAGGCAAACCTGGCAACACCTTCCGCAGGTGCGCGCACCTCTTAGGGCTGGCTCCCTCCCCTGCTCCCCCCTCCCCTGGCACTTAAGGAACCAGCAGAAGACGCCAGAGAGCTTGTCTGTTTCAGGGAGACCCCTCTGCTGACCTTGGCTTTCCAGCCTGTCCCTGAGCCCAGCGGAAAGTGAAAGCGTTAGTCCCTCAGTCGTGTCCGACTCTTTACAACGCCGTGGACTGTATCCTGCCAGGCTCCTCTGTCCCTGGGATTCTCCAGGCAAAAATACTGGAGGGTATTCTTAGGGTTAGGTTAGGGTAGGTAGCCATTTCCTCCTCTGGGGGATCTTCCCTACCCAGGGATCGAACCTGTGTCTCCCGCGTTGCAGGTAGATTCTTTACCGTCTGAGCCACCAGGGAAGCCCTAGCCCCAGGGAACATGCTCTCCAACTGAGAGATTTAAAACGTCCACCCCTTCCTCTTTTAGAGACCTGTTGGCGGCGGGGGGGTGGGGGGTACTCCAACATAGAGGAAATGGAGGTGCCGTCATGAAAGTAGAGGGATAAAGAGGGGCCCCAGACCCGCTGGGCTAGTCGCTGTCCCCTGGCTGGGACCCTGCTGGGTGAGGGCGTCTTAGGAGAGCGCTGGCGGAGCCTGTCTCCTGACCCTCAAGGTCCAGCCTCCTGAGAGACAGGGGCTTGCTGAGTCCTGGATGGTGAGACTCCGGGTCTGTGTTCCCAGCGGAGTTGCCTGGACGGCTCCACCTTTCTTTTCCACCGCAATAGCCGAGTGAACAGGGGGCCCCGACAGGCAGGGGTGGCCCCTGGACGCACAAATGGGGTGGGGTCCCCACCAGAGCTGGTCCCGGCTGGCAGGATGGAGCCCTGCCCGGATGGGGAGGGAAGGGTGGCAGGGGAGGAGGCTGGAGCGTCAGGGACCCCCACCCTCTCCAGCACCTTTCGAGCTACTCACCAAGGTTCCCAGCCTGGCGAGTGCTGTGGACGGGAGCGGGACCCAGGTGGGGTGCGCTCGCCCCTTTTATGCGCAGGGAGGAAGCAGCTGACTGGACCCCCTCCCTCCCTCTCCGCCCGCCTCCCTCACTGGCCACATCGGAAGAGTCATTTTCTTTTTTCTTTTCTTCTGATTTTTTTTTTTCTTAACTCTCATCACTGATGTGATGTGTCCTTTCCTGGGTTATATAATTTCATTTGGGCTGAGTGGCTTTAAAACACATTAGCTTCCCTTCTGCACGCTTTGGGTAGAGTGCAGAGCCAGGCACCGCTGGCCCGGGTGCTCCGAGCCACAAGACGGCTGACCCAGAGGTGACCCTCCAGCCACCTCCCTCTTCCTTTAAGTCCCACTTCCCGGGCAGAGTCAACCAAAGGGGCCATCACAGCTGAACGACACCCTCCTAACCCTTCCCCGGCTGGTCTGTCACCCAGGTGCCTTTTCACAGCTGCATTTATTACGTACAAACCACTTTTGTCCTGTTTCTACCACTGAAAAATTATGTTTATTCCAGCCCTTTCCAGAGTCGTCATAATTACAGTTGAAAGAAATTTATTATGATTATCTGGTGAAGGGAAGGGCAATCCACTCTAGTATTCTTGCCTGGAAAATCCCATGGACAGAGGAGCCTGGTGCGTTACAGTCCATGGGGTCGCAAAGAATCAGACATGACTGAGCAATGAACACCCACACATATTATGGTCATAAAATGAACGTGTACGTTTCTATTATAAAATAAATAACGTATGCTAAGCTGCTTCAGTCGTGTCTGACTCTCTGCGATCCTATGGACTGTAGCCCGCCAGGCTTCTCTGTCCATGAGATTCTCTAGGCAAGAATACTGGAGGGTTGCTGTGCCCTTCTCTGGGGGATCTTCTTGACCCAGGGATCAAACCCCTGTCTCCTATGTCTCCTGCATTGGCAGGAGGGTTCTTTACCACCAGCACCACCTGGGAAGCTATGATTATAAAACAAATACCTGTATTTCTATTATGAAATAAATAATGAAGAGGCTTATTTTTATTATAAAAGCACTTTACATACACTTGGCTAGAATTCAGCACATACAGAAAAACAGGAATAAAAGAACACCCATGCACCAGAGAAGTCAATCACTGATCCCACGTGATGGGTGTACTTCCTTTTCATGGGCTTTGCACCTTATTCTGGGTAGGTTCATCGGATTCATGCATTTTTGAATCTCCTTATTTCCATTTAACCATCCTATCCTCAAGTTGCGAAAAAAATCTGTACACTCACGCCATTTAAAATAACTACACACTGTTCTCCATTTCACTTGGGCCTCATATTCTGAATAATGATAGGAGACCAACCAGTCCATCCTAAAGGAAATCAACCCTGAATATTCGTTGGAAGGACTGATGCTGAAGCTGAAGCTCCAGTCCTTTGACCTCCTGATGCGAAGAGCTGACCCATTGGAAAAGACCCTGATGCTGGGAAAGATCGAAGGCGAGAGGAGAAGGGGACGACCAAGGATGAGATGGCTGGATAGCATCACTGACTTGGTGGACGTGAGTTTGAGTGAGCTCCGGGAGTTGGTGATGGACAGGGAGGCCTGGCGTGCTGCAATTCATGGGGTCGCAAAGAGTCAGACACAACTGAGTGCCTGAACCGCGACATAGCAAAGATCATTTACACCCCCCTGAGCATCAACTCGAGGAGCCCATCCTGGGGGGACCCCTCCCGGCTGCTCTCCCCAGACATGTGCAGGGGCCCCACAGCCCTTCCCCAGCCTGCATCAGACTTTGAGGAAAGTTCCAGAGCAGCTCCCGGCCCTCAGAGGGTCACGCGTGCTTCTCTTTCCTCCCGTGGCTGCCCATGCCTGGTGACGAAGGTTTTGTGGGGGGCAGGTGGGCTCCCTGGGGGTCTGGAGTGGAGGTCGGGGGGAGGGGCACAGGCGAGGGGGGCTGTCCATGGAGCGTGAGGGGCAGAGGAGGGGCCTGGCCCACACCCCGGCTGCAAGCTGAGGCCCCTGGGATGGATTCCGTCTGGATCCTGGGGCAGTGCGGGGTGAGCGAGGGTCAGAGTGGCTCTGCTGAGGGGTGCTGCTGGAAGCACTGCTGAGGCCAGCCCCCGTCTGGAGGGGGCCTCTCCTCCTCTCCCTGCAGGGCTGCCCGGCACCAGGCCCTCGGGGGAGCGGACCCCGTGAGACCAGGGCGGCTGAGGCAGCTTCCTTGGCAGACCGTTGGGGGAGCATGTGCTTGTGTGTGTATGTGAGTGCGTATGTGTGCTTGAGTGTGTGGGGTAGCGAACCCTCCCCTTTCAGCCAAGCATCTTCGCCACAGTGTAGGGTTGGTGTTGATGAAAGAAATGTCCACATACTGAGGCCTGGGGAAGTCATGCTGGCTTATAGGGGAAAGGGAAAGTCGCTCAGTCGTGTCCGACTCTTTCCGACTCCGTGAACTATACAGTCCATGGAATTCTCCAGGCCAGAATACTGGAGTGGGTAGCCGTTCCTGTCTCCAGATCTTCCTGACCCAGGGATGGAACCCAGAACTGGGATCTCCTGCATTTCAGGTGGGCTCTTTACCAAGTGAGCCGTCAGGGAAGCCCCACTTACATGCGAGTTACCCTGAGTTTGATACCAACTAGAACAGCCTGTTTGTGGCCCATCAAACTTGCTTTGTGCAGCTGCTTAAACTCAAACAGAAAAAGGCTCACTGACCACGAGGAAAGAACACCACTGTTGCCCGTACTCAGCCGTGTCCAACTTCGAGACCCCGTGGACTGCAGCCCGGCAGGCTCCTCTGGGCACGGGATTTCCCAGGCAAGAACACTGGGGCGGATTGCCATTCCTTCCTCCAAGGGATCGTCCCGGCTCAGGGACTGAACCCGCAACTCTGTGCCTCCTGCATTGCTGGGGGCTGAGGGGGTTCTTTACCACTGAGTCGCCTGGGAAGCCGCCCAACTAGGAATGTCCATGTTCAACATAAAGATGAGATGCCTCCCGCCCTGGGACCCCAAGGCTGGTCCCCCTTTGATGCTAAGACTCCCCTCCCAGGTGCCAAGGCCGTGCTGACTCCCTGTGCGCGTTATGTTTTTGAAACCTTGAAGGGATGTATCCCTGACTTGTTTAATGTTTTTTTGTTCGGGTGAGACACGAAACTGCTGAAAGCCTGCTTCTCTGGCGCAGATTCTGAGGGATCCGAGAGGCCATGCCTCTGGCCATAGCCCTCAGCTTGGCTCAGATAAAGCCCTTTCCCATTCCTGCTGTAGGCTGTCTGTTGCTTGCTTTACTCGGGGGTCCACCAGCGGGCGGTGGTACCGCTCCAGCCCTGCCCCCTCATTGCAGAGCCCAGAGCTCAGCCCGCTGACAGAGTGGAATGATGTCCCCCACCCCGTGGTCTCTGGGGGCAGTCATCAGAGGACCCAGAGTGCCTGAGGGGCCCTTGGGGAGCTGGAGATATCAAGGCAGCTGGTGGGGCAAATGCAGGTGAGATGCTCTGCTGCTCTTGCCAGGACCCCTGAGCCCCAGGGAGTGCCTGCAAGATGGTTTTTTTTTGGAGGGGGTGGTGTTCATGTGGCACGTGGGATCTTAGTTCCCCAACCTGAGGTTGAACCTGTGCTCCCTGTATAGGAAGCATGGAGTCTTAACCACTAGGTTGCCAGGGAAGTCCACACGTGACCTTTTTCAGAACAGGGTCTTTGCTTGTGTGATTGGGGTAAAGATCTTGAGGTGAGGGGACTGTCCTGGAGAATGCAGATGGGCCCTAAATCTAGCGATGAGGGTCCTTGTGAGAGACGGGCAGAGGAATGTTTGGGACAGACAGATAGGAGACACAGGGAAGGAGCCTGGGTGGCGGTGGAGTCGCAGCCTGGAGGGAGGAGGCCGCTGGCCGAGGACAGCGAGAGTTGCCAGAGCCGGGCAGACGTTGCGGACAGCCTCTCCTGGAGCCTCTGCGGGGAGCGCGGCCCTGCACGCACCTCGATTCTGGCCTTCTGGCCTCTGCCAGAGGACACGCTTCTGTCGTTCTAAGCTGCCCAGTTTGTAGCAATCTGTTCAAGCAGCTGGGGGCCCACAGAGGTCAGGCTGTGTGTGGTGTGTTTTCCAAGATACAACATATTTGTTTTTTTGCTGAGCTGGTGAGTGAATGGGAGATGCTGGCCTTCCTCCGCTCCTCATTCTGGCTCCTTTGGGCTTTCCTGGTGGCTCAGATGGTAAAGAGTCTGCCTGCCAATGGGTTGGGAGGGTCCTCTGGAGAAGGAAATGGCACAACCCACTCCAGTATTCTTGCCTGGAGAATTCCAAGGACAGAGGAGCCTGGTGGGCCACAGTCCATGGGGTCGCAAAGAGTCAGACACGACTGAGCGACTAACTCATCACTTATTCCTCGCTTCTGGCTTCTTCACCAAACAAAACTTGCAGTAATTATAGAACAAGAGAACAAACAAGGCCAGACTTTGAGAAGAGCCTCGGGGGGCAGACAGGCACCTGGGAGGGAAGGTTTGGGTGGGGGTGGCAGAAGCCGGGGTACGGGGAGGCTGGGGTGAAGATCCAGGAGGTGGGCAAGGTCTGGTCCTTCCTCCCTGCTTGGCGCTGCCGGGGACAATGCTTGCCAGCCCCTGCTGCCCAGGTCAATGACACGGGCCCAGACCAGGGTTCAGCACAGATTTCCCATACGTATTCAGCTCTGATTTTGTAGCACAGAAGCAACAACAGACACAAGGAAACACAGGGACGTGGCCAGATCTGCTGACCCGACCCAGACCGCTGGGGTGGACAGTCTCAGGAGGGAACAGGAGCAGAGGGGCTCTGGAGAAAAGGGAAGGGCTGATCTGCCTTGGACATCATCCCTCCAAACCGACAGGACTGTGGGGCCTAGGCCAGGGGGCTGCCTCCTTGCATGGCTCCCCGAGGCTGGAAAGGCAAGGTGCAGGGGGCCGGCAGGGGGCCGGCAGTGGGGTTCTGGTGACCTTCCTGACACCCCAAGTGTGGCAGGCAGCAGCCAGTGGTCCCGGGAAACCCGGGTCCACAAGACACAAGGATGTTCTCGAGAGGACAGTCACACAGTGGACCACAGGTCGCCCTGGAAACAAAAGCACAGCATCCATGCAACACAACCTGGTATAAAATAAGCACAGGAAGGAACTGCAGGGAGAGGGCTAGGAGGCTCGTGGACCCAGATCTGACATCCTGGGAGCAGCAGAGTGCACGTCTTTGGCATAAAAATATATCCCAGGGATGTCCCTGGAGGCCCAGGGGTTAAGGCTTCACTTTCCAATGCATGGGGAGCAGGTTTGATCCCTGGTCAGGGAACTAACATCCCACATGTCTCGTGGCCAAAAAAAACCAAAACATAAAACAGAAGCAATAGTGAAACAAATCCAATAAACACTTTAAAAGGGGTCCACAGCAAAAATAAACCGGAAAGAAAAATCCCGAGTCAGCGACACAGCTGCGGACGGAGTCGGGGGGATTAAAAGTGGTCCACAGCAAAAATAAACCGGAAAGAAAAATCCCGGGTCAGCGACACAGCTGCGGACGGAGTCGGGGGGAGGGGGGCCGGGGGGGCGGGCGGAGGCGTGCGCAGAAGGCAGAGGCCAGCTTTCCCGACAGAACCTGAGGTTGAAGAAAGGGCAGAGCCTTGCCTGGAGCCTCGGGAGGACGGAGCTGACCTGAGTGGGCACAGCAGGGTGTGGGGGGTGAGCTCCGAGGTCAGCAGAATGGGCTGACATTGAGATGCCGGGGGAAGGGGTGGCTGGTCTGTGCAGGGGACCTCGGGGCATCTGGGCAGCAGACCAGCCACGGGCACCTAAAGCTATGGTCCTAACAGGGAAGGAGAGGGGACAGGAGGGGCCGAGAAGCCAGCACAGGACCGGGAGAACTCACATCCCCGATGACCTGGCCACGGCCACGGATGAACACAGATCCCGGGGCTGTGCGCACCACCAGGCGCATGAATGAACGAGTGAGCACAGCTCTGGACCTAATCGGAGACCCCTGTGAGGGGCCTTTGGAAAGAGGGACCAGTGTGTTTCCAGGTTGGAAGCTCTCTGCACTTAAGTTAGCCATGGAGCAGTGGGCCTGTTACCCTCACCTCCAGGGCAGGGCTCCAGGCCAGCCAGGACCGCCTCCCCCTGAAGGCTAGGAACTCACATTGATACCCCACCCCCCATTTACTTTGTGAATAAGGAGGCCTGCACATCACAAAGAACCGATCCTCTTCCACGTACAGGCATCTTTAATCATTTCCAGCACTGAATTTAGGAGCTGCCTATTTGAAGCAGCTTTCATTCGGAGAAGGAGGATCAGCCCATTGTTTCTACAAACCGCAGCACACTGCCAAAGCCCAAGCCATCTGGATCAACGTGGACGGCAACTCTGAAAGTCCCCCTGGAGCGGCCATGGGCCAGCTTGTGGGCAACGCAGCCCCTGTGGGGACTGAGACGCTGCGGGGTCGGGGGGGTGGGACCAGAGCTCGTGGTGAGACAGTCAGGTCGGAAGAAAGTCTTAGTGGGCAAGGCTCTTGGGCATCACAGATTCAGCATCTCTTCTTCCTCCACTGGGCTGTGTGCAGTGGAAAGCGCGGGGCAGGAGGCGGGACGCGGTGACCGAGGTGGAGGGGAAGAGGGTGGGGGTCCCGTTCAGGCGAACCTCTCCTCTTAGGGCTGGTGGGTCATCACGGGTTTCTGTGAAGCACAAACACACATGGACACACCGTATGCACAAGTGGGTGTGAGATACACAGCTGTACACACAGGCGCACACAGGCCCGGAAACTCACAGGCGAGGCCAGGGGGACATGGAGACACACAGGTGTGTGCACGAGGAAAGATGCACTTAGCTGTACGAGTGTGTGCACATGAAAACACACGGGCATGTACACACACACACACACACACACACACACACGCAGGAGGGCACACAGCTGCACACACAATCCCGTGGACCTGCGTCAGAAGGTCAACCCCCTGCCGGTTTTTCACTCAACCCCTCTCTGCCTCAGTCTCCTCAGCTACGCATTTGGGTCCATGACACCAGCCCTCATCAAACGGGCTATGAAGATGGAAAGTATTTTAACAACCAGAAGCGCTGAAACACAGGAAGGTGTGTTCTCATTTGGAAGCGCTTAGATTTTCAAGCCCCCATTGGCGATTTCGTTATCAGTCTCCTGCAGTGAACGGCCCTGCTCTGGCCACGGCCCAGGCGGCCTCGTCTGGGCTGTGGGAAGGCTGGCTGAGTCGGACCCGTGGGCCCCACCTGCCTGCCCGTCTCCCAGCCCCAGGCGTCAGCAGTGAGTGTTGTGAAATCCTTTGAAATCTGTTTGAAGATGGAGTCCGTGGAAATAACAGAGCGGGCACTTCGTCTTCTCGGACAGCCAAGGCATCGGCTCAGACTTGTGTAACTGGGAGGAAGTCAGAATTGCTGCTGGGTGGTTGCAGCCGGCAGGTGTGGTGTGGGTGTGGACAGCGGCGGGGATCCAGGGTGTTGGGACCCTGATGGTGGCCACCGAGGCCTCCTGCCCATCCCTGGGCTGTGGGCGTGAGTCTGGTCCCTCGAGGTCGGCTGTCTCATGCTGTGACAGCACCGTGTGTGTGCGCATGTGGACCGCAGCGGGGGGCCCGGGCAGGCAGCACCTGCGTCAGAGAACCCGGCGCTTCCCCCAGGATCTCGTGCGGCTGGAAACACCAGGGACCGTGGTGTGGGAGAAGGCCTGCCAGAGGCGCTCCTGCAGGCGTCAAGGCCACAGCCGCTCCCGGGCCAGCCTGATGCTCCCTGGGCTTGGGGAGGAACCCCAGGCTCCTTCTGCATGGAGGTCCTCCCCAGGGAAGCAGGGGACAGCGCCGACCCAAGCATCCGCACAGGTGGCTCAGCTGCACGACCTTTACCGCGCAGGGAAGGCGCGCGGGGCTGGGCAGGGAGTCCCGGGTGGGTGTCTCCTGGGCTGTCCCGGATCCCAAGCCCACTGCCTTGCGGGCTGTCCCGGATCCCAAGCCCAGACGCCCAGGGCGAGGCGACCCCCCCAGTCAGCCTGACACTGGGGTACCTTTAGATATGTTTTCCATTTTCCTTTAGATCTTTTATTGATCTTACTTTTCTTGTAAGTTTATCCCAATTCTTTACTTTGAAGACTTCAAGTGTCAGCCCGACAGGTCACAGAATTTTAAAGCCACCCCAGAGAACAGAGAAAACTCACCGCAAAGCTGTGGTTGGCGGCTCTCTTCCTGCCGTTGGGGTTTCTTTGGGTCAGGGATCCGCGGTACATGGACTTCCGACTGAAGGAGTCATCATCTTTGTCTTTGGGGAAAACAGAAGGGGGCTTGTTTATTAATCACACGCTTACCTCAAACAAGTATCTTTGCCTCCTAAGGAATTTTAAAAGGAGCATGAGAATGAATGCACCATCCAGGATGGATGCTGCCCTTCTCACCACCAAGACATCAAGAAACCGTGCCCCACACTCTGTGTGAGGTCTGGAGCTGTGCACCGCGCGTGCGTGTGTGAGCTCAGTGATGTCTGACTCTTTGAGACCCCATGGACTGTAGCCCCCCAGGCTCTTCTGTCCATGGGACTTTCCAGGCAAGAAATACTGGAGCGGCTTGCCATTTCCTTCTCCAGGGGATCTTCCCAACCCAGGGATGGAACTTGCGTCTCTTGTGCCTCCTGCTCTGGCAAGCCGATTCTTTACCACTGGTGCCCTACTGTATATGTTCAAATCATATCATAAGACACAGACACCACCACCTTCACCTTTATGTGCTTAAAGTAGCAAATTCCAGGGATCCAGGCATCAGCCCACTGCAACAGTCCCTGCGGGTGGCCAGGGGACACTGGGGTGTCCTGTGGGTCAGGGCATGAGACGCTGGGTCCCATGGCTTACTTACAAACCTGGGGCCCTGACTGGTCATTTTCACGCTCTCTTAGGCCTGGGGAATGAGGGGAGCAAGTGACTCACCTTGGCTTTTGGGGTAATTGCTGAGCTTCCTCCTCACGAGACAGGGCACAGCCTCCACCTAGAAGAACGACACGTCTCTGGGTGTCACTATGTTGCTGTGATTGTTAGGGGCACCGGAAGCTAAACGCAAATTTCTCACCATTCAAGCAAATTCTGACAAACGAAGAACTTTAAACAGTACTAGAATGCATGTTATCAATAAATGACCAAATACCAGAATATGAAAGAGATGTGTGCCTTTTGGAGAACTGCCCATTTGGGGAAGGGACTCTCAAGAGTCTGTGCTGTTGGAGAAGACCCTTGAGAGTTCCTTGGAGTGCAAGGAGATCTAACCAGTCCATCCTAAAGGAAATCAGTCCTGAATATTCATTGGAAGGACTGATGCTGAAGCTGAAACTCCAATACTTTGGCCACCTGATGTGAAGAACTGACTGGAAAAGACCCTGATGCTGGGAAAGACTGAAGGCGGGAGAAGGGGACGACGGAGGATGAGATGGTTGGATGGCATCACCTGCTCAATGGACATGAGTTTGGGTAAACTCCAGGAGACGGTGATGTACAGAGACGCCTGGTGTGCTGCAGTCCATGGGGTCGCAGAGAGTCGGACACGACTAAGCGACCGAACCACACAACGATACAAGCCCAGCGCCCGCGGTTGCTGACTCACACTGTCCCTTCCCTCGCCCTTTCCTGTCACTCAAGTCTCTACTCTGGGACAAGTCTTTCTCTGCTTTGCCTCCTCAGGGGTAAGCGAGAGCCAAACAGACTGACTTCCTGGGAAGTCCTGCGGACCCGGCCACCTGGGATTCAGCCCAGCTGCTCTGGGGCTGTACCTGGGGCCTGGTCGTGGACACCTCCAGGGCCGGGCATCCCGGGACACGTCAGGGAGGTCTGGCCCCGAGGAGAGGCTGGGGTCGGGGCCAGGGGTCCTGCCTGAGACCCTCTAGCTTGGTGGTCTGTGTGGTCTCCTGCCTGACCCTCAGTCTCCCCATCACTGCAACGGGGGTGGCATCCGCCCTGGCTCACCAAGTGTTGTAAACCTCAGATGGAAGGGATGGAAAAAATACCATGTTTGCTGGGAAGAGCGACCCAGTGCCGCTGTCAGGAGAAGCAGAAGTGACTAGATGGTCACTCGAGATCTCCGGGAGCTGGCAGGACGTGGGGCAGATGCCACTCTCCGTGGGGCCCTGGGACTGGCGCTGCCCCCACCCCGTGTCTTCCTGAAGGGCAGGCTGAGGGGTGTCGCCCCCTCCACAACGTCTACCCGTGTGCTGCTGCCTGCGTGGAGGCCCCGTGCTCCCTCCCACGGGCTGGATGCGCGGCTCCCGGAGCTGGGCTGTCCCCAAAACCTGTGCCAGTGGATATGCGTTCCCCTTGACCGGTGAGCATGCTGGGGGCACACATCCAGCACGTGGTCCAGGCGCAGGACGACTTCTCTGTGACCTGCAGTGTCTCCGGGGCTCTGTGTTACCCTGAGCCGGTTGCCCTGCCTGGGGGTCTGCCCGCCTCCTCCCCAGCCCCTGCCCCAGCCCTGCCCTCTGTCCCACCCTTCCACTCCCCTGCTGGGTTTTCCCAGCTACACCCCCCCACCTCCACCGCCACCGATAGACACCCTACCCCAAGCCGTGCCTCTAGGGGAAGCCAGCCTGGGAGACTGGCCAGGCTTCTTAAAGTCTGAATATTTCAGCTCCACCGCCCACCAGCTTGTCCTGCTGCTAGAAAAGTCAGGCCAGTCATTTACCCTCTCCCACCCCGTCGGGCCTGGGTGCAGTGAACACATACCTCGGCCTCATCCGAAGGGTCTGCGTGTGGATCCTTCAGACTCTGGTCAGATTTCCTAACAAGCCGGGGAAGAAAGATCTGGAGAACAAAGAAGGCGTCTGGGCATCATGACAGCCTGTCTGACCTCCAGCCGCAGGGCAGGTTGGCAGGACTAAGAACGGATGTACTAATACTCGGCCTGAAAGGCTGGGATGGCCTGTGAGTCCTCCAAACACACCACTGGGGCTCTGGGTTCAGCAGATTAAAATACGGAATGCCCAGCTGGCTCTGGTTTGCAGATCAACTGTAAGTGAACGCTGTATTATATGCAAGCCCCAAAGCGTGCCCCCCGGGTACTCATACAAGGAAATGACTTGTTGCACATGTGAAGTTCAGGTTCAACCGGGGCGTCCTGGCAGCTGCCCCTGGGGTTCTCCTGGGAGCACTTGTCATTCTTCTGCCAGATTCCCTCACAGTGTGGTCTGTCGGGAGATTCCCGACTTGAATCGGGGAGGAGGATGACGCTCCCAGGTCTCTGCTGTGGGTGGATCTCCACCCTGCCCCTCGATCGCACCCGCTGTGAAGTGGAGCTCTGTTAAGCCCGTCTGAGGCACCCCCCAGCCCGCCTCCCCCAGTAAAGTGCTTTTTATGTTAGAATCGGCAGTAACAGATGAAAAAGAATCCCATCCAGGTCACTGACATCAGGGGAGGGAAGAGGGAGGCGGCTGGTGGGGGCTATCGCTGCCCCAGGCCACCCTGTGCCGCTCCCAGGGCTCCGGGCACGACCCCCCAGGGCCCCGAGGTCCCTCCACTCACCGGGAGGTTAGACTTCCTCTGGGGCTTTCCCGAGGGCCGCACCGTGAGCCCCGCTGCCTGCAAGGCTGCAATCCTGGACTTGATATTCGAAACCTGGAGGAATGACAGATGGACATCACTTGGAAGGCCCTTCTCAATGTTGTGGACCAGGAAGAGCAGCTGCTCCGCGTTCATCGAATTTGCTAATATGATACTCCCCCTAAGATGGGTGTCGCGACCAGGGGCACTTCCCGGGGACCTCATTTTCACCCATCGTCCATGGTCATCGGAGGAGTCACCCATCCCCAGGGGTGAGGAGAGGCGTTCCAGACATTGTCTGGAGGCTCATCCTTGAGGGTTGGAAGGAAGACGGTAGTGACTGGGGGGAGAGTGGGAGGAGGAAGCTTCCGGGAACAGGAACCAGGGCCCGTCAGCTCCATTCAGATGCCTCCTCCTGCTGCTGCTGCTGCTGCTAAGTCGCTTCAGTAGTGTCTGACTCTCTGCGACCCCATAGATGGCAGCCCACCAGGCTCCCCCATCCCTAGGATTCTCCAGGCAAGAACACTGGAGTGGGTTGCCATTTCCTCCTCCAATGCATGAAAGTGAAAAGCAAAAGTGAAGTCGCTCAGTCGTGTCTGACTCTTCGCGACCCCATGGACTAAGGCCCGCCAACGTTCCTGAGGTCCCCAGGGTTCTCTGGAATTGGCCTGGCCTCACACCTCACTCTCTAGTGTCACGGTCTCACTGTTGATCCCTGAACATATCTTGTTCACACGGCTGCAGGGCCTTTGCACACGCTGCCTTCTTTTTTTAAAATCTTTATTTGGTTGCATCAGGTCCTAGTTGCGGCATGCAGGACCCTTAGTTGCAGCATGTGGGATCTAGTTCCCTGACCAGGGATCGAACCCAGGCCCCCTGCATTGGGAGAGCAGAGTCTTAGCCACTGGACCACCAGGAAGCCCATGTGGGATCTAGTCCTCTGACCAGGGATTGAACCCAGGCCCCCTGCATTGGGAGAGCGGAGTCTTAGCCACTGGACCACCAGGGAAGCCCCACACCTTCTTCTAGGGTTATCCCTTCTTGACCGCCCTTCTTAGCGGCCTGTCCCAGTGCTCCCTCGGGCTCTCCTCTCCTCGTGAACTGAGATGAGCTCCTTGGTCGTGGACTTGCTCTCTGCCTCCTCCCACTAAGGATGTAAGCTCCACGAAGGCAGGGGCTTGGTCTGAGGTGTTCATTGCTGCATCTGTGTGTCTACATGACACTGGCCACACTCGGGAGGTTGATTGTCTGCCCCACGAGAAGGAATAAGTGAGCCCAGAGTTCCCAGGCTGGCTTGCTCCCCATAGCCTGCCCAGCCTGGCAACACACCCCTCTCCTTGGGGATGGAAGGGCACGTGCTGGAGAGAACAGAAGTGGGAATGAACGGGCAGTGGGGGCTGGGTCCTCCGCACTCTGAGGGCTGAACCCTTCTTCTCCAGGGTCCCCAGGGGCAGGCAGAGTAGAGCTCAGGCTCCTTCGTTGTCTTTGGAAGCCCCTGCTCCATCCTTTGATCTTTGCACACCATTGACCACCAGCCCCCCCAGCCCCCAAACTCAAGCCCTGGACCCAAGCACACAGGGTGACCCTTGGTCAGAATTTGAGCCCTGGGGCCATCCTAAAATCTAAGCCTCCTTCTGGACAGCCCTCCCAGGACAGGGAGGGGAAGGGTCAGCCTCTTCCTTCCACACTGCCTGTCTCTTGCCGACCTGAAGGGGAATAGGCACGGCTGGGCTGCTGGGGGTGGATGGAGGATGGTTCTGATAGACACCCCCAAATTCCTGCTCTGGAGCTGCGAGTGTGGGCTCCGCTATGTGAGCTCTTCAGGGCCCTTCCCCGGCCTTCAGGGCCCCCACCATCTGTCTGGGGCACCCTTCCGTCCCCGAGGAGAAGGGCGTGTCTCCAGGCCACGCACGTTCTAGGCGGCAGGCCGGCCTGGGGACTCTGGGTTCACTTATTATTTCTCGTGAAGCCAACAGTGCTCCATCTCCCGTGCCGGGTGGGCATCGCGCGGCCAGCCGCCTACCTGGCTCTCTGTCCGCCGCACCTCCCAAGTTGTGGCGGCCACTTGGCCCTCCAACTCCGCCAGCTCTGTCTCCGTGGTCCTGCTGGGCTGCTCGGGGTCCCCAGGACTCAGCAGGTCCTTCCCGCAGCTGGGTGTTTGGCCTGCTGCCGTGCGCACCTAGGAAAGAAGCCCCAAATGTGACCATGAGGCGGAGAGGCTGCGGGGCTCTCAGTGACGCACATCCCGTCATGACGATGCTTCTCTCTGCACTCCAGGGGTAGCTGGGCACCCGGGGCCCTCAGGGCTCACCAACGGTTGTGTCTGGGCTGGTGCCTTAGTCACAAACTGCTGATCCCTGGCCCTGCCTCCCCGTCTCCTGCCGAGACTGCTCGGGGGACCTCACCTCCCAGGTGGCCCCAGGGTGGTCCTCGACGGTCTTGCTTCTGTCCATCTCAGCCCCTGCATCCGTGCCCTCTTCCTCCTCCGCAGATGAGACCCCTTGGTCACTGATGCGGCTGGTCAACTCCTCCAGCTTTCTCTTGAGGGCCGCCTCTTCCGCGTCGGCATCTGTGGGCTCGTCGCCACCTGGATGCTGAAATGGACAAGCGGGTGGGTCTCACTCAGTGGGTCATCTGGAATCACCATGCTCAGAGGCAGGGCTCCAGGAGGCGCCCTGTCCTCCGTCCCCCTGGGACTCGGCTGGAGCTGTGGTCTCATCCACCCCCTACACGAGCATGGCCAAGGTGCTGCCCACCCCAGCCTCCAGAACCAGGCAGGGTGGGGTGTCCTGAAGATCCTAACAGCATCCAGGCCATTGGAGAGGCACCATTTTGAATATCTCTCTGTCCCCAAACTGGGTCCCCAAGCCATTCCCTAGGGCTTAGCATCATTGCTAAGGTGCCAAACCAAGATCTCGGCCTGGACTGTTTGCAACTGGTCGGCTGAGGCCCAGCGAGTCGACATGTCTGTTCTCTGGGTTTTCCTCTGTCCGCTTCATGTTTATACTGAAGTAGGGCTCGGGGGGTGGGTCCTGAACTTGCATAGGACAGCGCATTCACGTCCACCGACCACGGCGTGCCTCTGCCCGCCAGGCTCTGTGCCCACGCCTCCTGTCGGCTTTGCAAAGGGAGTCAGAGTCGCAGATGCCTGCCTGGAGCTGAGACGTGTCCACAGCATATCTGTGACTCGTGTGAACATTGCAGGCAGGTTTTCTATGACACAGTGAGCGGCACCTTCGCCACATATCCCTTCTTGAATCTAGAGCCAGGAAAGTTTGTTACCTGGTTTGGATGAGATTCATACAACCCAGAATGTCTACTTATCTGCCTCAGCTGCTGAGAAACACAGAGGAAAATAGTGCTTGTGTCTGGCAATCTCTGCTCCAGGCTCTTATCTGTGTATGTGCTTCTCAAAACTAATTTTCAGGGTGGGATTATTTGGTCAAAATTGTTAAAGTCTCTGTTATAAATGCAGTTGCGATTGCAGCATAAACAGGGGCTGGAATAGAAGGGAACCAACATGTACGGATGTGAGAGTTGGATCATTAAGAAGGCTGAGCCCTGAAGAGTTGATGCTTTCAATTCTTGAGAAGACTCTTGAGAATCTCTTGGATAGCAAGGAGATCCAACCAGTCTATCCTGAAGGAAATCAGTCCTGGATAGTCATTGGAAGGACTGATGCTGAAGCTGAAACTCCAATCCTTTGGCCACCTGATGCGAAAAGCTGACCCATTTGAAAAGACTCTGATGTTGGGAAAGATTGAAGATAGGAGGAGAAGGGGGCGACAGAGGATGAGATGGTTGGATGGCATCACCGACTCAACGGACATGAGTTTGAGTAAACTCTGGGAGTTGGTGATGGACAGAGAGGCCTGGCATGCTGCAGTCCATGGGGTCACAAAGAGTCAGATGGGACTGAACTGAACTGACTAAGGCTGCACCCCTGCATGCCTCCGAGTTTCCTGCACCTTCTGCTGGGCCCACTGAGGCACAGGCTCTAGGTACAGCTGATGGTGGGGGGCCTGGATGGGGCAGGGGACACCACCTCCCCCCTCAACCCT
Organism: Ovis canadensis; assembly: GCF_042477335.2. NCBI lineage: Eukaryota > Metazoa > Chordata > Mammalia > Artiodactyla > Bovidae > Ovis > Ovis canadensis. The sequence continues at coordinate 4,339,929 of NC_091245.1, forward strand.
GGCTCTCTGAGCACCACACCACGAGCTCACAACCCAGGAAATCTCAAGAGAGACCTGGGTGGGTGCCTCAACCTCCCTTAACAAAGGGGCTGCAGCTCTCTCCTTACTTGGCTAGGACCTTCCTGGCCCCTGCCTGGCCCCTGGGGGTCACCTGGCTGCCAGAAGCATGACTGTATCAGCAGGAAATCCACAGCTGACCCCTGCGTGTCCGATCACAGGCGGTGGAAGGAGAGCTAAGCACACCGCTGGGGACGTGGGCTGGGAAGGGAACGGGGCGGCCCGTGTTCTGACCACAGGGCTCTGGGGCGCCAAGCTGCAGCAGGAGGGGGCAGCGGGGCCTGGGGGACATGACTAAAGCAGGAGAGGCGACACGTTTGGCGTCACTGCCATGGGCAGTGGGCCCTTCACCGCCGATCATGAGCCACACAGGAAGGTGGGAATTGATCGTGCCAGGCTGATGTAACAAAACAGCCAGCACCCCGGGTCACCGTGGGCCAGGAGGCGCCCAGGTAACGACCTAAAGTGACTCAACGTACGGCTTCCTCGTCCCTGAGTCACCAGCTCTTGAGTCTTGAGTCACAGTCTATTAGCTCCCAGGCCAGGACACAGGAAATCAATTCTTCCATTTTCCTCTGAGCCCAGCAGATGTATCTTTCCTGCCATTATCTTGTCAGTGGACCACCTTGTCTTAAGAGGCAAATGGAACCGGCAGGCTGGGAAGACTCTTGCCCGTTGTTTCGTAGGTAATTAGTTTGATCTTCACAGCAGCGGGGCCCCTGAGTGGGCAAGTCTGCCCAGAGAAGAACACGAGCTGAGAGACTTAAGCATGAAGGTTTCGGGCAGGAGGGGCCCCGCCGTCACCTCAAGTGGCTGCTGGCAACTGGAACCAGCTCTGGTCACTCTCTCTGTCATCTGAGAAGCAACAACCAATGCCTGGTGGGGCAGGGAAGGGTGCTCAGAGGACAGCCTCGTGCAGGGAGCATGGCCGGCATGGAACATGTGGCCAGAGAGTAAGAGCTGAACCAACCAGAGCCCAACACAGGCACAGTGAAATGTCACCTCCAGAGTGAAACAGAAGGAAGCACACCCATGATGAGAATCAGGAAGTTCTCGTCCTGATAGGGACGGGCTGGGGGCAGGGCAGCGTGGAGCCACGGGGAGGCCACAGCCCTCAGTCTGGGAGGTGAGCTTCGGGCTCCACGCTGCTCTCTGGGCGAGGACTCGGCCATCTGCCTCCTGGAGGGCACGGACACGACGCACAGAGCACCATCCTGCTGTTCCACCTGGGATCAAGAGCTGCTGACCCCTTGTGGACACCCCCCGCCCCCCAGGGCACACCTGCCTCTCAGGCGCTCAGGAACCCAATGAGCTCTTAGCCCTCTCTTCTGCAAAAGTGGGAGTCACTCTGCCCCATGTAAGCTCCGTGTTGAGGTAAATCATATGCTCCCGGGACACACGGGGGGCAACTCGGAATAAACTCCTAGTGTTTTCAGCTCCTTTGCAGCAAAACGTAAACAAACAACTTACAAATACAGTCCAGACGTGGCCGTGGAGCAAAACAAACTACCGCCACGTGCTGCTGGCGAGGCCCTCTGTGGGGAAACTGAGTCAGTGTCTGGAGCCCAAGCTCTCAGGTCCCCAGCGCTCGCCACCACTCAGGGTGGGGTGCGTGCCATGGCGCACCACCTCCGGGCCTTGCAGCATCCATCCTTGGTGCCACTGCACCATCTTCAGCCTCCTCTCGGCATGAATGATTGTCTATACGAAGTCCTTGCTGAGTATCCCTCACCCAGAAAGCCCCAACCATCAGTACAGACTCAGAGACAGACAACAGGTCATGGGAGGACCATTCAGATGGACCCCAACAGAAGATTATTCTCGAGAACGCTTGCCCTCCCATGGGCATGTCTATGAGACCTGGTTTAGAAGAGCTGCTCTGAGAGGTGGGTGGAGGCAGAGACCTTCCTCCAGGGCCCTGCAGCAGCTCCTCCACGAAGACCCTGTAAGGGTTGACCCGGGTCTTCACTGGCACTTGCGGGTGCTGCTGCCTTGGGAGGTTGCTCTTCATCCCGCCCAACTCCCTGTTCATAAAGATGTGGAGGACACCCTGCAAGCAAAATGTTAGTCAGAGTAAATAAAGTCAAGAGAAAGAAATGGAGAATTCCAGAGACAAGGCACAGGCATGAGATTCAAGGAGGCAAGAAGGAGGACTGGTGTCAGTAGGGCTAATACCGGGATCTGTATTTTCCTGAAAGTCACTGAAGTTGCTAAATTAAAAACTTGCTGAAAATAGACAATTTAATTCTAGTCTTCATCCCATTGTCCCTGGGAACCGGGAACTGCTCTGCCAGCTGTGTTCTGCAGCCAGGGAGGTCTCTGCCCAGAGAGGTCTCTGCCTGGGGAGGTCTCTGTTCTGGGGAAGTCTCTGCCTGGGGAGGTCTCTGTCCTGGAGAGGTCTCTGCCTGGGGAGGTCTCTGTCCTGGAGAGGTCTCTGCCTAGGGAGGTCTCTGTCCTGGAGAGGTCTCTGTCCTGGGGAGGTCTCTGCCTGGGGAGGTCTCTGTCTGGGGAGGTCTCTGTCCTGGGGAGGTCTCTGCCCAGAGAGGTCTCTGCCTGGGGAGGTCTCTGTTCAGGGAGGTCTCTGCCCGGGGAGGTCTCTGCCTGGGAGGTCTCTGTCCTGGGGAGGTCTCTGTCCTGGAGAGGTCTCTGTCCTGGGGAGGTCTCTTTCCTGGGGAGGTCTCTGTCCTGGAGAGGTCTCTGCCTGGGGAGGTCTCTTTCCTGGGGAGGTCTCTGTCCTGGAGAGGTCTCTGTCCTGGGGAGGTCTCTGCCTGGGGAGGTCTCTGTCCTGGGGAGGTCTCTGTCCTGGAGAGGTCTCTGTCATGGGGAGGTCTCTGCCTGGAGAGGTCTCTGCCTGGGGAGGTCTCTGTACGGGGGAGATCTCTGTCTTGGAGTGGCCTTTCCCTCCACCACCATCCTCCCCCACCCCCAGGGGCCAAGCCATTGACCCCTAGTCTGAATCAAAGCCCGCTTCCTTTGTGTCAGCATCTCTGCAGCTGTTCCCTAAAGGAAGGGAGACCTCCCCCCCTGGGTCGCATGGCAGAGAGAGACAGCTCTTCCTTGCAGGCCTTTTCAGGGCCTCTCACGCCCTGCTGCGCTCAGGACAAAGGGTCAGCGACACCTCTCAGGGATGGAGGTGAGAACAGGAGAAATGCCCGGCCCCGGGTTGGGTGACACCTCCAGGAGGTGTTACAGGAACGAGGGCCAGCTGGGCTGAGGGCACAGACTCTGGATAGGGAGGCATGCAGAGCTGAAGCACACCACGCTTCTGCCCCACTGATACTTTGGCCCAATCAGGTGTTTGAACACAAATCTGACAGTGATTCACCAAAAAGCCAGGCAAAGAAAGGCTCCTCCTACAAGTCGGGAGCTCCACAGGCCGCCTTCCAGAGCGCAGTCATGGAGGGCCTGAGGCTGGAGAGGCCCCTCACCCATTCCAGGCCAGCCTGGAGGGAGGACAGGCCGGCACCCCACCCTCCCTACGGGGGAAGGGAAGATCTCCTGCTGTTAGTGCTGGGGCGGGGGGTGGATACCAATGGGGGCAGAGGGCTCAGCGAAGGCCCTACCCGCTGGGCAGCCCTACTTTTCATCCCCAAGGCCCTGGGGAGCAGTTGGTAGCCTGTGACGCCAGGCTGGATGAAGCACAAGCTGGAATCAAGACTGCTGGGAGAAATATCAATAAGCTCAGATATGCAGATGACGTCATCCTCATGGCAGAAAGTGAAGAAGAACTAAAGAGCCTCTTGATGAAAGTGAAAGGGGAGAGTGAGAAAGTTGGCTTAAAGCTCAACATTCAGAAAATGAAGATCTGGCATCTGGACCCATCACTTCATGGCTAATAGATGGAGAAATAATGGAAATAGTGAGAGACTTTATTTTTTAGGGTTCCAAAATCACTGCAGATGGTGACTGCAGCCATGAAATTAAAAGACGTTTGATCCTTGGAAGAAAAGCTATGACCAACCTAGAGAGCATATTAAAAAGCAGAAACATTACTTTGCTGACAAAGGTTCTAGTCAAGGCTATGGTTTTTCCAGTGGTCGTGTATGGATGTGACAGTTTGACTATAAAGCAAGCTGAGAGCCGAAGAACCGATGCTTCTGAACTGTGGTGTTGGAGAAGATTCTTGAGAGTCCCTTGGACTGCAGGAGATCCAAACAGTCCATCCTAAAGGAGATCAGTCCTGAATAATCATTGGAAGGACTGATGCTGAAGCTGAAACTCCAATCCTTTGGTCACCTGATACAAAGAGCTGACTCACTGGAAAAGACCCTGATGCTGGACAAAATTGAAGGCAGGAGGAGAAGGGGATGACAGAGGATGAGATGGTTGTATGGCACCACCGACTTGATGGACATGAGTTTGAGCAACCTCCAGACTAACTACTGATGGAAAGGGAAGCCTGGCGTGCTGTAGTCCATGGGTTTCAAACAGCTGGACATGACTGAGAGACTGAACTGAACTGAAAGGCTTTGGAATAACAGGTTGCTTCTTCCCCTTGTGAAATATATATATATCTTAAGATCCCCAACCACTGATCAAACCCAAGTCCCCTGCAGTGGAAGGTCAGGGTCCTAACCCCTGGACATCCAAGGAATTCTCTAAAGACACAAGACTTGATAGAGTATAAAATAGATATTTTCATTATAGGGGATCAAGTACTGATACCTGCTATAACGCCATCACCCTCAAGAACACTGCTCTCAGTGAAAGAAGCCAGGAGCTAAAGGTCACACATTGTACGATCGCATTTATGTGAAATGTCCAGAAGAGGCAAATCCACAGAGACAGAAAGCAGCCCGGTGTTTGTGAGGCGGGAGGATGCAAGCTTTCCTTTGTGGTGACAAAGATGGCTTGGAACTGACAGAGGTGGCGTTTGCACCACCTCATGAATCTGCTAGATGGAAATTGTTTATTTTGCTAAATGTTTAGCTAAAATGTTTTGTAAATGTGTATCCTGCTAAATGCGTCGTTTATTTTTAAATTTTATCTATTTATTTGGCTGCTCTGGGTCTTCACTGCTGCGCGGGCCTTTCTCTAGGTGCAGTTCCCAGGCTGCAGAGCACAGCTCAGTATTTGTAGCCCACGGGCTTAGTTGCTCCGTAGCATGCGGAATCCTCCCAGACCAGGGACCGAACCCGTGTCTCCTGCACTGGCAGGCGGATTCCTCACTACCGAGCCACCAGGGAAGCCCTGGACTGTTCACTTTAAAATGGTTAATTGTGTGCTCTGTGAATTTCATGTCAATAAAAAGTATATTTTGAAGATACCGCATCTCTGTTATGTAGGCTTGCCCATCTTGTAGTTTAAAAGTGGTGAAAGCGTTAAGCTCTCAGAGGTGAACTGACGTTAAGGTAAAAAGACTTCAGGCCCGAAGAAGCAACCAGAACGTGTTCTTTCCACCCCTTTACCTGGCTCTCAGAGGCGGTCCAGCCTTTCTGTCTGGGATGGTGAGAGGCCACTCTCTGAGTCCAGATGCTTTCTTCGTCCGAGGTGTCCACATTGGCCAGATACTGGGAGGGCAGCTGCTCATTCCTGAGGATGTTGGTCCCTTTGGAGTAAGAATGGGGTTGGGTTATGTGGAGTGAAAAACTGAAGGCCAGTGGGCGTTTTATCCAATGAAGAAAAATGAGAGATCAAAGATAACGGAGATATGATTCTATTCCACTGATGATACGGGGCTGAAGATCCCTCAACTGAGATAAGAAGGGAGCAGAGTCCTTGTTCCCCCAAGGGGAACTTCGGGGACAGAAGCCCCCGCCCCAGCCGGCACTCACTGGGGGCTCCAAGTGCTAGAAGCCAGGTGGTGCCTCGTGTGGCAGACGTGGGTCCTGGCAAGTTTCCACCCGTGGACATGACTTTGCCTCTTTCCACCTTAGTCTCTGGGGGCTGGCTCTCTTGCCAGACTAGTCGCTGATGACCGACTAGTCATCGGTGACCGACGGGTCACTGATGGTGTGGCTTCAGAGGCTTATTCCTGGGCTCTGGTGGTGGAAGATCCCCCAAGTCCTCACCAGAAAGTACCCTCCAAGCTCCAAGTTGGCCTGGGGCACACCATACACAGCCATGCCAGGACAGGGAAGGGGTGAGCTTGTGTGGGAGGACACACAGGAGCCCATGTCCCGGGAGTCAGCGTCCACAAGCTGCTCTTGTGCCTGACCCACTGCGGCGCTCTGCCGACACCCTGCACGGCCTGGGGGCGGGGCTCTGAGCTCGGATGAGGCTCTAGCCCTGCCCACCCTGTGGTTGCAGCCCAGGAGACCTGTGCTGAGGACCTGGGGAAGCCGTGCCGGACACCTGGCCTCTGTGGGCTTGTCAACGCGTGTAGCTTTAAGCCAGTCCGTTTGTGGTAAGTTGTTACTCGGCAGTAGCTAACAGATACAACAATCCCATTTAAAGTCCCCAACACTGTGGTGAGTTAGGCGCTGGCCCTGGTTTACAATGAGGGCACCGAGGCCTGGTGGTTAAGAGGCTTGATCAGGCACACACCGTACTCCTTTAAAGCTCAGACCCTGTGGCTTGTCTGATACATTTATTGAGGCAGCACTACCGATCAGTCTCCCATACTTGCTGTAAGATGCTCCCGATTTAAGAGGCGAGGTGACAGTCTTAGAGTCCATGAGATAGGGTGGCGAGTTGGCCAGCAGAGCTGGGCTTGGTACTCAGAGCTGCCGGTTCCCCCAGGCACCTGCCCCAGCTCCACAGAGTCTGTCTTCCCCTCCCCTCCCGCTGCCCCCGCCATCCGCGTGCTGGGGGTGATGAGGGATTCCGGGAGGAAATGTGCTGATCTACGTCTTCATCCAAAGACTCAGTCAATGTAGATTCACTTATCCATTGTTTGTGGGGCAATAAAAGTCCCCTCCCCACCCCCCAAATGCCTCCAGCATCTTAATGGGCGTGTGGATCATGAGATTAGAGTCCCTATAATACAATGAAAAGGGAAAATGGAAAGAAGACCCATTTCCTGGCAGACACTGTCTAACTACATTTCCCCGGGAGCTGGCCCCGCCTGCGGTCAGGTCAGGTGGGAGCACACTGTGGCGGGCAGCCTGTGCTGTCTGTGGTCTCATCGGCTTCTACATCACTCGGACACCTGACCCCCTGGACCCCGGTGCCCGCTCCCACAGGGCACAGAGACAGAGAGCGATTCGAGATTTCATCTCAAAGCCACTGACAACGAAATCAAACTGAGCGAACCCAGGGCCTCAGCACTTGCAGACCTCCCGAGTCACAGCTGGCAGGCAGGCAGCCCAGATGGACCTGCACCCTATTTCGGTCCCAGGTTTGGAACTGCCTGGTCTTGCAGTCAGGAAGGTTGGTCCAGGTGGCCGGTGACCCTAGTCATTTCAGGGACACCTGTGTGTTTCTATCCCACTCCCACTCGACGTCCCCTGTCACAGGCGGCAGTGAGCTGTGTGGCCAGCCAGGGGGTTGAGCTGGTACCTCTGAGGGTTACAGGGAGGCATCCCACCCCGGGGAGCTCCGGTGACAATGGTGTCTGCCAGGACCGTGCATGCTGGACAATCCCAGGAAGGAAGGGGCTCCTGGCAATCGGCCAGTGTCCCGGCACGGATCGGGATGGGGGGGGCAGGTTCCAGTGACCCCCTCCTCTACACCGAGCCTGTGTGGAAGACCACGGTCAAGCGCACTTACCGGGAGTGGCAGCGACCCCAGGGCCTGCAGTGCAGGACTCTCCTGGCAGGCAGAGCTCCGAGAGCTCGTCTAGTCCGGCAGGCGAGAGGCCGACCCTCTGCTCTTCTGGACGGGGGTGGCACCCGGGGGCCCTGGCATCAGCCTGGTCCAGGATCCCAGCCTCCTGGGGGGTGGTCTCCTCTGCGCAGGGGTCATCTGTGAGGGCCTGAGCACATGGGAACGGTCGGCAGGTTTCACTAGGAACAGGCAGCTCCTTGGAATGTGGGTCTTTGCAGTCCAAGGACTGAGAGTTTTCAGGTATCATTTGACCGACCAAACACAAGTCACCCCTCCTCTCCACCCCAGCAATTCAACTCCCTTTCATTTCAAAGGGCTCTGGACTTGCCACCAGAGCAGGACCACGGACCAAAGACCTGATGGGTGCCGGCTCCCAGCTCTCTGCCCTGTTGGGCCCTGCACCCAGGGGTCTGTAGATCGCCCTGGGTGGACCCCGTCCTGGGCTGGCACCACCCGCACCAGGGTGCTGAGATGTCAGGGTTCCAGCTGGGGCGCCGTCACTCTGGGGCTGGGGTGCGCCAGCCTGTCTCCAGTCCCTCATGGAAGGGATCCCGTGAGGCAGAGATCACCCCTTTTCCACGTGAGGTGGGAGGCGAGGAGCCTCACACAGGTCGCCCAGACCAAGGGCACAGAGCCAAGGAGCCGAGGGACCACACAGCCAGGCTCTCCCCGGCAGCCCTGTGGGGGCCCTGTGTCCTGGTGCGATTACCAACAGCCCCTTCCACCACAAGACCGTCCTAGCTTGGGCAATAAGGTGCAGGAGCCCTGCGGATCAGACCAGGGGTGTGGGACTCGGGGACTGTCTGACTCCTCTACCCTGCGCTCCTGCGTCACGGGGAGTCTGCCTTCATTAGACAACCCAGGCCCCTGACTCATCGGCCCTGCACCCCTCTTCTCAAAGCAGCACACCCAGGCTCTCCAGGACAGGAGGGTGTGAGGCTTCTGTACCCCGACTCCAGTTGCCTCCCCCCTCTGCTGCTATGCCCACAGGGCCATCAGACTGTCGCCCAGAATGCTGTCCTTTCCTGGGGCCCGAAAACCTGTCCCCCAGGTTAACTCAGGGGTGAAAAGAGAGTCCACTGACCTGCAGGCCGTCCGTGGCCCCTGAGACCGAGGACAGGCTTGGCGGGTGACCACAGGACGGATCAGAGTCGTCGGAGTCGGCCTCAAAGTCCCAGTCGTGGATGGGGAGGAGGCGCTTTTTCTGAGCAGGAAGAGATTCCAGGGAGAGGGGAGGGAGGGTCAGCCTGATTGGGGGGGGCAGACTTCCTGACCCCAGGCAGCAGGGGGTTGCGGGAGAGGGTGCTTCCACGGGCCCATCTGCCTTCTGTGCTAGACACGAACTCGAGCAGACCCTGAGGAGGCTCTGAGGGCCGCCCAGAGCCCACCCCCATCACAGGACCTGCACCCCCAGCCCCTCTTAGAAGAGCAGGGGCAAATACCCGCTGGGCCTCCGACGGGCACCTGGCTGCTCAGAGGTGCTGAGGTCACAGGCCCGGGCCGCAGCCTCAGGGGGCAGGCGGGGTTTCTCAGGCTAAGGGGGCCCTCCAGCCTCTCCCCCCTTGGTGAAGGAGGAGTGCCCAGCACGGGGAGGAGGTAGGGAAGGGGCCCCCAAGAGCGCCTTCACCTCTAGATTCTAGAGCAGAGCTGAGTTCCAAATCCTTCCTTCATAATGGTTTCCACCCTTCGAATGTATTTGCAGGGAATATTTCAGACACTAGAGAGCGTTTCGGGAGCCCAGTAAATAAACAGCCCAAGTACAGTGTTATTTTCGTAAGAAGATGCATGTGCTCCCCAGGGAGCAGCTGGCAGAACTGCCAGTGTGGCTCTCAGAGACCCCCTGACTCTCCAAGGGTCTCCATCCAGCACCGCCCACCCTGCCCCGCCCCTCCCCCATCCTCTTCCGTCGTCCCGTCCAGACCCCCAGAGGCTCTCTTTCCTGCCATTATCACCAAAAATAAGTTAAAAACTAAGGGAAAACAGGGCTTCCCTGGTGGCTCAGTGGCAGAATCCACCTGTCAGCGCAGGAGACACGGGTTTGATCCCTGGTGGGAAGATCACACAGGCCAAGGAGCAACTAAGCCGAAGCACCAGAATCACTGAGCCTGCGTGCTCGAGCCGGGAGCCACAGCTACTGAGCCCACGCGCTGAAGGTCCTGAAGCCCACGTGCCCCGAGCACGTGCTTTGCAACAGCAGTGAGTGAAGTCCCTCAGCCGTGTCCGACTCTTTGCACCTCCGTGGACTGTAGCCCACCAGGCTCCTCTGTCTGTGGGATTTTTCAGGCAAGAAGACTGGAGTGGGTTGCCATTTCCTTCTCCAGGGGATCTTCCCAACCCAGGGATCAAACCCAGGTCTACCACATTGTAGACAGACGCTCTACTCTCTGAGCCCCCAGGGAAGCGCTTGCAACAGCAGAGGCCTTTCCAGCGAGAAAGATGAGCGCTGCAGCTAGAGAGAAAGCCCCGCTCGCTGCAGCTAGAGAGAAAGCCCCATCGCTGCAACTAGAGAGGAAGCCCTGCAGCTAGAGAGAAAGCACCGCTCGCTGCAGCTAGAAAGCCAACATGCAGCCACAAAGCCCCGGCAGGGCCAAAAATAGCTAATAAATAAAATAAAGAACACAGTCTTAAAAAGATAGGTGAAAACAGGCATAAACCAATAAAACCAAGACTCATGGTAGGCTATAAACAAAAGCAAGAAAGTTCACAGAGAGCGGGAGGGGGCTGCTCTCCTGAAAGGCACAAAGGCTGACTCGGGGACACCGGTGCCCTCAGGACCGGTGAGCATCAGGGCTCTTGTCCGGATGGGCCAGCTGGAGGTCCCGGCAGGCCCCGCCCTCCGCTGCGTGCTCTGGGTTCCCACCGGGATACCGATGCTGAGAGCTGAGAGGACACCTGGATTTGGTACCCAGCCATCTCAGAGACAGTGGGACATGGCGGAGGCAGGCGGGTCTCCAGGCTCCTCCCAGGTTAGCTAGTGGAGGCACGCAGAGCCTGAGGTATCTCCGGAAATCAGAACAGAGGCTCCAGCTTCAGGGGGAAGTGGGCGGGGCCGGGGAAAGACCTACTTGGCTGCCGAGGGGCTGGGGCTGGGCCGCCGTGCCCCCTTCTCCATCCTCTTCAGCCTGCTCTTCCTCTCCACTTGGGTCTCCGGACATCTGCTCGGGCCCACCTGCAGTGAATGCCTGCGTGACTCCACCAGGGGGAGCGACAGGGACAAACCACCCACCCATCCGTCCATCCCCCCACCTCCACCTGCTGTGAAGCTCCCTGACCAGGCCCTTTGCTGGCCTCCAGAGCCCTATCAGAGCATCGCTTAGGGCTGGTCTGAATCACAGCAGGAAACCAACACCCCGCCTCACTTTCACCAACAGTCGCCTTCACTGACCACCTCCTAGGGATCTGAAGGCACTGCGGTGTGGTGGGCGAAGAAGCCCTGGAGCAGTCACGCTCAGCCCAATAAGCCTCTTCACCTGCACTCCATTCACCTCCTTCTCAGCAGCGGCCTGGGCTTGGGGGGCGAGGCCCAGCCGCTAGCACCCCTCCCCGCCTCTCTGCTTCTGACCCCCCCAGGCCTGCCCCCTCCTCCCCCGTTACTCCCACTGCAGCCTCATTTTCCCCTCTTTTCTCCTGTTCGCCCTGGCCTGGCCTGGGTTCTTCTCTTGACACTACCAGGATGACGCCGTGAATTCTGGGGCTCAGTCTGGCAGCCTCGGGGATGATCCCCCCTGCTCAGGGGCCGAGGGCACCCTGGCACCTCTGTGAGCAGGACGGACTTACTGCGGACGTCGGGCGCGATCCGCACTCCATCAGGTAAACCTACGATGGAGGCAAAGGCGCTGAGCAGACAGGCATTATCCTGCCCGAGCCGGGCTTCCTTTCCTGCCCCCCCACCCCCACTGCCTTCCCGTCTTGTTTCGGGGGCGAAAGAGGGGGGCGTGGGGAACGCGCCCAACCCTCTGAAGCCTCCCACGCAGGGAAGACCCCGGCGGCCCCCCGACCTGCTACCCTGCCTGGGCCGGGTTTCAAAACATTCACTTTGGTCCTTTCTTCTCTGTAAGTTTGAATACTTTTTTTAAAGGCACGACTTCCTCATTTCGCGCTCGCTTCCAGCGCCCTTTCTTGTCTGCTGCACTGATAGGGGCCAGCAGGGAGAAGGCAGCTCCCCCGACCCCATCACCCCGCCTGGGCCCGCAGCCCCCGACCGGCAGCGGCCGGAACCGGGTCTTTGGTTGCCTCACAGCGCCACCTCCTGGCCCTCAGCGGTGACAGTTCGGAAACGAGAGAGGTTGCGGGTGGTACCGGCTCCCGCAGCTCTGGGCCCTGGCTGGGCCGTCAGAATCCTCCTGGCTTTTTAACCTAAGGCGGATTCCTGAGCCCACTCGGGTCTCTAGAAATAAGCGCCCCCCACACCGGGGCAAGGCCCAGGTCCTCAGGGTTGTGATGTGGCTGTGGTTTCCCCCCGCGAGCCGGGACTTGAGATTCTCAGATGCTCCGCAGGATGGCTTTTCCCACCTTGCCTGTGGTTCCCACGCCTGAGCCCTGCGCAGGGGGCCGGACCACACTCCTGCTGCAGGAAGACCCTTCGGCTGGCTGGCTGCTGGCTGGCCGAGCCAGCACGGGGATTTACTGATAAGCTCCGGCCGAGATAGAGATATGGGTCACGGAGAAGCAGCCTAGGGAGGAGGTGGGGAATCCCCTCCAAGAATAGGGTGACGGTGCCTCCCCGTGTCCCCGGGGTACCCCTAGTGACGCTGGCTGTCTCAGCGTGGTTCTCAGGAGGATCTTTTTACTCTGAAAAATGTCTTGGTTTCGATGACTTATCACATGCCCCCACAGCCCCCACCCAGGGAAGGTCCCTCAGCCCGACGGCTGTCTGTTCCGCCAGGTGCTAAGAGCCATTACAGGTGAGGGTGCCTCTGGGTGGTCTGTGCTAAATTCAACAGTGTCCTAAGGGACTGCCCTGGCGGTCCAGTTGGCTAAGACTCCAGGCTCCCAATGCAGGGGCCTGGGTTTGACCCCTGGCCAGGGAACTAGATCCCTCATGCTGCAACTAAGGGTTCAGATGGTGCAACTGAAGATCCAAGGTGCTGCAAAGACCTAAGACCCCAAGTGCCACAACTAAGACCTGGGAAGCCAAAGGAATCTGAATGAACACAACAAAACCCGCACGGGGTGCTGAGACCCCTCTGAGACCTGGGCCAGGCCCAGTCGCGTCAAATGCCCTGGGGGTGGCCATGCCCAGCTTCTGCATCCTCCCATTAACCTGGGGCTGGAGGGGGCACAAGACACAAGGTGGCCCCTCCCCAGAAGGCCCAGGGCAGATGGCCAGGCTGGAGCACAGTGAGGACACCCTCCATCTCAGGAGCATGGCACCTTCTCTGGACCTGCAGGGGCTCCAGACCCGAGGCCTTAGTCCCCCAGGTAGAGACAGTCAAGATGCTGAGCCCCCAGACAGTGGCCTAATAGCTCCCGTAGCCTGGATGCCTGGCCAGGTGTAACGGCAGCGCTGGGGCTCAGGGGACAGGCTGACAGGCTAGTGCTTCCTGAAAACAACGCTCAGTTCTCCCCATTCAAGTCCAGGAGGAACTCCCAAGTTCAGGCAACCTCAGAGCCTTCCCTGAAATATTCGTCTACCCAAACGGCCTCAAGGTGGACCACACAGGCGAACACACGCTGAGTGGAAGAGCACAGTCTGGATTTCAAGTTCTTCATGGAATAAATACTTGGATCCAAAACATGAAGGCCACTGATTGAGTTATAATCCATCTCTTCAAGTCTTGATTATCATCAGACTCAACGGGAAATGTTTACTGAAAATACAGAGTCTAGGTGCCAAATCGGACACCTAGGGAGGAAGCCCACTCCTTACCTGCTCTCTGCAGCCGCCCACAGAGGGACCGGACCACCTGGGCACTCCCGAAGCGCTTGAAGCGGGCTCTCACGTGCCCGTAGTACCACTCCAGTGAGCCCATCTTCACGACCCTGCAGGCGGGGACACGGAGCTCAGGCTCACGCCTTGCCCTGGGGGGTGCATGCACGCGGGCACACACACACACACACATACACACACGAGTCCCTGGAAGGGACAGGCCAAGCCCCCCATCTGCAGGACCCTCCGACCTTGAGATCCCACTCACCTGGCCAGGTGGCAGGGGTCACAGAGCCAGCCTTGCTCCTCTGGGTGGGGGTGGCTGCAGCCTCTGCAAGTGAAGAGGTGGCACTCCAGGCATTGCCTCTTGGGGGTCTCAAGGAGCCGGTAGGGCTGCAGGCAGTGGGCGCAGTGGGTGTTATTCAGGTGGGCAGTGTCTGAAAGCAGCTCCCTCTTGGAGTTTTCCTTCTTAATCTTGCCCTTCAACCCCCTTTATTGGAAACAAGAAAATAATGGACTCCTTGTTTTTGCAACAAGCTTTAAATGTGTACACACATACACAGAGCTATCAAATTCAGAGATTCAGACAATAGCGACCCCAAAGTCAGGTAATGATGCCATAGGCAGGCTTTATGTCCACAGCACCACCCCATCCCACTCCAGGGAAGACCAGCAGGCTGGTTTCAAACACGTGCCATCCAGGTAGGCTGGAATCAAAACCCTGTGACTCACTTCTGTGACTCTCTATGAGGTTACGTTTTCCCAGGCAGTATGCCCATGACTTTCTTTCATTGCCAAAGGGGGCAAGTCATACAGATTCAGCCTCACGGGAGGGGGCCACCCACCACGGCCCACACAATCTCACGTGACTCAGTGTAACGGGAGGAGGATGGACAGAGGTCCTGGAGCCCAGGTTCATTCCCCAGCTCTTACCCTGAGCCCAGAGATTTTCTGATGCAAAGCCCACAGCCTGCAGGCTCTGCCCAGGCACCCTGTGCAGCTGGACAAGCATGGACCCACGGCCACTAGGACCCAGGGTCCAAGCTCCCTCAGACCAGGTGGGGTTGGCAGCTCCAAGAAACTAGCAGAGATGGGGCCGGGGGAATCCTGGAGGGGTGCACCCTTCCCTTGTCAGGCCACACGGTTATCTAGAGTAAATCTGTTGCCCAGTTTCATTGTTTAAGAAAAATTAGATCCCATAGGCTGTAACTAAGAGTTTACATGCTCTAACTAAAGATTCTGAGTGCTGCAAACAAAGACCCCTTGTGCTGCAACTAAGACCCAGCACAGCCAAATAAATAAACAGAAGAGGAGGTTAGAGAGACAGAAAATCCAGGAGGTCCTGGTCTGGTCGGAACAGCAGCAGGAGTCAGAGAGGACAGGGCGAGAAGCCTCATCCAGATGTCTGGGTGGTGCGGCCTTCTCCAGGGCCCGGCCGGCCACACCTGCTCTGCCTCTGTGGCCTGAGTGAATGGTGCTGAGCTGGGGACAATACTAGATAAGTGGAGGTCAGGTCGGGACCTGATTGTGAGAGTTGAGAAGCTCAACCCAGACCAGGTGACGGGAGCCATAAGGGTTCAGAATCACAGTGGTCCCACTGCTGCCTGGATGTGCTCAGTCCCTCGGTGGTGTCTGACTCTTTGCGACCCATGGACTGTAGCCTGCCAGGCTCCTCTGTCCCTGGGATTCTCCGGGTGAGGATACTGGAGTAGGTTGCTATTCCCTTCTCCAGGGATCTTTCCAACCCAGAGATCGAACCCAGGTCTCCTGCATTGTAGGCAGATTCTTTACTGTCTGAGTTGTCCGAATAACCTCCCTAAAAAGGCTACACAGAGAGTCCTAAGGGCAAAGTCAGACAGTATTTCCTTCTGGAGCAGGTTGAGCTGACTCCCCAAGTTGGTTTTCCAGAATAAGACTGAAGAGTCCCGGGAAAACCAGTTCTTCACACCAGCAAGTGTTCAATCGCAGGTTCCCGGTGAACTTGCCAAGTGAAACTGACTGGGAAATGTGCCCCCAACAATGAACACACTGCTCTTGTTCTGGCTGCAGAGAATATCTGCCAAATGTAATATTTTTAGTTTTAGATGAGATCAAATTAATCCATTCTTAGCGACAGAAATTAGCCAGACACTAGATGCCATTGTCTCCAGAGAACTCCGCAGAAACTGTGGTTTCTGATGGGGACGCCCCAGAGCAGGGTGGGGGTCTAAAACAAGGCGGTGATTCTACGGAGCTCGGGGAACCTCCTGATCAAGCTAGGCTTTGGCTGCGCTGCGCTGACTTCCCTCTCCCCGCTGTGCACTGAAGTACGCATGAAGACAGACGCAAAATAAGACTCTTGGCCCCAAGGCCAAGAAACACAGTCTAGAGGTAGCAGGAACCTAAAACGATTATTCACTGCCAGTCTAGATAAAACTGCCTTGACAAGGCAAAGAAAGCATCTGCCTCAGGCTTCCCACCTGGCCCTGCGGAGCACCTGGCTGGGGAAGGGCCTAGTCTTCAGCTCCACTCTTGCTGTCTCTACCTCAGCCAGAGAACCTAGAGGCCACCCCGTGGCTGGGCAGGGCCCTGTCCAGCTTCTCTCCATAAGCATCCTCATTCTCTATCCAGGTAGAGTCAGACCCCCTGGGAAAAGAGATGAGGATATGGGGAGG
Organism: Ovis canadensis; assembly: GCF_042477335.2. Taxonomy (NCBI): domain Eukaryota; kingdom Metazoa; phylum Chordata; class Mammalia; order Artiodactyla; family Bovidae; genus Ovis; species Ovis canadensis. The sequence continues at coordinate 4,356,216 of NC_091245.1, forward strand.
CAGGGGGATCTCAGGATGCAAAAGCACAGGGCGTGAGGTCCTCTTAAATAAGAGCTCACAGAGTCCAGAGGAGGTGGATGTATTTCAGGTGTTGAATTTGGGGGGAACAGATAAAGACACTCTGCTTTAGACACTTTAAAACATAACTTCTCTTCTTCACAGCTGGAGAACAGGAGGGTGGGAAGATGGGGACCCCCTGTTGGTCCAGCACCAGATGCTGGCCAGCCACAGAGCATATCCACCAACCTGGAGAATCCGAGGGGCCAGAGACACCCACAGCCTGCCAACAGCAAACGTGGGGTTGACCAGATGTCCCTGCACTGCAGGCGCTTCAGTAGGCAAAAGCCCAATGTGAAGCTTCAGGTCAAGGTCACCTTCAGGAACACAGATGCCTGGATGAGATGTACCACCAGAAAGAGAGGAAGGCTTGAAGCCACCTGTGTGCTGTGCTGAGTGGGCATAAGGGGAGGAGCAGGAGGTAAGGAGAAGCCAGGCTGAGATGGAAAGACCACAGACCACATCCACTGAGATGGAGAAGACTGGGCTAAAGTGAAGATGGAAAGGGACCGAAGTTGGCAATGAGGAGGGGAATGGGCAGAACGTCAAGCCCAGTGATTCAGAACAGTGGTCTCAAAGTGTGGTCCAGGGGCCGCCAGGGGTACCCCAGACCCCTTGACAGGGGCCACAGTGTCAAAAGTCTTTTCATAATAACACTAAAGTTTGTCTTTTCTGCTCTTGGGCCCCTGCACTGGCAGTGCAAAAGTAGTGGTGGGTGAAAGCTCTGGGCTCTCAGAACAGATCCAGCCGGAGGAACAGACTGTACCTCTGCTCTCAGAAAGGAAAGGAAAGCATGGCTTATGAAGTGTCTCTGACTGAAAGCATGTCAAGTGGGACCTCCTTGCTGGTCCAGTGGTTAAAAATCCGCCTCGCCTGCCAATGCAGGGGACACGGGTTCTTCCCGGGTCCGTGAAGATCCCACATGCCACCAGGCCACTAAGCCCACGTGCGACAACTACTGAGCTGTGAGCTGCAGCTACTGAAGCCTGCCTGCCCTGTTGTTCAGTCGCTCAGTCATGTCTGACTCTGCAACCCCACGGGCTGCAGCATGTCAGGCTTCCCTGTCCTTCACCATTTTCCAGAGCTCGCTCAAACTCATGTCCAATGAGTCGGTGATGCCATCCAACCTTCTCATCCTCTGTCACCCCCTTCTCCTCATGCCCTCCATGTGTCCCAACATCAGAGTCTTTTCCAATGAGTTGGGTCTTCGCATCAGGTGGCCAAAGTATTGTTGGAGCTTCAGCTTCAACCTCAGTCCTTCAAGTGAATATTCAGGGATGACTTCCTTTAGGATGGACTGGCCCTAGAGTTCCACAACAAGAGAAGCCATCGCAATGAGAAGCCCTCACACGGCAGTGAAGAATAGCCGCTGCTCACTGCAACCAGAAAAAGCCTGCAGGCAGCAACAAAGACCCAGCACAGCCCAAAATAAACTAATTAATTAATTAAGGAGTATGTCAAGTGATGGTATTAGTTGCTGGTGACAAAATCCAGGCTTTCAAGCTCAGAGAAGACTTTTGGAAGATTTTTATGTCTCTGCTGCCCTGAGCTTCAGAGTTTTCTGTCACAGAGAGGTTTCTGATGAGAGCAGCAGTGATAATGATGACTGCGATTGCTTTGGTTATGTATAATGAAATGTACTGACATCGGGGAAGCCTGCACAGGTGTCACCAAAGCACATGTGGATAGAAGAACCATTCCACGTGTGACATAGACCAGCGGATTTTAATGTAACGGGAAGGGAAAGTTCATTGACATGGTTTCAGATTCCACATTACAACTTCAAGAAACTACCAGTCACAAGGTTTTCAGGTATTGTCAGAACACAACACCCATAATCATCTGGAAAGGCTCCTCCTTCTTTTTCTTACTACATCTGTATGAAGTCCGATTTTCTTCAACAACACATGAAAACACCCTGAGTGCAGAGGAAATAACAGAATTCAGTCATCTCCAATCATGCCAGACATGGAAGGGGTTTTCAAAAAACACAGAACAATGCCATTGTCCTCATTTATGTGTTTGCTTTGGAAAAATTTATTTTTCATAACATTTTTATTATGTTATAAGGGGACTACTGTTCTTTTAAATAAATGAACAACTACTTTTTAAATGTCCAGTTTCAATTTTTGACGGGTAAGTATAGACAGATATAACCCAGGTAAGCAAAACCTCTTTGGACTTTTCAAAAATTTAAGAATCTATCAGGGCAAAATGCTTGAGAACCACTTATTTTGAAGCCACACGTTTACTCTCCTGAATGCAGAGGAAACGGCTGAAGAGACAGGAGTGCGGAGAGAAGATGATGGCCAGGACAGAGAAGGGCAAACATCTGGCAGGTAATTCAGGCACACCTTGGAGTTACTGTGGGTTTGGACCAGACCACCACAATAAAGCGAGTACTGCGATAAAGTGAGTCACAGGAATTTCTTGGTTTCCCAGTGCAAATAAAAGTTACGTCTACACTATACTGAGGTTTAGTCGGTATGCAACAGCATTATGGCTGAAAAAATGATGCACATACTTCAGAGCACTTAAGCGTTATAAATTGTTAACCATCTTCTGAGTCCTGTTCTGTCTGATGGTGGAGGGACAGCTCTGTGTTGATGTTTGCTGACTGATCAGGGAAGTAGTTGCTGAAGGCTGGGGTGGCAGCTTCCTAAAATAAGACAATGAAGTCTGCTCTGTGGATTGACTCTTCCTTTCATGGACAGATTTTTTATAGCATGCAATGCTATTTGACAGCAATTTACCTACAGTAGAACTTCTTTCAAAATTGGAGTTAATTCTCTCAAATTCTGTTTTTGCTTTGCCAACCAAGTTTATGAATATTCTAAATGCTTTTTTAAAAATTTATCATTTCAACAACCTTTACACCATCTTCACCAGGATAGACCTATCTCAAGAAACCACTTTCTTTGCTCATTCGTAAGAAGCTACTCCTCATCTGTTTAAGTTGGACCATGAGATTGCATCAATTCCCTCACATCTCAGGCTCCACCTCTCATTCCAGTTTTCTTGATACTTCCATCACATCTGCAGTGATTTCCTGCACTGAAGTCTTGAACTCCTTAAAGCCACCTGTGAGGGCTGGAATCAACTTCTTCCACACCTGCTAGTGTTGATACTTTGGCCTCTTCCATGAATCACGGGTGTTCTTCAAAGCATCTAGAATGACAAGTCTCTTCCAAAAGGTTTTCCATTTGTTTTCCCCAGATCTATCCGAGGAATCACTATCTACAGCAGCTATAGCCTCCTGAAAGAGATTTCTTAAAGAATAAGACTTGAAAGCAACATTCCTCCTTGAACCATGGGCTGCAGGGTGGATGTGTGTAATAAAGTATGAAAACTCTATTAATATCATTGTTCATCTCCATAAGAGCTCTTGGGAGATGTTTCCCATTGTCAGTGAGTAGTCATATTTTGAAAGGAATCTTTTTCTGAGCAGTGGGTCTCATCAGTGAGCTTAAAATATCCAGTGAACCATACTGTAAACAGATGCGCTGTCCTTCCAGGCTCTGCTGCTCCGTTTATAGAGCATAGACACAGTGGATCTGGCAGCTCTTCAGGGCCTTGGGATTTTCACAGTGGTAAATGAGCACTGGCTTCAGCTTAAAGTCATCAGCTGCATTAGCCCCTAAAAGAGGGGCAGCCTGACCTTTGGCACTTTGAAGCCAGGCATTGACTTCTCCTCTCTAGCTATGAAAGTTCTAGATGGCATCTAAAATCAAGGTGTTGGCAGCAGTGTGATCCTTCCTGGAGGCTCTGGGGGAAGGTCTGGTCCCTTGTTTTTTCCAGCTTCTAGAAGGCACCTGCATTCTCTGGCTCACGGCTCTTCTTCCATCTTCAGAGTCAGCAGTGGTAGGTTGAGTCCTTCTCACAATAAATGACACTTATACATTGTCCTGTCTCCCCCTTCCTTTTATTTATCAGGCTCCTTGTGATCACACTGATCTACCTGGTTAACCCGATTGGCCCCCCGCATCCAGGCCCCTGACTAGCAGGTTTTATTGCACCTGCAATTTTTATTCCCCTTTGCCACATAGCCCAACATACTCATAGATTGGGGGATTAGGAAATGGGCATGTTTTGGGGTTTGTTATTCTCCCAGGTTTCAGAGGGGAAAGTGTGTAAGCAGAGATCTTACTCCCAACCGAGAGATTTCAAGTATGAACTTCCTACCCCCTGTCCTTCCTGAGAAAATCGAATCTCTAGTATGACCCTTAAGAATGAGTGTGAAAGAACCAATGGGACACAGAACTGAGGGACAATAGTATTAAAAGTATGTCAACCAAATGAAACATAAGTGTCCGAGAGAATTGCTGAAAGAGGACAAGCTTCAAGCAGTAAGGATCAAAAGAAAGTACATGATCCAAGGTCCTGACTATACGAATAAGTGTCAGGAATTATAATGAGGGAAATGGAAACTTGCTGAAGTTCAGTGGTTTTTCCAGCAGTCATGTATGCATGTGAGAGTTGGACCATAGAGAAGATTGGGCCTGGAAGAGTTGATGCTTTCAAACTGGGGTGCTGGAGAAGACTCTTGAGGGGCCCTTGGACAGCAAGGAGATTAAACCAGTTAATCCTAAAGGAAACCTACCCTGAATATCCATTGAAGGACTCATGCTGAAGCTGAAGCTCCAACATTTTGGCCACCCAGTGCAAAGAGTTGACTCATTGGAAAGGACCTTGATGCTGAGAAAGATTGAAGGCAGGAGGAGAAGGGACAGCCGACGATGAGATGGTTGGATGGCATCACCGACTCGGCGGACTTGAGTTTGAGCAACTCCAGGACATGTGAGGGACAGAGGAGCCTGGAGTGCTGCAGTGCATAAGTTGCAAAGAGTTGGACACGACTTAGTGACTGAACAACAGCAAAGTTCTTTGAACTCTTCCGAACAGAGTGAGCAAACGATGAAAAAGAAGGATAAAGAGGAACTATCTAGTGATGTGTGAACAACAGACCGCTGGGAGGGAGCCTCACCGAAATCTCGTAAGTGATCTCAGACCAAAGTTAATCTCCAGGCTGTGCTGGCAGCTGACTTCCTGGTTGAGCTTCTGTGTTTTCAGCCCTGGAGTTGTCTGTCAGTGGTGCTAAGTGGCCCAGCAAAGGGCGACTTCAAATTCCTTGTTATCTATTTATTTTTAAAGCAAGTCATGGTTTGCAAGCCATGCCTCACACCAGGAGATCTTTCATGGGTAATCTCAGGCATTTGGGCTTGTTTGCAAAGATTACAAATCCACATCACCACCTGTTTGCCTTTCTGGGGACGGTTCACAGCCTAATATTTGACTTGTGGGCTGTGCCCTTGAAAACAGTGTTCTATGAAGGAAAATTCGAGTCCTCACCCAGCGAGATGAGTCACCCATGCATTCTCATTTACCCCTTTCCTTTTTAAACCTGGGGGTTTCCGTGTTTTTCTAATTTGGAAACTTCTTGATCATTCCAATTTTAAGACTTTCTTTATAGGTCAAAGATATAACTCATTGCCATTTCTGTTAAAACTTTCTTTTAATTTTTTAAAAATTAAACATTGTCTTTTTAAATTCAGAGGTACATATTTAGTCAATACTTATTGATATGTTGTGCTGTGATTCTACCTGTCTTGTCACATGTAGGTTTTTCCGCCTCAAGATTAGGTACATGTTTATCTATATTTTCTCCCAGTAACTTCCATAGTTTCATGCTTTACATTTTTAATATATCAATTAGAAATTGAACTTAGGTCACACTCCCTCCCCCAGTCTTGCACTCATGGTCAGCTGTCCCGACACTCAGCTTTAATTAATCCTTCCCTTTCTCACTGATATGAAACGCTGCCACTGTACTGGAAACTGTTACACACACTTGGTCGCATTTTAGAACCTTCATGTTGGTTCACTGACTACTTACATCCGTGGAAGGCCCATGTTATGCTAATTAATGCACCATTAAATACTTTTTGTTATCTCCTGGAATGCGGCCCTGCTGATTAGTCTTATTTAAATTGCTGTGTCTTACGTCTTCATTTTCTATAATGTTTTTTTTTTCATATTCCCCCAAATGCCTTAGGAATTTGACACTAATTTCTCAAGAGCCAACACCATTACAGCATTCTTCCCATACAGAGGATGGGATACCATTTGTTACAATTTACAGTTTTGGCATGTTGTTTAGTGATGTTTTATACTACTCTTTATATGGCTATGACATGTTTCTTTTTTTATTGGAGTATAATTTCTTTACTTTTCTTTGTGTTCTGTTGGTCTCTGCTGTGCAATGAAGTGAGTCAGCCCTATGTATACTGATAGTGCCTCCCTCTTAGACGTCCCACCCACTCCCCCATCTAGGTTATCGTAGAACACTGAATTCAGCTACCTGTGCTATTCAGCAGGATCTCACTAGCTATCTATTTTATACATGGGAGTGTGTTTATGTCAAAGCTAATCTCCCAATTCACCTCACCTTCCCCTTCCTCCTTAGGTACTTCATATTTTTTTTTTATAAATAGGATTTTTCTATGTACATTCTAATTGGTTACATCTGATGTCTACAAAGGGGACACTGATTTTCTGCTGGGAGCCAGCACAGGCCATCCCACCCCTGACAAGGTCATGTGAAAGAGAACTGTTAAGCAAGGCTTCAGGACTCGAGGGGCTCCCTAGACCAGCTCGAGCATCTACCCCCAAACCAGAATCTGTCTGTCTTACTATTTTGTGCCTTTCACCAACTCTCCTGACATTAACCGGGGGCTATCCACGACCACATTTCTCTGGAGAAAATCAACTTAGGGCTCTAACTAATAAGTCTCCTGGACATGAGAGGAATATTTCAAATCTAACCCTCTCTGTTAGCATTCTAGCTTACTTGGCAGGTTTATCCAGACTCTTGCAGCTACACATGTGATTGTTCACAGCCTCCCAACTGTGAGAGGCATGGGAAGCCTAAAATATAGAGCCTTTCAAAGAGTTAAAAGTTATTAGAGTAGGGCTGGTGTAAGATTTCATTATTGGGCCAATGCTTGTTGCTGAGTTCCCATATCTCTTATCCACTGAGCACCTGGGAGTGCATTAGTTAACATAGTTGGAATGTAAGAAAAATAAGTGTAGCCTTGAATTTAACCACATCAGACCTTTGAGCTAATTGGTTCTTTCTTGTAACTCACTGCACCTTTGCTCTGTGAGAAATGTAACTCTGTTTAGCATTTTCTGAGGCTGACATAGATTAGAAATATAAAGAAAAAACACTTTGAGGGAAAATAAGTTTTCTAGTTGAGCTGCCTTTATCAAAAGAGGGTCATAAAATGTTCACAGGCCTTCAAGGCCAGAAGATAATGTACACAACATCATTTGTGGGAAAGGTTTGCAGAAAAAATCCTGGTTTTTATAAGGGCAAAACTGCTGGAATGTTTGGGCTGACTCTGTATGACCTTGCCTCTTTCATTTCCCTCTATGTACAAGTTGAGGTATAAAAGTCCCTTTTGAAAATAAAGTAAGGGGCCTCGCTCAAAAAAGCTTGGTCACCTGTGTCTTTTTTTTTTTTTTTCTTTCTCTTACTCTCTTTTTCAGGCTGATCTCTTAGAGCATAACGGCTCCCTGTGTTCACTTATCTGCCCGGGTTTCTAAGACCTGAACAGGAAGACGTTCTGTGTCTTCACTCCCTCAGGAGACGGGGAGGGAACCTGTGGCCTCCGTGAACAGGGCAAGCTCCTTGTCTTGGGGCTTTATTGGCTTTCTGTGTAAACCAAGGAATATCAGCCCCTTTCTCTCCTCTATTCGTCTCTCATTCATTCATTCATTCACCAACGCTGTTTCTCCTTCAGGTTCCCCTGGATCCTGCGGGGGCTAGACCCTGGCAGTTTTCTTTTATATTCTTGTATCTTATATAGCTAGACTACTAAATTCTCCCTTAAAAAAATTTTTTTTTTAGGTAACTATCTTAGTTTTTATCTTCTGCAGGTAATAGTTTTGGATTTCCTTGTCCATTGGTATACTGCTTATTTTGTTACTTTCTCTAATTGCACTGGCTAATAGATGGAGAAGGCAATGGCACCCCGCTCCAGTGTTCTTGCCTGGAGAATCCCAGGGGCAGGGGAGCCTGGTGGGCTGCCGTCTATGGGGTCGCACAGAGTTGGACACGACTTAAGTGACTCAGCAGCAACAGCAGCAGCAGCAGCAGCACTAACAGAACATGCTAAATTGGTCACGATAAGCGGCAATGAAAGAAATTCTTTTCTTGTTTCTAACATTAATATATCATGATGGCTATTGTTTGAAGCATTTTTTCATCATGTTAAAAAAGTATCCTTTAATTTCAATTTTATTACTTAAAAAAATCATCAAAAATAGTGCGCTATCAAACATTCTTCCACAGTGCTGAGATAAGCATAAGTTCTGTCTCCTTAGCCTGTGATGTCCAATACAATTTCAGTGATGACAGAAATGTTCCATATTTGTTGGTCCAGTGTGGCAGCCACTATCCCTATGTGTGGCTGCTGAAAACTTGACATATGACTATTGAGACAGGAGAACTGGTTTTTAAGTTGTATTCAATTAAGTTAAACAGACACATGCGGCTAGTGGCTTCCATTACAGCCTTAGGCATATTAAAATGGTGATTTAACTGAGCTGTATTTTCCCTCCTTTATCTTTGTTAATATAGGGTATCAGAGTGAGCCTAACGAACATGTTTTTTCCTGGTCTGAAGCAGTTTAAACAGTGTAGGAATTCTCTGTCCTTCGGGTATGTGAAAGATTAAAGATCTGAAGCGGCCCAGATGCTTTCATGGACGTTGAGAAGACATGTCTTAGGCAACTTACTCCTTTAACGCACCAGAAGGAGGAAGAGGGGCCTTCAAAGTAACCACAGGGAAAAGCCAGGAAGGTGTGGGAAAAGGAACACGCCAGTTACAGACACGGGATCGGTGAGGAGGGCAGAGTTCAAGGTCAGGGAAAACTAGGGTCTGAGAAGGGGCTTTGACTGGGCCCCGAGGCGTAGCTGCCAAGACAGACCAGTGGAACAGGAGGCAGTTGGAAGGATGTGAAGCGCTTGGATCATTTGAAGTTAAGGGAGCAAGGTGTGCCAGCATTTAGCAGGGCGCTGGGGCCAAAGGAAAGGCTTTCTGTGTTTTTTGTTTCTTCTTGCTTTTGCTTTGTTTGTTTCAATGTGGTGCTAGACCCTTCTGACATTCCAAGCAGGAGCCAGAGGGCAGAGAGGGGGTAGCTGAGGCAGCTCCAGGAGCTGGGAGCAGAGGAAAGGTCCAGAGGACCCGGAGGCGAGGTACTCGGAGGCGAGGACCCGGAGAGGGAAGACAGGGTGGCTGTGAATACGGTAAGTGCAGGGATGGGGGAGGTGATGCCTGGCAGCCTCGAGGCTTCTGTGAGGAAGCAGGCGAGTTCATTCCAAGGCCTGGGGTCTTGGCGGGGAGTGAAGGCTTGATGAGCTGCCTAACGGCTTCTGTGCGTTTTGGGGTTTGGGGTCCTCTGGAGCGCAGCCCTGTGTTCTGAGGGGAAGCCGAGAATAACACCACACTCCGCACAGTAAATACCCACTCCCCAGTCTCTGGTCACATAAGCCAACTTCAGGGAGACGTTATATCTGCTTGGGGCTAAATCAGAGGCTATACGGCCCCCCTTCCTCCTTACATTCCCAAAATAGTCCGCAAAGAAAGCTGTTTGGAAGCTCCACAGGCCTCTGTCACTCAGGAGCTAGCCTCCCAGGGACATCCTCCTGGTCAGTTTGGAGGGGAGCTGTCCGAGAGGTCTACCAGCAGACCTGGTGGCCCCTGGAACAAATGGGTTCTATGTGGCACATCTTGTTAGGAGGCTCACAGCGAACACAGACCAAGATGCTCCAGCTGGTGCCCTTCAACACTGGCTGGCATCTGTCTTCCCCACAGGGCCGCAAGTGTCCCCCACAAACGGCAGGAGGTCAGGCCTGGCCGAGGGGTGAGAGGCTTTCATGTTGTGGGGATGGTCCACCGGGCACTGGGCATTGGGCATTGGGTCAGGGCCTGGGCCAGCTCACAGGTCACTCACTTTGACAGAAGTCAAAGTGCCGGTCCCTTCCACCACGTGGGAGAGGGTGCTGGACCCTTCACCCAGGCCCTGCCCCAGTATCCTTTACAGGGGGTGCTCCCACCTGGGGAGAAAAACCGAACAGCAACCCAGCTAACACACACTTCTTTTCACTCTGTAAATATGAAATGGAACGCATTTTTGTTTGATTGTTTCCTAATTGGTATATTTTGTGAATCATCTCTCAGTAAATCGACCTTGCGGCTGGTGAACCGACCTTGAGCGCACACATTGTGTCCATCTGATGTGTATTCAGGGTGGGAAAGTTCTTTCCAAGTAATGAATATGTTTGGGTCTTGGCTTCACAGTTTTTTCTCCTCTATTGACTTTGTTCTCTCAATGACCTTGGTAAGGTTTTGAGCTGGCCCATCCACTTGGCCTCTCTTTTGTGTGTCGAAGACATCACAGACTCATCTGATTGCTCTTTTGTGTGTCGAAGACATCACAGACTCATCTGATTGCTGTGCATCTGAAACTAACACAGCCTTGTAAATCAACTATATTTCAATAACAATTTAAAAAACCCTGCTCACCTGAACAACCCCTGAGCCGCTCAGTTTATTACAGGCCCCCGCTCAGTGCTCAGCTGAGGGCCAGTGCCTGCATGCAGGCAGTTGTGATTCAGAGACTAGAGACCCAGGAACTGGGAGAGCCCATGAGGACCCCAAGGGATCATGCAGAAACCCCAGTGTGCTACAGAGACTGGGATATTGTGGTTGCAGGAAATGGATGGTTAACATTGAAACTGGTTAAATGCAGATTAACATTGAGATGAGGCCAGGAAGAAGGAGGTTTATGATTTTTAAAATGTCTTCAGTTTCATAACAGACTGCTGGTATTTTAGCCAATGCACTCTACAGAACCAATGTCAGTGTCCAAACGCCAAACAGTCTGTATTCTGAGCTGTGCCCTTCCTGAGTCTCAGCCCCACCTGAGTGGAACGTGAACCCGTGGGCTCTAGTCTCACGGAGCCGCATGACCACATGCCTGGGTCTTGCTCCTGGGGGTCAGGGGGACACTGGGGAAAAGGCTTGTCACAGGCAGATGTGGCTTCACTTCTTGCTGCACGGATAACCAATGACACCCAGCAAAAGACAAGCACGTCGGTGTTTCCATGAACGCCCTCCGCTTAGCCCCGCGGCTTACCTCTTCCAAGCGCGTCACCAACGGCCCGGTGCGCCACGCGCATCCCCAGCGGCCCGGTGCGCACAGGAGGAGTGAACACAGGAGCACTTCCGGGGCTCCAGCATCCTCGCCTTGGCTCTGCTGTGGATTCTCCCAACCACCACCTCTCCGCACGCGGACACTCCCAGGGACCACGTCCTGCGCTATTGTATTTAACAAGCGCACCCCTAATTGTCACATGTCTGGCCGAGAAGACACTAAATTCTGAGCAAAAGGCTTCGGGGACTTCTGAACAAGGATGTCACCCTGACCTTAAATGAGTGACCAGGGACCTGACCTGATCCACGGGCCCCCCAGGAGAGGGGGTGTCACCAGTGGGATCCTTTGGAGACTTCCTTTCTAGCAGTAACTGGAGGCTACCAGGGCGTGTCTCCCTTTTGCAACCTGAAATGACTGCAAGAAATATGGAAAATAGGGTGCTGGGGATCTGGAGGGTGCGGTGCTCCCTGTAGGCAAGAAACAGGAATTTCTGCAAAACTACCTGGGGTCTGTCTGGACAGAGGGAGGGGCTGACGCCCTCAAAGGTCTCCCTGGAGAACTGGGATCCCCCGCCCTCCGATCAACCTGTGCTTCTATAAAGGTGTGGAATGGGAGGGTCTGAGCTGCCATTAAAAATAAGAGTGACAACGGCTGGGCTGCTTGGAGGGGCTGTGATCCCCAGACAGGAAAGACCAGGCAGGCTCTGTCACTAAGAGTGTTGGCTCTGAACCCGGGCGCAGCCTCCAGGTTGAGGCAAAGACAGGAGACACGAGGCAAGGTGGGCGCCTGCCCCAGTCAGCACCAGGACGATGCCCAAGGCTGGCTCTGGGCCCTGGTCCTGGGGTGGCAGCAACTGATGGGAGTCAGGGCTCCAGACACCAGTGGGGTGAAAGCTGCTTCATAATGAAAACCCTGGGGGTGACCTGCAGCCCAGGACAGAGCAGAGGGGAGGGGGGCTGCACAGAGAGGCAGCAAGAAGCCTCCTGGTACTGCCCCAGCCCCCTTCCCACCATCACCAGGGGGTGCTGGGCTCCACTGAACTTGTTTCACTAGACAGCTTGTCAACACCTTGACTTCCGAGCTCCAGGCCCAGCAGAGAGCTGTGTGCTTGCTTTAGGCTGTGGAGTTTGGCGTGATTACAGCAGCCACGACCTCTGTAGGTGGACACTCCCACAGTCCTGTCTCACTGGGCTCCCGTCCAGTGTGTGCGGGGCCGCCCCGTCCACCTCATGTCTAACAGGCCACCCAGTGTCCACAGATCTGTGTCCTGGTTCCCTCCACCCTTGCTCCGCCCTCAGCTTCCCCGTGTGAGGTGAGGACCCCTCCAAACCCACAGTTACTCAGGCCCTGACTCTGGAGTCATCCGAGACCCCAACACCACCCCTAAAATCAAGACCCCACAGCCAGCCCTTCAGCAAACTTTCTGGCTCCCCCTTGACAGCTCATCTGACCGCTTCTCAGTAGCCTGCTGGCTGCAGAGCAGAATCTGGGTCTTGTTACTCCCTCGCCTAAAGGCCTGCAGCCACACAGAGAACAGCCAGTCCATGTCTTGCTGGACCCTCAGCCTCGTGATTGCCTGCACCTCACCCCAGCTCTGACCTCCTCTCTGCCCTCAACCCTGGCAGGAGCCTTTCAGGCCTTTCCCTTGGCCACTTCCCACCTGCCTTGAGTCTTCACTTAAAGTCTCCTCTGCAATAGGCCTGCCAACCCACAAAACACCCCGAGGCAACAAGGGAGCCCGGGAGACGGCTAAGCCTTGGAGGTTCAGCGGAGGAAGAAGCAAAGCAGAGAAGAACATGTAACGCCAAGGGGGCTTTAGCTCAGCCCACGGGAGCGGCCTGCAAGAGGGCGCTGGGGCCTCCGCAGTGAGGATGGGGCGCCCCCAGCTCTGCTGGGAAGAGGCAAAAGCCTGCCTTTGTCCTGAAGGCCCTTGATCCCGGCTCCCGGGTGTTGCAGGTCAGCACCAAGACTTTCCCTCTTCACCACCTTTATTCATGCGAGGCTGTGGTCTCAGCATTAGCAGAGAAGGTCACCCTGGCGCTGGATCAAGTTGAAATAAAACTATTTAGGGAACGCCTGACCATCGGGAGGGAAGTCGGAGCTCCTTGTTTTAATTAGGGGGAACTGAGGTCAGAAAGCACGTGACTTTCACCCAGCGTCCTCCACTGAGTTAGTGCCGTCTGCCTGCCCAGAGACCTCCAAGGGGCCAGCCCCTCCAGAGGATGCTGGGACCACGAAGCAAGGGTCCTGCCACACACACTTACTCTAGTCTTTCCTCTTCTTTCCTTCGAAGGTCGAAGTCCCGTTGAACCACCTCCCAGACGTGCTTGGCCTCTTCATCCGTGAGCTTGGAAAGATCCAGTGTCTTCCCCATCTCTGCTGCTCCTCAAGGTCACACCTGGAGTAACACAGGGCCCAGGGGTCAGCCCAGGAAGCCCGTGAGGGTGCCGGCCGAGTCACAGAGGAAGAGACAATGCAGAAAACACCGATTTCCCAGGAGCTGGACCTGGGTTAGGTCGTTTTTGAAAACAGGCAAATTTGCGTCTGGAAACATGCACAGTCAAAATAAGGGAACCCACGTGTAGAGTCCCCACAGCTCAGAGTCGGAATTCAGATGACACTGTGCCCTTTCTGGACACTCAAGATCTCAATTCACATCAAGAAGACAAAGGAAGGAAAAACCCGGCTGTCACAAACCAAGAGAAGCAGAACTTTACCACCTTTCTCGCTACTCAGGGTGCGCTCCGTGGACCAGCAGCATCTCCCGGAGCCTGTGAGAAATGCAGACTCCCAGGCCCGGGCCCTCCTGATTCAGAATCTGCGTTCTGACAAGGTCCTCGAGGGGTCCTCCACCTGCCTCCCCTTCCCCCAGCACGCCCACCTGCTAACAGCTAGCGGAGCATCATTCCATATATCGTGATGACCGCGACGCCCCCCTGGCACTCAGGCACACATTTTGGTGCCCCCCCCCCCCGGTCTGTAGCAGGTGGACCGCAGACCCTTGGCCAGAGACCACGATTGCTGCACTCAGTCCAGCTCTGTTCTGGCGGGACGGGGTTGGGGGGCAGATTCTGTCTGGGTGACGGGATCCTGGTGGGAACCGAAAGCTCAAGAATCTTTGTGTGACTTCAGCGAGTCTTCACGAAGGACAAAAACCCGCTTTTCAGGAACATCACAGAAGGGACCCAGTCTGTCTGGTTTCACTGGGAAGCCCTAAACACCAACCAAGGACGCAAATCTGCTTCTGAATTCTGAGCAGCATCTCCATTCACTGATGCTGACCTCCTGAAAGTAATCTCTGTGCAAATGCAAACAACACTTGTTCTGTGCTAGAAAGCAAGTTTGCTGTACAAGACGTTAATTATGAAGCGTCATTTTCTGAGTAACACTCAGATACCACTTAAAATCAAAGTGGCCACAGAGATCCCATGGCTGTCAAACTATGCCTTAAAATAGGTGAAAAATAATTTGTAATTTTTTTTTTGCACTGACCCTCTCAATATTTCCAAACTCAAGCACTGCGTTATGAATGTTGTACTAAGAGGATGCCCTGATGGGTCAGAATCATTCAAACTATTTTCTTTACACTTGAACTGAGATTTTTGGATGTGAAAACATTAAACCCAAACTGACTCTTGATGCTTCCCCAGAGCACATAGTTTCTGTTTGTCTTTAAAAAATGGAACAAAAAGTCATTTGATGGATGCCTGGGGTTTATTCATCTTTGCTTTTTACTGTCATTGAGAAAATTCTATCATAAGAAGAACATTCATTTGAAATTCTATTTTCAGAGCAGATGAAAGCCGTGACTATCAGCTGAGTAGTCAGCATTCTCTCTCCTCTCCTAAAGGAAAAGTCACAATTTCAGGCTTCATTTCAAGAAACTTAATTTGAGAGATGTGAGGGAGAAAAATAGAACAAAAGGAAACCAGTATATTTTTCTTGCCATGCAAGCTTACCTGTCTTAGAGTGGGTCAGTGGCTGATGACCCATGGATGAATGGCCCACTAGGGGTCAGAACCCCTGCCTGGAGACTTCACACCCAGAGGAAGCACTCCCCGCCCTCTCAAGCCTGTCTCTTCTGTTTGATGCTTCTTTCTAACAAGGATGGCACCTGGCTTCCTGGCTCAGACAGCAAAGTCGATCGCAGTCTGGGGACGGGTGATACTGTACCAGAGAGTCACCTCCGGAGAGGGGGGTGCCTGCCAGGGATGGGGTAGGGAAGACACCCAGGCTGGCTGTCCACTGCCTGGAGAGAGGCCGGGCAGAAGCTGCTGAGACGTGGACAGAGAGAGATGGCCAGGGCACAGTGCTTCAAGGGAACCAGGGCATCATGACAGCACCAACTCGGAGGTTCCAGGGGTGACCCTGAGTTGTTAAGTGAAAGTGTTCGTCTCCCAGTCGTGTCCGACAGCTTGTGACCACACCCCCCCCAACCCACACACACACCATGGACTGTAGCCTACCTCTGTCCATGGGACTCTCCAGGCAAGAATACTGGAATGTGTAGTCATTCCCCTCTCCAGGGGATCTTCCCGACCCAGGGATCAAACCCAGGTCTCAAACAGTGCAGGCAGATTCTTTACGGTCTAAGCCACCAGGGAAACTGATGTGTGTTCATGATGCTCTGTTTAATGAAGCCAGGAATGAGGCAATACAGAGTTTGAAAAACAAGTATCCCACGTAGCTAACTCAAGAGTGGACTGTCGGTACTCCATAGGGTAGACATAATCTGAAAACTTTTACTCCGGTGCATGTTTTTAGCTCTGGCCCAACTTCTGGGTGAGCAGGCGGTGGTGGGAGAGTGACTGGAAACTTCAGACCTGCCCCGTTCATCGGACGCTATGCTATGCAGCTGGGAGGTGATGTTCCCAGGGAAGCAGGTTCTCAGGGCAGCTAGGGGTCAGCAGCCTGTGGTCCCCGACACGGGGCTTTACTACGGTGACCAGCCTTCCCATTCAGTGAGTTGATGAAGTGCAGCAGAAGCTTAAAGCTTTTAATTATTTTTGTTAGTTTATTTTGCTGCTGGTGGTGGTGATGGTGGGTAGGTGGGGGTGGTAGTTTAAAGCTCTTTTTTTTTTTTCCCCATCTTGGACCCAGTTGGTTCTAGCTAGTTTTTTTTTTTTTTTTTTTTTACTTTTATTTTTCATTAGGGTGTAGCCAATTAACCATCAGTGAGATAGTTTCAGGTGAACCACCGAGACTCAGCCATACATACATATGTATCCCTTCTCCCCCAAACTCCCCTCCCACCCAGGCTGCCACACAACACTGAGCAGAGTTCTCTGTGCTATACAGTAGGTCCTTGTTGGTTATCCATCTAAAATATAGCAGCATGGACATGTCCATCCCAAACTCCCTATCCATCCCTTTCTCCTCTTTCCCAGGTCAATGGTAAGTTTGTTCTCTTTGAATCTGCTTCTGTTTTGTAAATTCATTTGTATAATTTCTTTTTAGATTACATATGTAAGGAATGTCACACCATATTTCTCCTTCTCTGACAGGCTTCGCTCAGTATGACAATCCATGTCCATCCATGTTGCTGCAAATGGCATTTCCGTTTTAATGGCAGAGTAATATTCCATTACTTAACCAACAAAGGTCTGTCTAGTCAAAGCTATGGTTTTTCCAGTAGTCAGGTATGGATGTGAGAACTGGACCATAAAGAAAGCTGAGCACTGAAGAACTGATGCTTTTGAACTGTGGTGTTGGAGAAGACTCTTGAGAGCCCCTTGGACTGCAAGGAGTTCCAACCAGTCCATCCTAAAGGAAATCAACCCTGGATATTCACTGGAAGGACGGATGCTAAAGCCGAAACTCTAATACTTTGGCCAGCTGACGTGAAGAACTGACTCACTGGAAAAGACCCTGATGCTGGGAAAGATTGAAGGCGGGAGGAGAAGGGGACGACAGAGGATGAGATAGTTGGATGGCACTGCTGACAAGATGGACATGCATTATTAGAGCAAGCTCCGGGAGCTGGTGATGGACAGGGAGGCCTTGCGTGATGCAGTCCATGGGGTCGCAAAGAGTCGGACATGACTGAGTGGCTGAACTGAACTGAATATTCCATTGTATATATGTACCGCATTTTCTTTATCCATTTCTCTGTTGGTGGACATTTAGGTTGCTAAAGCTTTTAAAAACTATCTTTAGAAAATAACCTTGAACAGAATGGAGAATATGCTCGATTTTAGCAACCAAAGGGCATAAACCGAGAGACACTGGCAACTGGGACACGAGCTGTTAGCACCCTTCTGGCCTGTGTCAGGCTGCTACGTTGATGGGGCCCTTGGGATGTGGTAGAAGGTCCTGCCAGATACTCTGTCAGGTACGGCAAAGCATAAGGACCCTGGATTCACGGAGGGGACAGCCTTTCAGCCATGGTCATCTCTCCCACCACTCCCCACTTTGCTCACCAAGACCCTGGTCTCCACCAGGTATCCCTCCAACCACCACAGTCAGGGGAGAACATGGGAGCAGGGCCTGACCTGGGTCTGCCTAAATGCCCTACTAACATGGGTCATTCCTGACCCACAGAGCGGGCAGGGTTCTGACCTGCCCTGGCCCGGGGGAACCTCCCAGGGTGTGCGTGCTGGGGAGGGCAGACTCCCCAGGCTCCATCTGCCCCTGGTTCCACTTGGGTGTAGATAACGCCTAGTCATGAGCTTCCTGAACAACATACTTTCAATTTGTGCCTGGTCCAGGGCTCAGATTTAATCACATTGTTAATCTTTGAGACTGTTAGCCCTCCCCAGTCATTTATAAGTTATAATGGAGAGAATAGAATGCTACATGGAAGTTAGTAAGTTGGAAAGAGACAGTGGAACTGGTTTTACGAAGTGGGTAGCCTGAACCCAGATCACTGCATTTCAGCCGTGGCTCATCTGTGTCTGTTAAAGATTTGAATTCATATTTTGACCCCATTAAGGGGAAATATGGGCGGGGGTTCTTCCTACACACAACTTGGGCTGGAGGGGCCCCCTGAGCCTGGGAACAAAGGCAAGAATGAGTCGTCACTGCCTATGATAAACTTCTCAGCAAGCCCAAGTTCCTCTTCAATGCCCTACCAACAAGGGCAGGAATGCGCTCTGACTCAGAATCAGGTGGGTGACCCTTACCGATAAAGGTACAGGCACATTCAGGGGGAAGGCCCAGGTGCTAGCTGGGGGCAGGGGGGCCGTGCATTAACCCTTTGTGGCTGCTTCCCAAATGCTGTCCTCAGAGTGGGGCTGTGTGGTTACTTCTGCAGGCAGGGCTGGCTTCCCAGACATGCAACCAACCCCTCAACCTTCCTCAGCTGCAACATGAGTATGTTTCCACCCCGGAGGCACCCCACCCCTGCAGGTGCTCTGAAATCACCCCAGCAGCTCAGGCTCTGCCGGTTGCCTCCCTCCTGCTCCATCTCTCCACTCTCTCAGCTCCCTGGGGAGCTGCTGGAAACCTTGCTTCTACACGGACATCCTTCCACACTTGCACGAAATCCTTGGCTACAGACTCCAGAGCAAGGACGGAGCCCCAGGTGATGCTGCGGGACAAGGATGCCCTGAGGGTCAGGGGCTGGGTTCCAATCCCGGTTCAGGCACCAGCCGGCCCCCACGACTAGGGACCAGTCCCCTTCCTCTGCGGGTCTCAGCGTGTGCAGCTGTGCCATGACTCCTCCAGCCCTCTCCAGCCTTGGGTGATGCCAGGATGTCAGAATTAGAGGGAGAGGTCATAGGGTGGGTGCAGGGGAGGGGGCCTCATCCTCTAGAGATTGCTTCTGCAAAGAATGAGACAGGTAGCTCCCGAACGCTGACCCGATGGCAGGGGCGGGGGCCCCCATGAGCCATCACCATGCTGCCATCCGAGGGCACCAAAGCCACCCTTCCGAGTAGTCTACGGGGCTCTGGCTCCTCTTCACCAACCCTCAAGCCTCCCCCTGAGCTGGCCTTAACGTTTCAGTCACTCCTGCCTTAATCAATAAGGCCCCGTGCCTGCTAGTCTGTGTGCCTGGAGCAGTCCTCAGTCACTCCTGCAGGGCACCTACCACTGCGTCCAGAGTTTGGACGTAGGGGGAGCGCAGGGACCTATGACTGGTGCTTGGATTCTAAGGCATGAGGCCCTGGAGATCCAGGTACAGGGCTTTTGCCCGAGAAAGCTGGGTCTTGCTGAGGCCTAGTGGAGTGGCCTGCAGAGGGCTAGATGGTAAAAGATGGACGTGCGTGGCTGAACCCAGGTGCCAACGTCACCGCTCCACCGCCGTGGTCTTTAAGCCTGACCGTCTCCCTGGGCTTCACGGCGATGGGCATTGCTGCCTTCGCACCCAGTGGGCCAGTGGGGGCCTCGCCACCCCCTTTATCACTCCAGCCTTTCAGAAAGAAATATGTAACTAAGAAGGAAAAAAATCAAAACACATAAAAATGTAAAGGTCCCAGGCCAACTGAAAATGGAGTGGGGTTCTTCTCAACGCGTGGTTAAGGTGCGCAGGACACAGGTGTCTGAGCTTGGGAGACCAGAGGGCCTTTGTAAGCAGGTCTGGCTCAGGCTTCCCAGGTGGTGCTCGTGTAAAGAGGAGACCCCAGAGACAAGTGTTAAATCCCTGGTGGGTCAGGACGGTCCCCTGGAGGAGGGCACGGCAACCCCCTCCAGTATTCCTGTGGGGGGCTCCCGGTGGACAGAGCAGCCTGGCGGGCCACAGTTGAAGCATTCCTCACTTTCTGGCTCGGGCAGGGGCCAGTGGCCACTACCTGACTCCCTTCCCTGCAGACCCGTCCCCCGGGCCCTGTGGGCTGGTCTGGGGGCCTGTCAGCAAACAAAATTCCAATACAAGTGGGGCTTTCAGGGGCCCCCAATCCAGGACACCTCCTCCCATGCCAGGACGCCCCAGGGCTCTCTCTCTGGCAGGAGTCGCTCCCCTAACAGCCTCGGCCCGAGTGACCTGCCCAGCTTAGTCTCCTCGGAGGGGCAGGCTCAGCCCCGTCTGCAGGGCCATCGCCAACAGGACTTCTGATGGAAACCACCGATTTGCCCAAAATGGGCTCCCGAGGACCCAGACCTTCGGTTAGGCTCTCCAGGCGAAGCCTGGCTTTGGGGTTCGGTTGGGGGGTGGGATGGAGAGGGGGCTGGGCGCGTCCTCCTCATCAGTCTGGAGGGACTGGGACCTGGGGAGCTGTTGGGGGCGTTTCACACCGCGGGCCCGCCCACCGCCCCGGTTCTCCCTGCACTCACCGACTCCTTTCCCAGGGGTGTCGGCCCTGGCCGCCGGGACCCCGGGGTTGCCCCCTCCAGTCCTGCCAGCGAGAGCGAGGCGACGGGCCGGGCGTCGGGGCTCGGGGCTCTGAGGCCAGGCGGGCCGATCGGGCCGGGCAGGGCGCAGGGCGGCGGGAGGGCGAGGTCCGGGCGCCCTCGGGGATCACGAGGGCCGCGCCCGCCCCGCCCAGCTCCGGGAGCGGCGAGCACCTCCGGGTGCGGGCGGCGGGCGGGGCGGGCACCCGGGCGCCCGCGCGGGAGGCGCCAGCGCCGGGCAGAGACCATCGCTCCTCGCCCACAGCCCGACTGGCGGAGGAAGGCGGCGGCGGCGGGGAGGGCAGGGCCGGGCCCGCACCTGGGGAGTCCGGCCGGTAACGCGCCGCCGCGGTCCGCCCTCGGTGCGGAGGGACCTGGGGGCCTTTCGCGCCCTCGGACCGCACGCTTTCTGACTTAATTCCCATCCCAGCTCTGCAGTTTACTCCGCTATTCACTCCGGCTTCACAGAAGGGACCCGGAGGCTCAGGAAGGCGCCTTCCCCAAAGCCGCCGACTAACGCGTGGGAACGCCGGCGGGTAAGGGGGACTTTGGAGCGAGAAGCCCCAGCGCCAGGATCGACGCCGCGGGGAGGGTCCCGAGATCTCGCCGGTCAAGAAAAGTCGGCGGAGTCAGCATCCGCGCGCAGACGGGGTGGGAAGAGACCGGAGGATGCCCTCGGGGGTTGAGCGGAGGGCAGCCGCAGGGGAACCTTCTCCTAGCCTGACGCGGCTTCCCTCTCCACGAGCTCAGTTCAGTCGCTCAGTCGTGTCCGAATCTGCGACCCCATGGACTGCAGCACGCCAGGCCTCCCTGTCCATCACCAACTCCCGGAGTTTGCTCAAACTCATGTCCATTGAGTCGGTGATGCCATCCAACCGTTTCATCTTCTGTCGCCCCTTTTCCTCCTGCCTTCAATCTTTCCCAGCATCAGGATCTTTTCCAATGAGTCGATTCTTCGCATCAGGTAGCTCAGTTCAGTTCAGCCGCTCAGTCGTGTCCGACTCTTTGCGACCCCATGAATCGCAGCACGCCAGGCCTCCCTGTCCATCACCAACTCCCGGAGTTCACTCAGACTCACGTCCATCGAGTCCGTGATGCCATCCAGCCATCTCATCCTCTGTCGTCCCCCTCTCCTCCTGCCCCCAATCCCTCCCAGTATCAGAGTCTTCTCCAATGAGTCAACTCTTCTCATGAGGTGGCCAAGGTACTGGAGTTTCAGCTTTAGCATCATTCCTTCCAAAGAAATCCCAGGGCTGATCTCCTTTAGAATGGACTGGAGCACCTCAAATCCACAGGGCCCCAAGCACCACTAGCAGCTCCAGCCCACCGTGCCCGCTTGTCCTTCCCAAATCCCCTGGACATCAAGGGCGTCACCACCTTCTCTCTTCCTTCCGGACTAGGGTGCATCAGAGCGGTGCTTGCCTTCTCCCTCTCACTTACAGAAAGAAGATCAAACAAGAAGTACATTCTTACCCCCAGAAACTACTTCTCCATATCTGTGAAATGGGAATACGAACATAAACAAATACATAAATGATCAGGGTTATTAGGTGAATGGACACTAATATCTCCATTTTGCAGAAGAGGAAATTAAACCTTACAGGATTGTTGTGATCTCACATTGGATAATTTATAAGGCGTTTTCAAAAGCCACACAATTCTGCTCTGGTTAGAGTGTTGGTTGTCTGCTGTGCGAAGCACTGTAAGTGCATTTGGGTATTTCAGGCCCCCAGGGTGGTAGGAACTCTGGCCAAACACCGTCCACCGTGTGAGGACCACTTACACTTAACCCAGAGTTTCCAGAAACCCTATGAACAATTCTTACGTTTTTCATTTCCTTTACCATAAACTTTACAATTGCTGATAAAATGAACAGATCCCTTAAAAGTTGCTATCAGAACTGTAAATTGCTTAAGGCAAAAGTTAACTTTTTTAAAATCTTTCACCTATTATTTGTTTTTAGATTGAAGTATAGCTGGTTTACAGCATTGTGTTAGTTTCAGGTGCTAGTTTCACAGCAAAGTGACTGACACACACACATATTGCTTTTCAGATTCCCTTTGCATGATAGATTATTCCAAGATCTTGAATATGTTCCACATACCATACAGCAGGTCCTTGTTGTTTATTG
The DNA here is from genome assembly GCF_042477335.2 of Ovis canadensis. Taxonomy (NCBI): domain Eukaryota; kingdom Metazoa; phylum Chordata; class Mammalia; order Artiodactyla; family Bovidae; genus Ovis; species Ovis canadensis. The sequence goes on from NC_091245.1 coordinate 4,378,890, forward strand.
TTTCGTATATAGTAGTGTGTATGTATCAACCCTAAACTTCTACTGTGTCCCTCTCCTCCTCTTCTCTTCGGGAACCTTGAGTTTGTTCTCTATGTCCGTGAGTCTGATTCTGTCCTATAAAAGTAAGTTCATTTGTATCCTCCTGTTAGATCCCACGTGTACGTGACATCATATGATATTTGTCTCTCTCTGTCTGATGTACTTCACTTGGTATGATAGTCTCTAGGTCCTTTCATGTTGCTGTGTGTGGCAATATTTCATTCTTTTTTATGGCTGAGTAATATTCCGTTCCATATAATACCACTTCTTCTTTTTTTTTGGTAAATGTATTTCTTTTAATACTTTACAATATTGCAGTGGTTTTTACCATACATTGACATAAATCAACCACGGGCATACATGTGTTCCTCATCCTGAACCCCCTCCCACCTCCCTCCCCATCCCATCCCTCTGGGTCATCCCAGTGCACTAGCCCTGAGCACCCTGTCTCATGCATCGAACCCGGACTGGCGATCTGCTTCACATATGGTAATATACATGTTTCAATTCTGTTCTCTCAGATCACCCCACCCTCACCTTCTCCCTCAGAATCCAGAAGTCTGTTCTTTACATCTGTGTCTCTTTTGTTATCTCGCGTATAGGATTATCATTACCATTTTTCTGAATTCCATATATATGCATTAATATACTATATTGGTATTTTTCTTTCTGAGTTACTTCACTCTGTATAATAGGCTCCAGCTTCATTCACCTCACCAGAACTGATTCAAATGCATTATTTTTAATAGCTGAGTAATACTCCATTGTGTATATGTACCACTGCTTTCTTAGCCATTCATCTGCCGATGGACATCTAGGTTGCTTCCATGTCCTAGCTACTGTAAATAGTGCTGCGATGAACATTGGGGTACACATGTCACTTTCGATTCTGGTTTCCTCGGTGTGTATGCCCAGCAGTGGGATTGCTGGGTCATAAGGCAGTTCTATTTCCAGTTTTTTAAGGAATCTCCACACAGTTCTCCATAGTGGCTGTACTAGTTTGCATTCCCACCAACAGTGTAAGAGGGTTCCCTTTTCCCTGCACCCTCTCCAGCATCCATTGCTTGCAGACCTTTTGAATACCGCTTCTTCTTTATCCATTCATCTGTTGATGGACACCTACGTTGATTCCAAGTCTTTGCTATTATGAACTCTGCTAGTATGAACACTGGGGCGCATGTATCTTATTGAATTAGAACTTTCATCTTTTCCAGATATATGCCCAATGGTCAGGTTGCTGGATAATGTGGTAGCTCTATTTTTACTTTTTAAAGTAACTTCCATATTGTTTTCCATAGACTTTAAATGTTTTTTTTTTGATGCTTTTGTGCTTATTTATTTAAATTAGTGGGTTTTTAAAAATGTGCAAAGCTGACATGTGGTGATATATGATAAAGATATATGATAAAGAATATAAACAGTATAAAATGACAAGTCAAGCTCAACCTCATTCCCCCTCCCAAGCCCATTTCCCCAGAACAATCGTTAGCAGTGGTGTCTGTGCACTCTTCCCAATTATTGTGTGGTTAAGCATGTGGACTCTGGAACCAGCTGCAGGAGTTGGATCCCAGCTGAGTACATCATCGCTGGGCTGCTGCTTGGCCTCCCCCGGCTCAATTCTCCCTCTTACACGGTGGGGAATAGCTATAGGATCTACAGAGCAGGATTGTTCTCAATCAATATACACAAAGACCTCGGATTAGACCTGCCATGGGGCGAATGCTTGGTGAATATTAACTGCTATTTGGAAAAGACCCTGCTGCTGGGCGAGATTGAGGGCAGGAGGAGAAGAGGGCAACAGAGGATGAGATGCTTGGATGGCATCACCAATTCAATAGACATGAATTTGAACAAACTCCAGGAGGGGAGATAGTGAAGGGCAGGGAAGGCTGGCGTGCCGCAGTCCATGGGGTTGCAAAGAGTCGGACACGACTTAGCGATGAACAACAATTAGTGTAGACCCGATTCATTCTTTTTAATGGTCGCAGAATTGCCACTGCCGTGAGTTTAAGGTCATTATTTCACTACTGTCCTACTGATGGACTGTTTACTTTGTTGTTTTTTTTTTTTGCTATTTAAATTATTTCTTCCATAAATATATTACAGATAACACTTAATATTATTGGCATATACATGTTTAAGGTGATATATGTGTGTGTTAGTCGCTCAGTCATGTCCTACTCTTTGCGACCCCATGGACTGTAGTACACCAGGCTCCTTTGTCCATAGGATTCTCCAGGCAAGAATAGTGGAGTGAGTTGCCATTTCCTTCTCCAAAAAGGCTGATGAAAGTGTGTAAAATCAAGATGATAACCGTACTTAGTGCACTCGCAACAAAGCATCACTGAGATCTGAGGAAGTATTATCTTCTTAGGAGTTCTTGCTTTCGACTGAGTTAGCTTGAGACAGTGAATCACCCCAGTGTCCTAAATCCATCAACAGAAACACAGATGCTCTATTTGTTATAAGTATCTGTTAAATCTTTTAAACTGACAGCTAGCCATTCTGAATTAAGAAGAATCTTGTGATATATAAGTGATATATAAATATAATTATATGTGATATATAAAAGTGATATATAAGTATAATTATACATACATGTGTATCATTCTACACACAAATGAAAACAATTATATCTATCCAACAAAGTGCTAAAATTGAATTGCTGAGTCAAAGGACGTATGCAATTTTTAAGAGAAAATTCTAGACTAGAATTTAAAAAGTTTAAGTTGTTGAAACAATCTCAAAATAACAAAAATGTACAAGTATTATACAAAGAACGCCTCCCTCCAATGCGTAAGTTGCTGACCTGATGCATCAGTGTGTGTTGTACAAATAAGGACAATCAATACAATTTCAGTCCGCCCATCCAACTCAGTAAATTATGTGTTGCTGTGTGTAATTGTGAGAACTCTTTCCAGTTTTGTCATTTGTCTCAACGATATCCTTTATTTTGAAGGATCCGGTTCCGAATGTCTTGATTTCTTAATGTAGCTCTTTGGGGGGAAAGGAGGGGACAGAGGACAGGGGAGCCAGGAGATGAGCCTGGTGGCCGCCTGCTAGGGTCTTGGGGTTTCTCCTCCTCCTAGCACTCTTGCTCTGCCCTTATCTTTGGGGCCCTGGTGCCCTCCTCTACTTCTGAGCCCGCGTGGGCCCTGGTGGTGCTCTCTGGCACCCTGACTTTTTGCCTCTGCCCTGTATCTGCCCTTCCTTGCTCACTTGCTTGAAGCTGGCTCTCTTTTTGTAGACTCTGTGGTCCAGTCCTGCCTCTTAGAGAAAGCTGATGCTCGGACAGGCGTGGCACACCCAAGGTTACACGGGGAGAAAGGAAGGCTTGCCTCCACGACGGAGGCTTGCGCAAAGCCGTTGCAGACCCTCAAGAAGGCGGCCTGCTGGGTGGACACCAGAGGGCAGCAGAGGGCCCCTCCCCACCTCCTTGTCTCAAAGTGGCTGGAGACGCTGGCTTCTCTGAGATTTGAAGTGGACAGGACAAGCAAAGCGGGGTGGCTGTCTCGTCCATGCCATCAGGAAGATCAACATGGAAGGGGGGTCCCAGGGGAAGGCCCTTTAATATCCCCATCTCCGGGGGAAGCTGGGCGGGCAAGTCCCTTTGAGGGCTGGGCTAGGACTCTCCTTATCTCTGGTGGTGAAGAGGGGACTCCGGGGAGAGGAGGACCCTGGCCTGCTGGAGAGCATCCTACAGTGTCTGGAAGTGCCAGCTTCCCCCGAGAAGGCAGGTGCAGGGTTCATGCTGAAAGGCCTGTGGTCCCCTGTCCACCACCTTCCCTGGGTCCTCTTCAACTGCACCAGCAGGCAGCGGTTCAGTCCACTCTGCCTTCTCCTCTGTCTGAATCTGCTGGGCTGGTTTGCCTCTGGGCCTCCAGGAACTTCTGGATTTTTGAGATGAACACCCAGAAAGTTGAACACATGTAGAGTATCACCACCAATCCCAGTCATGTTCTGAAAACGATCAGTGAAGTTGCATAGTCGTGTCCGACTCTGTGACCCCATGGACCGTAGCTTACCAGGCTCCTCCGTCCTTGGGATTTTCCAGGCAAGAGTACTCGAGTGGGTTGCCGTTTCCTTTTCCAGGGGATCTTCCCAACCCAGGGGTAGAACTCGGGTCTCCCGTAGAGCAGGCACATGCTTTACCATCTGAGCCACTAGGGAAGCCACTCTGTAAACTATAATTTAAAAGAAAAAACATTTAAATGGTACAGTTTAGTTGCTCAGTCATGTCCAACTCTGTGGCCCTGTGGACTGCAGCATGGCAGGCTTCCCTGTCCTTCACCAACTCCTGGAGCTTGCTCAAACTCATGTCCGTCGAGTCGGTGATGCCATCCAACCATCTCATCCTCTGTTGTCCCCTTCTCCTCCTGCCTTCAATCTTTCCCGGCATCAGGGTCTTTTCCAATGAATCAGTTCTTCTCATCAGTTGGCGAAAGTATTGGAGCTTCCGCTTCAGCATCAGTCCTTCCAATGAATATTCAGGACTGATTTCCTTTAGGATGGACTGGTTTAATCTCCTTGCTGTCCAAGGGACTCTCAGGAGTCTTTCCAACACCACAGTTCGAAAGCATTCAATTATTCGGTGTTCAGCTTTAAATGGTGCAAATGAACTTATTTGCAAAACAGAAATAGAGTCCCAGATGTAGAAAACAAACTTATGGTTACCAGGGGAGAAAGCAGGGAGTGGGGAGGGATAAATTGGGAGGCTGGGATTGACAGGTACACAATACTATATACAATGTAGGCGACTAATAAGGGCCTTCTCTGCAGCGAGGGGAACTCTGCTCAATACTCTGTAATGACCTATATGGGAAAAGAATCTGAAAAAGAGGGGATACTTGCACGTGTTTGACTCATTCACTCGCTGTACACTGGAGACTAATGCGACCTTGTAAATTAACTATACACCAATAAAAATTTTTACAGAAGAAAATGCATTTACATCAGATACTGAATAATTTTCTTTCTTTTATAAATCTGAAAAACTGAGGCGAGTCCTGCTTTGGAAAGCGTTCCCCTGGCCTTGTGCTTGTTCTTCTGGGCGGGGAACCCTTGGGCCTGGAGGAGGTGTCGCCTGACCTGCTTCCCGCCAGCTCTTCAGTGCACAGGGCCCCGTGACTGCCCTCCACTCGGTGCAGTGCACACAGTGACCCCTGAGCTGTGTGTCTTGGGTCAGAACCACCCCAGGAAAGCGCCTGGCTGCTCTCCCAGCCCCCGCCCTCCTTCCCTCTAGCTCTGGGCTCCAGTCCTTTTTGAAATGATGTCCCTGCCCCACTTGCTTGCTCGTGTAAGCCCCATTCCATTAGGGTCTCAGCTCAGCTGTCCTTCCCTCAGAAAAGCATTTCCAGACTGTCCAACTCTCCCCACTATGAGACTCGCCATTTTTCCCCCAACCCGTTCTTGCAGAGTCAGTCTCCTGGTTTACCCACCACATTTGTGAGATGGTCTGGTAACATCTTTGCTCCCCTGCTCTAAGCTCTGGGAGCTCCAGGTCTGGGATGTTCACTTTCTGTAACTGAGGCCTTACATGGGGCTACCTTCCTTTTCAGAAGTCTGCGTGGTTCAATCCTGTCTCTTACAGATGAGAAAACTGGTGATCAGAGAGGGTATGGCATACACCCAAGGTCACACAGCTTTGGGAATCCAGGACTGTGGGATATTCTTGCTGCAGTACATGGTGCTAGGCACGTGGCTGGCCTTTGAGAACTACTTGTTGAATAAATGCTGCTTGATAATCATACTTGCGTATTTTGAGGATGCTCTTGATTTTCACTTTGACTGATGAGCATTTTCCAAACAGAGCCCTGCCCCCACTGCCTTGGTGGACTGAACTCACAGGATCTTTCCAGGGAGAAGGGTCAGTTGGGAAGAGGGATGGTAGGAAGGCGGGTGGCAGGGATGGAAGAGGGAGGCCTCCTGGGGCTGTCATTCCCCTTTCTCTCACCCCCCATAGCCCAACCCCCCAGATCAGCCCAGCCCCTCCCCTGTCTTGGTCTGAGATCCTCCTTGCATTTTCTCCCTGGAAGGATGTGTTGGAGGGCGCGAACAGCCCCTGTCCACTCAAACCTGCAGGGGATTCATTTGTCTGTTTCTACCCCATGTACAAGTGCTTGTTTTGGCAGATTGCTTCTCCCTCATCTGAACACGTGAGGGATTGATTTTGATAAGTGCTGAGAAGGAGCTCTAATTAGCCAGCCAAGCCAGCCAAGAAGAAGCGGAAATCTCCTGAGGAATGAAACCCTTGACTCTAAAGCCATCAGACCATGCAGGTTTTTGGGGTTTTGGAAGCGTCAGGTCATGTGAGGCTGGTGGGCCCTTGCCTTTCCCTAAAATAGCTGAACTAGGAGCTTTCACCGTGAAGGATTCAGAAACTGAGCAGAAAAGGTTCAAACTGAAGGAGAGGAACTGAGGCAATTAAGTTTTATGCTCTGTTCGCAGAAGACCTCCCTTCTGGAAATCGCAGTCGTGCTTATGAAGGGGAGGAGCATGAAGGGACCTGGCCTGAAGACCTACTGCATGCCCAGTGAGCACCGTCTGGGTGCCTGACTTAGATAATTTCCATTGCGTTGGGTTCCTGACCTTTACACTCTGTATTGTATTACACAGGTGCCTGACTTAGTTGGATTGTGCAGGTCAGGAAGCTAAGACGCTAGTTCAAGTTCATGCAGTTAGAGACAGGAGATCAGATTCAAGCCGAGGTCTGAGTGTCTCAAAGCCTAGACTTCCGCCTGGCCAGGGGGCAGACTTTCCCTACAGAGGAGGTGACCTGCTCAGTTAGTGCCCCAGAGCCAGGAGCAGAGAAGCTGTGATGAGCAGACCTGGAAACGTAAACCCGGAGCCCCTCTGGTGGTTACCTGCCAGGGTCCACGGAGGGCAGCGGCCAGGTGAGCCCCCAAGGGCATCCTGCCCTCTTCACCCCCAGGCCCAGGTCCCCACATCACGGTGTGACCTGTCAGTTCCTTCCCATGAACCCGGCACTCGGCCCGTGAGTCCCAGAATGACCTGATTTCAGCTTCAACAGTATGAGTGGCACTTCACGTTCAACTCAGACGAACGTTCCAGAATATTTGCAGTGCTGCTAATGACCTTCCCTGCGGGGAAGCTGGTCACAAGACCTCTCACTGGAGCCGCCGCCACCCTCACCCTCTCTGTCTGGTGCCAGGACAGGGCTTGGGGGTTAGTGCCAGCTGGAACACGACCCAGAACAGCAGTGCCTTCCAGCAGTGCCTCACCCCGTGGCCAAAGCCCGCTGCCAGCTAAGAAATGCGCCCCCACCCCATCCAGCCCAAGGAGCCTCCCCGCCCTCTCCCCCAGCCCCTTGCTCTTTGCCACCCTCGTGATAACTGTCCAGTTCCCCAAATCCTCCCTGAACCCCACACCCGCTTATAGTTCCCAGCTTCCTGACCCCATGAAGCCTCACGGGCTTGCTTGTTTCCTGGAGTATAAGCTACGTCTTCCATTCAGGGTGGAAACTTGATGTCAAACTGGGCTTTCATGCCTTTCCTTTTTTTCTCCTTCACCTTCCAAACTGGCTCAAATTCTACCTACTTTAGGGGCCAAGCTAGGTCACTGGTTTTGAAATTAGCTTTATAAGTGTTATTTCGGGTTTCTGGAGACACATGATTAGAATATTCAGGTTCGAAGTCATTTAAAAACTGTAATAAAAACCCAACATCCTTGTGAAACAGAGCAGCAGGCTTGGGTCTCTGTCCTCAGGGCTCGACATGAAAGCTGGAATGTTGCTCAGGGCAGTGTTTGCAGAAACCCATGTTTCCTGCCACCTACGGGCAGACTGTGCTGATAATCAGGCAGAATTTAACCGTGGAGTTGCCACTATACGGGTTCCAAATAAAACACAGGATGCCCAGCTAAATTTGAATTTTAGATAACCAAGGAACAATTTCTTTTGCGTCAGCTTGCTCTAAGTGTTTCATGGAGCATACACACTGGTACTAAAATGTTATTTGCTGTTTATGTGAAATTCGAATTTAACCAGGCGTCTTGTACTGACATCTGGCAGATATGTGCCAGGGCTGCAGAGGTAACGCCCTGAGTGTGCTTTCTGTGCTAACATCAGGACCTTGACAGGAAGGTGCTGGCGTCCTGTGGCCTAGGATGGGGACATCTGGGTGGATGAGTTTAAACTTGAGCACCTAGGTTTCCCAGAATGCTCTGAGCATGGAGAGGTAACCCTTTTAGATGCTGGTACCCAGAGATGGGAAGACTTTACTGGGGGTGGGTGTCTTACAAGGGGACACTTGTCCTCAAGATGTGTCCTTATCTCGCCTTATTTCCTCTAGATTACTAACTGGGGCCAGGTCTCAGCAGAGCTTAAGTAGGAAAATAAAGTTCCTGCCCTGGGAACAAATAAACTCCTCACCAACACAGTGACAGATCCTGTCTACAATGACAGAGTGAAATGTGTGGGCGTGAGCCTTGAAGATACTGAATAAACCTTGAGTTTATTAGTTTGCAAGAATGCTCCCACATGCCAGGACTGGACTTCCTGGCAAGGACACTTAGAAATTATTTTAACACACTGCTTTGTGTCTTTTTTTTTAAACCCACTAACCCACCCCAGCCTCCCCAAGTTTTGGTGGGAAGGGCTCTGCAAGTCTTGAGCACGATGTAAACGAGATGCGGGCACTGCGATTGTCTTGCTAGAGTATTAAGTAAGAGCTCAGAGGGCTTAGGGAAGTAAGAACACGAGATAGGATCTGTTATGTAAGATTGTGTTAAGTCTCTGATGCCTGTCACAGCATCATCCTCAGGAACCCTGGCCATGCTTGTTCAGCACACAGATGAACCTTTCCTAGTTAGACCCAGCGTACTGCAAGCGGCAATCCCTCTGGTTGTCCAGGTAAGACTTACAGGCTCCAGAAGCTGGAAGCAGATCTTAGAAAGATTCAGGGGGATGCAACTTCGGTGAAGTTTTAGGGGTCTAATGATCCAGAGTAGGCTGGAAGGTACCCTCTAAGGTAAAGGAAACTTATTCACTTTGGAGTCCTTACCACAGAGACAGGGCCACCTGCTGGATGAAACTCCGGATATTGGAGGGGACACACGCCTCACTTCGGAATACCACTACAATCCATTCAGCAAATTTTTTGGAAGGCTGGCAGGTTTGAGTGGGGCTAGAGGATGGGAGAATTCCGCCCCAGGTTTAGGCATTAATGCCAGCTTCTCTGATTGATCAGGGAACTGGAGGAAATAAGATGGGAAGCCTGGAGACAGAGGGGCATGCGTGTGAATCTCAGCAGTGAGCACCATGAGTGACTCTTGTATCTCAAGTCAGTGCCCAGCGGAGGCTGTCTCCAGCAGAAGTGACGCTAAACGGACAGACACATTGGGAGCCCCTTCCTGAGGAGGGCAGCCTCTGCGCTTGGCCACCTTAGTCTCTACAGGGGTCCAGCTGTACAGTGTCCCTCTCACCACGGCTGATCTAGCTGCTTCTGTTGCCCAATATCTGATGCTAAACCTGTTATATGGTGCCCTGCCTTGAGACATTAGCAGTCCCTGGGATTGGTGTGTGCTAGGGGTTCTTGCCTTGAGAGCCCCATGAACAGCATGAAAAGGCAAAATGATAAGATACTGAAAGAGGAACTCCCCAGGTCAGTAGGTGCCCAATATGCTACAGGAGATCAGTGGAGAAATAACTCCAGAAAGAATGAAGGGATGGAGCCAAAGCAAAAACAATACCCAGTTGTGGATGTGACTGGTGATAGAAGCAAGGTCCGATGCTGTAAAGAGCAATATTGCATAGGAACCTGGAATGTCAGGTTCATGAATCAAGGCAAATTGGAAGTCATCAAACAGGAGATGGCAAGAGTGAATGTCGACATTCTAGGAATCAGTGAACTAAAATGGACTGGAATGGGTAAATTTAACTCAGATGACCATTATATCTACTACTGCAGGCAGGAATCCCTCAGAAGAAATGGAGTAGCCATCATGGTCAACAAAAGAGTCCAAAATGCAGTACTTGGATGCAATCTCAAAAATGACAGAATGATCTCTGTTCGTTTCCAAGGCAAACCATTCAATATCACAGTAATCCAAGTCTATACCCCAACCAGTAACGCTGAAGAAGCTGAAGTTGAATGGTTCTATGAAGACCTCCAAGACCTTTTAGAACCAACACCTAAAAGAGATGTCCTTTTCATGATGGGGACTGGAATGCAAAAGGAGGAAGTCAAGAAACACCTGGAGTAACAGGCAAATTTGGCCTTGGAATATGGAATAAAGCAGGGCAAAGGCTAATAGAGTTTTGCCAAGAGAACGCACTGGTCATAGCAAACACCCTCTTCCAACAACACAAGAGAAGACTCTACACATGGACATCACCAGATGGTCAGCACCGAAATGAGATTTATTGTATTCTTTGCAGCCAAAAATGGAGAAGCTCTATACAGTCAGCAAAAACCAGACCAGCAGCTGACTGTGGCTCAGATCATGAGCTCCTTATTGGCAAATTCAGACTTAAATTGAAGAAAGTAGGGAAAACCACTAGACCATTCAGGTATGACCTAAATCAAATCCCTTATGAATATACAGTGGAAGTGAGAAATAGATTTAAGGGACTAGATCTGAAAGATAGAGTGCCTGATGAACTATGGACGGAGGTTAGTGACATTGTACCAGAGACAGGGATCAAGACCATCCCCATGGAAAGAAATGCAAAAAAGCAAAATCGCTGTCTGGGGAGGCCTTACAAATAGCTGTGAAAAGAAGAGAGGCAAAAAGCAAAGGAGAAAAGAATACGCACAAAAAAGATCTTCACGACCCAGATAATCACGATGGTGTGATCACTCACCTAGAGCCAGACATCCTGGAATGTGAAGTCAAGTGGGCCTTAGAAGGCGTCACTACGAACAAAGCTAGTGGAAGCAATGGAATTCCAGTCGAGCTTTTTCAAATCCTGAAAGATAATGCTGTGAAAGTGCTGCACTCAATATGCCAGCAAATTTGGAAAACTCAGCAGTGGCCACAGGACTGGAAAAGGTCAGTTTTCATTCCAATCCCAAAGAAAGGCAATGCCAAAGAATGCTCAAACTACCGCACAACTGCACTCATCTCACATGCTAGTAAAGTAATGCTCAAAATTCTCCAAGCCAGGCTTCAGCAATACGTGAACCGTGAACTTCCTGATGTTCAAGCTGGTTTTAGAAAAGGCAGAGGAACCAGAGATAAAATTGCCAACATCCACTGGATCATGGAAAAAGTAAGAGAGTTCCAGAAAATCATTGATTTCTGCTTTATTGACTATGCCAAAGCCTCTGACTGTGTGGACCACAATAAACTGTGGAAAATTCTGAAAGAGATGGGAATACCAGACCACCTGACCTGCCTCTTGAGAAACCTATATGCAGGTCAGGAAGCAACAGGAATCACTGACTCGATGGACATGAGTCTGAGTGAACTCCAGGAGTTGGTTATGGACAGGGAGGCCTGGTGTGCTGCGATTCATGGGGTCACAAAGAGTCGGACACGACTGAGCGACTTAACTGAACTGAACTGGACTGAAGCAACAGTTAGAACTGGACATGGAACAACAGACTGGTTCCAAATAGGAAAAGGAGTATGTCAAGGCTGTATATTGTCACCCTGCTTATTTAACTTCTATGCAGAGTACATAATGAGAAACGCTGGACTGGAAGAAACACAAGCTGGAATCAAGATTGCAGGGAGAAATATCAAGAACCTCAGATATGCAGATGACACCACCCTTATGGCAGAAAGTGAAGAGGAACTGAAAAGCCTCTTGATGAAAGTGAAAGAGGAGAGTGAAAAAATTGGCTTACAGCTCAACATTCAGAAAACGAAGATCATGGCTTCTGGTCCCATCACTTCATGGCAAAGAGATGGGGAAACAGTGGAAATAGTGTCAGACTTTATTCTTTTGGGCTCCAAATCACTGCAGATGGTGACTGCAGCTATGAAATTAAAAGACACTTACTCCTTGGAAGGAAAGTTATGACCAACCTAGATAGCATATTGAAAAGCAGAGACATTACTTTGCCAACAAAGGTCCATCTAGTCAAGGCTATGGTTTTTCCAGTGGTCATGTATGGATGTGAAAGTTGGACTGTGAAGAAAGTTGAGTGCCAAATAATTAATGCTTTTGAACTGTGGTGTTGGAGAAGACTCTTGAGAGTCCCTTGGACTGCAAGGCGATCCAACCAGTCCATCTTAAAGCAGATCATTCCTGGGTGTTCATTGGAAGGAATGATGCTGAAGCTGAAACTCCAGTACTTTGGGCACCTCATGCAAAGAGTTGACTCATTGGAAAAGACTCTGATGCTGGGAGGGATTGAGGGCAGGAGGAGAAGGGGACAACCGAGGATGAGATGGCTGGATGGCATCACTGACTCGATGGACATGAGTTTAAGTAAACTCTGGGAGTTGGTGATGGACAGGGAGGCCTGGCGTGCTGCAATTCATGGGGTCACAAACGGTCAGACATGACTGAGTGACTGAACTGAACTGAACTGAACTGAGGGGTTGCCAGGCATTTAGAATGTTCAGTTGAAAAGGATTTAGGATTTTGGTCCTGAAATAAGTTGCATAAACTCAACTTTCCCTGCTCATCTATCCTAAAAGCAAATAAATACCCTGGAAATTATTCAACAAATGATACAAGGACTCTGAAAGATGGGTGGAAGAGGGTGGATGGGTCAGAGACCTCATGACTGGGGGAAGGACCACGTGGTGAGTTCCCTGCAGTTCCCTCTGATCTTCTGCACAGCCCTGGGATGGGTGCCAGAGAAACCTGCAACCAGAACCTCCAACAGGCATAGATTTAAAAAAACCCCACACCTAGAAAAGTCTACCTTCTATAGTTAAAGTACTGGGGAAGGGCAAGTCCAATAGAAACTTGATGAGGGGCTTCCCTCCCCGCTCAACAACCTGGATCCCAGCAGGCATTCTGATCTGTGAGCAGCAGTGACAGCATCCAGGTCACCCCAGCTCCTCCACAGTTGGGCCCCTGGGCAATCCATCTGCCCACAGCTGTGAAGCTGTTACCGAGCCAAGCTTGGGTCCACTCTCCCAGTCTACTGAGAGGACTGTGGTGAAGGGAAGTGCAGTGTTTATTGCAAGGACCAAGCAAGGAGTCCAGGTAGCTTATGCTCAAAAGGATTGAAACCCCTGATGGGTCTTAGGAAACGATTTGAAAGGTCAGATGAGGGAGGGGGATCCCAGGGTGTGTGATTCGCTCATGCACAATTCTCTGATTGGTTGACGGTGAGATAACAGGGTGATGTCACAGGGATAAACATTATCCATCCTTCCACACCAGTAAGTCTGGGGCTGCAAGCTCTTGATCAGCAAGTAGTCAATTTCTTCTTTTTGGTGGAGGCTTTAGCATCCATAAAACAGGTAATGTGCCTCAGATACTATTACCTAGGTACTTCTTTTCTGTGCTTGTATGTAAGCTTATCCGACTCTTTGCAACCCCATGGACTGTAGCCAACCAGGCTTCTCTGTCCATGGGATTTCCTAGACAAGAATACTAGAGTGCATTGCCATTTCCTTCTGTAGGGAGTCTTCCTGACCCCGGAAGTGAAATCGTGTCTCCTGTGTCTTCTGCACTGCAGGCGGATTCTTTGCCCACTGAGCCACAGGGGAAACTTTACTTCTTTTTAAAAAATTATTATTTATTTATTTGGCCACACTGGGACTTAGTTGTGGCATGTGGGATCTAGTTTCCTGACTAGGGATCGAACCCAGGGACTCCTGCATTGGGAGCGTGGAGCCTTAGCCACTGGACCGTCAGGGAAGTCCTCTGTAGGTCCTTCTGAGCGGAGCCGCAGCAGAGGGTGTGGGGTCTGCCCCAGGAAGACAACATAGGGTCCTGCTCTGTTATGGGCCTTGTGTCTCCTTGCTCTCCACCAGCGGCGTGAGGAGACCCAGGCCAGTGGCTTCTTCCCCACCACCCGGAGGTCCACCCAGTGACGGCAAATGGCCCAGAGCAGTGCCTCCTGGCCCCACAGACGCTGCCAGCAGAGACTAAGGGGACTGAGCGGGACCCCCGGCAGCAGAGGAAGAATGGAGACCCACGGGACTCAGTGAGGACTCAGGACACTCAAAGGTCTTGAACTGAAGCCCCCCAAAGTAGGCCAGGACCTACACCTCAACTAAACAGATGACTGTTGCTAAAACCGAAGATTTTATTAGGATGGAGTGTCCTGACATAATAGCCAAAATGTCTCGGATATAATACAAAATCACTGGTGCTACCAAGAACCGGGAGAACTACTGGAGGAGAAGAGACAGTGAAGAGAGGCCAATACTTAGATGGATCAGATGTTGGACTTGCCTGGCACGGATTTTAAAGCAGCTGTCCTATATCAGGGGGTGGGCCCAGCTTCACTGGGGCTGAGTCCAGCTTCATTAGGCTCGACCCAGCTTCACTGGGGGTGGGTCCAGCTTCTTTAGGGTGGGCCCATATTCACCCAAGGAAATGGCAACCCACTCCAGGTTCTCACCTAGAGAATCCTGTGGGCAGAGGAGCCTGGTGGGCTGCTGCTCTCCATAGGGTTGCACAGAGTCGGACACGACTGAAGCGACTTAGCATGCATGCATGCACTGGAGAAGGAAATGGCAACCCGCTCCAGTGTTCTTGCCTGGAGAATCCCAGGGACAGAGGAGCCTGGTGGGCTGCCATCTATGGGGTCACACAGAGTCAGACACGACTGAAGCAACTTAGCAGCAGCAGTAGTCGTATATCAATGTCAGTGCTTTAAAATCAATGTCAGAAAGGCCTCAATAATCAATTATAAGTCATGGGTTTATAAAACATTAATACTTGAAATCAAGAGACCAGGGTCTCATCTACTCTCCGTGTGATCGTGGGGACCATTTTCAACCTTACTGAGCTCCGATTTCTCTGTCTGCAAGATGCAAGTAGTATATCTTATCTGGCAGTGAGATGAATCATACAACACGATGGCGACACTTTTGGTGCCTGCTCAACAACCATATCCCTTCTACTCTGTTCTCAGGGAGAGAAAAGCTGCTCCTGGCTGAGAATACGCAGCTCTCCAGCCTCCCTTGCAGCTAGGATGGACCACAGGGCACACTTCTGGATGACAGACATGGGGGAGTTCCTGGAGTGTCCCTTCCAGAACAAAGCAGGAAAACCTCACTGGGATATAAACCCTGTGTATACTATGCTTTCCCTTTTTTTTCACCTGGAACTTGGATGTGAGGTCTGGAGCTGCAGCAGGTATCTGGCAACCAGGAGGAGAGGGGTAAGGGTAGAAAGCTTCCCTGCTAAGGCTCCTGGGGTGGAAAGATGAGCCTGGAGCCCTGAGGGCATGGCTGGTGCTCCTGGCAGGTAGTCACCTCTGAACTCCTTGTTATGGGGAGAAAACAAACACCCACTATTGAGGCCAGCATACATTGGGTTTTCTGAGATTGTAGCAGAATGTGCTGCTGATTTAATGAGGAAGGTGAGGAAGGGAGCGTTAGTGACAATTCATTCAGAGCCAGGAACCATTCTGAAGGTGAGACAGTCAGTCACCTTCAATCCTCACAGCTACCCTGGGAGGTCGGGGCCAGTTCTGTCCCCGTTTCAGGGGGTGTGAGCGCCTGACAAAGATCCGCAGTAAGTAGGAGCAGGAGGGCGTGTGCCCGCCCCCTTGTGTGGCTCAGGGAACGTTGCTGGTTAGTATTTCTTTGTCTTGTGTTTGCGTGAGACACACTGACCTTCCTCCTGCTCAGCCTCTCTTTCTGCCTCCTTCCTGCGTCCTAATCTTCGGCCTTGTGGGTTCCACACGGTGCACAACCTCCTGTTCTAAAGGAGGCCGCAGGGCGGAGGTGGTCAACCCTCTAAGGTCTGCTGAGGCTGGCCTGGGCTCTTGCCTGTGAGTCCTGCTTTCCCACCTTTAACCCTGGGACACCTTCCTGCGCTCAGGGAGCATGAGGAGGCTCTGGGAAAGTGCTGGCAGCTGGAGGGGGCGCCCACGCAGTTGGAGGGGGGTGGCCATGCAGTGGGATTCCCACAGTGGGAATGAGGTCCTGTCTCACCCTTCCTAGCCAGGCTCCCCCTTCCCACCCCACGTCCCCCCTGAGTCCACCCACGCCTCCATCTGGGCCTGGCTGGGGCCTCAGAGGCGTTCCATTTGTGGCCAAAGAGATTGATTCAAATGCATAATTAAAGACAGGGACGTGGCTTCTGCTGGACGGTGGGCCCTGCCCACCCTCGCACGTCTGTTCCCTGGGGTGGGGCCCACGGGAGACCCTCCGTGCCAGCCCAGCAGGGCCCAGTTGGCAGCAGGGAAGCCCAGAGCTTTCCAGGGCCTCCTGCCACCCTGGAGGGCGCCCCTCTCCAGTGTACTCACTCCCCCTTGGGACACGGAGCCCCCACCTCCCTCCCGCCCTTTGACTAGGAGACCCTCATCAAAACCTCACAATTACGGCGCATCAGTGATGACTAAGGCCTTCCAGCCTAGAACATGGGGTATATTACCTGCTGCCCACAGTGTGATTCACAATAAAGCCAGCCCAGGCCAGGGAGCAGTCTTGACAATTCAGGAACAGCCCCCCTCCGCCCGCATCCATCCCAGCCAAGGTTTTCACCTACAGTCATTACTTGAATGTGTTTTATTGTTTTGTTTTTAGTACTGAGTTTAAGGGAAATGTCATCTCTTGGTGCACCTGCCCTGCTTGGGGGGTGCCCAGGTCCCTGGGTGCTGGGCTCCTGGGGAAGTCCGCTCCCAACGGGCTGTCATTCATGACTGCGGGGACCCTGACCTGACCGGCATCTCTTTGCCCCCTCTCCCGCCCCACTCCGTGCTCCCTGTCCAGCTGAGGGAGTCTGGAGTCCTCCCAGGCTGGGAGAGGGTGGGGCGGCGCCAGAGCCGGGATTTCCCTCCACCCGCACATCCGGGGTTGAGATCCCTGGCCTGGTGCCCATCATGGCCCCTGGACCTCTGGGCCAGCAGAGGCCTCCAGGGACCCCCCTGCCCATAACGCCTGGGGCTCTCCAGCCAGGCTGCCCTTGTTCTCCACCCCTAACTGGCAGCTCCTGCTAGGAAGTTGCTCCCGGAAACTCCCTTCTGGCTGGAACCACCCAAGGAGCCCCAGTCCCGGCCCCCCTCCAACAGGGCAGACCTGAGGGGGCCCCGCTTCTGGCCACTGCTGCAGGGCAGGGGGCAGCAGGTGGGTGGGCCTGAAGGCTGGGTGAGAGAAGGGGCCAGAGTTATCCTAACTCTTGGGAGGCGGACGGGTGGGACCGTGGTCGACCGTTTCCCGGGAAACAGTGGGAGCCCGGCCGCGACTGCTGGCGGCTCTGTCGTGTCACGGGTTCTGCGGTTCCTGGCGCGGGGCCGGCGCTGAGGCTGTGGGAACGTGTGTCCTGGGTTCCAGAGCGCTGAGTCAGCGCTCTGCGGAGACACCGGAAAGCCTCCTTCTCGCGGTCTGCACCCAGCACCCACTACCCAAGGAACTTCCCCGGGGGGGTGGGGGGTCCTTCCGCTTGTCACTCGGAAATGATCTCCGGGGCAGGCAGCTCAGGGACCCCTGCTCCCGCAGCCCGGGGTTTGCTCCCACTGCTCCGTCTTACAGCTGCTCTCCTACCAGCCTGGCTGTGCACCCCACAGGTGACCCTGAGTGCCTGCTCCCTGCAGCCAGGGTCTGGGCAGGAAACAGCCAGAAGGCTTGCTGCCCAGGGGCCCTGGGCAGAGGAGTGGGCAGAGTTGTGGGAACTAGAACAGGAGGCGGACCTGGCCCTGGAGCTGGTCACAGTCACTGCAGAGGTCACAGCAGAGGCCACAGTGCGGGCCACGGGGGAGGTCAGGGCAGAGGCCACAGGGGACGCCAGGGCAGAGGCCACGGGGGACGGCCACAGCAGAGGCTGTTGCCACACTGGGTTTTTAGGGGCAGGTGAGTGTGTGTTTTCAGGCCCGTGGAGTGTGGAGCTGTAAGAGGCCGTGTCACCAGCGCTGTGGGGGCGACGCACCTAGGGCCGCTGCGGGCAGGGAGGGGACAAGGAGCGTGCCCTCCAGGCCTGGTGGCACCCCCACTGGCTGAGTCCATTGGGAAGCCAGAAGCAGGCAGGGCTGCAGTTGATGCTGGTCGCAGAGGTCGGGGCCTGGCACCCAGAGCGGGGTGGGGGCCTCTGGAAGGGCAAACAGCTCCCCCACCGACCGTGGGCTGGCTCTGAATGTCCCTGAGTCCCCGGCCCCTCTGGTGGTGTGAGAGTCTGCTGACACGGCCCAAGTCTGCCAGCCCTCTGGCCCTGGGCCCCTCCCAGGCAGGCAATGTGAGAGGAGGCTCCAGGGAGGACAGAGCCTCCCCGCACCTCTGTCTCCCGCATCCCACCTGATTTCATCCCCATCTGTGGGCCAGGCGCCTACCATGGTGTCTGCAGAGCCGGCACTCAGCATGCAGCTGTGGGGCCAGTGAGTAAGTGGGTGTTGAATCCCACTGTGCATTCGCGAAGAAACACCACCCCTCTAGAGCAGGGGAGGTGACCTCGGGCTCTGCGGGGGCTGGGGTGCAGCGCCGGTGTCCCCAGGGCCCTGGGAACGGGGCAATGCCCAGGCCTGTGTGCCTGGGCCCAGCTGGCAGTCACCTGCTCCCATTGCCCGTCACGTGGTGACCACCCGATCTAAGAGTGGCTCCCAGACACGGGACCCCGGAGCCGCATGCAGCCCTGCGCTGGGTCACTTAGACAGCGTCACTCGGCCCCCAGGGCGCCCCTGTGGGACCAGCACTGCTGCAAACACCCCCGCTTTACCGATCAGGAGACCGGGGCTCAGGCAGGGTGAGTGTCAGTGGAGTGACTCTCCAAAGGCCTCTGGACAGCGCGGTGGGGCTGGTTCCCCCTCAGGTCTGAGCTGCTCCACCAGGAAGGGCCCCTGGGCCACTGGCGCCCCTGTGCTGGTCCCAAGGAGATTGACAGCTGAGGCCAGACTCTGCTGACCTCCGGTCTGGTGACTGCTGGGCTGGCCCTTGGGTGGAGGTCAGGCACCAGCACGTGTCTCTCCGACCTCTCCATCACCTTTCCCTTCCAGTCCCTTCTCTGACCCCTCATCACAGACCTGCTCCCCGCACCCTAGCCTGGAGGGTACCCCATGCTTAGTTGTGTACAACTAAGCCGAGACAGAGCCTGAGACTAAGGCAGAGGGATGGGGAGGCTTTGTCCTCCCTGGAGGGTCCTCTCACACCACCTGCCTGGGGAGGGGGCCCTGGCAGCTCAGTGGTGTCTGACTCTTTGCCACCCCATGGACTGTAGCCCACCAGGCTCTTCTGTCCATGGGATTCTCCAGGCCAGAACACTGGAGTGGGCTGCCATGCCCTCCTCCAGGGGATCTTTCCAATCCAGGGATCGAACCCAGGTCTCCCACATTGCAGGAAAATTCTTTACCATCTGAGCCACCAGGGAAGCCCGGAGGGTACACTGGTACCCTGATACCCTCTAAAGAGCCCCAGAACTGTTCTCCTAGTGAACAAGAAAGTAAGCATTAGTAGCTCAGTCATGTCTGACTCTTTGTGTCCCCATGGACTGAAGCCTGCCAGGCTGCTCTGTCCGTGGAAGTCTCCAGGCAAGAATACTGGAGTGTGTAGCCATTCTCTTCTCCTGGGGATCTTCCTGACCCAGGGATCGAACCTGGGTCTCTTGCACTGCAGACGGATTCTTTACCGTCTGAGCCAGCCTCATCTCACCCAGTAAGTGCCTCATCTCTCTGCAGAGGGAGCTTCTAGCGTGGGCATCTCCCCTGCCCGCTTGCTAGGCTTCCCCGGGTCTCTCTCCCACAGCTCCCTTGGCCTAGGAGTGTAACAGGCTGCCCGCCCTCCAGGAGCTCAGGGCAGAGGGCAGTGGCCACTGATCCAGAGGTGGGTACCTTCTGGAAGTTCATCCTGGAACCTAGGAAAGAACCCTTCAGGCCAGCCTGGGTGGGACTCCCTGGTCCGCAGGCTGGTTCCCGCTGCCCTCTGATGCCCTCTCCTGGCCAGAGTGGGTTACTACAGACATCCCTGCTCACCTTGGGGACCCAGAATCCCCAGGCCCTGGTCTCAGCCCCACAACAGCGCTCTGTCCACCTGCCCTGACCTGGAGCCCACGCAGCCCCCCACACCCACCACGAGGAACTTGGGGACGCTGTCAGGCTGCCCTATCTGATCTCTATGAGTGACTGAGGCACCTCTATAACCACAGACTTCTCCGGGGCAGAGCTAGCAGTGAGCTTTAACGTTTCTGTTCTCCTGCTCAATGGCTTGCCACGTCTGGAGGTGTCTGGTTTCAACTCGATGGTCTTTGGAGTCCTAGCACGTCTATGCTTGATTTCACAGCAGGATGACTTCAGACGTCTGGAGGGCAAAGCCTGCAACGGTCCTGCCAAAACGTCCCTTGTGTGAAGCCCAGAATGGACATCTGCCAGATGGGAAGTCCTCCAGTCTGGGGAGCATCCCGAATCTGGCGGCTGGAGCCCACCGGGCACGTCCGTGTGTCCCTGCACGTGATGAGTTCAGACCCTGATGAAGCAGCTGGGCAGTTCCGGCCCCAGGGGGCACACTCCACCCTCTCCTCTTGCAGACAAGGCGCTTGGGAGCTGAGCCAGGCTGGCTGGATGAGAGGAGTTTACCCTCTCTTTATGGTTCTTCTCCTTGGATCTTGCGAGCGTTGATCAAAGCGAAGGGCTCCCTGTTACTGGCCCTTCTAGAGCGTTCCATCGCTGTCCCATTGGACTGAGTTAAAGAGACATCGCTAGCAGGAACACCTTCTTCCTTCCTCCCTTCCTTCCTTCCTGTTTACTGCCTATGAGTCTGCTTGGGCTGCTATAAGAAAACACCGTAGGCTGGGTGGCTTAAACCGTAGCAATGAATGTTCTCCCACTTTTGGAGGCTACAAGCCCGGGATCGAGCTTCCCAGCGGTCTGGTTTCTGAGAAGCGCTTTCTCCGTGGCTTGCCAATGGCTGCCTCCTCGCTGTGCTGTGTCCTTGCGTGGCCTTTCCTCTGTGTGTCTGTGTGGACAGAGAAGGAGAGAGATTAGTCCTCACTCCTCCCGTTCTTATAAGGACACCCGTCCTATCGGATCAGGACCCCACCCTTACAACTTCAGTAAACTTTCTCCACCCCCTTACGGGCCCTGTCTCTAAACACAGTCACATGGGGCTTAGGGCTCTTGAAGGGATGCGAACTATTCATTTTGGTAAGACGAGAATAAAACAGAGCTCTCAAATAATTTACCCCCTCTGGAAGCCTCTAGATAAAATTTCCAAGGTTGTACTTACTGTTGGCTGAGATGGAAAGCTTCGTCATGTGAGGGTTGAATGTTAGGGACTGTCTGCTGTGAAAGTATCTAAAGAAAAGAAAGAAAGAAAGTGAAGTTGCTCAGTCCTGTCGGAATCTTTGCGACTCCATGGACTGTAGCCTACAAGGCTCCTCCATCCATGGGATTTTCTAGGCAGGAGTACTGGAGTGGGTTGCCGTTGCCTTCTCCAGGGGGTCTGCCCAACCCAGAGATCGAACCCGGGTGTCCCACATTGCAGGCAGAGGCTTCACCGTCTGAGCCATCAAGCAAGCCACCGTGCTGTCCGTGCAAATACGGACTAAGGGCAACCAGCACAGAGCAACCCTGGGCCCTGCTCT
Source organism: Ovis canadensis (assembly GCF_042477335.2). NCBI lineage: Eukaryota > Metazoa > Chordata > Mammalia > Artiodactyla > Bovidae > Ovis > Ovis canadensis. Next base: position 4,400,536 of record NC_091245.1, read on the forward strand.
CGGCCTGTGTCCCCCAGGAGCAGACGCTGAGTGTATCTGATGCAAATGATTCATTCCGGGAGGCCATTCCAGGGACGCACCTGTAAGGGAAGGGAGAATTGAGGCTGGGGACTGAGGGCATTGAATATGTTACCAAGTCAGTTTCACCATGGGCGATTGGAGCAGTGCCTGCTGGGAGGTGGGGAGGAGGGGTGTGCCTGCCCAGGGTCACCCCAGCCTGGACGGAGGGTGCTGACCCTTCCCCCACAGGCTCCCGCCCGTCCTCGGGACAGAGGCTTCAGGCACGGAGCTTGTGGTTGCCCGTGACTCACTTCCAGCCACAGCGCTGGATTCAGATGGACCCTCTGCTGCCATTTCTCCCTGTGCCCCGAGACCCTGCAGTTGGCCCAGCCCCCAGCAGGGACGCCACTGAAACTCCCTGCCCTGTGCCCAGATCTCCAGGGCCCAGCGGCTACCCCTACCCCAACCCCACCCCCCTGCTGAGCTGTTTTCATCCTCTCGCCCGCCCAAGGACCTCACCCCTCTTCACTACAGTGCCCGGGGTTAAGGACCGCCTGCACTCACGGTGCCCTAACTCCGGCAGGCTCTTCAAAGGATGTGAGGAAATGTGGATACAAATTTAGTTCAGATGACTTCATTTTCTTAAAAAAAGAATGCACTATGATGTTAGGGTCATCATTACGCTCAGTCGTATCCAACTCTTTGCAACCCCATGGACTGTAGCCCACCAGCCTCCTCTGTCCATGGGATTCTCTAGGCAAGAGTCCTGGAGTGGGTCGCCATTCCCTATTTCAGGGGATCTTCCCAGCCCAGGGACTGAACCCACATCTCTGGTGTCTCCTACATTGGCAGGAGGATTCTTTACACTAGCACCACCTGGGAAGCCCAGATGTTAGGGTCAGTATAGCGCTGTGGTAATTAAGACTGCTCTGTATTGACAGGGAGATCAATGGCTCAAAAATGGAAAACAAGAGAGGATTTCCTGGTGGTCCAGTGGTGAAGACCCCCTTCCAATGTAGGGGGTGCAGGTTCAATCCTTGGCTGGGGAGCAAAGATCCCACATGCCTCAAAACCAAAAAATAAAATAAGCAGTATTGTACCAAATTCAATAAAGACTTTAAAAAGTGGTCCACATTAAAAAAAAAATCTAAAAAAAGGAGAGTCAGTAATAGATCCACACACACATGCTCGATTGATACATTTTCTCCCCTTTTCAAAACAGGTATTACGGCATAATTGATTTACAGTGTCGTGACGGTTTCAGGTGTGCAGGGTAATGACTCAGTTTACATACACACAGATAAACATTCTTTTTCCTACTCTCCCCCCATACAGGTTATTGCAGGATATTGATTAGAGCTCTCTGTGCTATACTGTGGGCCCTTGTTAGCTGCCTACTTTATGTACGGTTTATACGCAGTTTACGTGTGTTAAGCCCAAGCTCCTAATTTACCCCTCCCCCTCACGTTTCTGCGTTGGTCACCATACATTTGTTTTTGAAATTGGAAGTCTGTTTTGACAACAGAAAATTTCAAGTCTGTTTTTGAAGTTTATGGATTTCTGCTTCATAGATCAGCCCACTGATACCATTGTTTAAAAATTAGACTCCACATGTGGTGGCATCATATGGCATTTGCCTTTCTCTGTCTGACTCCACATATGGCGGCATCATATGGCGTTGGCCTTTCTCTGTCTGACTTACTTCGTTTGGTATGCTCATCTCTAGGTCCTTCCATGCTGATGCAAATGGTATTATTTCATTCATTTTCATGGCCAAGTAATATTCCACTGTATATATGTACCACATTTTTATCCGTTCCTCTGTTGATAGATAGATTGCTTCTATGCCTTCAACTGATGTTTGACTAAGATGCAAGAACACCAATCCAGGAAGGACAGACTTTTCAACAAATGGTGTTGGAGCAAGTGGACCTCCAAGGGCAAAGAACTGAGCCTCAACCCAAGTCTGACACATTTTACAAAAAGTCAATTACACCTGGATCACAGACTTAACTTTAAAGTATAAAACCAATCACTTTTAATGAAAAAAAGAGAGTATTTTAGATCAAGGGTTAGGTGAAGGGTTAGTTGATTGACTTCACAACAAAAGCACTGTTTGTAACACCCAAAAAAAAAAAAAAAAAGGATAAGCCAGAATGTACCAAAACTGTAACTCTTGCTCTGTGAAAACCTCTGTTAAGAGGATGGAAAGAAAAGCTGCATACTGGGAGAACGTATTTGCAAACCACACAGGCAACAAAGGATTAGCATCTGGGGTACACAAAGAACTCAACAGTCAACAGTGAAAACCCCCTAAACAATCCAATTAGAAAATGGGCAAAAGTAACGAGCAGACATATCACCAAAGAGAGTGCACAGGTGGCGAACAAGTGTGTGAAGAGATGTTCACTGTTGCTGGTGGGGGTTTAGTCCCTCGGTCGTGTCCGACTCTTGCGACCCCCCGGACTGTGGCCCGCCAGGCTCCTCTGTCCACAGGATTCCCCAGGCAAGAGTACTGGAGTGGGTTGCCGTTTCCTTCTCCAGGGGGTCTTCCTAGCCTAGGAATTAAACGTGGGTCTCCTGCATCACAGGCAGGTTCGTAACCGACTAAGCTATGAGGGAATATCATTAGTTTTTAGGCAAATGCAAATGAAATCCACAGTGACATATTACTATGAATGCTGAAACAAAAAGGTAGGGGTAACACCAAACGGAGAAACCAGATCATTTATACTTGCTGCTAGAAATGTGAGATGGGATAGCCCCTTTGGAAAAGAGGGTGGCGGTTCCATAAACATAAACATGCCCTTACCATAGGGCCTTGCGATTGCATGACTGGGCATTGATTCCAGAAACTTCAAAATGTGTGCTCACACAAAAACCTGTATACGGATGTTCACAGAAGCTTTATCTGTATCATCGCTAAACTGGGAACAACTCAGCATCCTTGGATGTGTGAAAGGGTAAACGACTTTAAGCGGCGGTGCAGCTGTGTGATGAAATGCTTCTCAGCAGAAAAGGGACGGACTGCTGGTGTGTGCCACCGCTTGGACTGATCTCAAGGGAGTTCTGCTGTACGAAGAGTCAGTGTCCAGAGGTCACACACTGAGTGGCAGCATTTAAGTGGCCTTCTTGACATGACGAGTTTACAGAGGGGGAGGACAGATTCGTGGTTGCCAGGCTTTAGGAGAGAGGAGAGAGGGATGCGACCGTGGCTGTGAGAGGCCTTGTTGTGTTGGAGCCGGTCTGTATCTTCACTGTGATGCAGGCTACAGGATTCAGGACTCATGGGAAGACTGCATGGCACCACACACACACACACACACACACACACACACACACACACGCGCGTATCCGCACAAGCGCACGAAGCTGGTAAAGTCTGATGAAGCTGATGAATCGTATCAAGGCCAGTTTCTTGGTTGTGACGCTGTGCTATCATTATGCAAAAAGCTACCACTGATGGAAACTGTCTCTGTGTTACTTCTTACAACTACATGTGAAGCCACAGTGATCTCAAAGTAAAAAGTTAAAGGAAGCGAATGAGTTAAAAGAGCTATGAAAACTTGTATGCAAAGCTCATAGCATAATTGCCCACAGTTGGAAAGCATGCAGCTATCTGTCAGCAGGTAAGGGGGTAAGTCAAACAGGGTCCTTTGCACCGTGGAGTGCTAATGACCCCTCAATAAAAAGGGGCACACCGAGGATAGCCGAGTGGCCTGAGCGGTTCTCACAGACACGCTGGGGGAGAGAAGCCAGACACGAGAGCACATGGAGCCTTTACACAAAGAAAGCTCCAAAGTTTGACTTAGGCAAGAAGTTGTCTGGAGCTGAGGGTGGGGGTGAGTAAGAAGGGGCGTGAGGGGTCCTTGTGGGTGACGGAAATGTTCTCTGACCTCACCGAAGCGGGGGCTCCACTGTGACATCTGTCAAAACTCATGAAAAATGCACTGAGTGTGCACAGGAGTACACACCCATCAGGAGTCGCGACCCTTTCATCTGCTGATGGACATGCGAGTGTGTGCGTGTGTGTGCGCGCGCGCGCGCGTAAAACTGAATCACTGGGCTATCATCTGCTGATGGACATACGAGTGTGTGTGTGTGTGTGTGTGTGTGTGTGCGTGTGCGTGGGATCACTGGGCTATATACCTAGAAACTAACTTGACATTGTGGATCAACCAAACTTCAATAAAAATAAATAAATAAGCACATGCTCACTGAACTTCAGTTTTTGCTGTCCTTTCATATAAAATACATAATTGAAATGAGGATTTTCTTTTGCTTCTGGGTAAATTCACTAGAAATGTTTCTCTTGTACCCTCTAACTACATATTAATAGAAAAAAATCATTGGAATATGTATTTGGAATGAGTGCATTTGGGCATATATTATACACGATTGTAAAGGAGACACTTCCCTCAGCCTGAGCAGGCGGTTTTGGCTCAGCGGCAGAGCCGGTTATAGACGTCAGTTTTAGAGTATAGCTGGGCTCCCCAGGTGGCTCAGTGGTAAAGAACCCATCTGCTGACACAGGAGACGGGAGATGTGGGTTTGATCCCTGGGTCAGGAAGATCCCTTGGAGGAGGAAATGGCAACCCACTCCAGGATTCTTGCCTGGAAAACCCACAGACAGAGGAGCCTGGTGGGCTACAGTGTATGGGGTCGCAAAGAGTCAGACACAACAGCGCTCATGCACACACACACACACACACACAGACACACACACAGACACAGACAGACACACACACAGAGACACACACACAGAGACACACACACACACACACAGAGACACACACACACACACACACACACACACACACTTCCCTTGTTCCAGTTGACAGCTGGATGAGATTTATCTCTTAAAAGAGTTCTCTGCATTCTGAGGATAATTTAACTCATCCCAGCTGGGCCCTAACCCGCCCATCCCCTGCAGCTCATGTGATTAATCATCCATCTAAAAGTTTCTTTGGAGGAGAAAGTTTTGGCTCTGGGGCTGCACACATCAGGTTCTTGGGGTTGGGCCCCCATTCTTACTAGAAAGGGGTTCCTCCAGGGTGAAATCAAGATGTAATTGAGACAATTTTTTTTACAAAAGAGTAGCTTGCTGTTGCCAACGTGGAGGTGAGCCTCTTGGATTTCCCTTCAAGAAAGAACTTGCTGGAAAGCTGGAGAGTGAGTTTGTTGGCATCCATTCTGGTGTGTGAGCTGAGGCTGCTCCCGGGGGCAGCTCTGGACAAACTCTGGGCAGAGTGAGGGGTCAAGGCCTGGGTATTTCTACCCAGCGCAGGAAGCTCACGGGGCTAGCTGGGGCCAGCTCTGCAGTCCGAGCCCCCCGTGGCTGCCCCCCTTCTCCCTCCCTGCTGGTGTCTCCCGCCTCGCCTGCTCCCTCGCCTCCTTCCTTCCCAGGTGTCGTCCACAACATGTATCTTATGTATCTTGCTCTCCACCTCTGGCACGGCTGATGTCTCCCAGAGACTGCAAGTCACATACTTGCCCAGAATCCAGCTAAGACCACGGAATCCTCCTGGTTATTTCAGAGGGAGGGCACGGTGCAGAAAGTGTTTCCACAAATGGCAGAAAAAAGGTTAAGAAGCAGAACACAGAATAATAAGGCAATCAAGACATTACCAGGAGGAGGAAGCCGCTCTCACCTTTAGGCCCAGAGGGATGACAGCAGCAGGGTTATTGCTGGAGTCAGAGATTTGGGGCCACCTGCTGGACTCCGGAGTCATTTCAGGAAGGACAGATAGGAGCTGGGCTCCTGGACGATGTCAGGTTGGCAGCCACGTAAAATAGAGAGGGAGCGCGAGAGAGAAGTAGAAATGCCCTGAATTCCCCGCCGCCTGTCTCGCCCACCACTGTTTCCCTTTGTCTAAACCCATCTAGAAACTAGAAGGCAATTTGTTGCTTAGTAGCTGAGTCGTGTCTGACTCTGCCATCCCACGGACTGCAGCACGCCCGGACGCTCTGTCCCTCACTGTCTCCCAGAGTCACGTCCATTGAGTCAGTGATGCCATACAGCCGTCTCATCCTCTGCCACCCTCTTCTCCTCCTGCCCTGTCTTTCCCAGCATCAGGGTCTTTTCCAATGAATCAGCTTTTTGCATCGAGTGGGCAAAAGTATTGGAGCTTCGGCATCAGTCCTTCCAATCAATATTCAGAGTTGATTTTCTTTAGCATTGACTGATTTGATCTTGCAGTTCAAGGGACTCTCAAGAGTCTTCTCCAGCATCACAGTCTGAAAGCATCAGTTCTTTGGCACTCCGCCTTCTTTATGGTCCAACTCTCACATCTGTACACGACTACTGGAAAAACCATAGCTTTGACTATATGGGCTTTTGTCAGCAAAGTGATGTCTCTGCCTTTTTAATACACTGTCTAGGTTTGTCATAGCAGAGTGAAAAAGCTGGCGTGAAACTCAACATTCAAAAAAAATAAGATCATGGCATCCGGTCCCATCACTTCACGGCAAATAGATGGGGAAAAAGTGGAAGCAGTGACAGATTTTCTTTTCTCGGGCTCCGAAATCACTGTGGGGGCTGGTGACTGCAGCCATGGAATTAAAAGGAGACAACAGGGCCTGGGCATTGTATTTCCTTTTGATACAGAGGAGAGGAAGGAAACATGAGGAAATGAATCTGAAAGAAAACAGGGAGCTGCCCAGCTGCCCAGCTCTCAGCTGACCGTTCACAGCCTCATCCATGCTAATTTCCTGGAAGCTGTATGACAACCCACTCTAGTATTCTTGCCTGGAGAATCCCATGGACAGAGGAGCCTGGCAGGCAACAGTGGGGCTGCAAGCGTCGGACACGACTTAAGCGACTAAACCGCAACGTATCATGAGTTTATGTAGACCGGTGGATGGAGGGCTGGATCATAGACTGACGTGTGATAGAGGAAATACAGTGATATACTGACAGTGGAATCAGGGTGGAGGAGTTATGGATATTCGCTGAGAGGGGTTTTCAACATTGCTGCATGTTCAAACATCCTCTTAATAAGATATGATAAAAGAAACGCTCTCTTTAAGGAACATTTCCATCTTTCAGTGGGGAGAGGCAGGCACGTTTCTGGCATGACCACCTCTCCCTAGAACATGGTTACACGGTTCTTCCTTTCTCTTTGCAGAGAAACAGTGAGGGGCGATTTATGCCCCACAGCTGCCTGCACTCGGGTCTCTCTCTCATCTCGGTGGGCCGGAGGTGCTGGCTTGTGAGCAGGGTGGTCTGTGATCTGCTCTGCGTTTGTGGGTCACCCATTGTTTTACAACTTTTGAGCTAGCTATTCACACTGACGAATCTGAACAATTATAAAGTTCTGGAATGCCCAACTCTTCTTTGCAAGCAGAGTTTCTGGCCACCCTGGGCCTGTGTTTCTCCGCAACAACACTTGAATGGAGTCGAGCCGGTGGGATGGGGCCCCCCCACAGATTGCCCCAGTTTCCACCACTCTGTGTTGCCTCACACCTGGCCCACGTTTCAAAGAGCTCCTGTCTCATCCCTGAAAACAGCTGCATTTAGGACCCTGGGCTCATCAGGACACATGTATGTATAATGAGCACGCTACAGCCATCCCTCAAGGCCATAGTCCTTCAGCTCCATGAACCCTGGACGCCCTTTGGTGACTGTATCCACATGCTGCTTCTATTTGCTTACTCTTTGAAATGGATTCTTTTAAAGTCAAGTCCTATTTTTCACATTCCCTGAGTAGTAATCACATAAAAGCAAGAGTCTGGTATCTCAGCAGCTTTCTCTAACACAAAATAAGCCCCATGAGTGAGTGCTCAGTCGTGTCCAGCTGCCTGTGAGCCCATGGGCTGTAGCCTGCCAAGCTCCTCTGTCCATGGGACTCTCCAGGCAGGAATCCTGGAGAGGGCTGCCATCTCCTCCTCCAGGGAATAAAGCACACTTGAGCCTGAAGCCTCAGAGGTCGCCTCTCACACCCTAACGGCCCACACACTCCAAAACAGGTGCGCCCATCTGGCGGGGCTGAGGCGGGTGCCCAGAAGACCTCACTAGCTTGGTTCTCCTTCTCCCCGGCAGCACCTTCTCTAAGTTGCATTTTAGCCGTCCCAGCCCGTTTGTCTTCCTGCGAGCCTGGCCTGCCTTCCACGTGAATCTGAAACTCAAAGCGCATAGGACGGCTTCGGAAGTCCTCCTCTTGCCGAGCGCTGCCTGGTTCTTGCCTTTCCTGATCCTGACCCTTTGGTGCCTCTTTGGATTTCAGTACATCCCTCATTTGCTTAAGTTCACCCAGGTTCATCTGGAAGATCCATAACCAGTTCAAACCGTAAGCTCTTCCTCGGGGATGGGGGTGCGGTGAGCGGAAGGGTCACTGTGGAGAGATGGACAGGTTTGCTCTGCAGCCCTGAGGCTTGGTCCTGTCATTGACTGTGAACCATTTCCCCTCTCCACTAACCTGATAACTCACAGAAATCATCCTGTTCTCCCACCAGAGTTGGAAACAGGCATAACAACCTTATTGGCTGAAAAAAAGATGCACAAACTAAAAGCTGAGAATTATGTTTTATTTGGCAGACTTGCTGAGGACTTAAGCCCGGGATATAGCCTCCCAGATCATTCTAAGGGACCACTCTGAAGAGGTGATGGAGGAGCCAGGATATATAAGACTCTTTTGCAACCAAAACCAAGTGTCAGGACATCAAAATATTACTGTTCATTAAAGAAAAACCAAGTATCTCAGGTTAACGGGCTTCCCAGGTGGTAGAGCCTGCCTGCAGTGCCAGAGACCCGGGTTCGATCGCCAGGTTGGGAAGATCCCCTGGAGAGGGGAATAGCAACTCACTCCAGTATTCTTGCCTGGAGAATCCCATGGACAGAGAAGCCGGGCGGGCTACAGTCCATGGGGTTGCAAAGAGTCAGACAGGACTGAGTGACTAATACGTGCTTTTCTAGATGTGGGAAGATGCCGGAGTCTGGGCTCATGGAACTCATCTCTGATGTGCACCTTACCTGTCTAGGGCTATCTCCTGCTTTCTCATCCTGAATGCCCCCAGGGCACAGTCTGGGATGGCTGCAGTGTCCTTTGTTTTCTCATGTGACAGGTGGCGTTTTTCATCCACAGCGTCCACGGCCAGAACACTGCCCACGTTTACTGAGTGCTTCGCACGCACGAGCCAGCACACACACCATCTAATCCAACGGTCACATGAGCACCGCAAGGGAGCTACCACGACCCTGGCCATTTTACAGATGAGGAAAGTGACGTCCAGAGACGTTAGTGCGTGACTAAGGCCCCACAGCCGGGAAGTGACGGAGTCAGCGCTCGGAACCAGTTTGCTGGACACCAGGTCCACACTCTGGATGACTTGCTGTTCACAGGCATTGATGCTGATTCATTTCCTGCTCTTTTGGTGAGTTAATCCCAGTCCCTTCCACCTTCACTTTATAGGTCAAGTGGTTTTGTTGCTCTTGGCCCCCTCTCCGGCTTCTCCACCTTTGTGCTCACATGGCACCCTGAATTGGGCACAGTGTTGTGAAAAGGCTACACAGATCAACTTACCCCACGTGGCCAATTTTCCTGCCACAGTGATGCTGTGTGTTCTCCTCCTGAACTAGGTGGGAACCAGCTGGGTCATCCAGGCAGCCTCCACCCTTGAGAGGAATGAATTCCTCCCCATCCCAGCCAGCAACACAGAAAGCTCTGGAAAGAAGACTGGAGGTTGGTGTCCTGACATTACTCAGCCCTTGTCATCCGTGGCTGAGTAAGGCCCACTGAGCCTCCGAGCTGGGGATTCTGTGCATGGTGTGGTCTCCACACCCAGCCAGGAGCAAGCAGGCAGCTGGGGGCCACACTGTCCTCTAGCTAAGGCTGTCCCTGCAGCAGAGAGTGGGGTCTTTGTTCACCCATGTGGGACACTGTCCTTTAAAGAGATAGATGACGTGGGCATAGCCATCCCCTTGTGCACATTTCTATGCCTTCCTGTGGTCAAGGTTGGAGGTGTCTTAGGATTAGTGCTGGCCAGTGGGAAGTGCTGTGTCACTTTTGAGCAGAGTTTGTTAAAAGCCACCGTTCCTCCTCCAGCCCCCTCTCTCTGTTCCTCCGCTGTGATGCCCTTGGAGAGCACACATTGCAAATGATGTTAGCAGCAGGATGCAGACGAGCCACCCACCCGCCGAGGGCTGTGGCTTGAGGGCACGTGGTCCTCAGTCTCGGAAGACGGCTCCGATGAGCCACACTTCCTGGTCTTCACACCTGTGCCAGTCTTTCTGCGCTGCTGTAACACAGCGCCACAGGCTGGGCGGCTCATAGACCATGGGCGTTTACTTCTTCCAGGGTCAAGGGGCTGACAGGTTTGGAATCTGGTGAGAGCTTCCTGGTTCACAGATGGCTGTCTTTTTCCAGTGCCCTCTCCTGTGGAGGGTGCAGGGGAGCTCACTGGGCCTCTGTTATAAGGGCACTAATCCCATTCTTGAGGGCTCTGCCTTCGTGACCCAGCCATGCCTCAGCTCTCAAATCTCACATCACTGTGGGGATGAGACATTCAGTCCATGGAGGAGCATCCTTGTGGAAAGCTGAATCGGGGCTGGTCCTTTGAGTCCCATGAGCCAGTAGAAGGTTCCAGAAGAGGTACTGGACCAGCTTTGGAGCCAAGTTCTAGGAATGCATGGCAGCAGATGCTTTCCCATTTGGGGGGCCCTAAGATGCCACCAAAGAAGTCCCACTGCCCTGCCAAACTTACCAAGTGTGACCGAAGAAGTCCCGCTGCCCTGCCAAACTTACCAAGTGTGACCGAAGAGTCCCGCTGCCCTGCCAAACTCACCAAGTGTGGAGGGAGATGCCCTGAAGCTACGCAGAGGGAAAAGGTGCTCAGCTTCCTCAGTGTCCCAGCTCAGCTGGGTGTTCTGGCCATTTCTCCCAAGAGGCCAAATCTCTGGGTGAGCCATGCTGGACGTTGCTGCCCAGTCTGGGCCCAGGATGACTGCCTTCTCAGCCAACATGCTGTGGAGCAGAAGAACCTCCCAGCTGAACTTGTCCGCCTGGCAGAATCATGAGTGGAAAGAGACGGGTGGTTTACTGAATCTTGGGATGGTTTGTGCGTGGCAGTAGATACAACGATGTGAGAGGGGAGACTCGGTGGCACTGTTATTGGTGGGGGTGTTTGTTGCAGGAGCTGGTGTATGTTTCTTTGGGTGTAACAGCTGACGGCACAGCAGACCAGCCAGGAGACAGCAGGGCCTGCTTGGTGGCCCAGGTGCAAAGACTGGGAGGCTGTGCGGAAACAGTCCTCAGGACCTGATTGGCGAGATGGGAAGGATGAGGGAAGTGCAGAGGTTCTGAGAGTCCAAGCCTGTGAGTGCGAGGGTGAGATGGTCCTCAGAGGGAGCTGGAGACCTGGGAGGAGGGGAGACCTGCTTGGGGAAGGAAACAAGAAAAAGAAAGCATTCTGGTTCGGGATTTAAGGTGCTGATGGGATCACAGTAGAAAAATAACCTTCAGGCATTTTGAGTTTTATTTACTGCACAGATAAAAGACTAAGGGACTTCCCTGGTGGCTCAGCTGGAAAAGAATCTGCCTGCAATGCAGAAAACCTGAGTTTGATCCCTGGGTTGGGAAGGTCCCCTGGAGAAAGGAATGGCAACCCACTCCAGTATTCTAGACTGGAGAATTCCATGAACAGAGGAGCCTGGCTGTCTACACTCTATGGGGTTGGAAAGAGTTGGACACAACTGAGCAATTAACGATTAAGAGACTAAGGCTGGAAATGAATGGAGAAAAGAGATGGGAGAATGGGACTCAATGGGAGAATGATGCTCATGGAGAGAGTAGAGAAAACGGGAGGATGGGGTTGAGGGAAAGCCAAGAAAATGCTCCTATGGACATGGCACCCGAGGGACTGACTGTCAAGGAAAAAGGCCAAGGAAGAGCTGATGTAAAGAGATAATTCCTCAGAGCCTGCAGTAAGAGAGTTTCAGTGACTGGGTGGAGTCAACACATCAAAGCCTGTGACCATGCTAAGGGGCAGAGGACCCTGGGAGGAGGGCCCCAGACTCAAGCCAGAGGCAACGAGAAGAAGGCAGAACACACTTGATCTTCACATATTTATTCATTTGTCTGTTCATCCCTCTGTCCATCTATTCATCCATCCACCCATCAGGTCACTTATCCATCCACCCACCCACCCATCAAGTCACTATCCATCCCCTCATCTACCTACTCATCCACCCACCCATCCACATCCATCCGTTCATATTCATCCATCTGATCCTTGTTAGAGCTTACTTTGGGCCATGCAGGGGAATTAGAGTAAAACAGATGTGGTCCTGCCCTTTGTTGGAAACACTCAATGAACCAACCCCCTTAAACACTGATGCTTAGAACTGGCAATCAAGGTCTCTCCCACACACAAAAGATAACAGTAAAATAACAGCCACCATTTATCTTGTTTGGAGCCAAGCCCAGTATCTTGCACTCTGCATATGCTTTTTCTGCCGCTTAATCTTCCCAGCAACAACAACACAAGGCAGGAACTGTTCAGAGATGCGTAGACCAAGATAAGGGGTAACGGACCCTTCCAGAGCTTGCAGGCTGTCCTGGGATTCAAGCATGAAGCTGATGGCCACCCACGAAGTCTCACTGCTCCCACCCAGGCTCCTGGGAGCTTGTCACCCATCACCCAGCCCTCTCCACCTCCATCCCCCACCAGGAGACAGTTCAGTTCAGTTCAGTCGCTCAGTCGTGTCTGACTCTTTGTGACCCCATGGACTGCAGCATGCCAGGCCTCCCTGTCCATCACCAACTCCCAGAGTTTGCTCAAACTCATGTCCATTGAGTCAGTGATGCCATCCAACCATCTCATCCTCTGTCATCCCATTCTCCTGCCGTCAATCTTTCCCAGCATCAGTCTTTTCCAAGGACTCAGTTCTTCCCATCAGGTGGCCAAAGTATTGGAGTTTCAGCTTCAGCATCAGTCCTTCCAGTGAATATTCAGGACTGATTCCCCTCAGGATTGACCAGGAGAGAGGGCCTCTCTTAACCTGCTCTTACCTCAGAATCTATCTACTTAAGAAACAATGCTAGCGTTGATGTTGAGGGAACCAGAAAGGTGAAAATGATAACGTACTTTCATAGGTTATCAGAGGAGGAGACAGCTATGGTTAACTTCATGACCAAGGAGCACGGTGTCTTTGGGAAAATACAGCCCAAACTCCAAAGGACTGACCCGCACACATAGCCCTGCAGCTTGCCTTGACCGTCTGTAACTGTAACATTTGTCTAATTTGAACATGGACCTACTGGGCTTCCCTTTCCTCACTCTGGTTCCTTCTCTGACTTCTTTCCTTTATGTTGTGCTAAGACCCTGGCCTTCCCATTCTAGTTAATCAGCATGAACCCCACGGGCCCTTAGCAGACAGAGCAGGCATTTTTGTAAATACCCCCTGGAGATTCGTTTCATCGCTATGGAAAACGTAGCTCTGTTTTCCTAGGTGACGGCTGTGTTTATGCAGGGACTCCGAGTGGGCTCCGGGCCTGGCCAGATGGTGCCGGATGCGTTCGGTGTAATGTGAGGAGCCACGTGACTCCTGGCGGGAGCCAGGTCTGGGTGGACGTGCGGCTGCAGGGTCTGCCCACGCTGAGCCATCCGCTCAGGACACACGGTTCTGCCCCTTGGACGCCCAGGGTGGCGCTGAAGGCGGGTACCCTTGCTGGGGCTGCGGTTTGGCCCTTCCAGCCAAGTGTGAGTCAGTCCTATTTTTAGCCATGCCACTCGCCCAGGTGCACCAGGCTCCACACTGGGGGCTTCCTGCCTCAGCGTCTCGATTTCCTCTGTCAAAGGCTAGGTGAGCTGGGGACGCGGCATTTTCCAGTTGATAATTCTACACGCGTGACTCTCAGCAAGGCCGGCGGTGGAAGGAAGAAACATTAGCCATTTGGGGAGCTGATGACATTTTGACCTCAGTTGAAGGATTCTACAGGCTCTGCCAGCCCGTGGGCAGGAGCAGGGATGGCGAATAACCAGGCCCTTGCATTCTACCAGTGCTAGGCATGACTAGGTGATCAGGATGCTGTCTCCCCATGCCTGGATGCATCCAAACGGCTATTATAACTGTAATATAGCTCAGTTGTGTCTGACTCTGTGACCCCATAGACTGCAGCCCACCAGGCTCCTCAGTCCATGGAATTTTCCAGGCAAGAATACTGTAGTGAGTTGCCCTTTCTTATTCCGGAGGATCTTCCTGACCCAAGGATCGAAACTGGGTCTCTCACACGGCAAAGAGATTCCTGATCACCTGAGCCACCAGTGTGTTAGCTGCTCAGGCATGTCTGACTCTTTGAGACCCCATGGACTCTAGCCCCCCAGGCTCCTCTCTCCATGGGATTCTCCAGGCAAGAATACTGGAGTGGGTTGCCGTATCCTTCTCCGGTGGAATCTCCTCAACCCAGGGATCGAACCCACGCCTATGATGTCTCCTATATGGGCAGGCAGGTTCTTTTCCATTAGTGTCTGTGGCTGAGGGTGTGGGAGGGTGGTGGGCGGGCTCTGCTCTTTGCCTTCTGTGTTGCTGTTCAGCTGCTGAGTTGTGTCTGACTCTGTGTGACCCCATGGACTGCACCACGCCAGGCTTCCCTGTCCTTCTCTATTTCCCAGAGTTCGTTCAAACTCATGTCCATTGAGTCAGTGATGCCATCGAACCATCTCATCCTCTGTCATCCCCTTCTCCTGCCTTCAGTCTTTCCCAGCATCAGGGTCTTTTCCAATGAGTCAGCTCTTCGCCTCAGGGGGCCAAAGTATTGAAGCTTCAGTTTCAGTATTAGTCCTTCCAGCGAATATTCAGGGTTGGTTTCCTTTAGGATGGACTGGTTGGATCTCCTTGCTGTCCAGGAAACACCGTTGGAAAGCTCGGGTGGAGGGCTACTTATGATTCCTCTTGTCCCAGGCAGCAGAGCTGGGCCAGCGGAGGGTCCCCTTCTCTTGGCTGCAGTGTGTGACCCAGAAGAGCCAGTCCGAGCCTTCCTTGGGAGTGAGGTGTGAGCCCTGAGAGACGGAGACCCTGGTCCTCATGGCAGGATGCTGTAGCCTGGTGTTGCTGGCGATCACTGTGCTAAGCAGGGCTGAATGGCAGAGAGAGACAGACAGACAGAAGAGAGAGAGATGGGGAGAGCGGCCGACAGAGGATGAGATGGTTGGATGGCATCACTGACTCAATGGACATGAGTTTGAACAAACTCAAAGAGTCGGACACAACTGAGTGACTGAACTGAACTGCACTGAATCCATCACCGTAAAATAACATTTTCGTTGACTTTAGTCCACATCCCTCCCCTCCCCCAATTTTGATCTCCGTGACTCCAGGGCGGTGCCGGAAGGCTGGCCTGTGATGCCTCACCGCCCCCGTCCCGCTGGGGGATGAGGGCCCTGGGGCCACAGGCAGGGCCGGTGTTAAAGGGGGTTATTGGGGTGGAGGCGGGACTTCTCCAATCCCACAGGTGAGCCCGCCTCTCTGCCTGCTCCACTCGCGGCCCTTGAACCCTTCCTTCCCGCTCCTGAAGTCGGATGTGTCTCCTTCCTGCTCTCAGAGACCACACTGCCCGGGGTCGCTGTGGGCCCAGGCCCTCCTGGTCTTTCAGCAACACAGCTGGCCTCCTCGCCCCCTGTCCCCACAGCACTGCGTATCTGGCTGCTCCAACCCTTACCCAGTCCCCCCTTGCCCACTGTCACCTCTGCGTCAGAGTCAGAGCCTGGCTGCCCTGCGGGGAGGAAGGAAGCGCGCTTTGGCTTCTTCTCTGCCCTGCAGCACGGAGCAGCCTGCTAGTTACCAACGTCCAAGCTCACTCTACCTGCTGCCTGGGAGGCCAACAATCAGAGACGAGCCGGTGTCCCTAAGACAAGGAACGGACGTTATTTGGGAGCCGGCTGATGGAGAAGATGGCAGGCTAGGGCCTCAAAATAACCATCTTGTTGGGGCCTGGATTCCAGGATCTTTTGTGGATCAGAGATGGGTGCGGGGAGGTAAGGAAATGAAGTGAAAAAACCTGTTCAGTCCTTCCAACTGTCCCCTAGAATGGCAAGCCTCAGGCAGGGGGCTCTGTTAAGTTTCACTTGCTTACAGTCCTTCACAGGTGGGGGGCTCAGGTTACCTCCCTGAGGCAGGCCATTATGTATGCCGACAATAACTTGTAGCTTGGGCTTCCCTAGTGGCTCAGCTGGTAAAGAATCCTCAGTGTGGGAGACCTGGGTTTGATCCCTGGGTTGGGAAGATTCCCTGGAGAGGGGAAAGGTTACCCACTCCAGTACTCTTGCCTAGAGAATTCCATGAACTGTAGAGGCCACGGGGTTGCCAAGAGTCAGACAAGACTGGTGGCTCAGAGGGTAAAGAATCGGCCTGCAATGTGGGAGACCTGGGTTCAGTCTCTGGGTTGGGAAGATCCCCTGGAGGAGGGCATGGCAACCCACTCCAGCATTCTTGCCTGGAAAATCCCCATGGACAGAGGAGCCTGGAGGGCTACAGTCCAGGGGGTCGCAAAGAGTCGGACATGCCTGAGTGGCTTGGCCCACGTGCGCACACAGTAACAAAAGCAGCAGGATGAGGGTGGACGTCACATAAGCAGATCCAGCTTGAATTCAAAACTAACCCTTCCCGGTTATACTGGGCTTTCCTGGCCTGCAATGCAGGGGACCCAGGTTTGATCCCTGGGTCAGGAATATCCCCTGGAGAAGGGCGTGGCAACCCACTGCAGAATTCTTGCCTGGAGAATCCCATGGACAGAGGAGCCTGGTGGGCTACAGTCCTTGGGGTGGCAAAGAGTTGGACACGCCTGAATCTGACTTTCCAGTCACATCTGGCACGTAGTAGGTGCTGACTAAACAGGGGCTGTTTCCAGGTGAGGCTGGTTTTCCTTTGTGACCGTAATTTGCAGCAAGTGGAGAAGGCTTGGCAGTGCAGCAAGCGGCCCTTAGGGCAATGGATCTTCCCAGTGACACCAGGGACCCTGGGGCTGTAAAGGGGAAGATGGGCGCGTCCCCGCCCAGCAGGCTGGTGGACGAATGGAGCATGGTCGGAGTGGTGCTGCGCACTCAGCCTGAGCAGAGATGGGTCCCAGCTGTTGTTCAGCTTCGGGGAAGGGACGAAGAGGAAATGGCTCAGCGGCGGGAGGGGACCCGGGTCAATAGAGCAGGAGAAGGGGCTGCTCAGCTCCAGAGACTGGCGCTTGGAGGGGCTCTTTGGGGCCCTAATAGTGTGGGCTCCGGGGAGGGGTAATGAGCCCAGCTGGTTGACTCAGAGCTCACGGGAGAGCCCACGCCTCGTGCCCAGTATGAGGACGTCGAGGATACTTCCTCCCCCACCCCCGTGTGCCTCTGCCATCAGACTAGCAGTGGGGCCTGCGTGGTGAAGGGGTGGTGACCCCAGGGCACGCTTGTCCAGGCAGAGCTTTGGCTGAGTCCCTCTGGACTAACCAAGGGCTTGTGTGTGTCCCTTTAGCGGCCACTGGGCTGTATGGCGGGAGGCTGCTAAGGGCTACTGCGGGCCTATGGGAACTTGGCCTTTCCTGTACCATTGTCCTGGCCAAGGTGTACCATCCCATTGGCAGCACAGAGCTGAGCTTCCGAGTTGCACATGTAACACTCTCAGCAGCTCTGTGAGCAGATCACAACACACAAGCATGAAGACAAATACACCGGCTGGTTTTGCTGCAGTTCAGTCGCTCAGTCATGACAGACTCTTTGCGACCCCACGAATCGCAGCATGCCAGGCCTCCCTGTCCATCACCAGCTCCCAGAGTTCACTCAGACTCACGTCTATTGAGTCAGTGATGCCATCCAGCCATCTCATCCTCTGTCGTCCCCTTCTCCTCCTGCCCCCAATCCTTCCCAGCATCAGAGTCTTTTCCAATGAGTCAACTCTTCGCATGAGGTGGCCAACGTACTGGAGTTTCAGCTTTAGCATCATTCCTTCCAAAGAAATCCCAGGGCTGATGTCCTTCAGAATGGACTGATTGTTGCAGGGAGGAAGCCAATTCTGACTCCATGTTGGAACCATTTCTTTGACTTGCTTTTTGTTGCTTTTATGATTATAATCATACAGAATGGTTTGCCTCGGAGAATCCTGCCCCTCTGCCTGACTGTTAAACGAAAGTGCCTTTGTTCAGAATCCAGTCCACCTGTAGATGGTAGGAGGGAAGAAATGAACACATCCCCTGCCTGAGGCTAGCCATTCTAGGAGATGTTTACAAGATTCCCAGCCTTTTTACTTTCCTTCTCACCTCACCCCGTCTCTGATCTATAAAAGAACCTGGCATCCAGAGCCCTCGAAGATGGTTATTTTGAGGGGCTAGCCTGCCGTCTTCTTGGTCAGCTGGCTTCCTGAAGAAAGTCTCTGCCTTGCCTCACCACCTCATCTCTTGGATTCACTGGCCTATTGTGCGGTGAGCAGAGTGAGCCTGGACTCGGTAACAGTTCTTGACAAAGAGTCAGAGCAGTCTAGTGGAGTACAAACTCTCTCCAGGTGGCCGCGGCGCAGCTGGATGTCATGGACAGAGACCCAAGAGGACACGTCCTCAGACCTCATGCAAGATTCAGCTCAAAATAGGCTGTGATCACGCTTCCCTGGTGGCTTAGTGGAGGCCTGATCAGAACCTGCAGGGCGGGCTTCTAGGTGGCGCTACTGGCAAAGAACTCACCTGCCCATGCAGAAGACGTAAGAGATGCAGGTTCACTCCCTGGGTTGTGAAGCTCCCCTGGAGGAGGGCATGACAACCCCCTCCAGTGTCCTTGCCTGGAAGATCCCACGGACTGAGGAGCCTGGCGGGCTACAGCCCATGGGTCACAAAGAGTCAGACATGACTGAGCGACTTAGCACGCATGTCAGTGTCGGGGACAAAAGTTCAATCCTCGGTCCAGGAATGTTCCACAAGCTGTAGAGCAGCTAAGCCCGTGAACCACGGCTACTGAACGTGTGCTCGACAGCGTGGGAGCCGCGACTGCTGAAACCCGAGTGCCCCAGAGCTCACGCTCAGCCAAGAGTGCCTGCACACCACAACTAGGGAGTGGCCCCTGCTCGCCACAACTAGAGAGAAGACTGCCGCAACAGAGCCTCAGCGCAGCCGAGAATAAGGAACTCAGAATTACAAGAGCAGGCTGCGATCTTCCAGGTAAAAGCACAGCCCCACAGCGCTGTTAGAAAGCCCAGGGGAGGAGCTCTTTGGGACTCCTCAGACTCGGTGGCAAGTTATTAGACTTGGCATCAGAAAGTATGATCCAGGAAAAAAAAAAATGGATAACTTGGACCTCATCAGAATTAAAACCTTCGGCTCTGCGCAAGACCCTGTTAGGATGAAAAGACCAACGACGGAGAGGGAAAACGCATCCGCAGAGGTCAGACCTGACACAGGACTAGCGGCAGGACTGGGGAAGAACTCTGCCTGAAGGTCAGCAGAGGGAAAGCCCCAGAGACGGGTCTGTGGGCCCTGCTCTGTCCATAGAACAGTCTTCTGTCCCGCCCAGGAGCCACAGTCACAGGGACCTTCCTGCCCATAGGTCTGAGGGTGGGGTCCTAGCCTGGGGTCTTGACCTGAGACAGGAGCCTGCGGGCCGAGGGGCCTTTGGACGGGAGCTGAGCAAGGTGCCCTGTGATCGTAGGACTGTGCGAGCTGGAAGCCGGGGGACCCTGACTTTACAGTGGGCGGGGTCAGGGGGCAGCCTCGAGGAGAGGTGGGGGCTCAGCCTCGGCCCACCAGGGCAGCCACATGAGCCTGTCGGAGCAGAGGCGAGCTGGCGGGGGGCCTGCTCTGCCCCGCTACCGTCTCTGTGCAGTCGAAGTGGACGGAGGTCCGGCTTAGGAAGGGGAGGGGTCTGACGGGCGCTAGGGAGACTTAGTCCTGCTTTGCCGCATCTCACCAGTCTCTGATGTCAGTCTCATCAGCCTCGCTCAGAGATGGGGAACAGGGCTCCCCAGCTGGTCAGCCCTTGGCCATCCTGAAGCACCTCCTTGCACCTGTTTGGTGGTCAACCTTATGCTTTCCCCAGGGCTATGATGCCAGCTTCAAGGAACATTTTTAGGAGGAAGTATCAACTATTCACGTGGTATGAGAATGGCCTGAGTTTCTCTCACTCTGGGATTTAAAAGGTTACAACTTGATGGTGCCCTGCAGCCCGGGGCTCAGATGGTGACCGTCCCTCCTCGTGCGCCTGGTCCCGGAAGGTCCTGCTCCCCGACTCTGGCCTGGTCCTGGCCGTTTCCCTTCCCAGCAGCCAATGTGATCCCCCAGGGCGGAGCTGGACCCTGTGCTTTCTCTGTCATGAGTCTCGAGGCTTCTTCCCTCACTGAGTCACGGCTGGGCCTCCAAGGGCTTCAGGGCTGTGCTCCTTCCTGCCCCCGCCTTCTGGAACTTTCCACGTCATTACTTCAGCCAGGCCCCGGACCCTCACAGTCCTCACGCCCGGCTCCTCCTGGATGGAACCTCCTCGAGGGCGGGGGTCCCAGGCTGGACTCGTCGTCGTCCGGGGGGTTTACAGAGCAGCGCCTGATGCTGGGGAGGGCCTGGGCTCAGGGAACACGTGGGTGAGGGCCTGGTGAGCAGACCCGGGGCCAAGCTTGGGACATGACATGCCATTTCTGTCACAAGGGGAGCCCACCTGATGGCCTCGGACAGAGGCAGGTGGCCTGGGCCCCTGGCAGGAGCTCAGGGAACTATCTGGGGTCATAACCTGTGATCTTTCAGGCCAGCCGGGGCCGGGGTCGCTTTTGGAGAAAGCAGCCGCGGTCAAAGAACAGAGGGGATCGTGGCCATGCCAACCGACTTGAACCTCCCCAGGGCTGCGCCTCCTCCCAAGGCGACTTCCAGGAACGCGAGCCTCCGTCCCGCCGGGCTCCTCTCCCAGGGGACGTTTCAGCACAGCCTGCGCCAAACAGGAAACACTCGGGTTTCCTGAGAAAGTTTCTTAGTCTTTGGCCAAAGCGCTAAACTGGAGGATCTTGACGTGGATGTTGGAAAACGGGGGTGAGAAGTCCCCGGGACTCCACAGGGGGCGGGGGGTGGGCTGCAGGCACACACGGTGTTTCTCCGGGATCACGCGTGTCACGTATGACACGTTCCTTAGCTGAGATCTGGGCTGCGGGATGCAACCAGCATGCCAGGGCTCTCCTGGAGGCAGAGACGGACAGACAGACGGAGAGACAGAGGACACGAGGGAGGGGCACGGGGAGAGGAGGAGAGAAGAGACGGAGGCTTCCAGAGGCACTGCCGAGACCAGGGCCAAGACAGCACCCTTCTCTCCAGCCCAGAAGCCCGCGACTCTGAGGGCCCCACAATCAGACTGGCCCCCACCCCGCCAGGACAAGAAGACAAGGATCAGTGGAAGAAATACAGCTTCCCAGTTGAAAATGGGCCTCAGACATTTGTTATTCCCATTTTTTTAAGTACAAAGATAATTCTCCCCATCTTGGCATTCTGAAGGGGACTTTTGTTTTCCCTCTCTTCTGAGCATTCTTTTCCAAGCCTGGTAAATGTCTGCTCAGATGACGGATAAGAAGGACCACGTGACTGAGGAAACTTCCCGACTCGGGGGTGGGGCCTGGCGGCCTCTTCCTCCTCCCACCTCAACCGGGCCAGGCCTGGCCCAGCCTCCCTGCCTCAGTTCCAGCCTCCCTGCCTTGGGTCCAGCCAGGGTCTGGGGGTGGGGTGGGGGCCCAGGGATGCTCCGGCAGCCCCATCAATCCGAGCCTCTCCACTGTGCCTGCCCTCGGGCTTACGATGGGGCATGATCATCACAGCCCTGTGTCTGGGTCTCCACTGAGACTCTGATGTCCTGGGAAACTGGGGGTCGCAGGTCATCTGCTCCCTGAGCATGCTGCACCCCCCTCAAGTTCCTCAAGCAGCCCCTCCCGATTCAGTCGAGTCCAACTCGACTGCAGCCTGCCAGGCTCCTCTGTCCGTGGGATTTTCCAGGCAAGAATACTGGCGTGGGTTGCCATTTCCTCCTCCAGGGGATCTTCCCGGCTCAGGGATCGAACCTGCATCCCCTGTGCCTCTTGTGTTAGCAGGCAGGTTCTTTACCACTGAGCCACCTGGGAAGCCCAGCCCCTCCCACTGGCAGGCCTAAAATAAAACCCTGTACTGAGATGGCGTGCTCGCCAGCCCAGAGAAGCCCCTGCCCACATCCAGGCTTGGGAGGGTGAGGGGAGGGCCATGAGGGTCTGAGTCCCGTGTTCTGCCCCTTCCTGAGGGCTGGACGCTCTGAAGGTCACAGTCATGTGGTCCCTGTCCCCCTGAAGTACTGGGACGAGTGTGGCCAGGAGCAGTTGGGGACCGTCCCTCCTGAGAGCAGCCTGCCTGCTCATCCGGAGGGACCTGTCCGGTCCAGCGGCAGGAGTCGCCCCATTCAGCTTTGTCACCGGCTCAGGCAGATGGCCGCAGGACAGGGCGGCTCAGTCATGCAGGCAAAACCAGACCACCGGTGACCGCGAGCTGGGGGAGAGTCACCTCTTGAGAAGCCGGGGTGCAGGGGAGGGCCCCTGCCTGGCTCCCTGGTGGGATGCTGTCTGCTGGTGGGGATGGGGCAGGGAACTTAACTGCATTTTGTTCTCCTCTGTGTCCTCAGGACCCAGAACAGTTCAAGATTCATGGGCTGGACATGCGAACAGTGTCCCAGCACCCCCCCTTCAAAGCTAGTCTAGACTAACAGCGAGGTGCGGGTAAAAGGTGGATTGAAGGAAAATCCCTTGGAGCCTCCAGGCCCAAGCTGGAGTCTGGCACTGCCTCCCACCGGTCACTGGTCTCAGGCCTCCTGCTTGACCTTTCTGGGCCTCAGTTTCCCTGTTGGGAGATGTGGGAGCAACAGCTGGTGGTGCTAACTTTGTTGGAAGGCGTGGGTGCAGGGGCCGTGGGGAAGCAGCCACTAGGCCTGATCATCACGGTGATTTGTCGTTCACCAGGGAAGCGGTGACTCAGACGGTAGAGGATCTGCCTGCAATGTGGGAGACGTGCGTTCGATCCCCAGGTCGGGAAGGAGGAGGGCATGGCCACCCGCTCCAGTACACTTGCCTGAAGAATCCCCATGGACGGGGGAGGCTGGCAGGCTACAGTCCACGGGGTCGCAAAGAGTCGGATGTGCTGAGCGACTGAGCAGAGCGAAGCGGGAGCTGGGCTGGGCCTCGTCACATCTCATTGTCCAGTCAGTCACCAGGGCTGCTGGCGGTTCGCCAGGCTGATGGAGCTGGGACACGGTCTCCCAGGACGCACCCGGGAGGCGCAGGCAGAGCCCACCCGAAGCCAGAGAAAGGAGCGGAGGTGCAGGGCTCCTGGAGGAGGCGGGTCGTCAGGGGAACCAGGCGGCTCTGCCAGGGGTTTTCAAATTACCAGCCACATCAGCGTCGGGCAGAGCAAGTCTGACTCCACATTGGATTTGTCCTTTTACTTACCTTTCTATTCTGCTGCTTTGGCTTGAGTTAAAAATGTTGCCTAGAGCCAGTTTTGATGGCTAAATCAAAGGTCTCTCTTGGTGATGTCACATTGCCCTTGAAAATATGTGGGTTATTTTCGAGTATCTTTTGATATTGAATTCTGACAAGCATAATCCCACAGTGATCCCAGAACAGACCCTGAAAATTTGCACCTTGTTTTATGCCTCCGGATACGTTCCACTGGCCCCTGGTTTATAGTCTGTGGGAACTTGAATTTGTACCCTGCTGTTGTGTGAAAATTGTAATCTTAATTATGTCGAATTGGTTCACAGTGCTTTTCAGATCTGCTGAATCCTTCTATTCTTCTGTCTACACATTCTATTAATTTTTGAGAGTTTGAAACTCTAACTAAAAATCTTAATTTATCTGCTTAAAAAATAGTTGTAATATATAGTAGAACCGTATGTAACTTTGTTTTGTATTTTCCAAGTCTCTGTAAATATGTTATCATACTTTCATAATTTAGAAATTAAAAATTAAAAGTTTAATTTTTTGAAACAAAAAAATTTTAAGTGATGAGGAGTTCTGATTCTCTGAGTACCAGCTGCCTGTTTTCATTGTTTTGTAACTGCAATAAACGCTGTATCTTCCTTTACCACACACACACACACACACACACACACACACAGACGTTGCCTATAGCCTGAAATATATAGGAGACCCCAATCTCAAGGCTCTGACCTTTAAGAGTATAACACTCTTCCATTCGCATAAAAATAATAAAAAGTTGTGGGACAGAGAATAACAGTGGCCCTGTTAGAGGTTTACAGGAACACTGTGATCTGATCTACCATTGCCCTCCCTCACCTGGCGTTTAAAAATGCTCTGCTGAAACCTTTGGGGAGTTTAGGGTTTGGGGCATGAGCCACCATTCTCCTTGCTTGGCCCTGCACTAAACCTTTTTCTGCTCCAAACTTCAACATTCCGGTATTGTTTAGACTCTCCGTGCATCAGGTACACAAACTTGCGTTTGATAACACAAATAATCAAAGTCATTTACTTCCAAGCATAATCGACTGTCTGCTCAGTAATATGGATTTTTCCCAGGTTGTTTGCATTTCCAGAACTCTATGTCCCCTTTGGAATAATTAATATAATGAGATGTCATGAAAACGTCTCTGAACTTTGATAGAATGAGTAACACACATATTTGGATATTTTTTTTCTTAGTTGAAAAAATAAAACTTATTAGCAAAATCCATAATGTAACACTGTCGGAAAATTAAGCACTTCCTGGCGCTGTTTCTGATTGTAATGATTTCAGGTTTTCCTAATTATTCTGCCCCAAACGTTCATCTTTGTCTTTTGTTCTGGTGTGAAGACGCTCTGTTCATAAAACATCATGAGGCAAAATGGCTTTATGTGTAGGTTCATCACTCCTTGGTAACTGAGGCAATTAACACACACTGATATTAAAGTTTTACATGTATGAATTCTATATAATTAGCGAAACATTAGCCCTCTTGGCTTGACATAAAATCTCTTTTTCCTCCTCCCTGATGAAGGAATTTTTTATTTGGAAAGCCTAACAGAGGCCTGAAAACAAAACCACATGCGGTTTTGTGTATCACAAACTCTCTGCTGAAAGCAACAAAGTTGAGAACATCCCTGGTGCTAGGGGTTATGAAGGCTGCACGCATCACGAGTGCAGAGGGGCATTTATTTTTTGAACAAACAAGTGACTTTTTGTACTCTCAATCAAGAAAAAAATCTGAATATTTACTTACGCTAATCTGGTGAGTTAATCCTCCACAGCTTCAAAATCCCCATTTGAATACAATAATTTGTCAAGCCCAGAGCTCCCCCCAC
Source organism: Ovis canadensis (assembly GCF_042477335.2). Classification (NCBI taxonomy): domain Eukaryota; kingdom Metazoa; phylum Chordata; class Mammalia; order Artiodactyla; family Bovidae; genus Ovis; species Ovis canadensis. Next base: position 4,425,767 of record NC_091245.1, read on the forward strand.
ACACTCTTTTGCTCCACAAATACTTGAATACCTACTAAGTGTGTGTGTTGGGGCCACCCTGGTGGCTCAGAAGTGAAGAATTTGCTTGCTGACACAGGTTGGATCCCTGGGTCGGGAAGATCCCCTGGAGGAGGAAATGGCAACCTCCTCCAGTACTCTTGCCTGGAGAATCCTGTGGACAGAGCCTGGCGGGCTACTGTCTAAGGGGTCGCAAAGAGCCGGACAAAACTTAGCAGCTAAATAACAGCCACAGTATGTGTGTCTGGAGGTATACACAACAGAGGAAGTCCCTGCAGTGGGCGGGAGAGCTGATATTCTGGTGGAGGAGAAAGAAGAACAGAGAAGCTAATTGCACTGTTACTGAATCCAGACAACAGGCTAATAAATTGGGGAATGAGTTGGGCGAGGAATAATGACTTTATTAGCAAAGCCAGGAGACTGAGAAGACGGCAGTCTAGTGTCTCAAAGAACCATCTTACCACAGTCAGAACTCAGGCTTCCTTTATACTAAAAAGAGAAGGTGGGGTGTGTGTGAAGGTGGTGTGTGCGTGTGTGTATGTGTGTGTGGTGCGGGGGGAGCGGGGCGGGGGGTTGTGGTGGAGGTGGTGATTTTGGAGCAGAAATCCTTCCTTTTGCAGCTGCCCGCAGAGGTCAGCTTGCAGATGCTCCTGTAAACCTCCAAGAAGACAGGTGTTCTGGATTCTGCAACTTTCTGTCTCCATATGAATGGGAGAGCCTTACACTCTTAAAGGCCAGAGCCTTGAGAACAGGCTGTCCTGTGTAATCCAGGCTGTAGCAACATGCTTCTACAAAAGAGCCAGCCTGACTACCTGCCGGCAACAGAGCTCAGGGTTAAAGTAAAGGAACAGATGTGACAGAGTCAGTTGGTTCTTCCTTATCACAGCATCAGGAAGACACTTTCTGATAGTGGGAGCTCCTCCAAGGTTAACACGCTGGCAGTTGGGATGGGGGCTCCCTCCTACGGGGGGTGGGGTGATCTCACTCACTACGGTCACACCGTAGGCTCCTCCCAGGCAGCGGCCGAGCATGGGGAGTCCTGACCCAGGCCCCTTCCAGGAGCGGAGGGGCGCTCTCCAGTGGAGACTGCCTCTCGGATGTCTCGATGGCCTGGGTGAAACTTTCCTGAATCTGCGGTGGACTCGGAGACTCTCGCATCCTCTTCTCCTTTCGCAGGTGTCAGACCAGCATCCCGCCTGCAGGCTGGCCCCGCCCCCACTGCCCCTCCCCGTCCTCCTGCACAGGGTCCCCCCACCACGCCGTGACTCCTGCACGTCCAATCTCTTCTTGGCCCCAACTTCTTAATAGAACTGAACCCATGGAGCCTATTGGAATAAAATATGACTATTGAAAACGTGTGTTGTGGCAGGAACACAAGGACGACCCTTGGCTCGAAACATCTGACCCCATCCATGTCCAAGGTTGCTCAAGGCCGTTTGCGTGTTGCATCTTATTACCAAGCTGAGGCCGTGACAGCATTTCTTTCCCTCCTTCCCTCCGTCCTTCCTTCCTCCCTCTCTCTTCCTGCAGAGAACAGGGTCCTGGCCACGCTTGCCTCTCTGTGATTAGTATCGCGCTTTCTCAGAGGGTCCCCAGGCTTTGCCAACCCCTGAATAGCTTTGTTCCATTTCAGTGGCCTCTGCAACATTGTAACAACCCAGCCTGAAGGAACATGTGTGGAAATCTTAGCTGGAGAATCAGAACTGGGTGTTGCTCAGGATGTGGAAAAAATGCAGGGTGTTTCCTCTGCTAGGCACTTGATCCACACCGCGGTCTGTCCCGCAGCAGCGCTGAGGCCCTGGCCAGGGAAGCTGCTGGAAGACCCACCCAGATCTGCCCACCCTGCCCCCTGACTTCGGTTGTGGGTCACTCCACGCTTCCCTGGGGATGACACCAATGCCCCAAACCAGAGCACCCCCTCCTGGGGGGCTGCTGTGTCCCATGCCGGGTAATGGAGCCAAGAAGTCCTCCCCTCCTCGGGGTCCACAGCTTCTCCCACCAACAGCACAGACTTTTCTCGGAGAAGGAAGGGAAGCCCCGGCAGCCGGTGCTGCGTGTGATGCGCTGGGTCTGTGGGAGGGTGAACGTGATGGGCCACAGCCCAGCCGCCAGTGGTGCTAGGAAACACTTCCCTCCTGAATGCGCTCATCATGGATCTGGTGGTGCTCCCCAAATGGCAACGGAAGTCTCACCTCCTGTGATGGAATGAGCTCTATGCTGTATAACTGTGTGCATAATTTAATGCAAATTTCAGAATTTAGAAAGGTGTCAGGGTGAAACCCTTTCAAGCCTGGCATAAAAAGTCTGATGGGTTGAACTTTTAATGCGTGTGCATCTTACCTCTGCCCAGACTGACCGTGGGCCCTGTCGGGGGGGTCGTCATGTGGGATGGAAGACGGTGCCAAGGGTGGGTGTCTCTGACCCCTTTGGTCTGTTCTCCCAGGCTCTGCGTCCAAGTGGGTTTTGAGGCGTCTCCTGGACACTGTTCCCTCCTCCAGTGGCACAGCCCTCTCTTCTGGATGCTGGTCACTTGTCTTCACTGCATGCCTCTGGCTAGAGACCTGTAGGAGTCAGAACAGTTCTACTGTGTCTGGCGTCCCCGAGGTGCCCCACTCAAGGGGCGCCTTCTGGGGACAAGTGCAATGATGCTGGCTTTTGTGTCTACACGTGGTCAGTGGGTGACCAGCTGCTGAGCCACGGGGTGGGGTGGCCTGGCTAGAGGCAAGCCCTGAGGTGGGGGTCTAGAGGGAACCTGCAAGGACAGGGTGTCCAGGAGACCCCAGGATGGCCCTGCAGAGGGGTCAGGCTGAGCCACTGCTGCAGGGAGTTTCGTGGAGATGTGACTTCTTTGCTGAGCAGTTCGGAGAGACACGGAGGCGACTGTTGCTGCTGAGGAGTCTCTTTGGATGGGACTGTGTGTGGAATGGGATGCATGGTCTCCCTCCCCACCAGTCTCTGCAGCTGACCTTTCCACTCCCCAAATGAGCTCATGTCCTCACTGGGCAAGGGGGCCAGACAGACTCCTTCCAAGGGCAGCTCCCTTTATTGATTTCCTGTGGCTGCTGCAAGTCATCACAAACTTGGTGGCTTCAAACAATAGAAACTGATTTCCTTGCAGTTCTAGAGGCCAGAATCCACCTGCAATGCAGGAGACCTGGGATCGATCCCAGGGTTGGGAAGATCCCTGAAGAAGGGAATGGCAATCCACTCCAGTATTTTGGCCTGGAGAATTCCATGGACAGAGGAGCCTGGCGGGCTACAGTCTATGGGGTCTCAAAGAGTTGGACATGACTGAGCGACTTCTGCTTTCATTTTCCGCTTTCTAGAGGCCAGAAGACCGAAATCCAGGGGTTGGCAGGGCTGCGCTCCTTCCAGAGGCTCTAGGCGGGGAGATGTCCTCATTTCTTAGAGCTTCTGGGGATCCCAGGTGATGCTTTGCTTGTGGTCACGTCACCTGTCCTCTGCACCATTCTCTCCTCCTCTCCTCTCTCTCTAGCCTCTTATAAGGGCACTGCTCATGGCATTTAAGGCTCTTGCAGAAAATCAAGGATGTTATCCTTGTGAAACCCTTAATTACATCTGCAAAAACCTTTTCCCGAATAAGGTCAAATTCTGAGGTCCACGGGGGTTAGGACAGATCTTCTGGGGGAGCTGCCAGTCAATCAGGGCTTCTTGGGTGGCTCAGTGGTAAACAATCCTCCTGCCAATCAGGAGACATAGGAGAATGTGGGTTTGCTCCCTGAGTCAGGGAGATCCCCTGAAGGAGGAAATGGCAACCCACTCCAGTATTCTCGCCTGGAGAATCCCATGGACAGAAGAGCCTGGTGGGCTACAATCCATGGGTTACAAAGAGTTGGACATGACTGAGTAACTGAACACGCACACACGCACGCTGTTCAAAACACAGTAACTAAGCATCCGACACATCCCCTTCTCCAGGCTTAATCCCTGTAAGACTCTGCAGAGGCTTACAGAGGAAGACACGGGACACAGCTACGTGTTGATCTCCGGGGGCCTCTCTGCCTCGTGACAGTAAACGGTGAGAAGGAGAGACGTCTTTTCATTTCTATTTGTTTAGCGCGGGTTTGCATTCTGTGGGCGCAGAGCAGGTAGAGGGGCAGACCAGCTTCTCCCGGATATACAGCTACTGCCTCTTTGTGTCATGCTGGTGCCTGACTCCTTCTCCAGGCTTGCAGACCCTGTCAAGGTTACACCTTAACATTGGCCTTGCTCCCTTCTGGGTTGGCCTTCCTCTGGGGTTGACCAGTTGTTTGGCCACCAACCAATGCCTTGATATCCCCCATGGGTCACTCCTCGAACACCCAGACACCAGTGAGGGAGCATGGGTTCACTGCGGCTCCAAGGGGGCATTTCAAGAGCAGAGCCTTCCTCTAGGGAAGGGGCTCCATTCATTCCAGCTCAGTTCAGTCACTCAGTCGTGTCTGACTCTTTGTGACCCCATGGACTGCAGCATGCCAGGCTTCTCTGTCCATCACCAACTCCTGGAGTTTACTCAAATTCATGTCCATTGAGTCAGTGATGCCATCCAACCACCTCATCCTCTGAGAAGGGGCTGGCATGATAATTTTAGGCTGGGTAGTATGTCAGAAAGAGTCCGTTTAAGGAGGTAGTGAAGTCGCTCAGTCGTGTCTGACTCTTTGCGACCCCATGGACACCAGGCTCCTCCGTCCATGGGATTTTCTAGGCAAGAGTACTGGAGTGGGTTGCCATTTCCTTCTCCATTTAAGGAGGTAAGTACTCCTCAAATTATAGTAATAAAAACTTACATGAACATTTAAAAGCAATGGTAGAAATAAAAGAGCAGAAACAGGATAAAGAGAAGGAGTGGGTGAGAGTGGGCCAGGAACACTGCATTATTGCTCAGAAGTGCTGACACTTTCTGTTTGGGGCCTGTTGCTTAGTGAAATTCCACAACTGGGGCGTCATTCCTACTGGATTCAGGCTTGTTCAGAAACCTCATGAGACCAACGGCTTCTACTATTTTAATATATGGGTCAGTGGAAAACGGTTGGAAATCTGGTAGCTGGTTAAAATTTCACAGGCCAGGCCCTGTTTGAATAGACACATTTATACTTGAGTTGATGCTCAAATAAATCACACTGAGAAGTGGTAGAAAGTTTGTCAGAAAAAAGTTTTGGAGGGTTGGAGGAGTGGGAATCTCAAAGACAGGTTGCTGGGTGGGCGGGCCACTGGAAGACCACTGCCCCGCGCTCTCTCCCCCGCCAGATGCAACCTCAGGTCTCAGGACCCCAGCTGTCTCCCTGCTGTGACAGAGGTCATGACCTAAGCCCTGCAGTGAGGGTTTTGTTTCCAAGAAAACTTGCCCCAAGCTTGAAAACTCCAGATGGACACAGGGTGAGATCCCCAGCTTGTCCCGAAGGGCCAGGAGTCCTGGCCACTGGGGGCTGGCATGCCTGCAGGGCAGAGGCCCCTTTGGCCCCTGGGTCCCACCTCACCTAAACCACACAGGACTGTAGCAATGGGTGTGAGAGAGCATTTTGGAGGGCAGTGCCAGAAGGGGGCGGCATCTAGGAACCCCAGACTGGTCTCTGGGAGGTTTGTGCCTGGAGGTGGACGTTCATATGGACACACAAGCATACGTGCACACACACACACACGTGTATGTGTTCGTGTTTACGTGTGTGTGTGTGTGATTCTATCACTGGTCTATCTCTCTGTCCATCTATCCCACAGGTATAACTGATAAACCTGGAGCCAGCCTGGGAGCCTGGGCTCTGGTGTGTGGCCCCCTTGGCGGGAGCAGAGCAGAGACTGATATCCTTTACCTGCTGGTGGGCCAGATGGAACCTCTGGGGAAGGGAGGACAGGGCCAGTCCCCAGCAGCTGGGCCTTGGCCTGAAATCTTTCAGGGCTCCAGAGAGCCATGGATTCCTTCATCAGCACCTCCACAGGGGAAACAGCCCAGTAAAGATTCTATAGAACTGGCTTCTGAGAACTATGGACTATGTTTAATTAAACAGTAAGTTGATTAACATAATATATAATATATTTAAATATATTCAGCTGTATAGTATAATTAGGTTATATATATTCTATTGTGTGTTAATGTGTATAATACATAGCATAATATAATCATCAATCACTTACATTCTGATTTTACCCAAAAGATATAGAAAGGGTATTCCTTACTATGCACACACATACCCTTTTATAGAAAGTATATAAAATAAGAGAAAAGGCCAAATCAGTTGGAAAAAAGGGTTCTAAAATAAAGATTGGGAGAGGTAAATTTCTTTTCAAAATTAGTTACAGAAGGAAGTGACCGCATAGCTTCTGAGACAAAATTCTTGAAATGTAGGATCTCTGGAGAAGGCAACGGCACCCCACTCCAGTACTCTTGCCTGGAAAATCCCATGGACGGAGGAGCCTGGTGGGCTGCAGTCCATGGGGTCGCTAAGAGTCAGACACGACTGAGCGACTTCACTTTCACTTTTCACTTTCATGCATTGGAGAAGGAAATGGCAACCCACTCCAGTGTTCTTGCCTGGACAATCCCAGGAATAGGGGAGCCTAGTGGGCTGCCGTCTCTGGGGTCGCACAGAGTTGGACATGACTGAAGCGACTCAGCAGCAGCGGCAGAGGATCTCAGTGATGCCTTTCTGCAGCTCGGCTCTGAAGATGCTGAGAACGTGGTTAAGAAGGCTTTCGGTGGGGTCAGGCTGATGGAGTCCAGGAAGCTGGCTTCTGCCCCTTGGATCTGAGATGATGGTGGGCTTCAGACTGGAGAAGGAACCACATTGCTGTCACCCCTCAGAGAAAGTGAAACCAAAAGTGTTAGTTGTTCAGTCCTGTCTGACTCTTTGCGAACCCATGGACTGTAGCCCACCAGGCTCCTCTGTCCATGGGATTCTCCAGGCAAGAATACTGGAGTGGGTAGCCATGCCCTTCTCCAAGGTTGAACATGAGTCTTCTGCATTGCAGGCGGATTCTTTATTGTCTGAGTCACCAAGGAAGCCCACCCCTCAGAGGGGACCTCTGAAATCACCTAATCTCAGGTAGCTTGCAAAATCAGAGAGGAAATAGCTTATTACCACTCTGTAAATTCCTTTTATCAATTGGATACTGAAAGTGAGTTTTAAAGACTTGTATACATTTCATCGCATTTTGCCATAACTCGTAGCAGAATTAATGGAATAACATAGGTTAAGGTTTCACCGTTGACCTTGTTCGGTTTGGATCCAATAATTCTTCGCCTCAATGGCCATGAGTTTGAACAAACTCTGGGAATAGTGAAGGACAGGGAAGACTGGTGTGCTGCAGTCCCTGGGGTCGCAGAGAGTCAGACACGACTTAGCAGCTGAACAGCAACAGCGTACTTCTTTCTGATGCATTTTGGCAAAACAACTTATAGAAAAAAATTTCTCTTCCTAGTAGAACTGACAGGAAGATGGATCATTTCATAAAGGAAGAGCTGTGAGCTTTTGAGGAGGTGAGCCCTCTGTACCACGGGGACTGTAATGAGGAGGAGGTCCTCAATCAGCAGAATAGCTGACGCCGAAAGTGATTCTTGAAGTTTCAAAGTTCTTTCTTCTGCTGGACTTCTGGCTCCTCTCTGACCAAGGGCGAGGGCACCCCCAGGCAGGGTCGCAGAAGGGCTCTGCCTGGATGAGCTCTCTGACCAAGGGCGAGGGCACCCCCAGGCAGGGTCGCAGAAGGGCTCTGCCTGGATGAGGGCTTCCCACCTTCTCGCTTCTTTCCTCTTTTCTTCCCTCCCTTTTCTAAGGCTGCTGTGGTATTTTTATTTAAATATCACCATTACAGGCCCAAAGCGTTTCATCATGCAGATCAATTCTAATCACTTTAGACATCTCTAACCTAAAGCAGAAATGTGTGACAGAAATAACCCAACTTATAGACTCATTTTGGGGTCTTTTCCTGTGTTTTACTGTATATCAAGTTCTGCCAGGGCTGGGGCCGCCATCAGCTCCTAGCATCTGCTGTCAGATAGGAAATGCTTGGCAAATCCTTAAGGATCAACAATATAGCATTCAGATGCACTCGCCTGAAATTCCTGCTTTCTGGGATTCCTTCTGTGGATGATCTCAGTGGCTCTGGTGTCTGGAGGAGGTTCCAGCTCTCCTCACTCCTTCTGAGGGTCTGGGGAGGGCAGGACACACCCACCTCGGGATGCGAATCCGGCCTTCTTGGGAGGAAAGCAGCGTCCACCTTGGTCCAGCAGATATCAGAGTCCTAACAGGATGAGGGAGGGTGGTGAGGGAGGCTTCTAGAAGACACTCTGAGGTCATTGGAAAAGACCCTGATGCTGGGAAAGCCTGACAGGAGGGGAAGAGGGCAGCAGAGGATGAGAGGGTTGGATGGCATCACTGACGTAAAGGACATGAGTTTGGGCAAACTCCAGGAGACAGTGAAGGACAGGGTGGCCTGGCGTGCTGCAGTCCACGGGGTCACAGGGAGTCAGACTGAACCCCAACAAGCACCGAGGTCTTTGGAGTCACTGTTAGGTTCTAGTGGCCTGATGGAGATGACTGTTCAAGCTTGGTCCCCCTACAGGGCTTCATTCATTACTTCCTGGGTGATGTGGGGACAGAATGCGTGAGGACAGACAGACAGGGGGCTGGGAACATCCACAGGGGCCATGAGAGTCTTCAAGTGCCTCTGTTGCAGAGACCAGTACTCGAGAACGCAAGCACCACTCTCGGAGAGCTGGAGAACTCAGGCTTATGACTCCGGCAGGCCCAGAGGAGTTACCACTCCAAGCTCTGAGCCCCCAACAAAGGGGCTACAGAGCTGCTATACACAGACAGGCATGATTAAGCGGGTTTGCGGGTTTGCAGGGGCTGGGCGATTGCAAAGAGCAGGACAACAGGCAGTGAGATAAGCTCCAGTTCCTAGTATTGTGAGTCCCCGCTTTCTGAGACTGATGTGATCCAGACTTTGCAAGGAGCAAGCAGAGTCAGAGAGGAAGAAGGAGGAGAAGGTTATGTAAAAGTTTAACTTCTTCTCTTCACAGCCAGGACAGCAGCACGGCTGTCCTGGGCGCCGAGTCACTCACCCCAGGTCCAGCTCATCCCAAGACCTGCCCCTCCCTCACGTTCCTGCCTCGCAGGAACGCTCGTAGTTCTGGGCACCCGCCACGCAGCTCCGGGCTTCCCCTCTGCTGTCACTGTCCCTTTTCCCTGGGATGCCTTCTCCCCGCTGCCTCCACACTCAGAAAACTCCTATACATCCTTCCAGACGCGGTTTGGGCATCCTCTCCAGGAAAGCTTTCCTGACCCTGCCGCCTGGGGTGCTCAAGGAGGCAGGTCCCAGAAATGACTGAAGTAGGGGTGGCGAGGGGCATTAGTGGGGAGCTAGGCTTTGTAAATAAGTTCCAGATGATTCTGAGAGGCAGCCCGTCTTATAAGCACTGCTCTGCTCCAAGTGTTGAAAGCGAAACTCGCTCTGCTGCGTCCGACTCTTCGCAATCCCATGGACTACAACCCACCAGTTTCCTCTGTCTACGGAATTTTCCAGGCAAGAATACTGGAGTGGGTTGCCATGCCCTTGTCCAGGGGATCTTCCAGACTCAGGGTTTGAACCTGGATCTTGTGCATTGCAAGCCAGTTCTTTACTGTCTGAGCCACCTGGGAAGCCCAGTTGCTCGCAAAGGCCATGCTATTTATATGCTTATTTTTGGGGTAAGCTTCATCAGTTCTTCAAACTTTCTTCCTGGAAATGAACTTTCAACCTCAGATGCTGGATAAGACACCGCCAAATGAAAATGCCAGGCATGAAAAATCGGTGCCTGGCTGGTCTGACTATGATGTTCTCGGGGAGGTGAATGGATGGGTGTCAGGTGCCTGCCTCGTGGCTCAGAGCAGCTGCTACACGCAGAGTGAGCAATGGACACCGCAGGGGTTTTCTACAGGCCGGGAGTGTCCCACCCGTGGGCATGTTAATGTACACACACAGTCTGCATGACACCCTGTGGGCAAGTATTCCCCACCCCTACCTTACAGAGGCGGACCTGAGACTTGGGAAGAGCAGGGCCTGGCTCTAGGTGACTTGGTCCAGCTGGGATTTGGTGCAGACATTCTGGAACACAGCTGGCTCAGGTCTGACTTCCGGAAGCAGAGGCTGAGATGGATTCTCCCCCGAGTGATGGACAAAGGGATGCCCCCGGGGACACAGGCAGGTCTGGAGGATGGGAGCAGGGGATGGGGGGAAAGGGAAGCCGTGTGCAGCCATGCGGGCTCTCACCGCAGCTCTGGGGCACACGTGGAGTCTGTCCCGCACCATTTGCACCCCCGCCTAGGCCAGTCTTGTGCTTTGGGCCTCGCTCAGGAGCGGGGACGGTGGGGCACAACTTCCTGGCACTTCTGGAGAGGTGGCTCCCATTAATCAAGGACGATCCTGCAGAGAAGGCTGCAGGGGAACGAGAGCCTTTCTCAGCCACACCTGCAGCTGTTTGGGGCCAGGCTCCCCTGACGTGACAAGGGGCCCCAGGGGCTGGACAGGGAGCCCCAGGTGCGGCAGTAAGGGCCCTACCCCTAAACAGGGTGCAGAAGCGTCATCCGCCCCACCAGGCCCAAGCCTGGTCAGTGCCGTTCTTGAGAGTGGCCTGCTTCTGGGGTCTTCCCTGGGCTCACGCATCGTGAGCGTGGCAGCCATCAGTAGGTGTGATCCCTCGGCATCTCTTTACTGCTGCCGGGGGGCATCCGTCCCTGGAGGGAATAAGGAGGTGACAAAGGGATGTCCTGAGGTTGTTCAAGCCCTTCCTCTGTGCTGAGGCTCACTTGGTCTGTGTTTTGTGTCTGTAGCCCTTGGCAGGTCCTGGCATGAGCAAGCCCTTGGTAACAGCTTGCTTGTATGAGTGAATGAATGAATGACTAGATGAGTGAGTAAATGAATGAGTGAATGAGTGAATAAGTCGGTAGTGAGTGAGTGAATGAGTCGGTGAATGAATGATAAGTGAATAAATGAATGAGTGAATGAATGAGTGAATGAATGAGTGAGTGATAAGTGAATGAATGAATGAGTGAGTGAATGATAGTGAATGGATGACTAGAATTAATGATAAGTGAATGAATGAGTGAGTGAGTGAATGAATGAGTGAGTGAGTGAATGAGTGAGTGAGTGAATGAATGAATGAGTGAATGAGTGAATGAATGAGTGAGTGAGTGAGCGAATGAAGCCTCATTGCTATCAAGTTCCAGCCAGGAGGCTGCGGGGGAGACAAGGTCTTGCTTTCCGCCCCTTCTCAGTCTTTGGGGAGGACTGCAGCCCGCCCCCCACCCCCCTGCCGGCCCCCCGCCACTCTCAGAACTTGGGTGGCAGAGTTCACGTGTGTCTGTCTTTTCAAGTGTTCCCTGCGCTTCCTCAGGATGCTCGGCTGCTGGGGGTGAGGAGTGATGGGGAGCTTTGGCATGCCCGGGGCTCAGGGCTGGAGGGGTGAGGCGAGGCGAGGGTGGGGTGGAGACCTGCGGGCACCGCCATGGTTACCGTTTACAGCGGCCAGGCTGCAGCAGCCAGTGGAAAAAGGACTTCACCGGTGCCTGTAAACCGTGAATCAGGGGCCGCCCTTGCTCGCGGCTTCCTCGGTGAGTGTCCCATTCATTCTGCCTCTGCAGGGAGGGCTGAGGGGCACCGAGAAGGGTGTGCTCCTGCCACCCTTCCTACGACCGGCTGCCGGGCAGTCTGTCTGCTCCGCCCGAGATGCCTCATCGAGCCTAGCCCGCCGGCCCCTCCCGGTCCGTGGCTGCGGCGGGAGGGCCGGAGGGGAGCTGGCCCTCCTTTGCCGGCCTCCACCCTTATTCACTGCCAGGTCATCTTCCGCTGTCTGCACCCACCTGCCGATCGCCTCCCAGTCCTGGGCGGGGGCAGGGAGCCCACCCTCCTCCCTGCGGTCCTCCCATCTCCACCCACCCTCCTCTCAAAGGGTGCCTGGCTTTCCCCTCTCTCACCGCTGGCAGCAAAGTGCTGGGTGTGGAGGGTGAACCGCCTGGGTCCAGGGCACAGAAGTGACCCCCCACAGCCCCGGGTCTGAAACGGCAAAGCTTCTTACTTGTTAGATGTAAGAAGCTACTTGTTAGATGCTAGAACATCCTGCGGCCTTTGAAACACTTTCACTTAAATCCTCTCAACCACGCTCCACTACAACCCTGTTGGACCAGAAAGATGGGAGAATCCTCCTCATTTTACCAGAGAGAAAACTGGAGCTCGGCTGGAGTAACTGGTTCAAGGTCCCACAGCCAGTCGGTGCAGAGCTGTGTCCGCACTGCAAGCCCCTGGGCAAGCCAGACGTGCCCCCACCCTGCGCTCTGCCCCTGCTTGTCCGAGCGCAGGATGTGTTAGTCTGTTCTGTTCTATTCTCCCCCGCCTCCCTGCAGCCTGCAGCTCTAAGCAAACACTAATATTCTTGTTTCTGTTGATTCCCCTATTTGGACAACATGTATAAATGGAATTATGCAGTGTGTGGCCTTGTGTGACTGGCTTCTTTCCCTTAGTGTAATAGTTTCAGGCTTAATACAGACCGTAGCATTTCTCAGTACTCCATCTTTTTTAATGCTGAATAATACTCCAGTGTATCAATATGGCATTTTATCCATCCACTCAGCTGCAGGTGGACAGTTGTGTTCTTTCCACTCTTGGATATTCTGAATAACGCTGCCTGTAACATTTTGTGCACGTTGTGGGTGTGGGTATGTATGTTTTTCCTTCTCTGGCATATACTTAGGAGTGGAATTGCTGGCTTCTGTGGTTGACTCTATGTTTACCCTTTTGAGGAACTGCCAGGCTGTTTGCCCAAGTGTTCACCAAACTGGTGGACTTTCACACCCCGACCAGTAGTGTGTGAAGACCCCACTTTCCTCATATTCTCACCAGAACTTATCATCTACGCTGCCCCGGCAGATGGAAGTGGTATCTGGTTGTGGTTTTGATTTGCATTTCCCTGAAGGCTGTGATGTTGGGTGTCTTTTTATATACTTATTGGCCCTTTGTATATCTTCTTTGGAGAAATGCCTGTGAAGATAGTTTACCCATTTGAAAATACTGGATTGTCTTTTTATTAATGAATTGTAAGAGCTCATTACACATTCTAGGCACAAATTCCTTACCAGACAAATGACTTGCAAATATTTTCTCCCATTCTGTCTTTTGACTTTCTTGAAGATAGATTTTGAAGCACAATAATTAAAAATTTTGACGAATTCAGCTTATCTATTTTTTCCCTTTGAATCCTTGTTCTTTTGGTTATATCTAAGGAACAATTACCTAATCCAAAGTCATGAAGATTTAGCCCTATTTTTTTTAATCATTATAGCTTTTAGATTCATTTTGAGTTAATTTTTATATATAATGTATATGATGTAAGATAGGGATCAAATTGAATTCTTTTGAATTAAATATTCAGTTGTCCTAATGCCAATGATTGAAAAGACTACTCTTTCTCTTTGGAGTTATTTTGGCGCCTTTGTTGAAAATCAATTGAACATGAATGTGAGGGTTGATTTTGGACCCCATTCTATCCCGTTTATCTTTATGTCTATCCTTATGCAAGGCTCACGCCATCTTGATTACTGTTGCTTTGTATCAATAATAAGCTTTAAAATCGGAAAGAGTGACTCCTCCAGCTTTATCCTCCCTTTTCAAGCTGGTTTTGGCTACTCTGGGTCCCTTGAAGATTTATATGAATTTTAGAAGCAGCCTGTCAATTTCTACAAAGAAGTCAGCTGGAATTCTGATAAGAATTGCACTAGATTGGTTTGGAGAGCAGTACCACGTCAGTATATCAACTCTTTGAATCCACGAGTGCAACATGTCTTTCTGTTTATTTAATTTTCCTTAATTTCTCTCAATAATGTATTGAAGTTTCCAGAGCATAACTTTTGCACTCCTTTTGTTCATTTTTTCTAGGTAATTTGTTCTTTCCGATGCTGCTGTTAGGTTGTTTGGTATTTTCTGCTTAGATGATCATGTCATCCGTGAACCACGGCAGTTTTGTTTCTTCATCTCAATCTGTGCATTTATTTCCTTTTCTTGTCTTATTAGACTATGACTTCCAGTGTGATGTTATTAGGAATGGTGAGAGAAGACATCTTGATTTTAGGGGCCAATTGTCCAGTTTTTCATCACTAATTATGACAGCAATAAACTTTCTGTAGCTTCCTTCTATTTCAGACTCGCCAAGAGTTTTTCCTTCATGAATGGGTGCTGGATTTTACTGAATACTTTTTCTGCATCAGTTGATATGATCATATGATTTTTCTTCTTCAGCCTATGGATTTTCAAATGTTGAACAGACTTGCATTCCTAAAATAAATCTCACTTGATTATAGTGTATAATTCTTTCTATAAATTGTTAGATTCAATTTGCTAATGTTTTATTGGTGACTTTTGCATGTATATTCATGAGAGATATTGGTCTCCAGTTTCCCTTTCTTGTAATGTCTTTAGTTTTGGTAATAGGGTCAAGCTGGCTTAATGAAATTAGTTCTGAAGTGTTTTATCTGCTTCTATTTTCTGGAAGAGACTGTGGAGAATTGGTATCATTTCTCCTTAAATATTTGGTAGAATTGACCAGTAAAGCCATCTGGAACTATTGTTTTTCTTTCTTTTTTTGTGAAGTTGTCAGCTATTGGTTCTATTTCCTTATTAGATATTTGGATGATATCTTATTCAGATGATCTGTTTCTCCTTGTGTAAACTTTTGTTCTTTGTTTTTCAAGGTTGGTGCATTTCACCTAAGTTATCAAATTTGTGGGTAGTGGGAAAGAAGTTGTTCAAAGTATCTTTCATTACTCTTTTAATGTTAATGGGATCAGTACTGATGACATCTCTTTCACTTCCGAGAGTGGCAATTTGTGTATTCTTCCCTTTTTCCCGATTTCCAGCTTCTAACTGGCAGAAGTTTATTAATTGAATTTATCCTTTTAAAGAAACAGGTTTCTGTTTTGACTTACTCTATTATTTTCCTATTTTCAATTTCCTCAAATTCTGCTAATTTTTATTCTTTCTTTTCAACTTAAGAAGAAAATTAAATTGCTTTTCTTTCTACAGTTTTTCAAGGTGGAAATTTAGATTACTGATTTTAGATCTTTTTTTCTTTTCTAATATATGCATTTAATGATACAAATCTTCCTCTAAGCATTGCTTTTCACTGCATTGCACAACTTTTTAAGAATTATACTTGAATTTTCATTGAATTTAAAATGTTTTTAATTTTCTTTGATACTTCTTTGACCCACCTGTTATTTACAACAGAAATGTGTGCTATTTCTAAATATTTGGAGGTTTTCCAGCTATTTTTCTGTTACTTTAACTTCTGTTAAAGTTTAATTGTATACTTTACTTGATATGATTTCTATTCTTTTAAATTTGCTAGGGTGTGTTTTAAGGCCCAAAGTGTGGTCTATCTTTGTGAATATTCCAGGTGAATACAGACATTGAGAAAAATGTCTCTTCTGTTGTTTTTTGATAGTTCAGTTCAGTTCAGCCACTCAGTCGTGTCCGACTCTTTGCGACCCCATGAATCGCAGCACGACAGGCCTCCCTGTCCATCACCATCTCCCGGAGTTCACTCACACTCACGTCCATCGAGTCCATGATGCCATTCAGCCATCTCATCCTCTGTCGTCCCCTTCTCCTCCTGCCCCCAGCCCCTCCCAGCATCAGAGTCTTTTCCAATGAGTCAACTCTTCTCATGAGGTGGCCAAAGTACTGGAGTTTCAGCTATAACATCATTCCTTCCAAAGAAATCCCAGGGTTGATCTCCTTCAGAATGGACTGGTTGGATCTCCTTGCAGTCCAAGGGACTCTCAAGAGTCTTCTCCAACACCACAGTTCAAATGCATCAATTCTTCAGCTCTCAGCCTTCTTCACAGTCCAACTCTCACATCCATACATGACCACAGGAAAAA
Organism: Ovis canadensis; assembly: GCF_042477335.2. Classification (NCBI taxonomy): domain Eukaryota; kingdom Metazoa; phylum Chordata; class Mammalia; order Artiodactyla; family Bovidae; genus Ovis; species Ovis canadensis. The sequence continues at coordinate 4,441,687 of NC_091245.1, forward strand.
CCATAGCCTTGACTAGACGGACCTTAGTCGGCAAAGTAATGTCTCTGCTTTTGAATATACTATCTAGGTTGCTCATAACTTTTCTTCCAAGGAGGAAGTGTCTTTTAATTTCATGGCTGCAGTCACCATCTGCAGTGATTTTGGAGCACCCCCCAAAAAAAGTCTGACACTGTTTCCACTGTTTCCCCATCTATTTCCCATGAAGCGAGGGGACCAGATGCCATGATCTTCGTTTTCTGAATGTTGAGCTTTAAGCCTACTTTTTCGTTCTCCTCTTTCACTTTCATCAAGAGGCTTTTTAGTTCCTCTTCACTTTCTGCCATAAGGGTGGTGTCATTTGCATATCTGAGGTTATTGATATCTCTCCCGGCAATCTTGATTCCAGCTTGTGTTTCTTCCAGTCCAGCGTTTCTCATGATGTACTCTGTATAGAAGTTAAATAAGCAGGGTGACAATATACAGCCTTGACGGACTCCTTTTCCTGTTTGGAACCAGTCTGTTGTTCCATGTCCATATTGTAAATGTTAATTAGATCACAGTTATTGATAGTGACATTCAGGTTCCCTATATCTTCATCTCTTTGACTGATGTAATAATCCATACAGAGGCAATTGAAGCCTCCGAGTAGACTTGTCCGCTCCCCCCTGCAGTGCCGTCAGGTTTGCCTAGCGTGTTCTGATGCTCTGTTGTCAGTGCGTACATGTTAAGGACTGTTAACTCTTCCTGGAGAAATGACTCCTTATCATTATGTAGGAGACAGGATCAAGACCATCCCCATGGAAAAGAAATGCAAAAAAGCAAAATGGCTGTCTGGGGAGGCCTTACAAATAGCTGTGAAAAGAAGAGAGGTGAAAAGCAAAGGAGAAAAGGAAAGATATAAGCGTCTCAAAATGCAGAGTTCCAAAGAATAGCAAGAAGAGATAAGAAAGCCTTCTTCAGTGATCAATGCAAAGAAATAGAGGAAAACAGTAGAATGGGAAAGACTAGAGATCTCTTCAAGAAAATTAGAGATACCAAGGGAACATTTCATGCAAAGATGGGCTCCATAAAGGACAGAAATGGTATGGACCTAACAGAAGCAGAAGATGTTAAGAAGAGGTGGCAAGAATACATGGAAGAACTGTACAAAAAAGATCTTCACGACCCAGATAATCATGATTATGTGATCACTAATCTAGAGCCAGACATCTTGGAAAGTAAAGTCAAGTAGGCCTTAGAAAGCATCACTACGAACAAAGCTAGTGGAGGTGATGGAATTCCAGTTGAGCTATTTCAAATCCTGAAAGATAATGCTGTGAAAGTGCTGCACTCAATATGCCAGCAAATTTGGAAAACTCAGCAGTGGCCACAGGACTGGAAAAGGTCAGTTTTCATTCCACTTCCAAAGAAAGGCAATGCCAAAGAATGCTCAAACTACTGCACAATTGCACTCATCTCACACGCTAGTAAAGTAATGCTCCAAATTCTCCAAGCCAGGCTTCAGCAATACGTGAACCGTGAACTCCCTGATGTTCAAGCTGGCTTTAGAAAAGGCAGAGGAACCAGGGATCAAACTGCCAACATCTGCTGGATCACAGAAAAAGCAAGAGAATTCCAGAAAAACATCTATTTCTGCTTTATTGACTATGCCAAAGCCTTTGACTGTGTGGATCACAATAAACTGTGGAAAATTCTGAAAGAGATGGGAATACCAGACCACCTGACCTGCCTCTTGAGAAATCTGTATGCAGGTCAGGAAGCAACAGTTAGAACTGGACATGGCACAACAGACTGGTTCCAAATAGGAAAAGGAGTACGTCAAGGCTGTATATTGTCACCCTGTTTATTTAACTTATATGCAGAGTACATCATGAGAAATGCTGGACTGGAAGAAACACAAGCTGGAATCAAGATTGCCGGGAGAAATATCAATAACCTCAGATATGCAGATGACACCACCCTTATGGCAGAAAGTGAAGAGGAAGTAAAGAGCCTCTTGATGAAAGTGAAAGAGGAGAGTGAAAGAGTTGGCCTAAAGCTCAACATTCAGAAAACGAAGATCATGGCATCCGGTCCCATCACTTTCATGGGAAATAGATGGGGAAACAGTGGAAGCAGTGTCAGACTTTATTTTTTTGGGCTCCAAAATCACTACAGATGGTGATTGCAACCATGAAATTAAAAGACGCTTACTCCTTGGAAGAAAAGTTATGACCAACCTAGATAGTGTATTCAAAAGCAGAGACATTACTTTGCCGACTAAGGTCCATCTAGTCAAGGGTATTGTTTTTCCAGTGGTCATGTATGGATGTGAGAGTTGGACTGTGAAGAAAGCTGAGCACCAAAGAATTGATGCTTTTGAACTGTGGTGTTGGAGAAGACTCTTGAGAGTCCCTTGGACTGCAAGGAGATCCAACCAGTCCATTCTGAAGGAGATCAACCCTGGGATTTCTTTGGAAGGAATGATGCTGAAGCTGAAACTCCAGTACTCTGGCCACCTCATGCGAAGAGTTGACTCATTGGAAAAGACTCTGATGCTGGGAGGGATTGGGGGCAGGAGGAGAAGGGGATGACAGAGGGTGAGATGGCTGGATGGCATCACGGACTCAATGGACGTGAGTCTGAGTGAACTCCCAGAGATGGTGATGGACAGGGAGGCCTGGCGTGCTGCGATTCATGGGGTCGCAAAGAGTCGGACACGACTGAGTGGCTGAACTGAACTGAATGCCCCACTTTATTTCTGATCATTTTACTTGCTCTAAAGTCTGTTTTGCCTGAAATTAATATAGCTACTCCAACTTTCTCTTGATAAATGTTAGCATGGTGTGTCTTTCTCCTGTTACAGTCTATTTATCTCAGTCTTTAAATGTAAACTGAGGTTCTTATAGAAAATATGCAGTTGGGTCTTTTTAAACGATGCCCTCTGACAATCTCCGTCTTTACTTGCCACGTTAAGACTATCACCATCTTAGGTGACCACTGACGTAGCTGGATCAGCATCTCCCATGTTTGTAACCGCTTCCTACTTACTGCACTTGGTCTTTATTTCTTTTCTCCCCCCACCCCACCCTTTTTATGCATTCTCTGGTTTTCATTGAGAATTTTATATGATTGAATTTACTTTCCTTCCTTGAAGTGAAGTTGCTCAGTCGTGTCCGACTCTTTGCGACCCCATGGACTGTAGCCTACCAGGCTCCTCGGCCCATGGGATTTTCCAGGCAAGTGTACTGGAGTGGGGTGGCATTGCCTTCTCCAGGGGATCTTCTCGACCCAGGGGTTGAACCCAGGTCTCCCACACTGCAGGCAGAGGCTTTACTGTCTGAGCCACCAGGGATATCATTATACATTTTAAAAAGTACTTACTGGCTTTTCTGGAGCTCACTGTATACATTTACAAATAATCGGAGTCCACTTTCAAGCAACACTCTATTGTTTCACAGACAGTGAAGATATCGTACAACAGAGTATTCCCCATTTCTCTCCTCCATCCCTTATATCATTGTTGTTATTTAATTTATATCCATAAGCTATAATCACCTAATATGTTGCTTTTACTATTACTTTGAGCAGTTAACTATTATATCAATTAAGAGGGAGAAGAATTGTTTTGTTTTGCTTATACATTTGCTGTTTCTCTGATGGTCTTCCCTTCTTTATGAATATATATGTTTTTGATATCCCTGCCTTCTTAAACCCAAGGGATAATCACTGGCTGGTACTGGAAGAGCACTTAAGAAAGTCTCGGTACCTTACCATATGTGAAACAGACAGTCAGTGGAAGCTGCTGTGTTTAACACAGGGAGCTCGACCTGGTGCCCTGTGATGACTTGGAGGGGTAGGGTGAGGTGGGGGTGGGAGGGAGGTTCGAAAGGGAGGGGACATACATCCACTTATGGCTGAGGTTCAAAAGGGAGGGGACATATGTCTGCTTATGGCTGAGGTTCGAAAGGGAGGGGACATACATCTGCTTATGGCTGGTTCCTGATGCTGTACAGCAGAAGCCAATACAACACGGTAAACAATTATCCTCCAATTTAAAAAAAAAAAAAAAGCCAGGTACCATGGAGACAGGAATGGGGAGAGCAGCCAGAGCGGATGCAGCAGAGCTAATGAGCTTCAGTGGGGCCATGGGGCCAGGCTTGCCTTGCTGGGTGCATCTGTCCTGGGACACGGGTGAACTAAGGGTTCTGATAACCCCCAGAATCCAATGGAGCTATTCAGCAGGTTATGCTGAAAGTTCTTGCCAAGTTTGGGACAAACTCACAGTTATTTTGGGTTAATGGAAGAAGAGAATTTTGCCCCCATCCCTGTACTTATTCCACTTTTAATTTGTGTACATTAAACTTGGGCTACCTACACGCTCATTATCTTGAATAATTGTGACCCCAAGTAATTTTTCTTAAAAGCTGTATCAAAACTACAAATGCCTTAATTTTGGGTAGGAACGCAGGGCTAGAAAGCTAGGAAGGAACGCAGAGGAAATTCTTCTTTCCCTCTGAGGGTTGTGACTCAGAGTCACTGAGGTGTTTGGATGACTCAACACCTAAGTTGGGAAAAACCAGGGTTGAGTTTCGTGAAAGAAAAATCTCATCACAGTGTATCTTCTGACAAAGATTTAAACAGGGAAAAGCTGTTTCCATTTGGAGGATAAAGATACGCAGAATAGAGAAAAAACTCAGTGTTCTTTGCAGGAAGCTCGTGGTGAAGGGTAAGAGAACGTAGCAGCCCACAGGGAGGCCTGCAGGAAAACGAGAAGGCCATCAAGACGGACCCTGTGACTTGCAGGGCTGGGGAACTGGGATGCCAAGTCCCCGATCCAGCTGTGCAGCCAGGTCTTCCCATGGCCTGACAAGGCTTTTCCTGGCTCAGTTTCCTCATCAGTAAAATAATTTGTATTAGATGCTCCTTCAGGAGACCTTCCATTCTCAGCACCCCTAGTTCTATGGACTGACGCATTTTACAAAAGAATTTATTTCTTTAGGTTTGGCTGTGCTGGGTCTTCGTGGCTGCGGGGCTTTCCTCTAGCTGGGCTGAGGGGGCTCCTCTTGCTTGTGCTGCTCAGGCCTCTCATGGCGGTGGCTCCTCTTTTTGCAGAGCTCGGGCTCCAGGGCTTCAGCAGTTACGGCGCCCCGGCTTTAGTTGCCTGTAGCTTGTGGGGCCTTCCCAGGCCAGGGATCAAACCTGTGTCTCCTGCATTGGCAGGCAGATTCTTTGCCGCTGAGCCGCCAGGGAAGCCTTTGGACTGACCCGTTTTGACACGAGGTGAGGTTTTTTCCTTTTTCTGTTGAACAGACTCTTGGGATTAGACTGAAGAGCAAGTTGAGAGCAAGGATTTGTCTCCTTTGCTGACCGACAACATTCAATTAAATTGTGAGAAGTGGTTTTGCTTGGCAGTGCATTTGTTTGCATGCTAGGAATTGAGGAAGCTTGATTTTCTGCCAGCTCCATTGCAGAACTAATCTCAGCAGACATCAAGATGTTTTAAGAGGACGCAGAAGTAAGAAGTTTTGAGAAAAAGCTATGAACGGAGGAAGAAGCAAAATGAGGGGCTGGGGTTGTGGGACTCTGTCTGAGCCTGTCTGACCCCCATGCATCTTTAGAACTAAACTCTGAGTCCAGCTGATGTCTTTCTTCCTCTCCCTCCTTGGAAGAATGTGCAGGGACCAACTGCTTGGGTTCAAATTTCTGCCCTGCCATTGATTAAGAAGGGTGAACTTGGGCAAATGTCTTAATGGTTCCAAGCTTCAGTTTTCTCATCTGTAGATGACAATTATGACAGCAACACCTTATGGGGTCTTGGTGAGGTTAGGGTGGCAGAGCACGCGATGCCCTTGGCACTGGGCCTGCTTGATCCTGGCCATTATCACCCGAGGATGCAGACCTCCCTGCAAGTCACTCAGACCGTACGGCAGATGAGGTTTCCCGACCTTGGGCTCCACTGTTCACAGCCTGGGCCTCCCAACAGAAACCCAAGAGCTAAGCATATGGTGATGAACCAGGCCAAGGACATAAAACTGGACATATTTAAGACAAAGAGAAGGCACAGACTGTCTTCCACCATCTTTGCAGTGCGTAGTGGTTGCAATCAGACTTCTATGCTGGTCTATTAGTCAGCTTTGCTGTGATAACAAACAGTCCCTAAATCTTAGGGCTTCTAACACTGAATGCTTATCTTTTCATCACGTTGCACAAAGTGGCTATGGGTTGGCTCTAAAAGTTCTAGTCCCTGCGTCCTCTAGCTTGGAGAAGCAGCTCCTGTCTTGGACAAACTGGTTTTGCAGCAGATGGAGACAGAGTCACAGGACTGTAGAAATTGGGAGGCATGTCTTCCATATCGTGTTCTCACACACCCCACTGCCCTGAGCAAGTCACTCAGTCTAGCTTGACAGTGGGGTGAGAATTAGAATCTGCACAGCCTTTTGCTTCTCCAGGGGATCATCCCAACCCAGGGATTGAACCCAGGTCTCCCGTGCTGCAGGCGGATTCTTTACCAGCTGAGCCACCAGGGAAGCCCGTGCACACAGTTGGATGCTGTAAATCAATAACCATTGGAGGGAATGCATAATCTTCTGGGGGAAGAGGATGGATATTAGGGGAACAATACTATACTCTACCACACCGAGCACACTTTCTTCTTTTTCTTGTAAACAAGGGAAAAGCAGAGAGTACTGGGAATTTCAGATAGACTTTGCATGGTGGAGCGGGTTATTCATTAGATGGAATCCTTACATCAATGCAATGCCTACTGCTTGCTAAGTGTTTGCTGAATTTAAGAATGACACAATACAGACATAGCTGAGAGGATCACGTCCTGTTCTTTAACAGCCGTTTAATGTGTCTTGTTTCAAATATTTTGAAACACAGAAGCTACAGTGAATTTCACTGACCAAACAAGTTACATTTGGGGAACATCTTTAAAAATTATCTTTTGACCTTCTTTTCCTAAGCAGGAAAAATTCCTTGGAACACAGAAATGGCAGTTCATTTAGAATTAATGGAAACCAGATATTTATAGCAATGTTTAGAAGGATTCGGAACCCTTCCCTAAATAAGCCTTTTGTCTTAGAAGAAAGATTAAAAGCACTTTTTGAAGCCAAAATGGTATGGCACAGCTAAAACGTCTCAGTCCATGTAAATCTCAGACACGACTTGTAAACAGCACTGTTCTTTTTGGCGTGCAACCATGCTCCATACGGAGTGTTCCATGCCACACCATAAACCTCCCCTTCGGATCACCAAGGAGGAGGTTTACTACTGGTTTGTGGAGAGATCGGACTCTGCTTGACAAAACAGAATCTGTTTTAATCATGACGGAGACTCAGTTGTAGAAAAATAGATGAGAGAAAGCTTTAGATGAACGTTCCCCTTGCTCCTGCCTCCTATAGTGCGAATCCTTAATGCTGAGACATCAAGACTCAGTGAAATGTCCTTTGGTTAAGTTCCGGTTAATACAATAACCTGCTGAGGCTGTGTTGAAGGGTGTTGAGATTTGGATTTTAAGAAAACATGTCAACACTTCTTTTCTTCAATGATGCAAGTGTGTGTATACATTTATGCCTCAAAGTTTTAAACTTTGAGCCAAAAAATCCACTTCTCCAAATCAAAAAGTACCTGGGGACACAGAAACTTGATGCTATTGGGAACCCCTCTCAGAGTTTTCTGTCCTTTAATCATCTTCAGAAACTTTGTTAACCAAGTATTAAGCCCACAGCTAAGTTATTTGATTTTCTTCCTGATTTTGTTTTTCTTTCTTTTTTAAAAAGGGACAATTAAAAAAATAAACTAAACCCAGAAACTCTCTGTCCTACCCTTTTTGAAATCATCTCAACTCTCTTCCTAGTTTTGGATATTTGTCTCCATCTATGTGAAATACTTATACTGTTATTCTCAGCTTTTTCAGCCACAAAGATCTTCTGACTTCCTTCTATGAAAATGAGTACTCTGCTTTCTTGTATCCACCATTTCCCTCTTCCTACTGATAACTTCATTATGTGTTTTGCTTAAACAGTTCTTCCGTGTTTACATTTTTAGCTGAAGTGCTAATGACCCCTTCTCTGCTGTGCTAGTCTCTGTACCTAGGCATATTTCTTCCCCAAGCCTCTTTCAATAGTCATCAAGCACAACATGAATCTATTATCAGTTTCCTAAGTTCCTGAGAACCCCCTTTTGGACTGCTACCCCTCTTGTTCTGGTCCTGGCTCGTTGATTGCCAGGCTGGCCGCACAGGTGGTTGTTGCATGTCATCTACCTGCTTCCCAAGTGGCACTAGTGGTAAAGAACCTGCCTGCAAAGCAGGAGACTAAGAGACACGGGATTGATCCCTGGGCCAGGAAGATCCCCTGCAGGAAGGCATGGCAGCCCACTCCAGTACTCTTGCCCGGGGAATCCCATGCCCAGAGGAGCCTGGCGGGCTATGGTCCATGGGGTCACAAAGAGTTGGAGATGAAATGCCCTTTTCATGCGTCTTCTGTTAGAGTCCTGTCTCTCAGAGCCCTTGTTTTCCACTTTCTGGTTTTCCTTGTCATTTTGGTGGAGCGCATTCTTTAGTAGTCTCCTGAGAAAAGGTACTGGAAAATAATTTTCTGAAATCTCGCCCAGTGGTGTCCTTACTCTGCCCTTTGTTATCGTTCAGCCTCTCAGTCTGGCTCTTTGCGACCTCATGGATGGCAGCATGCCAGGCTTTCCTGTCCTTCCCTGTCTCCTGGAGTTTGTTCAGACTCTTGTCCAGTGAGTTGACAATGCCATCCGGCCACCTCATCCTCTGCGGCCCCTGCGATTAACAGGTGGTTGGATGTGGCATTTTAGGATGGAAATATCTATTTTTAACAGACTTTTGAAGGCATGGCTCCATGGTCTCCTTGTTTCCAGTACCACTTCTGAGAATGTCTAACAGTTCTTCCGGTTCCTAATTCTTTGTTTAAACCTTCAATCCCCTTTTTCCCTTTTTGATTTTTTGTGAGCTTTCAGACTCTTCTCTTTGTTTGCAGTGCTTTGTGAAATGTGACAGAGATGTGCCTTGGCAGAGATCCCTCTTCATTCTTTGTTTCATTTATGGTCCAGAAACTCAGACCCTCCAATTCTGGGATTTATTTATTTTTGTATTATTTGCTAATTTCATCCCTATTGTTTTCTGTTCCTTCACTCTGTACTTTCTCAGACTTTGGACCTCTTGGGTGAGCCTGTAATTTTCTTGTCTTTCCTGTTTCATTTTTTTCTGTCTTTTTGATTTTTGTCATACTGGCTGAGGGATTTCCTCTAGCTAATTGTCCAAAAATTTCTATCAAATTTTTTAGTTTTCCTAAAGTATTTTTTTTTTTTGCATTTTACCACGATCAAGCTAATTAACACATCCATGACCTCACACAGTTCCTTTTGTGTGTGTGTGTGTGTGTGTGGTGAGGACACTTAAGATCTGTTTTCTTAGCAAATTTCAAGTGTCCAAAACAGGTTTATTAACTATTATTACCAGGTTGTGCATTAGAGCCCCCAGAACACATTTCTCTTATAACTGAATTCTTGCCAGCATCTCCCTGTCTCTCCCAACACTCACTCTCTGGGCTTCCTTAGAATCCACATAGGAGTTGCATTTGCTATCTTATTTTTATCTACTACTGATAAATGCTTTCTTATCCACTAAATATTCTCATTTAAGAAGCAGCATCCTTTTCTTGTTCCTTGGTTTCTCTCTCCATGAACTGCTATGAATAGCCATCCTTACTCTGCAGAGGAGTTTTCTCTGCTTCCTTCAGTGTCTCTCTCTCCTGTAAGCTGAATTTAGTTCATCTGTGTTCAGGATAGGGCTTGCTGAATGATGGTTTCCACAGTGGGGTGAAGATCTGCCTATTTTTCTGCAGGGTCTCCTATGTATCAGCATCTTCTCAGCTTTATCTCTTTGTCCAGTGAGTTTTTCTTTGTGGAGGAAATTTCTGGTTTTCTGTGGGGAGAGTGTAATGGGTTGAACTGTCTTTCCCAAAAATGGTTCGTCCGAGTCCTAACCCCCTGGGCTTCAGAGGTGACCTTATTAGGAAACAGGGCTCAGTTCACTTCAGTTGCTCAGTCGTGTCAGACTCTTTGTGACCCCACGGACTGCAGCATGCCAGGCCTCCCTGTCCATCACCAACTCCTGGAGCTTGCTCAAACTCATGTCCATCGAGTCAGAGATGCCATCCAACCATCTAATCCTCTGTCGTCCCCTTCTGCCTTCAATCTTCCCCAGCAGCAGGGTCTTTTCTAATGAGTCAGCTCTTCCCATCAGATGGCCAAAGTATTGGAGTTTCAGCTTCAGCATCAGTCCTTCTAAAGAATATTTAGGACTGATCACCTTTAGGATGGCCTGATTGGATCCCCTTGCAGTCCAAGGGACTCTCAAGAGTCTTCTCCAACACCACAGCCCAAAAGCATCAATTCTTTGGTGCTCAGCTTTGACCTCATTAGGCAACAGGCCTGTTGCAGATGGAATTGGTGAAGATGAGATCACAGAAGAGTAGGGGGACGCTGATCTGGTCTGACGAGTGTCCTTGTAAGAAGACAGAGGCACGTGGGGAGAAGCCCTGTGACGCAGAGGCAGAGGTTGGGTGAGGAGTGCCAGGGGCACCAGAGCTGAAGGAAGAAAGGGGTCCCTCTCCCAGGGGTTTCAGAGGGTGCACGGCCCTGCTGACGCCTCGATTTTGCACTTTCAGCCTCTAGAACTGAGACACGAGACATCTCTGTTTAGGCCTCCTGCTTGTGGCACTCCACTACAGCAGTTCTAGGAAAGTATTCCAGAGGGCAGGAGCCAGCTGCTGCTTGCTGTGGGCGCCGAGGGGGCAGGAGAGGGACAGGATGGGACAGTGAGCTGGGGAGGGGGGAGGGGGGCTTGCGGGGGCAGGGGACTGGGAGAGGGGAGGAGGTGGGAGGGGGCAGGGGTCCAGGAGAGGACCCATCCTCTACAAAGTGGGTTCAGGAGGCAGGCTTTATTTAGCCCCACATCCTTTCAGGCTAGTTGAGGGTCTCAGGCATGCGTTGTGTGCCCAGTTGCTCAGTCTTGCCTGATCTTCGAGGCCCCGTGGACTGTAGCCTGCCAGGCTCCTCTGTCCATGGAATTCTCCAGAAAAGAATACTGGAGTAGGGTAGCCATTCCCTTCTCCACGGGATCTTCCCGCACCCGGGAAACGAACCTGGATCGGCACTGATAGGTGGATTCTTTACTACTGTACCACCTGGGAAGCCCAGCTGAGGGTCTGGCCCTTGCCCTGTGCTGTGTCCGCGGGTCCCTGGGCCTGGAGCTCATCGCCCTGGGGGTGAACCTCCCGGTTCCTCTGGGGGTGAGAAAGGCGTGGCGCTCTCGGGGCAGGGCTGTGGAGCCTGTGTCCTCGTCACTCGGACTCCCAACGAATCCTCGTGCTTTCAGCCTCAGCTCACTCTTTAAAAGCAACGGGAATCTCCCAGTCCTGAAAGACCTGCCTCTGCACACCGGTGTCCAGTTCTCAAGGCCCGCAGCCAGAGGTCATGGCTTCCAGGAATCCCTGAGCCCTCGCGGAAGGAGGCGAGGGCGCCCTCTCCTGGCCTCCCCAAGAATTTGCGCCAGGCTTCCTGTAGGTCCCGCCTGGCCTGGAAGGATGCGTTTCTATCTGATGCATCCTCCCCGCACAGCACTTTTCCACACAATAGTCCTCAGTGCGTGTTTGCTGGATAAATGAATGGATTGAGAAGACATTGAAGCTAAAATGAGAAGACATTTGACTTTATGCCTAAGGCTAAGATTGTTAAAAAAAAAACAAACCAACCCACCCATTCTTTACGGATGGAAATTTATATCTCAAAGCTAAAAAAAAAAAAAAAAAAAAAGAAGAGTCAAAATTGGGACTCTGGGAGTCTGATAATTATAAAACCAAACATCCATCTCCTTGCTGGAATTTTTGAATTCCAATCAACTGCAAAAAGTTTCTTGGCCACTCTCACAGTTGGGTTTGCCATCCTTAAAATGAATCGGCAGAGCATGGTTTATAGCTCACAAAATTCTAGGAAGAATGTTATAATTTTGACTGGGCTATTTACACAGATTTTCCTAGAGCCAGCTCAGTGCTGGCAGGCTACCTCTGCTCCATGCATCTTCTCATTCCCCCAAACGCAAGGGGCTCACATGTTCCCCCAAAGTTATTTAAGCAAGATAAATAGGAAATTCCTCTTGTTAGGCAGTTCTTTGCAAGAGCGTGTACTGTCACGAGGTGTTTTCTGAACCCTTACAGTTGAAGACTTGCCTTAGGAAGCAAAGCCCTCCCCCATGCCTCGCTGGGTGGATGCTTTGGAGAGATCACTGGATGTCTGATTTCCATGGCAGGCGTTTGAGGCCATGTGACACCCTGTGACAATGCCTTCCTGTCTGTTTGATTAGAGAAAGTGGCTCTAAGAAAAGTCAAAGAATTAATGGAAAAGGATCTGAAAAAATATATATAAATTTATTCAGTGTATATCTGAATTGCTTTGCAGTAAACCCAAAACTCACAGAACATTTAAATCAACAATAATTTAAAAGAGAAATCAAGGAAAATCAAGACAGGGTCCATCTGTACTACAGCAGAAGCGATCACGGAATTGCCGTGGTCGTTATTGTGATGGCCTGACTGATCTGCTACCCTTGGACTTAAATTAGCAGGTTGCTATGTGAAGAGTTTTTATTAATGGATCAGGCAAGACTACTTTGATCACTGATCTCGAGATCCTAATGAGTAAGTTTAGGCTCACAAGATCAAAGGGAGACTGCCGGTAGGTAGGATGAGACCAGCCCCAGGACAGGCTCGGAGTCTGCACGTCGGGAACCAGGAAGCTGACGGTATTCTTTCTTCTCTCCTAGCGGCTTCCTTCTCTCTCGCAGGCTTCCTCCCCACGGCGGCAAACATGGCCGCTCCTGGGGTCCGGAGACAGCTCCAGGCCCGACCTGGAAACCCGGGGCCCGGCAGTGCGGACCCCTGTGTCCCGCACCATCCCTGGATCGACCAGCGGAGGCGGTGCCCGACGGTTCTGCGGGGAGACGGCGGCCCCTGTGAAGCACATGGTGAGCAGGAAAGGCCTTTCCCAGGAGGCCAGTGCCCCATCTAGACGAACGGCAAAGCGGATGTCTGTCCACTCTCTGCGTATGCTTTCCTTCAGAGCTTGCTGTGCTTAATTTTTCTGATTTTATTTTTGTATGATTCTTATGAGAGTACAGTTGATTTACAACACTGTGTTAGTTTCAGGTGTACAGCGAAGTGAGCCACTTATGCATATATATACACTCGTTCTCAGATTCTTTTCCCATAGAGGTCGTTAGTAATGAGTAGGGTGCCCTGTGCTAACGGTAGGTCCTTATTAGTTCTCTGTTTTATGTAGGCACATGTGTGGGAGTGCTACATCGCTTCAGTCCTGCCTCTTTGTGACCTCATGGGCTGTGGCCCGCCAGGCTCCTCTGCCGTGGGATTCTCCAGGCAAGAATACTGGAGTGGGTTGCCATGCCCTTCTCCAGGGGATCTTCCAGACCCAGGGATTTGAACCTGGGTCTCCTGCTTTGCAGGCAGATCCTTTTACTACTAAGCCACCAGGGTATCAGTCAGTTCAGTTCAGTGGCTCAGTCATGTCCGACTCTTTGCGACCCCATGAATGGCGGCACACCAGGCCTCCCTGTCCATCACCAACTCCCGGAGTTCACTCAGACTCACGTCCATCGAGTCCGTGATGCCATCCAGCCATCTCATCCTCTGTTGTCCCCTTCTCCTCCTGCCCCCAATCCCTCCCAGCATCAGAGTCTTTTCCAATGAGTCAACTCTTCGCATGAGGTGCCCAAAGTACTGGAGTTTCAGCTTCAGCATCAGTCCCTCCAAAGAAATCCCAGGGCTGATCTCCTTTAGAATGGACTGGTTGGATCGCCTTGCAGTCCAAGGGACTCTCAAGAGTCTTCTCCAACACCACAGTTCAAAAGCATAAATTCTTCGGTACTCACCTTTCTTTACAGTCCAACTCTCGCATCCATACATGACTACTGGAGAAACCGTAGCCTTGACTAGACGGACCTTTGTTGGCAAACTAGTGTCTCTGCTTTTCAATATGCTATCTAGGTTGGTCATAACTTTTCTTCCAAGGAGTAAGAGTCTTTTAATTTCATGGCTGCAGCCACCATCTGCAGTGACTTTGGAGCCCCCCAAAGTAAAGTCTGATACTGTTTCTACTCTTTCCCCATCTATTTCCCGTGAAGTGATGGGACCGGATGCCATGATCTTCGTTTTCTGAATGTTGAGCTTTAAGCCAACTTTTTTACTCTCCTCTTTCACTTTCATCAAGAGACCTTTTAGTTCCTCTTCACTTTCTGCCATAAGGGTGGTGTCATCTGCATATCTGGGGTTATTGATATTTCTCCTGGCAATCTTGATTCCAGCTTGTGCTTCTTTCAGCCCAGTGTTTCTCATGATGTACTCTGCATAGAAGCTAAATAAGCAGGGTGGCTATATACAGCCTTGCCGTACTCTTTTTCCTATTTGGAACCAGTCTGTTGTTCCATGTCCAGTTTTAACTGTTGCTTCCTGACCTGCATATACATTTCTCAAGAGGCAGGTCAGGGGTCTGGAATGCCCATCTCTTTCAGAATTCCCCACAGTTTATTGTGATCCACACAGTCAAAGGCTTTGGCATAGTCAATAAAGCCACCAGGGTATAGCCATGTGTATATCGCGGTCCCAGTCTTCAATTCGTCCATCCCCCCCATGACCTGGTGACCATAAGTTTGGTTTTCACATCTGTGACTCTACTGTTCTATAAATAAGTTCATTTTTTTTTAAGATTCCACATACAAGCGATGTCCTGTGATAGTTGTCTTTCTGTGTCTGACTCACTTGACTCAGCGTGACTCTCCCTGGGTCCATCTGTGCTGCTGTGATGGCGTTGTTTTGTTCTTTTTTAATAGATGAATAATATCCTATTGTAGATATACCCCACACCTTCTTTAGGTAGCTTGCTGTGCTTTGGTAACTGAAGGTGAGACGTCATTTAGCTTTAGAGCCCAAATTGCTACAACTGCGTTCTTTGAACAGCAGACTGAGTCGTGAGGACTGTGCCAATATGCGCACGTCAAGGGCACACACGGGGAGCTGGGCGAAGGGGCAGCGAGCCCACTGGGTGTTTCTAACCTTACTCCAGAGCCTGGGATTGGGTGGCGCTGACTGGGGGTGGAGAGTCTGTGTTTGCAGCCTGGGGCAGGGGAGGAGGAAGTATAGGCTGGAAACCAGGTTGAAGCAAGCGTGGTTGCTCCATCCCCAAGTGCCCGGCATTGATGCTGCGCCGTGCTGGACACCCCCGGCACGGCTGCACTTGGTCCGCAGAGGAGAAAGTGGAGCCTTACCGCCCCAGACCTGTGGCTCGTTAATGGCAGGGAAGGACTAGGGCCTCGTTTCTAGCCGGGCAGCTCACTTTCCACTAGGCTGCTCACGGAGGCCGAAAACCTGCACAGGGATGGAACGAGGACTCCCATGCACCCTCCAGCCGCGGGGTCAGAGGAAACCTCAAGTCCTCCCCCTTGGTTGGACTCAAAATCCTTCTTCTCTTGAAATAGTTGAGTTACCTCCTGGGTTCTTTCTTTAAGCGGACTTTGGAATCTCGCATCTCCCCTGGGATGAAACTCCAACCTCACAACAAGCAAATCTATGAAGACAATCGCACAGGCAGATGCTTGCTGTGGGCTCTGAATGCGGGAGCTCTGCAGGCGAGCAGAGAGCCCTCTAGAGTCTCTCCTCCCCTCCCTACCCCGGACTCTGTCTCTTCTAGGAACTTGATTTTTATCTTAAAGGCAGAAATGCCAGGTAACTTTTCTTCCCTGCTCAGTGCTTCCTACGCATCAGCAAGCGCAGGATTTAATGCCCAGGTTTGTCTGCACACATCCAGACAAACGAAGGGCCCCTCCAGGCTGCTGTAATGGGACAGCCTCCCTGACTATGTGCCCTGATCTGAGACCCTACCCCTCCCCACTCTCACCCAAGGAACATGGGACTATTTGTCTCTTTGGTGAATGCCCCAACTGGTGACAATGTGCTTTTCCTTTTATTTTAGGGTTATTACATTCAGGACGTAACTATGCAGAATTGAGATTCTTCCTTTCCCACAATGCTGTCTTCTCCATGTCTGCCGGTCATTTCCCAAGTCTATGGATTCCTGTTGAGACGAGGTCTTTGGTCTTGAGCAGTGTCCTGGGGCTGAAGCGTCGGGGTGCTGGCTCCAGTGTGGAGGCCAGCGAGGTGCCCCTTGACTTGTCAAGAGGCCCTGAGCTCAGAGGGTGAAGCCCTGGAGCACACAGCTCTGAACTGGAGGCTCTGGCCACCGTGGCAGGGGCTTCTGGCTCCCTTACACTCTGTTAGTGCTATCAGTGCCTGTTATGGGATGCTGGTTGCTATGGCAACCAACAGGGGATGGGCGTGGTAGTAGAGAACTGATCCAAGGGGATTACTGAGGACACCAAATGGAAAAGGGCTTAACTCACATGCACTTACAGAAGCTCATTCCTGTGAGCTGGTTGTGAATCATCCGACCCCTTGCTCCCAAGGCGTCTGTCAGGGTTATTTCTTAAGATTCTCATGAGCTCCCTGGGGCTCCATGTCAACTGTGATGCCAGTTACAATTTCAGGGTCACGCGAGTGGTGTTAGGTACATTCTCCTCCCCCTCAGCATGGACTTAAATGAAAAGGAAGAGACGGCATTGGAGGAGAAGGCGTTTCACATTTCTTCTAAAAATGAAATTGAAATCCATTTAAGTGTAGACTTCCACATGTATGGCTGAGACAGAGCAATTCATTGGAAGAGCTTGTGTCCCTGTGGGCCGACTCTGTGTGTTCGCTAGTGCAGTGAAGTCTGCAAGGGGCAGAGAGGCTTTATCAGAAAGAAGCGCCAAGAGAGAAGTGCAAGACAAACAACAGAGCCTGCATTCAAGGGAAGAGACTCACAGGCTGAGAGGCCACTGGGTACAGGAAACTCTGTGCGTCACGGAGCCAGAGGCTGACGGCACACGTGTTACATCTACAGTCCCGTTTGGGCACAGCGCTATTCCCTTTTTGTTCAGTCATATAAAATACATAAGCACAGGCTGCTGGAACTGCAGGAAGCTTCAGAGCTGATGTAATAATCTGTACCAGTCGGGGTTTCAGGCAGGAAACAGAAACCTCTCTCCTTACTGTGAGCAGAAAGGGATCCATCACGGGGAATGACCAGGAGGGGTCAGCGGCATGAGCCGGGGCGGGGCCTCCGGGAGTAATTCCCAGGGCCGCCCGGCATCGCCTTCTGCTTCATTCTGGGAGGTGGGGAAGCGGGGTGCTGCACTTCGGAGCCCGGGTTTAGGATCATGGCTTCGATCCAGGGTTACGGGAAGGAAGACGGGGCGGGGCAGTCCGCAGCCTACTCCACTCCATGCTGGGCTTTGGGGTCTGGCTGTTGCTACTGCCTTCACAGTATGGGGGCCTGTGTCCCTCACTTGTGTCTGACTCTGTGACCACAGGGACTAAATACAGCCCTCCAGGCCCCTCTGTCCATGGGATTTTCCTGGCAAGAATACTGGAGTGGGTTGCCGTCCCCTTCTCCAGGGGACCGCTCTGCCCCAGGGATCGAACCTGGGTCTCCTGCACTGCAGGCAGAGTCTTTACCACTGAGCCGTCAGGGAGCCTGCTGCCTTTACCGCCTCCCTGTAACTCCCCCTCGGCACCCAGGAAGCTGGGGTCTCCCTTAGACCCACCACACCCACCCCAACGCCTCCCGAAGAGGCAGCTTCCAGCAGCTGGGGTAATCCTCCAAGGAGGGAGCTGCGGCTAGGGCAGCTGTCCTGGCCTGGGAAGGGGTCTGGGAGGGGCTAGAGCCCCATTCTGTACTGGCCGCCAGGGAAAAGACCAGCCTAAGGAGCAGAGAAATCACCACCACCTCCCAACCCACCCCCACACCCTGTCCCCAGTATCACTCCAGTGCATCCTCACCTGGAGCTCTAGCTACAGTGGAGCCTGGGAAAGAGGGGTCACAAGTTTCTAACTTGTGCAGAAGGAGAAGGGAGGAGGTACCAGTGTGGGTTCAACACAGCAGTTACGGGGAAACCAGACTGTGAGATTCGGTGACTTCTGAGTTCCCTTGAGGGGCTGCCAGGCCCAGACCCAGGACCGTCGATGTTGCAGTCAGAGCTGACTTCTGGGATGGTTTTGTCTTGGAACCAGGTGGCAGGAGGAACTGGTCATTTCACCAAGAATCCCGGATCCCAGTGATTCAGTGAAAAACCCATGGGAGCCACAGTGCTCTCTACTGAGTGCCTGGGAGGATGTGGGAGGGTTTCCACCAAAGGCTGCCAGCTTCCAGAAGTTTCTGTGACCACGGGCTCTGTTGGCAAGAGTCTAGATTGTCAGTGATTAGTTACAGTTAAATATTACGGAGACCTGGTTCTGATTAAGCAAGGGTTTTAGTTTCTTTACCCTGGAGTAGGAAATGGCAACCCGCTCCAGTACTCTTGCCTTGAAAATCCCATAGACGGAGGAGCTTGGTGCAGGCTACTATCCATGGGGTCACAAAGAGTCGGGCATGACTGAGCGACTTCACTTCAGTTTCTTTAATGCTTGTTCTAAATGATGCATTGCCATTGCTGTTTAAATAATGTTGATAGTCATTCTTAATACCAAGGAATGTATATTCTCTGTGATTTTGAAAAGAAATAGCTGTATTGGTATTTGAAAAAAGGAACCGCTGAATAGAGATACAGAGGCCACACCTGTTCTGTGAACCTCTCTGGGTGGTGCTGCTTGGGACAGAAAGTGGTGAGCGAATGTTCCCTCATCTGCAGCCTGTGATGTGCCTCGAAGAGGTGGCTCCCGCAGACCCAGCCAGTGAAGTGGCAGCGCGTGTCCTGGCATGGGTATACGAGTCCATGCCAGCCCCTCGGAGTGGGGACGCTGCTGGGACATGTGCTTTCCTGTGTGGGAACCCTGACTGCCCACACGTGACGTCGGCCGTGCTGCTCCTGCTCAGAGCCCCTGTTCATTTCTTCTTCCCCTGCAGGAGACGGGCAGGGAGGCACCTCAGTCCAGCTCTTCGTCCCCATCCTGACATTCTTCCAGCCGAGCCCCCGGGGTGTAGAGAAGGGGTGAGCCTTCTGGCGGGTGAGTAAGGGGGGCCCCTGAGCTGCAGGGGGACAGTGGGGACCGTCTCTCCTGCACCATCTTCCCTTCCTCCCTAAATGCAGGAAATCGTCTGGAAAGGAGTTAATGATACCTTGACTCCCCAAACTTGCTCTGGAAGGATCTCCAAGTGAAAAGTATCCTTCAGATGTCTCGCTTTCTCTTTTTACAAGATTTTTTATTGAGGTATGATTTAAAAAGCTGTGTTAGTTTCAAGTGTAGAGCAAAGTGGATCTGATATATATATACATATACATATAGCCACTCCTCTTTTTTTTTTTTTTAAGGAAAAGAGTTCTTTAAAAATTTTTTTAATTGGAGGATAATTGCTTTACAATATTGTGTTGGTTTCTGCCATGCACCAACATGAATCAGCCTTAGGTATACATATGTCCCCTCGCTCTTGAAGCTGCCTCCCCATCCCGCCCCTCTAGGTTTGAGCTCCCTGAGTCAGACAGCGAATTCCCGTTGGCTGTCTATTTTACATATGGTAACGTGTCTGTTTCCAAGCTACTCTCTCAAATATCCCACCCTCTCCCTCCCCCACAGGGTCCAAAAGTCTGTTCTTCATGTCTGCGTCTCCTTCGCTGCCCTGCGAGTACCATCCTTAGCGCCGTCTTTCTAGACTCCACACATATGAATTAATATACATTATTTGCTTTTCTCTTCCTGATTTACTTCACTGTGTGTGAAAGGCTGTAGGTTCATCCACCGCATTAGAACCGACTCACGTGCGCTCCTTCATACAGTCAGGTAACACTCCGCTGTGTGTGCTCCACATCTTTCTCCTCGGTTGATGGGCATCTAGGTGGCTTCCATGTTCCAGCTATAAATAGTGCTGCGACTAGAGGGCAGAGGTGTCCTTTTCAATTATGCTTTTCTCAAGCGTTATGCCCTGTAGTGGGATTGCTGGGTCGCATGGTAGTCTTATTCTTAGTTTTTTAAAGGAATCTCCATACTGTTCTCCAGAGTCGATGTATCAATTTGCATTCCCACCAACTGTGCAAGAGGGCTCCCTTCACTCTTTTTTTTAGATTCTTTTCCCATGTAGATCATTACAGAGTATTGGGAAGAGATCCCTCTGCTATGCAGTAGGTCCTTATTCTCTGTTTTGTATATAATCACGTGTGTATGACAGTCCCAACTTATTGCCTCCACCTCCACTCCCTGGTAACAGTAAATTTGTTTCTGCAGATGTCTCTTGATATTTCACATGACTTTTCAGCAGGGTCACGTGATGGGTGGGCAGTGAGAAGTTTAAGGCGTCCACAGCCAGAATTCTGATCTGAGCTCTGCTACAAAGCCAGGTTCTTCCCGTCTGTCAAATGGGACCATAATCTCACTTAAGAAAACATGACCTGTATCTATTTCAAAGGTGGAGAGAGATAACACATATCAAAGCACTGTGAACTGTACCAGCTTTGCAGAAACACAAGTTCTTTCTCAAGGGTCTTCCTGTAAATCTGAGCATGATAACCCTTCTTGTTCCCCTTGTGTGTGTCCTGGAGTTGGGACCTTTCGCTTCACAATCGGAATCATTATACACAGAATGACCAAAGGAAAAAAAAAAGGATGTAGCCTTTTTTTCTTGCCTTTTCACTGGCAAACAGAGCTTTGGTTAGCCGAACGCCAAGGCGATTTTAATGGCTGGTTTTTTAATATCTGAAAGGGGAGGTTATTAGGAGAAGTCTCAATTCAGAAACTTCAAGAAGTGGGAGGGTGTGGTAAGGGTGGACGGGGGAGACTGCATTTCCTGTTTTCCTTTCAGATGGTGTTGGGAAACACTGCTGGAAAACCATGGAGACCCATGAAAAAAATTCCAGAATTCATTCTTGTGGCCGCCGGGGGCCCAGCCCCAAAGGTGATGAGTAGAAGGGGTGGGTTTTTTTTTTTCAAGAGTTGGGGTTTGCAGGCGTCCAGCTCTGGGCTGGTGGGGTGAAGACAGCCTTCTGAGGTGACATCAGCTCGTGGTCCAGGCCAGAAGCGACAGAGCAGGAGTCTGGTTTTCATTTACAGTGTTGGGGCAGGCCCGCTGGGGAGGGGGAGAGGAGGGGGCGGAGGAGGGAGGAGGAGGAGCTGGAGGGAGCCTTGACTGTATCCCTGGACCCCGTCCAGTTTGCAGCTCAGTCCTCCACCAAAGGCCGCTCAGTTCTCCCGCGCGCCAGCCTCCTGCGAAGACCACGAGAGCAGCTTTCCGCCCGCCCAGGGTCCCCTCTCCCCGCCCGGGGTCCCCCCTCTCCTGCAGAAGGGAAAGGAGACGCAGCCCGTGGGGGAAAACCATGCGTCAGAATCGCACATAATTGAATATCGAAGCCCAGGGACGCAGGCTTCTCCAGGTTTGCTCAGGGTAAGTGCCCCTTCGCCCCTGTTCCCCTGGTTTCGGGTTTGTGGCCAGAGGGAAGGGCTTCAAACCCCGCTGACCGCGTCTCGATGGCTCTCAGGTTTTTGCCCTGAGAGTCCCTTTTCAGTAGGAGCTGTGGTCTCTGGAAGCTCCAGCTGATTTTTTCTTTCCCCGTGTGTGCCACCTGGGTCTCCCCTGGCGGGGCTGAGGGCTGGAGCTCCCGAGTCCTGCAGTGCGGTCTATTCTGTCCATCCTTCCCTGCTTTTTGGGCTCATGGTTTATTTTATTTGACGTTGCCTCCTCCTTCGAAAGCTCAGCTGGAATCTGAGAATCGGCTTTGTTTGCAGAAGTGCCTGTGCAGGGATCCCAGAGCCACTTTGGAGAGACTCTCTCCGAGGTGGCCGGTGTGGGGGGGCTGGCTGAGCGCCTCTGTTGCCCACCGGGAGACGGGGGTGACTTTGCTGTCCGGGCAAGGGGCAGGTGGAGGCTCCTCAGCTCTCACCGTCAGGGCTCCATCTTTTCAGGAATCTGAAGTCACTGCTGGTGCCTTGGTCCCCTCTGGGGTTGCCTAAAGGAGCTGCCAGGGTCAGAGGAGGAGAAGGAATTTGGTGTTTGGGCAGCAGGCCTGGTGGATAAGGCAGGGCCCCTGGGGCCATGAGCCGGCCTGCATTGCCCAGATGTGTGGCGCGTGCCAAGCCTGGAGGCCCTGGGGCTTGTTCCCCGGCTGGGAGGGTGGGGCCCCGGTCCTCTCGCCCAGGATGGAAAGTGTTCCCTGATAGTCACGAGTCTGCTCTGGGGACCTGTGTCAGGGGCTACTGTGTGCGGTGGGCTCCCTGAGAGGGCCCAGCGGAGCCCTGGGGGCTGTAAACAGAGATTGGCATTTCACAGCCAGCCCGAGGAGCGAGGAGCGAGGAGCGAGTTGAGAGGCTGGTCTGGACCCCAAGAACAAACTGCACTGGACGCAGGGGAGTGTCTTCCACCCAGTGGGGACTCGGCGGAGCTGGCCCTTGCCAGCCACTTCTCTTGCTGAACAGTTAACTCTGCACGAGAACCACTGGGTCCCATAGCTACAAGGGTGCTCGGACCCCAAAGGGAGAGACAGTTCTCACTCAGGGATCCCCCATCTCTGTGACTTTAAAAAACTGAACAGAAATGACTTTAAAATCAGGTTGTGTGTGTGTGGGTTTTTTTTTTTTTTTTTTTTGGTTCCTAAGCAAAATGTTATTGAAAACCAGCTGGTTGTTGGGTGCTATTGGAACTCCTGAGCTCTTTGGCTGGGCTAAAGAGAAAGGAAGAGACTCTTGGTGGGAGTGCTGAGGTGCGGCTCCCTGGCTTTAAAGATGCTCCTGGGCTCTGAGACACTCAGTTACTTGCAGAGGCCGTGGCACCAGTAGGTGGCTCAGAAGGCAGTCCAGTCTTTACCATTTCAGGGAGGCAGACGGCCCAACCGTGGAGGCCCCCTTACTAGCTTGCATCGCGATTTGAAATGTGCCATTTGATTCTGTTCTCCCAGGAGAGAATGCCCTCCTGTCATATTCTATGAAAAGTGATGGCGGAACTGGTGTATGCTCCCCAGGGTTCTCCCAGCTAACAGGGAGAGGAGTGCCAGGCGAGAGAGCTGGTCCCCAGAACAGACCTGGGTTTGCAACCAGAGCAGCTGGGCTGGCTTCCCGCATTCAGGCCACCTCTGGGGATGGGGCCCAGAGGGATGGGACCTGCATGCTGCCCCATTCCTGCGTGGACTTTGCTGAGGGTGAGGGCAGAGGGGTGGGAAGGTGAGGGGTGTTTGTAGGAATTCAAGATCTAGGAATGATCACATGGTCTCGAGCTCTTCTTTGTTGAGGCAAAGGTTTTCCATTACCAGAAGGTGTATTATTATTATTAATTTTCTCTCTCCACTCATGGCAGTGAGAAAATCATTGAGAAGATCCTGGGTGGAGAGGAGGCTTGGGGAAGAGTCTCATCACAGGGTGGTGAGGGTGGCTCTTCTTTTTCCAGTGGGGGAAATGGAAGGTGTGGCCACCCCCACCTTCCTGGGAGGTGGCCGGGGAAGCCTCTAGGATGTTAGCCCTTGGCCCCCGGCTCTTCCAGCACTTGGGAGGGTGTGTGCCCCACCCCACCATGCTTGTGGCCCTTAGTGGGTGAGATATATGGTGAATATCCAAACTGGGGGTCTTAAGGATGCTTTTGATGCCAGATAAGCATCTTTCTGAATAGGAATTGTTCTTATTTCTGCACCTCCCTTCGTTTTCAAAGTGTTGAGGATTCACTGCTTCTCATTCGCTCATCATAAGTGCCATCTGTGATTTTGTACCTTAGAACCTAATACATCACTGATGATAAAGTAGAAAGAAACTCCTCTATTTAACGGACAATTGATGGTGGGTTTGTGGCTCCAAGGAGGCTCCCCATCTGACTTTGATTTTAAAGCCAGCTTGAAATCAGACCTCCTGCCTTTTGAAAGTTAGCAGAGTTTCGCCCGGGAGGCTTCATCCATGCCCTCGCTCAACTGGTTAAAGTGATCTTTGTCATTATCCAGTTTTATGTGAAATTCCACATTTAGGATTTAAAATCCACTGGGAGGTCCTGAATTTGAAGGAGGCTGTCTTGCCCACATGCTAATCACTTTAGGCAAACGTTTCACTTGAAAAGTAGTGTCAGTTTCCTTTTTGGAAGAACCCAGGGATCGGTTATCTCTTGGGGAAGAATCTTGGGCGGGTTCCCATCTGAAGGGGACTTTCTGTCCCAGCAGCCTTTCCACCAAAACCTACAGGAGCGAAATTTTCACGGTGTCTTTGCTGTGGACAGCAGGCTGTAACACCCACACCACTGCTATGTAAATAGCTGAAGACCCGAGGAGCTGGCATTTTAAAAAATCCCATTAGCAGCTCTCACTTAAGGAAAGGAACACTCAAAAATGATGCAGGTTTTCAAGCAGGGAAGCTTAAAAAAGTTCCTGCTTCTTCAGACAGTCTTGGGCTGTCTTCATCCACTTTTCTAGATACGGATTCTCTCTTTCCAAACATCAGGGAGATGATCCTACCCTTTTAAGAAAAAAACCACTGTTTGTCCCCTCTGAACCAGGGGTGATGACCATCTGAAATTCAGGTAGCACCCGCCGCACCCCGATTTGCAAAGAGGAGTTCTTCTGGGGAATTCATTAATTTTTGAGAATGTAATTTGAATACCTTCTGGTCTCATTGGTCTGTTTCGGGAAGGACGGGAAAAGGTGAATTAGTGTCTTCCTCCTGGGAAAGCTTTTCCTGAACGTGCATTCTGCTTTCTGTCCTCTAGAGGGCGACGCATCCCTCTGAGCCCTGCGCGGTGCAGGGAGTCTGGGGGCTCACAGGCAACCTGTTGAGTTACGTCTCAGCAGAGCTCGTTGAGACTGTTTCAATACCTAGTTTTTAAAAAAAATGTGACTAATATCTGAAGTAAATGTGCCGTTAGGATTTCACTATTTTCTTTTGAGGTGAACGGCTGCTTGCGGTGAAGCAGGCTGTATCCAAAAGTACCCTCATGCAAGGGCGTTAACCAAGTAAGAACTTTTAGAGGAAGCATGTTGCTGGTATCTCCTGAGAAAGAGATTACACTAACACGACGCTTTTCCAGAACCCAGTCTGCTGTATCCGGGTAGGGTTTCTGAATTTTAGAAATAGAAGGGATGTTAAGACGGAACTAACCCAGTAACTCCCAAACTTTGGCCCATGCGTCTCATATTCCTTTAAGCTTAATAAACCCCATTGTGCTCCAGGGCGGGGAACTCTGGGGTGGGAGGAGGGGACAAAAATGTCTAAGACTCCGGCCCTGCCCTCGCCTTAGGGCACATTATTGACTTTGGCAGGCTATTGCCTTCCGTTTGGCTACTTGAAATATCCCCAAATTACTACCTTGGTGGATGTTCTGCCCACACCCTTGACACCTCAGATGAAGAAATGGAACCCAGAGGGATGAACGGCTTGTCTGAGGTCCCCAGAGTATTAGTTGCTCAGCCGTGTTCGACTCTTTGCGACCCCATGCGTTGCAGCCCGCCAGGCTCCTCTGTCTGTGGGATTTTCAGGCCAGAATACTGAAGTGGGTTGCCACTCACTTCTCTAGAGCATCTTCCCGATCTGGGTCCCAAAGCAGAATCAGCATTCCCTGGACATGCCAGTGTGCCCTCACAGGTGGGTGTTGAGGACCAGGAACATAACGCGAGAACACATCTTCAGGAGTACATTTTGGAGTATCACGAGAAGA
This sequence comes from Ovis canadensis, assembly GCF_042477335.2. Lineage (NCBI taxonomy): Eukaryota > Metazoa > Chordata > Mammalia > Artiodactyla > Bovidae > Ovis > Ovis canadensis. The sequence continues at coordinate 4,467,382 of NC_091245.1, forward strand.
AAGGTGCTTTTTTTGGCCATCGACCAATCTTTTATAGAGTATCATATTTTATTTAGCAGAGAGGTAATTGTTGCTTCAAAAAAAAAAAAAAAACTGGAAAGAAAAGAAAAAAGCAGAAAAATAGGACAAGTATGAAAAGTTCTGCCAAGCCCTCTCCCGAAGGCTGTTAGTCTTTCGTTGGGGCCTGGCTGCGTTTCACATAGTGTGATCCTGGTGTTCTCCTGAATTTTAAGATGTTTCATGAAGTACAGAGAAACATCTGCAAGGTAGGTGTGGCTAGGGAAAGGTCTGAAAGAAGTGCTTCTGTCCAGCCCCCCTGGTTCAGCCCATACCTTCGGTTTTCACGGACCCCGGGCATCGAGCATTGGCCACTGAAAGGGAGAGCTTGTGAACTGATTTAATTTCAAATGCAGAACTGAACAGCAGCTGGAGATGACTCAGGTCTCAAGAGAAGCCATTCCAGGAAACGGGCTTTCTCTTCTGCAATCCTCATCAGTTGATTCAGCAGCCCAGAGCCAGCTCAGCTAAGCCCACAGACACCCCCCCAACCAGCACTTGGTGGGCTCTCTGTTTCTCATGGGGGCAGAAGGAAACCCACCAGCAGTCAGAGCCTAGGGCAACAGATGGAAAAGCAGCCGCAGGACCACTGCTGGTTAGAGCATCGGGAGTCAGCCTCATTCTACACGTAAAGCTGGGGCGGCTGGGAGAGATGGACTGAACTTTACTGACTGAGACGGGAATGCAGTAGATTTTTTCCAAGCTATTATACTAAATCCACGGTGATATTTTATCAGCTACTTAAATTTAATTAAAATGAACTATTTAAAATAATTATCTGGACTTGAGCATGAATCAAATTAGAAAACAAACAAAAGTGGTTAAGATTCCCTTACCACCTGAGGACATTTTAGCCGCTTTGTTTGAACAGTCCTACAACAGAACCCCATGGTTTGGAGAGGCCAGTGGCCCCTAGTTCCTGGCTGGCGCAGGCAGGGAGGACATACCGGCATCTGCCCTGGAGCCGACAGCACCGTGTGTCACGTGGCAGGGATGGAACGGGACGTTCCTGCAATTCCTTTTGAAGCATCTTCTAAGGCATTCTCTTCCCTTACATTAAATCTGAACTAGTCTCTGCCTAATGCTTGTCACTAGCAAGAAAAACCTCACATTTAAAAGGGTAGAAAGTTATTTACGTGTGCATCGTGCTACCTAGTTTTTCCAACCACAGCGAACGTGGAACTTCCTGCTTTGTGTTTATTATCTTGGACCCTAGCAGTATGTCTTTAAATAAATTTCCGAATATCTGGGTGGTTAATCTGGAGGTTCTTCAAGGTGCCTTTATGGGGAAAAGGAAGGTGGACCCAGATGGTGCTTGGCAGAGCCTCATGGGCCCTCGTTCTGGGAAGAGGTTACCTGTGAGGGCACAGTCCCATCTTTCCTTTCTGGATCGCTCTATTCCAGGGTACGAGCTGCTGAACAGACTTTTTTTTTTCTTTTTTTCTAACAGGCACTTAAAAATTGAAGTATACTGTTGATTTACATGTTGTGTTTCAGGTGTACAGCAAAGTGATTCAGTTATACACACACGTTCTTTTTCAGATTCTTTTCCATTATGTTACTACAAAATATTGAGTAGAGTTCCCTGTGCATGCCTGCTCAGACAGTCCTGTCTGACTCTTAGAGCAACCCCGTAGACTGTAGCCCACCTGGCTCCCCTGTCCAGGGGATTTTCCAGGCAGGAATACTGGAGTGGGTTTCCATTTCCTACTAAAACAGTTCCCCGGGCTATGCAGGGAGTCCTTCCCGCGTGTCTGTGTTATATGCAGTGCTGTGTATCTGTTCATCTTAAAGCTCCTAATTTACGCTTCTCTCCCTTGGTAACCATGTTTGTTTTCTATGTCTGTGAGCCTGTTTCTGTTTTGTAAATAAGTCCATTTGTCTCATTTTTTAAGATTCCACATATAATGATTCCACATATCATGTTATTCCTCTTTCTCTGCCTGACTTACTTCACTTAATATGATAATCTGCAGGTCTATTCATGTTGCTGCAGATGACACGATTTCATTCTCTTTTATGACCGAGGAATATTCCACTGGGCATATATACCACATCTGTATCCATTTGTCTGTCGATGGACACTAAAAGTCTACAGATAATAAACGCTGGAGAGGGTGTGGAGAAAGGGGGAAGCCTCCTACACTGTTGGGAATATAAATTGGTGCAGCCACTATGGAGAACAGCATGGAATTTCCTTAAAAAACTAAAAATAGGTCGACTGTATGATCCAGCAATTCCATTCCTGGTGTATATCTGGAAAAGACAAAAACTCTACATTGAAAAGATGCATGTACCCCAGTGTTCATAGCAGCACTGTTTACGGTGGCTAGGACATGAACAGACATTGTTTTACATGACATTACCAGGAAGATCCAGATGTCTTGAATCTGATACTCAGTGTCTGACAAGGACACCAGTAAGTGGCAGTGAGCCCAGGCTGACACTTAGGATCAGAAGAATTAAGGTTTGCTGTCATAGGACACACCTTCAGAGCCTGGGAGATGATTGCTTACAGATGTGAATGTGTGGCTAATATTTTCTTCTGTAGCACAATTTCATGGAATGGAAATGTGAGATTCAAATTGTAAAATAAATGGTACAAAAGAAGCTTCTGATGCATTTCTTTGGAGGGGGTCTTCTTACAGTTGTTCCAAATTGCTTGCTTTAGAAGTTTCCCCCAAAGCTCTTTCAGTAGCAGTAATATGTTAAATTCCCATGTCCTCCCTCCCTAACTGAAGGATCTAATAAACCCTCTTTTAGCTTCCTCTCTGGGACAAGAATTTTCCCCAAGATTCAGAAAATAAAGAGAAGAAGAAAGAGGAGAAGGACAAGAGAAAGAGAGAGAGAATAGGGTGCTGCAAGCTGGCGGCCTCCGGGGTTGCGAGAAATGTGACTTTTCATCTCACAGCAGGTGGCAGGGCTCTCTGGCTGCGGTCTTCCACTATTTCCGCAGCTCCCACATAAAACAGGACAGTCAGGAGTTAACAGAGTGCTAGTACTTGATAGGAGGACCAGCCTGGTTTTAAAAAGCAGTGCTTGGAGAAGGCTAAATAAATGACTTCAAAATGGGAGCTCTGGATACATTTAAGTCTTTGTTGGAAAATGATTTCCTTGTGTGCATGTGTGTCTCTTTCTTAAAAAAGATTTCCAGACATGGAAAATGAAAAAGCTTTTGAGTAGACTTAATGAAAATTAATCTCATGAAATTGCAGAATAGCTTGGGAATGTCACTGGACTCTGAATGCAATTTTGAGTTGAAGGGCCATGGAGAGTAATCTTCATAATGAGAGGTGTCTTTTTAAGTTTCAAGTGGACAGCTATGAAAAGGAAAAAGGCATCTCAAATTCTTTTTAGAATGAGACCAGTTAAAAAAAAAAAAAGGCTTACTAATGCTCAATAGACAGATAAGAATTGAATGAAGTCCTAGGACTGGATCATAGGACTGGATCATAGGATCTATGACACAAAGCTGCATAACACCCCATCCAACCCAAGGGTCTTAGGCAGCCAATTCTGACTTTTTTCATATTTGAAAGGACAGCAGCAGACAAATGAATTCTGTTGATACAGAATCTGTGGTTTGTCACCACCAAAGAAATTAGGTCTGTTCCCACCCCCGCCAAAGAAAAGACATGGGGAGTTTCCTTGAGACTGGGGCCAAGTCTGGCACAGCCTCTTAGCATTTCCTGCCTTTGGGCTTTGGAAACGCAAACTTTCCTTAGGATTCTGGTTCAATCTTGTTTTTAAGTGGCAGTGGACAAAACACTTAGTCTCACCTGGGTTCAGTTTCCCAGCTATAAAATGAAGGAAAACACAGCCATGGGGCTGTGGGAGGAGGGCATGGGATCCCACCGCTGAGACAGGGGCTTAGCAAATATGACTTGTGCCCTCTTGTCTCTGTTTCTTGGGCGTGGAAGGGAGAGTTAGAGGATGACAATGAAGGGCAGGGAGTGGCTGCCTTGTTCCTCCTTATTAAAATGGACAAGCTGGGTGATCATTTGGGGAGATGATGTTTGACATCTTTTAATAATCTAAATGAGAGAAAAAAGTCTCCAAGATTGGTTGCCAAGAACTTCAGTTGTAAAAAGTGGGATGCCAAGACATGATAAACAATAGGAGAGATTTAGCTGCAAACAAAACCATGCGCAAATCTTCAGCAGCTGGGCTGGGCATGCTTGAGCCACATGACCGGCTCCCAAGCACTGCAGCAGGACGACTGTGGGGGAGCTGAAGGCATTCTTCCCACCTGGGAATTCAGCTCAGCCCAACATGTGAGCTCATCAATCATCCGTGGAGCCTGGAATCCTCACCGTCTGGCATTCAGGTCTTCTGTCTTGCTGCCAGAGCTGGGAGATCATCTCCCCCCTGCCCTCTCCTTGCCTCCTCCTCCTGTCTTCACCTCTCTTTCCCTTTCTTCAACATCTGGGTAGATTTTAGGGGAGGCAATCGCACCACACCATATATACTTTTCATTTCTTTGTGTCCCAATCAGAAGCACTTCATTTAGAAGTCTCCTCTACTAGAGATTAAGATCTCTGAAATAAAAATCTTAACACATATTTTTCAATCAATTTAAAGTGCATTTCCCCTAGAGTATAGTAGTAATTAATGCCTCAGAAGATTCCCTGGTGGCTCAGTGGTAATAATCTGCCTGCCAGTGCAGGAGACGTGGGTTCAATCCCTGGGAAGATTCCTTGGGGAAGAAAATGGCAACCCACTCTGGCATTCTTGCTGGGATAATCCCATGGGCAGAGGAGCCTTGCAGGCTACATATAGTCCAAGGGGTCTCAGAGAGTTGCACATGACTTAGCAACTAAACAACAAATCAGACTGGACAATTATTTTAGAATTTGTCAATAGAGACTCCACCCAGTGTTTAAGATATGGCAGAATACACGGGTTCCATGAAGTTGGATCTGATCCTGCTGTAAGACATAGGTCCATGGAATTCTCCAGGCCAGAATACCAGAGTGGGTAGCCTTTCCCTTCTCCAGGGGACCTTCCCAACCCAGGGATCAAACCCAGGTCTCCTGTATTGCAGATGGATTCTTTACCAGCTGAGCCACAAGGGGAGCCCAAGATATAGGTAGGGATGCTAAAAACAAGCAAAACCAGCAAAAACCACTCAACGCCCAATTCACCCATGCTCTCTGTCAAGACTGTCTACAGAGTTGCCTGAAGCTGGCCCCATCCCACACCCAGTGGCTGAACAGGTCTCGTCTCATATCCTATTTTTCCTTCATGGATTACATTGTCCAGTGCTTTGCAATGAGGTCCTATACTATTTTCATGCCCTCATTCCAAAACAAAACTACTACTTAAAATCCTGCATCTTGAACTGGACCTCCCAGAAGAGTTGCATCAGATCTTTTTCTTGAAGCAGTGGTGCTTAAACTTCAGGGGGTAGTTAGAAGAGATGAGGCCAGAATCACAGGTAAACATGGACCCTGTCCCCAGAAACCCCCACAGACACAGGTATGCTGTATACATTTGTGGGAGGTTGACAAATCCTTTGAAATCTGTGGATCCATATTAAAAAAAAAAGATTCTTGACCTATTAGAATATTACAAGTTGTCTTCAAAAGCACAGGCTATATTTCTAGAAAGAATTCAGTAAAATGTAAATAATGTAGGTGGACAATTTTCCCATAAAATAGTTTTCTAGTAGGATGATTATTGCTGATAAAGAAACCTGCCGTTCACTTTTAAGGGAAGGAATCAGGAGTAGCATATGTACGATGTACTTTTACACTGCTCTAAAGTGTGTATCCTCAACTGAGAAAATCTACAAAGACTACAATACTGTATGTGCTTTTTTTTTTTTTTCCCACTAAAGACAAACTCAGGAATAGGTCGAGCAGAATTTGAGAAAGAAAGGTATGGCTGGATGGAAAGGTCTGGAAGATTCCCAGGGTAGAGAACACCGGGGCAGTGCTGGGACAGTGGCTTGGTGGGTCATCCATAGTGAAGAAAGCAGAGCAGCCAGCCACGCGTGGGTTACTACATGTGCCTGTGGGGACTGCCCTGAGCACCGAGTAGGACTTGATTACAGTTTGGGGACCCTGTGGAACAAAAGCTCTGGATGCTGGGGAAATCCCTTCCTATATTATACAGATCCCTGTCTAACACGTGTCAACTATTTCAAGCCAAGAGGACTGGGCTGTGTTGCTGGAATGTTACCACCGGCTGTCACTTCACTGTGGAAAGAAATATGTTCTCTTGATGACTGGCCTTTTGATTATCTTCAGAACAACCTTTTCTTCTCACTGTTAATACATTTCCAAAAAAACAGTTGTATTGACGGGAGGTTTTGTATTAGCCACTGGTGTTGTGTCTTCAAGCTCCTGGAATTTGAATCACAGGGTAAATGTGTCTTATCACAGGTGATACTTTTGGTCAACTTCCCCGGGACATCCAAAGCAACTGCAGGACTTGGAATCCATGCTCTTGTTTACAGTTTTGTCTTTTTCCATTCCACCAGTTTGGCAGGCTGGACTGGCCCGGGGCCCACACTCTGCTCTTGCTATTCCTCACAGCTGGCCCCCAGCTCCTCCCTCTGGGCCTGACCTCAGACAGGAAAAACCACGAGGCTGAGCCCACTTCATCCACAACCTTGGGTGACCGCCTCAGCAAGGGGCTCTTTGCTCTCCTTCGCCCTCTGTGCTATCTTGCTACGAGGTCCATCTAGACACCAGTGCCCTGCCAAGGCCACGCCTCTACCAGACAGACTTGCCTCTGCTGTCATTAGTTCCACTGCTCTAGAATGAAACAGGAGAACCTGAGACCATCCTTAACATGTCTTCATCAGCAGTAAGGGACAATGGGATTCCTGAATTATGTATACAGTGGACAACCGTGAACGGAATCACCCAGCCCATGGCATGTCCATGGCAAGAGGAAAGTCAAGGTAGGAAGATCAAGCAGGTGCAGAAGCCTAGGCCTTAGGTGGAGTGGATTTCACAGCTCTGATGACACTATTAACAGTTGGGACAGAAATAACTTTTGTTCCAGGTCTCAGTGTTTGTATCAGATTCTTTTTCACTTTCCTGAGATTCAAGTCCTCTTCCCCAAACCTTAACATTTTGCTGGCAAACACTGTTTTTTCTTCCTTTCCGGTTGTTTTCTAGTGCCAAGGAAATGTTACGTTATTTAATTATAGGCGCACATACATATGCTTTAAAAAGATGTGTAGTTGTATTGTGTTCTTGTTTTAGAGAAAACTTAGGTCTTAAAGATTGGTGGTGGTGGTTTGGTTGCTAAGTCGTGTCTGACTCTTGTGATCCCGTGGACTGTAGCCCACGAGATTCCTCTGTCCGTGGGATTTCCCAGGTGAGAATCCTGGAGTGGGCTGCCATTTCCTTCTCTAGGGGATCCTCCCAGTCCAGGGACTGCCCTCCCACCTCCTGCATTGGCAGGTGCACTCTTTATCACTGAACCACCAGGGAGGCCCATCTTAAAGACCGTCACGTCTCAAAAAGGAGATGCCACATTTTTACCATTCCTGTTAAATTGCCGGCTACATTACAGGTGTACAATTCTGTTCAGTCACTCAGTCCTGTCCGACTCTTTGTGACCTCATGGACTGCAGCATGCCAGGCTTCCCTGTCCATTGCCAACTCCCAGAGTTTACTCAAACTCCTGTCCATCGAGTCGGTGATGCCATCCAACCATCTCATCCTCTGTCGTCCCTTCCTCCTCCCATCTTCAATCTTTTCCAGCATCAGGGTCTTTTCAAATGAATTGGTTCTTTGCATCAGGTGGCCACGGTATTGGAGTCTCAGTTTCAGCATCAGTTCTTCCAATGAATATTCAGGACTGATCTCCTTTAGGATTGACTGGTTGGATCTCCTTGAAGTCCAGGGGACTCTCAAGAGTCTTCTCCAACACCACAGTTCAAAAGCATCAATTCTTCAGCACTCAGCCTTCTTTATGGTCCAACTCTCACATCCATACATGACTACTGGAAAAACCATACCTTTGACTAGACAGACCTTTGTTGGCAAAGTAATGTCTTTGCTTTTTAATATGTTGTCTAAGTTGGTCGTAGCTTTTCTTCCAAGGAGCAAGTGTCTTTAAATTTCATGGCTGAAGTCACCATCTGCAGTGATTTTGGAGTCCCCCCAAATAAAGTCTCTCACTGCTTCCATTATTTCCCCATCTATTTGCCATGAAATGATGGGACCGGATACCATGATCTTAGTTTTCTGAATGTTGAGTTTTAAGCCAGCTTTTTCACTGTCCTCTTTCACTTTCATCAAGAGGCTCTTTAGTTCCTCTTCACTTCCTGCCATAAGGGTGATGTCATCTGCATATGTTTATTGCAGCCCAGCATTTCGCATGATGTACTCTGCATAGAAGTTAAATAAGCAGGGTGACAATATACAGCCTTGACGTACTCCTTTCCCTATTTGGAACGAGTCTGTTGTTCCATGTCCAGTTCTGTTGCTTCTTGACCTGCATACAGATTTCTCAGGATACAGGTAAGCTGGTCTGGTATTCCCATCTCTAAGAATTTTCCAAAGTTTGTTGTAATCCACACAAAAGCTTTGGCATAGTCGATAAAGCAGATGTTTTTCTGGAACTCTCTTGCTTTTTCGACGATCTAACAGATGTTGGCAATTTGATCTCTGGTTCCTCTGCCTTTTCTAAATCCAGCTTGAACATCTGGAAGTTCATGGTTCACTTACTGTTGAAGCCTGTCTTGGAGAATTTTGAGCATTACTTTGCTAGCATGTGGGATAAGTGCAATTGTGTGGCAGTTTGAATAGTCTTTGGCATTGCCTTTCTTTGGGATTGGAATGAAAACTGACCTTTTCCAGTCCTATGGACACTGCTGAGTTTTCCAAATTTGCTGGCATATTAAGTGCAGCACAATCCTCTTTTTCACAGCATCCTCTTTTAGGATTTGAAATAGTTCACCTGGAATTCCATTACCTCCACTAACTTTGTTTACAGTGATGCTTCCTAAGGTCCACTTGACTTCTCATTCCAGGATGTTTGGCTCTAGGTGACTGATCACACCATCATGGTTATCTGGGTCATGGAGATCTTTTTTGTATAGTTCTTCCGTGTATTCTTGCCACCTCTTCTTAATATCTTCTGCCTTTGTTAGGTCCATACCATTTCTGCCCTTTATTGTGCCCATCTTTGCATGAAGTGTTCCCTTGGTATCTCTAATTTTCTTGAAGAGATCTTTAGTCTTTTACATTCTGTTATTTTCCTGTATTTCTTTGCACTGATCACTGAGGAAGGCTTTCTTATCTCTCCTTGCTATTCTTTGGAACTCAGCATTCAAATGGGGTATATCTTTCCTTTTCTCTTTTGCCTTTAGCTTCTCTTCTTTTCTCAAGCTATTTGTAAGGCCTCCTCAGACGATCAACCATTTTGCCTTTTTGCATTTCTTTTCTTGGGAATGGTCTTGATCACCGCCTCCTGTACAATGTCATGAACTTTCATCCATAGTTCTTCAGGCACTCTTTCTATCAATCTAATCCCTTGAATCTGCTTGTCACTTCCACTGTATAAGCATAAGGGGTTTGATTTAGGTCATACCTGAATAGTCTAGAGGTTTTCCCTACTTTCTTCAATTTAAGTCTGAATTTGGCATTAAGGCGTTCATGATCTGAGCCACAGTCAGCTCCCAGTCTTGTTTTTTTCTGACTGTATAGAGCTTCTTCATCTTCTCCTGCAAAGAATATAATCAGCCTGATTTCAGTATTGGCCATCTGGTGATGTCCATGTGTAGAGTCTTCTCTTGTGTTGTTGGAAGAGGGTGTTTGCTATGACCAGTGCGTTCTCTTGGCAAAACTCTGTTAGGTGTACAGAATTACCCATAGTTTTTAAAAACCACAGGTAACTTCTCCTGTTTTTTTTTTTTTTTTAGGAATTGTAGTAAAACATTCATGATGTGAATTTTGCTATCTTAATTCTTTTTAAGTGAACAGTATATTCATGTTATCTATATGTACCTTGTCTACAACTGATGTCTAGAACTTTTTCATCTTGCCAAACTGAAACTCTTTACCCATTGGACAATGATTCCCCATTCCCCTCTCCCACCCTCTAGCAACCACCATTCCATTCTCTATTTCTCATAGCTTGACTATTTCAGATACCCCACGTCAGTGGAATCTCTTGGTGATTGACTCGTTTCAGTCGGCATAATGTCCTCAAAGTTCACTCATGTTGTAGCCTGTGACAAAACTTCTTCCTTTTATTTAAGGCTGAATAATATTTCTTTATATATACACACCACATTTTCTCCATTCATCTACTGATGGGCATTTATTTGATGTTATTTCTACCCTGTGACCAGGTGGCACAGTGGTAAAGAATCCACCTGCCAGTGCAGGAGATGCAAGAGGTGTGGGTTTGATTCCTGGGTTGGGAAGATCCCCTGGAGGAGGAAATGGCAACCATTTCCAGTATTCTTGCCTGGGAAATTCCATGGACAAAGGAGCCTGGCGGGCTACAGACCAGGGGATCTCAAGGAGTGAAATATGACTGAGTATGCACGCGTGGCTGTTTCCATCTGCTGGCTATTGTAAATAACGCTGCGTTAAACTTGGGTGTGAACATATCGCTTCAAAATCTTATTTTCAGTTATTTTGGATACATACCCAGAAGTAGGACTGATGGGCTATATGGTAACTGCACTTTTAACTTTTTGAGGAAACTCCATATAATTTTCTGTAGTGGCTGCAACATTTTCCATTCACACTAATGGTGCCTAAGAGTTCCAGCATTTTCACACTCTCATCAACACTTGTTTACTATCTTTTTGATAGTGGCCATCTCAGTGGGTGTGAGATAATATCTCACTGTGGTTTTGATTTTCATTTCTCTGATGCTGAGTATTCGTTCATATTCTTATTGGCCATTTGTATGCCTTCTTTGGAGAAATGTCTATTCAAGTCCTTTATTTTTAAATCAGAGTTTGTTGTTATCATTATAAAGTTGTGGGTGCTCTTTATATATTCTTGATGTGAAGCCCTTATCAGTTATATGGTTTGCAAACATTTTCTCCCATTCTGTAGGTTGCCTATTCTTTCTGTTGACTGTTTCCTTTGCTGTGAAAAGTTTGATAAAGTACCATTCTCTCATTTGGGCTTTCCTGGAGGCTCAGTGGTTAAGAATCACCTGCAATGTAGGAAATGTGGGTTTGATCCCTGGGTCACGAAGATCCCCTGGAGAAGGAAATGGCAACCCACTCCAGTAGTCTTGCCTGGGAAATCCCATGGACAGAGGCGCCTGGTGGGCTACAGTCCAGGGGCTGCAAAGAGCCAGACATGATTTGGTGACTAGACAATAATACAGTACCATTTGTCTGTCCTTGCTCTGGTTGTCTGTGCTTGTGGTAACATATGGAAAAAATCATTACCAAATCCAATGGTATGAAGACTTTTCTCCTATATTTTCTTCTAGATGTTTAGTAGTCTTAGGTCTTACATTTAGATTTTTAATCCACTTTGTGTTAGTTCTTTATAAGTGGTGTGAGGTAAGGATCCAGGTTCCTTTTTCTTTTTGCATGTGGGCATGCAGGCTTCCCAGCATCATTTGTTGAAGGGACTATCCTAGGCTCCCTCCCCTCCAGGCTGCTGCATGGCATTGGGCAGGGTTCCCTGTGCTGTGCAGCGGGTCCTTATTGGTTGGTTGTTCATTTTGAGTGTAGCCATGCATACCTGTCTATCCCAAACTCTTTTATAGGTGCTGTTGGTTTGTTTTTTTTGTTTGCAGTTTGAATATATCTACTTGAATGAATTAAAAAAATAACTACTAATTTTGATTGGCACACTCCTCCTCTCTAATGCTTCTGTGCAAGCCTCTGACCAGGGAACCCCTGACAAGTCTGGGTAGGGGTAAGAAGAGTCATTGACTCACATGCACAGATGCAGCAAGGACCAGCTCCAGAATCTGTGCGCTTGGTGCAAAGTGAACATGAAGGGTCTTTGCCCTGAAGTTATTAAGACTTTTAAGCAACACCAAACCATTATACCAAGCATGGGGTCCTGTGAGACTGCACAGGTCAGATATCCATAACCTAAGAAAGAGTCAGGGGAAACCGAGCCTTGGATCAACGGGAAGAGAAAAGAGGTGATGTCTTGCAAGGGGACCTAAGTGGAGAAGACCTAGGCCTGTTCTTTGGAGGGTCATTAGGAAAAGCCAAGACCCTCGAGCTGAGCTCACTGGAGATTGGAGGGTGACGAAGGTGTGTTGTGGGTGGGGATGCTGTGAGGTGCGGGGTGGGAAGAAGGTGGTGTTTGCTTGAAGGGAAAAGGGAGCGTGCCACCAACTACTGGGCCCATCCAGACATGACCCTGGCTGGCTGGATGTCAAGTTTGCAGGGAGACCACGCTACAAGGCTGTCAGCCCTCAGGACTGGCTTCAGTCTTGCTAATTCAGTATCTCTGGACATGCTCCACTCTGCGACTGGAACTGGGCACACAGCAGGTTTTTGTTGGAGGAAAAGTGGTAAATAGTAACGGAGAATAAAGGCAAGATTCAAAACGGTCCCAGCTGCTGTGGTGTTTTTGCGCACAATGGGATGCAAACAAAGCCCAATCTCTCCAAGAAGTGGAGCTTCCCAGTGGGATTCCTGTAGACGTGCCTGACAGGCCGGGCATCAGCAGCCTCCCCTTTGTGCCTCTGGGTGCCCTTCCTCCCCACCCTTTGTCATTTTGCCATATGCTTCATGATATGCTATTGTTACCTGCCTTAACTTGAGAGAAAAAAAGGTTGAACTGCACAGTTTCTTAGCTATGGCCAAAGTCCTACGGACACTAGATTCAGAGACTCCGTGTCTCTGTTTAGCTTAAACTGTTTTTCATCCAAGGGATAAATCCTTGATTCACTTGTTAGTAACTGGAGAGTCAAAACCTGATGGCTCTCATCTCCCCTGTTTTCTCTCGTAGGTTCTCACGTGGTGCTTAGACAAAATCAAAATGAGGAAACATCGGCATTTGCCCTTAGTGGCCATTCTTTGCCTCTTTTTCTCAGGCTTCTCCTTTACTCATGGTCAACAACAACCAGGTAAGATCCAGAATCACCTCTTTATTTTATTAAGAGGGACAGCATTCTGTTTTAGATCTCAGACATCATGAGCTGGAGAGAGAGCTTAGATAGGCTTTGAAGAGAGAGCCAAGCCATTGATTCAGGGTGTTCATTTATTTTACAGACTTTCTCAGCTCCTCTTTATCCAGGTGTGAGAGAGAGACTTTTTTTTAAATGGAAACTTGGGTTTGCTGTCTTGGTGGTGGGTTGCAAGTGGTTTGTTTTTACATTGGGTGTGAGCAGAAAGTTTGTATCGAAAATATTTTGCCATTGGAAGAGCTTTTCCACATTTCTGGCACTGGTTAGTGTCTCAGCACATAAATCCCAGAGAAGACAATGATTAAGAGTAAAAATTGTATTTTCTGAAAAACAAAACAAAACAAAACAAAAATACCAGTCTTTCTCACTCTGGACACAGAAAGACATTTTTTATTTAGAATCATCAAATCTTTAAAAAAGTCAGTTTCCTGAAACTGTGTAAAAATAGATCCTACCTAATCTTATTAAGAACTTGCAGAGTTCTGGAAAAATGAGAAATGGTGTATGCGTTACAAGCTCGGAAGGTTTGACTTGGGTCCCTCTCCTTGTCTTGATGGGGTTCTTCCTCCAGATCTGGTAGTTCTTAGCAGGGAGGTGAGGACCACCCCAATGCCAGGGGAACATGGGTTGGGGCATCAGGTCAGCCCCAGGTAAGTAGAGTCCAGGAGTCTGCTGTGCCCCGCCAGCCTGGCCCAGGACAGGAGGGCATTCCCTAGCCACTCACAGCCTGGAACCTGGAGCCTCCTGCTCCTACTTTTTGAGAGACCTGGATTCATCTTTGAAAGGGGTGAATACTGTTCAACGTCTCAGAGGGCTTAGATGGCTCTGAAATGTCGTATTGAGTTAAGGTACCTTTCTTCCTGCTAGGGAATCTCAGCAAAGAAACAAACAAACAAAAAACAAGCCTTTGCCCTTTGCTACCGTTATACAAGTCTTCTTCACTTAAGATGTATTCATGACATTTACTTTTCTTGCAAATTTCCCAAAGCATGGGAGACTAGTTCAGGTAAAACAGTAGTATGTTTCAGTATTCCATTTTGCCAAGGCCCCAGACTGAAGAATGAGCTTCTAAGGTGATGTTTGGTTATCTGGAGTAGGATATCCTTCCTGTCTGATCAGGTGGGTCTTGGGGTTCAAACTGCCACAAGGAATCATCTAGAGGTAAAGGGCACCCCAGGGAACGTTTGTCCCCATTCTGGAACCTGCTACTGGTTCATGTGTGGCAGTCATTGTATATGGAACTTGGGCCAGTGACTGGGCACCAGCAGCTGCTGAGTCCACGTGTCCAGGTCCCCGTGTCTCAGGTAAGTCAGTGTCCCCACCTGCCTCACACGTGATGCGTAAATTATTCAGTCACAGCAACGTAGAAACTGAGTGAGCTGATGGGAGGTCATTTGTTGAACAGGAGAAACATCTAAACCAATGTCTTCTTTTAAAGATGTCAAAAATGGTGCCGCTGCCGATATAATATTTCTAGTGGATTCCTCTTGGAGCATTGGCAAGGAACATTTCCAACTTGTTCGAGAGTTTCTATATGATGTTATAGAATCTTTAGCAGTGGGAGACAATGATTTCCGTTTTGCTCTGGTCCAGTTCAACGGCAACCCACATACCGAGTTCCTGTTCAATACGTATCGTTCTAAACAAGAAGTCCTCTCCCATGTTTCCAACATGTCTTATATTGGGGGCAGCAATCAGACTGGAAAAGGATTAGCATACGTAATGCAGAACCACCTCACTGAGGCTGCCGGAAGCCGGGCCAGTGACGGAGTCCCTCAGGTTATCGTAGTGTTAACCCATGGACACTCGGAGGACGGCTTTGCTCTACCCTCAGCGGAACTTAAGTCTGCTGATGTTAACGTGTTTGCAATTGGAGTTGAGGATGCAGATGAAGGAGCCTTAAAAGAAATAGCAAGTGAACCGCTCAATATGCATGTTTTCAACCTAGAGAATTTTACCTCACTTCATGACATAGTAGGAAACTTAGTGGCCTGTGTGCATTCATCCATGACTCCAGAAAGGGCTGGAGGCACAGAGACCCCTAAAGACATCACAGGTAATGGCAACGTCACCAACCTGCTGCCTGCCTCGCTCTTCTTCTGGAGATAAGCTTGGCAACCGCTGGCATTAAGGCAATCCTCTTGCTAAAAGGCGGTGGGGTGGATTAGGGAAGAGATGCCTGTTCACAGGCCTAAAAACAAAGGTTTGAATATTCTCTGTCATCCCCTTCCAAAATAGAGCATTCACTCCCTCCAAAAGGAGTTCTGCCTTTAAAACAATTAATATTCCAACTCCAAAAAACACACATGCTGATATTATGACCCCACAAGCAGTGCTTCTTGGACAAAAAGCCTCAGCGTGGCTGGGCAGGACTTTGACAAAAGTCCCTCCATTTGTTCCTGGGAAAGAGTCTATTTCCTTTAAAGAAAGCTCAGGGTCTGAAAGAGCTCAAGTGAGAGGGGAAGCGGGCATCCACTTTTGGGTCCAGTGAAGCAACACACAGAGCTCCTCTCTTTGACGCTATGGAATTTATTTCAAAGACTTGATAGACTCAGAACTGTGAGAAGCCTTAGAGATTTGTTGTTCAGTCGCTCAGTTGTGTCCGACTCTTTGCGACCCCGTGGACTGCAGCATGCCAGGCTTTCCTGTCCTTCCGTAAGTCCATCTCCTGGAGTTTGCTCAAACTCATGTCCATTGAGTCGGTGATGCCATCCAACCATCTCATCCTCTCTTGTCCCCTTCGCCTCCTGCCCTCAGTCTTTCCCAGCATCAGGGTCTTTTCCGGTGAGTCGGCTCTTGGAAGCCTTAGAGATGATCCAGTCCCAGTCTATTTTGTAGGAATTGAGTCCAGGAGCTGAAGTCACTTATGTGTTGGCTCTGGATGGGGTTTTTCTCTCTTCTCCTCCACACTGCCACCATCATTGTACCCACAGAGATGCTTCTGATTCCAGTGGTTCTCGTCAGTGTCCTGATGTTTGTGTGTTCATGTCCAGTGACATGCAGAGAACTAATTGTCTGGCAAGTTACTTAACCAGTCACCCCCATTAGCTTTCTTGCCAGTGCAAAGAGACTCATAGGGAAGGAATTCCATGTAAATTTACATGTGTTGCACCACTGCGATTTTGAGCAATGCCCAGGACTAGGTTTCCTCATCAGCAACAGGCAGGGTGGAGGGAATTCTAGAATGGGCAGAAAGTTAAGGTGGAACCAAGGGCCTCTTACCGAGATCAGTTCCAGAAGGAGAGATGTGCATCCCCCAGGATGAAGGGAAAGGAGAAGAACGAGATCAGAAGGAAAAGGAGAAGAAAGGGGTCATGTAGCTAAGATATTGAAGTGGAAAGGGAAGAAGCTGGGAGAGTTCAGCTAGAGCTGGCATCAGTCATTTCAATAAGAGATGACAAAGCAGGAGACACAGTGGTGTTTGGGCGTGTAGAGTAAGCTGAGCTAATTTTGTTCCAGAAGTTGTGCATAAGATGGTTTCCCCAGTGGTTACCTGTGATGTCAGCTTTGATAGGGGTGGAAGGACTCATGGCGCTACCAGTGGGTCTGCTTCTAAGAGAGTAGTGAGGGACAGTCTGGATGATTTGCGTTAGACCTGAAGGTCATTCCCTGCTTCAAATGGTGTGTCTCACCTCTGCCTTGTGACACTAGTGTCAACTCTGCCAGATTATAGGGAAAGAAGGTGGCACTCCAAGAGCACCCCAAACCAAACACTGCAGGTTACAAGGAGATTACAAGATGGCAAGTCTAATGACCTTCTGCGTTCGCTACAATGTCCACTAATCATTGCATTTCTGAACACAACTCATCCATGTCAAAAATCAATGAAGAGGATTAGGAGCGAAATGGAACATCTTCTCTTTATTGATGTTTTGGCCAATTCAAGAAAATGGGTGGATGAGTTTGCCTTTATGTTTAACCATTATATAAATGGATAAACAATTAGATTACCACATTAATGCAAAATAAGCCTATCAACATAGTCTCTTTCCACACAGATGACAAAACCTTTGTTTTTATGCCAAGAAAGCATCTCTGTCTTCTAGTGCCCAAGCCACTAGCAGCACCAGGGTGGAATATTAATCCATTTATATTGTCTTTTCTAATTAACTTTACTCTGTAATTTCTCTTGTATCATGTTCCACTGCGTGTTCCACAGCAGGAAAAAAAAAAAAATCCTTTCTTAAAGTTTTTGGAAAAGGTAGTCAGGAAGCCATTATGGAGATAGCTAATAAGTTAGGGCCATTTCTTTCCATTATCTGTCCACTAGGTAACTTCCCCCCACCAATGTACATATGATCATCACTGTTCTTAATGAACTCTACTCAAGCAATCCCTGAAAGTTGTGCTTTTGAAAATCCCTTTTATAAATGGACATAAGATACAAAAGCTTTACTATAACAAAAGCTAAAAAGGTGGCCTACATTCAGTGAGGACGAGTTTTCTTTTCTTTACAAAACAAAGATTTAGAAAACTAGCAAAACCTATCTGCGATTTTGTGTTTGCATAAGAAATACAAATATGATCTTTTATATTTTTCTTGAAAAAAGGAGCATCCCACTAGCTAAAGAAGGCACTGTGTTCACACCAGTGTGCTCAGGAAAAGTGTTTCCAACAATGTTGAAAGCCCCTTCAATTTTTCCATGGATATTTCAAAACTTTTCCATAGAAAATACCACTGAGGGTGTGATACTAATACATGAGCCATAAAAGTAGAAAACCAGACAGTTTCATATGTTAAACGTTAGAAAGATCTGATTCCTCTTAGAGTTAATATTGGTCCCTGGTGTGCCTTGCTGTACACAAGAACCCGTGAATGCGTGTCTGTTTGAGGCTTCAGCTCTCCTGGATAACAGCATGCCCTTGTGTGTGTCCCATCATGTGCATAAGAGAACAATGTTGTTTTTTCAGTGATGACAAATTATCCAACATTTTTCTATGACCTGCTGCTGTTCAGCTTTTTAGAAGACAACACTCAAGGGTTTTCCCTCAGTGTTTGTTTATCTTATTTATTCTATTGTGGACTGCAATCAAAAAGGAAGTAACAAATTAATAAGGAATGAGTCATCCTGCGATTTAGGGGTCATTTTCCTTTTACTGATCTTAGGCTCAGAGTTAGTCTTTCCTGAAAAGGTCTTGGTTTGGTAAGTAAGGGGTAAATCTTCCTTTGTCCCTCAGGGTCATTGGCTTAGGTCTGGGCAGTGCTGAGGAATTTTGTGGTATGGTTTGCGGAGCCTGGAACTCCTGGGAGAAAGTGAGCCATTGCTATAGCCTGCAGTGTAATTCACACTGCTGGAGCCACATCCTCCCAAAGGTCCCTCGGGAACCTTGTGGTTCCACCGAAGAGTAAAATGCTCTGGAATTCTTAGCAAAGGCTAAGTTAATCTCTTATATGATCTTACAAGATATTTCCACACTAGTATCTTTCCCTATGCAAGGAATTCCTCTGCAAAATTGTTGTTAGGGGTTTCTTGCCTGTAAGCAGAGAAAAAGACCAGTTCTGATTCCAGTAATCCTAATTCCAGCCATTCCTGGTTCAGTTTACCCAAGCAGAAAGCTTGGAGAAGAACATCCCACGCGACAAGATTTGTATTCTGTTTCCATTTGGAAATAAAAGGAATTTTGTTAGTACCAGGAAGAATTAATTTTACATATAAAATGTTCACTGTCATTACAAATATCAGAATGAATGAGTTTACATATAATACAATTATACCCCAAATATAGCTTCCTAAAATCCAAACTATAAATACTGCCTATGCTTACGTAAAATCTCTGCCTATTCCTAACACACACTTAAGTTATTAAAAAAAACACTTACTACAATAATTTTGCTTTTCCTATGGTTTAAATCAGGCTGATTTAAACGTTCTAGCTGAGGCTTTGAAATATTCCACCCAGGTTGGTAGTTTATTGATTGCCAATTCCTTGCTCAGCGCTTCTGTGAAACCCCCATTCTCAGTCACAGAATGGACGTTTCATGTTTGCCATTGTGAGGAGAAAAGAGGTCTTGGTCAGCCTTTTTATGTCCATTTGTCCAAGCCCAGAACTAATTCTGATTCTGGGTCGCCTAGATACCCTGTCAGGCACTTGGTCTAGGATGTCATAAAAATAAGGTTGGATAATTATGTCATGACTGGTTTCATATCACTCTGCTTAACATTGTTCTGCATTTTGTGATTGAATATAGAGGCAAAGGTAAAATTAAATGAAGAAAACATTCATCCCAACCCCAGGTCTGCATTTGAGTTTTACACAATGAAAACAACATTTGAGAAAAGAAAATTAACCCAAAATGTAGCGAGTATTTTTGGATAAAAACTGAGGATGTAGTTTGAGTTCTTCTTTTCATATTTCCCAAGTGGAAGGTTCATAGCCATTTTGGTTTCTAAAGAAAAGCAAAGCATAAACAATGGTTGCTCGAGGAATCACGTATTTAACATACTGGGACAATGAGTCACCAAAGCCTAAATCTGAGATTCCGTTTTCTGCTGTGGATCTGGACTAAGAAAATTCTTGCGATCACTTGAGGATTATAACAGAAATGTCCTGAAATTCAAAATCATCTTTAGACCTTTGTTATTGTGGTCTTTAATTTTCTCCTGTAGGTCAGGTAAGACACAGTTCTGTGTATCTATGGTTCCCTCCAAATTCAGTAGAAAATTTCAGAATATACCCAAGACTTCTCCCAGAAAAGTAAACATGATCTTTTGCAATTTAACTACAAAGATGGTGCAGAGGAAACTTTGCTATTAAATAAATGCCCCTACTGAACACCATCGTTTCTGTTAAGAAGTTGCCTCTTATCCATTCAGAATGCAGAACTAAAAGAGAATTTCACGTTCCTTAATCAACATGTGTTTTGTTTGTCCATATTTCGTGTTTCTTATTGGTTTCTCAAGAAACATGTCAGAACACCGAACGATGCATGTGATCACTTGTTCTAATGCTTTCACATTTTTTGCATTTCTCTCTTTTAAAGCACAAGACTCTGCTGACATTATTTTCCTTATTGATGGATCAAACAACACCGGAAGTGTCAATTTCGCAGTCATTCTCGACTTCCTTGTAAATCTCCTTGAGAGACTGTCAATTGGAACTCAGCAGATCCGAGTGGGGGTGGTGCAGTATAGCGATGAGCCCAAAACCATGTTCTCCTTGAACAGCTACTCCACCAAGGCTCAGGTTCTGGATGCAGTGAAGGCCCTGGGGTTCATTGGTGGAGAGCTGGCCAATGTTGGCCTTGCCCTGGATTTTGTGGTGGAGAATCACTTCACCCGGGCGGGAGGCAGCCGAGCAGAGGAAGGGGTTCCCCAGGTGCTGGTCCTCATAAGTGCTGGGCCTTCTAGTGATGAGATCCGAGACGGGGTCGTAGCACTGAAGCAGGCTAGCGTTTTCTCGTTTGGCCTTGGAGCCCAGGCCGCCTCCAAGGCAGAGCTTCAGCACATAGCTACCAATGACAACCTGGTGTTTACTGTCCCGGAATTCCGTAGCCTTGGGGACGTCCAGGAACAATTACTGCCGTACATTGTTGGCGTGGCCCAAAGGCACATTGTCTTGCAACCGCCAACCATTGTCACCCAAGGTACGTATGCTTTTCTCACCATCTGTGTGGTAGTGGGTGTTCTGTGTGTGGTTCTGTAGGAGTCAGGCGGGCGCCTTGCAGGATGACTCGCCTTGGAAGAACCTGTAAGTACCTACGGTCCAGTCCTTCCTAGATGAGCTAGTTCTTGGATGTGGTGTCTGGGATGGTTGCGGTGTTCCAAAACACCCCCAAAGATCTGTGAGTGCATGGAAAGCTCTTGGTGGAACACGAATTGTCAAGGAAGTGTGCTTTCATGGCTAATTCAACAAACCTGTTACTTTGAGGTTATTCAACACCATCATTCATTCATTCATTTCAGTCGCTCAGTTGTGTCCAACTCTTCGCGACCCCGTGGCAACATCATTATACCATTTACTTATCATGGGCTTCCCAGTGGCTCAGTGGTAAAGAATCTACCTGTTCAGTGCAGGAGACAGAGGAGACAGGTTCAATCCCTGGGTGGGAAAGATCCCCAGGAGGAGGAAACGATAACCCTCTCCAGTAGTCTTGTTTATTTCAATGAATATGGACAATTCCATGGAGAATTCCATGGACAGAGGAACCTGGCGGGCTACAGTCCCTGAGGTTGCAAAGTGTCAGATATGACTGAGCGACCGAGCACATGTGCGCAGGTGTGATCTACTCTATTGCACTCGTCTGAAAAATGGATCTCAGTGGATCATTGCGATTATGAGAAAGTTACTGCAGGACAACAGGGTTAAGCTCTGAAAGTCAGCCTGTTAGACTGTGCTGGCTTCTGAGAACTGTCTCCCCAGACTCACTTTAGTGACGGGTAACAGCAGCGGCACTTCTGGAAGTAAGAAGTAACAAAGCTCTCACTCGGGGGGTATTTATGGGACTTTTTTCCCCCTCCTCTTGTTGAACTGAAGAGGAATTCTGTTGATGGAGGGATTCTACACTCAGATGGCGGGCCTTTGGCAAAAATGTCCGATTGGAGTCATGTAAAGAAACATGAAACTTGTCAAGTCATATAACAAAACACATTTCACCAATGTGGGAGGGGGGAGGTATATTCCAAAATTTAAGTAAGAACCCAGTGGCTCTTGGTGTAGTGGCAGGTAAAAGTCTGACGGACTCAGGTGCACCAACTCCCACCACTGGTAACCTCACCTGTCTGAGACTGTATTGCCAGTGGCATTAGGCATATTGTTGGGTGGGGTAAATTAAGATTTGGTGCCAAATTACATCCTGAAAATTCTCTTGATATTTCCAGACACCTGTCTGACTGAAATACAATATCGTAAGGTTTTCCCCTGGGCTGGCATGCTTTTGGAAACAAATGAACAACGTCCATAGGTTTTGTAACTACTCAGGAAGTGCCAATGCAGCAGACTGGACCTTTGGTACTGGGTCTTACGTTACCCAAATGTGTGATCCTGGGCAGGCCACACAGCCTCTCTGGGTTCCAGGTTTTTCAACTGATGACAAAGGATGAAAGGATATTTCTATTCCAGGAGAAGTTTCAGGTTCGTTCTTATCCATGGCAATCCAGGCCCTCATGTCAGCTTTCCTTAGCTAACTCTCACTCCTCACTTACAAAAACATCTTTGGTTTCTGCGATTCATTTGTAAATGTTCTACAAATACTCTTGGCAATCAGGTATGTGCCGGACACCATGCCAAGCGTTGGAGACCCCAGCGCTGGTGGACCAGACTGATGTGGCCGCTGGTTCATTACAGTGAAATGGGGAGACAGATCACAAAAGTGGAAAAAACTACTCCCAGAGTATGCCAGAGGAGGACATGAAAGGGGGCTGTCTTGGAAAGAAGGAGGGAAAGAGCTGTAGGAGAGTGCCCAGGGAAGACTGATCAGAGAAACTGCAGGACAGAAGCAGAAGGGCAGCAGAGGGAACAGGTGCCAGGGGAGGTGGTTGGTCCTGCAACGAGAGGGAGCCTGGCCCCACCCAGAACTGTGGAGAGGAGGTGGCCTGGAGTTCCCTGATGCCTGGGCCCCTGGAGAAACCTTTGGTTTAGGGGGTGAGCATCACCAGCTTGGCTGAGTCTTCCAGGGGCTTCTGTTTTCTCAGTGAAGCTCAGGGTACAGGGGCACCTGCTTTATTGGAGGCTGGGGTCCCTGAGTCACTGAAAAGAGTTGCCCAAGAGTAGCCTTGAGTCACCCTAGGTGGTTGCAGAGGAAGACAGCAGCAAGGAAGGGCCGTGGGGACTGGACATTTGAGGTGACTTTGCTTAGGAGCAAGAGAGAGATGACCACTTCCAGTCCTGGTTTGTGAGGGCAGAAGGGGACTTGACGACCAGCTGGATGTCAATCAACAGGGAGCTGAGGGCTACAGCCGACTGGTTACAGGACCTTCAGGGTCACCTCGTCAAGGGGGTTGTGCACCAGCCCCAGCAGAACCCTGTGAAGAGGAAGTCCCTTCCTGGAGCAGGGTTGGGGGGGTGCAGGGGAGGAGATGGGATGAGTCAGCCCAGTGACTGGCAGATGAAGGGATCCGCCTTTCTCTGCATCTGTTCACATGTTCATACATCTTAGTGAGGACAGGAAGCTCTGCAGTTGTGGTTTTAGCACCTGCACCTACAGTATAGACGGGGCATGTGTGACAGTGCGTGTGTTCAGGTGTGCTTAATGTCCGCGTGTGTCTAGAGGCACACACGTGGTTACCTGCACAGCTGTAATGTGGCTTTTATGTACCTGTGGAGAGAGGGAGAGGAAGGAGGCAGGGGATGTGGCTTCATGTTTCTGCAGCCTTCACGGAGAGTTGGAGGACTAGGGATACACTGTTCATACCACAACTTAATGCCAAAGCAGTGGTCCTCACATGCCTATCCCTGGATGCTTTGTGTATACGCTACCTTACATGTTTCTCTTAAAGAAGAGACTCTGGACCAACAATGTCAATGTAGTCAACATTAAGTAAACTAAGATGTTATACACCATCCATCTGACTGCATGGAGCAATGAGGGCTCCTCATATTCAGATAATCATTCAGTAAGCTGCAGACACACCTGCCTCTGCTTGCACCATTTACCATCTTACAAGTCTCAGAAGCCTTCTCTGGTTTCTGGATCAGGTGCTGAGGTCTGATACGTGCCTTGGTTCCCGAGATTCAGGCGAGTTGCCTGAGAGTTGATACAACAGGTGGACACAAGTTCATAGTCACTTTGAGGCAGTGATCTTGTTGAGGCATTTCTGCTTTGTGATTTGTCTGAGTTATCATAACCTTAACATGTAATGTGGGAACTTCACAACACAGGTCTCTTAAATAAAAATACTTCTGGGCTACTGGCTAGTTTTGACACTGATTTCCTTTTGACATTGATTATGATGCCAAATAATTAGTGTTTTTCTCCTTGACTGCAAACATCAAGGCATAGACCAGAGAAATGAAGGGAATAGGGTGTTGGTGCTCTTTCAAGTTTTGTGCTTGGTGAGAGGTGTTTATGAAATCAAGGTTGTGAAACACAACACCCTCTGAGCAGGCACGGATCAATTCTTTAATTGAGCCATGGCTTCATTCTAGCATCTAAAGCCCCAGCAATGGATTTATGGCAGAAAAGAGCTTTCTGACTTTTTTAGTGTCAATATAGTAAGTAAGTGGTGAATAAAACTACACTGATTTTTGAACAAATGTTTTGTAAAGCATTCTAAGAGAAGGTAGGGGGGTTGGGGAGCCCCACCTGCCAGCAGTAGGGAAGGACGCGGCTGTTACTAATGCATGAGTTAGGATAAATCCCTCAGGGGCTCCCACCAGCTTGACACTGGCAAGAGCAACTGGAGCTCCCCTTGGGTGGAATTAGCTATGTAGAGGGTCATATTGAACATGATGGGGTCAGGCCATTCCACTTACCTTGTCACGTTGCTACCTACAGTCATTGAAGTCAACAAGAGGGACATAGTTTTCCTGGTGGATGGCTCTTCCAAACTGGGACTGACCAACTTCAATGCAATCCGCGACTTCATTGCCAAGGTCATCCAGAGGCTGGAGATCAGACAGGATCTTATCCAGGTGGCAGTGGCTCAGTATGCAGACACAGTGAGGCCAGAGTTTTATTTCAATACCTACCCCAGCAAGAGGGAGGTCATAAACGCCGTGCGGAAAATGAAGCCCTTGGATGGCTCGGCCTTGTACACGGGCTCCGCTCTGGACTTTGTTCGGAACAACCTGTTCACGGAGGCGGCCGGCTACCGGGCTGCCGAGGGGGTCCCTAAGCTTCTGGTGCTGGTCACAGGCGGTAAGTCCCTAGATGCGGTCAGCCATCCTGCCCAGGAGCTGAAGAGGAGCGGCATCCTGGCCTTCGCCGTCGGAAACAAGGTGGCTGACCAGGCTGAACTGGAAGAGATCGCTTTCGATTCCTCCCTGGTGTTCACTGCCACCGAGTTCCGACCCGCCCCTTTGCAGGGCGTGCTGCCCGGCTTGCTCGGGCCTCTCAGGACCCTCACTGGAACCACTGAAGGTACGAGGCGGGGGAACCAGACACACACATGATAGGGCGGTCTGCAGGGTGGGGGTGGGCAGTCAGACACGTGATAGGGTGGAGACAGGCACGTGATAGGGTGGATACAGCCACGTGATAGGGCGGAGACAGCCACGTGATAGGGCGGAGACACAGACGTGATACGGTGGTCTGCAGGGGGTGGGGGTGGGGAGTCAGACACGTGGTAGGGCTGTCACCAGGCAGAGCCTTTGGGGCATAAGCAAATTTATTTTGTGTTAGACTAAGATCAGACTCTTAAATGATGGAACTGAAGCCACCAACTAGATCTACTTTGAGTTTCATCATACCCTGACTTGACAAAGACAGGACTTAAAATGCCATGTGCTACAACTGTGTGTCGTAAACTGTCATAAAGTAAGAACATGTCACTTAAACTGTAGGACCAGGGGCCATCTGTCTTTGGCCAAAGCTTCTGGCCGAGGCGCTCACTTCTCAGTCCTGACCTCTCACGAGTTCCCAGTGTTCTGTCTGCACTGGTGACTCCGGTCCAGCCGCGCCTTCCCCAACCACCAAGCGTAGCCTGGCTCCTCCCTTCCCAAGCAGATGGTCCGCTTGTAAATGGTCCGAAGCTGACCAGTGTAGAGCATTCCCCTTTCCTCTCTTGAAGGAATTCCTTCGATGGGGAAGCACAGTAAGGGGATGAGTGTGCAGATAAAAAGCAAGTGGTTCTCCAAACCCCTCCTTTATTATGGTTATCAGTGAACAGTTATTTTTAAAGACACAGTAGTGATCTATGAGCTTACGAATTGAATGAGTGCAATTCACCGTCCTTAATGAAGATGGATATCACGGAAACAAGCTTCCCTGCCTCACAACCTTTACCACTGGAAGAATGTTCGATGCATGACCCACGGTGCATGAATGCATGCTCACTCATCAAGCGCTCTGGTCTTCCAAAAGCCTCCCTCCCTCCCTCTCTCTCTCTCATTTCCTTAAAACTTCTAATCTACACTTTCATAGCTGAAGTTCAATTTGATGCAACAAATAGGCTAAAAGTAGTTGTTAGGTTCCAATTTTAGGGAAACATCAGGGAACAGATGGGAAAGAATTTTTTTTCCCCCCAGCGGCTTGTGTTGGGGAAAACACTCTGATTTGAGAAATACTTTTGATTCTTCAGCCTTCCCTGATCAGTTGGTAAAGAATCTGCCTGCAATGTGGGAGACCTGGGTTTGATTCCTGGGTTGGGAAGATTCCCCAGAGAAGGGAAAGGCTACCCACTCCAGTATCAGGAGAATTCCCTGGACTGTATAATCCAAGGGGTTGCAAAGAGTCAGACACGACTGAGCGACTTTCACTTTTATCCTTCATGAGGATGAGGGCCTCCTTGGCCAAGCATAGCAAAGAGTTTCTTTGCATTTTAATGTGTTTCAGTCATTCCGTGATCTCACTCAGGAGGAATCCTCATGGGCACTTGCTGGGTTATTGCCTGGCAAGGCCATGACTCCCCATAGAGGAGTCTCAGTAGAGAATGAAAAATGGACCTTCCTAGGAAAGTTTCAAGATGAGAGCAACCTAATTTTATTTTTTATTTTTAGCCTTAGGGAACTTGTGTTCTCAGGTTAACATGGGCTAACACTTCTGTCTGTAAGTGAAAATCTCTGTGTAGATGTGTAGAGGGAATCCCTGGGGGACCCAGTCTCACCCAGGTAAACCTGTCTCTGTTTGTGGCTATAAACTGACTGATGCTGAAAGACACAGCACCCTTGTAGCTTTCATTTCCACAGAAGGAATGCTCCGTTTCAAGGATTCTGATCACTATGGTTGGTTGCAAACATTCTAGCTTTGGCACTGTATCACTCTGTGACCCAGTTGGGTTTCATAACCTCGGCTATCAGTACACCTCACAATCACCAGCCCCCACTGGAGGAAAATATGCAGCCTTCTGCCATATTTTATAAGATGGACGTGCTTAGCCTCACTGGTGTTCTCTGTATTCTTCGTGTTGGCATGTGTGCCCACGTACGGGCACACATGAGGAAGCCCTTTGCGGTTGTGTGTGTCTCACTGTGTTTTCTGTGCTCCACTGCAGTTCACGTAAACAAAAGGGATATCATCTTTCTTTTGGATGGATCGTCCAACGTCGGAAAGACCAATTTCCCTTATGTGCGGGACTTTGTCATGAACCTAGTTAACAGCCTTGATGTTGGAAGCGACCACATTCGGGTCGGTCTAGTGCAATTTAGTGACACTCCGGTGACGGAGTTCTCCCTAAACACCTACCCGACCAAGTCAGAGTTGCTAGCTCACCTGAGGCAGATGCAGCTCCAGGGGGGGTCGGTCCTGAACACGGGCGCGGCCCTGAGCTATGTGCATGCCAACCACTTCACCGAAGCTGGCGGCAGCAGGATCCAGGACCACGTGCCGCAGCTGCTACTCCTGCTCACGGCCGGGCAGTCTGAGGACTCCTATTTGCAAGCCGCCAACGCCCTGGCGCGTGCGGGCATCCTGACCTTTTGTGTGGGCACTAGCCAGGCCGATAGGGCGGAGCTTGAGCAGATTGCTTTTAACCCGGGCCTGGTGTATCTCATGGATGATTTCGGCTCCTTGCCAGCTTTGCCTCAACAGCTGATTCAGCCCCTAACCACTTATGTTAGTGGAGGTGTGGAGGAGGTGCCTCTCGCCCAGCCAGGTAAAGCTCTGTGACTGCTCGGGGCTCCCTCTCCCCTTCCCCCCAGACACCTCTTTGGTGGGCAGGTGGCCTGGGCTGAACTCCAGAGGCTGGTGACGAGCTGTGCAAAGATGATGGGGTCCCTTTGGTTCATGGATTTTTGAAGGGAGGCTCAAGACACTGTACCAGCAAGCTTAGGTCCTCTGTCTAAAGGGTGTTTGTCCTTGAAAGTAGAAAATCCAGCTTATGTTCTACCCAGGTTATCCCACCCTGGATTCAGAAGCTTTTACTCATTTATTTATTTATTTTTGCCCCAATGTCTCTGAAGATTCTGGCGTGCAAATCTGGATGGAAATGGGAGAAAAACAGAGAGACAGAAAGCTGGATCCCCTTTCATACATGAGTATACATTGGGAACATCTAAAAGTGGAGTTGATTTTCTTGATAGGATGTTTTTATGTTCCAAATCTGCTGTATCTAGAAAAATATTTGTCATAAACCTAACAAGGGCTGTGTCTTTTTGTGATGGTAGAGTGGTTTCCAAAGGCAGTCTAGGTGATGATGACTATGGTGGCAAATTAATAAGATGATGAATTACGGACCCTTACTTCCACCAGTTGCTGACATCACGCAGATGGGTAGCTAGATGGAGCCCACTGAAGCCTAATCGAAATAGTTCTAAGAGTGGCTTGAACAGAAAATAATGTGCACGTGAGACATTGTAGCCCCCGATTGGCGGCTGCTGTGTTTTCTGTAGTCTGACCACAGCAGGCTGGAAGTCGCTTACCCACAGAGTGGTGAAGACACTATCTTGGATTCTAACCCATAACCTCAAATTTAATGGAAAGAGAATCCAAATAGAGCATTGATGACACCTGATTATGTGCCAGTTACACTTGGGTGGATAACCCCTAGCAGCCTTTGTCACTAGAGACAGATCAATTTTTAAGCACAAGGATGATAAATACCATGTTTTCAGAAGTTGATAACAATTTGGAAACACCATCTGTTCTCCTAGAATGATTGGCACCTGATGCTAGAACAGACCGCCCCCCCCCCCCACCCCAGGCTTTTCTTTGGCTTGCAGCCTTGAGGAAGCAGGGCACTAGATTGGGCAGGTGGGTCCAGTTGTCCTAGCCCTGTGCACAGATGCACTGCTTTGAAAGGGGGCATTTGAATGGCAGCTGGTGTGGGTTTTCTCCTCCCTTGCTGGTACAGTGGTCCTCAGGTGAATTGCCTGAATCCCCATGACCGAAAGCTGG
This sequence comes from Ovis canadensis, assembly GCF_042477335.2. Classification (NCBI taxonomy): domain Eukaryota; kingdom Metazoa; phylum Chordata; class Mammalia; order Artiodactyla; family Bovidae; genus Ovis; species Ovis canadensis. The sequence goes on from NC_091245.1 coordinate 4,496,462, forward strand.
CAGTGCTGGGCTGAGGTCGGTTTGGTGCCTATTGTGTTTTTGTCCCTCACTGTGCCCCACGACCCACTTTTGTTGCAGAGAGCAAGCGAGACATCCTGTTCCTTTTCGACGGCTCAGCCAACCTCATGGGCCAGTTCACTGCCGCCCGCGACTTTCTCTACAAGGTCATCGACGAGCTGGATGTGAAACCTGACGGGACCCGGATCGCGGTGGCTCAGTACAGTGACGACGTCAAGGTGGAGTCCCGTTTTGACCAGCACCAGAATAAGCCTGAGATCCTGAATCTCGTGAAGAGGATGAAGCTCAAGACGGGCAAAACCCTCAACCTGGGCTACGCCCTGGACTACGCACAGAGGTACATCTTTGTGAAGTCTGCTGGAAGCCGGATCGAGGACGGAGTGCTTCAGTTCCTGGTGCTGCTGGTGGCGGGAAAGTCATCGGACCGGGTGGATACACCTGCACTCAACCTGAAGCAGAGCGGGGTGGTGCCCTTCATCATCCAGGCGAAGAACGCGGACCCTGCTGAGTTGGAGCTGATCGTACCATCCCCAGCCTTTATTCTGGCTGCGGAGTCTCTTCCTAAGATTGGAGACCTGCAGCCACAGATTGTGAACCTCTTAAAATCAGTGCAAAATGGGGCACCAGCTCCAGGTAAGGCACAAGACATCTGGTTGCTTCTGCAGTCCAGCTCTCCCTAGCGTGAGCAGCCTCTAGGCTGCTGGCTCCAGGTCCTCAGGTAGAAGCCCTCCTTGGTTTCCAAGAAAGATAGGTAATTTCTGCAGTTGTTCGTTGTTCAGTCCCTAAGTCATGCCCAACTCTTTGTGATCCCATGGGACTGCAGCATGCCAGGCTTCTCTGTCCTTCACTATCTCCTGGTATTTGCTCAGATTCATGTCCATTGGGTCAGTGAAGCCATCCAACCATCTCATCCTCTTTCACCCCCTTCTCTTTCTGCCTTCAATCTTTCCCAGAACCAGGGTCTTTACCAATGAGTCATCTTTTCACATCAGGTGGCCAGAGTATTGGAGCTTCAGCTTCAGCATCAGTCCTTCCAATGGATATTCAGGGTTGATTTCCTTTAGCATTGACTGGTTTGATTTCCTTGCAATGAAATATGACTTTTCGTTCCCAGGTTGGCTCTCTGACTTCTCTCTAGGGAAAAACAGAAGAATCAGGGTGATCACTTTTCAGGACATTAGACTGTTTCATCATAAGATGCATTATAAAGATTTAGACATATCAATGATGAAAAATAATTATTTTTCTAAAACCAATACTTTTATTATGTGCATAATAAAAGGCATATAACATGGTTCCATTAGAACTAAGAGAGTCTTCTTCTTCACATATTTCCCAAATATCTTATTTTAAGTGGCTGTCACTGTGTTATAATTCATGCTCTATTTTCATTAGAAACACAAAGCATGAATTGAGACAGGCACATTCCCATTATAAATGCTATATTAAAGTTTCTGAGTAATAATCTTTGTTACCATGACTTCATGTTTAACCACTTTCCACTGGGTGATAAAAATGCAGGAACAAGAGTAATTAATTTCACATATAATCTCTTAGATTGAAAATACAGAACCTAGAACTTCTCTTCAATGATGATTGGGCATATCTACTGTTGGTTTTGGGTGGTTAACTGGACATCTGGGTTACATTTCCCTCCATTGACCCGCTGTGACTTGCAGCAACTCATTTGAAATCTCTCATTTATAAGGTGTGATGGTTATGCAGACTCTGCCCATATCTCTTCCCCACCCTCAACATTTCTTCTTGAGTACAGCTTTGAATGTTAACGATACTGTTCAAACGTACAAAAATTCTAAAATAATTTTTGTTATTTTAATTATTAATAATTTCCTATGGCTGCTTTAAAAATTATTGTGATTTTTGTTGCTATTGTTAAGTTGCTCAGTCATGTCTGACTCTTTGTCACTCCATGAACGGCAGCATGCCAGGCTCCCCTGTCCTTCACCATCTCCTGGAGCTTACTCAAACTCATGTTCATTGAGTCGGTGATGCCATCCAACCATCTCATCCTCTGTCACCCCCTTCTCCTCCTGCTTTCAATCTTTCCCAGCATCATGGTCTTTTCTAAAGAGTTGGCTCTTCACATCAGGTGGCCAAAGTATTGGAGGTTCAGCTTCAGCATCAGTCCTTCCAATGTTTATTGAGTTGATTTCTTTTAGAATGTAAAGCCACCAAATTTGACTTAAGTGACATATTCAATGGCTTGAAACAGAATGATTTTACTATCTTAAGTTTTAGAGGTCAGAAATCCAAAGCCAGTTTTATTGGGCTAAAATCAAGATGTCACCCTTCCTTTTGGAGGTCCTGGCTGATAACCCTTTTTCTGGGGTCTAGAAGCCACGTGCATTCTGTGACCCACGGCCTCTTCCCCTCCATCTGCAGAGCCAGCAGGGTAGCATCCTCTCTTGTCTCTGACCTCTGCTTCCTTCCTTACATCTCTCTCTGACTCTAACCCTCTTCTCTGCCTTTTAGAGGACACGCGATTGATTACAGTGGGTCCACCTGTATAATCCAGTACCCATCCCCATGCCCCTGATCCTTAATTTAACCACCCCTGAACATTTTCTACCATACAAATGCCAGGGATTCAGAGTTGGATATCTTTGGGGGCTGTTACTCAGTGTACCACGGTTGGTATGAAATTGTCCCTTTCCTGCCTTGAGTCACAGAGGCGGTCTTCCTTGCAGTTTCAGTTGAAAAGGATGTGGTGTTCCTGATTGACGGCTCCGAGGGGGTCAGGAGCGGCTTCCCGCTGCTGAAGGAGTTCGTCCAGAGAGTGGTGGAGGGCCTGGACGTGGGACCAGACCGGGTGCGCGTGGCCGTGGTGCAGTACAGCGACCGGACCAGGCCCGAGTTCTACCTGAATTCCTACATGGACCAGCAGAGCGTGGTGGGAGCCATCCGCGGGCTGGCCCTGCTTGGGGGGCCAGCCCCCAACACGGGGGCCGCCCTGGAGTTCGTCCTGAGGAACATCCTGGTGGGCTCCGCTGGGAGCCGCATAGAGGAAGGCGTCCCCCAGCTCCTGATTGTCCTCACGGCCGACAGGTCTGGGGATGACGTGAGAGGCCCCTCTGTGGTCCTGAGGAGGGGAGGGGCCGTGCCCATTGGCATTGGCATTGGAAATGCTGACATCACTGAGATGCAGACCATCTCCTTCATCCCGGACTTTGCCGTGGCCATCCCCACCTTCCGGCAGCTGGGGACCATCCAACAGGTCATCTCGGAGAGAGTGACCCAGCTCAGCCGCGAGGAGCTGAGCAGGCTGCAGGCGTCTGTCAGCCCCGTGACCCCTCCGGGTAAGGAGCCAATTCTCTGGCACTTCCTTCTTTAAAATATCTGGGGCTACTGGGACTGTGGGTTACAAAGGCTTCTCAGCTTTGTTTCCTCGGCCATGGGGAGTGAAAACTAGGGTTACATGAAGAATTAGGAGCTGCGTGGCCTTGGTGGCCAGAAACGACTTGGAGAGAGGCTGAGAGTTGTGTTTTTAGCCAAATTTAAGTCTCAAAAGAGAAGTGGGCTTGGTTTACAGTTCAGACCCCTAACTCTGCATGAAGGCTTCTGTGTTGATAACTGAAGAGAGGGGCCATCTAGTTGATAAAACTCCCGTTCGATGCCGGGTCCTCGTTACCCTTGTGGGTTCAGCTGGCAGCCTCTGATGGTCAGGGAGGGTGTTCGTCCCAGGTGCCTCTGTCAACCTTGGGCACCGTTTCTGAAATGTTGGTATTCTCAGAGCCCAAGTGTGAAGATGGAGTTTGAATTTGCTTGGCGCAGAGAAGGGAGTGTCTGAACTGGCAGGAAGGCCTCCTGGCTCTCCTGACCTCGGCTTATTCTTCTTCCTGTTCCGCTTCCCCAGGCTTGATGCAGAAGAAAGGGGGCTCAGATAGGCCCACCCCTCCAAGAATGCCCACGGAGGACCTCCTCTCCCTGGGCCCTCGGGTGGGGAGGGCACAGTGGAGAACAGGCATGTACAATGTCACCCCTGCGTGGTTCACGTGCTACAGAACAGCGTCTGCATCCAGGGATGGGGAGGCTGGGGTTGGCGGGGTGGGGAGGGAAGAGTGAAAGCAACTGAGAGAAAAGTAGATACAGGAAACCATTAGGGCGGGTGAGAGAGGGGGCAGCGTCCCCTCGCTGGTGTCCACGCAGAACAGAGCACTCCCTGTAAGCCTTCCTTGGAATATTCTACAGGGCTCACCATCCAATAAATTGGGGGTAACTGTGGGACAAATGCAGTGAGGGTTTTGTTGGCTGTTCCCTAGTTGATGCGTTTTGTGTGACTTGCTTGGCTGCAGGAATCTCTCTCTCTCTCTCTCTCTCTTTTTTTTAGTTTTTATTTTATATTGGAATACCATTGATTTACAATGTTGTGTTCGTTTCAGATGTACTGTGGAGTGATTCAGTTATACATATACATATATCTGTTCTTTTTAAAAATCCCTTTTCCCATTTAGGTTATCACAGCCTATTGAGTAGAGTTCCGTGTACTATACAGTAGGCCCTCGTTGGTTATCTTTTTAAATATAGTGGTGCGTATATGTCAACTCCAAACTACGACTTTATCCCCCACCCCACTCACCACCTTTTTTATGGTGCATTTGAGGCACTGGCGCTCCCAGGAAGGCTCTTTGGAAATGCTGGCATCATGTGTGGCAGCTTCTTTAAACACAAGCACACGTCTCTACAGCAGTGTGACTCCTGGTCCATCTGCTTTCCCCCTCTTCAGGATGACTATTTTCTACCTTTTCCTCATCCTGCTTCATCTACACCTCTCCCTCTTCAGTTTACTCTGAGCTGGTGATCTTGGTTCCATTTCACTGAGAAAGTATAAATAAAATCAAAGAAGAACGTCTCTGCTTCCCCTGGCAGTCTGCCTCCTCCCTAGTCAAGAGTGCCTCCTGCAGCTCTCCTGTCTCCTGCATCATTGATTCTCCAACGCGCTGGATGGATCCTTTCATGATATACACAGTGCCTTTCCTTCTCTTGTAAAAACTCCCTGGATGCCCTGCTCACTCCTCCAGGAGGGTCCCAGTCTCCTTTTTTAAAAAATTTAAAAAACAATTAATTTACTTCTTTTAATCGGGGGCTAATTACTATACAGTACTGTGTGGTTTCTGCCATACACTGACACAAATTGGCCACGGGCGTGCATGAGCCCCCCGTGCTGAAGCCCCTCCCCTCTCCCGCCCCATCCCATCCCTCTGGGTTGTCCCCGTGCACCGGCTTTAAGTGCCCATGCATCGAACCTGGACTGGTGATCTAGTTCACTATATGATAATATACATGTTTCAGCATTATTCTCTCAAACCATCCCACCCCGGTCTCCTTTATAAGCATCATCTCCACTGCCTATAGTTCTCTCTGAACTCGCCCTAACCTGTTGTTTGCTCTCCCCGCTCCACAGAAAGTGTGCTGGGCAAAGTCCCTCCATCTGGCAAATCCTAGTGGTCAGTGTTGGGTGCTGTTCCGCTTGACCTGTGAGTGTCATCGGGGTGACCCGGGGTGACCCGGGTGAGGGTCAGTTGCGACCCCCTCCCTCCTGGAACGCCATGCTCCCTTGGTCTAGATTCGGCTCCTGCGTGTCTAGGCTCTTCCTCCTGCAGCCATTCTTCCTTACCCTCTGCTGCTGCTTCCTCTTCTCTGCTGTGTCAGCACTGGATTCCCCAGGATCCTCTCCTGGGGCTGGTATTTTAACTTGAATAGTCTGAATTAGGATGCCTCGCCTGCTGGGTGTCAATTCTGTGACACACTGGGAGGCGGTTCATCATCGCAAAGGCTCTGGTGCCAGTGGAGTTGAAGCCCTGTGATAACATTTGATTCACAGTGGTCAGCGGCAAGAGGGACGTGGTTTTCCTCATCGATGGGTCCCAGAGTGCTGGCCCCGAGTTCCAGTACATCCGAACGCTCATCGAGAGGCTGGTCGACTACCTGGATGTGGGCTTCGACACGACCCGGGTGGCGGTCATCCAGTTCAGCGATGACCCCAGGGTGGAGTTCCTGCTGAACGTCCACTCCAGCAAGGACGAGGTGCAGAACGCGGTGCGGCGGCTGCGGCCCAAAGGCGGGAGGCAGGTCAACGTCGGGGGTGCCCTGGAGTACGTGGCAAGGAATATCTTCAAGAGGCCCCTGGGGAGCCGGATTGAGGAGGGTGTCCCTCAGTTCCTGGTCCTCATTTCCTCCGGGAAGTCGGATGACGAGGTGGACGACTCGGCCGTAGAGCTCAAGCAGTTTGGTGTGGCGCCAATCATGATCGCCCGGAACGTGGACCAGGAAGAGCTGGTGAAGATCTCGCTGAGCCCCGAGTACGTGTTCTCAGTGAACACCTTCCGAGAGCTCCCCAGCCTGGAGCAGAAACTGCTGACACCCATTACCACCCTGACTGCCGGACAGATACAGCAGCTCCTGGCCAGCACACGCTACCCACCTCCAGGTGAGACTGGGTGTTGGCTATTGCTCTTCTGTTGTATCTTCTCAAAAAAAAAAAAAAAACAAAAAACACATACACACCCACACACACACACACACATATATATATATATAAATGGGCTCAAAGGCCATGATGCTCACAAGTAAAGCTAAGATAACAGACACCTGTGATGGAACCGGTTGGGACTGTGGCTTGTTGCAGGGAAGAAGGGCATCAGGAAGGGCTGATGGCAGGATTTGAATTTGCCCAAGACGGTTTTGTGGAAGGCTTGAGGAAGTGGGACTTTGCCCTGGACTGGATGTTGTTGAGAAGGGGGAGTAGTCCTTTGGCTGGGTATCTTACTAACTCTCGTGGCTAAAGTTGTGATTGGTAAAGAAACGGTGGTCACACCTGTGATCCAAGATGGTGGGTGGGTATTTGGTTACTTTTGGCTTCTTTTTGTCAGTGTTCAGACACAAAAAGAGCATGGCTTTCCCTGATGTTGGTGTTCTGTGAAATCTTTGGTGTTCCACTGGAGAATCCAGGGCCTGGCTGTGTGTGCTGGGCCAGCTTTTCTGTTTTCAACATAAAATGGTTCCATTCCACGACCTGCTCAGCTTTTGCTGTGCTATTTTTTCCACTAGAAGTGGCCAGTGTGTTATGAGGCAAAAGGTTGAATTCGTTGAGAGGCAAGATGTGAGCTATTTAATAAATGACATCCAGGAAGTACCTAGAAATCTAATTAATAGGAAGGTATGGTTTATCTTTCCTGAAAAGTGAAAGTGTTAGTGGCTGAGTCATGTGACCCCATGGACTGTGGCCCACCAGGCTCCTCTGTCCATGGAATTCTCCAGGCAAGAATACTAGAATGGGTTGCCATTTCCTTCTTCAGGGGTTCTTCCCAACCCAGGGATCAAACCTAGATCTCCTTGGGTCTTCTTTACTATCTGAGCCACCAGGGTCCCTTATCTTTCCTAGGACTTTTGATTAATTGTATAGTGAAAAAACTGATTCATGCAAAGAAAACAGGGAAATAATAGTGAAAATGAAAATTTTGTGTAAATGCTAGAGATATGTGAGGAAAATGAAACACTGTGAATCAAACACCCTGGGAGAGAGTCGGGGAAACACTGTGACTCAAACACCCTGGGAGAGAGTTGGGGAAACACTGTGACTCAAACACCCTGGGAGAGAGTCAGGGAAACACTGTGAGGCAAACACCCTGGGAGAGAGTCGGGGTTCCCCTGGCTGCCCCTGGCTAAGTGGTGGCCTTTGTCCTCAGGTGTAATAATAAGAGCTGTCTCTTTTTTCTTGCGTAATAATAAGAGCTGTCTGTCTTTTCTTGCGTCATAATAAGAGCTGTCTCTCTTTTTTTTTGGAAAATAATAAGAGCTGTCTCTCTTTCCTTGCGTAGTAATAAGAGCTGTCTCTCTTTTCTTGCGTAGTAATAAGAGCTGTCTCTCTTTTCTTGCGTAATAATAAGAGCTGTCTCTCTTTTCTTGCGTAGTAATAAGAGCTGTCTCTCTTTTCTTGCATCATAATAAGAGCTGTCTCTTTTCTTGCATCATAAGAGCTGTCTCTCTCTTCTTGGGTAATAATAAGAGCTGTCTCTTTTTTCTTGGGTAATAATAAGAGCTGTCTCTCTTTTCTTGCGTCATAATAAGAGATGCCTCTCTTTTCTTGCGTCATAATAAGAGCGGTCTCTCTCTTTTCTTGCATCATAAGAACTGTCTCTCTTTTCTTGGGTAATAATAAGAGCTGTCTCTCTTTTCTTGCGTAATAAGAAGAGCTGTCTCTCTTTTCTTGCATAATAATAAGAGCTGTCTGTCTTTTCTTGTGTAATAAGAGCTGTCTCTCTTTTCTTGCATTATAAGAGCTGTCTCTCTTTTCTTGGGTAATAATAAGAGCTGTCTCTCTTTTCTTGCGTCACAATAAGAGATGCCTCTCTTTTCTTGCGTCATAATAAGAGCGGTCTCTCTTTTCTTGTGTAATAATAAGAGATGCTGGTCTGTGTGATCTCAGTCTCTGCTGGTAGTAACAGTCATGATTCATAGATTATGGTCATCCAGGATGTGTTTCTAAGTGCTGTTGCTTTTGAAAGAAGTTGTAACCCAGACTGCAAAGCCACCATTAAACTCAGAAAGGGGAAGTTTTGGAGAACTAACAATATTTCAAGGAGCAGAAATTGTTTTGATGCAAAAGGCCCGATTTGTAATGACTGATTAGAAAATGTGGGAGACAAGCACATGCACATTGGCTGGTAGTTTTCGCATTAATTAGCGTGATGGTGTCATGGAGTTTAAGTTCAGAAACGAAACCAGATGCGCGCCAGTCCTGTGCTGAGTTTTCCTTTTCCTCCTCACCCGCAGCTGTGGAGGCCGATGCTGCGGACATTGTCTTCCTCATCGACAGCTCTGATGGCGTGAAGCCAGATGGCATCGCACACATCCGGGACTTTGTTATCAGGATCGTGCAGAGACTCAACGTTGGTCCCAACAAAGTGAGAATTGGGGTCCTGCAGTTCAGCAACGATGTCTTCCCAGAATTTCAACTAAAGACCTACAAATCCCAGGCCAGCGTGCTGGACGCCATACGTCGCCTGAGGTTCAAAGGGGGGTCTCCTCTCAACACTGGCAAAGCTCTGGAATTCGTGGCCAGGAATTACTTTGTCAAGTCTGCCGGGAGCCGGATAGAAGATGGGGTGCCCCAACACCTGGTTCTATTTCTGGGTGGAAGATCGCAGGATGATATTTCCAGGTATTCCCAGGTGATAAAATCTGCGGGAATTGCAAGCTTAGGAGTTGGAGACCGAAACATTGACAGAACAGAGCTGCAGACCATCACCAGTGACCCCAGGCTGGTCTTCACGGTACGGGAGTTCAGAGACCTCCCCAACATAGAAGAAAGGGTCATGAATTCCTTTGGGTCCTCCAGGGCCACCCCTGCACCTTCGGGAGTGGACACACCCTCTCCCTCAAGGCCAGGTATGTGCTGGGGGCCCTGGGATACAAAGTGGTTATTATTTTATTTTTATTTAGTTTTAATTGAAGGATAATTGCTTCATAATTTTGTGTTGGTTTTTGCCATACATCAGCATGAATCAGCCATGGGTATACGCACGGTCCCTCCTTCTTGAACCTCCCTCCTACCTCCTACCCCATCCCACCCCTCTGGGGTGTCACAGAGCTCCAGTTTGAGCTCCCGGCGTCATACAGCAAATTCCCATCGGCCATGCATTTTACATATGGTAATGTACATGTTTCCATGCAACTCTCTCCATTTGTCCCATCCTCTTCTTCCCCTGCTCTGCCCCGTGTCCATCTGTTCTCTATGTCTGTGTCTCCATCGCTGCCCTGCAAATAGGTTCATCAGTACCACCTTTCTAGATTCCACCTATATGCATTAGTATATGATATTTTTTTTTTTTTTACTTTCTGGCTTGCTTCACTGTGTATAATAGGCTGTAGGTTCATCCATCTCATTAGAACTGGCTCAAATGTGTTCCTTTTTATGGCTGCATAATATTCCATCGTATATACATACCACAGCTTCTTTATCCATTCATCTGTCAATGAACATCTGGGTTGCTTCCATGTCCTAGCTATTGTAAATAGTGCTGTGATGAACATTGGGGTTGCATATGTCCTTTTCAATTATGGTTTTCTCAGGGTATATGCCCAGTAGTGGGATTACTGGGTCGTATGGTAGTTTTACCCCTAGTTTTGTGAGGAATCTCCATACTCTTCTCCATAGTGGGTGCATTAATTTACATTCCCACCAACCATGCAAGAGGGTTCCTTTTTCTCCACACCCTCTCTAGCATTTATTCTTTGTAGATTTTTTGATGATGGCCATTCTGAGGGAACACCAACTATTTTTTAATTGCAAAAAAGCAGTCAACGTTCATTTTAATGGTTTTCTTCTCTCAGATTTGTGGCTGTGATACTGTTACAAATTAAATGTTTTTTTAGTTGCTAAGTGATGCTTGAGTCTTTGTGACCCCCATGGACTGTAGCCCGCCAGGGTCCTCTGTCCATGGGATTTCCCAGGCAAGAATACTGGAGTATGTTGCCATTTCCTTCTTCTGGGGATCCCCACTCAGGGATTGAACCCAAGTCTCCTGCATTGGCAAGTTTATTCTTTATCACTGAGCCACCTGGGAAGTCCCCAGAAATTAAATACAAGAAGAATAACTCAGTTGAAATTGTAGGAGGAATGGAAAGAACCATTTCAGAAAGCAAAAGGTCCTTGCTTCTTCCATGAGTTTCCATGAGACTAACTGCAGCCCTATTGAGATGTTCTGTAATAGTGCATCGAGGGTTAGCCACAGACTCATTGGCTCTCAGAATAAAATGGCACTGTTGAAGTTGTTCAGTCCATGCCCCTCCAAACACGACTGAAAGGCAGCCTCTGTCCTAGGTGGTACAGAGGCAACCCTCCTTCCTTGGACTGAATGCACCTCCCTGGGGGAACTGAGAGCTGTCCACCTATAGCTTTGACATCATGCTCCTGGATCTGACCTTGGGTGCTGCCAAGAGCAAGTTGAGTTCCTCCACCAACCCATGTCTTTCTCAGCTCCTCTGCAGGTGATGGCCATGCAGACATCTGGAGCAAATGATTAGGGTTGCTTTTCCATGAGGCATCACATTCCACTTAGCTCCTTCATGTCCTCTTTCTGTGCTGGTGGTGGAATATCCCACACTGCCCTGGATCTTCCTTCTCTCGACTCTATTCTCAACTCCTTGGTTAGAATTGGGAAATTCTCTTCAACAAAGCTTTTGGCATGCTGTCCAGCAGTCCTCCAAAGGTGCATGCAGTCTGCTTCCTGTTTTCTAGTCTTTCTCCAGCCTTCCCTTGCCTTGCCTCTAGGACACATCCCCCCTTCTGCCAGACACTATCATTTGCTTTTGACCAGGAAGAAAGAGTTCAGTGGCATTTCCTAAAACACTTGACACCATGGACTGATGAATCCATGGCAAAACCCCATTTTGCATGGGATAACTGGGGATCTGCTGAGTTCCCACATCTCCTTTCCTTTCATTTAGATGATTTATCATTTATCTTCCTGTTTTGGGCATGATGGTTTGAGGGCTGTGAATCTGGTAACTACAGAGTCATGGACTAGAGCCAAGGTGTTCACTGTGAATGAATGACAGGAAGGCCTTATTTTAGTCATTTTCTGCTTGGTGATTTTGTTCTGGGTATGGAAACTGAATTTCCCCTTTTCTCATCGTCATCATCTTTAGAGAAGAAGAAAGCTGATATCGTGTTCCTGCTGGATGGTTCCATCAATTTCCGGAGAGACAGTTTCCAGGAAGTGCTCCGTTTTGTGTCAGAAATTGTGGACACAGTTTATGAAGGGGGCGACTCCATCCAGGTGGGGCTAGTCCAGTACAACTCTGACCCCACCGACGAGTTCTTCCTGAAGGACTTCCCCACCAAGCAGCAGATTATCGACGCCATAAACAAGGTGGTCTACAAAGGGGGGAGACACGCAAACACCAAGGTGGGCCTGGAGCACTTGCGGCTGAACCACTTCGTGCCCGAGGCAGGCAGCCGCCTGGACCAGAGGGTCCCGCAGATCGCCTTTGTAATCACGGGGGGCAAGTCGGTGGAGGACGCTCAGGAGGCGAGCATGGCGCTCACACAGAGAGGCGTCAAGGTTTTTGCAGTGGGTGTAAGGAACATCGACTCGGAGGAGGTTGGGAAGATAGCGTCCAACAGCGCCACGGCCTTCCGGGTGGGGAACGTCCAGGAGCTGTCAGAACTGAGCGAACAGGTTTTGGAAACTCTGCACGATGCGATGCATGAGACCTTATGTCCAGGCATGACTGATGTTTCCAAAGGTAACGTCCTTTAGGTGCATATATTCAATCCTGTCTTTTCAATGCTGGCAAGTTATCTGGTTGCCCAGGTGCCCAGAGCTGGCCTTGGGTCTCCTGCAGCACCTGCTGCTTCTGGGACCGACTTACATCCACGTGGTTGGGTCCTGGTTGTCACCTGCCTCTGTGATAGGCTGTGTTTCCCAGATAGGAGTGGATGTCTGTCTTTTCTTGCTCTTACCAGATTTACCCCTCCTGTCGAATCCCCTAAATAATTCACCTAAATAATTCAGACTGATTGATGTCTATTTCACTTTGTAGGTTCCTTAGATTATTTGAGACCAGAGGGAATTCTCAAGTGTGTTTAGTCTAAAGCAGACACTTGGGATGCATCTAGATACTGGCTGTATTCCGTGCTAGAGCTGATTAAGTCCCCAAAGCCAACATACTGAAATGCAACAGTTTTGGTTCCTAAGAGTCAGTTTGCATTTTCCCGGTGAGAGAGGCAGATCCAGTTGCTTCTCAGAGCTCGTACACAGATGATCTCATCTTGCCCTTGAGTGAGCATGTTCCCGGTCCATGTCCCCAGCTGTGCCTGTACGTTGAAAGTGTCTCAGCAGCTTGACTTTGAGCTCATGGCCTTCTTCTCCCTTTATAGCCTGTAACTTGGATGTGATTCTGGGCTTCGATGGTTCAAGAGATCAGAATGTCTTTGTGGCTCAGAAGGGCCTCGAGTCCAAGATGGACGCCATCCTGAGGAGAATCAGTCAGATGCAGAAAATCAGCTGCAGCGGCAGCCAGCTGCCCACGGTGCGGGTGTCCGTGGTGGCCCTCACGCCCTCGGGTCCTGTTGAGGCCTTCGACTTTGCTGAGTACCAGTCGGAGCTGTTTGAGAAGTTCCAGAACATGCGTGCCCAGCACCCCTACGTCCTCACCGCGGATACACTGAAGCTCTACCAGAACAAGTTCCAGCAGGCCTCGTCGGACAACGTGAAGGTCAGGGCAGCCACCGCGTTTCTGCTTCCTGTGTCACCTCTGGGTTTTACTGGGCAAGGGTCATACCCTGACGCCCCAAAAGCCCCATCCCCAAACTGTTCTTCTGTGGGTGTTCTTCATGTTTGGTGGGGTTGGTGGTGCCTGTGTATAAGAGTCCTTTGTCATCAACTGAGCTGAAATGAAATATCTTTGTTTTACTAAAGCTCTTAAAAAACAAAACTTGAAAATCAGTAGTTAAGCTTGAATGGGTTGAATTTGTGACTAATGCATGTTTAACCATAGTCCTGCCGTTTAAATACGTTATGTTCTCTATTCGTATATAATTTTATCTTTCCTTCTGTGTTTGCACACACACACACCAGCTCTCCAGGGCCGCCATAGCAGAGCTCTGCAGGCGGGGTGGCTTAAGCAACAGTAATTTGTTCTCTCGCAGCCCGGGAGGCTGGAGGTTTTTTGGCTGGTCTCTCAGCTGGGCTTGGAGACGGCGTTGTCTCTTCTGTCTCCGAGTAGTTTCCCCTCTCTGTGTCTGTGTCCCATTGCCTCGTCTTAGAAGGACACCGGCCACGTTGGATGGGAGCCCGCTCTGATGACCTCATTGACTTCATTGCCTCTTTAAAAGCCCCGTTGCCAAATACAGTCACACTCTGAAGCACTGAGGCTTAGGACTTCAAACTGTGAATTTCAGAGGGACACAGTCCAGCCCATGACACACATGCATGCCCCTCCCCCACACGCACACCCCTCCCCCCATGCACACCCCCCCACGCACATCCCTCCCCCACATGCACACCCCTCCCCCCACGCACACCCTTCCCCTACATGCACACCCCTCCCCCACATGCATGTGTGACGCTACATCCCCTGAATAAGAGAAAGAGACAAAATTCTTATTTCCATTGTTGCTTGTGCTTTTTAACAAATCAAGCCCTGTAACATACCCATTTATTTTATACCTCATCTAGTATCAGGGAACTATGAATAGGGGGTGATTGGTTTTCAACCTTGGCCCCCTGTTTCCTCCACCATGAGGTGAAGGATTTGAACTGGCTAATGTTCCTTGCAAGGGTCTGTGATGTTTATTTTTAATCTCAGCTGGGTTTTCACACATCTTTTATCTTCAGGTGGTCATTCATTTTACGGATGGAGTGGATGGGGATCTGGCTGATGTACAAAGAGCATCAGAGGAACTCCGACAAGACGGTGGGTTCTGGGGAGTTTCTGAATGGGGGGCAGGTGCGCTGCTGGGCTGGAGAGAAGCGAGTTCGCTAACAGACCCTCTGGGGCAGCGGCTTGTCCTGCGGGCACCTCTGTCCAGCATCTTGGTCCTCTTTCACCTGCCTGAGGGCATGGGATGAACCAGCAAGTACCCCTCACTTACAAAGACCAAGTCCTGACACAGACTCCATGGTGTCCTAGGCCCATTCATGTGGTACAGTGTCTAGAAAGCTTGATGTTTTTGCAAAATAACATTAAGTTTTGATTCATTTGTACATTTGATTCATTTATACATTTATCGTATAAATTAGGAATTACTGTGTTTTTGGTTTGCAGTTATCACAGCTCAAAAATAGTATGATGTTAAACAAAGTTAACATAAAATAATGAAAGCATATTTCCCAAATTTACTGTTACCGCTTTGCAGTGGTACCTGTTACCAGATGTACTATTTGACCATTTACTTTGGAATTTGATAGCACTGACGATAGAAAAAGTAAGTACTAACATCAGAGGTTTAAGAAGAATTTGTGGAAGCATGACTTAGCTCAGGAATGTTCAGTTTATTAGCTTGCTTCTCCAGAGCAATGGAGAAGAAGCTCCTGTCATCTGGTTTTGGAGGGGTGGGATTTCAGTTCTTCCCAGAGCACATCTGTGTTAGGTAGGACCAGAACTTGAGAATTTATGTAGGTCATAAATGACAGTGTCATTTCCTATAGTTGCATTCATCAGTGTACTTTTTTGACATCTTGGGAACAATTGCTCAGAGGAGTCCAGAGTTCTAGCATTGCAACTCTGCAGAATAGCTAATAGTGTGATTACATGTGTTTCAGTTAAAGGTCAACTTTTATTTATTTGTGTTATTATTTTTAACTGGAGGATAATTGTTTTACAGTGTTGTATAGGTTTCTGCTGTACAACACCACGAGATCAGTCATAGCTATATGTATATTCCCTCCCTCTTGAACCTCCCTTTCCCTTCCCATCCACCCCTTTAGGTCATCACAGAGCTCCAGGCGGGGCTCCCTGTGTTATACAGCAGCTTCCCACTAGTTATTAACATCTATTTCACACGTGAGAGTGCGTATGTATCAGTGCCACTTTCTCAATTCCCCGCACCCTCTCCTTCCCTGCTGTGTTTGTAAGTCCATTCTCTATGTCTGTATGTCTCCATTCCTTCTCTGCAAATAGGTTCACCAGGGCCATTTTTCTAGATTCCATATATGTGTGTTAATATGTGATATCTGTTTTACTCTTTGTGACTTACTTTCCTCTGTGCAACAGGCTCTAGGTTCATCCACCTCACTATAAAGCCAAATTTTTATACTGAAGTTTTCTTTAAAAAATAGAGGTGGGAGGAAAGCGCTGTGTTTCTTGAATGCCCATGTGAGCAGTCTTAAGTGGACCTGTCCCTGCAGGTGTCCGAGCTCTGATCTTGGTGGGCCTCGAACGCGTCGCCAACTTGGAGCAGCTCATGCAGCTGGAGTTTGGGCGAGGATTCATGTACAACCGGCCCCTGAGGCTGAACTTGCTGGACCTAGACTACGAACTAGCCGAGCAGCTTGTGAGTGTTTTGTGTATCTGTATACATGTTGGTCTAGATGCCACAAGTTGGGGCATCTCAGGATAATACAGTCCGTCATCACCAGGCAAATGGAGGAGAGACTTCTGGGTGGGCAGCTTAACTCCTCTGATTCACTAGGGACGTGCTTTGTTGCCATCACACGAGTCCTGGGGAGGGAGCTGTCTGAGGACTGGAAAGACGGCCACCTGGGAAATGGGTGTCCAGGCAGCTGTTGCCTCAGAGCAGCCTCTACTCTGTTAATGAGACGTTTTTCCCTTTATAAGATGGCTGAGAAGTCAGCATTGAGATCAACCCTCTCCAAGCCAGAAACAGGGAAAACAAGAGTAGGCAGGAAAAGAAAGATCATCTCTAGGTGGAAAGGGGCTTCTATTGCCTTCTCTTCTAGTTTCCTTTGCTGCAAATGAGGACAGACCATGAGGCTTCCTAATCCCCCTGAGTTCAACTTCTCAGCTGGTGGGTTAGAGGTGAGCCTGGGGGCTTTGGGATGTGGGCCTGAGCGTTCAACTCAGAGACTATTTGGTGGAGGCAGCAGTGAACCGCAGAATTCAGTGACTCTGCCCATTCTTTCCCTCCTGCCTTCTTCCTAGGACTGGGGTTAGGATTTTTTTTCTTTTTTTTGAGTGGAAGGAGGTTAGTAGACAAATCTGGGACTTGGGAGAGCGTGAAAATTCTAGGAAATTCACTGCAAGCAAATGCATTGACCGTCATGAGTTCAGCAGGTGGGAATGTATCTTGCGTGTGCGCTTTCCCACATGAGGCCAGGGGCTGGGCTGGGAGGTCATGTCCAGGGTATCTGATGGATGTTGGAGGCCTTGGTGACCAGAGGTGAGGTGCTCGTCGCTCAGGCAGGGACCCCACCCCATGGCCACTCCCAGGCCTTCTCTCTAGGAAGGTACCCTGTTCTGTGACTCTGCCCAGGGCTCAGGGAAAGACATATGGTCTGCTCTAAAACCCCCTTCCATCATGGCCATCTGCAAAGGTTTGTTAGGCTTTGCTTTTTGCAGCTTAAAGATATCTGTGTTATACTTAGCAACTGAAGCTTGAGTATCTATGCTGGAAACTTTAGAAGTAAGGCCCAGCCTTAGGTGAATATTTTATGAATAGGATGTATTGTCTTTGGCAGCTCTTCAGACTCTGTTTGTGACATCCCATAGCCTGCTGATGGCTAAGTCTTTGAGGAAATGTCACGGGGAGGATGCGATTTCTTGCTATGAATGCCACATTCCTCAGACTTATGCTTTTTTCCTAGGCATTTACTGAGGAGTGAACTTTGCATTTTGTCTCCACAGGACAACATCGCTGAGAAAGCCTGCTGTGGGATTCCCTGCAAATGCTCTGGACAAAGAGGAGACCGAGGGCCCATAGGCAGCATCGGGCCAAAGGTAGGTGGCTTTACCCTATTTTCCACCTGAGACTAGCTTCAGAGCTGGCGCTGCTCTGGCTGAGAGATTTCTCCTCTGTCATGGCAGGGAGATGGAGAGGGAAGAGCAGGAATAGCTGTGCTGTAGGACAGGGGTCTGAGGGGCAGACCCTTCCCCGTGTCTGCTCCTGCCTCCTTTCCATCGGGTTCAGTTCTGCATTGTTTCTTTAACTTATAAAACCATGTTGAGAGCAGTGGCATCATTGACTGGCAGCCTCACTACGATGGTCAGCAACGATTCTTTGCATTTGCTTCTTTTTTTAAAAAAATTTTAATTTTACTTTATTTTACTTTACAATACTGTATTGGTTTTGCCATACATTGACATGAATCCACCACAGGTGTACATGCGATCCCAAACATAAACCCCCTCCCACCTCCCTCCCCACAACATCCCTCTGGATCCTCCCCATGCACCAGCCCGAAGCATGCTGTATCCTGCATCGGACATAGACTGGTGATTCGATTCTTACATGATAGTATACATGTTTCAATGCCATTCTCCCAAATCATCCCACCCTCTCCCTCTCCCTCTGAGTCCAAAAGTCCACTATACACATCTGTGTCTTTTTTGCTGTCCTGCATACAGGGTCATCATTGCCATCTTTCTAAATTCCATATATATGTGTTAGTATACTGTATTGATGTTTTTCTTTCTGGCTTACTTCACTCTGTATAATCGGCTCCAGTTTCATCCATCTCAACAGAACTGATTCAAATGTATTCTTTTCAATGGCTGAGTAATACTCCATTGTGTATATGTACCACAGCTTTCTTATCCATTCATCTGCTGATGGACATCTAGGTTGTTTCCATGTCCTGGCTATTATAAACAGTGTTGCGATGAACATTGGGGTACATGTGTCTCTTTCAATTCTGGTTTCCTCGGTGTGTATGCCCAGCAGTGGGATTGCTGGGTCATATGGCAGTTCTATTTGCAATTTTTAAAGGAATCTCCACACTGTTTTCCATAGTGGTTGTACTAGTTTGCATTCCCACCAACAGTGTAGGAGGGTTCCCTTTTCTCCACACCCTCTCCAGCATTTATTGCTTGCAGATTTTTGGATCACAGACATTCTGACTGGTGTGAAGTGGTACCTCATTGTGGTTTTGATTTGCATTTCTCTAATAATGAGTGATGTTGAGCATCTTTTCATGTGTTTGTTAGCCATCCATATGTCTTCTTTGGAGAAATGTCTATTTAGTTCTTTGGCCCATTTTTTGATTGGGTCATTTATTTTTCTGGAATTGAGTTGCATAAGTTGCTTGTATATTTTTGAGATTAGTTGTTTGTCAGTTGTTTCATTTGCTATTATTTCTCCCATTCAGAAGGCTGTATTTTCACCTTGCTTATATTTTCCTTTGTTGTGCAGAAGCTTTTAATTTTAATTAGATCCCATTTGTTTATTTTTGCTTTTATTTCCAGAATTCTGGGAGGTGGATCATAGAGGATCCTGCTGTGATTTATGTCGGAGAGTGTTTTGCCTATGTTCTCCTCTAGGAGTTTTATAGTTTCTGGTCTTATGTTTAGATCTTTAATCCATTTTGAGTTTATTTTCATGTGTGGTGTTAGAAAGTGATCTAGTTTCATTCTTTTACAAGTGGTTAACCAGTTTTCCCAGCACCACTTGTTAAAGAGATTATCTTTACTCCATTGTATATTCTTGCCTCCTTTGTCAAAGATAAGGTGTCCATATGTGTGTGGATTTATCTCTGGGCTTTCTATTTTGTTCCATTGATCTATATTTCTGTCTTTGTGCCAGTACCATACTGTCTTGATGACTGTGGCTTTGTAGTAGAGCCTGAAGTCAGGCAAATTGATTCCTCAAGTTCCATTCTTCTTTCTCAAGATTGCTTTGGCTATTCGAGGTTTTTTTGTATTTCCATACAAATCTTGAAATGATTTGTTCTAGTTCTGTGAAAAATATCGCTGGTAGCTTGATAGGGATTGCATTGAATTTGTAAATTGCTTTGGGTAGTATACTCATTTTCACTATATTGATTCTTCTGATCCATGAACATGGTATATTTCTCCATCTATTAGTGTCCTCTTTGATTTCTTTCATCAGTGTTTTATGGTTTTCTATACATAGGTCTTTAGTTTCTTTAGGTAGATATATTCCTAAGTATTTTATTCTTTTTGTTGCAATGGCAATCAGAATCCAACAACACATTAAAAAGATCATACACCATGACCAAGTGGACTTTATCCCAGGGATGTAAGGATTCTTCAATATCCGCAAATCAACCAATGTAATTCACCACATTAACAAATTGAAAAATAAAAGCCATATGATTATCTCAATAGATGCAGAGAAGGCCTTTGACAAAATTCAACATCCATTTATGATAAAAACTCTCCAGAAAGCAGGAATAGAAGGAACATACCTCAACATAATAAAAGCTATATATGACAAACCCACAGCAAACATTATCCTCAATGGTGAAAAATTGAAAGTATTTCCCCCTAAAGTCAGGAACAAGACAAGGGTGCCCACTTTCACCGCTACTATTCAACATAGTTCTGGAAGTTTTGGCCACAGCAATCAGAGCAGAAAAAGAAATAAAAGGAATTCAAACTGGAAAAGAAGCAGTAAAACTCTCATTGTTTGCAGATGACATGATCCTCTACATAGAAAACCCTAAAGATTCCACCAGAAATTACTAGAGCTAATCAATGAATATAGTAAAGATGCAGGATATAAAATCAACACACAGAAATCCCTTGCATTCCTATACACTAATAATGAGAAAGTACAAAAAGAAATTAAGGAAACAATTCCATTCACCATTGCATTTGCTTCTAAGTTACAGTAAACACACAGTATTTCTTGGTAGATCAAGAGCCTTAAAGATCCTGATAGAATAATTGCACTGAAATAATGTGTGGAAAGCTGTCACCTTCAAGGGATACCTAATACACGGCTCTGCTGCGTGAAGGAGGATCAGGGAGATGCTCAAGTAGGAAACAAAGAAAACCACAGCTCTTAACCAAGCAACTGATGACTTTGTTCTAGGGCATTCCTGGAGAAGATGGCTACCGAGGTTATCCTGGTGATGAAGGTGGACCTGTAAGTCAATGTTGCTTTATTCCCTAAGTCTTTATATTCCCTCCTTGTTCCTTACATGTTGGGACCGAATTGTGGAGTTCATCTTTTTCATTTCCAATCTTTCCCCTTGGGAAAACCATGAATTCCTATCTGTCTTAACAACTCAACTCAGAGCTCTGTGCTACAGGAACTGGTCTGAAGCATGTGGGTATGAAGTGCAGGTCTTCACTTATTCCATCTCAGAAGAGGGACAGAGTGGCTTTGGAGACAGAGGGTCACCGGGGATACCAAACCCAGCATCTGCCAAATTCGGATACCCAGGCGAGAGGCGAGCAGGCTGGATTGGGGTGCAGGGGAAACCTCGGCAGGATTTTAGGGGTGACATCCTTTGAGAGGAGCCTCCCTGAGGGCGGTTGGGTTATCAGGAGCCAAGGCGTCTGGTGGGCGTGGGTGGAATCTGCAGCAGGGCCTTTGGGAAGCAGAACCTGACCCAGAGGTGACTTGAGAGGTTTTTGAGAACCGACAAGGCCCAGCCTTGGGATGGAGATAGAGAGCTCCTGGTGGAGATAGAGAGCTCCTGGTGGGGACAGAGAGCCCCAGTGGGAGGACTAGAAGGTCCTCCCAGGAAGGACAAAGGTCTGGAAGGACTGGAAGCCACAAAGGTCCCATCAGCAGAGCTGGGTGTCAGCGCTGGGCCTGGACCTCATTGGAGAACTGAAACCAGGGACCACACTGAGGAGCAGCCAGCCTGAGGGTCCTCCAGGGGCCCAGTCCTCACCAGACACAGTCCCCCAGGGCCTGCTCGTCCTCTGCCCACCAGGAGACGCCCTGTGCTGCTGACTGCCCCAGCCCGTCTCCCTCCGGGGCAGGGATCTGCAGATTCCAGGCCCAGTGCAGGGAGCCCGGAGGCCCGCCTGGCACATCACCCATCAGCCCCACCTAATGCAAGCCCTCCTCAACGATGCCCGCTCGGTGGACACACTCGACAAGAAGGTCCAACCTACAGAACCCCTTTGTGTCTCCCCACAGGGTGAGCGCGGTCCTCCTGGCGTGAACGGCACTCAAGGTTTCCAGGGCTGCCCTGGGCAGAGAGGAGTCAAGGTGGAGTGTGGACGCCCCTCAGTGTGGGGGGGGGACCCCTGCAGCCCCGCACGTGTGCAGAAGGAGGCAGCCCCTCCCAGCACCTCCTGGGGCAGGAGGATGCCCACCCGGCTTCTCCGCTCAGCGCTGGGCAGCCGGCTGCCTCGCATGGAGGTGGCCCCGGGCCTGGTCGGTTCAGGAGCACAGGCTGTGCTGGGAAGGGAACCTGAGGTTGGAGAGACAAGTTGCCTATGGCAATGTGAAGTGACCAGCAGGTACTGACAGGACAGAGAGAACCTGGGCTGGGCCGAGAGAGGACTGGTGCCCAGAGTCTTTAGAGCCACGGACCTGGGGGGAGTGAGGGAAGTGGGGGGAGGGGGCGGAGATTGGGAGAGGACTCCCGTGCTGGAAGTTTCTGCATGTGAAATACTTGGATCGAGGGCAGATGACTCTTCTGCATCTGCTGGAGCTTGGGAGCCCATGTCAAGGGACCAGCCCCCACACTGCAGCACTGCAAAGGGGCCTCCTTGGAGCTCCTGCCCCTGGCCTGCAGCCCCCCAACCCCAGGGGTCCAACAACACCCATGTACTCAGGTCCAGGCAGGTTAGCCTATGATCCCTTTTTGATGGAGAGAAAGCTATCCCAACAAGTGAATCTCTAAAACTGAATTTTTCGACCCCGCCCTTCGTGTTGGGGATGGGGAGGGGTCAGCCCGTAGCCTACTCTGGCTTACCCTCTCCAGCCTCCAGGAAGGAGCTCACATTCCTTCTTCCCCTGCCTTCCAGGGCTCGCGTGGATTCCCAGGAGAGAAGGTACTTCAGCCTGGTTTTCTTTGTATGTTTGAAACTTTCCCAGTACTCTGCCAGAGTTTGCGCTCACTCATGTGTCTTGTCCCCTGACAGGGTGAATTAGGAGAAATTGGACTGGACGGTCTTAATGGTGAAGATGTAAGTGAGTTTCCACTCTTAAGTGCAAACTGCGCTTGGGCCTGAAGATGCTGGTGACTGATCCGTCAGTCTCCGGCAGACATTGCGCCAGGACTGACATTTTATTGTTGCCTTTGGCAGGGTGACAAAGGGCTGCCCGGCACTTCTGGAGAGAAAGGGAGTCCAGGAAGGAGGGTAAGCATATGTCCATAGTGTGGCTGTCCTGCAGAAGTGACGAATGCTTCACTCAACGATGATTTCTTTCACTTGTGTATAAGACTGCTTCCTCTGGGCAGCCTTCCCTGACCTCCTCTTGGGGTGCGTTCTTGGCATCTCCTAGCTCCCCTGTCAGTCATGACATATTTATGTTGTCTTTTCTTGTTTGGAGAGTGTGTCCCATGGGGCAAGACCCGACTGTGTTTTGTTGAAATAAATCCCCAGCGCCTGATACAGTGCAGGTCTCCATAAGTACTTGGGGATTACCTGAAATGCTTGGAGATAGTTTTACCTTTGTGGCAAATGAGTAAATGGTAACTGCTGGAACACTGTTCAGTTTAAGATTTGTGATGGGATGAATGCAATTTTGAGGGTGAGATGAAAATGTGAGACTAATTCTCAGGCTCTGCTTGTGGTTTTTATTTAGGGTGACAAAGGACCCAAAGGCGACAAAGGGGAGAGAGGTGATGTCGGGATCAGAGGTGACCCGGTAAGAGGAGCTGACTCTTCATCACTAATACGAGACTTGAGCCTGGAGAACAGGGGTGTGGGGAGAGGTGGATTGAAAGGAAGGATTTCACCACTGAAATTGCTTTAAAGCATGCTGGCGAAATATGTGGTTTGTCCTTTTCTTAGAATTTTGGGGAGGCTAGAGATGTCTTTGCTCTCTAACTGCAAGATAATTCTTTGCAAAGCCTCTCCTATTAGGACCCAAGAAGCTTCCCTAAAGTGTGGTCTCGGGATGCTTTAAGTTTGGGTTAGAGAAAGAGAAGCGTTTACAGCTTTTCCTGTTTTATGGGGCTATGAAACCTGTCAGCAACTGACCACCACTGGGCCAGCCTCTTGGGGGTCCAGACAGGACGAGGCAAGCGTGAGCCTGGCCGCCGTCCTCCCCAGGAGAAGGAACAGAGAGGAAGAGCCATCACCCCCACCCCATCTGGGGCTTAGAGCGATGGCTGACCCCACAGCAAGCTCTGTCGGGCGGGATGGGCATTACCTGAACGGGATGCGGCTGAAGCACTGAGCTGCAGACGTCACTGCAATTTTCTTGGTCCCTGGCCCCCCGCAGCAGTGGCTTTCTGTATACGCATGTGTGACTTACTCCCCTCCTGTTCTCTTTTCAGGGCAATTCAGGACAGGACAGCCAGCAGAGAGGAGCCAAAGGAGAAACCGGAGACATCGGCCCCGTGGTACAGTGCTCTGCGCTGTAGACCCTCCCTGCGGTGCAGGCCCGGGGGGCTAGCCTTGCGCTGGGTCACTGCCAGCCCCGGGGGCCGTGGACGGGGGCCTTGAGGCTGTGGATGCGCAAGGTCGGGGTTGGGAGCAGAGAGCCTGGAACCCAGCGTGCGTGCTTGAGAAGGGGTCTCCAAGGGGAGCTCAAACAGCCCCTCCCAAGAGGGGTTTCTTCCGGGTGGAGTTTGTGCCCCCTAGATGTTTCCAGAGAGTGTGTGTCAAGCCAAAGCCTCGTGGGGGGCAGAGAGCACCTGTGTCTGAGGCATCCCTAGTGTGGGTGACTGGCCCTCTCTGTATGCACCCCCGTCCCCCGGCGTCTTGGGCAGAATTTGAGTTACACAGTCTTCTTTGCGGAGAATCTTACATCAGTTTTCTTTCCCACGCCAGGGTCTCCCTGGGAGAGACGGGGTGTCTGGAGGGCCTGGAGAACCTGGGAAGAGCGTGAGTGTCTCTTGGGGCTTGCGGGGGTAGGCTTTGAACTATTTGCCCAGCTCTGCCAGACTTCCTACTCAGAGCTACTGAGCAACTTTTTATTGGGGGAATTAAGGGATTTTAGAAGCCACCTGTTGTTGCTTCTTCATACCCTTTGTCATTTTCATTTACTCTTGACCCACCCCCAATCTGCTTCCTTCCCCTCCCGAAACAGACCAAAGTGTTAAGTCACTCAGTCCTGTCCGTCTTTTGGGGACCCCATGGACTGTAGCCTGCCAGGGCCCCCTGTCCATGGGATTCTCCAGGCAAGAGAGAATCTCCCACTGGAGTGGGTTGCCATGCCCTTCTCCAAAACAGACCAAACAGACACTTTAAAAAGTAATATCTTTGCTGCTTTTGACTATTCAGTCAGGCTTTATCCCACTGAATAATTAAAAAATCCAAACAGAAATACAGAAAGATTGAGGGGATTAGGGGCAGGGAGGCAGACGGGGTGTATGTTTATTTTGTTTGACGATTGTTTGTTGTTCTTCCGCTGCTGTAAGTCAAGCAGTGAAACCAGAGCCAGTTTTCCAGTGAAATGCTTCTCACCGTTGCTTTTCCAAGGCATTTCAGAAATGCCTGTTGCAGACCACTCACTGCCTCGTCTTTGCCTTGTTGAAGAATTGCTGAGGTCAGAGGGGGATGGATGATCATTGGGAAGCCATTTGAATGCTTCCAGGGCCCAGGGGGTACCCGGAGCTCGGCCCTCCTAGCTGGAAGAAGATGGTCCAGAAGCTTGTGAATCCTTAGTCAGTTCAGGGTGCTGGTGAGTGCCTGAGACAGGTGTTTGCTCAGCATCTCACTGGGGACGGTGGTGGGGAGGGTTGAGACCAGGGCCCCCTCCTCTGTGTCACCCGGGGAAGTCACACGCTGTGGGATCCATAGCTGGATCACTCGAGGGTGTCTGCTGGCAGCGGCTTTTAAAAGAAACGACAGGATTCATGCTAACGGGGGCTTTCAAAAGAAATGACTCTTACCTGTAAGCAGATGATATACTATGGGCATCACCTTACTTTCAACATTCAGAAGAAAACTTAAATTTTGAAAAGTGCTCTCTTAAAAGTCTCGAGTATAAATTTTGAGTAATACTATTGATCTATACAATGGAAAGCAGTGATGAAACACTCCACTGTTGTGCTGTCCAGCTTTATGAACAGAGCCAAAACTTGTTTCCATGATGAGCACAGAATTCAGTTGTATTTCTAAGCATGGGTGGGAGCTTGGGGTTTGAGTTCAGTGTGGTCAAGTTGGGACTTCTGTTAGGAGCTCCCCAAGTGAGGCTCACGCTGAGATGAAAGCCGTCCTCTCCTGGGCTGCCTCCTGTCCCGTGTGGCCTGAGCACAGGTGACCTCCGGTCGTACTCGGGGATGACTGTGAGAAGCGAGCAGGTTGCTGCCCTGTGGAGGCGTGGCCTGGCGGCACCTCTCCCACCTGTCCACAGTTCATCCCTAGACGGAGGCCCAGGTCTTCACTGGACGAGCTGCCGTTGCAGTGAGTCACTGCAGAGCGGCGGCCCCAGAATATCGCTGGGTGATCCATTGCGGGCCGTGGACGTGCTTCTTGGGTTGAGGAAGCAGACGGGCCATGCCTGTCACAGGCTGGCTGATGACAGGCTCTGGAATTCCACCTCCTAACCTTGCCAAGATGTATCCAGGATGGGGGCCCACCCCCAAACCTTTCCACCAAAGAGGAAGGAATCATAAGGTGGGACTTACCGGAGTACTCACAAGCACGCCCACGTTTATTTGAACTAAGGTTCGCTTCTGGAGC
Source organism: Ovis canadensis (assembly GCF_042477335.2). Taxonomy (NCBI): domain Eukaryota; kingdom Metazoa; phylum Chordata; class Mammalia; order Artiodactyla; family Bovidae; genus Ovis; species Ovis canadensis. Next base: position 4,522,691 of record NC_091245.1, read on the forward strand.
ATCGGGGAAGATGCTGCCGACTCTTGAGCCCAAACCGAGACAGCCGGGCTATTAGGTTGACGCGCATGTGCTCCGGACACGTTACTTAACCGAGTGTGTGTTATAGTTGGCCAGGGCAGTGTGGAGAGTCTGGGGCTTCCTTCCATTATAATTGCCGTCTTACCTCCCTCCAGTTAGGAAAATGTAAGAAAAATAGCCAGGTCGGCATTCCTGTTTTCTTGAAACTGGCTGGGGCCACGTAGCCCGAGGACTCCTTGTTTTGCTTGGCAGGTCTGAAGTCATTCTCAAATCTTCCATTTAGGTGATTGACAAGGGCAGCGTGGGAGCACACCCTTCCCTCGGTGGGGTGGGGGGGAGGAGGGGAAAGGTGTCACTCATGAGAGTTTCCTGCGGGCCGGTAGGCACAGCGTCTGGCTCCCAGCGGGTGTGGCGAAGGTGCCCACTCCTCCAGCCTCCCTGCCTCCCCTTCACAGTTGTGTGGTTTCTCCCCAGGGTGGCTTTGGCCGAAGGGGACCAGCAGGAGCTAAGGTAAAGCCTCTCCGTCGCCATCTCCTTGATGTCATGACTGTATAACTCACCAGGGGCTCCCAGGGGCTGGCCCTCCCTTCCCACCCAGAAATTAAGAGGGACTCTCTCTTTCGCCATCAAGGCTTGTGGCTCCAACAGCAGCTTTCCTACCATCTCCTTGAATTTAGCCTTTTCTGCAAAGGCTTGGGAGAATCTTGATGATGCAGTGAGAATGGTTATCAGAATGAAAGTGGCTGTGGGAATGGGGGATGGCGGAGAGGGAACAGGAAAGAGGCAGGAGGCCGTGTCCTGGACATCTCCTGCTGGGGATGTGCCCACTTACTGGTCTCGGCGGCTCTGCCTCTCAGCTGTCTCTGTGAGACAGGTGTGGGCTGAAATAGCTTCATGTCATGAAGTCATCTTGAGGAAAAGGTGAGATGAGTGGGGCAATCGATTCTAAGGGTGCCAAGTGACAACTGGCTCTGCATGTCCAATGCCTCTCCCTGGAGCTGCGGTGTTACTTCTGACCCCCCAGAACAGCTGGGACAGCTCCCTGCGCCCTCCTCCAGATGTGACCGGAGCACAGATGGCTGACCTCTCCCTGCCTCTTCTCTCCTCTCAAAGGGCAACCAGGGAGGCCCCGGCCCGCAGGGCCCTGTGGGAGAGCAGGGGACCAGAGGCGCACAGGTCAGTACCCCGGCATGCCCGCGTGTCCTGTGATACGTTCCCAGATGTCTTGCTGTTGTTGTTTAGTAGCTAAGTCGTGTCCAGTTCTTTGAGACCCCATGGACTGTGGCCCACCAAGCTCCTCTGTCCATGGGATTCTCCAGGCAATAATACTGGAGTGGATTGCTATTTCCTCCTCCAGGGGATCTTCCCAACCCAGAGATCAAACCTATGTCTCTTGCATTTCCTGCGATGGCAGGCGGATTCTTCACCACCGAGCCGCGTCTTACCTTATATTTTTTTTAAATTGAGGTGACAATCAGTTTTTCAAAATTGAACACAAAATTTAATCTTTTGAAGGGGCACTGAGAGCATTCCCAGCATTGCCCAAGCAGCATCTCTATCAGGTTTCAAAGCACGATTATTGTCCCTCAAGGAGACACTGTGCCCGTTATGCAGTCATGCCGCACCTCCCACCCCCCCCCCCCCCCCCCGAGCTCCTGGCAACCACTGATTCCCTTTCTGCCTTGGTGGACTGGCATCTTCTGAACCTTTTATACGAACAGAAGCATTTACCAGGTGGCCTTTTGTATCTGGCTTCCTTCACTCAACATCACGTGTTTGAGGTTTATCCATGCTGTGGCCTGTGCCAGGGAGCTGTTCCTTCCCGTGCAGAGTAACCTCCCGTTGTGTGGGTCCTGTGGTGGTCGTGGCGGGTCGCCTCCATGCAGTACTTACGTGGGCATCTTACTTCTTCAGGGTCCGCCTGGTCCCACCGGTCCTCCAGGCCTGATTGGTGAACAGGGCATTCCTGGACCTCGAGTAAGTCCGTCTTGACCCCTCTTTCCCTAAACAGCCAGCATGGATAGCCTGTGTTTCGTGGATGGTGGGACCCCTTAGCCCGACACTTTCCCAACACAGACCTTAGTTCTCATAGTAACTGGCTCACCTGCCCTGGGGAAGTTAGAGACCGTTTTTCTTGGGACTCCTTGGGCTAAGTTCCAATGGACATAGGCCGGGTGGGTGGTGAGCAAAGCAAGGATGGACCTCGCTGCAGAAGTCTTAGGGTGGACTCAGGAAGTCAGGTGAATCTACTAAGATGCTCAGATTACACCGTACTGCTGGAAATTATTTCTGTGCTCTGATATTCTGTGTAAAGAAATTCCCCCACCTTAAGTGTGACGTGGAAGATGGCCCTTAAACTTGCCACCACTGCAGACGCCAGCATCTGTCTCAGCTGTTAGCGATGATGAGCAGAAGCAAGTTGGTGTAGCTGAGACGGGCCTGGGTGCCCTCACACTCCACACTTTGGTGTCCCTGGGGTCTGCTGTGATCCTGAGGGAGCCATCCTACTGTTTGTTACAGAAAATAGTCATGACTAATAAACCGGCGAAGAACTGACTTGAGGCTAGGTAAACGCCCAGAAGTGTCTTACAGGGCCAATAGGAACTTTGTGAGAACCGCTATTTGCTTGGGAAGTCTTTCCTCAATTTGAACTCTGATAGATACCTATTTTAAAAGCTTGTGTGTTTTTTTCCTAACATATATTTAAGCTCTGATTAGTCAAGGTTTTTTTGATGGTGCAGAGGTGAGGTGAAACTCTTCAAATAGCAAGCAATACAAACAGCCATCACCATCTGGATTTGCTGGGCCTGGCAGGGTCATTTCTGGGCTCTGTGGGCTGTCCTGTATTTTAAGAGCCGTGTCCCTTTGTTGACCTATTCTCTCACTCAACGTTTGAGTGTGTGTAGGTTTCCACGCCTGTACAATCAGGTGCTTGTGGGGAGGTGTGGAAAGCGAGGGGAGGGAATGCTGTATACAGCTGCGTGGTTGTCCCTAGTCAGCAACTCAGGAGGTGAACGTTAATTCCTGGGATGTGTGCACACATGTGAAAAGAGGTCACGCTCATATTTTAGGTTGGCATAGGCCCTCTCCATGCATGTTTGCACGGGGGCCTCCAGGGCTGGAAGTGGCAGAGAGCTGCAGGTTCTGACCTCCATGCAGAGGCAGGGTGGGGGCTGCAGGAAGTGGGATTCGGCTTTGGAGGGGTGGGTGTCTCACTGCCCCTCTCCCCTCCTCCTGCTCCAGGGAAGCGGGGGAACCGCAGGTGCTCCTGGAGAACGCGGCAGAACCGGGCCCCTGGGAAGAAAGGTTTGTCGGGACAAGGGCAACGCATGTTTCTGGAGGCCAAGCCGCCCCTCCCCCAAATACCCCGTCCCGGCTCCCTCATCTGTCAGTCTGTCCAGCTGCTTGGTGTGCACATCCTTCTCCCCTCTGGTCTCTTCCACCCGCCGCCCCTGCTGACAGCGGCTGGGCTGGGGGATCACCGTCCCCGCCTCGAGGGTGTGCATGGGCTGTGAGCAGTGGATTGGTATGTATTCGCGTAGCTAGGACACCAGCCAATACTGGCCTGCCGCATCTAAGTCCAGGCTTGTGAGGATAGCTCAGGGAGCCCAGGGCACATAGGCAGCCCCCAGGACTGCCTCCGGACGCTTCGAGTGTTCTCCAGATGGTCCAGCAGCCTCGCTGGCCACATGCAGCTGGTCCAAGGGCCCCAGAGCCCAGCGGCTTTGGGTAACAGCAGCTTGCTGGATGCAGGCTGACAGTCTACAAGCCCCGGGAAGAGCTGCTGTCCTTCGTCTGAGATGCAGCATTTCTCGGGGAGAGCAGTGAGTTCGGGCAACTCAGCCTCACCTCTCTGCCCTGAGTGAGGCGTCGGGGTTTCACTGCTGACTCCACGCAGCCCTCTTTCCTGTGCCTGCCTCTCTCTCCTCCCTGGCAGCCTGTCCCCTTGCTGTAATGATGGAGAGAACAAGCATAGAAGCCTGCCTGGATTCTCTTCCAGGAGTTCACGCATGAGCCCTGCAATGTAAAAAACTCACTAACCTCAAAATCTAAAAGGTGAAGCTAGCAGCTTGTGGCAGCCTGCCAGTGACATCACGCAGAGCAAGCACAGTCCTGAAACCACAGTTTGAGTCATCTTAGCCCCATTTCTCATGTCTAGGGTGAGCCCGGAGATCCAGGACCTAAGGGGAGCATCGGGAACCGGGGTCCTCGTGGGGAGACGGTAAGGTCGCCACGTGCATGGGGCCCCGGCTTCTGTCGACTCTGCTGAGATGCTCGGGGAGCAGGCAGTTGGGCCTTGGGCTGGGCTGGGCTTTGTCATTGCTGCCTGGGTTGGTTCCATGCAGTGACAAGCTGCTTCTTATGTTACTGGGGATATGATTGAAAATAGTGAAACTTGGTGCATATGAGTTTTGAAATACTTCTTATTTCATTGGAGAGGTAGTGAATAAAGGCAGGTTTTCTAGATTTTTTTTTCTGAGGAGTGAATGTGGTGGTGTCTTGACCCTCAAACCACCTTCATTTCAGGTCTTGCAAATGCTTTTCAAGTCCGACTAGATGGAGCTTTTCTGTAAAGAAATAAATGTCCTTGGTTTAAAATGGAGTGAGCTTTGATAAGATCTCAGTTCAGACTGAAACAGTTTGTCTTGAATGAGATATGAAAGTGAAAGTGTTAGTTGCTCACTCCTGTCCGACTCTTTGCGACCCCATGGACTGTAGCCTGCCAGGCTCCTCTTGCCATAGAATTCTCCAGGCAAGAAGGCTGGAGTGGGTTGCCATGCCCTCCTGCAGGGGACCTTCCTAACCCAGGGATCGAACCCAGGCCTGCCGCATTGGCAGCCAGGTTCTTTACCATCTGAGCCACCCGGGAAGGAATGAGATATCCCAGAATGGAAATTCTTACTTTGGGAATTCATTTTAAAAAATATTAAAAAAATCCTCTAACTGCTCACTTACAATAATGTTGTAACGTATATTTATATCTAGGAAAAAAAATATCTTCAGCACATTGGGAAGTTTCCTAAGATGAGTTATGACACCTAAATACTCCATACATGGGCCAGGTTGATCTGACTCGTGATCCCAAAGCTTGAAAATATTACTCTTGTGTTTGTAATTTCTCTGTAGTGAATGGCAGCTTAAAAATCCATTGCTATTGCTTAGTCTCAGAAGCAGAGGGGAAAAATAAAATCAAACTTTAAAAACGACTCAAATCATTGAAAAAAAATCTCTTCTTGATTCTGTCTCGATTAATTTGGGGCAACAGCTCTTTGGTTGTTTAAAACTGTGAATTAACTAAGGGGCATGTTCTGCATGCGTTTTAGAGGTATTATTATATATTTCAAGTACATTCTTCTGATTCTTTTGGAATAATGAACAGTGTCCAGTTCGGAGAGCCCCCCCAGGAGACAGTGATAGGGACAAGTCTCCGAGTACAGGGAGACAGGTTTTGGGAAGAAAGGAAATCTAGAGCTGTGACCTGGAAGGAAGGGAAGGGGCACCCAGGAGAGGGGAGCAGGGGCTGAGCAAAGAAGACGCGGGAAGGTATAGATTGAGTCCCATGTTCTTTGTTTGAAGTAGAATCAAAGACTCATGGGGCTTCCCTGGTGGCTCAGTGGTAAAGAATTTGCTTGTCAATGCAGGAGATGTGAGTTCAGCCCCTGGGTTGGGAAGATCCCCTGGGAAGGAAATGGCAACCCACTCCAGTATTCTTGCCTGGGAAGTCCCATGGACAGAGAAGCTTGGTGGGCTACAGTCCATGGGGATGAAAAAGAGTCAGACATGACTTAGCAACTAAACCACCAACAACAAAGACTCATAGATCCATAGGTCAAGGTGACCTTCAAGAGTCCTGTGGACTCTAAGATTCCCTGGCTCCATGACTCTTTGATTCTACATCCAAACAGCATCGTTACCAATAGCTTGTAGCAGTTTTTTACATTGTAGTCCATGAAGCTCACCCACCTATAGACACGGTCTAGTTCACACTGAAGGATGGGTGGGTGTAGGAACTTTCCCCTGAACTATACCTTGATCTGATGCACTGCTCAAGGCTTTAGACAAAGAAGGTCGTGGAGCGCCTGACATGGGTCCCTGCAGCAATGCCGTCTTTCCATTCTTTCAGGGAGATGATGGGCGAGATGGAGTCGGCAGTGAAGGACGCAGGGGCAAGAAAGTATGTATCTGCTGAGGAGTCTTGAACTCTGACATGTTGTAGTTTTAAAGATTTATCTCACAGAATTTAATCGTAACATGGTGAACTTCTTCTCTTGGTGACACTAGATTGATTTCTTTTCTGCTTGAGAATAATTTATGTTAGATGATTTTACATTGGGACCCAAATATTGAGTCATTTATTTATCTTTTATAGGGAGAAAGAGGATTCCCTGGATACCCAGGTCCAAAGGTAAGCATTCCCCTAGTGGGTAGACATCTTCATTGTTTTGAATGCGTCTGATGGGAGCACGGCTGAAGGTCACCATATCTTGGGTCTAGTCGTGGGTTAGACGCGAACTGAGTGACCCTGGGAAAGACCCAACTTCTCTAAGACCTTCCTTCATCAGTGAGATGAAAATGACAATAAGCACTTGGCGTGGCCCTTGTGAGGATGAAAAGAAATGACACTACAACAAAATATAATCTGTACACATGCGTGCGTGCATGCTAAGTCGCTCAGTCGTGTCCGACTCTGTGAGACCCCATGGATAGCAGCCCACCAGGCTCCTCCGTCCACAGGATTCTCTAGGCAAGAACACTGGAGTACGTTGCCATTTAAGGAAATGGCAACCCACTCCAGTATTCTTGCCTGGAAAATCCCATGGACGGAGGAGCCTGGTAGGCTACAGCCCATGAGGTCGCAAAGAGTCGGACACGACTGAGCGACTTCACTTTCACTTTCTCCAGTAATCTATATAATGCTGTCATTAATGTGAATTCTAAGTTCAGTAACCTTAGACTAAATCTGATAACTCAGTGGAAAAGTCCATCAAAGTCCAGCCACATCCATTTGGCTGCCCTGGGAAGTGTGATTTGGAGGTCCCCAGGGACCCTCAGTTGGACTTGCCATTCCAGAGCTTAATGTACTTCTTCCTGGCTGTCTTCCCAGGGCAATCCTGGTGAGCCAGGGACAGACGGACCACCGGGACCCAAAGGCGTCAGAGGCCGAAGGGTAAGTTTGCCTGTCCCTTGGCTGAAGGTGGAGAATCAGAACCTTCATGGCAGCAGGCCTGAACCCTGAAGACTCCACTGCTTCTTTCAGAGTTACCCTTCTTCACTGTGACCCGGCTGGAGTTGTGGGGGTGGGAGCAGAGGAGCCCTCACCCTGGACGGATGTCCCCCTGACCCCCTGCAGCAGTGCCAGTGCTGTCTCCCTTTGGTTATGCTCCCCTGCAGGGAGGCCTGGAGGGCCCCCTCCTGTGATGCATCTCGGGGGTCACTAGTCCACGGTCCACTCCATGCCTGGCACCAGGGGACTCAGAATGAGTGACGTTGAAAGTCTGTGTGGACACAGTCGGTCATGCCCACTGGATGTTGCAGACAGGATTCCATGAGCTGCACAAAGTGCTCACCAGGGTTCCAGGCTCGGGTCGAGCAAGGCTGAGACCACGTATTCCCTCGCCTCCCCATCATACTAAGACTCCTCTTTCTTAAGCTACTTTCCGTTGTGTGTTTTTCTCCCTAGAGGATATCTACTCATCCTCTAAAATTGCACTGAGTCTTGAATTAGCAATTCATGACCTAGAAACAGGGAAAGGTGTCTCACAGATATTTTTAGGTTAAAATACAGTTAAATTCATCATCATTATCCTGTTAATTTGCTCAGTGAGGACGTTCAAACTAAATCATTTACTACTCATGATGGAGTTTGAAAACACTGGCCTGGTTCTCTACATTCGAAGAGTAAGCTCATGATTTGTCAGTTACTGATTTCTTGCACGTCCATCGTGGTCTTATTAAAGGTTCTCAGGCCAGCATCTTCTCCCCTTGACCTGCCAGAGAACAGAGTTTGGGGAGATGCACTCTCTTTTGTTAGGGCCACTTGTCCCTACACTGAAGGTCTCTTGAAATGAGAGATTCCTCTTGGTGATGAGGGACGTTGGACAAGATCACATCTACTATCCCGTCCAACTGTAGGAACTGAGAATTCTCCACTTTCTGTCACAACTGAGACATGTTTATTCTGCTTCCAGGGAAACTCGGGACCTCCAGGGATAGCTGGACAGAAGGGAGACCCCGGTTACCCAGGGCCATCTGTAAGTACCTACCCATTCCCAGTCAAGCTGCCTGAGGGCTGGGAGCCTTCCACATGGTCCTTGAAGACTTTCCACCATCTCCTTTCCTTATGAAAGCGTTGTCTGCATTTTTGTTGTTTATTTGCTTTTTAACCAGTTCCCTTATTGATATCACAATGAAGAAAAGACTTTTTGAATTTTAGAGTACCAAGACAACGGTAAAGGAAACTTCATGCAAAATTCTGTAATCCAGGGTGTATTGTAAGTTGCCTTTAAAATTTCCTAGTGTAGGTTTTGAGGTTTGTATAGCGGGCAAAGAAAAGTAAACACATCTAAATACCTCTTGATTGCATCTTGAGGAAGGTTAGTAGAGATCTCGGTTTGGAGGAGACTCCCTTTGGGCTATAAAGTCCCAGAGGGATTCATAGTCGGAACCCCACTAGTGACCTGCCACCTGGAACCATGGGGGCGCCCTTCTCCAGCCTGTACACATCCTTCATTACAAATGTCTTTGTTTCCTTGCTTGAATTTCTCCCGATACTGTCTCCTGACATTGAAATTGATGAAGTTCAAAGAAGAGTGGGGAAGATACCGCAGGAGGGAAAATAATCCCTGAAAGAACATGTTAAAGGGTTGAACTGGTTGAACCCAGGAGAAGAAGGCAGAGGCAGGGGTCTAACTGAGGGCAGCCTGTAATGGGCGATGGTTAGGCCAGTGGCAGTGGGAGGTACGCAGGCACAGCTGGACGGAAAGATGCTGGCTAGCCCACGAGACGACGGCCTGACCCTCGGCAGCCACAGGCTGGGATGAGATGTCGAGGGCAGCTCTGGGTGTATCCTGGGGGTGGAATCCAGCCAGAGTGCTCAGACCCGGAGCCTCAAGGTAGCTCTGTTGACTCCCGGGTGTCCCTCCTGCGACAGGGCGTGGGAAGCCTAGGGGCAGATTAGAGGGAAAGGCAGATCTGTTCTGGGGGAAGTGGCTTTTAGACCCGAGCTCGAATGTGTGGTTTACCCTGATTGGTGGTGAGCATCCTGGTTTCCAGGGTGCAGGGCTGTTAGCTTCAACTGGAGACACTTCTGTCTCCCTTTTCCTCCTGGAGCAGTTGAGTCAAATTTAGAGGGAGAGCCTGTGAACAATCAAGGCCAGCCAGGGACCCCCTCACTTCCTCTGGTGTGCGTCCGTGGGCCTGGGCTCTTCCTCTGCAGGATGCTCCACGTGTGCGAGGTCTCAGCCGCCCGTCCTTGTTTTGCAGGGTTACAAAGGCAGCAGAGGCGACTCGATGGACGTAAGTTGCATGCGTGCTGCCCTCGCCCTCGCCCTGTGAGCCTCCTGTCCGCCTTCTTATGTCTTCTCTCCTCCCTTTTGCAGCAATGTGCACTGGTCCAGAGCATCAAAGATAAATGCCGTAAGTACGCTGTTTTCTGCTGTCTGCACCGCGGTTTTATTCTTGCGTGTGAAAGCCCGGTGGACGTGGCTTTCATGCTCCTCTGTTCTTTTCCAGCTTGCTGTTACGGTAAGTTATCTCGGTGACTGGACTTCCTTCTGAGGGAAGCAGAAGTCCCTTTTTCCGGTAAGTAGTGTGTCTGTGAACCCCCACCCCCACCCACTTCCCACAGGGCCCCTGGAGTGCCCCGTCTTCCCAACGGAGCTGGCTTTCGCCTTGGACACCTCCGAGGGGGTCACCCAGGATACGTTCAGCCGGATGAGGGAGGTGGTCCTCAAGATTCTGGACGACCTGACCATCGCTGAGAGCAACTGCCCACGGGGGGCCCGCGTGGCTGTGGTCACCTACAACAACGAGGTCACCACGGAGATCCGCTTTGCCGACTCCAAGAAGAAGTCCATCCTCCTGGACAAGATCAAGAACCTGCAGGTGTCGCTGACCTCCAAGCAGCAGAGCCTGGAAACCGCCATGTCCTTTGTAGCCAGAAACACGTTTAAGCGGGTGCGGAGCGGGTTCCTGATGAGGAAGGTGGCAGTGTTCTTCAGTAATAGGCCCACGAGGGCATCCCCGCAGCTCCGGGAGGCTGTGCTCAAGCTCTCAGATGCCGGGATAACACCCTTGTTCCTCACGAGCCAGGAGGATCGGCAGCTGATCAACGCCCTACAGGTCTGTGTTCCGGGCCTCTGAGCAGGCACTCGGGCACATCCATGCCCAAATCTGGGACCAGTTTGCACCCTATAGCTTCTCAAAGCATCTAGATGAGGCTGGTATCCAAGCTGGGATTTCTAGAACAGCCTGATGGCTCTGGCACTAGCGCGACTCACTGTGCCTGTGACTTACTCCCACCAGGTCCCTCCTCGAACCTTGGAAGAGATGCTCCCAGGCTGACCCTGGGAGCCCTCCCTCCCTTAGGGACATCAGCGAGCCAGCCCCCAGACTGCATCCCTATTCAGGCGTTTCTCAGCCAGGCTGCCATCTAACAATTAAAAAAGTCATTTAAACAAAGAACAAGGAAGCTTTAGCTTCTGCCTGTGAAGCAGCTAAGTACTCCCTTGTCATTTGCTTAAATAACTTGTGTAATTGTTATAATGATACATACATATATAAAATAATTGATTAATCAGTCAATCAGTCTTTGCCCAATGCCGATCCTGGTTGTGTCCAGGATGGGTGGATGATGGTCAAGAAGGAAAACAGCGGGACCAGGATCTTGGCTTGGTTTTAGTTCAGTCACCTTCTGGCTTCAAGTCACTGAAAGTAACAAGGCCCTCCCCCTTACCTCTCTGTGGCTCAGGGTTCTCAGCTGCAACAGATGCAGAGGGGTGAGCTGGTCTCTAACATCTTCCTTTCCAAACCAAGTAGCTATGGTTTTATCAGTGCCACGTCAGCCAGGGAGAGTTGGGTCACTGGTGCCATCTCTCAGGGTTTGTTCTGCCAAACTTCAGGCCAGTTTGAGCACCAAGTATTGGGCTGGGTCTCTGCCTTGGGTTCATCAGCTGTTTGTTCCTAGCAGGGTCTCATGTGTGTACATCTCCCTTGTGAGGGCCAGGTGGTCCAGAACCTTGCGTGTTCCTTTTTATCTGCTTATTTACTGGCTTCACTGGGTCTTTGCTGCTGCACGTGGGCTCTCTCTAGTTGGAGGAGTTGGGCTTCTCACTGCAGTGGCTGCTTTTGCAAAGCACGGGCTGCAGGTGCACAGGCTCGGTAGTTGTGGCACACAGGTTTCGTTGCCCTGAGGCATGTGGAATCTTCCTGGACCAGGGATTGAACCTGAGTCCCCCTGCACTGGCAAGTGGATTCTTAACCATTGGGCCACTAGGGAAGTGCCACCATGTGTGTTTCTCAAAAGGATAGTTTCAGGCAGTCAATTATTCATTCATTCAATTATTCACAAAATAAATCATTACTGATGGTGTGTCAGAAGCTGTGATTGGCAGGACTTTTTAAATCTTCTGGAAGTGATTGCTTGTTTTGTTGTAAAATCCCTTTCTGGACCTTGGCACATGAAAGAGGGATGGAGCCAACATTGGCTAGTTGCTATTATTGTTGCTAGAAATAACAGTTAACATTGAGGTCCCTGCTGTTTGCTGGAGACTATACCAGGCACTTTAGCTTCATTACCTAATTTAATCCTCCAAATAACTTCATGGGAATCTACCATTAATCCCAGATTGCAGCAGAGGAAACTGAATTCCAGAGAAGTTAAATAACTTTGCTTCAGGTCCAGCAGAGAGTGCAGGAGAGGGGTTTGAACTCCAGCTCATCTCGTTGGAAGAAAACCTATGTTTTTCTATTATAATCAGCGCCTTCCTTTCTAACCCTACTTCCTAAGAAAGAGAAGCTATTGGGGGGTTATTTAATTGATGTGACTCTAATGTTTTCTTCAGCTGTATTTATGGTAACATCCAGTATATTCTAGTATATGAACATTTCTTTTTGTTTAAACCAGATCAATAACACAGCGGTGGGACATGCCCTTGTTCTTCCTGCTGGCGGAGACCTCACGGACTTCTTGAAGAATGTCCTGACTTGTCATGTCTGCTTGGGTAAGCTGCTTCTCCAAGAGGAAAGCCTGTCCAGCTGCAATTGTGAAACACACCGTCCACAGGGAGACATTGAGTGAATAATCACCATCTGTACAAAGAGCCTGAGTTAAACGAAGACTCACATGGCCCTGTATTTACCAGTGTAAATGCTGCACATGTAATTTCCATGCTTGAAGATGACTCCCCCCAAATAGAGCCTGTCTCTGTTAGGAGAGCATTGGATTCCATAGGTAATAAAGGAGCAAGAGGGCTCTGCTTACGTTTTGACCTTGGAGTCCAGAACTTAATAATCTGGCTTTGTGACTTTCTGGAAAATATTCTTCAAGGAGTGGCAAAGAAGTAAGGTGTTTTTCTTTCCTTTCCCCTTTTTTTTACTCTTTCATTATGCCAAAAGTGTTCATTGCTCAATCATGTCTGACTCTTTGTGAACCCATGGACTATAGCCTGCCAAGCTCCTCTGTCCATGGGATTCTCCAGGCAAGAATACTGGAGTAGGTTTCTATGTCCTCCTCCAGGGGATTTTTCTGACTCAGGGATCGAACCCAAAGCCATATTAAAAAGGATTTTAGCTTGCTGATTAGTTCCCCCTGGTAAGTGTTAGGTGGTGAAAAACTGAAATCTGGCCACAATAATGTCAGCAAGGTATAAGTTTATACATTATGTGACAATTTTAATGACCCCAGACCCCCTGCAGACTGACGTGCGGTTTCTCACTCTGAGAGTGACAGAATAAACAGGCTGCCACGCTTCTTTCTAGACATCTGCAACATCGACCCATCCTGTGGATTCGGCAGCTGGAGGCCTTCCTTCAGGGACCGGAGGGCAGCAGGCAGCGACGTGGACATTGACATGGCTTTCATCTTAGATAGCTCCGAGTCCACCACCCCGTTTCAGTTCAACGAGATGAGGAAGTACATCGAGTACCTGGTCCGACAGCTGGACGTGAGCCCGGACCCCAAGGCCTCCCAGCACTTCGCCCGCGTGGCCGTGGTGCAGCACGCACCCTACGAGGCAGTGGACAACGCCAGCGTGCCGCCCGTGAAGGTGGAGTTCTCCCTGACTGACTATGGCTCCAAGGAGAAGCTGCTGGCCTTCCTCGGCAGCAGGATGACCCAGCTGCAGGGGACCAGGGCCTTGGGCCGCGCCATCGACTACACCATCCAGAACATCTTTGAAAGTGCACCCAACCCCCGGGACCTGAAGATCGTGGTGCTGATGCTGACGGGCGAGGTGCAGAAGCAGCAGCTGGAGGAGGCCCAGAGAGCCATCCTGCAGGCCAAGTGCAAAGGCTACTTCTTCGTGATCCTGGGCATTGGCAGGAAGGTGAACGTCAAGGAGCTGTACAGCTCTGCCAGCGAGCCCAACGACGTCTTCTTCAAGCTGGTGGACAAGTCGACGGAGCTCAATGAGGAGCCCCTAATGCGCTTCGGGAGGCTGCTGCCATCGTTCGTCGGCAGTGAGTCCTGCGTGCCCTTGGCTCCAGGGGTGGGCCCGTGGGTTTGGGAATGATAGCTGGTGTCCCCACATCGACCTGTCCATTCATTCAACTGGTGTCTATTGGCATCTCCCACGTCCCAGACACACTGGTAGGAGCTGGGGTTGCAGTGGACATAGGTGGGAATCCTGCCTTCTTTCACTTGTTTGTTCAACCAGACTTGACCAGGCTTCTCCCAGCCACAGGCTGTGCTCCTGGGGGTTAATGGTCGAGGCGGGCACAGGGGTCAAGTGCACATTTATTAAGCCCAACACTAAGTATGCTGGTACGTCACACTGAAGTGTGTCCTGAGGGGAACCAGGGAAGCTTCTAGAAGGAGCAGAGTTGATCTGATCTTACCCGCTAACCCCACACTTGGCTGCTTCCGAGCCTTTGCTGTTGCGGCTCTCCCTCCTTGAAATGCTCTCTACCCTGCTTCAGCAGCGAATCCACATTCATCTTCAAAAATTCCCTCCATGTGCCCCTTCTCACCAGGATGCTCCCAATGCCCAGGGCTTGAGCATCATTAATCTGGATGCTATACTTCCTGCATTTGTTACATGGCCTCTTGTCATTCATTTCTGGATCTGTGGTCCCCGTAGACCACACGTCCTGGAGGAGGTGTGTCATTCACCACTGCCTTGTCCAGAGTCAGCAAAGAAAAGTCTTACAAACAAGGGAGCTTTATAAAGTATACACTGCCCCCTCCACTGCATAAAATTTTAGGGGAAAAAAAAAGGTAAAGCAAAGCTAGGCCGGCAAGTTCACGCAGGGGTCACTATTCCTGTCTTCAGAAGTTTAAAAACAGAAGCCTCGTTAAATAGCATTGAGAAAATGTTGACAGTAATGTCAACATTGTAAATGTTGATTCTCATTTGACGTTCAAGAGCTTGGAGCTCACTTACCTCTGCACTTGATTTCTCCTCTATCCCTGTCTTCCTGCACACTGAGTAAATGTTACCTTTAACCTGATCACCCAAATATTGCCAAATAGAAGATACTGATTTAAGATGTTTTATGGACTGAGGACTATTACGCTTCATGTTTCAAATCACTGGATTTAGGTCATCTGGAAGAATGAATTACTTCAACAAGTATTTATGGACTACCTACTGTGTGATCCATTTAACTCCTTAGCAGAGGAATTTTAATTTGCATGTGATTCACATGCACTAAATTTTTTTTTCTCTCTAGGTAAAGATGCTTTCTACCTGTCCCCAGATGTCAGGAAACAGTGTGATTGGTTCCAAGCAGACCAACCGGCAAAGAATCTTGTGCAGTTTGGTTACAAACAAATGTAAGTGATTATAAGTGTCTCAGAAGCTAGAGTGCTAGGGGGCACGCACAGGTCCTGTAGCCAACAGATAACTTTATGGGGTGAGGATGTTGAAATCCAGAAAATGGGACTTCCCAAAGGTCACGTGGAGCATTTCAGGAGAAGAATCTGTTGTCTCCATTGGTTTTTGCTGTGTAACAAACTACCTGAAACTTAGTGGCTGACAATAACAACTGTTTAATTTGCAATTCTGTGGGCTGGCGGGTTTTGTTTGGGCTCAGCTGGGCAGTTCTTCTGGCCTCTAAGGGGCTCACTTACATGCTTGTGATCAGCTGCTGGTCGGCTGTGGACTGATGGTCTGGGGTGGTCTGACATGGGTCACTCATCTCTGCTCTATGTGGCAAGCCTGGATTTGTGCCCAAGGAGACTGGGCAGGGTTCTAAGAGTGAAGATGAAAGTGGACAAGCCCCCCTGAGGTCCAGGCTGGAGCTGGCACACTTGTTCCCTATGCTCAGCTCCACTGGCCAAAGCCTGTCCAAAGCCAGCCTTGCTAGATTCAAGAGTAGGGAGCTGGACCTGTTGGGGAGACCCACCACATCACACTGTTAAGAGCATGGGTACAGAGAAAGGTGGGCCATTGGGCCATATGTCCCAGATATCTAACCGGTGTGCAAGGATTTCCTATAGAAGGGTTAGACACATGAAGCAAAAAATGGACTCCAGTCTTCTTCTTAAAAGGATTAATGCTGTACTAGCATAGGTGATGGTGGCGACTGAAGGAGGCAACATGCATGATCTCCTGGGAAGAGCCATGAGGGGGCTGAGAGATGGGTAGGGCTGCAGTGCTCACAGTGATGCTGGCCACTTGGCACATGCTCTGTGGTCTTATGCCCAGCACCATTGTTGACGCCAAATCCAGGAGCAGAGAGGAGGGCGGGGTGGCCGTGTGATGGGGGTGCTGCACGAGGGGGACATGGTGACAGGAACCGGGGCCAAGCACTGTGCCAACAATCCATGCCCTCCGGGAGAGGATGGAGTGTCACACTCTGGGGAAAAGGCAGGTTTTGGCTGTTGAGTCCAAATGAGATGCAGATTCGAGTTAGCCTTGCGAAGTGGCTTCCTGGCTTCTCCTGGCTGACCCCCAGGTGGCTTCTTCCTACCACCCTTACGTACTTCTCTCTGCACCCCTTAACTCCTTCAGCTCTTGCCTCTGTCCTCAGAGGGAGTGCTTTATGTCAGCCTCAGTTCAGTACAATCGCTCAGTCGTGTCTGACTCTGCAACCCCATGGACTGCAGCATGCCAGGCTTCGCTGTCCATCACCAACTCCCAGATCTTGCTCAAACTCATGTCCATTGAGTCGGTGATGCCATCCAACCATCTCATCCTCTGTCGTCCCCTTTTCTTCCTGCCTTCAATCTTTCCCAGCATTGGGGTCTTTTCTAATGAGTCAGCTCTTCACATCAGGTGGCCAAAGTATTGGGAGTTTCAGTTTCAGCATCAGTTCTTCCAGTGAATATTCAAGACTGATCTCCTTAGGATGGACTGGTTGGATCTCCTTGATGTCCAAGGGACTCTCAAGAGTCTTCTCCAACATTACAGTTCAAAAGCATTGGTTCTTCGGTGCTCAGCTTTCTTTGTGATCCAACTCTCAAGTCCATACATGACCACTGGAAAAACCATAGCTTTGACTAGACAGACCTTTGTCAGCAAAGTAATGTCTCTGCTTTTTAACATGCTGACTAGGTTTGTCATAGCTTTTTTTCCAAGGAGAAAGTGTCTGCAGTGATTTTGGAGCCCCCCCAAATAAAGTCTGTCACTGTTTCCATTGTTTCCACATCTATTTGCCATGAAGTGATGGGACCAGATGCCATGATCTTGGTTTTCGGAATGTTGAGTTTTAAGCCAACATTTTCTCTCTCCTCTTTCACTTTCATTAAGAGGCTCTTTAGTTCCTCTTCATTTCCTGCCATAAGGGTAAAAGCGTGGTGAGCCTGGCAGGTTGGAAATCATTCCTAATCCAACAGTGACCCTCCTCTGGTGCTGGTCCACAGGCTCTATCTTCCCAGCCTTTTAATACAATCTATCTAATTTCCCTCGAATATTCCATCATGTCGGCTCAACTTTATCTTTAGGAAAACAGAATAAACAAAGCAACCTAGTGTTTGAAGTTTTATGATAGCATCTTGAACAAAATATACTGTATATTCCATATAGCATGACACTCCTATAAGACAATAATGATCGTCTCGGCATAAGAAACAAACAAAATTGGGTCTGTGCTGTCGTGTCTGCTGGTTATGTTGTTATTCTTTTTAAGGATTCAGAATAAATTAATAAATTGTGAGAGAAACAAGCACACACACAGAAATTAGTAAAACCAAAATTGCGCAGTGAATACTGGGACTGAACATATATGTCAACTTCGTATTTTCCAGCTCAACACAGCATCTTGTTGAGTAGATACCTGCTTACAATGAGAGTAGCTGTTAAATGATCTTAGTTTTCGGGGTGTGTTTTTCAGTTGGTCAGTTCTTATAATTAGTTTGTTGTTGTTCAGTTGCTAAGTCATGCCTAACTCTTTCTGACCCTATGGATTGTAACATGCCAGGCTTCTCTGTGCTCCACTATCTCCTGGAATTTAAAGTATTATTTAAATATTATTTTATTTTTTATTATTCACTATTCATAAGTATTATTAAATGACAATATTTATTTTTGTTTCTTTACTCTCTCCCTGGTTTTACTTTATAAATTGAAAATAAGACAACAAGTATATTTATAGTACAATTGAAGTTTCACTTTTAATAATTCTGTTTTTTATATGCTGTTAAATGTCTTTTCTGTGGCACAGATCCTAAAAGGACACATTTAGTATATGTAATACTATATGTAATATATATAAGCTACTGCATGTGTTTTGCTGAGAGAGCAAATTTTACATGGCACATGGAATTATGTCTTTGTTTTAAATGGCAGGAGAAAATATGTATGAGTCAAAATAACATTTAATATATTTTAACAGAAATGTTCCAAATAACGTCACTTCAAGTCCTACATCCAAACTGGTGACCACAACAAAGCCGGTGATCACCACCACCAAACCGGTAACAGTGGTGAACCTGCCAGCCTCAAAGCCAGCTGCCATGAGACCTGCGGGTGAGAGACCCACGGCTGGGAGATCCGAGGCCTCCAAGACTGAGGCCACCAAGGCTGAGGCCACCAAACCTGTGGCCACCAAACCTGTGGCCAGCAAGACAGAGGTCACCAAGACTGACAGTGCCAAGCCAGTGGCCACCAAGACTGAGGCCACCAAAACTGAAGCTGCCAAACCTGTGGTCACCAAGGCTGAGGCTGCAAAACTCACAGCCACCAAGACTGAAGCCACCAAGACCGAGGCTGCAAAGCTCATGGCCACCAAGACTGAGGCCACCAAACCTGTGGCTGCCAGGCCCGAGGCTGCAAAGGCAGACACAGCCAGACCTGCAGCGGCCGCGAAGCCTGCAGCAGCCAAACCTGCCCCTGCCAGACCCCCTGCTGCTGCCAGATCCACGGCCACGAGGTCCGAGGCCCCCAGGCCCCAGGCAGCCAGAATGGCTGCCAGCAGACCCGCCACTGCTAAGCCCGTGGGTAAGAAAGCCGCCAGCTCGCGCTGTTCCCATTTATTGCATATAGGGCTTGTCCCCGGAGCCTGTTACAAAGCAAAGCAGACACAGTCCTTGATCTGGGATCTGACATCTAGATGCAGTATCTTGAAAGGTGCTGATCTGAGCATGGAATTACCAGAACATCGCTTATTTTCTGTATTCAAAAGCAATCTTTCTCTCCCTTGCCGCACACCTTGCGAGGCCGATGAGTTCCATGCAAAGAGCAAGTGAAATAAATCCCCCTGCCTTTGCTGCCTGTTCTCCCACGCTCCCCACCCCAACCCCAAGCCTGCACCAGGTGAGCTCGGTAGTGACCCATTCTCTCCGGGGTTTAGCATGTGGCCAGCCCCCGCCCCAGCTGGAGATGTGGTTGTCTTAGGCTAAAGGGAGAAGTTCTAAGCCAATGTAGAGTTTTAGACCCCGCTGAGGGACTGAGAGAAGGATAAAGCCTGTTGTCAGCTCTTAGGCGGTGAAAAAGATGTTCTAGGCTTTAGCTCTGGAGCTAGACCTCCCTCTCTCAGACTATGACCCCCAAAGTTCTGGATGGAGCTTTGCAGTTACAAGCCTTGTCCCCACTGTGAAGCTCATACCCACAGAAAGGAAGCCCAGGCTTTGTGCTGTGGTTACCTTGGGGCATTTTGTTTAGCAAAGAGGAAAGTTAGAGCCAGACCATCTGTCTGTCCCTGCAGGCTGGACTGCGTGCTGGTACTGCCCTGGGGAAGAGTACATTCCAGGCTGGACTGGATTACCAGGGGCAGGTGGGCTTCACGGGACTCAGACTGTGTTGTTTTATTTTTCCCTCAAAGAAGACACTTAGAAGTTCCTTTGGGGTCACAAACTGAGTTGAAAAGTGAAGGCAGGATGTATGTGCTCCTGAAAAAGTGGACATTGTCTTCATTTTATGAACAGAGAGAGAGCAGGGATTCCTTCCAAGAATTTCAGGTCATGCCCTGAAGTTCCATGATGTGTATTTAATAGACTGTTAATGATGGGGCTTATTCTGTCTTGAAGATTTCAGATTGAGCACGCTGGACTGTGCATTTTCAAAGTATCTTCTTAATTAGATTTTCAACAGAAAAAAAAAAAAAAGGTAGTGTTATACCTGGTGGATGAATGATGAGATTTTTGATTACTGTGAATTTCACATTTCCCATATGCTGGTAGTTACAGCATCAGTCTTTCTCAGGAGCTTAAATGAGAAATTATTCCTCTGCCTCCCCTAAGCTTCAGATCAGCTGTCTACTGGCACATGTCTTTCAGGTTTCAGATTTCATCTCTGGCCTATGTGTTACAGTCATTTAGGGTTTTACTTTTTATCAATTAATTTTTTAAAGATTTTTTTATGAAGATCATTTTAAAAATTGTGTATCTGTTTGATTTTGTCTGTGCTGGGTCTGCCTTGATGCCAGGGCTATTCTCTAGGTGCAGTGAGCAGGGCTCCCCTTGGGTTATGGGTCACGGTTCTTAGTGCCACGGCTTCTGTTGAACAGAGCGTGGGCTCTAGGTGCACGGCCTCCAGAAACTGCGACACACCAGTTTAGCAGCCCCTCGGCGTGTGGGATCTTCCTGGACCAGGGCTCGAACCTGTGTCCCTTGCACTGACAGGCAGATTCTTATCCACTGCACTACCAGGGAAAGCCCCCAGGGTAGCATATTGTACCTCATGCTCCCTACACTCTCTCTATTCCGCAGTGAAGGCACCTCGCGAGGTCCACGTGTCCGAGGTCACAGAGAACAGTGCCAGGCTGCACTGGGAGAGGCCCGAGCCGCCCAGCCCTTACTTGTACAACCTCACCGTCACCTCGGCCAACGATCAGGCTGTGGTCCTGAGGCAGAACCTCACTGGCACGGACCGCGTCATCGGGGGCCTGGTCCCCGGGCAGACTTACCACGTCACAGTGACCTGCTCCCTGAGGTCTCAGGTCAGAGCCGTCTACCAAGGCAGCTTCAGCACGAGTAAGTACTCGGTCGCCTGCAGGACAGTCGGTACCCCTCTCTGCGCAAGACATCAAACGGGGCGGCCAGGGGAACGATCCCCACGCACTGGACCTTGTCCTGAAAAACAGCAACAAGGGTACAGTGAGACCCTGCACGTCCTGCTTGTACCGAACTCGATGCATTAACCAAAGAGACACCGGGGTTCCTTGTGAACTATGACCCGGCCTCTGGGGTCCTGGGCTACTAGATGGAGGAGCCCTGACCCACGGGGCCCGAGTGTAGCCACTTCCCAGGGAGGAGGAAATATGCCCGCGGAACCCGGCTGGGTCTCAGCCACCCGCTGTGCCTGAGTGTCAGAAGCATGTTTTCGTGTTCAGTGAACGGAAAACACCCCGAGTCGCGCTCCGTAGGGAGTAACCAGAGAGCCCTTGGAGCTGCACCGTCCCAGCACTGCGGGACGTCCACAGCCCTGCAGAAAGGGCACCGGCGTGCCCCTCCCCTGGGCCCAGGGTGTCCTGCTCTGCCCTCTGCCGTGTGGGCCCCGTGGTGCCCGTGCTGCCCCGGGGTTTGCCCTAGCGTGCTTTCCCGGTCTCTGTTCAGGACAATACCCCACCCCCAAGTTTTCCTGGACACCCCTCCCTTAGGCCCGGCTCTTCTCCACCCCTGCCGCTCCTGGGACGTGGAGGGGGAGGCTCCCACTCTTTTCCCCTGGGCCAGTGTCATTCACATCAAGGAACTATGAATGAGGATGGGCAGTTCCCATCTGTTACCATGCAATGCAGAAAGATATGAGTCCAAAGACCATTCAGCCCCAGGGCTCTGTTTCCTAGGATGGAAACAGCAGAAGTTACGTGGAAACTGTGAGGACCTGTCCCAAGTTCAGAGGCTCTCTGTTTGCTTGATGAGATGAATCAGACGTGCAGACACCGGATAGGAGTCATGTGTGTAGAGACTTCTTGGGGCTCTGTGTCTCAGTGGCCCATGCTTACATAAGACATGATCCAGAAAAGCAAGCCTGCCTCAGTCTCTTACTTTTCCAAATTACTTACTAGGGGTGAATCTTTTTCTTTTTCAGAGAAAATTCAGCTTCCACCTCCGCAAGCAGAGCGGTCAGCTTCTAGTGCAACCGTCAACCTAGTGGTGAGCACAGACCGGTTGGCTGGGAGTAAAGCAGGTGAGCCGTTGAAAACCTTAGGTGCATTGCAGCGCTAAGAAAGCATTCTTGGGGCTATGCTGGTGGGTCCAGTGGTTAAGACTCCGTCTTTCCACGGCAGGGGGCATGAGTTGGATTCCTGGTTGGGAAGCTAAGATCCCACGTGCTGTGTGGTGAGGCCAAACATTGAAAACAAAAGCGGAGCTAAAAGCAGAACTCCACGGCCCATTCATACTTAAAAGGAGAAAGTCCAGTAAATCATACTATTTTTTTAAAAAAGAGAATTCTTCCAAACAGTTTAATCTGCTGGGGTTCTAATTCTCAGACCAGGAGTGACTTGTATGGAGAATGTTCCAAAGTGGCTCTGTGTGGTCCATCCTGGTCTTAACTTCCATATTCCAAGTTCCAAATGGTGACTTACCTTGCCTGTCCCGAGGTTCTTAGAAAAAGCTGACCAAGGGCGGCTTTGGGGAACTGTAGCCAGGAACTCATGAGTCCCTTAGTCATTTCCCCAGTGCCTCATCTTGGGACTTGAGTTTATTTGTGATCTGTGATGCAGCACGGCATAGGGTTTCATCTGCACAGTGATTTAATTTAATAAGAAACTACTCAGAAGAACACGAGACAGCTCAGTTTGGAATCCATGAAATTCGCGGGTTTGGAAGTGACCCACGGGGTCGCTGCTCTGGTCCCAGTTCCCTCTGCATATACCCTGGCTTAATCGAGCCTGCCCTTCTCTTGGGCCTGAGCCAAGCGTGTGCATGCTCTATGTGAAATCTGTGACAAGTTAGACGTGTTTCTGGAAGTGACAGCTGTTTCTTGTTTTTCTTCCTGGGCAGTGGAACTCTGGGTGACCCATAACCTCTCCAGGGGAACGTGAGCTGTGATTGTTCATCTGTGGGAAACGGTTATTGAAATGGCCAATATGCTTTGCTTAAGAGTATTCTGCCAAAGATATTGGTATTAATTCCACAGTCAAATTCCATGGGATTTAGATACCTTATTGGTTTATAGACCCCAAAGCAAAGGGTTTCCACTAATTATGGGGACAGTTTGTTAGTTTTGAAATTAATATGTTGGCTCCAGAGGATGAGCTAGTTAGATAGCATCACTGACTCAATGGACATGAATCTGAGCAAACTCTGGGAGATGGTGAAGGACAGGGAAGCCTGGTGTGCTGCAGTCAATGGAGTCACAAAGAGTTGGACAGGATTTAGCCACTGAACAACAACAACCTATTGGCCTCAGTCAGGAGGAGGAAGGTGTATTTCTTTATAGAGTTTGTTTCTCTTATGGATTAGGGTGAAAGGCATTTCTTGGGTGCTGAGCCGCTTTTGTAGATCCTAGCTGTAAAAGCAGCTGTGCTTTCCCACTTTGTCCTGTATCATCAGAAGCAGCAGCACGCTCATTTTTTGAGCTGTGAGGATTCCCCATTTTACTCTTTCCATTGCAAGTTTTAAAATGATCCTTGTTTCTCCACCTCACCCTTCTTGTAGAGTCTGTATCCTAGCTCACCTGCGTTTAAGTGAAGCTGGGTGGTTTCCTCCTCCACACCTCCATCTCTTTGGGCCTGCTTGGAAATATAGGACTTGGTTCTTTTAGTTGTTTCTGGAGGAGTCTTGTCTTTTACTATGATCGTATTTTATTCCATTGAATACGGGACTTTCCCCCGTCCGTGTATGCATGTGTATATATCTACATCTGCATTTTCACATTTATCTATCATCTCTTAATTCAGCCATAACCCATAATGACTTTGGACATAAGGAGTTATTAGAGAGAAGATAATGAAGTCAATACAGGAATTATGAAACTCTTACATACATAGATGTTTAATAAGGGTCAACAAACCAACTACTTTATAAAGCTGCAAAATGTTTCAAAATAGTTTATATTTGGAAACAAGTTTAGGCATTGGTCTGTGATAGAGGTTGTTATTCAGCTGCTAAGTCGTGTCCGACTCTCTGCAACCCCATGAACAGAAGCATGCCAGGCCCCTCTGTCTCCACTGTCCCCCAGAGTTTGCGTAAACCTGTCCATCGGGTCGGTGATGCCAGCCAACTATCTCATCCTCTGTCGCCCCTTCTCCTGCCCCCAATCTTTCCCAGCATCAGAGAGCCAGGTGTTTTTCAGGCTCCTCTGGGCTTTCCAAGTTCTTTCCTGATATAAATGTATGGGAATAATTCAGAAATTCATGTTACATTGGGTGATTCAGTTTCAACTTCTTAAGAATTGTGTGAAAAAACTTTATAAAAACTTTCAATGTTATGACGTTTAACTTAGACTGAAAAAATGGAAGTAAGGATGTGGCTTGAGAGGCAGAAGGAAACTGAAGTCTCAGTGCCTCTGTTTCTTTTTTTTCTTTCTCTTTTGAGATATATTATTGAAGTCTATGTATTCGGAGCTACTGAAGTAGAGTTGAATTACAGTTTACAATGTTGTGTTAGTTTCTGATGCACAGCAAAATGACTCTGATATACATATATATTCTTTTCCATATGGGTTGTTATATGGTACTGAATATAGTTCCCTGTGCTGAACAGAAGGGTCTTACTTGTCTGCTTTATGAGTAGTGGTTTGGATCTGCTAGCCTCACACTGCTCATCTACCTCTCCTCCCTTGCCTGCTTTCCCCTGTGATGCCCCTCGGGTTCGTAGGCTTCTTTCTTATGTCTGTCTGTGAGGCTGTTTCTGTTTGGTAAGTTCCTTTGTGTCGTATTTTAGCTTCCACGTGTGATGATGTCACACGGTGTTTCTATTTCTCTGGCTTCATTCCCTCAGGAAGACCATCCCTGGGCCCATCCCTGCTGCTCAGTGGCCTTCTCTCGTTCTTTTTTTGTGGCTGAGTCGCATCACGTTGTGCGCACACACCACATCTTTATCCGTTTCTCTGCTGATGGACACTTAGGTTGCTTCCATGTCCTGGCTTTCGTAAATAGTGCTGCTGTGAACGTTGAGGTGCATGTATCTTTTCAAATTAGAGTTTTTTCAATCCCTTTGATTTTGGCTTATCATCAAGTGACCATGGACCTGCTTTTGTCTCTGCTCTGGGGGTTCTCTGCAGCCCCTAGCCCACCCAACATGGCGCTTGAGTTCAGAGAAGCCGTAAGGGATCCGCTAGGATCTCACCAAAGATAGGGGTCAGGACTGGTGACATTCTGACTTCAGAGTCCCTGAGATCTGTGCACATTGTTGCCACTCGTTGGTAACTTCACCCCTCATAGAGTGCGGGGAAGGTGAAACTTCTAGCAAATGTGATGCTTCGGTGAGAGAAAATAATTGGGAATAAATTGCACAGTGAGATTTGGGGTTGTGTTTGGTCTTATGTGTGGTCCAGAAGGGATAAGAATATATAAACAGTGTTGAGTTAATACAAACAACACAATCTTTAAACAGGCATCTTGCTGGGCTGTCTTGTCTTTTAAGACTGAGTCACAGATTCAGGAGTAGGAAGGTATTCTCAATCCACACCTTCAACACTTAGGTCTCATCTCTTCACGTGACAGAGAGAAAAGAGATGTTAAAACCGGGGCTTGTGTGTCTTTCAAGGTGACGACTGGTAGTTAGATGTGTATGAACCCAAAACCTTTCTCCTTCCTTCTGACCTGTACAGAACCCTCAGCCCCAGGACCTGAATGCTGTTTCACGTGTGTGTGTGTGTGTGTGTGTGTGTGCATGCGCACATGTATGTCTATTTTCCTCCAGTGATTCAAGTCAGTCTGAAAGTTTAAATTACTTGCTCTTCTTAACAAGCTTCTGCACAACTGATCTCTAGCCCACAAGTAACAAAACAGTGCTGTGCCTGAAGAAGTCACTTAGTAAACATTTGCACGTGAACATATGGAGTTACATGCACACACATATACACATACCCCATCTTGAAAGCTCTTCTTGAATTGAATTAATTGGGTATTTACTTTAGAATGTATAAATTTAAAATGCATAAACAGATCAGGAGATGGAAGCTTGCTTTCCTCCCTCCCAGTGCCTCCCATACAATTAAGGCATTTTAGAAATTTTCCCAGGGTGTAAAACATTTTAACAATATTCATGTTTTGGTAGCAAGGAAAAAGGAGTAACAACAAATCATTTATGAGAAACTTTACAAGTGCAGTAACTGTATCTTCCTCCCTAGTTGTATGTATATTTCACATCTAAATGTCAGTTGCCACAATATGCATTCTTTCTGCAAACCTGTATTTTCAAGACAGTTCAGGCAAGTATCATTTTTAAAGCTAGCATTTTTATGTGAACATGAATACGGTTTGATTCTTTTTGTTTTTTTGTAGCACCAGTTCACTAGAAACGTGGTTTGTGCTTGCAGAGATGTGGCCCTTTCTTGTATAGTAAATGCTAGACACTTTTTTATGTGTGTGTGCCTTTTTTACCTCGTGAATAAAAGATTTACTAGGTTTTGATTCTGTCTTTGGGAAATGAATTTTGTCATAGTTAGCCACTCTGGGTTTGGGGAACATGGTGACCAGTGTTTGAATCTGTGCAGGAATCTGTGGGCCCAAATCCTGTGAAATGAACAAGTCTCGGATCCACGGCATCCAGTGAGGGGGAGGAAGGCTGGACAGTACTAATACCTGAGTTTTCGTTGGCGTTTGTTACTGTTCGCCGCTTTGGAAATTCACATTTAATAGACACTTCTTTACCAGAAGTGTGACCCAGGCCCCGAACGTGAGGACACCCTCACGAAAGGATTCTTTGTCTCCCCTGATGAGGCCTGGCCCTGTTTTGCATGGAGTGTGAGCTGTAGCATCAGTGTGAGGTGGAATGTGAGTAAGGCACCGGTTTGAGACGAAGGTTGACTACAGCAGCAGACCGATAGCATCATTACTAACGTCGAGGAGTCCAGGCTTGGCAGTACTACACAGTTCCGTTCTATTGCATTTTATTTAAGACGCATTTATTCATTCATTTCGGCTGTGCTGGGTCTCCGTTGCTGTGTGTGGGCTTTCTCTAGTTGCGGCACGTGGGGGTCTGTTCTTCCTTGCGGCGTGTGGGCTGCTCATTGCGGTGGCTTCTTGTTGCAGAGCACAGGCTTTGGGTGAGTGGCCTCCAGGAGTCGGGGTGCACAGGTTTAGTTGCCCCATAGTATGTGCAGCTTTCACCGACTGGGGATTGAACCCAGGGCCTCTTGATTGGCAGGCAGATTCTTAACCACTGGACCACCAGGGAAGCCCCATGATTCCATTTTAAATGGTTGATACTTTTTTTTTTTTCCTCAACAAAATATAACAAGCCCTGTGAAAAGAAAAAAAATCCCTGCCCACTTTTTGCTTTTCTCAGCATCTAAAAGAAACACACCCACTTTTCTGGGATGCATTTGCTGCCTGAAAATAGCATTTAGTAGCAATTAAATGAATCTTTCAGTGATTATCACAGTCTTAAAAAAAGCACAGACTATGCTAAGCATTTTTTGTAGCGCGCTTTGTTCCTGCTGGTTTTGAGGACACTGTCATTTGTATTAGGTTTCTGTTAACCGTCTCTCTCCTCTTTCTCTTATTTTTGGCTGCAGAAGCCTTGGAGAGATATTTTATATGCAAATGATTAGTAAAGCAAAGACACTGAGGGTTTCAAACAGCAAAAAAAAAAAAAAAAAAAAAAAACCTCAGAAAATTTGCTTTTTTAGTATTATAGAATGAATCCTAAATTATTGACCTGCCTATGTATGAAGAGATGTTTCAGTGCCAAAGGGAGTCAAATAACTAACAAAATCGGTAGCATTCATTTTAGTTACTCTAGAAATTAGCAGTCTGTAGAAATGACCATGTTTTGTCTGAGCAGGCATTGCTGGGTCCGTTACACAGCTGAGAAGGAAATAAGTTCACCGATGTTTTGCTTACTTTATTGATTCTAAGATGCACAAATTTTCCCACTGTAGTACTTCCAAAATGGAAATGTGACTTGAAGTTGATGACATGTTGTGTCTTACTGGCAGCATTTCCTCTTACTTAGTGGAATATAAAATAATAATGCATCATAAAATTAAGGTATCTTAGATTTGATGAAATCCAGTATTTGTATGTTCCACCATGAATACATAGCATTGGCTGCCATAAAATGATGTGATGTGGAAAATATATGACTTTATGTTAATAATTTAAAGAACTAACTTAACCCCACAAGTTCAGGTACATTAAATAGCTACAAACACTTCTTCTCCTTGGTTGAAGAGACATAACCATCTTCAAGGCAGTGTGTTTATTGCTGCATGAGAAGGTAGCTAAGTCAGCTACCATGTTTGAATTATGAGGGGTCCCAAGGGCATTTGGCTTTTTTTTTTTTTACTGTGAACCATAAATGTCTTATGAAATGAAACTTTATTGGTCAGGACCTGAAACTACATTTAACATACAGCTACAACAACATTTAAAATAAAGTAAAAAATGCAGAAAATATTTCCTTGGTAATTCTGAGTCAGTACTCAAAATATAGACATGGGAAAGTTTTATTCATTCCCGCCAATTGTATCTGCTTCAGAGGTTTGGAAGCGCTTTACATCATGTCAACAATGTCTGGTCCGAAGGCAATTAAACCTTCCTGTTTTGAAGCCATTAAACTAATAAGGAACACAATTGCACATATTTATATCTGCACTGTAAACACTTTCCACTCCTCTTAGCCCCCACAATTTTGCTTAAGAAAGTACTTAAATACTGATAAATTCCTGGCTTGGAAAATGTCAAAGATGAGGCCTTTAAAAATGCTGCTTTTAGACACTATAGAAATCTCAACTGATAAAAGACAAGAATTTCCAATTCAACGTGTTTTCAGTTTTCAGTTCAGTTCAGTTCAGTCGCTCAGTCGTGTCCAACTCTTTGCAACCCCATGAGATACCTTTTTCTAGTAATAAAACAATAGATACTCATTGTGAAGAATTCAGAACATACAGGAAAATGTTAGAACATAATCCTCCCATTCTGATGCTTGAGAGCCTACTGTATGGCTCAGAACCTACTATGGGACTCCACTCAGTGCTCTGTGGTGACCTAAATGGGAAGGGAATTAAAAAAAGAGGAGATACATGTAATCTGTGGCTTCCCTGGTGGCTCAGATGATAAAAGATCCACCTGCAATGCTGGAGACACGGGTTCACTCCCTGGGTTGGGAAGATCTCCTGGAGAAGGGAAAGGCTACCCACTCCAGTATGCTGGCCTGGAGAATCCCATGGACTGTATGTTCTATGGGGTCTCAAAGAGTCGGACACAGCTGAGTGACTTTCACTTTCATTCTTTTCAGGGTTTGATCTCTGGGTGGGGAAGATCCCCTAGAGAAGGAAAGGGCTACCCACTCCAGTATACTTGCCCAGAAATCCCGTGGACAGAGCACCCTGGGAGGCAACATGTCCATGGGGTTACAAAAGAGTCAGATGCAACAACTATGTATACTATAGTGAATTCACTTTGCTGTACAGTAGAAACTAATGCAACATTGCAAAGCAACTGTACTCCAGTACAATTTAATTTAAAAAAATGGAGAATCCCAAGATTTTGTGTTTGGATACTACTGAGGCCCATGTTAATTTATTTCTCTTGGTTCTTCAGTGTCTGTGTGTCCAGAGTGGTCATGTCCTGATATTTCATTAGTAAACCTTACAGGTCTTGGCAGTGACTCCTGTTGGAATAAAGGATGTAGAATGCTGTGGTTTAGTGCTGGAGAGCAAAGGTGAAGAGCAAAGGACACTGGAAAAGCCAGTGGGTCAGGGAACAGTGTCCTACTGCAGGGCTGCCTGCCGGCTGGGCATCCTCAGATCTGGGAAGACTTTTGTCTGCTTTAGAAGACCACAGTGGAGTAGGACCCAAAGAGCTAAACAGGGTTGGCCAGGATGAGAACGCACTTTGAATAAACAATGTGGAACCAACCTGGGCCCCTGGGGGATGCTGTAGGGAAGAAAGAGGAGGGGATGAGGTGACCATTTGCCCAGGTTCCCACACTAATGGGGATCCATTGCTAAGCAAGGGATGTGTGTTTGTGGCTGAATGGTCTTACTTTGCTCAGTCCCCTCTTTCCTTAAAACCAGGCCTTCTACCCCAGTGCTGGCACTTATAAGAGGAGGAACATTGGTTTTGTGAGTTCTCATCACTTTATCCTGGCCTCCTCAGGTCTTCAAAAAGCTCTGGGTAGCATTGCTAGCCTTCTGGGCCTCTGAAAAGTCTGCAACTCAGAGATGCTGTAATTGTGGGGCCACCTTCCTCCTGCAGGGGTGACAGCCTCCCCAGAGTCACCAGACAGTGTCTTAGACCAATTCTGAGCTTCAATCCTGTGCCCGTAAGCCTGGTCCATTTTGGCTGACCCAAGCTTTGGTTTTCTACCTGAAGACCCAGGTCTTTCCTTTAACTTCTTGGTATCATTTGCAGAAGCTCACCACCCCTGCCACCCCTGCAGCTGGGGAGAAGGCCCCCGGAGATGTGAGCCTGGTGTGTGTGTGTGTGTGTGTGTGTGTGTGTGTGTGTGGAGTGTGGAGCAGTGATTCACACATGTTAGTTACATAAACAAGTAGCGCTGTCCACTCCAGGGGCTTTGTTTTACATTTTTCAAATTTTCAGATAACAGTTGATATTAATATTAATGCGTCTTTCTCCCAGCCTGATCTAGAGTTAGCCAAAAAAACTCTGTAAACAGAAGTTTTACTGTGTGTGAACTGTAGACTTTTCTCTCCAGGCATGGTGGAAAATGTAGCTTTCACTCTGCAGCTGGGCTGTATCAGAAGCATGCATTTAAAATGCATTCAAAACATAAAAGACTTCCTTAACTGGCAAAAGAATGCTTCTCTGTCTTCAAAATAGCTTTACTAGGTGACATTTTCACTGTCGTGAGTTTTACATCAGTGTTCGCACTTCTTTTGGCTTGTTAGCTGTGGCTGGCCACAGAGTTAGTAGCTACATACACACGCTTATATGCATGTACGCACAGACTCATAAAGGATTTTCTTTTCCCACTTTGACTTTTGTTTTTCATCAACTTGGCTTGTAGTGAAATGGAGAGTCTTGTTTTTGAACAGTGTTCTGACAGAATATAATTGCTATTTTGCCAAGAAGTAGAAAACTCCAAGGTTTTAAAATTTAGGTTGCTTCTCTGGGGGTTGAGCATTGAAAGAACCATAGACTAACTGACTCAGTGATTGGAAAGGGGAAAACAAATTCATTTCATCTGAAATCATCTGATAATAGTTGCCAACATTTGAGATTCCAAGTGCAGTCTGTGAAGCCCTTTTATTGATAGGATTGTATTTATTGCTCTCGAAGCTGTAGGTGATTATTATGTCCCCCTGACAGTAAAGAGACTGAAGCTCTGTGGGGTAAAGGAATTTTTCCTTCTGGAAACGCTTCAGCCTTCTTTCTCTGACAGCGCTGGGATTAGACCTTCAGTTCCTCGCGCGAGGAGCAGAGTCACTTACACATCCATGTTAATCCTCTTTCCCCATCTGTTCCTCAAGATATATGTAAGTTGCCAAAGGACGGCGGAACTTGCAGAGAGTTTGTATTAAAGTGGTACTATGATTCCGTAACTGAAAACTGCGCCAGATTCTGGTATGGAGGCTGCGGTGGAAACGAAAACAGATTTAATTCGCAGGATGAATGTGAAAAGGTTTGCCCTCCTGGTAAGTGATTCTGATCTTGTATTTGTGGTTTTTGTAAACAAAGGATCCAGGCCAAGCATTCATCTTTTAAAGATGTTTAATGATGCTGATAGATTTGAAAAAGAAGGCAAATTGAATTTTCAGATGAGGAAGTTGTACAAATACAATACATGGTATTCATTTTCTGAGTTATTATTATCTCCTAAAAGCATACTTGTAATTTTGCCAATGAGGAAACATATGGCTAACCACTCCTCACCCTTTAGAAATATTCCTAAGCTGCTGGGACTTCCCTGGCAGTCCCGTAGTTGAGACTCCATGCTTCCGCTGCAGAGGCTGTGGGTTCAACCCCTGGTTGGGGAACTAAGATCCCACATGCCACCCTGGTGGCTAAAAAAAAAAAAAAAAGAAAAGAAATATTGCTAGGTTTCTGTTATTCATAAATATTGTAACAAAAATGATTATTGGGAAAATAATGTAATGAAAAATTAATAAGAACCTCTATATAGTCTGTGTGCTAAGTCGCTTCAGTCGTGTCTGACTCTCTGCGACCCTATGGACTGGAGCCCACCAGGCTCCTCTATCCATGGCATTCTCCAGGCTAAAGTACTGGAGTGGGTTGCCGTGCCCTCCTCCGGGGGATCTTCCCAACCCAGGGATCGAACCCACGTCTCTTACATCTCCTGTATCGACAGGCAGGCTCTTTACCACTAGTGCCACGTGGGAGCGCCTGTATATGTAGTCTGCGCTAAGTCCCTTCAGTCATGTCTGACTCTCTGAGACCCTGTGGACTGCAGCCCACCAGGCTCCTCTGTCCATGGGATTCTCCATGCAAGAATACTGGATTGGGTTGCCGTGCCCTCCTCCTGGGGGTCTTCCCGACCCAGGGATGAAGCCTGGGTCTCCTGTCTCCCACACTGGCAGGTGGGTTCTTTACCACCAGCGCCACCTGGGAAGCCTCTGTATAGTCTGTGTGTTAGTCACTCAGTCGTGTCTGACCCTTTGCGACCCCACAGACTGTAGCCCGCCAGGCTTCTCTGTCCATGAATTCTCCAGGCAAGAACACTGGAGTGGATTGCCATTCCCTTCTCCAGGGGAGCTTCCCGACCCAGGGACTGAACCCTGGTCTCCTGCCTCACAGGCAGATTCTTTACCATTCGAGCTGCAGGGAAGTCTCTTTAGTCTATTCATCTTTAAATAGTCCTGCTTTCTCTAAACAACACCGTTGACAGCAAGGTCATCGGATAGCTCTGTCATGTTAGGCAACTTGATTGATAATAAAGTCACAACAGCTACACGGGGAGTCTGGGGCCAGTGCTGAATTTGCTTAACGGCCAGGCGGGTGATACCAGGAGATAGAGAGAAAGGGCTCAGAGGACACAGAGAACCCCGAAGTCCAGGCCAGGAAACTCCAGGGGAGCCGTTGAAGGAAACGAGCTGAAGAGTGAGACTGATGGTGAAAGCCAGAGGCCATGGACCATTTTCCCGAGAAACACGGTATTCTTGCGGGTCAGTAATGTGACTTTCTCCTCCTCTTCTGCCCTTCCATCCTCATCCCCTCCCCTGCCCTCCATCCACGCCCAGTGCCCATCAAGCAGCCCGGGGTTATCGCCGCGATGGGGACCTAGGCGTGGCCGACCAGCGACACATACCTCTTGAAGAAGAAGGAGTCAGCCACCGCCGGTCGTCTTTGTAGGAGCTCCGGGTGTAGATTCCCTCGCACTGTACCGTTTCATGCTTTGATTTACACCCGGACTTGGGAAGAAGTCTCTGCCGCATAACCTATCAATATGGTGCTACATGTGTCTGTGGACCTGACCCTCTTCGTCTCCGGGCGATTCCATCGTACACTCTGAACGTTGTGTAACCATTACCCACTGCTGGCGTTTATGTGAACGTTCCTATAGACTCAACTTCCCTCTGGAGTTTCACGTTATGCCTCTTTCAGGCAAGTGTAAGATCTAGAAAATAACCCCCTGACTTCACAGCTATCCTATATACTTCTGCTTGGTTCGTTTTCTCGCCTCTTTATTAAGCATGACTTTAGATGGAAAGCCTGTGTATGGAGAAGAAACAAGAATCCAACTTTTTCATCCCCCCTGCCCCCAATCTCCTGAAATAGATTTTGAGCTGATTTTCTTTTTCTAAAGCTTCTAACAAACTAGTTAGAAGGAAGCAAAATCCCTTAATCTTGGTGCACTGTTGTGGGACCAATGCCTTAATTAAAGAACGAAAAGAAAGTCACGATAGAGAAGATTTGTTGGCATTCCTCTAATGTTGTGTGTGTGTTAAAAAAAATTTTTTTGTGCGGGGGTGGGGTTTAATTTTAATTTTAAGATTTTTAGGAAATTTATACAAAGAAACTTTTTAATAAAGTATATTGAAAGTGTGGGTTTGGCGTTCTTGGTTGTGTTGTTTCTATATAGCATCTGGTCATCAGAATCACCCCTAGGCAGGGGGAACTGGGCCCTATCCAGGTGCATAGTCTTGCATATCACCCTGTGATGTCCAGTGAAGGGGCAAAGGTGCTCTATCAGACAGTGCATGGGAGACCCGGTGGGTCCAGCCCACTTGCCCTCCAGCGCTCCATGACCAGGTGGATCACAGTCTTCGCTTAGGGTCCCTGGAGTAAGTACCAGACTGGCCTTCATGCTCCCCTCTGACTTGTAGTTGTGTCCCAGAGACAGGGTCTCCTCCACTGCCTCTTTAAGATAACCGTTTCGTGGGGGTTCTGTTTGCTTCCATCCACAGTGGCTGAGAAGTG
Source organism: Ovis canadensis (assembly GCF_042477335.2). Lineage (NCBI taxonomy): Eukaryota > Metazoa > Chordata > Mammalia > Artiodactyla > Bovidae > Ovis > Ovis canadensis. The sequence continues at coordinate 4,556,768 of NC_091245.1, forward strand.
GGAGGTCGCTGGCCCAGGACTCTCCATCCCCTTTCTGGAGTCTCAGACAAACTATAAACTGTCTTTTTCCTTTAAAGACTCTCTCTCTTTTCTTCAGAAATAACACAAGAAAAAAAGAAATACATATTTAGAGGTTACCTTAATTCCACTTAGGAAGGAAAGTGAATTTCTATGATAAAGCACAAGGACACTGACAAGTGCTTTTGGCAGAGCTCCTTGGGTGGGGACAGAACTGCTTTATGTAAGAAGGGGGATGGTTTGTCAGTCTGTTGATGGGGGTGAGAGAGGAGGAGTCAGCGTTTGTCACAAGCCATGGAGATGGATGGGGAGAGACTGGGTGGTCACAAAGACCCTTCACTCCTTGTGATTTCCACCCAGATCTTTAGGTGCAATTTCTAAATTCACCGATGCACTCAAACTGAGCACATTTGCCTAGCACCTGGAGGAAGAACTGAGCTTTGTCCCTGAGTACATCTGCCAGAGCAGGTAGACAGTCAGGGATGGAGGGGAGGACCGTGTGGACAGAGGAGAGCCCTGCTGGAATCTGCAGGAATTCAGGCGAGGACTTGGCACTTCACAATCCATGACACTGGGGATTTGAGTTTACCTGCAACTTGCTGGGGCAGAGAGAGCCCAGGTGACCATCAAGGCAACTTTGGGGGTGATTGCAAAGCTTTGAGGACTCCCAAGAAGCTCTCATGGTTGGGGGGGCCCTGGACCACCCCTGCCCTCTAGGGTACGCTGCCTGCCTCCCCATCTTTGAAGGGCCCTCCTTTTAGCCCAAGGCCAAACCAATGGAATGACCAAGAGCCTCACGATGGCCATGATATCCAGAGGGATGTTCACCCAGGGTGGAAAGTGTGGGTTCTGCGCCTTTCTCAGCCAGCCCGCCCAGAGACCTCCAGCCCCAGAGGATCATCCCCCTCCATAGAAACTGGTCTGCCTGCCTCCCCTCAGGTGTATAGTCAGGCCAAGTTCATTACATCTCAATGAAGCAAAGAAACATTTGCAGTGGGGGTCAGGTAAGGGGGCCTCACTGGAGTAGTGGACTGGACAGTCTGTGTGCATTTCCTGGGGCTGCCATAACCAAGTACCACAAACCAGGTGGCTTCAAACAACAGAAATTCATCCCCTCACAGTTGTGGAGGCTGGAAGTCCAAAATCAAGGTGTCGACAGGGCCATCCATACTGCCTCAGAAACCCATAGCAGAATCCTTCCTTGCTTTTCCCTACTTTCTGGTCACTCCTTGGCTTGTAGGCATGTGAGTTCCATCTCTGCTTCTGTCCTCACATGGCCATCTTATAAAGACGCCGGTTACATGGGACTAGCACGTGTGTGTGCTAAGTTGTTTCAGTTGTGTCTGACTCTTTGCCACCCTGTGGACTCTAGCCTGCCAGGATCCTCTGTCTGTGGGATTTTCCAGGCAAGAATACTAGAGTTGGTTACCTTTTCCTTCTTAGATTTTCCCAACCCTGGAACTGAACCTGAGTCTCTTACGTCTCCTGCATTGGCAGGCGGGTTTTTACCACTAGTGCCACCTGGGACACCCACACAAGACCAGGGTGTATAGCCTCATCTCACCTAAGTATATCTGCAATGGCCCTATTTCCAGATAAGTTCAGATCCTGAGGTCCTGAGGGTTAGGACCTCAGCATATCATTTTTTGGAGGGTGGAAAGAAAGAAAGTGAAGTCGCTCAGTCATGTCCTACTTTTTGCAACCCCATGGAATGTAACCAGGCTTTTCCATCCATGGAATTTTCTAGGCAAGAATACTGGAGTGGTTTGCCATTTCTTTCTTCAGGGGATCTTCCCGACCCAGGGATTGAACCTGGGTCTCCTGCATTACGGGGCAGACGCTTTACCTAGTCTGGTGGGTGGGTGGCGGGGGGACACAATTAAGCCATCCCACAGTTTTAGGGGCTCCAATTCCAGCTCCCACCTCTGAGATGCAGAGGCCCTGCCAACAGGAGGGCAGAAGCTGCAGTGAAGAGTGAGTCCTGCTGGTTTCTTATCAGCCCTGGCTACTGAAACAGTGGCTGTGGGATCCTCAGGCCGGTCCTGTTCATTTCACACTCACATCCCAGATGCTGCTCAGAGCCTTTCCCTTGTGGTCCAGCACCGGCTGGATGCTTGGCCTGGATGACCGGAGCAGAGAAGCCCTCGGCTTGTCCCCACCCCACTTCCTCTTTACTCTCCATGCCGGAGAGGTTTTCTGGGCTGGAGCTCCGTCCTGGGCTCCGGAGGTGAACTTCCCTGTTGGTCTCCATTGTTCTGTCTCACCATTCGCCCCCACCCTGGTCTCCCTTCTGCCACGGGGTTCCCTGCTGACTCTCTCTTGGGGTATAGGTCGTCGGTTCTCTGGAGGAAGCTGGGGGGCCCACTCCTGGGAAGTCTGGCTTCTGTGAACCTCCTCTTCCTCCCCCACAACCCCCTCCTGGGGATCACCTTCCCCACAGACCCTCAGCGCTGGTGTCTTTGTGCAAGAATCCAACCTCCTGATGAGCAGTGGCAGCCAGTCAGCTTGGGTCCAGCCAGCTTTTCAGGTCACTTAATCCACAGGAGATTTGCGTAACCTTGCCATGTTGACTGCCACACCCTTCCTTTCATTCAGCCAGGGGTCAGGGTCCTAGGGCCCAGGGGTCAGGCCCATGGTCAGTTGAGAGCTGGTTTCTGGCCCCTGACTTGGTGGTGGTGGGGAGGAATAATCAGACCCTGGTCTTCAGCCCTGGGTGTTTCTCTTAAGGCTTTTGGATGGGAGCTGGTCTCCATCAGCAGATATGGCGCTGGTCCCCGTGGACAGGTGGACGTCCCTTCCTGATGCCACTGAAGTGGGTCCCTTCCTTCCCCCCCAGGAGGTGAGGGAAGAGCACAGTGTCTTCATAAGCACATTGTTGCCCCTGAAAGGCCCCCGACCCCTCCCCTGGTCTTTGTCTACGTCATCAGTGACTGGGGCTACGCTGCAGTTGCTCTGAGCGGGGCCCCCAGCCATCAACTCTGGGGAAACAGGGTCCATCGGGCACTTGACACCAGCCTCTTGCAGGAACCTGAGGAGTGGAGCTCTCTGAGTCCCAGACCCCTAGCACAGACTGAACACTGCTCCTCCTACACCCCTTGAAGTCCTAGGAGTGAGCCTTGGCACCCCAAGTCACCCCACAAGTGTGTGTGAGCCGGCGTCAGCACCCGTTAGTGGCAGTCTCCTTGAGGGGACGGGAGAAGGCTCATCACGTGTCCATGGTTTGACTTCACAGGCACGCTCTTGAACAAGCCGCCTTAGCCCCAGAGTTCTCCTCCCCTAGCCATCACTGCAAGTCTCCCCTCCCCTTCCCTCCTCCAGCTGCTTAGACTCCCCTCCACCCTCACAGTGGTTTTCAGATCTTCCCTCAGAAAACCAAAACCCGAGAGACGGCGGAATGGTGGACCCCTTGTTTCCCACACGGTGCACACGGGGCCTGTTCACCCATCGCACTGAAAACAAGCAACTTTACATAAGGTAAAATGCATCCCCTTCTGTGTGTGGCTTGATGAGTTCTCACAAACGAGTACCTGCAGGTAACCCTCACCACGTGCACGATGGCCATCATTCCCATAATCCCACCCGGCAGCATGCATGTGTAAATGAACAGCATTTACAGTGTTCCTGACTTTCCCCCAGTACATTTACAAGTAGAGATTTATCCCAAGGGAACCATCAGTTCAGTTCAGTTCAGTCACTCAGTCGTGTCTGACTCTGCAACCCCATGAATCACAGCACGCCAGGCCTCCCTGTCCATCACCAACTCCCGGAGTTCACTCAGACTCACATCCATCGAGTCGGTGATGCCATCCAGCCATCTCATCCTCTGTCGTCCCCTTCTCCTGCCCCCAGTCCCTCCCAGCATCAGAGTCTTTTCCAGTGAGTCAACCCTTCTCATGAGATGGCCAAAGTACTGGAGTTTCAGTTTTAGCATCATTCCTTCCAAAGAAATCCCAGGGCTGATCTCCTTTAGAATGGACTGGTTGGATCTCCTTGCAGTCCAAGGGACTCTCAAGAGTCTTCTCCAACACCACAGTTCAAAAGCATCAATTCTTCAGCACTCAGCTTTCTTCACAGTCCAACTCTCACATCCATACATGACCACTGGAAAAACCATAGCCTTGACTAGACAGACCTTAGTCGGCAAAGTAATGTCTCTGCTTTTGAATATGCTATCTAGGTTGCTCATAACTTTTCTTCCGAGGAGTAAGCGTCTTTTAATTTCATGGCTGCAGTCACCATCTGCAGTGATTATGGAGCCCCCCAAAATAAAGTCTGACACTGTTTCCACTGTTTCCCCATCTATTTCCCATGAAGTGATGGGACCAGATCCCATAATCTTCATTTCCTGGAAACCATCAGAGATGCACAAAAATTTATGTTCAAGGGTATGGCATTATGTGCAACGACAAATATGTATTAGAGATCATCAAAACGGCCAACAAGAAAAGGATGCTTAATCAACAAAAGAAAAAGACAGCCATTAAATATGTCATAATGCAGGTAAATGGTCCTTGCAATTAATCAATTGATGTATATGCTACAATGTTAAAAAATATGCAGATCTGTGTATTTAATATGATGCTTTCATATGTGTGCATGTACACATGAGAACTTCTCTTTGGTGAGAAAAAAATAAAAGTAAATACAACAAAATTTAAGCAGTGGTTATATCTGGCGTGGTGATTTAAATGTTCTTTAAATGTTTCTAGACTTAATTTTTTTCTAAAATAAACATGTATGACTCTTACCAAGCAGTTATTTTAAAATTGAAGATGTTTTAACATACAAATGACACTATTTGAAAATTTTAATTGTTTTATAATCTGTGTGGTATGGACGTACTTAACCATGCATCATTCATTCTTTCTTTCGTTCCATAAGTGCTTACTGAACGTGTATCATGTGCTAGACCAGGTCTAGGCACTAGAAATGCAGTTCGTTGGAACTGACCTAGTTGGGGGAACCAGACAATGCAAATACAGCTATAAAATGTGAGGAGGTGGGAAGAGAGGAGGAGAAAAACAGCCCTGGCCACCTTTCCGATTCCCGCGGTGCCGTTAGCATGTAGGGATGCCCAGGAAGAGAAAACGTGGTCTTTGGGAGAGCTTAAATTAGGCCGCACACATCACTGCAGCCACACCTCACACTCACACCAGGGACACTCAGACGTGCGGAATCAAGCACAGCTGGAGGGAGGGCTGCCGTCCTGGGGCCCCCATTCAGCCACCAGATGTGTGCCCTACTCAGCATGGCACTTTCCCTTCCCAACGTCCAGACCTCATCTTGAAGCTGCATTTTATCCCAACATTAGTTATAAAAAGAAGTAGAACAATCCTGAATGGGTTCCGTTATCCCAAATTTTCAGTCTCACACTAAGATCCCATTTTCACATAATTCTGTCTTGTTAGTGGAGACAATTAGTCAACTAATTCATATGACAGCTGAGCACATTGTATGTGTTCCTCTGGGCTTTTAGGGTGAAGTAGAGAACAAACCGGACAGGATCCCTCACCACATGGGGCTTATGTCCTCCTGGTGGGAGACACACAGAATGCAAGGACCAAGATGAAGAAGGATCAGTTCAGTTCAGTCGCTCAGTCATGTCTGACTCTTTGCGACCCCATGGACTGCAGCACGCCAGGCTTCCCTGTCCATCACCAACTCCCAGAGCTTCCTCAAACTCAGGTCCATCAAGTTGGTGATGCCATCCAACCATCTCATCCTCTGTTGTCCCTGTCTCCTCCCTCCCTCAATCTTTGCCAGCTTCAGGGTCTTTTCCAATGAATCAGTTCTTCACATCAGGTGGCCAAACTATTGGAGTTTCAGCTTCAGCATCAGTCCTGCCAATGAATATTCAGGACCGAGTCTCCTTTAGGATGTGAAAGGTTGTTGCCGAACCATGAAAGACGCTGGGATTCTTGACCTCTAGAGGAGAAGAATTCAATCAGGGGCCAGAGATGAGGCTTGATCACTCAGAGCTTTTGTGTAATAAAGTTTTATTCAAGTATAAAAGAGATAGAGAAAGCTTCTGACATAAACATCAGAAGGGGGCAGAAAGAGTGCCCCCTCGCTAGTGTTAGCAATGGAGTTATATACCTTTTAATTAGTTATTACAGTGAATCAAAAGAATGTCTGGAGGTTGTAAAGATCTTACTAGACCCACTCCCATAATTTACATTTTAAGATAACAGGATTAGCCAGAAGGTTTTCAGGAAGGAGAAACTGTCCTCAAGCAGGATACACTGTTGTTATACAATCCTTACTAAAGCTAGTAAAGTAATGCTCAAAATTCTCCAAGCCAGGCTTCAGCAATACCTAAACCGTGAACTTCCAGATGTTCAAGCTGGTTTTAGAAAAGGCAGAGGAACCAGAGATCAAATTGCCAACATCTGCTGGATAATTGAACAAGCAAGAGTTCCAGAAAAACATCTATTTCTGCTTTATTGACTATGCCAAAGCCTTTGACTATGTGGATCACAATAAACTGTGGAAAATTCTGAAAGAGATGGGAATACCAGACCACCTGACCTGCCTCTTGAGAAACCTATATGCAGGTCAGGAAGCAACAGTTAGAACTGGACATGGCACAACAGACTGGTTCCAAATAGGAAAAGGAGTATGTCGAGGCTGTATACTGTCGCCCTGCTTACTTAACATATATGCAGAGTACATCATGAGAAATGCTGGGCTGGAAGAAGCACAAGCTGGAATCAAGATTGCCAGGAGAAATATCAATAACTTCAGATATGCAGATGACACCACCTTATGGCAGAAAGTGAAGAGGAACTAAAGAGCCTCTTGATGAAAGTGAAAGAGGAGAGTGAAAAAGTTGGCTTAAAGGTCAACATTCAGAAAACGAAGATCATGGCATATGGTCCCATCACTTCATGGGAAATAGATGGGGAAACAGTGGAAACAGTGTCAGACTTTATTTTTCTGGGCTCCAAAATCACGGCAGATGGTGATTGCAGCCATGAAATTAAAAGACGCTTACTCCTTGGAAGGAAAGTTATGACCAACCTAGACAGCATATTAAAAAGCAGAGACATTTCTTTGCCAACAAAGGTCCATCTAGCCAAGGCTATGGTTTTTCCAGTGGTCATGTACGGATGTGAGAGTTGGACTGTGAAGAAAGCTGAGCACTGAAGAATTGATGCTTTTGAGCTGTGGTGTTGGAGAAGACTCTTGAGAGTCCCTTGGACTGCAAGGAGATCCAACCAATCCATCCTAAAGGAGATCAGTCCTGGGTGTTCATTGGAAGGACTGATGCTAAGGCTGAAACTCCAATACTTTGGCCACCTCATGAGAAGAGTTGACTCATTGGAAAAGACTCTGATTCTGGGAGGGATTGGTGGCAGGAGGAGAAGGGGACGACAGAGGATGAGATGGCTGGATGGTATCACCGGCTTGATGGATATGAGTCTGAGTGAACTCCGGGAGTCGGTGATCCCAGGGAGGCCTGGCATGCTGCGATTCATGGGGTCGCAAAGAGCTGGACATGACTGAGCGACTGAACTGAACTGAACTGAATCTTTAGTACAAAGTTTAAACTGAGTTGTTCGTTGTGTAATCATCAGTTCCAGGCTTAAAGATAAAAACATTTCATGTGACTAAGGAATGTAGAGGGAAAAAAAATTGTTTGTCCTTTTCTCCTCCTCAAGAATTCCAGACCCTTCTCTCCTTGGGGACCCCTGGACTTCTTATCAGCCTGCCTAGGAATTGACTCTCAGATGGATTGGTTAGATCTCCTTGCAGTCCAAAGGACTCTCAAGAGTCTTCTCCAATGCTGCAGTTCACAGGCATCAATTCTTCAGTGCCCAGCTTTCCTTATGAAGAAGTATATGCAGAATCTAAAAAAATGATACAAGTGAACTTATCTACAAAACAGACGCAGAGTCAGATATGTAAAAACCATCTGGTTACCAGAGAGTGAACGGGGGATGGGCTGGGAGATTGGTATTGACATATACACATGAATGTATATAAAATAGGTAAATAATAAGGACCTCCTGTATAGCACAGGGAACTCTACTCAATGGGAAAAGAATCGAAAAAAGTGGATGTATGCGTATGTGTAACTGATTAACAGGTGTACAGTGGAAACTAGCACAACATTTTAAATCAACTATATTCCAATGAATATTTTTTTTAAAAGAAGCAAAAGGTGGACTTGATTTTGCAGGAGGCGACCAGGCTGTGGGGCAGGAGGCAGGCAGTGCTGTGTTGGGGTGGCTGCCATGTTTCAGGAGTGGGAACACCATGGGCCTCATTGAGAAGGAGATGGAAAAACACCTGCAGATGATGAGGGAGATAGCCAAGGGGGTAACTGAGGAGAGAGTTTGGGGCAGGCAGGGCCCCAAGAGCAAAGGGTGTGCATTAGATGGAGGAGAATGCTATGAGCTGGGCTGTGTTGCGTGAGAGCAAGGGGCTGGGGAACCCTTGGGAGCCCAGATCACCTGACTAGTGACATGGAGCCATTGTTCAGCAGCTCCATCCAGGGACTTACAGCAAGGTCCTTGACCTCACAGGATCCACCGGTTGCCATGTGTAGATGAGATGTGAGATCAATGAGGGGCTGACACCAGTGATGGGCGACGACATCGTGGTGAGGCTGCGGCAGAAATTCACATGAGAGGCGGTGGTGACAAGGACCAGAACAACGGCAGACAGAGTGAGGGGGGACTCCAGGGACACTGTGATCTAAAATACGCAAGAATTGATAGCAGTGTGGCACTACAACCAGCCCCCCTGTTAGATCATCCGTCCTAACTTTGGTTCAGCAAAGTGTGGTCCCAGTTGCAGGACTTCTGCCTGGAGACAGATGTGGACCTCTTTCTGAAAACCTGTCTTTGCCAGACTGTACCATGGACTCCACATCCTCACTCCTGAGCTGTGGCATGCCCCTGATTTGAGCGTCCACCTAATGCTTTCTGGGGCAGCTGCAGACAACCCCCTACCTGGCTGTGTGGATGGAGGTGGCTTGCCATGAAAGAGCACCTGTTTAGAATTTTGTGAGCAAGAGCTAAACTTCTACTGGGGTAATGCGCTGAGGTTTGGGGCTGTTCTAGAAGACAGTATAATCTTAATGAACACAATTTACTGCTGTCCAGTAGCAGCTACGTGTCAGGCTTCACACACATTATCTCAGGCCGTGTTGTCTGCTAGCGGTCACTATACTAGCTGTCCAGATGATGAAACAGAAGGTCAGAGTGGTCCAGGTCACCCAGCTATGACCTAACAGAGGCTGCATCTGACAAAGTCTTTGTGACCCAGAAGTTCTCCCCGAGTTCCCAAAGATGTGTTGGTCCCAGGGGACCTTCACTCTCTTTCTCCAGGGGCTCTTTGGCAGGAGGCTGGTCCAAGCTCTGACTCTACATTTTCTTCCAGCACAAAGTTTGCCCTTCTCAGCACACTTTTCAAGACCTTCTGTAACTCTCAGTGGAAAGAAATTCTCTATCCTTCCCTTTTCCTTTAACGACAGTTTTCCCATCATTTTTTCCCATTATCCAGAGCTGCTCTGGCTCAAGAAGAACTCAGAGAAGCTGGATATTCTGGGCTTGTGCCTGGTTCTCTGGGGCTGGGTCATTGGGACATCTGTTTGGACGGTACTATTAGCACATTTCAATCATTTCACCAACTTGACTGCATTTGTGAATATAAGTGCCTCCCCCACCACCTTTAGAACTGTCTATATAGTTTAAAAAAAGATCACAAAGAGTATGACGGGGTGCCAGTCTTTCTGTAGGAAGCCAAGATCCCGAAACTTCAAGATCAATTTGACATTCTGCCCTACAGCGATTCAGTTTCAGGGAATGGTTCAGATTTTGCTGCCAAATTTCCCTTGTTGTCAGATTTCCAGCCGGACCTGGCTGTCTGTCAGGAGCCGAGTTCTCTGAGTCCAGCCGTCAGGGTGTGGCTTCCGGAGATGGGTGCTGTCGATGGTGCCAAGCCACGGGGCTCTGGTCCAGGGGTGTCCAGGGGTGTCCATGGGTCCACGCCTGCTCCAGTTTCAGTTCAGGCCTCTGGTCTTTGATGCTGCCTGTGCCTTCTGCCTTCCCCTGGAGCTGAAGCGCTGTCCTTCAGGCCATCAGATTCTCAGGGGGGTCTTCCTGTCTGTTTGCAATCCCAGCTTCAGATTTGGACCATCCTTCAGAGATCCTGCAGCCCAGCCTGAAGCCAGTTCAGAGATCCCTTTCCATACTATTCCTGACTCTGCAACCCCCAGGGTGGGCATGCAACTGCCCAAGAGTGAAACGCTGGAGAAAGAGTATTTAAAAATCCAGTCATGATAGCGCGAAGACACTTGGTAGCTGGTGATGGGAAACAAAGAGGAGAAAAGGCCTCTGTGCATAAGGGGGACACTGTCCAAGTAAGACTCAACCTGGAAAGTAGATAGGATTTTCCTGCCTGAAGTCAGAGGTGTCTGTGAAAACCTTTAAGCCACTGGTACAAAAAGCCATCTAGTGGAAAGGATTTGGGTAGCTGCAGGGCAAACCAGCCAAGCATGTTTGAATTCCAGAGGAATTCTAAAGTTCCAGCGTCCACACAGATTTTCCAGGAGATGTTAGAAACAGAAATTAGAAGATGTTAGAAACAAGGCTGAAAAGTTGGGGAACCTCTATATACGTGAGAAAAAACCCCCCACAAAACTCTGTTTTTAAAGATTCAAATTACAGAAGCTGCGCTGGATGGCAACTCTGGCTTAAGGACTTGCCAGGTCATTTGTGGAACAGTCCTGGTGTGGGTTCTTCTAAAAACAGACCCTAAGTTTTGGCTGCAAGTTGCTTCTATGGGAAAGTAAGTGTTCTCAGAGTAAGTGTTCTCAAGTAAGTTGTCAGAGAAGCAAGACAGAAACGTTGAACAAAAGTGTGTCAGTCTGAGCAGGTCACTGCTGTGGTTGCAGTGGGGGTGTGTGGCGGGGCTGCAGCCCGTCGGGGCCTGGGCCGGAGGTGGGGAGAAGGTGATGGAGAAGGGGAGCTGGTGCTTGTCTCCTGGCGCCCCTCCCTTTTCGTGGGGCGACTGTGGGGCGGGGAGGGGGAGTCGTTGAGGCCCAGCTGTTCCAGGCTCCCTGCCCACACTCTTAGAAACAATTCTCAGCCTGAGAGACTGGGAGCTGTGGAAGCAGAGAGCTGTCAAGTGCCTGCAAACACTGTGTTGCTGCCTGTGCGCTCAGAGGTGGGCTGCGGAGTGTGGCATAAACAACACAGCTACCTGCCTGTTCGGACGTGAATCCACGGGAACGGAGGTACAGACATAAAACCCAGCTGATGAGAGAGTGTTGTCTGGAGAGGACAAAGACAGACACCGCACATCTGGCTACTCCAATGGGGAGAGAGGAGGAGACTCACTGACTCAGCAGACTATCTGAGCTCCTACCGTAAGCCCACTGTATGCCCGGCAGACGGGGACTGGCAACCTGCTTTGGTAAAGGACCAGCCTGTGTCCTGTGGTCCGTGGCTCCACAGAGAGGCGTGGTCCCGCCGACCTGCCGTGGTGTGAATTTTGGCTGTGCCTCTAGTTGCTTAGCTCCCTGGGTCCTGTCCGTTTTGGAACCAGACCTGGTTTTCCAGTCTTCCCTTTGTGTCTATCAGCTAGCTACTCAACATCCTCCCAAGAAAATAATTTTCTGCAGGTGTTAACCAGAGAAGTTTCTGTCGCCACTTAGAACCTAGACTGGTACACACTCCATCATTCAATCACATGTTTCACAAATGTTTGTTGAGCACCTAGTGGGCCAGGTATTGTATGAGGCCCTGGGATACGGGGTGAAAAATGCACATACCCCACTTGCATGAATCTGATGTGGCAGGGGGGATGGGCAGATCTCACAGTAAATGAGGAGGTGCCCACAGGCAGAGGGCACCTGATGAGCTTTTAGGTGGTTAAGGCAAGTCCTTCTGAGGAGTTGGCTTATAAGTTAAACCCCAAAGGCAAGAGGGAGCCAGGCACAGGAAGACCTGAAGGAGAAGGAATCCGGGTTGGGAGGAGAGCTGGGTCAAGGGCTCTGCTGAGTCTGACATGCTGAGTCTGGTGCGTTGGAGAAAGAGAGAGATCACTGGAGGGGCTGGAGCACACAGGGGAGGGGGTGGTTAGGAAATGCGGCCCTGGAGCAGACAGAGGATGCGGAGAAAAGAGGGTGTGTTTGGACTTCTTTGAATCAATAAGTCAATAAGCAGAGTCAGAAAGACTTGCTACGAATCAGACACAGGGCTAAGGAAAGGGAGTTAAATGGTTGATGCTTTTTACTGAGATGAGAAACAAATGAGGGATAAATGGTGTTCTTGGTGTGCCATTTGCTTCTTTTTACAGACGAGTGGTGAAATCAAGGATTCCCTCATGTGCTTTGCCACGTGGGATCCTGTTGAATTTTCAAGTCAACAATATCAGAAGGGCGACTGAAGTTCAGGGCAGTATCTGGGACCAAAGTCACGGATCGGGCACTTTGGAGGAATATATGATACAAAGAAAGCCACAGATTCTCTGGACAGCTCTAGACACATCTAGGATTCCCTGGTGGCTCAGGGAAAGTGTCCACCTGCAATGTGGGAGACTCAGGTTCAATCCCTGGGTCAGGAAGATCCCCTGGAGAAGGAAATAGCAACCCACCCCAGTACTTTTGCCTAGAAAATTCCATGGGTGGAGGAGCCTGGTGGGCTACAGTCCATGGGGTCACAAAGAGTCGGATGCGACTGAACAACTTCACTTTCACTTTTCTAGACACATCGGAGTAAAACTACCAAAAGTCAAAGAATAAGACATAACTTTAAAAGTAGCCAAGTAAAATGGTGCAGGCTTCCCGGATGGATCAGCAGTAACCTGCCTACAGTGCAGCTGACATAGGAGATGCCGGTTTGATCCCTGAGTCAGGAAAATGCCCTGGAGGGAGAGTAGGGCAGCCAACTCCAGCACTCTTGCCTGAAAAATCCCGTGGACAGAGGAGCCTGGGGGACTACAGTCCACGGGGTCACAAAGAGTCAGGCATGACTGAGCGGCTAAGCACATGATACTTTAAGTCACAAGTCCAGATGAGACACCCCAGTCTGTGAGTGTAGACAGATAAAGGAAAGCAGCTTAGGATAGACTTCTCAGCACACTTAGAGGTTAGGGGTTGAGCAAAGGAGATAGACCCAGCTAAAGAGTCTGAGAAGGAGCAGCTGGAGCTGTTAGAAGACAAGCAGGAGAGAAGGATATCTTGGAGAGAATGGAAGGAAACTCTTTGAAGAAGAGTGTGTGCGGCTGTGTTGAGTGCTGCTGAGATGAGGGCAGGGAGGTCTCTAGAAGGTTTGCACAGTTGCTGACCTATATGTTAGGTGCCCTCTGCAGCCAGGAACGGAAACCCTGTCTCTCACTGGCTTTTCCTGTAAAGACAACTTCTCATCCCCACCTTACAGGAAATCCAGAGCATGGGCTGTGGGGTCCGTCGGTTAGATGGTTGACTGATGTCATCCAGGACCAGGTGCTTTTCATCACCTGTGCTATTTTCAGTGTGGGCACTACCTTTACACTGGTATCGAGATGGTCCCATTTGGAGATGGCAATATTTAAAGGAACAGGAGGCCCGTCTCTTTCTGTGGCTCTCTTGAGAGGGATGGTGTGTTTCCCAGCAGCTTCCCAGCAGACACCTCTGGAACTCTGACGTTTAGAATGGGCTCAGGTGGCCTTTCCTGGGGGGTACTTCCCAGGTGGTAAAGAATCCACCTGCCAATGCAGGAGATGCTGGAGATGTAGATCTGATTTCTGGGTCAAGAAGGTGCCCTGGAGTAGGAAATGGCAACTCACTCCAGTATTCTTGCCTAGAGGATTCTATGGACAGAGGAGCCTGGCGGGCTACAGTCCGTGGGGTCACAAAGAGGCAGGCATGACTTAGCGACTGAGCATGCTTGGCCTTTCCTAATCTGAGCACTGGCATGATGACTCTTAGACAAACGGGCCCACGGCGAGAAGGTCAGTGGGACTCTGGTCAGGGGCTGGGGGCTGGCTGTATCCATTGCTGTATGTGCACAGGTTTGTGTATGTGTGTGTCCATGACATAGTGCCATGTGCCATGTAATAAACAGTGTGTCCTTCCCCCAGGGGTGTAAGCTTTATTCTTGTAAATCAGCTCTTGATATTTTTTCAAAGGAAAAAACCAAACAGCAGAAACAGAACTTTATAGTTTTTGTTAAAGAGCACTTGAACCAATGGGGCTAACGGACATTTCCTGTCTATTGTGGTCCCTCACAGTGGTCCCTCTCTGTGGTCCAGGAAAAGCCAAGATGTCAACTCAACTGCTTCAGTGAGGCACCTGCTCTGTTGCCTCTCAACCTGGATGGCGGTGGCCCTTGCCTGACACTCCCGCCCATGCCTAGTTCCCCACCTTCTCAATTTTTCTGGTTTCCTTCACTCATCCTAAGGCCAGCACTATGCTTGTAACCCATGGCAGTACTTGGAAAACAGCAAGCAAAAAAAGACTTTGATCTGGCCACCTTTTTTTCTTTTTGCACTTTCATGGACAAAAGAGAGATTCAATGTTCAAGTGCTTGGCCCTTGTTTACGTATAATAGCTTGTCGAATTTCCCACCCCATCAATGGAATTTAGGCTACTCGTGATAAGACGCAACTTCGGAATAATAAAAATAAGGATCAACCATTTCCGCAAGCAAAAATGTGTGCTTGCTTTCTACTATTTAGAGTAAGGGTGTCAAATTAGAATACGTTCTAATTCTGCTCCATTCTGTCCTACTCTGCTCATTTTATTCTATGTTAAAATATATTCAGAAAACCGTTTCCTTCTGTGGGATCACCCTGGGAAAGGCTGGAGTAAGTCCCGGTCTGTTTAGCATCAAACTTGAACCAAATAGCCAAACAGCTTTGGTTTGTAAAGTAAATGTCTGAAGGGAATTTATACGAGTAGGTCTCTAGTCTTGCCACAGATGAATCACACTGGGATAGTCTTTCCTCTGATGACCAGAATGTAATGTATATCAGCTCAAATCCTCGCCTTTATTTGAGTTTCAAAATAAACACCTCTTTTCACTGAAAAGATGCTCACACGCAAGCTCTTGTCAGTTTCCTTGTTCCTGAAGAGCCCTCTAGGATGGAAATTCGCCGGCCGCTTGGGGTCCACGCTCCGGCCCCGTAGCCGTCGGATTGGACATTCTCCTGCCTTTTAAGGAAACGCGCAGCTGCTGGGAGTGGGCCAGCCTGCACACCCGGATCCCATTGCCTGCCGTTTCACAGCAGAGCCTCGCCAGCGTGGCAGAGAGGAGGCTAAAAATAGCAGGCAGGGTGCAGTAGTCTTCTCCACCATGGCTGCTCTCGTCTGCTGTGAAAATACAGGAACCGTCTGCTGGGTCTCTCTGGGCCTCTGTGCTTCCCTTGTTTGGCAGAAGTTGCAACGCCAACCCCAGCCCAAGATTAGTTTTTGCTTTCAGAGAGGAGCCCCACCAGCCCGGGGCTTTCAGGCCAGGCCCTCTTGTGATCGCTCTGACATCCAGGCTCATGCTTTCCTAGGCTTCTGGGCCTGGGGGTCCCCACCCTTCAGAGTAGACAGAATGGGACGGTGCAAAGGAAAAGTGTTAGCAACCAGAGAGCCTCCCTGATGGACCAGAGACCCGCCCCCAGTCTCAGCTTCCGAATCTGTTTGGAGCTCATGCAGTATGTGAGGTGGGTGGCCTCTCAGACCCAAATCTTTCAAGGGCCTGGCAGGCTTCCTAGATGAGCAAGGCTGGGGAAGGGACTGCTAAGAGCTTGTGGTACAGCGTGGGGAGAGGTTCATCGGATGGGCATTCAGGTTTAGTCAATGTCCCCCAGGCACACCTGGCCCTCGGGCCAGCAGTTTGCAGTCTCAGGTTTAGAGGTGCTGCGTGGACATTCACTGATGCTGTGTCTGGTCTGCAACGATGCAGAACTCTGAGCTGCGGCCTGGAAATAAAACCCAGCTTGACCTCAGAATCACTAGATGTGACCCTCAACAGAAGATTAGAGCAAATGACAAGGTCTGCAGGTCTGATGGTAAATACGTGCCTGACTGTGAGAGTTGCCAGGGTTGTCTGAAGATCCATTGTGTCCAGCAAGGCTGTTTCTAGGAAGAGTAAACAGAATCTGTGCTACAACGCAGGGGGCGTCCTGAATGTGCTGGGCACTCAGGGTCACGAGGAGAGAGGAGGCTGACCTGTCTTGTGAGCCAAACGCTCAAGATGTTATCATAAATGAAGTGCCTGGAGGAAGAAGCTGCTGGAAGAGAAGCTCAGACCAACTCCTTCTTCTCACTCCAGCCTCGGAGATTTGGCCCTTTCTGGGCATTGTCGTATCTGGTAATGACAAAATCCAGACAATGTTAAGAACAGTCATGCTGGCGTGCCTGAGGGTGCGTGTGAGCCTGACAACTCTTTTGATGTGCGGTACCAGACCCTGCAGGCCGGGGGTTGCGTGTGCCCCACCCAGATGGACTCTGTGTTAATAGCTGGGGGAACGGTGCTCGAGTAGGGAAGACAGACAGGCACACAACAATCACAGGGCAAATGAATATCCTCAAAACAGAAACAGAATCACAGACGTAGAAATCAAGCTTACGGTTACCGGGGCAGGGAAGTGAAGGGGAGGGATACATTGGGAGATTGGGATTGACGTATGCACACTACTATATATAAATTAGATAACTAATGAGGACCTACTGTATAGCTCTACTCTGCTCAACACTCTGCAATGGCTATATGGGAAAAGAATCTGAAAAAGAGGGGATATATGTATGGATTTCCGTGGTGGCTCAGTGGTAAAGAACCTGTCTGCAGTGCAGGAAAAACGGGTTCCGTCCCTGGGTTGGGAAGATCCTCTGGAGAAGGAAATGAAAATCCACTCCAGCATTCCTGCCTGAAAAGTCCCATGGACAGAGGAGCCTGGCGAGCTACAGTCCGTGGGGTCATAAAAGAGTAGGATACAACTCGGCAACTAAACAGCAACAGGGATAACTGATTCACTTTGCTCTATACCTGAAACTAACACAGCGTTGCAAATCAACTGTACCCCAATAAAATTTGTTTTAAAGATTGCAGTGCGATACAGCAAGAGCTTTGATAGAGGAATGCCCAAGGCAGAGACACCACTGTCAAATGAGCCTGTGAAAGCCCGTAGGGATGAAAAAAATGAAAATCTTGGCCCCGCCCCTTAAATAGCATTTAGAGGCCAATGAACAGACAAGGAAACACAAGATACTTGCTCCAGTGGAGGTGAGAATGAGGGGTATCCCTGAGCACGATGGCTTGGTGGTTTTGGAGAGAAGCAAGTGTTCAGGAGACGTGAGTTTTGTTGTTGCTGGACCTGCCTGAGATGGTAGAGATGATGCTGGAATGAAAGCCAGCCCACGGGTCTTCAAGCACCTTACTCGTCATGCAAAAGGGTTGTGCTTAATACCTTGAAGTCAGAGGGACATTGACTATTAGATATCGGCAGGCAAAGGACACAATTGTATCTCAGCACAGGTGGACAATCTTCTCCCACTTTCTGTCATCATGGACTGTTGGGCTTATGTCAAGGGGAACAGGGAGGTTGGAAAGGAGCCTAGTAGCAGCTCTTATTTTGCAGGCAGGGCAGTGGAGGCTCAGAGAAGATTTGAGCCATATAGCTGCTGGTGGACAAATTGGCCTTTGAATTCAACATGGCCTGAACGTCTGTCTTGACTTCTTTGTCTGTTTTCCTTTGGGCCTATTTATTGTTCTGTTTGAAAGATTACTTAGTAAATGATTTTCACAAATATTGTACATTTTTAAAGTGCTTACCATTTTCCTTTTGTTTACAAGACCTTACATTTTTCTGAACGCATATCTGCTTCCCTGGTGGCTTAGACAGTAAAGAATTGACCTGCAATGCTGGTGACCTGGGTTGGGGTGATCCCCTGGAGAAGGAAATGGCAATCCACTCCAGTGGTCTTGCCTGGGGAAGCCCGTGCACAGAGGAGCCTGGTGGGCTGCAGTCCACGCAGTTGCAAAGAGCTGGACGTGACTGAAAATTCATATCTAATGTCTCCCCCAACAATAAACTTTTTCTCTGCTACCTGCCTTCCTATTGCAATCTCTATCTCCAGGTTAAAAAACAGCATGGGAGATGTAGCTTGACCATCTGCACAGGCCCTGGGCCCCTTCTCTGACAACTGCCCTGGATCCTGATCCCCCACCAGTCAGTGTCAGAAGTCATGTCTCACTCAAGGAACCACAGCAAAGGGCAAAATCCCCAGGTCAGCTGTTAATCAACAGAAGTGAGCTTTCACGGTTCCTAGGCAGTCAGGAGACCGTGGTTCCATCCCTGGGTTGGGAAGATCCCCTGGAGAAGGGAACGGCTACCCACTCCAGTATTCTGGCCTGGATTCCAGACTGTACAGCCCATGTGGTCATAAAGAGTCCTACGTGACTTTCACTTTTGGGGGCTTCCCTCGTGGCTCAGCTGGTAAAGAATCCATCTGCAATGCAGGAGACTTGGGTTTGATCCCTGGGTTGGGAAGATCCCTTGGAGAAGGGAAAGGCTACCCACTCCAGTATTCTGGCCTGGAGAATTCCATGGACTATATTGTCCACGGTGTCGCAAAGAGTCTGACACGACTGAGCGGCTTTCACTCCCTCCCTCCCTCAGGCATTGGGGTCTTAAGTGTGGCTTGCCTGGGAATGCCAGGCTGTGGCACAGACATCACGGGCACCACCTGCTGAAACTGAGAGGCGGCTCACTGAAGCTCTGTAGCCAGGGAAACCTCAGCGATCGTGAACAGAGGCCTCAGGTTTCTCAGCTTCTCAGGTCATCCTTGGGCACAAGACACAGGTGGCTGACCTCAGCTCTAAGTGGCCTGCACAGGAATAAAGAGGCCTCTGCATATGGGTGCGCAGCAGCGGTACTGCTACAGCCTCACGTGGCACCAGTCCCGGCCTTGCCCCCCACTGGCTGGATGCTCAGGCCTGCTGCTCATCTCCCTCTTTCCTTCAGGCAGGGTTTAGGAGAAGTGGCCACTGGTACCTCATTCATCTTCTGCTTCTCAATTCTGACCCCCAGAGGTCTGGTTTCTTTTCCTTCTGGTAGGGTCTGGAATAGTGCCTTATTTGGTTGAAACATGCAGAGTGAGCAGTATTGACTGAGGCTGCTTGTAGGTTTCACAAGCTGCCCAGAAGCCCTTCTGCAGAAGCTCTGGACTGGCCAGTATATGAGGGTGCTTAATCCTTCACTGCAGCCTGCAATCATCTCCCATGTGCCCTCTACATCACCTAATTAAGATTCTTCATCCTGCACTTCTTCCCTGCTTCCCAAACCTTGCCCCTGAGCCTTCTGAATCACTGCTGCCATCAGCAAACTCGCCTTATATCAATAAATTTTTTTTTCAATAAAATTTTCAGAGTGATTTTTCCCCCTCCTATTTGCCTTGCTTGAAAACTAGTTTTCTGCCCCCAGGGGATGCCGTCTGCCTCAGCCCTTTGAAGGGGTTTGCTTTGAATCCCATCGATGCCGGGGCTGGAGGGTGCGTGTGCCATCTTGCTTCCATCATCACCTCCCAGAGCCATTACTGCCCCACACCCCTGCACCGGCCCAGTGAAAACTCTTGCCTCCCATTGGTTTGCTGTCGTCTGCCTGCCTCCTTTTCACTGTCTTCATTGCCGTCTCTTCCATCACAAGAAGTGTGACCATTCTCAGAGATGGCAGAGTTGGTCTCCAAGACATGTCCCCAAAAAATAACCTTTCTGCACCCAAATCTCCATCTCAGGTGCTGGTTTGTCACCCCTGACCTGTGGCAGTAAGGATGTACCCACTGGCTGGGTACCACTAGAGGCCTGGTGAGTGGTGTCTGAGTTTCTCAGTGAAATGCTCTATCTGTAATATATTGTCTCCTATGAGCCCCAAACTTTTGAATAGTTAGTTGGTTAGTGTTAGTTGCTCAGTCGTGTCTGACTCTTTGTGACCCCATGGACTGTAGCTGGCCAGGATTACTGTATCCTGCCATGGGATTTCCCAGGCAAGAACACTAGAGTGGGCAGCCATTCCCTTCTCCAGGGGATCTTCCCGGCCCAAGGATCAAACCCTGATCTCCTGCATTGCAGGCAGAGTCTTTACTGTCTGAGCCACCAAAAAGGGACATTAACTCAAATTTGGTTGGGGACCCAAGGCAAAGTCATACCCTGCAGATGGGAAAAGATCAAAACTGAAGGTCACTGGACAAAGAAAACAGATGTTTGGGTCTCAGTAACTTTTGTGGGTAACTTTTGCTCCTAAGTATTCCATGAGTCTTCGGTAGCCAGGGTCTGGATTAGTTCGTGTGTCCCTCACGACCCACAGGACCCCTTACTCAATGCATCTGCCTGGAATGGAGAGTGAATGTGTGGATGTTGGCCGCTTGGCAGTGAAGGCTGTTAGGACATCTCTTGGGACACTCATGGCCATGTGCCAATGTCCTACTGAGGGCAAAATGGCCTCAGCCTCCAAGGCGTCCAGTTCCCAAACCCTTGCTTGAATAAGGCAAGGAGCCACATATTTGCTTGGATGTCAACTCGAGGGCCTTGCCTGGTCTCCCCTCTAAACAGAGGTGGGGGGTCCATGTAGACCACCTGAAGGGTCCTTTCCCCTTTGTCAAGTGAGGCATTGGAATTCAAACTGCCGTCTTATTTAAACACTGTCTTTCTGCCCTTTTCAACTTTATTCCCTAATCATTCGTCTTTCTATTGTTTTTCACTTTCTTTCTCTTGAATCATTTTAAAACTTTGTGTCATCTTTTAATCCTCTTTAATAGCTTCTTGGGTGTTCAGGATCTCAGTTTACGCGGCTTCATTTTTCCTTTTCGAATGTGAAAGCTTCTTAGATTGTTTACTTATGCTTTTCATTTCTTCCAAAATTAAACTTTGTGAACTTCAGGCCTTGGATCTTCTAAATTTATTTTTACTGCTATCCGCTTGTTTTCTTTGAAGGCTTTTGAGTTTATCATAAGACAGACACAGGGAACCAGCATACGGGGACCAGCTGTGATTCAACAGTCGGACTTCCCCGAATTGTCCATGGACGTGAGGGAGTTGCAAGGAGCCAGGATGAGCCCCCCAGTGGATGGAATCACTGCAGAGTTCCCGTGGAGTTTGGAGTCGTCCATGCACTCTCAACAATGTAGAGACTCTCCTTTGGAAATGGCTCCTCCATGGTACTAAGTGCAAGGGGAGAGTGCCATAGGTCCCCAGTCATGAGCCAGATGATGCCCGATCCACCAGCCACCCATCTAGTCACGTGTGCCCCGCGTCACTCCATTGTTCAGTGGAAGATCCAGGTCAGAGCGAGCAGGGTCTGCAGACCCCAGAACCTGGCCAGAGCAAGTAGCTCACATTCCCACTTCTGTCACAGTGCCACCAACTCTTCAACCGTGTCGTTAACAGCTGATGGAGAAGAAAAATGGAACAGGACGTACAGATGTTTCTACAAGAAGAGTCAGTGCACATGACAGTGGAGCGCTGCTGAGTTCAGCCCTTACTCAGGGCCTTTACAGAGAAGGGAGAACGCCCTAAAAGCAGAGCTCGGGGCCTTTATCTTATCCACCTTGCACGAAGACATCCTGCTACTCCACGTTCAAGGTCAGGAGGGGCAGAAGAGAAGCGAAAAGCAAAGGAGAAAAGGAAAGATATAAGCATCTGAATGCAGAGTTCCAAAGAATAGCAAGCAGAGGTAAGAAAGCCTTCCTCAGCGATCAGTGCGAAGAAATAGAGGAAAACAACAGAATGGGAAAGACTAGAGATCTCTTCAAGAAAATTAGAGATACCAAGGGAACATTTCATACAAAGATGGGCTCGATAAAGGACAGAAATGGTACGGACCTAACAGAAGCAGAAGATACTAAGAGGAGGTGGCAAGGACACAGAGAACTGTACAAAAAAGATCTTCACGACCCAGATAATCACGATGGTGTGGTCACTCATCTAGAGCCAGACATCCTGGAATGTGAAGTCAAGTGGGCCTTAGAAAGCATCACTATGAACAAAGCTAGTGGAAGCGATGGAATTCTGGAAGATGATGCTGTGAAAGTGCTGCACTCAATATGCCAGCAAATTTGGAAAACTCAGCAGTGGCCACAGAGCTGGAAAAGGTCAGTTTTCATTCCAATCCCAAAGAAAGGCAATGCCAAAGAATGTTCAAACTACTGCACAATTGCACTCATCTCACATGCTAGTAAAGTAATGCTCAAAATTCTCCAAGCCAGGCTTCAGCAATACGTGAACCGTGAACTCCCTGATGTTCAACTGGTTTTAGAAAAGGCAGAGGAACCAGAGATCAAATTGCCAACATCCTTTGGATCATGGAAAGCAAGAGAGTTCCAGAAAAACATCTATTTCTACTTTATTGACTATGCCAAAGCCTTTGACTCTGTGGATCACAATAAACTGGAAAAATCTGAAAGAGATGGGAATACCAGACCATCTGACCTGCCTCTTGAGAAATCTGTATGCAGGTCAGGAAGCAACAGTTAGAACTGGACATGGAATAACAGAGTGGTTCCAAATAGGAAAAGGAGTACGTCAAGGCTGTATATTGTCACCCTGCTTATTTAACTTCTATGCAGAGTACATCATGAGAAATGCTGGGCTAGAAGAAGCACAAGGTGGAATCAAGATTGCCGGGAGAAATATCAATAACCTCAGATATGCAGATGACACCACCCTTATGGCAGAAAGTGAAGAGGACTAAAATGCCTCTTGATGAAAGTGAAAGAGGAGAGTGAAAAAGTTGGCTTAAAGGTCAACACTCAGAAAATGAAGATCATGGCATCCGGTCCCATCATTTCATGGTAAATAGATGGGGAAACAGTGGAAACAGTGTCAGACTTTATTTTGGGGGGCTCCAAAATCACTGCAGATGGTGATTGCAGCCATGAAATTAAAAGACACTCACTCCTTGGAAGGAAAGTTATGACCAACCTAGATAGCATATTGAAAAGCAGAGACATTTCTTTGCCAACAAAGGTCCTTCTAGTCAAGGCTGTGGTTTTCCCTATGGTCATGTATGGATGTGAGAGTTGGACTGTGAAGAAAGCTGAGTGCCAAAGAATTTATGCTTTTGAACTGTGGTGTTGGAGAAGACTCTTGAGAGTCCTTTGGACTACAAGGAGATCCAACCAGTCCATTCTAAAGGAGATCAGTCCTGGGTGTTCTTTGGAAGGACTGATGCTAAGGCTGAAACTCCAACACTTCAGCTACCTCATGTGAAGAGTTGACTCATTGGAAAAGACTCTGATTCTGGGAGGGATTGGGGGCAGGAGGAGAAGAGGGCAACAGAAGATGAGATGGCTGGATCACAGACTCGATGAACATGAGTTTGCGTGAACTCTGGGAGTAGGTGATGGACAGGGAGGGCTGGCGTGCTGCAATTCATGGCGTCACAAAGAGTCAGACACGACTGAGCTGAGCTGAATTCAACGAAGTTATCCGAACAGGGAGGGAGGTAACCATCAGCAGCTGTGTGTTAGGCACCACCTTCTCACATTTACTCCTTTTGTGGTAAGCAGATGAGAGAAATGGCAAGGGATGAGGCTCTACACTGGCTCTTGGACCATGGTACGAGAGTCAGGGACTCAAAATGAGCAGCACTGAAAACCAGATCCATTGGCTTGTGATGTTAAGCGGTTGGCCTATAGGCTAAGAGATGCTGCTCTTTCTTCTGAAGTTAATATACATGACTCTAAGAACAGTCATGTGAAAAGGGATATGCAATTTCCCACAAGTTTCCCTGATGACCTGACTGCATTTTTTTTGGGGTGTGTTACCATGACTCTGGAATATTCTTGGTTAAAGAGGTCAGTACCCTAGGAAGAACTGAGATTTCCAGTCTTATAACAATGATGCATCCAGAGAGTAGGAAATAATGCTGCTCCTTGGCCATTCAGTGTTCCTGATGCTACTGGATTAAAGCAAAAAAAGGGTTATAGTGCCTAAGTGCCTCTGCTCAGCGGAGCATCCTGTGGCCTTCAGCCATACTCCTCTTCACTCAGTTTGCAGCAAACAGTTTTTTATCTTTGAGGCTTGGGATCCACCGCAGTCTTGGCTGAGGTCTTGACTCCTGTCTGACTTCAGCTCCCTCTGGGAGTGCTAGGTCTTGGATCCTCTGCTCCAGTCCTTGTCTGCAGATGACCTGAGCCAGGTAGTATACAGGACCTCCAGATCCTCCTGATTCATATGTGGACCAACCTGATGGCTGTTTCTCAGTATCCTCATCCACTTGGGTTCGCCTGAAAGGTTGTTCACACTTGGACACAAGCCATGAGGGTCCTGGCTTCCTCCAGCCATGTCCCACCCTCCCTAATTCAAAGCCTGTTTGACTCAGACTCTCATCTCCAGCATGTCCTGTTCCCCAGTTTCCTTGACCATAAGCAGAAGGGGAAGTATCAGTGGTATGAGCTCAGGGAGGCAGTTCCAGAAGATTGATGAAAATCATCCAGAAGTAATCTATAATAGGAATAGAACAGCATTTTATTTGAGACAAGCCGAGGGCTATAGTCCAGAAGCCAGCCTCTCTGATCACTCTGAGGAACTTCTCTGGAGAAGCAGGGCTTTCAGTGTAGTTTTATATCTTGTCAGAACAAAGAACATCAAACAAGACATAGAACAACCTAGATGTCCATCAACAGGGGAATGGGCAAAGAAGATATGATATATATACACATGCACACACAAAACAGAATATTACTCAGCCATAAAAAAGAATGAAATAATGCCATTTGCAGCAACATGGACTGACCCAGAGATTATCATACCAAATGAGGCAAGTCAGATGGAAAAAGACAAATATCATATGATATCACTTATGTGTGGAGCCCCAAATATGACACAAATGATCTTATATATGAAACAGAAACAGACTCACAGACTTGGAGAACAGGCCAAGGTGGGGAGGCCCAGGGGAGGGAAGGATCGGGAGCTTGGGATTAACAGACGCAAACTGTTTTATATAAAACAGATAAACAACCAGGTCCTACTGTATAGCACAGAGACTATATTCAATGTCCTGTGATTAACCAGAATGGAAAAGAACATGAAAATAAAGGGGGGAAAAAAAACTAAACAAGTTGTGGATGTGTTTCTTTAAGGTTTCAAAATAAGACCAGATTAGCACGTACACGGCAACTCAGCACATCCATGTGCCATGTACCCAACCTGGGCACCTGGGAAGGAGCTCTTAGCATTGAAGGAGGACCAGCATCAGTGTCTCACGGCAGGAGGCATTTATTCTTTTACTTCTGATCAATGTGCCCCTTTTAAAAAAATAATTAAAGAAAATGCACAATGTATGTTTGGTCAGCATAAAATTCAAGTTATCTCATGCATAAGCCAGAATGACTTCCTTAGACCTCAATATGTAAACGTATTGAGCATCCTGAATATTTTTTCCCAGATAATTGGGAAAAAAGTGGCAAGAGGTGAACTAAGAATGTGGAGGCAGCTTGTTTTACTGGAGTCTGCAGTCGGACAAAAAAGGCACACACTGTGGAGCGGAACAGATTGGACTTGAATCTCCCCTTGGGCCCAGAACATCTGTGTAGGCAGAGGCAGCTTCCTAACCACTCTAAGCTTCAGTTTTCTTGTCTGCAAAAATGGTTCACTGAGCTAATGTCTGTGGAAGATTCCTAATGTATTTGCATAGTTCAATACATATTTTTTTTGTTTTAAATCTTTAGTATTAACTATTCTACTACAGTTCTCCTGGGTTCCCTTACCCTACTGCTCTCCACCCGGGTGCCCTTTCCCAATAAAATCTCTTGCTTTGTCAGCACATATGTCTCCTCGGACAATTCATTTCCGAGTGTTAGACAAGAGCCCAGTTTCGGGCCCTGGAAGGGGTGAGCCTTCCTGCAACAAATGGCAACTCTGGTGGGATTCTTCTTCGCTGAGACTGACATCCTGACCACTCGGGGTACTCAGGGGCCAGCTTGCCTGCCAATAGACCAGACCCAGCGGCCGCAACTGGGACCCTTTTGTCCCTGGTCTCCTCCTGATGCGGACAACTGGCCAGAGTGCCCCGACCAGTAAGGAACAAGAGACTTTATTGCCTTCTCTCCCCTTCCCTCTCTTTCCTCTCCTTAACCCTTCCTATTCTTCCCCATTTTTCTAGTCCCCCAGTCCTGGATGCAGGAATCTGGTCGAAGGGCCCTCAGCCTGAGCTGAGGATTGGAGACCGATCACCTCCTCTTGGCAGAGAACTCGAACTCTGGTTCTGGTCTGGTCTGATTTCTGGTAGCGCCGAGTTCCAGTCCTCCCTTCTCTGGAGGCCCGGGGAAAAGTGCCATAACACCTGGGCATCTGCAGGTGGCAGGAGATGACTGTAAGGCAACCCCTATCAACCCCCTCTCCCGCGTCCTCCCCCTTCTTCTTTCAACCTGGCTTCCTTTCCTCCCTTGAAATCTTTGATGTTAGTACTTGGATCCAAAGTTCTGTGTCTCTTGGAGGTTTTCTGAGAGACTGTATTCTTGTATTTAAGGGCTTCCCTGGTGGTGCAGAGGTTAAAGCACCTTCCTGCAATGTGGGAGACCTGGGTTCGATCCCTGGGTCGGGAAGATCCCCTGGAGGAGGAAATGGCAACCCACTCCAGTATTCTTGCCTGGAGAATCCCATGGACGGAGGAGCTTGGTGGGCTACAGTCCACAGGTTGCAAAGGGTCGGACATGACTGAGCGACTTCACTTTCACTTTATTCTACTACAGGGCTTCCCTGATAGCTCCATTGGTAAAGAATCTGCCTGCAATACAGGAGACCTTGGTTCAATCCTTGGGTTGGGAAGATTCCTTGGAGAAGGGAAAGGCTATGCACTCCAGTATTCTGGCCTGGAGAATTCCAAGGATGCTATAGTCCCTGGGGTCACAAAGAGTCGGACACGACTGAGCTACTTTCACTTTCTTTCTGCTACAGAACACTCTTTTCTTTATTATGAAAAGGTATTGTACATACTGTTGTTGTCATTCAGTCTCTAAGTCGTGTCTGACCATTTGCGACCCCATAGACTGCAGCATGTCAGGCTTCCCTATCCTTCACTGTCTCCTGGAGTGTGCTCAAACTCATATCCATTGAGTCAGTGGTGCTATCCAACCATCTCATCCTCTGTGGCCCCTCATACACACTACTATATATAAGATGGGGCTTCCCAGGTAGCACCATGGTAAAGAATGTGCCTGCTAATGCAGGAGATGCAAGATACATGGGTTCGACTCCTGGGTCAGGAAAGATCCCCTGGAGAAGGGAATGGCAACCCAATGCTGTATTCTTGCCCAGAAAATTCCAAGGACAGAGGAGAGAGAAACAGTTCATAGGACTGTGGAGAGTCGAACACAACTGAAGCGACTTAGAATGCACACCTGTGCAGCGCAGGGAACTGCACGTAATACTCTGTAATGGCCTATATGGATAGAGGACTTTCAAGAGTGTGTCCATGTGTGCTCAGCCATGTCCAACTCTGTGCGACCCCATGGACAGTAGCCTGACAGACTCCTCTGTCCATAAAATTTTCTAGGCAAGAATACTGGAGTATGTTACCATTTCCTCCTCAAGGGGATCTTCTTGACCTAGGGACTGAACCTGTGTCTCCTGTGTCCCCTGCATTGGCAGGCAAATTATTACCACTGTGGCCCTTGGGAAGCCTGTAAAACTGATTCCCTTTGCTTTACACCTAAAACTAACACAACATTGTCAATCAATTATGCTCCAATCAAAAAAAAAAAAAACTAAACAAGGTTTTGTAAATATTACCATTAAAACACCATTTGCATTTCTGTTATTTTATATCTCAGTAAGAGTGAACAGTCTTACCACCCCCCACTTTTATTTATTATTATTTTTTTCATGCATATGTGTGTATTTATTTCTTCAAAGCAGTTTTGTAACATCCTTTTGAGACAAGTTCTAAAACCTCACTTTGACAACAAAAACTCCTTTCTGAACACATTTGTCTTTTCCCTAGTGACCTGAGTTAGCACTCATCATTGTGTTCTTTAAATACTATATTTATGGAAATGACATCATATGAGAAAGAGATGCTTTATGGCTGGTAATCTCTGTCTTGTTACATAGGATTTATGAGACCAGAGGGGCAGTCCTCCTCACGGGCCTTGGAGCCTGATGTTTCATGCGTTTTCCCTTCTTCTTTGTTAAGCAATTGAGGCTTCATTTTACCTTGTGTTATCCATTGATTTTCCTTTGCTTCTGCCGTATTTGCTAAATGTTTCTTTTTTTTTTCTTTTTTAATTTAAATTTTTATTTTTACTTTATTTTGCTTTACAATACTGTATTGGTTTTGCCATACATTGACATGAATCAGCCACGGGTGTACATGAGTTTCCAGTCCTGAACCCCCCTCCCACCTCCCACCCCATATCATCTCTCTGGATCATCCCCGTGCACCAGCCCCAAGCATCCTGTATCCTATATCGAACATAGACTGGCGATTCGTTTCTTACATGATAGTATACATGTTTCAATGTCATTCTCCCAAATCATCCCACCCTCTCCCTCTCCCACAGAGACCAAAAGTCCATTCTAAACATCTGTGTCTCTTTTGCTGTCTTGCATAGAGGGTTATCATTACCATCTTTCTAAATTCCATATATATGTGTTAGTATACTGTATTGATGTTTTTCTTTCTGGCTTACTTCACTCTGTATAATAGGCTCCAGTTTCATCCACCTCATTAGGACTGATTCAAATGTATTCTTTTCAATGGCTGAGTAATACTCCATTGTGTATATGTACCACAGCTTTCTTATCCATTCATCTGCTGATGGACATCTAGGTTGTTTCCATGTCCTGGCTATTATAAACAGTGCTGCGATGAACATTGGGGTACATGTGTCTCATTCAATTCTGGTTTCCTCAGTGTGTATGGCCAGCAGTGGGATTGCTGGGTCATAAGGCAGTTCTATTTGCAATTTTTTAAGGAATCTCCACACTGTTCTCCATAGAGGCTGTACTCGTTTGCATTCCCACCAACAGTGTAAGAGGGTTTCCCTTTTCTCCACACCCTCTCCAGCATTTATTGCTTGTAGACTTTTGGATCGCTGCCATTCTGACTGGTGTGAAATGGTACCTCATTGTGGTTTTGATTTGCATTTCTCTGATAATGAGTGATGTTGAGCATCTTTTCATGTGTTTGTTAGCCATCCATATGTCTTCTTTGGAGAAATGTCTATTCAGTTATTTGGCCCATTTTTTGATTGTGTCATTTATTTTTCTGGAATTGAGTTGCGTAAGTTGCTTGTATATTTTTGAGATTAGTTGTTTGTCAGTTGCTTCATTTACTATTATTTTCCCCCATTCTGAAGGCTGTCTTTTCACCTTGTTTATAGTTTCCTTTGTTGTGCAGAAGCTTTTAATTTTAATTAGGTCCCATTTGTTTATTTTTGCTTTTATTTCCAGTATTCTGGGAGGTGGATCATAGAGGATCCTGCTGTGATTTATGTCGGAGAGTGTTTTGCCTGTGTTCTCCTCTAGGAGTTTTATAGTTTCTGGTCTTATGTTTAGATCTTTAATCCATTTTGAGTTTATTTTTGTGTATGGTGTTAGAAAGTGATCTAGTTTCATTCTTTTACAAGTGGTTGACCAGTTTTCCCAGCACCACTTGTTATATTCTTGCCTCCTTTGTCGAAGATAACGTGTCCATATGTGTGTGGATTTATCTCTGGGCTTTCTATTTTGTTCCATTGATCTATATTTCTGTCTTTGTGCCAGTACCATACTGTCTTGATGACTGTGGCTTTGTAGTAGAGCGTGAAGTCAGGCAGGTTGATTCCTGCAGTTCCATTCTTCTTTCTCAAGATTGCTTTGGCTATTCGAGGTTTTTTGTATTTCCATACAAATTATGAAATTATTTGTTCTAGCTCTGTGAAAAATACAGTTGGTAGCTTGATAGGGATTGCATTGAATCTATATATTGCTTTGGGTAGTATACTCATTTTCACTATATTGATTCTTCCGATCCATGAACATGGTATATTTCTCCATCTATTAGTGTCCTCTTTGATTTCTTTCATCAGTGTTTTATAATTTTCTATATATAGGTCTTTAGTTTCTTTAGGTAGATATATTCCTAAGTATTTTATTCTTTTCATTGCAATGGTGAATGGAATTGTTTCCTTAATTTCTTTTTCTACTTTCTCATTATTAGTGTATAGGAATGCAAGGGATTTCTGTGTGCTGATTTTATATCCTGCAACTTTACTATATTCATTGATTAGCTCTAGTAATTTTCTGGTGGAGTCTTTAGGGTTTTCTATATAGAGGATCATGTCATCTGCAAACAGTGAGAGTTTTACTTCTTCTTTTCCAATTTGGATTCCTTTTATTTCTTTTTCTGCTCTGATTGCTGTGGCCAAAACTTCCAGAACTATGTTGAATAGTAGCAGTGAAAGTGGGCACCCTTGTCTTGTTCCTGACTTTAGGGGAAATGCTTTCGATTTTTCACCATTGAGGATAATGTTTGCTGTGGGTTTGTCATATATAGCTTTTATTATGTTGAGGTATGTTCCTTCTATTCCTGCTTTCTGGAGAGTTTTCTTCATAAATGGATGTTGAATTTTGTCAAAGATCTTCTGTGCATCTATTGAGATAATCATAGCTTTTATTTTTCAATTTGTTAATGTGGTGAATTACATTGATTGATTTGTGGATGTTGAAGAATCCTTGCATCCCTGGGATAAAGCCCACTTGGTCATGGTGTATGATCTTTTTATGTGTTGTTGGATTCTGATTGCTAGGATTTTGTTAAGGATTTTTGCATCTATGTTCATCAGTGATATTGGCCTGTAGTTTTCTTTTTTGTGGCATCTTTTTCAGGTTTTGGTATTAGGGTGATGGTGGCCTCATAGAATGAGTTTGGAAGTTTACCTTCCTCTGCAATTTTCTGGAAGAGTTTGAGTAGGATAGGTGTTAGCTCTTCTCTAAGTTTTTGGTAGAATTCAGCTGTGAAGCCGTCTACCACCCCCCACTTTTAAAAGACTTCTTATGTTTGGGCTTTTGTTATTGCAAAGGCAGACAAGTTCACATTCGGAAGTGTTCATACATTATATAAAGTTTTATTTTCACCCAACGTGGGTTTGCTGAGGATTGTGGTATACTGACTGAAAGCTCTGGCATCATACTGAATGATAAGTTTTTGATCAAAGGCAAAGTTCAGTCATCCATGGCAGCTAGTCTTGTGTGAATTAGCCATGATTCATCTCAAGGCAAACATTTGTTGCTATGTTAGTCACGGAAAATCCTGTGGTCTAGCCTGGCTTTGGGGTGGGCAATGCCATATACATTATTTCACTTAGCCTTCACAACGGTTCTGTAGAGGAGATACCAAGGCAGAGAAGGTGAATGCTCTTTACAGATGAGGAGATTGAGTTCTGAGACTTGGAGTGGCTGTGTTGGGGTCACACATTTGATGAACGAGGAGGGCTGGTCTTTTGTCTGTTACATTTGTTTCCTCACACTTCGCACACTTCCCGTTGCTGCTCTGTGTGTTTGAATGAGAGTTGGCGAAAACGCACCCTCATCCCTCCCGCTGGTCCTCTCTCAGGTTATTGCATGGCACCAGCTAGCAGTTGTGGGCTTCCCAAGTGGTGTGCATGGTAAAGAACTGCCTGTCAATACAGGAAGTGTAAGAGACATGGGTTTGATTCCTGGGTCAGGAAGATCCTCTGGAGGAGGGCATGGCAACCCACTGCAGTAGTCTTGCCTAGAGAATCCCATGGACAGAGGAGCCTGGCGGGCTACAGTCCATGGGGTCACAAAGAGTCAGACACGACTGAAGCGACTTAGCACACACAAGTACCAGGTATGACCACATGTGCCTGAAAGGTATCCTTTCAATGTCAACTTTTCTCTTCAGACAAGTCATCCCAAAGATGCCAGACTATAAAAATGAAGCACTTTCATATGAAACTTGTTCTATTAAAACAAAGCAGGTTTGCCTTTCTCTTGGTATTAGTACTATTAAAGTTTCCAACTAAATGAATTGTTCTTTTTTAAATTGAAGTATAAAGAATCTGTCGGCAATGTGGTAGACCTGGGTTCGATCCCTGGGTTGGGAAGATCCCTGGGAGGAGAGCATGGCAACCCACTCCAGTATTCTTGCCTGGAGAATCCCATGGACAGAGGAGCCTGGCCGACTATGGGGTTGCGAAGAGTTAGACACAACTGAGCAACTAAGGACACATAGTTAATCTACAACGTGGGGTTAGTTTCAAGTGTACAGCAAAGTGATTCAGTTATACATATAGTATTATATCTATGTATTCTTTTTGCAGATTCTTTGCCATCTAGGTTATTGTAGAACGCTGAGGGTAGTTCTCTGTGCTATACAGTAGGTCCTTATTTATCTATTTTATGTGCAGTAGTTCTGGTTTCAATAAGTTCCTTAAAAATACACCTTTGCTCAGTTGCTCAGTTGTGTCCTATTATTTGTGGACTGTAGCCGTCCAGGCTCCTCTGTCCATGGGATTTCCCAGGCAAGAATACTGGAGTGGGTTGCCATTGCCTACTCCAGGGGATTTTCCTGACCCAAGGATCGAACTCATGTCTCTTGTGTCTCCTTTACTGGCAGGTGGATTCTATAACACCCTGCCACCAGAGAAGCCCCAAATGCACCTACTACATATGAGTAGTTTGGAACTTAAGAACAAGTCATATGTTTTATTTTTAGTTATATGAATGGCTCTTCAATTCCAAACTGTCCATACATAGAAGGTGCATTTTTAAGGAACCTCTTGCTGCTATAACTCCCCTGAGGTTTGTATCCATGTGTAGACATTCCTGAGCTGCTTGAAGATATCTAGGTAGGGCCATGAAAGGTGTTCTTGGATGATGTCAAAATCACCCTGGGCTTCCCTGGTGGCTCAGCAGGTAATGAATCTGCCTGCCATTCAGTAGACCGCCTGCATTGCAGGAGATGCAGATTCAATACCTGGGTCAGGAAGATCCCCTGGAGGAGGAAATGGCAACCCACTCCAGTATTCTTGCCTGGGAAATCCCTAGATAGAGAAACCTGGCGGGCTACAGTCTATAGGGGTCACAGAGTTGGATACAACTTAGCGACTAAACCACCATCCCCAAGATCACATTAAATGTATAGTGCTGCAGCTTTCAAAGCATAAGTTCATCATCTCAGCTAACTGACACTTAACATAGCCCTGGGAGACAGGCAGAGCAGACCCTGTGTTCATTTCACTGGAACACTGATGTGTCCAGAGGCATCAGAGGCAGACCTGTCTCCATGACCCTGTTCTTGGATTCTATCACTTACATGATGTTAAACAAGATATTTGCCATTTTATGTAGGGTGACTGGTTTGAAAAATCCCTACACTGCATTTGGTTCATTGGAAGAGCTGGGGAAAGTAACTGTTAGCAGTACAACTGGAACTACCCAGCTCTCAATTCTCTCACCAGAGTTTAGCTGGGGAATGTGGTCAGCACAGTGAACCATCTCTTCCTTGTGAAGACATTTGACCAGCTTTTTAAGATCTCCTTGTGGACATGCTGGAAAAATATGAGGTCGAGCCTGGGATGCTGAGACAAATTACTAGCTGGCTAGCGGTGTCCAAAGGGATTGTTGACTCAGCCACCCAAAGGTTTTTGGTCTTGGTGTTGTAGAGCTTTCTCCAACTCTAGACTTTTATATCAGGGCCACGAACAGAAATACAGAGCTCACTATTCTCGCATTTATAGATAGCATGAAGGGCTTCCCTGACAGCTCAGTTGGTAAAGAATCCACCTGCAGTGCACTGGTAGGGAGACTGATGAGAAGTTGATTGATGGGGGCTGAGTCTATAAAAATCCACTTTTTAAAAAGTCTATTTATTTTTTAATTGAAGAATAATTGCTTTACAGAATTTTGTTGGTTTCTGCCAAACATCAACATGAATTAGCCATAGGTGTAAAAATCCACTTAGATAGCCATAAATGTGAATAATTCTCTTTGGATCTGCTCACCCAAATCCTAGAAATGAACTACTTTCCAATATAGGGTAAAGAAATAATAGTTTAATAGTAGCGACTTCCAAGCTGGTGCTAGTGGTAAAGAACCTACCTGCCAATGCAGGAGATGTCAGAGACACTGGTTAGGTCCCTGGGTCAGGAAGATCTCTTGAAGGAGGGCATGGCAACCCACTCCAGTATTATTGCCTGGAAAATCCCATGGACAGAGGAACTGGGTAGGCTATGGCCCATGGGGTCAAAAAGAGTCAGACATGACTGTAGTGACTTCACTCAGTCAAATAAGAGTAAACACTGTTAAATATCCATTGAAAACCTTGTTTGATTTCACATGAGTTTATGGAAATATGATGTCTAGGTGGAGGTCTGGTGAGACCACACCAAAGGAACTGCTGCTCCATAAGAAGCCCATCGGGAAACGTGTGTGTGCAGGAGAGGATGCTCACTGTGGGAGGTGGCACCAGTCCCTGACCATGAAGATGCTTGAAGGAAGCAGAGGTCTTCCAGGAGGCAAGGGGAAGATTCGAGGTGACAGGTCATTGGTTATTTCCTGCACATGTGAGAAGCTTTTCTGTAGAAGAGTTCTTTTCAGTCCTAAGATTTCAAACCAGATGGGTAGATGGTGGAAGATGAAGTAGGCTGCATAAGGCTGGGTTCCAGTTCTTCCAGACTCTGCACACTTGGAAGGGAAGATTACAGATGGGAGTTTGACCAGGGCTTTGATGCTCACTGGGAGAACTTTACTCAGGAAATGCTTCCCGGCGGAGATGAAAGTCACACTGAGCTTTGAAGAATGGGATGCAGGCTTGAAGTGTCCCAAGAAGTCATTCCAGGGGCAAAACAAGCAGCAGGGAAATCAGATGAGAGGCAGGAGAATGTGACAGTTATGACTCCAAGTTCTGTTATCTGCATGCAAACTCTGCTACTTGTCAGCTCTGCAACCTTGATTCAGATAGAAGGGTGCACCCCCAAAGGTGGCCACATCCCCATGCCTGGAATCTGTGATTATGTTACATTACATGGCAGAGGGGCATTGAGTTTGAAGATGGGACTAAGTCTGCTAAACAGCAGACAGGGGATTACTTTGGATTATTTGTGCTCAGTCTCTCAGTTGTGTCTAACGCTATGTGACCCCATGGACTGTAGCCCACCAGGCTCTTCTGTCCATGGAATTTTCCAGGCAAGAATACTGGAGTGAGTTGCCATTACCTTCTCCAGGGAATATTCCAGACCCAGAGGTCAAACCCATGTCTCCTGCATCTCTTGAATTGGCAGGCAGATTCTTTACCACTGAGCCATCTGGGAAGTTCTTTGAATTATCCAGATGGGCCCAGTTTAATCACAAGAGTACTGAAAAGTGGAAGAGGCAGGACAGAGATCAGAATCAGAGAGTGAGGCATGAAAATGAAAACAAGGTCAGAGAGCTCCTAGGTGTTTGCCTTTGACGGTGGAGGAAGAGGCCCTCAGCCAAGAAATGCTGTGCTTGGTCATTCAGTCGTGGCTGACTCTTTTTGATTCCAAGGACTGTAGCCCGCCAGGCTCCTCTGTCCATGGGATTCTCCAGGCAAGAATACTGGAGTGGGTTGCCATGCCCTTCTCCAGGGGATCTTCCTGATCCAGGGACTGAACCCAGGTCTCCCACATTGCAGGTGGATTCTTTACCATCTGAGCCACCAGGGAAGCCCCAAGAAATGCTAGCAGCCTCTAAAGAAGAGGGCAAGGAAAAGGACTCTCTTCTCGAGCCCCCAGGAAGGAATCCAGTCCTGTTCACACCTCAATTTTCACCCAGTAAGATCCATTTCAGACTTCTGGCTTCCAAAACTGTGCAATAAAAAAATTTGTATTGATATAAGCTACTGCTGTTGTATATTTGCTATAATAGCAGCAGAATTCTAGAACACTTGTGTTAGTTTGACAACTCAGAGCCAGTGTTTTTAATAAACTAGGATGTTAATAATATCTACTTTCTAGAATTCTTACAAGTAAACAGTACCCTGCTTGGCATATCGTGTGTTTTCAGTAAAAAGTAATCATCACTGTTATGAAAGACTGCTTTATGGTGACATCATTTAGCTGTCACAAGACCCTATAACCATTCCATTTCTTTCTCATCACCTTGCAGGAACTCCTGACACAACTCTCCCTTCCCCAGCATCAGAAAACATCACCCCTCTGCTACCCAACTCTCCCATTTCAATTTCTAGGGAAAGACGAATTGGCCTAGCTGCCAGTTTGGACAAGGACCTACTTATCCAATCCTGATAAGGCTGACTGTGTAGATAACAGGAAAGAAGTTTCTAGATAAATGAGGCTTGGCAAGTTCTCCAGTCTAGAGTCCACTGCTTGGCTGTGCATGAGCACATGTGTACACACACACACACACACAGTCATTGTATCCAGAGCTGCCACTACTCTCTGAGTATAGGATTGCTGGTTAAATCTATTTCCTCCCTTGCATGGTCTTGATATGGTGTAGCTACTTGTCCTCACAACTTGCAGTGTGGGTCCTAAATGTGTGCACATCTGATGTGAACTGGAGGAGACAGAATAAGATGGACATTGGAAAGCACCACCCATTGGTCAACTGGATGTTTCAACACATGCTGTCTCAACACATGTCTGTTTGCTGGCACATTGCCATGGACATGGACTGAACAAAACGGATTTCCTGATGTGTGCATGTGTGTGTGTGTGTATACCTTCTCATCAGTCTAACCCATTCTGTAGGTACATTGAAGATCAAGAAAGGTGTGGGTGAGTGCTGAATGATGGAAAAATCTTGAGACTCTCTAAAGCTGGAGAGTCTTAGTGACCTACCTGCTTAAAATATTGCCAGGGTTCCTTTCTCTTCTATTTTTGAGGCATACATTTGTAAATCTTTAATGCCAGACATTTTGGATATCATGGTTTTTATTCATCAGGCCCACTAAAGGAAACCGCGACATTGGGACTTTCGAGTCTCCTGAGTTCTGAGGTTACTGATCTGCAAGAAGTACACATGGGGAAATAAACAGGAGCGTGAGTCGTAGGGAATTTGTTCTCAAATATGCCCTGAACTGTAGCTTGAGCCTTCTCAGATTACCTTTAAGTCAAGTTTGCCTATGATCACATTTTCCCTTCATTTAAAATGAATTTATTGAGTGTCTAATATGTTCTAGGCATTGCCCTAGGCATTGTGAATGTAACTGTGAGCAAAACAAAGTTGCTGGTTTCATGTAGCTTACATTTTAGTGGAAGAACATTCCATAGTGGTTGTAAGCTGTTCAGCAAAACCCAGTCTCCTCTTTGGTGGACACACACCGAAACTCTACTTCCCAAGTCCCGTAAAGTTATGTATGGACATATGGCCAAGTCCTTTCCAGTCAAGAACTAGAGCAGAACTCAGTGCCCTTTGCCTTAATTCACATGTTCATTTTCTTACTTAGATTCTTCTGAAATCATTGTGACCATAGGAAAAACATCTAATTGACTCGATCTATTTTTAGGTAAAAATATTTTGATGTTCATTTTATTTCTCTTACGAGATGTTTGTTAAGAGAAATCTGTACATCACATGTTTTTATGAAAAATATAAAAATGGGACTAGCTTTGTAAGCTTTAGTTCTACGGAGAAGAATTAAAAGAGTTCTTTGAAGTTTACTGTGAACTCAGACAGTAAAGCACTGAAATATACAAGTATGAAAAAAAGGTGGCGCAGTGGTAAAGAATCCACCTGGCTGGCAATGCAGGGGATGCAAGAGAGGCAGGTTCAATCCCTGAGTTGGAAAGATCCCCTGGAGAGGAAATGGCAAGCCACCCCAGTTTTCTTGCCTGGAAAATTCCATGAACAGAGGATCCTGGTGGGCTACAGTCCATGGGGTCATGAAGCGTTGGTCATGACTGAGCATGCACACAGGCACATGAAGGAATGAGACAATGTTTAAAGAGATTTGAAAATAGCTATAAAGGTTTCATTACTTGGCTTCTCTGTGCCTCAGTTTGCTCATCTGTGAAATGGGGATACTTTAACAGATGAAGAAACTAACAGGCAATTGAATTAGGCGCCTAGATTCTGGTGCCAGACTGTCTGGAGTCTCTTCAGAGGACTCACTCGATGTGTGGGCAACATTTGTCTGGGTCTCAATTTTCTCATCTGCAAAATAGGGTTAATAGTACCTGTTCTGTAGGATTGTTAGGAGAATTAAATGAGTTAACATTCCAAGCACCACCTGGCACATCGCTACGATCATGTGCTAACTCCTGGCAATTTTAGTTAAGATATCAAATATCCTATTTTCTTAAGAAAATATACACAGACCTCCAGTTTTTCACTACTTTTATTATTATGAAATCTCACATTTTACCAATCTCAAATTTTGCTACAATTTGTTTCAATGTCTCATCACAGGAATTCTCCTTTTGTGTACCTTTTGAAAATAAAAATTGAGGAACTTGTCAACTTGGGATATGGCAGCCGGCTGCAAACGATGGGGAAGGGAAGCAGTTCTTCTAAAAAAGGAGATACGCTGAGTAAACAGTCCCCAAAGCAGTCCTGAGTGTGTTCCAGATGAGTAATGATTTATGAACAGGAAATCTGGGTCGGCGGGGCTTCAGTTAAACAGTGTGAGGAGATGGAAACCAGATGTCTAACCTTCGTCGCAGAGAAGCCCCACAGAGCGAGGCAGCGGGAAGAGGCCCGTGGAGGCGGGAGGACAGGGAGGACCGCAGGGAGCACATGTGGCTGGGGTTGGGGGCAGGGGCGCAAGGAAGGAGGGGGCGGGGGCGGGGCCGCCAGGCAGGCCCTGATGGACTCGGACTCCCTCCAAAGTCAACTCATAAAGTGTGTCACCAGCCAGAAAACCCAGCGCTTGTTTAGGATATACATCGGGTTTCAAGCCACATTCCCATGGAGACCTGGACACCAGCTGAAACCGCTCAGACGTTTTTGTTAACAGAGATCATGTGTGTATGAGTGTGTGTAAATGCGATGTATTTCGGAAGATACTTCAATGAAATACCTCTCTTCTTCCAACTCTATCTCTGAAAGAGCCTAGTTTCCTGAAAACCTAAAAGCAAGATTGACTTTTAATGTGAGCAAGAGAAGGGAGTTTAAGTGCGTGTTCTTCCTGATGCCCAAACTGTCTTGATACAAAGAGAACAAGAGTTTAGGAGAAGGGTCAGCAAACTGTAGCTTGTGGTCTGTTTGAACCCACAGATTTTCCATACAACCCTCAGGTTAAGAGTCTAAACAAAGAAAATCTAAAAGAAAAGAGCGGTGAGCAAAAGAGAGGAATATGAGACAGGATTGTGTGCAGCCCACGCAGCACAAAGTATTTGCCATCTGGTCATGGACAGAAAAGCTCCCTAACCCTGATGTGAAACACAGCGTCCTGGCAAGTGAAACTGGCATATAAGATAAGAGGTCAGCCTGGTAATTGCTACAAACAAAACGATCTGAGCCCTGATTTTGTAGCCCCACGCAGCACTGGTTGAGTTAATGTTCACGTGTTCACTTCACGCGAACCCCCAGACCCTGTCCTCAGAAATGGGCCAAGCTAACAAGCAGCGCATACAGGCAGAAAGGCAGGCCTGGAAAGGGTCTCTGGCGGCTTCTTGGGGAAAGCACATGATGTTTCTGGGTCTGCACAGAGTTGTGCAGCCGCCAAGTTCAGAGCTGGCACTCACCTTCAAGCCTCAGGACGGCCCATGAGCAGTGAGGGAAAGTCACAGAAAAATATGCCTTGGACTTTGGAGAGACCCGGAGAAATAAGGCAAAGAGAGGCAGGTACCCGATTATACCTTTGCTTAGATATTAACGAAAGTGACTCTGATCAAATAAGTATGAAGATAGCAATGCAATAAACAAAAAGTAATAATAGTTAAGCTAGTCACAGCTACAATTTATCGAGTGTTTATAATGTGCCAGACATTGCGCTAAGCACTTCCCGGGAATTATATTTAATCCTTATAATAACTTTCTGAAGATGAAGAAACAGACTCACAGGTAAAGGAATATTTCCGAAGTCAAAACTGTCAGGAGGCAGAGCTGTGGACTGAGAACAGAGTCTTCACCACTGTCATTAAGGCATTTTTTCCTTTGTTTTTGCGCTGTGCAGCAGGCGGGATCTCTGACCAGGGATTGCACCGGTGCCCCCTGCTTTGGGAGCTCAGAGTCTTAACCGCTGGACCCCCAGGGAAGTCTGTCATTGTTTCTCTAACGTAGAAAGGCTCAGGGTGAAGAGCCTGAATTAAATAGGCAGGGTCTAATTGGAGAAGGAAATGGCAACCCACTCCAGTGTTCTTGCCTGGAGAATTCCAGGGATGGGAGCCTGGTGGGCAGCCGTCTATGGGGTCACACAGAGTCGGACATGACTGAAGTGACTTAGCAGCAGCAGCAGCAGCAGCAGCAATGGAACTGAAACATAAATTTTTATTATCCATATCTTATGTCCCTTTTCTTTTAAAAGCCAAGATAATAAAACCCTAATCACTGAGGTGTCACAAAACTCCATTCTAGGATTTATTTCCCATGGAGTCTGAAATGTGCTTTGTCGGGCCAGACTCAGCATTCCAGATGGAAAGGCATCTCCTTCCAGGATGCTCTGATTCTTGTCTTTTTATCCTTTTGGAAAGTCTGTTCTTTTGTGCTCAGGTCAGCTGCTGTTGTTGTTTTAGTCGCCAAGTTGTATTCAACTGTTTTGCGACCCCACAAACTGTAGCCGGCCAGGGTCCTCTGCCCTTGGGATTTCCCAGGCAAGAATACTGGAGTGGGTTGCCATTTCCTTCCCCAGAGGCTCTTCCTGACCCAGGGATAGAACCTGTATCTCCTTCACTGGCAGGTAGATTGCTTACCACTGAGCCACCAGGGAAGCCCCCAGGTCAGCTGACTATATAGTGTATCTTGACTTGACCTCACCTGGAAATGAAATTTAGTTATCAACATAGGCTTTTTCTCCGGTAACCCTTTCAGAATGCTCCCTTATCAAATAAGTGTGCAAAAGCCCACTTGTGCTTCCCCTGCGTGCGGGAGTCACTCTGCTTGAGGAGGGGTGGAGCTGGTCACTTGGTCAGAGCCAGGCCTCAGCTTGGCACACAGAGCTTGGCTCAAACAGGGAGGATGGCTGTCGGCTGTGACAGTCGAGATCAGTCTGCCTCTTATTCTCTGGTGCTTACCTTGCACGACTTTTAACAAGAAGCCTCTAAGAGACCCTCACGTTCGTTCTTACGCTGATAATGCGTCTGATGCCTACAGGCTTTTTTCTTCATTCTCACTTGTGGTCCCCGTTTACCCTTGCAGACATTTCCTTAGTAAATCTCCTGCACATCCAGTCCCACCTTCTTAGAGGACAAACGCAGAGGTCAACGCCATTAACTAGAGCACGTGACCCAGGGGAACAGGAACAGCTCAGGCACGAGTGCTCCAGGCAGAGAAACAGTAAGTCCCATCAGCAGGGAGGATGCTCAAAGATCTTCCAAAGGACCTAATGCCTACACACCTATTCAAATGGCCCAGATCCAGAACTGACAGCCCCAAAAGCCATCGAGGATGTGGGGCAACAGAAATCCTCGTTCACTGTGGATGGGGAGGCAAAATGATGCAGCTACTTTGAAAGACAAGCTGACATTTCTTTCTATGCTAAACATACTTAGACCACACGTGTGTGTCAGTCTCTCGGTCATGCCCGACTCTTTGCAGCCCCATAGACTGTAGCCTGCCAGGCTCCTCTGTCCATGGGATTCTCCAGGCAAGAATACTGGAGTGGGTTGCCATTCCCTTCTCCAGGGGATTTTCCCGACCCGGGGATGGAACCCAGGTCTCCCTCGTTGCAGGCAGATTCTCTACCATCTGAGCTATCAGGGAAGCCCCACCTGTTGTTACACAGTAGTCCAAATCCACTGAATCTAAAACACCAAGAGTGAATCCTCCTGTAAACTATAGACTTTGAGTGCTAATGGTGCATCAGTGTAGGTACATCAGTTGTATCAGGGAGTGGTGTTAACAGAGGGAGAGGCCGTGCCCCAGTGGAGGCAGGGGATATATGAGAGATCTCTGTACATTTCCCTCAGTTTTGCTGCAAACCTAAGCCTGCTCTAACAAATAAAGTCCATCTCCACCACTCCTCAATCTAGAATGCTTGCAGCTGAGTCAGTGAGAGAAAGATGAGAAAAGGGCAAGATCATTCACCATCCTAAGGATTTTGGTCTCATTCTGAAACAGTGGTAACCCACTCAGTGATTCTATGGAGGGAAGTTACATGGGCCAATTTTCATTTTAAAAAGCTCTTTACAGATGTGATGATTAGAATAATTTGATAAGAGGACAGAGGGAGGCATGGAACCCACTGAGGAAGCTCTAACAGAAGTTTCATGCAGTGATGTTGATGCATGTGGGAGAGACGGAATGTGCAACAACGGAGAAATACATAAAGATTAGAATATTGAGAAAATTCAAAGGAATCTTTGGGATGAAAGCAGGTATCTTTGGGGAAGTTGGGGGGTGTGAGCAGGCTGACTTGGGGTACCATGGAAGAATCTCACTGGACCTGTTAGGAAGATAGTGGGATGCTTGTGATTCTGGGGCTCAGGAATCAGTGTGGGAAAGAGTTGGTAGTTTCTGGAGATTTGGTCCATAAATGGTGTTTGATGTCATGTCATGGATGGGATTGCAAAGACAGAGAGTTTAGCTTGAAGAGGTGTGGGCTATGGGCACACTGAGCGACTTTGGCATTAGGGTTAGTAGAAGGCAGCTGGAAAGGGAGGTCGCCGAGGGGTGCAGAAGACCGTGAAGGAAGTATATGTCCTGCAGGCAGAGGTGTCATGATAATGCAGGTGGGGACCCTGAGTAACCCCCCTGAGGGGGCAGAAGAAATCTTTAAGGGTCTTTAAGGAGGTGAGGGAGCCACCTCAGCACAGATGCATGATTTAGGCAGAGGCAATAGCACATGTGAAGCAGAGCTGGGAATGGTCATGTGGGAAACTGCCACACAGAAATGATGATGGGAGAGCTCGGTGCTGGAGGAGGAGACTGGAGCTAGGGCTGAAGGGCGATGCAGGGGCGATCCTAAAGGGCTCTGTCCATTTGGGAAAGCATGGGCTCTGTTCTGAATTCTGCTTTATTGGCGTATTTCAAGCAGGGAGTCTGCTTGATCCAATTTGCATTTTGGCAGGCTCAAGACCCTGATGCTGGGAAAGGTTTTGGGTAGGAGGAAAAGGGGATGACAGAGGACAAGATGGTTGGTGGGCATCGTGGACTCAACGGACATGAGTTTTAGCAAGCTGCCTGGTGTGCTGCAGTCCATGGGGTTGCAAAGAGTCAAACACAGTTGTTTAACTGAACAACAACAATCCTGGCATGTGGTCCTGTGGCTTTGATATGGGAAGGATTGAGACCCAAGGGCAAAAGGAGGGTTGTGCTGGAATCCAGGCTGGAAGTGAAAAGGGATGGGGGTGTGGGGGTGGGGGTTGGGGGAGAGACTCCAGAGATTTGAAGGAAATAGCCTGGGTAGGGATCGTAGTTAGATATCTAACACCTTGAAAAGTTCAACTTTAAAAATTTCCA
This sequence comes from Ovis canadensis, assembly GCF_042477335.2. Taxonomy (NCBI): domain Eukaryota; kingdom Metazoa; phylum Chordata; class Mammalia; order Artiodactyla; family Bovidae; genus Ovis; species Ovis canadensis. The sequence continues at coordinate 4,600,258 of NC_091245.1, forward strand.
TCATGTTAGCATTATTCTTAGAGAAATAGGTCTTTAATTAAAACTCATTAGTGACCATCCAGATATAAATTGTGGAAATGGCATTCCTTTCAGGATGTTGAATGACATTACAAATTGGTGCCACTTCACCTTCTTTGGGAACCACCGGTCACCTGTCCTCATTTCATGCATCTCGTACACCAGGCATATCCACCCCTATTAAATGTTTTCCCTCAGCCTCTGGGTACAATGCTGTCTGTCTCAATGCCATTAAAAGTCGGTTGTCACTGAACACAAACACACTGGTGATTTGCAAGTTTGCTAAAAATTCTGCCTTCCCAAGTTACAGACACCAATCAGAACAGCTAAAACTCGAGCCATCAATGCTTCCAAACCAGTCATCCTAATGCAGCCCAAGTCCATTTTAAAAAATGTAAAAATCCAGTGTGATTACACCAGAAGCAGAGTGTGGCCTTAACGAAGCTGTGATGACTCTCCATGGAATTTTCTAAGGCACGGTGGCGCTAGTGGTAAGGAATCTGCCTGCCCATGCAGAAGACAGAGGGTTTGATCCCTGGGTCAGGAAGATCCCCTGGAGCTGGAAATGGCACCCTACTCCAGTGTTCCTGCCTGGCGAATCCCCGTGGACGAAGGAGCCTGGTGGGCTCCGTGGAGCCACAGAGTCAGACACGACTGAGCGGCTGAGCACCAACAGTGCAGTGTGGTCCCGCCAGGATTTGCTGCTAAGAATTCTGGGACATTTCCTTATATACCAATGCATGTTACCGATTGCTACAATCTTTAATGCTTCCTTCTTTCCTTTCTTTTTCCCTCCCTCCCTTCCACAAATATTTGAACATCTTATGTCCCAAGTACTAGGAACACACCAGTGAACACACAGAAAGCCCTGCCCTCATGGAAGTTTTATTCTATTGATACTATGGGAAACCATTCAATGTGATTATTTAGTTTTTTTTTTTTTCTTGTGATGGATCCTGAAGACCTGCATTGAAATCCTCACTCTGCTCACTTTCTGTATGATTTAAATCACTCCACATCTCTGAGCTTTAATTTACAAAATTCCTGGGAGGATGAACTGCCTTTCACAAAGTATACCCTGCCGCACACATATATGATTATCCCTGTAGAGGTAACTGAAACTGCAGATCTAGCAAGCTTTTGGCATTTAAATGGTGGTTGGATTTGTAAATCCTCTAATCTATATCCCTGTGTGTGGGCTCCTTTGTGTTTGAGATGAGATAGGAGAGATTTCCAAATTAAGGTCAAAGAACTTGGAACACATTTTCTGGGATCTCCCCCAAACCAGCCTGTCTTTGAGAAATCCTACCATGGATAAGTGTCTGAGTTTCTGCCTGGACTGTGGTCACGGGGGCCTCCAGTTCTATTCAATTTACTCAGCCGCAGCCTTACCATCACCGCCTACGCTCTCAGCGAGTCAGATCCTTCTGGAAGCAACCCAACATTACATTCTACACTGAACCTTTGTTAATAAAAAGAAATTTAAGTAACTCCGAAGCTAAGGCAGGGTCCCTTTCACATGCACGGTTAGGGCATCTTTTTTTGTTGTTGTTTCAGTCTAGTTGTTTGAAAGTTGCAGTAATTTCATCATGACTGACTACAATATTAGAAGATGTAGACATGTATGGATGTGAGAGTTGGACTGTGAAGAAGGCTGAGCACCGAAGAATTGATGCTTTTGAACTGTGGTGTTGGAGAAGACTCTTGAGAGTCCCTTGGACTGCAAGGAGATCCAACCAGTCCATCCTAAAGGAGATCAGCCCTGGGATTTCTTTGGAAGGAATGATGCTGAAGCTGAAACTCCAGTACTTTGGCCACCTCATGCGAAAAGTTGACTCATTGGAAAAGACTCTGATGCTGGGAGGGATTGGGGGCAGGAGGAGAAGGGGACGACCGAGGATGAGATGGCTGGATGGCATCACTGACTCGATGGACGTGAGTCTGAGTGAACTCCAGGAGTTGGTGATGGACAGGGAGGCCTGGCGTGCTGCAATTCATGGGGTCGCAAAGAGTCGATCACGACTGAGTGACTGAACTGAGACATGTTTGTCTAGGTCTCTAGAATTTGCTTGCTGAGGAACTTCTTTTGTCCTAGACTTTTCTAGTCTTCACAATTAACTTGACTCATCTCTCTTTTACATTTATTTTTCGCTGTGGACCATTTTTTAAAGTCATTATTGAATTTGTTAAAATATTGCTTCTGTTCTGTATTTTTTGGCCATGAGGCATGTGGAATCTTAGCTCCTTGACCAGAGATCGAACCCAGGCCTCCTGCATTGAGCACAAAATCCTAACCACTGGACCACCAGGGAAGTCCCTGACCCATCTCTTTGATGTTCATCCTTCTGCCTGCTTTCTCCCACAGCACTCCAAGACAACGAGAGCCTCTGGGCTTTGCCACCAGGAGGACAGACATTAGGGCTTGTTGCTTTAAAAGGTTCTTAATTCACTTTATGTTCTAGCTGCATGTAGACAAAACAATCAGTGATCATTCCATGAACATTCTGATTTTCCCTTTAAAGATAATTATTATATTATGAAGATAGTAATACGCTAAATTATTTCAACCAAAATATCAATCCTATTCATTGTTATCTATTTGGAAGAAAAAGAAAGAAAAGCAAGACTGGTATCAGGAACTCTTCCATGCAACAAATACTTATCATGCACCTCCTGAAGATAAGATATTGTGTTGGTTACTAAGGATCCTGCTGGGAATGAGGCAGCCACTGCTGCTGTCTCTGTAGACCTTGTCTCAGCAGGGAAATTGATTAGAAATGAGACATATTTACTAATGGAGCCAATATCCTTCCTGTTCAACTCCAACCTTTCACCCTTGACCCTGCATCCCTCAGCCAAGGGGGCTGCGAGTTGCCTCCTAGATGGTGTTATTAAAGAATGGACGTGAACAAGCACTTCAGACACTTCTTAACATAGGTTGAAACAAAAATGTATTTGATTAACCCCCAAATTCAACCAACTTGAAACCCATTTAACCAATTTAGTTGAGGTGTTACACATAATTTAGAAAGGGTAAATATACCTTTAGAGAGCTTCCAGGTTTGCAAAGACTCTCACCAGTATCCTTGCTTTGTGCCTTTGATAACCTGCTGAGGTTATCACTAGATGCTATTGGTCTTATTTTTTAGCCGAGTAGAAACCTGTGAAAGTGTTAGCTGCTGTCATGTCTGAGTCTTTGTGACCCCATGGACTGTAGCCCCCCAGGCTCCTCTGTTGGTGAAATTCTCCAGGCAAGAATACTGGAGTGGGTAGCCATTTCCTCCTCCAGGGGATCTTCCTAACCTAGGGATCGAACTCAGGTCTCTTGCATTGCATGCAGATTCGTTACCATCTGAGCCACCAGGAAAGCCCAGCTTCGAGTATTTACTGTGTGTAGGACAGAGGAGCCTGCGGACTACAGTGCATGGACCACAGAGTCAGGCATGACTGAAGCAACTTGGCATGGACACACAGACGGCTGTCTTCGATCTGATCTGGAAGCTTAAAAATGAAACTGAGGTGAAAAATTATTGAGTGACCTTCAGATAGGGAAGAAGAAATATGGTATGATATCCCTTTTATATGGAATCTAAAAAAAATGATACACACGAACTTATTTACAGAACAGAAAGAGACTCACAGACTTAGAGAACAAACTTATGGTTGCTGGGAGAAGGATCGGGGCGGCGGGGTGGGGGGGAGATAGTTAAGGAGTTTGGGATGGACATGTACACATGGCTATCCTTAAAATGGATAACCAACAGGGACCCACTGTGTAGCACGGGGAATTCTGCTCAGTGTTATGTGGCAGCCTGGATGGGAGGGGAGTTTGGGGGGAGAATGGATACACATATATGTAAGGCTGAGTCCCTTTGCTGCCTACCTCAAGCTATCACCATATTATCAATCAGCAGTGTTGGAGAAGACTCTTGAGAGTCCCTTGGACTGCAAGGAGATCCAACCAGTCCATTCTGAAGGAGATCAACCCTGGGATTTCTTTGGAAGGAATGATGCTAAAGCTGAAACTCCAGTACTTTGGCCACCTCATGCGAAGAGTTGACTCATTGGAAAAGATTTTGATGCTGGGAGGGATTGGGGGCAGGAGGAGAAGGGGACGACAGAGGATGAGATGGCTGGATGGCATCACTGACTCGATGGACATGAATCTGAGTGAACTCCAGGAGTTGGTGATGGACAGGGAGGCCTGGCGTGCTGCGATTCATAAGGTCGCAAAGAGTCGGACATGACTGAGTGACTGAAATGAACTGAACTGAACTGATACTCCCATACAAAACAAAAAGTTTGTTTTTTAAAAAGAAAGAGAAAATTTTCTTTTTTTTTTTTAAAGAAGGAGAAAAAAAGTAAGTTGGGAAAACAGTCCTTGAATGGCCTAGATTTTGTTGCTGAAGTCAGTCTCAGCCAGTTTAAGAGCACAGATGTAGATGGCCCAGAGGGAGTCTGTCCCAGTGAGGGCCTGTCGGTGTGACCTCACCCAGAGGCTGCAGGTCAGCTGGATTCTTGGGGCCAATTTTTCATCTCAAGCCACTGGTGTGAGTGACCACAGGAATTTCTGCAAGATACAGATGGTGGCTGACTCTCATGACTTGTACTGGGTGCTACTGAAGATGTTTCTGTTCTGGATGATTCAGTGGGAGAATTTACTCTGATGTGGGGTGGAGGCCAGTGGTCCCTGGTGTTTTATTTACTGGAACATCCCAATAGATCAACCCCCACATGGACAACAGTAGCTGTCAGATTTCCTCTAATTTCAAATGTTTTTGGAATTTTTTTTTCTATTTTAAACTTAAGTACATACAGGAATTCATATCCATCCCCTTTAAATTCCAGCTGGGTAGTCTGGGCTCACTCTTCTGGCTTCCTGCTCTGTGCAATGAGGGGATCAGACTGGAGCACAAAAGCCTCTGCAAATCCTTTGACTTTCTCAAGTGCTGAATCGCTAGATTCCTGCCATGTCACGAGCTGAGACAGGAAAGGCCGTGTGAGATGCAGACAAGATCTCACTCTGGAACCATCCAGTGAGTGAGGACAGCAGAAAGCTCAGTGATAGGAATCACCTCCTGCTTTGAATTCAATGTGTGGTGAAGCTTCTGGCTCAGAACCACAGAATGTGTGAACAGCCAACCCCATACAGATGCAACCCGCTCCGGGATTCTTGCCTGGAGAATCCCATGAACAGAGGAGCCCAGAGGACTACAGTCCATAGGGTCACAGACAGTCAGACACGACTGAGTGACTGAGCATAGCTGCAGACTCCAGAGCTGACATCTGAGTTAGAGGCCGTCCTGGCGCCCTGCACCCTCCACCGCCATATCGATCTCCCCGGCTGCCCACCTGTAGATCTTTGCTCCTCTTTCCCTCTCTCCCCCCTCAGCTGACAGTGGTGCCCTGCTCCCACTAGCTGGAGAGCTGGCCACCTGTGTTCTGACTCCTCTCCGCTCTTCCTTCTAAGGACTTTGATCCTACAAATCTCTCTCTCTTCTGTGTCATTGGAGAAGGAAATGGCAACCCACTCGAGTACTCTTGCCTAGAAAATTCCATGGATGGAGAAGTCTGGTGGGCTATAGTCCATGGGGTCACAAAGAGTCAGACACAACTGAGCAACTTCACTTTTTCACTTTCTGTGTCATTAGTCATTTCTTCTACACCATTTTCTCAGCAACATAAGCTTTACTATTTCCTGTCTTAAAGCAAGGGCTTCCCAGGCAGTGCTAGGGGTAAAGAACCCACTTGTCAATGCAGGAGATGTTAGAGATTAGGGTCCGATTCCTGAGTCAGAAAGATCCCCTGGAGGAGGGCATGGCAACCCACTCCAGTACTCTTGCCTGGGGAATACTATGGATAGTGGAACCTGGTGGGCTACAGTCCATAAGGTCGCAAAGAGTTGGACATGACCGAAGCGCACGCATGTCCTAAAACAGAAGCAACATCATCAATTAAAAAAAAAAATTCCACGAACTTGTGCAGCCACCTCAATTCTCCGCTCTGTCCCGGTGAAGCCCCACTTCTATTGGCTTTAATGGAGCTGCTCTAACCAGGCTTTATACCCATTGCTTTTGCCTTTCTCCCAAGATCACCGATGCTCTCTGTGTTGCCAAGTTCCATGGCCCTGACTCTACTGTCATCTTCCCTAAACCGCTGAGGCTTTTAGTACCCTGGACCTCCTTGAAAACCTTTCTTCCCTCAGCTGTCAGGACTCCAGCGTCTCCTGGTTTTCTTCCCATTCACTGTGGGGTCCTGCCTAATCTGGTGTAAGTCTGTGTCTCTGGTTTCCTCTCCTTCTCCCCTTAATGTCTCCCGCTCCCGTGCCCCCTCTCCATCACACACACAGATGGAGGGTGCATACCATAACTATGGCTCTGGGGGTCTTGGGAGGGGTGATGGTGAAGCTGGAACCAGCCTGCAGATCTGAGAGTCAGTAAGAGGTAACATTACAGCGTCTCTACCTCCAATCTAAAGTCAACAAGGTGCAGACTTTGCAGGTGGTCCATCCAGGGGTTAAGAATCCACCTGCCAGTGCAGGGGACATGGGTCAGATGCCTGGTCTAGGAAGATTCCACATGCCTTGGAGCAACTAAGCCCGCATACTGCAACTGCTGAAGCCTGCGTGCCTAGAGTCTGTGCTCTGCACTAAGGGGGGCCCTGCAATGAGAGCCCACGCAGCACAAGTAGAGGGTCGCCCCGGCTTGCTGCAATTAGAGAGAGCCCACATGCAGCAACAAAGATCCAGCACAGCCGTAAATAACTAAAATCCAAAACAATAAGTAAACAAGGCCTCAGGGGGACAGCAGGATTTCTGCGTGGAAATACAGGTCACAAATATAATTTAAGCAATGAATTAAAGGCTCATTCAATATTTAAATACACTGCAAAGCAATTCTAAAGCAAAGTCGCCAGGTTATATTGACAGTGATAGCAGGGAAGGCAATCTTTTTTCTTTAAAATTGTTCTCTCCAAGGTGGGTCATAAAATGGATCACGGGTCAGCTCTCAGCTGATTACCAGGTGGAGCATCTCTGGGCAGCAAGAGACACTGGCTTTACTTGGAAACCAGGGTTAACTTGACTAAACCCAGGCGAGGCAGCCTGTGAGCAGCTGTGATGGAGTTCTGGGAGATTAATGTCCCATGAAGGGATTTTACAGATCAGATCATGGCTCAGAAAGCCTGGTAGTCAAGTAGTGAGAGCTGTCAAAAAAAAAACCAAAAAAAAAAAAAAAAAAAAAGGGATCAAAAGTCTAGGGCAAGACTTTGCAATTTGGTTCACTGAACTAGCTGGGCAAAAAGTGACTATTTGATTAGGAATGATGAATTTATCAAATTTGTATGAATATCGTGTGATAACCTGTGCTACGGTGCTAAGTCACTCAGTTGTGTCTGATTCTTTGTGACCTCATGGACTGTGGCCCACCAGTCTCCTCTGTCTATGGGAGTCTCCAGGCAAGAATACTGGAGCGGGCTGCCATGCTCTCCTCCGGGGGATCTTCCTGGCCCAGGGATTGAACCCGTGTCTCTTACACCTCCAGCACTGGCACACAGATTCTTTACCACTAGCACCACTGGGTCACCTAAAACAACCAAACTCTTCTGCTGCTTACCTGGAGGTGACTTCTTGAATATGACATCCAACACAAAAGCAACAAAAGCAAAAATAAACAAATGGGATGACGTTGGTTCTAGCACTGGATGGAGGATAGAATATCCTTTCTATTTACTGTATACCTCTTACTAAATGTGTTGTTGTGGTTGTTTGGTTGCTAAGTCGTGTCGGACTCTTTGCAACCCCATGGATTGCAGCATGCCAAGCTTCCCTGTTCTTCACAATCTCCCGGAATTTGCTTAGACTCATGTCCATTGAGTTGGTGATCCTATCTCTCTCTTCCTATGCAAGCCTCTTCTCCTTTTGTCCTCAATCTTTCCCAGCATCAGGGTCTTTTCCAATGAGTTGGCTCTGTGCATCAGGTGACCAAAATATTGGAATTTCAGCATCAGTCCTCCCAATGAATGTTCAGGGTTGATTTCCTTTAGGATTGACTGGTTTGATCTCTTTGCTGTCCAAGGGACTCTCAAGAGTCTTTTCCAGCACCACAGTTCAAAAGTATCAATTCTTTAGGTACACAGATTTATTCATGGTCTAACTCTCACATCTGTACATGACTACTAGAAAAGCTATATGGACCTTCATTGGCAAAGTGATGTCTTTGCTTTTTAATATGCTGTCTAGGTTTGTCATAGCTTTTCCTCCAAGGAGGAAATGTCTTTTAATTTCATGGCTGCAGTCACCATCTGCAGTGATTTTGGAGCCCAAGAAAATAAAATCTGCCACTGCTTTAACTCTTTCCCCTCCTATTTGCCATGAAGTGATGACACCAGATGCCATGATCTTAGTTTTCTAAATGCTGAATTTTAAGCCAACTTTTTCACTCTGCTCTTTCATTTTCATTAAGAGGCTCTTGAGTTCCTCTTCACTTTCTGCCATTAGAATGATATCATCTGCATAACTGAGGTTGTTGATATTTCTCCCGGCAATCTTGATTCCAGCTTGTGATTCATCCAAGTGATATATCTACTAAAAATGTAGAGAGGGGATATTCCAGATTTAATCCAGTGTCAAGACTGATAGAAGAGAGATGAACACCAGCAGTCAATTATTAAAATGACTAACATGAATGAATAGCAAACACAGATCAACACCCCAAACACAGAGCAACCATGTGGCAGGTTTCCTGTAACTGTATTGTGTTTAGTAGTTGGAGGAAATGAAGGGCTGGGTCAAAGAGCACATTTTCAAATATCTATGTAACTTGTGGAATTTTTGCAAACAGTTTCATCTTCTGATGTAAGTTCCTGGGCCGGGGGTGGTGGTGAAGACAATAATTCCATGTGTTTGGCTTCATTTAAGTCTAAGGATCTATCACCACAAACTAATCACCCTACAGAGTCAACATTCCAGCACCTGGAAGCAGAGCCATGTGAGTTCTGAACAATCTTGAAGTCTTGTGATTTTGCTCTGGGACTTAGGGCTGCAGGTCTGCATCCAGTCCCGTCTTCTAAACATGTCCAGGTTCCTTTCCTTAAGTCCTGTGTTTGGGTCCAAAGCCTCACAATTGAGGCAACTGTCATTACTCCTGTGGGTGGAGGGTCAAGCCAGAGTTTCTGCCCTCTGCAGAAACAGGTCACAGGTCTGTTCATATGAAAGTTTCAAGGTAAGAGAATGAAAGCGTAGGAGTTTCTGTATACTGAATCTGATCCTGCATTCTCTGTGAAAATAGAAAATGTGATGGATAGATAGTCAAGAGATCTTAATGGATGATGGTTGGATTGGTGGATTGGTGGTTTGGGTAGATGGGTGGATGGATAGATGGATGGGTGAAAGGATGACAGAGAGTATGAGAGGGATGGACAGACAGATAGTCAGATGAATGAATGGATGGCTAGATGGGCAGACAGATGGTAGAGAGATGGATAGATACAAAACTCAGCGTGAACTGGGAGAAAAACCCACCTTTGCTCTTTCATTAAGGTAACATTTTTGTTGATTTTTCTCCCCAGGGATCCTCTGATTCATGCGCTCAACTGTGTCTTCCTCTCTGGCTGCTGGAAAGAGCAGACACACATTTAATCTCATCTGTATCAGGTGTAAGGTCCTCACAGGCTGCATCTTGGATGCTGGCTTCACTCCTGGATCATGTTTTTTTTTTTTTTTTTTTAATCATCACTATTGTTGCTCCTGGGACATTATTATTATTTTTTCCCTCTCATATCCAGTTTTTGTTTTAATCTAACCTAGTGTTTACTTTTACAAACTGCATTTTTTTTTAAGGGAAAGGAGTTGGGAGGAGAGGCCAGGAGTGCTGGAATGTGGCAGGAAGGGAGATGGTCCAGGGAGCGAGGGAAGGAGCCCCACAGAGACGGGCAACCGCCACAGGCAGGGCTTCCCCTGGGTCCCTGTCCCTTCCCTGGACCCCTTCTGTCCTCTCCAAGGCCTGTCCTTTTCTGAGACACCCCTTGCTTCTTCTCTGGGGCTCCAGGAACAGGAAGCAGAGGCTCACAGAGGATGGCGAGCCTCCCGGGGTCACGCGGCCTAGGAAGTAGCGGAGTCTGACTCCTGATGGGGCTGCCGACAGGAAAGGTCATGGCCATGCTTGCCGCGCCCTCCTGCCTCCCTAGACGCTGGGGTCATCTCAGGACCGCTGTCTGATGGCCACCCTGTCCTCAGGGTCCCCTCCCGTCCCTGGGTATCGCTTGTCTGCAGGCACCCCTTCTGGCTGTCCCTGGTCCCGCCAGGCCCCACCCCTGATCACCCTCCTCCCCTCTTCGAACACTCTTCCCCAACGCTTATCCTGCTTCGGCCTCAATTCGAGGACTGCCTTCTCTGAGACCCTTACCTGCACCAGGGTGGAGCCTCCAGTCTCCCCAGTAAGTGGGTGGCAGTGGGAGTTTGAAACTCGGGACTGGGGATCTGCATGACTGGGTGTCAGAGCCACCTCTCCTGCACTCGACTCAAGTCAGCGTGAAGGTTTCAGACGCTCTGCACGAGACACGCTTACCCCCAGCGGGATGCAGAGGGGGTGCCCGGGGAGGCTGTGAAGCTGGGTTTGAAGGTCAGGAGACCCTTCACTGTCACCAGCCCAGGAGTCATGTTTGCAGGGAGACAGGGTACAGGAGACTTCGACTGCCCTGAACCTCAGTGGACTTTGTTACAAGGGGATGGCGTGGTGGGCAGTGTGGGGGCCTCAGGCCTGGAACGGCTGCCAACAGGCTGGTTCTTCTACCATCACCTACTAATGTGCTTGGGCCACAAGCTGGTAAACAGAGACTTTTAACAGCAATAAAAGTCCAGTCTACCCTTATCCACCCTGTCTGTACTGGGGTAGTTCAGCAAGCTAGGGTAATTGTCATCACTGGCTTCCCACCTGCAGCCACCTGTGCTCTCTGCTCAGATAAACCCAGGGCTTGCCAACATGTCCCTGGGGAATAAAAGGAGTGTCGGGTGACTCTGGAGATATGAAAGAGACCTGGGTTCGATTCCTGGGTCGGGAAGATCCCCTGGAGAAGGGAATGGCAACTCACTCCGGTATTCTTGCCTGGGAAATCCCCTGGACAGAGGAGCCTGGTGGGCTACAGTCCAGGGGGCCACAAAGAATTGGACATGGCTGAGCACACACACAGCTGGGCTCTCTTAAACTAGAAACAGCTCTCGTATTTGCTAGAGAGCTGGGGAGGCCAGTGGGGCTCGTGTGTGGCCCCTCCGGTGACAATGGCGCTGACACTAACGAGGTTGGACCTGGCGACAGAATCTGCCCTCTCAGCGCTGGAGGATTCGTGGGCAGCTGGCTGGGGAGTGGTCATCGGTTTTGAAACCTGCAAAGTGCAGTCCCTGAAAAAATCTTAATCCCACTGAGAGTAATCATGTCAAGGTCCTGAAGACAAAAGGTACAGCAGCCTCCTTGCAGGAGTCAGTGGATCGGGTGCCAGTCTGGGAGTCAGGGCCTGGCCAGGGGATGCCTGTGGCTTCATCCACAAGAAGGACTCAACAGGCGCTTCCCTGCCCTGGCTCCAGAAAACTCCAAGGTTAGAAGAGGCCCGCCCTGGTTCTTGCAGGGGGTTGATCACACAGTCTCCCATCTGCAGGGCTGCGCTGTCCCTGGACACAGACAGAGGGGGTCTTGAGTCCCTGCAGGCCAGCTTGCTGGCAGTGGGGGGAGGGCAAGTGTGTTCCCTCCTCTTCTGGCCTGGACCCTGGCCTCTGGGGACTCTGCCAGTAGGCATCAGGCATTGGAACACCAATCCTTCCCTAGCTGGCAGCAGAACGCCCAATATGGAAAAAGAATCCAAACTCCAATTTCAAGTTCTGCAGCCAGGCTTTTGCAAATAAAAGGGAAACGGAAAAGCCCCAGGGAGCTCAGAAGCCCCCTTTGTCTGTGTTCACAGGGAGAAGTGCTGATCCTTCCTCAGTCCTTTCAAACAGAAGCCCAAGCTGCATTTCCTCTGTGGCTGTATTTGCATATTCATTCATTAGGATTTTTTTCACTTAGTTGTGATTCTTTAGTCAGTTCAGTCACTCAGTCGTGTCTGACTCTTTGCAATCCCATGGACTGCAGCACACCAGGCTTCCCTGTCCATCACCAACTCCTGGAACTTGCTCAAGCTCATGTCCATCGCATCACAATGCCATCCAACCATCTCATCCTGTGTTGTCCCCTTTTCCTCCCTTCAGTCTTTCCCAGCATCAGGGTTTTTTCCAATGAGTGGGTTCTTCGCATCAGGTGGCCACAGTATTGGAGTTTCAGCTTCAGCATCAGTCCTTCCAATGAATATTCAGGACTGATCTCCTTTAGAATGGACTGGCTGGATTTCCTTGCAGTCTAAGGGACTCTCAAGAGTCTTCTCCAACACCACAGTTCAGAAGCATCAATTCTTTGGCGCTCCGATTCTTTCTTAGCCACGTGAATAAAACTTCAGGTCAAAGTACCTAACCACTGAACAGTTTTCACCTGCCCTCTCTACCTACCTGTACAAGAGTGGTTGCATAGGCGAGAAGACAGGATAGACAGGGTTCCTCTGAAGAAAGGCTTTGATGCCAACCAACATTTAGGATTGGGAACTGATGGTCCAGTCCGTTGGTCATCTGGATCTTCGGGACTCTTGCAGCCTTCCTTTTGTACACTTCCTATTTAGTTATTTTACCGTATTTTTTCACAGCTTGTTAGCATATCTCTCACCAGAGTAAGAAGGGAGAAGAAAGAAGAAAAATGTCAATTAATACATTTTCCTTTACTTGCACATCATGTTGGTGAAAGACTAGACAGAAGCAGAGTTAGATGTTGACCAGTTAGAAGAAAACTTAAGATGATATGAAGGTTTCTGCTACATATTCTAATATCCCGCTCCTTTTGTTTTTAGCTGCATAATCATGTCTAACTCTTTTGCCGCCCCCTGGACTGTAGCCCACCAGGCTCCTCTGTCCACGGGATTTCCCAGGCAAGAGTGTTGGAGTGGGTTGCCATTTCCTACTCCAGGGGATCTTCCTGACTCAGGGATCGAACCTGTGTCTCCTGCATTGGCAGCTGGATTCTTTACCACTGAGCCACCTGGGAAGCCCATTCTCCTCCTTACCAAGATTTAAAAGATGGATTGATTATTTGCAGTTGTGTGAAATGAGAAATCAACATGCTGTTAACAATTTGGTAACTTTTTAAAGGTTAATTTTTATTGGAGTATAGCTGCTTTACAATGTTGAGAAGTGAATCAGTTATACAAATACATACATCCCCTCCCCTTTGGATTTCTTTCCCATTTAGGTCACCACAGGGCATTAAGTAGTGTTTTCTGTGCTATGCACTAGGCTCTCACTAGTTATCTCTGCCAGTGCCGGCCCCCGGAGTGCAGGGGCGGGGGGCTCCGCCAGTGCCGGTCCCTGGAGTGCAGGGGCGGGGGGCTCCACCAGTGCCGGTCCCTGGAGTGCAGGGGCGGGGGGCTCCACCAGTGCCGGTCCCTGGAGTGCAGGGGCGGGGGGCTCCGCCAGTGCCCGTTCCTGGGGTGTAGGGGCGGGGGGCTCTGCCAATGCCGGTGGAGTGTAGGTGGGCTGCGGAACATCTCTGGGCCTCGGCCTTACACTGAGGTTGGTAATGTGCGTTTCAGAAGATTTCCGTAAGAATGAGGGAAGATGTACATGCAGTGCCTGTGAGCGGAGCTCAGGAAATGGTGCTGCCTCCTCCTCTCACCACGCGAAGGGTCTGCAAACCTGTGCCCAGCCCTTGACAATGCCAGCTGAAGACCAGCACTTGCCGTCTGCCTCTACAAGGACTGAGTCACTGGCCACTGGGGTTTCTGACCTCCAACACCCCCTGAAAGGAGTACAAGGAGGAAATCAGGAGGGAGGCCCTCTGTGCTCTGGGAAAAACTGGCAGAGCACGTCTTTAGACAGTTAGATATTTTCTCAGGAGGAGGAGATTTTATGAGCTCGATTTCTTACATCTTCTCGTATCTCGAAAGGCACTGAAATCACTGACAGCGATATCTGCTCCTCGTGATGAACCGCAAGCGTCTGCCAAATGTGTGCTTGGCTGTGTACACCCTCTTCACTAAACTGATGGATGGTGCTGCCTCCTGCCCGCTTCTGACAGCTCCTTGGGGCTATCTGAGGTGCTGTCTCCCAGGCTCTCGCCCTCATTTTGCCCCAAATAAAACTTGACGCACAACTCTCATCTTAGGCTTCCCGCTGCTACCCACCAAGTTGACAAAAAGCTTTAGCTCCTCTGTCTCCCCAGCGATGCTGTGCAGCTGGGTCCCTTCACTATCCCCTTTTCCAGAGAAGGTAAGGGGCCTCCCCAGGACCCCATGGCCAGGAAGGGCCAAGCAGGGATTTGAACTGAGGCTGTGTGGGCCCCGAGTGCAAGCTCTTTGCTTCTTTGGGAGCTTGTGTAGGCGAGGGGCCCTGGTGAGCTGTGAGCTTGTCCTCTGCCCCCTGCTGAAAGGACCGGAGGAGGGACACAGGTGGCAGGAGAGGGCAGACTTGCCATAAAGGAAGGCAGCGCTGGGCCCCCGGGTGCCTCGGGGAGGGGGTCCCAGGGGCAGAGGGGATGGGGCGGGAGGATGAGAAAGGAGAGCCGCAGATGGAACATGCCCTGGAGGAGGAGGCCTGCGCTCCGCAGACCCTGAGTCTGAAGCTGCACCAGTGTCAGAACTCAAGCCATTCCAAGGGCTGACTTTGATACGTAAGAGATGAGGTCTGGAAACTTCCAGGAGAGGCAAACGGCTGGCCCAACGGAGCAGCTTCTGAGTTATTTCCCTTGGCATACCATACTTTGTAGAGGGTCCAAACTCATCATCACCCTTTGGTGACAGTTCCAACGAGGGCACCAAGTATAGAAGTGACTTTGAGCCCGGGGCACTCCAGCTGTTCTGTGAAAGAGCTGTTTCCATAGTTACAGACTCTTTACCAGAGAAATAGCATTAGGTCACTTGGGACAGGAATAGGGCTGTCTGATTTGTTCCAGAATAAAGTGACTTTTAGGTGTCTCAGACAATGGGAGAAGTGAAGACTCTCTGTCTTTATGTCCAGATAATTCTCATGCATCTGAATGATCTTCCCAAAGAAGGCTGTCAATCACTTTATCGCAGAGGAAATATAAGAGTCGAATATTTACAGAAAATGAGGTCCGTGATTTGTAGGTTGAAACATAATATTTGTTTGATGAAAAGGTAATCTATGAATATATGAACAGAAGAACTTGTTTCCCATGATTATGCAAATACCATCTGGGTCCTGTCCCAGGCAATTTTATTGCTTTTATCAGGAAGCAAAGACAAAAGATATTTTTAACAATGTTTTTATTATAAAAGTAATAAATATTCATTGAGGAATACTGGGAGAATAAAGAACATAAAAGAGAAAATAAAACGCCCAAATTTCATATAACCTTTCCTTGATCCAAGCATTATTCTTTTATTCCCTTCTATTATTCCTCATTCTGTTTCTTAAAAAATATGTCATAGTGCATATGATTTTTTACATGTAGTATAAAATATTTCATATGTAATATGCAAGTGTATATAATTTTGCTTTTCTCTTAAGATTACACTCTAGATATTGGTATTATGCCTACTCTTTATGTTTTTTTTTAATATAACAAGTATAGAATTCTAGACAAAATCAAAGTATTATTATATTATAAGCATCTGTAAATTTGTGTTTTTCTTTAAATAGCATTAGAGACTTCCCTGGTGGTTCAGATGGTATTTTCCCACAACATTCAATTTGCCGGAGCTTACCGCCTAGCTGTGACCATCATTAAATATCTTCAAATAGGAACCTTCCTGTCAGTCCAGTGGTTAAGACTTCACCTTTCAATGCAGAGGGTGTGAGCTTGAGCCCTGGTTGGGGAGCTAAGGTGCCGCATACCCTGTAGCCAAACAAAACGAAACATGAAACAGAAGCAGTATTGTAAAAAATTCAATAAAGAATTTTAAAATGGTCCACATTAAAAAAAAATCTTAAAAAATAAAATCTTCAAATGTTTGTCCATAGAGGGATATTTATGTGAATGGACCGATTTTTAACATAAAGGGGAAGCATTTCCTGGAGCCATCACACTTTCCCACAACATGATTCATGTAATGGTTCATGGGATCCCATTATTTGGCTTTTCAATTGTTTATTTTTAGGCATGTGGATTGCTTCCAATTGTCATTATTACAAAAGTGAGTTGTTTAGCAACTTCACCTACTGCCTCTTGGTAGAATTTCCCAAAGGCTTTCAAGTGGCCAGAGGCTCTGTGACCAGATTGCTTTCTGAAAACCTCAAACCAAGCTGTGTTTCTTCAGGAGCAGTCATATGCCTACTTTTCTATATCTTTGCCAACAAGGAGTTGTTAATCTTCTTTTTTCACTTAGAATTTTAGAAGTAATTATCTTAATTATTTTAAATCCATTCTTTGATAAAGTTCAAACATTTTACATTTATTTATTGGTTCCTTACATTGTTGTTCAGGCACTAAGTCGTATCCGTCTCTGCGACCCCATGGACTGCAGTACACCAGGCCTCCCGATCCCTCACTATCTTCCATATATCATTTCTTTGTAATTCCTTAATCACTTATTTTGCCTTCTTTTCAGTTGGCATAGATTTGTCTTTTTCTTACTGATTTGTAAATGACTGTGATACATTATGGCTTCCCTCATAGCTCAGTTGGTAAAGAATCCACCTTCAGTGCAGGAGACCCCAGTTCAGTTCCTGGGCTGGAAATATTCCCTGGAGAAGGGATAGGCTATCCACTCCAGTATTCTTGGGCTTCTCTTGTAGCTCAGCTGGTAAAGAATCTGCCTGTAATACAGGAGATCTAGGTTCCCTCCGTGGGTGGGGAAGATGCCCTGGAGAAGGGAAAGGCTACTCACTCCAGTATTCTGGCCTGGAGAATTCCATGGACTATATAGTCCATGGGATCGCGAAGAGTTGGACACGACTGAGTGACTTTCACTATAGCTTCACACTATAGCTTGATACACTGAGACTCTCAAACCACTGCCATTTATTTTGGGACAGTTTCCACTCATGTGTCTTTAAACTTGAGTGTGGAGTTTTCAGATATACAAACTTCTCATTTTATGCAGTAGATTATTCTCTTGATGGTTTTTGCCTGAGGTTTGAGGTCTTTGGCACCCTCAGATATTATAAAGTCAACATATTCTTCTATAGTAATTTACACTTTTATTTTCATACATTTCATTTTTTTCAGTCCATTCAATTTAATGTATTTTAAGACAGATGGCAAAGCAAGGACATCATTTGTAGGCTAAGTGTAAAGTGAGAAAATTTTTTAGCAAATAGTCAGTTTTCCTGGTAGTAGCCTTTACCTGTCAGTTTTAAGTATCACATCCCTCTCAGTTGCATTTGTCCGGGGAACTAATTCACGCCAGAGTCCTGGAGCCAGTGTGAACTGGGAGGGCCTGGAGACTTGCTTTCTGGGCACATGGAACCATGTACATCCCTCTCTTCGGAGAGGGTGCAGGAGGGGAGGGGAGGGGAGGGGAGGGTTGAGTCAGGGATCAGTTTTCACTTCTGACAAGATGTGTGGCTTTGGGCGAGTTGGCTCTCTTTCTCATGCCCAGTCTCCTTGTCTCAAAGGCGAGCCCAGGCCCTGAAGGCATCTAGGTCCTTCTTGTGTCTAATGACCCAGCGGCCCTGCAGGGCGGGTGGGACTCAGGGGTGTACGTGCCAGGCCCCAGGGAGCTGGTGGGGCCTCTGCTCTGTGAGTCAGTGCTGGGAGCAGATGCCAAAACCAGTAGCTGCAAAGGCTGATGTGGAAGTCTCTGAGAGACTTCACGGATGGAGGGCGGGTCCTGTGGGAGAAAGAGCGGGTGGCTTCCGGTGTCCTGCTCAAGCCCACCTGAGCCTGTGCCAGGTTCTTGCAGAAATGATGTGCAAAGTCACTGTTGGCTGTCCAGTGGGAAAGGTGAGGGCTGTAGCCCTGGTGTGGTGCCAGGAAGGTGTTTTCAGCTCCAAAGGTAGTATCTTACCCAGAAAAACTCTCATCGTCAGTAGCAAACTTGGACCCAAGCTTTCTCACAATTCAGCAATCTGTCTCACTCTTTGGCTTCTGTTCTCTGCTGGGGCGTAAAGATTGTTGCCCAAATCTGGGCTTCGGTTCCTACACTGTAGCAACATCTCTTTGGGCAACTCATATCAAATGATATGGCCCATTTTCCTTGGCTCGGCCTGAATGAGAGCCCTCAAAACTGCAGAGCTGCACACAGAGACCCAGAAAAGGCTTTCTGATTCCAAGCTTTCTGAATGTGACCCGGCACCATTCTGTTCCCTGCTTCGTTTGCAGGGCAGTGTGCAGGAAAATTGGAAATAAGAATCGTGAAGTGCCATTCCATTTAGCATAGATAACCAAAGGATGCTTGAACAACCCAAAGGATAACTTTGGAATACCAGATTTCCACCATTCTGTTGGTAGAGGTTCTGTTCTGCCAAGGTTATACCCGTGTTCAGAAGCAATGCCAAGGGCAATGGCCTGTTGTTGACAATTTAGTACAGAAAAAAAATCAGAATTTTGATTCCAAATCCAGAGAGTAATAAATTTCAAACAAATAATCGAATAAAAGATTATTTTTCTTTTTCTATTTGTGTGTGTGTGTGTGTGTGGTTTGTTTTCCATTTAGACTTTAAAATAAAATTGCTACTATCCGGTTGCACTGTGGTCCAGTACAGTTTTAATTTGTTCTTCATAGTCATTTTCTTCATCCTCGGGCCCCCTTTACATAGTTATGTTCCTGTCTGGCATCTGAGGCCGTGACCCCTGGCGAAGGATTCCTGGAGACGGAAGCCCTGAGGGGCTCCCTGTCCGTGTGGCAGGAGGGAAATAGTTGGGCTTTGGGAAAAAGTGGCGGGAGGAATGAGTGTGAAGCAATAGGTTAACTTGGGACCCAACAGAACGTCCCCAGAGTGGTTGGGGGGCCTGGGAAGAGGCATGGGTGAGCAGGAGCATCCTGACTAGTGACAGGCATCCCCGGGCGATGCCTGCTGACACCTGATAGCAAGACTCTGCGTGCTGGGTGTTCACAGCCTTTCCAGGTCTTTCCTCCTGGCATTCGGAAGCGCATGAGAGATTTGTCTTTCTTCTCTCACTCCATTTATTCATTCACTCAATTATTTACTTGCATCAGTGTAGTCTCATGACTTTCATATTGCGCGTTCAATTATAATCGCATGCAACTTCATCTCATTCAAATTGCTTGGTTTTGGCTATTGGGACTATTGGGCTATGGTGGACTCCTGTTATCCCTATGCAACACCTCTATTGCCCCTTTGCAGCTTTTTCCCTTTGTAAGTTTTTGAACATCTTCTTATTTTCAGCCCTACAAGATGATTCAGGCTTATTTTATATATTTTCCACTATAGCCCTAGAATCATCCATTTCTCCAAGGAGTCTTGGTTCCTTGTACTGAAGTATCCTTTTATCAAAGTATTAGAAACCAAGATCTGGGCACAAGATGTATACATCACACTTCTAAACTATTGCTTTAAATTTATTTCTAATATTCTTTGCTAGATGTCATAATTCTTTTAGACAGGTTGACTCTTTTACATTTTTCACTATTATAAACTATGGGCTTCCCTGGTGGCTCAGCTGGAAAAGAATCTGCTGGCAAGGTGGTAGACCTGGTTCGATCCCTGGGTTGAAAAAATCCCCTGGAGAAGGGAACGGCTACCCACTCCAGTATTCTGGCCTGGAGAATTCCATGGACTGTATAGTTCATGGAGTCTCAAAGAGTCAGACACGACCGAGCGACTTTCACTTGCATTCACTTTAAACTATGTCCAGTGAATCCTGTAAGCAGGTATAGTGGAATTTCAGAAGAACTGCGTTGCACCCTGTATCTCGCCATAATGACCTCTAAAATAAATTGACTCGTCACCTTTAGTTGTAGAAACGGAAGTGTGTGCAAATGAGTTTCGGATCCTCTTGGCTGTGGAGCAGTCCCCCTGCTCCTCCTGTTCACTCTGTCCCAACCAGAACCGCTCATCCCAGGACAGGTGCCAGGGAAAATAAATAGCTGCAGGCTGTTGACCTTCCTCTGGTCTGCAGCCCCGATGAGATACCTCCCTGCCTTTGGATATATGAATATATTCAAATTCTCCCAGTGGGGACCGAGTCATTCACTAGCTATCCCTGAGATCTCTAGGTGGACACAGCTCCAAAGGATCCTTGCAGAGTAGGAGTAGAGCCCGATATGGTTAATGTGTAAAACATCAAGAGTTCAGTTTAACCTCGTAGGACAGACTGAGGATGGGTGTTAGACTCTGACTTTATCAGCAGGTTTCCACTAAGGCCTCAGGTTTCCCTCTTACACAGCATCTTCTGTTTTAATCCTCTGTTGCCCTTGCTGGGTGGTCTCCCCAGGCATGGTTTGGAAGGAGCTGTTGGTTCCTTCCTCTTGCTGTTTGCTCTCAAATCCCACAGGACACAAAGCCATAAATTCTTTTTTTAATACGTAGTTGACATATTTAGTCCAGGGCACATTACTTAAAAAGCTTGAGATGGCCACACAGAATAGGGGCAGAATCATCTCAGGATATTTTATTTGTCTCTGGTTTGCCTATGAGGCATGAGGATATGGAAGACACTATCTACACACGTTGGATTCTACAAGTTTTGAGGAAAAACTGTGAAATTCTCTTTGCTTATACTCAGGCTCTATACCAGGATATTCTCTCTCTCTTTCTTTCTTTTTTTGCTTTCTTTTCAGTTTTTTTTAAATTGGAGGACAATTGCTTTAGAATATTAATTTCTGCTGTACAACAAAGTGGGCTTCCCAGCTGGCTCAGCAGCAAAGAATCCAGGCAGTGCAGGAAACAGATTTGATCCTTGGGTTGGGAAGATACCCAGGAGGAGGAAATGGCAACCCACTCCAGTATTCTTGCCTGGGAAATCCCATGGACAGAGGAGAGTGATGGACTACAGTCACAAAGAGCTGGACAAGCTGAGTGGGCACACACTTACAACGAGGGGAATCAGCTCTGTATTTACATGTCTGCTTCCTCCTGGACCTCTCTCCCCGCCCCCATCCCACTGCTCTAGGTCATCACAGAGCCCCGAGCTGAGCCCCCTGTGTCATACAACAGCTTCATACTAGCTACCTATTGCACACATGGTAGTGTGCATATGTCGGTCCTTATCTCCCAATTCGTCCCTCTCTCTCCTTCCCTTGCCTATGTCCACACGTTGCTGCTGTTCAGTCACACAGGTGTGTCTGACTCTTTACAACCATAGGCTTCTGCCCCACGCCAGGCTTCCCTGTCCTTCACTGTCTCCTGGAGCTTTCTCAAACTCATGTCCATTGAGTCAGTGATGCCATCCAACCATCTCATCCTCTGTCATCCCAGTCTCCTCCTGCCTTCAGTCTTTCCCAGAATCAGAGTCTTTTCCATTGAGTTGACTTTTCACCTCAAGTGGCGAAAGTATTGAATCTTTAGCTTCAGCATCAGTTCTTCCAGTGAATATTCAGAGTCGATTTCCTCTAGGATTGACTGGTTTGATCTCCTTGCAGTTCAAGGGATTTTCAAGAGTCTTCTCCAGCATCACAGTTCAAGAGCATCAGTTGTTTGGTGCTCAGCCTTTTTTTAGGTCCAACTCTCACATCCGTACATGACTACTAGAAAAATTATAGCTTTAACTACATGGACTTTCGTCAGCAAAGTGATGTCTCTGTTTTTTTAATATGCTGTCTAGGTTTGTCATAGCTTTTCTTCCAAGGAGCAAGAGTCTTTAAATTTCATGGCCACAGTCTCTATCCACAGTGATTTTGGAGCCCAAGAAAATAAAGTCTATCACTGGTTCCATTTTCCCCCCATCTATTTGCCATGAAATGATGGGACGGGATGCCATGACCTTTGGTTTTTGAATGTTCAGTTGTAAGCCAGCTTTTTCACTCTCCTCTTCCATATATCCATGTCTATTTTTTAAGTCCACATCTTTATTCCTGCCCTGCAAATAAGATCATCTGTACCATTTTTCTAGATTCCATACATACGCATTACCATACAATATTTGTTTTTCTCTTTCTGACTAAATTTATTCTGTATGACAGATTCTAGGTCCACTCACATCATTAGAAATGACCCAATTTCACCTCTTTTTAAAAGTCATAAATTCTTTAATACCTTTAACTTCACCTTACATTCACTTTTAAATGTTTTATTTAAGATTGTCCTAAGGGGTCCAGCCTTGCAGAGCTCTGCATGGAGAATTCTGTGCAAAGCCTGGTACAAACAACAGGATGTGGAGTCAGAAAACCAGTGAACCGACCAAGCAAGCACCCAACCAGCAGATTATAGGGCTGTTCATCCCTGAGGGACTTGAGGTTATAACTTTACAGTTCTGTCATTCCTGGGAAGTGACTCAGTCTCTCAGAGACGAGAGTGCTTAGCATCATGTGTGAAGATATCCTACATCTAGAAAACAGCAAAGACTTCTTTTCCCTGCCTTCCTTCCTCTCTTCCTCCATCTCTAAGATATTGCTGTGAGAGCCCTTGCTGAATCATATAAAATTGCTTCCAAAAGTCTGTTAAGCCATGCATCAAAATCTGAACCCATTTTCCCCTTTCTCATTTTATTTCTCCAAGTTGTGACGTAAATTATGCTTACAGAAACAAGAAGTTCACTGTAGAGCCTTTAGTATATTCTGCAAAATACAGAGGTTAACCTGCCAGATGGGATTATGATGATAAGATAATAAATGCAATACCATGCATAAAATCTGGCACAGATGTGCTTTAACCTTTGCAAAATACTCAGGAGTGCTTTGAGTTAAAAAATGCAAGCTTGGACATTTAAACATTGAGTAAACAGTACTCTGAATTTGAAACATTCTTTTGTTTTTTGTTAGTATGTATTTTTAAAAATGTTTTAATTGGAAGAAAACAGCTTTACAATGTTGTGTCAGTTTCTGCCATACAAGAACACAAATCAATTGTACTATACACACACACACACACACACACACACACATATGCCCCCTCCCTCTTGAGCCACCCTCCCTTCCCCTACCCAGTCCCTCCAGGTCATCACAGGGCGCCAGGCTGGGCTCCCTGTGTTATATAGCAAGTTCCCAAAAGCTAGCTGTTTGACACATGATAGTGTATATATGTCAATGCTACTTTCTCAGTTCGTCCCACCCTCTCCTTCCCCTGCTATGTCCACAAGTTTGTTCTCTGAGTCTGCGTCTTCATTCTCCCCTGCAAATAGGTCCATCAGTACCATTTTTCTAGATTTCATTATGGACAATAGTACGATGATTCCTTAAAAAATTAGAAATAAATCTACTTTCAGTTCAGTTCAGTTCAGTCACTCAGTTGTGTTCGACTCTTTGTGACCCCATGAATCGCAGCACACCAGGCCTCCCTGTCCATCACCATCTCCCGGAGTTCACTCAGACTCACGTCCATCGAGTTAGTGATGCCATCCAGCCATCTCATCCTCTGTGGTCCCCTTCTCCTCTTGCCCCTAATCCCTCCCAGCATCAGAGTCTTTGCCAATGAGTCTACTCTTCACATGAGGTGGCTAAAATCTACCTTATGATCCAACAACTCCTCTACTGGACATGTACCCTCAGAAAACCACAGCTTTAGAAGACACATGTTTCCCAATGTTTATTGCAGCCCTGTTTACAATAGCCAGGACATGGAAGCAACCTAGATGTCCACTGACTGATGAATGGATTAAGAAGTTGTGGTGCATATATACAGTGGAGCATTATATGTTTAGTCACTTCAGTCATGTTCAACTCTTTGTGACCCCATGGACTATAGCCTGTCAGGCTCCTCTGTCCATGAGATTCTCCAGGCAAGAATCCTGGAGTGGGTTGTCATTTTCTACTCCAGGGGATCTTCCCAACCCAGGGCTTGAACCGATTCTCTTATATATCCTGCATTGGCAGGCAGGTTCTTTACCACTAGCGCCATCTGGGAAGTCCAGTGGAATATTCAGTTCAGCTCAGTTCAGTCGCTCAGTCACGTCCGACTCTTTGCGACCCCGTGAATCGCAGCACACCAGGCCTCCCTGTCCATCACCAACTCCCGGAGTTCACTCAGATTCACGTCCATTGAGTCAGTGATGCCATCCAGCCATCTCATCCTCTGTCTTCCCCTTCTCCTCCTGCCCTCAATCCCTCCCAGCATCAGAGTCTTTTCCAATGAGTCAACTCTTCGCATAAGATGACCAAAGTACTGGAGCTTCAGCTTTAGCATCATTCCTTCCAAAGAAATCCCAGGGCTGATCTCCTTTAGAATGGACTGGTTGGATATCCTTGCAGTCCAAGGGACTCTCAAAGAGTCTTCTCTAATACCACAGTTCAAAAGCATCAATTCTTTGGTGCTTAGCCTTCTTCACAGTCCAACTCTCACATCCGTACATGACCACTGGAAAAACCATAGCCTTGACTAGACGGACCTTTGTCAGCAAAGTAATGTCTCTGCTTTTGAATATGCTGTCTAGGTTGGTCATAACTTTTCTTCCAAGGAGTAAGTGTCTTTTAATTTCATGGCTGCAGTCACCATCTGCAGTGATTTTGGAGCCCAGAAAAATAAAGTCTGACACTGTTTCCACTGTTTCCCCATCTATTTCCCATGAAGAAAGAAATGCCTGGAGAATCCCATGGACAGAGGAGCCTGACAAGCTATAGTCCATGGGGTCACAAAGAGTTGAACATAACTGAAGTGACTAAACATATAATGCTCCACTGTATATATGCACCAAATACCATGATCTTTGTTTTCTGAATGTTGAGCTTTAAGCCAACTTTTTCACTCTCCTCTTTCACTTTCATCAAGAGGCTTTTTAGTTCCTCTTCACTTTCTGCCATAAGGGTGGTGTCATCTGCATATCTGAGGTTATTGATATCTCTCCCAGAAATCTTGATTCTAGCTTGTGTTTCTTCCAGTCCAGTGTTTCTTACCCAACCATAAAAAGAACAGATTTGAGTCAGTTGTAGTGAGGTGGATGAATCTTATAGCCTGTTATACAGAGTGAAGTAAGTCAGAAAGAGGAAAACAAATATTGTATATTAGCATATATATATATATATGGAACTTAGAAAATGAATTTGAAACATTCTTAATTGATTTATATATTTGGTTCCTGTGTATCTTTTGTTCCACTTGTATTCCTAAGATAGCTTCATAAAATATTATTCAAAGGCAGAACTCTGTCTTGCAAGAGTCACTGTATGCTCAAGCTCAGAGACTGCTATAGTTGGAATTCATGCTTGCACCCTGCTGGCTTGGAGATCCTAGACTGCTAGGTAAGAACACTTCTGTCCATGAAATGGTTCCACTAAATTGAACATGAAATGGTTCCACTAAACTGGAAGGAGAGATTTCCACACAGCCACTGGGAGACCCTCATAACCTGGGATTCACAGTCAGAAAAGGAGCTAGTCTGCTGGCTGGAGTTATTGCTTCTGATTATCAGGGCAAAATGGGGCACAGAAGAGCGTGGCTACATTGACTGAGCCTGGAACCCAGGGGATTCTCTGAGCACCTCCTTGTACTTCCCTGTAAGAACTAACTCATCGTTAAGTTTAATGGAAAGCTAGAGAGACCAAAGGCAAGGTGGGATCAACAAGGACATGGACGCTTTGGGTATGAAGACTTTGGCTCCTCTTCCAGGTAGAAAACCCAGAGTGGCCCAATCCTGGCTGACAGCAATAGTAGAAGTGGCTGTGACTCCAACATGGCTTCATGACAAGCAGCCAAAAAGAGACCACAGAGGCTTTACACATTTTCTGTTTGCTCATTACAAATAAGGATTTCTTTCCATATGTTAGCCATTCTTCACTCCCTTCCTCATTTGTATTTTATGCACAAGGTTTTGGAAATTAATTTTTATAATTTATGCAAAAAACCTCAGTGGGACAGTGACTGAATTGGAGGAATAATTAATACAGCTGATAACTGATACAATGATTATTGGGACTATGACTCCGCAATCTTGGGAAAGGGTGAGCATTTCTCACCTCCAACATGCATGGCTGGGTCTTGTTAGGAAGAAGACAGAGCGGTTTTGTGGTTTCTCTGGGGTTTGGGGGGCTTCCAAGTGGCTCAGATGGTAAAGAATCTGCCTGCAATGCAGGAGACCCAGGATTGATCCCTGGGTAGGGAAGATCCCCTGGAGAAGGAAATGGTAACCCACTCCAGGATTCTTGCCCGGAGAATCCCATGCACAGAAGAGCCTGGCGGGCGGCAGTCCGTGAGGTCACAAAGAGTCGGACACGACTGAGAGACGAACACTTTCACTTCCAGTAGTTTGTGCAGAGCCGAGGTGTGAAGGCGGAAGGGCCAGAGGAGTGAGCTGTCAGCTCCAAGCTCACCCTCACTGCCAGACCTGCAGAAGGAAAGATGGACCCTTTACGAGTTTTCCCTTGTCAGCTGGCAAGTCCTGGTCAGTGGAGGGCCCTGGAGAGACATTGCCGGAGGAAGAGACTTCCCTCCCTGGATCCAGGCTGTTCCCCCAGCAGGCTCCTGCTGCGGATGCAGCCTCTCCAGCGTCCCAGCTCCCACAGCCTAGGGGATGGTCCCACGTGAGCCGGCTGCAGTGTGGGCGGATGCTACAGTGCCAGCTCGTGGGTGCCTGGCAGCTGGCATGTGGCTTGAAGCAAGGCACCTCCCCCAACACACCTGCTCATGAAGTTTCCTTGGTTCTCCAGAGAACACTTTCTGGCACGTTCTAGAGGGCTGGGTCCCAGCAAGTTCTGCTGATGACACTGCGGCATCTTCTCTGCTGGCTGCTGAGGCTGCCCTCTGAGTGCTGGTGGGGGGTTCGGGGGGCATAGGGAGCCCCTCGAGCATCCTGTCTCAGCCCAGGGGGTGGCTGCACCTTCCAGCTGCTACGCCATATCCTCTAGACAGCTCTTCTCTTCTTCCCAGTCAATCCTTTGTGGCTCAGATCCCCCTTTTAACTCAATTTTTATAACAAACTTTCCCTGTCTACATTACTGTGTGGTTTCTGTCTCCTGGTTAGACTCTAATTGACACAAGACTAATCTTTGGAGGGTAAGAAAGACAAGTTCAAAAACGTAAAAATCAACTGGGCATTGAGTAAACCACACACTGCTCCCACTCTTGCAATATGAAGCGTCTTCTTCATCAGTTGCGCATTTGGTTCCTGTGTGTCTTGATTCTGTTTCTTTCCCTGAAATAGCTCCATAAATATCATTCAAAGGCAGTTTGTGAGCTTCATCTTCTCCAGCATTAATCAGCTTAATGCATCAAATACCTCTCTTTCAGGAAAGCGTTGCTAGCCGAGTCCCTAGAGCGTTTGCTAGCCTAAGCTTGGTCAATCTGGAGACCATCTGGCACTCTGGACAGCTTAAACTGGGGATGTGGAGGATGGAATTTTACCAAATCAAATGCGTGCATGATGGTGAAGTCCTTATGTCTCATTGCCTGACCTCAAACTGCAATCCTAAATGAAAGAAGAAGAAGAAAAAAAAACCCTCCAGAACTTCAAAAGAAAATTGCTTTTTAATTTCTCGGAGGAATGGCAGCTAAGAGCAAAGCCCTTGCAGCTGTACCGGATATAGATTTAGGAAATTATTTCAACTCGTGATATTAAACCTCTTCAGCCGAAGCAATCAGAACCAGTCCTGGCCTGGCAGTTCCTCTCCAGGGCAGCCAGACCGGGCATAGCTGTCTCATTCTGATTGCTGGGAGTTGTTTTTCTCTCGGGAAGGCTGGCTTTCCTTTCCCCCATCTGCTAAATAAAATATGATCTGGATCACTGTTGTTGTGTGTTTTTTTTTTTTAAACCTTTAAAGGGAGCGGCATTTCTCATTGAATTCATATGCTTGAATTGCCCCCAAGCCCTCTCCCCGTAGGCACCTTTCACATCTAGTCGTATGAATCAGAAGCCAGAAAACATGTATGTGTGTGCCCCATGTCTGTTCACGAAGCCTTGCAGGTGGAACACGGGTGAGTAGGGAATGAACTGAAATGAAAGGAGATGGTGTCTTCACAGGGGAGGGCCATAAATGCTTTAAAAATCACCCCCGTGCGCTTTTTTGGAGTGTTGCCGCTCTTCCAAATGAATCTGGGAACTTTTCTGGGAAGAAGAGGGTGTGGTGTGCAAGGGGGAAAAAGTGAGTTTCCCCCTGCGGTTAACTCTCCATGTCCTCCTGGACTGTTGCCTCCCCACCCTGGGCTGCGTCCACACTGGCAACCCGAAGGGTCGGGATTCCTTCGAGTTCAGGAATGTTATTACCTGAAGTTTCCTTCTAAATTCCTCGGAAAGAACCCCACCCTGGAAAAAAAAAATCGTGGCAGCAACAAGCCCCAGATTCCCCTGCCAAGGGGCTGAGTAGCTATGTGATGTGGGAATGACCACGTCCACCCACTTGGACCATAAGGGAGAAGATGACCAAGTTTATTGGAGGGTGGTCCACAGATGGAAGTTCCACAAGATGGTCTTTATAAAAGGGGGTGAGGGGGAGGTAAGCTCAAAGCTTTGGAAGTTAAATTGGCAGAAGGCTCCAAGCAGGACAGGATCAGAGGAGGAGGGAGATCAGCCCTGAGATGCAAGTCCAGCGTGGGCTCCAGTAAGGGGGGAGGAAGGGCTCTGTGATTCCCACATGGTGAAGCATGGCTCAGGTGGGATTTGGAGCATTTTGCTGGGAGTCCTGCTGTGCCTCATTGCTCAGACCCTAAGTGGACATCTCAGGAGTGTACCAACCTTGTTAGGAGATGGGGAGACCTCAGTCCTTGGGGAGCCCCCTCGCAATCCAACCAGACCCAGCCACTTTCCAAAGAAGAGATGGGTTACACAACAAGGTGGTTGGGAAGACTTGTCCCCAGTTCCCAGTCATGTTGCGAGACTGCCCCCCGCCCATCAACCCCTACCCCCCGATATTCCTACTTCCATCGGCTCTGCCTCTGGTCACAGCTTTCTACCAGCTCTGAGCTCTATGCCCTGGTGAAAGGGAAATGCCGGTGAGATCAGGAGACGTGTGGGCCTGTGGGTGTGCTTGGTTCATGCCAACAAGGCTTTCTTTCCCCTCATTTTGAGATAACAAGATTTTTTTAAGCTTTTCATTTTATACTAGAGTCGAGTTCATGAACAAGGTTCTGTTAGTTTCAGGTGTACGGCTAAGTGATTCGGTTACACACATACATCTGTCTATTCCCTTTCACGTTCTTTTCCTGTTTAGGTTATTACATAACATTGAGCCGAGTTCCCCGTGTTATACAGTAGGTCCTTGTTGGTTACCCATGTTAAATACAGCAGTCTGTGCATGTCCATCCCAAACTCCCTTCTCAAAGCTTTCTTGAGCATCTACCATGGGGCAGACTGTACCTGTGCCTCGTGCTTGCCGGCTGTATGATCAAGGGTGATCCACTTTTCTTCCTGAATCTTGGTTTTATCTTTTATAAAATGGTAGGTGATATTCTGACCTCCTTTATAGTGCTGTGAATACTAAATGAAGCAATGCACACGGGGCTGAATGAAGGACTTTATAATGTACAACACTACTTGAACAGTCATCTGTCAATTTCACCAGTGTTTACCAAGCATTTGCTATGGACCTAATACTCTTGACACACTAGAGACACACCAGTGGAAAAGGAGGACACAGCACCCGCCCCTAAATCCTTACATTTGAGTGACATGAGTCACAAAGGAAAATACGCAAATTCTATGAACGATGACTCCAAATGGGGCAAGAATTCAGGACCGACTCTAGGACTGAAATTCAGAACACTGGGTTTCTGGAACCCTCAGTCTGCATTTGTGATGATATGGGCTCCACGCTTGATAAAGAGATTATCATGATTAACCTCAATTTTTATGGGTGGAGCTGATAAGTTTTTAGATAGGAAGGCTTTCTGAACTTGGCAGTGTACACTCAGGTCAGTTCAGTTCAGTCGCTCAGTCGTGTCCGACTCTTTGCGACCCCATGAATCGCAGCACGCCAGGTCTCCCTGTCCATCACCAACTCCCGGAGTTTACCAAACTCATGCCCATTGAGCTGGTGATGCCATCTAGCCATCTCATCCTCTGTTGTCCCCTTCTCCTCCTGCCCCCAATCCCTCCCAGCATCAGGGTCTTTTCCAATGAGTCAACTCTTCATATGAGGTGGCCAAAGTACTGGAGTTTCAGCTTTAGCATCAGTCCTTCCAATGAACACTCAGAACTGATCTCCTTTAGGATGGACTGGTTGGATCTCCTTGTAGTCCAAAGGACTCTCAAGAGTTTTCTCCAACACCACACTTCAAACGCATCAATTCTTCAGTGCTCAGCTTTCTTCACAGTCCAACTCTCACATCCATACATGACCCTGGAAAAACCATGGCCTTTACTAGAATCTTTGTTGGCAAAGTAATGTCTCTGCTTTTGAATATGCCATCTAGGCTGGTCATAACTTTCCTTCCAAGGAGTAAGCGTCTTTTAATTTCATGGCTGGAATCACCATCTGCAGTGATTTTGGAGCCCCCCAAAAATAAAGTCTGACACTGTTTCCCCATCTATTTCCCATGAAGTGATGGGACCAGATGCCATGATCTTCATTTTCTGAATGTTGACCTTTAAGCTAACTTTTTCACTCTCCTCTTTCACTTTCATCAAGAGGATTTTGAGCTCCTCTTCACTTTCTGCCATAAGGATGGTGTCATCTGCATATCTGAGGTTATTGATATTTGTCCCGGCAATCTTGATTCCAGCTTGTGCTTCTTCCAGTCCAGCATTTCTCATGATGTACTCTGCATATAAGCTAAATAAGCAGGGTGACAATATACAGCTTTGACTTACTCCTTTTCCTATTTGGAGCCAGTCTGTTGTTCCATGTCCACTTCTAACTGTTGCTTCCTGACCTGAATACAGGTTTCTCAAGAGGCAGGTGAGGTGGTCTGGTTTTCTCATCTCTTTCAGAATTTTCTACAGTTCATTGTGATCCACAGTCAAAGGCTTTGGCATAGTCAATAAAGCAGAAATCGATGTTTTTCTGGAACTCTCTTGCTTTTCCATGATCCAGCGGATGTTGGCAATTTGATCTCTGGTTCCTCTGCCTTTTCTAAAACCAGCTTGAACATCTGGAAGTTCATGGTTTAGGTATTGCTGAAGCCTGGCTTGGAGAATTTTGAGCATTACTTTACTAGCATGTGAGATGAGTGCAACTGTGCAGTAGTTTGAGCATTCTTCGCCATTGGCCTTTCTTTGGGATTGAAATGAAAACTGACCTTTTCCAGTCCTGTGGCCACTGCTGAGTTTTCCAAATTTGCTGGCATATTGAGTGCAGCACTTTCACAGCATCATCTTTCAGGATTTGAAATAGCTCCACTGGGATTCCATCACCTCAACTAGCTTTGTTCTTAGTGATGCTTTCTAAGGCCCTCTTGACTTCACATTCCAGGATGTCTGACTACTCAGTGATATTTTATCACACAAGAGCCTGTTTTTTTTTTTTTTTTTTTTAGTGTTTGAACATTTAGAAACACAGACCAATCATTTCAGTTTTACTTGGACTCAAACTATATGTGAGGTTTTTTTAAAAAATATAAATTTATTTATTCTAATTGGAGGGTAATTACTTTACAATACTGTATTGGTTTTGCCATACATCAACATGAATCTGCCACAGGTATACACGTGTTCCCCATCCTGAACTCCCCGCCCACCTCCCTCCTTGTATCATCCCTCTGGGTCATCCCAGTGCACCAGCCCCAAGCATCCTGTATCATGCATCGAACCTGGACTGGCAATTCGTTTCATATATGATATTATACATGTTTCAATGCCATTCTCCCAAATCATCCCACCCTCTCCCTCTCCCACGGAGTCCAAAAGACTGTTCTATATATTTGTGTCTCTTTTGCTGGCTCACATACAGGGTTATCGTTACCATCTTTCTAAATTCCATATATATGCGTTAGTATACTGTATTGGTGTTTTTCTTTCTGACTTACTTCACTGTGTATAATCGGCTCCAGTTTCATCCACCTCATTAGAACTGATTCAAATGTATTCTTTTTAATGGCTGTGTAATACTCCATTGTGTATATGTACCACAGCTTTCTTATCCATTCATCTGCTGATGAACATCTAGGTTGCTTCCATGTCCTGGCTATTATAAACAGTGCTGTGATGAAGATTGGGGTACACGTGTCTCTTTCAATTCTGGTTTCCTTGGTGTGTATGGCCAGCAGTGGGATTGCTGGGTCATAAGGCAGATCTAGTTCCAGTTTTTTAAGGAATGTCCACACTGTTCTCCATAGTGGCTGTACTAGTTTGCATTCCCACCAACAGTGTAAGAGGGTTCCCTTTTCTCCACATCCTCTCCAGCATTTATTGCTTGTAGATTTTTGGATAGCAGCCATTCTGACTGGCGTGAAATGGTACCTCATTGTGGTTTTGATTTGCATTTCTCTGATAATGCATGATGTTGAGCATCTTTTCATGTGTTTGTTAGCCATCTGTATGTCTTCTTTGGAGAAATGTCTATTTAGTTCTTTGGCCCATTTTTTGACTGGGTTGTTTATTTTTCTGGGATTGAGCTGCAGGAGTTGTTTGTATGCTTTTGAGATTAGTCCTTTGTCAGTTGTTTCATTTACTATTATTTTCTCCCATTCTGAAGGCTGTCTTTTCACCTGGCTTAGAGTTTCCTTTGTTGTGCAGAAGCTTTTAATTTTAATTAGGCCCCATTTGTTTATTTTTGCTTTTATTTCCAATATTCTGGGAGATAGGTCATAGAGGGTCCTGCTGTGATTTATGTCGGAGGGTGTTTTGCCTATGTTCTCCTCTAGGAGTTTTATAGTTTCTGGTCTTACGTTTAGGTCTTTAATCCATTTTGAGTTTATTTTTGTGTATGGTGTTAGAAAGTGATCTAGTTTCATTCTTTTACAAGTGGTTGACCAGTTTTCCCAGGACCACTTGTTAAAGAGATTGTCTTTTCTCCACTGTATATTCTTGCCTCCTTTGTCAAAGATAAGGTGTCCATAGGTGTGTGGATTTATCTCTGGGCTTTCTATTTTGTTCCATTGATCTATATTTCTGTCTTTGTGCCAGTACCATACTGTCTTGATGACTGTGGCTTTGTAGTAGAGCGTGAAGTCAGGCAGGTTGATTCCTGCAGTTCCATTCTTCTTTCTCAAGATTGCTTTGGCTATTCGAGATTTTTTGTATTTCCATACAAATTATGAAATTATTTGTTCTAGCTCTGTGAAAAATACCATTGGTTTCTTGTAGGGATTGCATTGAATCTGTAGGTTGCTTTGGGTAGTATACTCATTTTCACTAGATTGATTCTTCTGATCCATGAACATGGTATATTTCTCCATCTATTAGTGTCCTCTTTGATTTCGTTCACCAGTGTTTTATAGTTTTCTATACATAGGTCTTTAGTTTCTTTAGCTGGATATATTCCTAAGCATTTCTTTTTATTGCAATGGTGAATGGCACTGTTTCCTTAATTTCTCTTTCTGTTTTCTCATTATTAGTGTATAGGAATGCAAGGGATTTCTGCGTGTTGATTTTATATCCTGCATCTTTACTATATTCATTGATTAGCTCTAGTAATTTTCTGGTGAAATCTTTAAGGTTTTCTATGTAGAGGATCATGTCATCTGCAAACAGTGAGAGTTTTACTTCTTCTTTTCCAATTTGGATTCCTTTTATTTCTTATTCTGCTCTGATTGCTGTGGCCAAAACTTCCAAAACTATGTTGAATAGTAGTGGTGAGAGTGGGCATCCTTGTCTTGTTCCTGACTTTAGGGGAAATGCTTTCAATTTTTCACCATTGAGCATAATGTTTGCTGTGGGTTTGTCATATATAGCTTTTATTATGTTGAGGTATGTTCCTTCTATTTCTGCTTTCTGGAGAGTTTTTATCATAAATGAATGTTGAATTTTGTCAAAGGATTTCTCTGCATCTATTGAGATAATCATATGGCTTTTACCTTACACTATCTGGCACTCCCGGTGCATGGAACAGCTTTGGATGTGAAAGGAAAAGGCATCACTACACAGCTAATGAGAGAGATTCCACAGCTGAGATTCCAAAGTGACTCGCCAGCATCCTGTCAGCGTTAGCGCCCAGCCTCTCCCACTCCTGTCTGAGAGTGTCCAGGTCTCTGGCAATGTTCAGGACTGCAGGATAATTTAATATATGGGTTCAATTAAAACAAGGAGACTCAGGAATGCAATCGGGCTGAATTTTCCTTGGAAGAATAAAACCAATAAGTCCTGTTTGGTGTTTGTGTCTCAGAACTAAGAGCTAGTTTCCGACTTTAATGATTCTGGAGAATATTTTTGTAAAAATGACATGGCAACTCCCACTTGAACACATAATGTTTATATGTTATTAATCATTAACCAACGCATGGGGTTTGGGTTAAAAGAGTAATGAATATAATGGTGACTACCTTGGAAACAAACAAACATCCTTTTAAAAATAAACCTAAATAGGGGTACCAGAATAAATTCAGTACACTCAGTTCTTTAGAAGCAAAGTGCTTGACATTTGGCTAACAACAATCAATGAGTTATTCAAATTACTGCTTAAGATGACGCATTTGTAGGATTATCTCTCATCCGATTCCATCTATTTTTGGTGTGGATTTCCAGTGGAGTGAGTTTGAGGGTGATTTACTTTCTTCTAGTGCTTTATACCCAGTGAAAGTTTCAGTAATGTCTGTGGTTTTCACTTCCTGTAAGAAACACCCATGTAGATGTTTTTTCTTAAACTATTTTGTCATCCAACTTGTAATTGGGAAAGTAGAGGAATTTACATTATTATTCATCATTTTATTGAATAAGCTTTAGTTTACTCAAACTTTAAATAATGATTTAGATGAACAGTATCATCCATGATGAAACTGGTCCAGGAAATGGGGGTGAGAATGAGTTTAGCTAGCCTGTGTGGATTGCTTGTCATTTCTATTTAATCGCTAAGTCATGTCCGACTTTTTTGTGATCTCATGAGCTGTAGCCCACCAGACTCCTCCATCCATGAGATTTCCCAGGCAAGAATATTGGAGTGGGTTGTCATTTCCTTCTCCAGGGGATCTGCCTGACCCAGGGATCAAACCAGTGTGATCCTGCTTGACAGGAGGGTTCTTTACCACTGAGCCACCGGGAAGCCCATGTGGCTTGCTTAACAGCAACAAAGTTTTTATGCACGTGCTCATGAAATTATCACAACAACCCCTGTCATGGACTGCCAGCCTTTCTCAGGTTATCGTGCTTTTAGCATCTCAGTAGATTTCCCCAGTGTCCCTAAAACAAAAGAAATACCCAATCGTTTTTTGTAGTTAGGTCTACACAACGCAAGAGTCCCAGTATTGTGATAGACGCCTATAAGGACTGAATCAGGAGTTCATGCTGTATTTAGCAGCCATGACTCCTAGAAGACTGAATGTGGCCATTGGCGCCTGGGTGAGTTTGCTGCGGTATCCTGGGGTGTCTTGACATGTAATTTGGGAACCATGGCCTCGTGAAGTTAAGTCCTAATAATATCTCAGTTTTACTAATGGGAAAGCTGCGTTTGAGGGAGGTTAGGTACTTAGAGTTTTTATACAGTCATGGAGTTCTCAAGGCTACTATACTGGAGTGGTTTGCTGGGAACCCTGGCATGCTACAGTCCATGGGGTCATGAAGAGTTGGACGTGACGTGATGACTGAACAACAGCAAGAACAAGGTACTTAGCCAGGATGGCACCACTGGGAAGAAGATGTCAAACCTCGGACAGTTGATTTTAGCCCCTGTGCCCATCTCCCAACTTCTTACTGTGAGGAGAACTCCAGGCTTCCAAAGCCCAAATGTCAAAAGGAAGAAGAGCATTTGAGATGGATATCAAGGGCATCATCTGAGGCAAAAGGACGATCTGGAACCAATTCATTCATTTATCTTTTTTCCATTCATTTTTTCACTTCGGTTATTTGGAAAGCATTTGTGGCTGGTCCCTGAGCTGCAGGCCACGGAGCTCCTGGTCCCATGGCAGGGAGACATGACAGAGCCATGAGAATTGGTGCCAGACTGGGGGCAGGGTGGGTGGGGGGAGGGCGGCCAGGCAGGGCTACGAGCAGCCAGGGTGGAGCTCAGTGTTCAAAGCATCGCCAGGAGAGAACAGAGCGGCCTCTGGAAACTGGTGCAGCCCTGCCAGGCTGTCTTCACATTTCGTTACTGAACAGCCTGTGCCCGACTGACTCAGTCCCGTCATCTGACCTTTATTGGATGTCATAGCTATGCATACCTGCAGTGCAAATGTGCCCCATAAGCAATTTCTAAGGTGAATAAGCTTCCTCTTGTTCGATGGTGGTGGAATTCACACTTGGCTCCGTATGAAATTTGAAAACTGCGTTTCGGTGTCTTAGCAACTTTTTGCCCACGTGTTTTTCCTTTTGAAAACGAGTAAGTCGTGAATGACTCCAGCCTTTGATCAAACAATGCATGACTTTCCCTTATTGACAGCTCTGTTTTTTTCCTCCGAGGAGGCATATTTCACAAAGGCAGCAATGTGAGAAGCATTTCTTGAGCACCTGTGTGTAAGGGGCCTCAGAGAGGTCACTCTTCCACCTAGGGCTCACGCTAGTGGGGGAAGAGCCATGCAGACCTACAAATACATGGTCCGTGTTACAGGTCGGGGGTGGGGGGCTTGAGTGGAGTCTTTAGAAATAAAGCAAGAAGTGGAACAGGGAGGGTTCCAGCAGGAAGGAAGATGACTGGGAGCCTGGGAATGGCTGGCCTGGGGGAGGCAGATGAAGGAGAAGTTAGAGAGGATAGAAGCAGGCAGGGGCCTGATTGATTATCAGGACGTGGCTTATCTTGCTAGGAGCGTGACATTTTCTTGGAGCCTCTAAAGGATTTGAAGCAGATAAGAGTGATAACCTTGGTAACCTGGCCCATGGAAGGAGCCACAGACATGCAAAACCAGGTCTTAGTATATATCCTAACATTTAAAATACATGTTTACAGCCTCTGCTATTTTCTACCATCATTCAACGAAGATTGGTGAACACCATGATTGCCAGGCACTGTGTCAGGGGCCACTGAGGGTCCCTCCTGGTCAGGAGGACTCAAGGGCCACTAACAATGATCTGAAAAGTCCTGTTCTCCTCCCCGTGTCCCGGTTTCACCTTCTACCTCATTTCAAAGGAGAATACAAAAAGAAAAGTAAATCACGCCAGGTTGCTAGTGACTTTTATGAAAACCCTTTATGATTTTTGCCCCGAGTGAAAAGAACTTCTATTTACTTCAGTTGATGGGGATAGGTCCCCGAGTCACCATCTCAGGAAGACTGATGGCTCTGTTCTTTGGCTTTAAAAGACCCTGTCTGCTGTATATCTTCTGAAACATTTCACAGGGCATAAGAACATTTTTTTTTCTTTCTCCTAAGATGGGAACAAAGTGCTTTCTTCACGTTGCCAAGTTCATGACGAAGCTGACACAGGGCTTCTCTGACTGTTTTCCTTGACTTTTTTCCACATTAAATATGCATTTAAGTTTCCTCTATTTTTTTCAAGGCTTAACAACTATTTTCTTTTTAACACCAAGTAATGCTTTTTGGTATGCTGTACCAATACATGCACCCTTTCTAGTATCAGAACTCCCTTCCATGCAGACCACCATGCTATCTAATGTATAAAGATATTTTTATTTCTTCCTTTCTAACTGAATGCCCTTTTTTTGTTTTCCTTGTCTTGTTGCATTGACTAGGTCCTCTAGTACGATGCTGAATATCTAGAACCCTTGCTCATGGCCACGTGGGGTCATATGAGGAAGACTAGAAGAAAATTTACAGTATATATTTGTGGTGGTGATACAGAGTCTAACCTCCCCTTCAATCAAGTAGCTTCAGTATAATATCCAGTTATAAGATAAGTAAGTTCCAGAGATGTCATGCACAGCACAATGGCTACAAGTAACATTGCCATATGTAACATAAGAAAGTTGTTAAGACAGACTGACAAAGGATTAATTTCTAAAATACATAAGCAGCTCATGCAGCTCAATACCAGAAAGACAAACAACCCAATCAAAAAGTGGGCAGAGGACCTAAACAGATATTTCTCCAAAGAAGAAGATATACAGATGGCTAATAAACACATGAAAAGATGCTCAGCATTGCTCATTACTAGAGAAATGCACATCAAAACTGCTATGAGGTATCACCTCACACCGGTCAGTACCAGAGTCCAGCCCTGGTGGATCCAGGGAATTCGAAGGGTGGACAGCGTTGGTGAGGAAAGACTTACTTATTGATTGATATAAGATTAGATTAAGAAACAATAGTGTAGTATGAAAATTAAGTGGAGAAAGAGGGCTGAATAACTTGGATTCCGCGGAAGACCAATAAAATTCTAGACAAGGAATTTGCACCATCTACGTTGGGCCACCGGCGCTCGCTTGAATATCTAAGGGTGCCTCGCCTTAGGCTCCCTTTTGCACGGGTCTTAACAGCCAGGGCAAGTAAGTAGACTTGGCTAGCCTCCGAGCCCCAGATGGGAATTCAGCCTGAATTAAAATAAAGAGGAGAGGGAGGGAAAGGGAGAAAAGGAGAAAGAGAGAGAGACACGGGGGAAACCAGTCCAGCGACTGGCTCCATCCTCTATTGTTCAGAGGGCCTTTTATACTTTTGTTAAAACATGGAGATCAATGGGTAACACAAAGTTATGCAGCATTAGCAGTCCAGACTCTTGTCAAAACCCAGGCTTTTCTCTTTGCACACCTAATTGTGTACACAAGTCTTAGGTAATTTACATTATCTTCCAGCCAAAAGGGCCAATTAACATTTTACAGCCTTTTTTCTGATAAGGGTTTGTCAACCAGAAGACTTATTTGTGTTGATCTTCCCAAAGTCTGATGCCATTCTCAGAAAGCACTAAATAAAGTTACATTCTTACATAGCAAGGACACAAGAGGAGTGCAGTGATATATAACAAAGAGAAAAGTAATTAACTCAAAAGTCTAGTGTTGCTAACATCAAAACTACTATATATCTTTTTCCATATCCCGTTTACATTGATTAACATCCTCCCAGGTGCCTAAAAGATAAAGAATATGGAGGCCTGGCAGCAGTCATTGAGTCAACAGTGAAAACCCTCTACCAATATAATTTTTAACTCTTTAGAAAAGGCTCTGTATTTTTAAGGTGCTTTTAAGTTTTGTGCCTCTTGCAGTTGGGGGGCTGTAAGCAATTCACAAGCTGTAAGAGGTCCGGGGGAACCTCTTAGGCAAGCTAGAGAGTTATCAGAGGGGGTTTAACTGAAACATCCCTTTCAAATGCAGAAGACTAAAGCCCTGAATTGACTTTTTTTCCAGAGAATATCAGAAAAGTGGAAAAGTAGAGTACAAAAGCCGGCAGATTTTTATTGTTGTTGTTGTTGGGGTACATGCTCAGGAAATTCCAGGGGGACCCCTGAAGTCTGATCACGACCTTGTGTATGTCAGCTTCCTTCCTCATGACCTTGTCACAGGCGGGATTCCTCACACTGGCTTCTGGCAGGTCAGAATGGCCCTCATCAAAAAAATGTATGAACAATAAATGCTGGAGAGGGTGTGGAGAAAGGGGAACACTCTTGCCCTGTTGGTCAGGATACAAATTTATACAGTCACTATGGGGAATGGTATGGAGGTTTCTTAAAAAGCTAGGAATAAAACTACCATATGACTCAAGAATCCCATTATTGGGCATGTATCTGGGCTTATACCCAGAGGAAACCATAACTGGAAAAGACCAGTGTTCATCACAGCACTCTTTACAACAGCTAGGACATGGAAACAGCCTAGATGTTCATCAACAGATGAATGGATGGATAAAGAAGCTGTGGTATGAATATACAGGAGGGTATTACTCAGCTATAAAAATGAACACATTTGAGTCAGTTCTAATGAGGTAGACTGACCTAGAGCCTAGTGTACAGAGGGAAGTAAGTCAGAGAAAAACAAGTATTGTATATTAATGTATATATATGGAATCTAGAAAGATGGCACTGATGAACCTATTTGCAGGGCATTGAACTGTGGTGTTGGAGAAGACTCTTGAGAGTCCCTTGGACTGCAAGGAGATCCATCCAGTCCATTCTGAAGGAGATCAGCCCTGGGAATGCTTTGGAGGGAATGATGCTAAAGCTGAAACTCCAGTACTCTGGCCACCTCATGAGAAGAGTTGACTCATTGGAAAAGACTCTGATGCTGGGAGGGATTGCGGGCAGGAGGAGAAGGGGATGACAGAGGATGAGATGGCTGGATGGCATCACTGACTCAATGGATGTGAGTCTGAGTGAACTCCGGGAGATGGTGATGGACAGGGAGGCCTGGCGTGCTACGATTCATGGGGTCTCAAAGAGTCGGACATGATTGAGCGACTGAACTGAACTGAACTGAACTGAACTGAACTGAAAGGAGATGCAAACATAAAGAGCAGACTTGTGGACACAGTGGGGTAAGGAGAGGGTGGGATGATCTGAGAAAGTAACATTGAAATACATACACCACCATGTGTGAAATAAATAGCTGTGTATGATGCAGGGAGTTCAAACCGGGGCTCTGTGACTACCTAAAGGGGTGGGATGTATTGGGAGATGGGAGGGAGGTTCAAGATGGAGGGAACGTGTATATACCGATGCCTGATTCATGTTGATGCATGGCGGAAGCCAACACAACATTGTAAAGCAATTATCCTCCAATTAAAAATAAATAAAGTAAAATAGAAAGTAAGTAAGAGAGTAGATTCTGGCTTCTCATCACAAGAAGTTTGTTTCTTTCCTTTATATTATATCTGTATAAAATGCTGAATGTTATCTGAAGCTGTTGGGGTAAGCATTGCACAATACATGTAAATCAAACCATCATGCTGTACACCTGACTTTCAAGGCGATGTATGTCAATTATTTCTCAATAGAACTGAAAAAGCAGGAATCGAGTGAGGCGCCAGGACTCCCTACTAGGAGACTCAGTCATATTTCTGTTCACTGGACTCAGAATATTTCCAATTATAGATATAAAATGACATAAGTAGATGTCTCCTGCATTTCTTCCATAGGAAACACTTGATAAAGTAGTCATCACTGTATTCCCTGCAGGATAAAATATATCATTGCACTGACCTCACAGCCCCCTGTGATCTTTGTGGTTGGAGGCTGCCATTTGGCCTCAGTCAGGCTTGAATTCCATCATTCCTGCGGACGTGAGGTCAGGGAGTCTATTTCAATGGCAGACCTGCCCTCTCCTTCTTGCTTACTGAGGATGCTATGACAGGGGTCTTCAGGGGAGCTGGTTCTCAGTTCCTTATGTGCTGGCTTTGGGGACCACCTGAAGACAGTCAAGATGAAGGTGAGTGGGCCGACCGTAATAAAACCTGCTTCTGATCCTCGTCTCCCTCGGCCTTTGGATTCCTTACTCCACGCAGTGTTGCGCAAGTTCTGACACCCTGACCTCACTGAATGTAGGTCACCACTCAATCCAAGTTCCAGTCAATGAAAAATGCCAGCTGGTAAAGCCATTCCAGCTGTGAAAGCTAGAACATTAAATCCTGAATCTTTGTACAAGCATTCCTATCTTGGCACATTCAATATGATGCAGTTATATTTCGTCCTGCTTGGTCTGATACCCTTAAAACCTATATTTCTCAGGTTGCTGCCTATACAGATCATTTTTGATACATCATCATTTGGTGCATCATCTCTTCCATTTCCTGAAGACTTTGGGATTATCCCTTGGGTCATGATGGATCTGAGCTGTAGGACTTGAGGCAATGTGGTGTTGAGGATGGTCCTGAGAGGCATAGTCATTCAGACGACTGCTCCAAGTAGTATTCTTTAAACAAGGCAAGGGCACCTCCTTGGTCCTGGAGAAAGGTCTAATTTTTCTGGAAGGTCAATGCAAGAGGATTTGGAGGTTCAAGGTTTCCAGATTATCCTATTTACCCAATAGTCCGATCTCATGTCTCAAGACCCCTCCTCCCTTATTCCAAATAAGTGTGTTTTTCTTAACAGAAGCATCCTGTCAAAGTTGCATTGGGAAGGGCAATATAAGGGTGGGATAGCGGGAGGGGCAAGCTATTGGGTGTAAGATGAGCTCCAGGATGTATTATACAACACGGGGAATATGCCTACTATTTTGTAATAATTGTAATGGAGTATAGCCTTTACAAATCGAATTTTTAAGAGTTGCGTTATGAACTTAGTTTGAATTCTGTAACTCACATAGTCAAATTTTGTGACTGAATTTCCGTAGCTTTGCCTACACAGCCCACACGGAGATGTTCCAGGTCACCAGGCACTTTGGTAGAGCCACTTCCCTGTGTATACACTTGTCACGGTGGCATATATAAACAAGTATTTCTTTTAAGTCTATGGGAGAATATTTCTCCTTCTCTGTGTCTGCTTGAGCTGAGTTAAAGCCCTGAGTACATCATTTTCTATTTGAAAGGTGTCTAGCATAGTAAGAAGCAACTACAAACCTCATCTTTGAAAGTTGCAAGTATCTGGAGGATGAGGGGTTTCTTAAAAGATTTGGAAATATATCTTCTGGCCCTTTATAGAGTTGGTGCTGTGCTGTGCTTAGTCACTCAGTCGACTCCATGGACTGCAGCCCACCAGGCTCCTCTGTCCATGGAGATTCTCCAGGCAAGAATCCTGGAGTGGGTTGCCATGCCCTCTTCCAGGGGATCTTCCCAATTCAGGGATCGAACCCAGGTCTCCCGCATTGCAGGTGGATTCTTTACCATCTGAGCCACCAGGGAAGCCCAAGAATACTGGAGTGGGTAGCCTATCCCTTCTCCAGGGAGCTTCCCGACCCAGGAATCGAACCGGGGTCTCCTGCATTGCCGGTGGATTCTTTACCAGCTGAGCTACCAAGGAGTTGGTAATCCATGGCTTATGCCCAGTTATAATAGGTATCAGGGTGGCCGCTTAAATGGAAAGAGAGCCTCATCATTCCATGAGCATTATTGTCAAGGTAAAATGAACAGATTTAGCTCGTAAAGAAACAATGCAACTTTTTTAGATCCAGATGGTTTATACCTTACAAAGACAAAAAGCAAAGCATACCACCTCCCCTTGCCCCTTGTCCCACAGGATGATACCAAAACAGTGGGGAGCAGGTGACAACATATGAGTCATGGGGCCCTGTTGCCGAGAGACCTGTTTCGTGCTGCATCCAGGCAGTTACACTGACTGTAGCTGGACCCTAAAGGAGGTGGTTGGGGACAGAGTGTGGACAGGGAGAAGGGAGCCTCATACCTCCTCAGAACACAGGAGGTGATGAGAAACTGCCCCATGAGCGGGGAAGAGCCTGGTAATAGCTCCTCACAAAGCTCCTGTGCTCTCATATTCTGGTTGGATCACAGGAGTTCTGCTAAGGTCCACATTAACTGTGATAGCACTTTGCCCACACAGCCCATGTGGAGACGTGCAAGGCCACCAGGCACCCCCTGCTGGAGCCACTTCCAGGCATTTATTGTTCCATCCATTCCTGCTGAAAGCAGAAAGA
The DNA here is from genome assembly GCF_042477335.2 of Ovis canadensis. Lineage (NCBI taxonomy): Eukaryota > Metazoa > Chordata > Mammalia > Artiodactyla > Bovidae > Ovis > Ovis canadensis. Next base: position 4,643,776 of record NC_091245.1, read on the forward strand.
TCATTTGATTTCCAGGCAAGGAACTCCCTCCAGGGACTCCGAGTTCACTGGTTCAGAAGCTCTGAGTACAGCTTGTTCATCTAACACTAGCCAGCGGGGGGGTCAGGAGGGATTATTGACTCTCGCTGTCATCAGGGGCCAGGGCTGCTGATAAGGATCTCTGGAGCCTCAGTGTGGGCTGAAACAGCTTCCAGTGCTTTCAGGCCAGCAATGTAAGTAACAGATAACGGCAGCAATCCTGACCTGCGGGAGGCAAGGGAGCCTCACCTCACACCCTTCTGGGGGAGATCTGGGTCGTTTGAGCAGGCAGTCAACTGAGACTGGTCAAAGCGAGTGGTAGCCAAAAGCAAGTGACTTCTGGATAGGGTGGTAAAGGTAGGAGGTGAAGGATGGGGAAGGTAGGAGGTGAAGGATAGGAAAGGTAGGAGGTGATAAATGGTGTTGGGGGCTCTGGGTCAATGGAAGCAGTGGGGCTGTACTTTGTTCCACTAACTGTGGATGCTAAATCTTAAAGACTCATTTCTGATTGGACTGAATGTGAAGGGCAGGAGAGGAAGCGAAGAGTGCAAGGGGGTTATGAACAGACAGCTCTGGGCTCCTTCCACACCTTCTTGGCCTCACCTAGATCCCAGCTGTGACTGATCGGAAGTCCTGAGAGGGCTCCCATCATGTTTCACAGACAGCTCTGACCTCAAGCATGAGCCCACATCCTTCATGCTCTGCCTTGGGCTCCCACAGAGTTGTGGATGTGGCTGGTCCCCACGTGGCGCACGTGTAAGAGCAGCCTAGAAGGGGGAGCGTAGTCGTGCCCCGGAGGGCACCCGAGGCAGCAGGAAACATAAGTAAGTGTTGTCCATTTTGATCCCGGAGGCAGGGGCAGTGTTTGGACAATTCTAACAGGCATTCTGCATGCTGAGGTCCTGGTAGGATTGAGCACCAGCTGCCACAAAAGAGACCCTCATAATGCACTTTACCTGGACTTCCATTTTCTTCCTCCACATCACGCTTCCTGCTCACTTATATTCTCTGAGAGCACAGCTCATATAGAATTTCTGTGCTTAAGTCCTTGGGTCCGGCTCTGATTTCAGGGCTAGTGCGTTGGAGAGCAAGCCAGGCTGGGTGCTGTCTTTCCCACAGGTGGGCTGACAGGTCAAAAAGGCCAGCCAGGCGATGTGGTCAGATAGGACATGCGCAGTGAGGCAGCCGAGCTTGTAATGCGGGTGGACACTGTGAGAGACAACTTGTGAACCCTTGCTCACTTTGGTCCCATGTGCCCACCTCGGGGCATGAGCTCTCACCCCTCCCAGTCTCTCTCCTGAGCTCTGGAAATGCACTGAAACATCCATCCAGGCACATGTCCAGACTGAAAGGGTCCTCTTCCAAAGTCACATCTCCCTAGGAGCTCCTGATGCTGCTCCATTCATGTTTTTTCAGTCTCATGACGTTGGAGGTCCTTGAGGACTCCTCTTCCTCTCCCCCAACTGGTGATGAGTTCTCCTTCTTAAAGGTCTCTGCAACTCACCCCACTTGCCCCTGTTTCAGTCCAGACCCTCCTCATCTTTCTTGGTGTTTAATAATTATTTCAGAACCAGTGTGTCTGCTTAAGGCACCTACCCTGGCCCCAACTTGTCATAATCACTCTATTATAAAACTGTTTTGTTCTTAATCATCACATCTATCCTTTCCACAAATATTTATTGATTTCCCATCTTCCAGCAGGAATAAAAGAGACCAAATCTAAACTCCTTGGCTTGGTTTCCTGGAATGTTCACAAGCAGACTCAGATTGATTTCTTTGGAATCGTTTCAGAACTTCACATTGTCCATCATGGCTACATGTGACATCTAGGCCCACTCTTTAATTCGGATTGTTAACCCGGAGTGAGAGAAGGAAGGCGTTTTCTGAACCACTGCTATTCTCGCTGTTGTTGCTCAGTTGCTAAGTCTTGTCCAACTCTTTGTGACCCCATAGACTGCAGCACGCCAGGCTTCCTGTCCTTCATCATCTCCTGGAGTTCGTTTGAACTCATGTCCATTGAGTTGGTGATGCCACCCAATCAGCTCATCTATTTTCAGATGAAACAAAAGCTTTCAGTTCAGTTCAGTTCAGTCACTCAGTGGCAGCCAAATTTGATAGCCATGGTGGGGGGGGGGGGCGCGGAGAGTAAATCTGGCTAGAATGGAGGGTATCAACTCAAAAGAAGGCTGTGGAAGGAAAGCTGAGTGAGCTGTCCCATGGCTTTCTAGAACAGTCTGTCTGATGACAGCACTCTGGCAGGCAAGGAGGCTTCCTCACCTCCCTGAGGAAGGCAGCGGCTCTGGGCTATCAAAATGCTCAGGCAAGGCATCACTGTGGAATACCCACATCTCAATTTTCACTCAATCTGTTCACTTCTGTGGGATCTGGACCCTGGATCATGCTGTAGTCTGTAGGATCTGGACTATCCCAGTCTGCCCAGCATCTTGTTTGTCTCCCAGGGTCCAGACTCTGGCCACCCTGGGTCCTGACTATATTCTTCATGTGGGTGAGACTTTGGATCTTTGTTCATGTTCCCCAAGCACCTGGCCACACAGCCTTCTCACTCTTCTTGCTCCAGAGTTTCCCAGCTTATGGGGTGAGAATCTGGATGAGCCAACCCTACAGTGGGGCCAGAAAAGACAGGCTTGGGGTCAAGTAGGAAATGAGTGGGGTCACTGGTGAGAGGAGGAGCATCTTCCCTGCTGAGACAGCATGTGCAGAGGAAAAGCTGTAGGCTGGGGCGGGGGGCAGGGGCGGGGTTGGCTGGTGGACAGGCACAGCCAGGAGGAGACAGCAAGAGGACATCAGTCAAGTTGGTAAGAGTCAAGACTAGAGGCGACTCAGGAGCAGATTCCATGGCCAAGGTCAGAGCTGGAAGCCACTTGGTCTTGGCCGGGACACCTTATAATCCCTGACTGTCAGATGATCTAGGTGTTATCCATGAGACTGCAGCATTTCTGGAGCAGGCAGAGCAGCCACTGAGGGGGCAGAAGCTTGAGTCTTGTGGTGACCTGGTAGTAATGAGCCAAGTAACTTCCCTCCTCCAGACGCTAGGTCCTCTGGGGTCCTGTGGTCAGCAGCTGTTGCTTGATCATCTACTTTGCGGCTTGCCTTTGGGGCACCACCTCTTCCGCACAGGACTCCGTTCATCCCATTGTGCACACCCAGCTGAGAAGGTCAGTGATCTCCTACCGTCTGGATGATAGGAACTCCCTGATTCCCCTTCGAAGTCTGCTTTTCCAGCTTTTTTCCTATTTCTATGAGCCACCCCATATTGGTCTAATAAATTTCTTTTTGCGTGGGGTAGAGTCAATTTCTGTTGCTTGTAGTCAAAGAATCCAAAATGATGCAGGCCCTGTCACCTTGGGTCCTCTGTGGTCTCAAGCATCAGTGCGTCATGAGTTTGAAGCAGGGACTGTGCCTCAGAGAGGCTCTTCACCTGAGAGATGCTGCTGGAGGTGGAGGCTTGACTCTGTGGCACTCTTCTTCCCATGGGTCCCATCCCAAACCTCACCCAGGTGTCCACTGCTGCTAGTTCACTCTGCTTTGGGGCCCTTGGAGGATCTCTGTACTCTTTAGAGCAGTGGTTTCAAGGCTCTGAATCCAGTGCTGGAACCTCTGGGGTTATCTCAGGAGAGGTGCTGAGGGACTGATTAAATCTCCACACCTCTCTGCCACCTAATCAGAAATGTTCCTCCTTTATCTGCTTCCTATGTTTTCTGCAAAATATTTATTTGAAATGCTGCATTTCCTTGTTTTCCAGGTGGCTCAGTGGTGAAAGAATCTGCCTGCCAATGCGGGAGACTTGGGTTTGATCCCTGGGCTGGGAAGATCCCCTGAAGGCGAAAGTGGCAACCCACTCCCGTACTCTTGCTGGTATACATGGATAGAGGCGCCTGGTGGGCTACAGTCCATGGGGTCTCGAAGAGTCATACATGACTGAGCAACTGAACACACACACACATTTACTTACTAAAAATAAAGATTAAAGGTCACTGCTTTTATGGACTCAACTCTTGAGAGTTTTCCAAGATGGAAACTCACTGAAAATCTGGTCCTACTTTGTCCTGATCACTGACTCTTCCTGGTGATGACTCTCCACTGCAAAAATGCATGTAGGCACGGAAGCTATTTTCCAAAGAATTTAAGCTGAAAGTTCAGTTGAACTGACTCTGTACCACCATGGTGTTTAAGCATGACTCAACTAACGGATAAAGCAGATGACGTCAAAAAACGTATAAGACTATTGCCAAGGGTGCCAGTGAAAAGGAATCCCTTCTGGAAGGACACTCAGAGCAAGCTTGGGACCTGTCCCCAGGGCTGCTGAGCACTGTGTGTGACCCCGAACAGCTTGGTTGAGTGCCCTCTCTCCCACCAATGGCAGCAACACAGCCCTAATCACGGTGGCTGCAGCAGAAAGGCAGCCACCTTTCTGCTGAGTGGGCAGCGTTCTGGAGCAGCCAAGGTGAGGTTTGGGCAGGGACGGATGGAGAACAGGCATTTCAGGCACGTTGAGGCCAAGATGACAGAGGATCTCAGTGCTTGATTAGAGAAAGGGAGGTGGGTGGAGAGGCTGATCTGGAAATGTTGATGCCAGTGATGGGTGAGAGGAGAACAAGTGAACCATTTAGGACCAACAGACTAAAAGAGTGAAAGAGAACAGTAAACCAAAGTTTTCAGGAGTGGATAGCTAAAGATGCTGATGTCGGCAAGTATGGGGAGGGGCTCCTAAATAGTATCTGCAGATACCACAAATAATAGACATCATTTTTCTACTGGTTCCAGACTGTATACGGTTGTCACCTTACCTCAATTATCTTATTCTTGTAAAAAAAATAACAGCTACCAGACACACAAGATACAGGTGGTGTTAGTCGTATTTACTGATTTATTTATTTATTTTATTTTTTAAATTTTAAAATCTTTAATTCTTACATGCGTTCCCAAACATGAACCCCCCTCCCACCTCCCTCCCCATAACATCTCTCTGGGTCATCCCCATGCACCAGCCCCAAGCACGCTGTATCCTGCGTCAGACATAGACTGGCGATTCAATTCTTACAGGATAGTATACATGTTAGAATGCCATTTATTTATTTTTAAAAGAACCTGGAAATGTTCAGGGACTTGTCCAAGGTAGCCTTGCTTGTAAGGGGCTGATTTGAGTTCTGATCTCACTGATCAAAAAATCTAATGCTTTTAGCTCCGTGAAGGTAAACTTTTTAGAATTATATAATACAGAAATGGACTGTCTTGATATACCCTCAAATCAATGAAAACTCCTACTCATCTAAAAGAAAATTAAAATATAAAAAAAAATACTAGGCAGACAAGTGGAATTGTCACACAAAATGTAGATAGGATACGTACAATCTTTTGGCAAATTTTATTCTTCTTATAATTGAAAACGGATAGTTAAAGTCGCTCAGTCATGTCTAACTCTTTCTGACCCCATGGACTATACAGTCCCTGGAATTCTCTAGGCCAGAATACGGCCATGGATAGCCTTTCCCTTCTTCAGCGGATCTTCCCAACCCAGAGATCAAACCCAGGACTCCTGCACTGCAGGCAGATTCCTTACCAGCTGAGCCACAGAGGAAGCCCAAGACTGCTGGAGTGGGTAGCCTTACGTTCTTATAGCAGCTTGAATGGACTGAGCTAAGTATCCTGTACCTCTGAGTTGTACGGGTGTTGGTATCAAGCAGGTTTCTGTGTGTTCCCTGCGCCAGCTTTATCAGAAGCCATTGGAGGCTGTTAAGAGACGTGTAGAGCAGGCGTGGGGCAAAGCGCTGCCTGGCTGCACTTGGGGGAAGCCAACCAGAGCCTACGTGCTGTGCACAGAGTGGCTGCCACTGTGGTGCCTTGAGCAGGGGAAAGTCGCCTACATCCTGTCTGAGAGTCCCTTTGGGGCTCTCGTATCTAACCACGCTGTGCATGATATCTGGTTCCAGTTCTAAAAATGTTGCCTTGCTGATGACTAGCACAAGAGGAGACCCAGTGGGATCTGTAATAGTATGGTAATAGAGTGGTGGCCACAGCCCCCCGCTGAAGATTTGAGCCAGAGTGTTAATGAAACAATGCACGGAAACTGCATATCTGTCACCCACGATGGATACCCTCGTTTTCCATCACTCAGTCTGCATTTTCCTCCTACAGAAGCATTTCTTTGGTAGCTTCCCTGATACCTCAATTGGTAAAGAATCTGCCTATAGCACAGGAGACCCAGGTTTGATCCCTGGGTCAGGAAGACCCCCTGGAGTAGGAAACGTCAAATCACTCCAGTATTCTTGCCTGGGAAATCCCATGGACAGAGGAGCCTGGAGGGCTACAGTCCATGGGGTCTCAAGAGATGGACACGACTCAGCGACTAAACTGCCACTGCCGCCACCACAGAAGCACTGATGCGGGGGAATTAGACCTGCATTCCCTCAGCAGACTTGCTCTTGGCCACTGACAGTGGTGGAGATTTCCTCTCAGAGTTAACTCCAGGGAATCCTGGAAGCATCTGTGCATCGCTCCTCGGTTCCAGACACATCCTTCCCTGCCTCCACTGTGTAGAACAGTGATTTTCAAAGTGTAGTTTGCAGACTTCCGGGGGGTTCCCCCAAACCCTTTCAGGGTTCTGTAAGGTCAAATCTATTTTCCAGATAACACTAGGAAAGTATCCTTTGTTAGAAGATTACAATTAACCCATGTAGATACTATGCCCTGCAAGAGGGGGAGCAGGGCTCCCTGCTCCTTAAGTGTGGGCTGCACAAAGTGATATTCTTCTATAGAGAACAGTGTAGAAAGGGGGAATGAGAGTTAATGGACCCCAGAAACATCTGAGAAAGACAACTTCAGCCCGGTGATCAACGCGAACGTCAGTAGAGGTAGTTCAGTTCAGTTCAGTCACTCAGTTGTGTCTGATTCTTTGCGACCCCATGAATCGCAGCATGCCAGGCCTCCCTGTCCATCACCAACTCCCAAAGTTCACTCAGACTCACGTCCATCGAGTCAGTGATGCCATCCAGCCATCTCATCCTCTTTCGTCCCCTTCTCCTCCTGCCCTCAATCCCTCCCAGCATCAGAGTCTTTTCCAATGGGTCAGCTCTTCGCATGAGGTGACCAAAGTACTGGAGTTTCAGCTTTAGCATCATTCTTTCCAAAGAAATCCCAGGGCTGACCTCCTTCAGAATGGACCGGTTAGATCTCCTTGCAGTCCAAGGGACTCTCAAGAGAGTTCTCCAACACCACAGTTCAAAAGCATCAATTATTCGGTGCTCAGCCTTCTTCACAGTCCAACTCTCACATCCATACATGACCACTGGAAAAACCATAGCCTTGGCTAGATGGACCTTAGTCGGCAAAGTAATGTCTCTGCTTTTGAATATGCTGTCTAGGTTGGTCATAACTTTTCTTCCAAGGAGTAAGTGTCTTTTAATTTCATGGCTGCAGTCACTATCTGCAGTGATTTTGGAGCCCACAAAAATAAAGTCTGATACTGTTTCCACTGTTTCCCCATCTACTTCCCATGAAGTGATGGGACTGGATGCCATGATCTTCGTGTTCTGACTGTTGAGCTTTAAGCCAACTTTTTCACTCTCCTCTTTCACTTTCATCAAGAGGCTTTTCAGTTCCTCTTCAATTTCTGCCATAAGGATGGTGTCATCTGCGTATCTGAGGTGATTGATATTTCTCCTGGAAATCTTGATTCCAGCTTGTGCTTCTTCCAGTCCAGCGTTTCTCATGATGTACTCTGCATATAAGTTAAATAAGCAGGGTGACAATATACAGCCTTGATGTGCTCCTTTTCCTATTTGGAACCAGTCTGTTGTTGCATGTCCAGTTCTAACTGTTGCTTCCTGACCTGCATACAGGTTTCTCAAGAGGCATCAGGAAGAAACAGTAGAGGTAAGTCATGTTGATAGTGTACACCCTTGGTAAGACGTGATGAGAATGGCATTTTATTTATGTAGTCTTCCTCCCCCACCAAACTTATGAACTCACTGTAGTCAAGAGATAACATCAGATCCATTCCAATTAAGGGACATTCCACAAAATGTCTGAACAAAACTCTGCAAAACTGCTGAAATCATCAAAACCAAGGAAAGTGAGAAAATGATGCAATCCAGCCTACGGATGCACGAGAACTAAATGTAAGGACATATGTCGGGTGAGGCTCTGAAACAACGAAATAGAAGTAAGAACTAGGAAAATCTGTAGCTAGACTGGACTGTAGGTGATAATAATGTTCAGTACTGGTTCTTTGGTTGACACAAATGTACCTTACTAACACAAGATGTTAATAACAAGAGAAAATGGGTGTGAGGTTCTTGAGAACATGTTGTACTATCTCTGCAGTGTTCCTGCAAATCTAAAAGTATTCTAAAATAAAAATCTTACTTTAAAAAACTCACAAAAACTTTTTTTTTTTTTTTTTTGCTTTTTCCACTGTGCTGACATTTCCCCTGATATGTGAGAGCAATGGTGCCAACATCTTGGCAGGAATCTAGGTGATGACATCAAACTATTGGTGGACCTTGTGTTTTCCCTTGCTGCAGTAGCACAAATGAGTGATTTTATTAAATCTTGACCTTTGAACATTCTGAGCAACAAAATGAGAAGGACACACAAAGCTCCTCAGTGTACCAAAATACAAAGGTGGGTTGCACTGAAGAAGAGCTCATGTGATTGAGCTGTGACTTTAACAAATCTCTTTCTCTCTCTTTTTTTTTTCATGGAACGCCATTTTTACTTGAAAGAATAATTGACAAATTATCATTATTCAGATGTAGGGATTCGACAAACAGTTGCTCAAAAAAGAATGAAGTGAGCCTGTCACTTCAAGGAAAAAAAGTTGACAGTCTTTGTGGCCAATGATAAAACTTAAACAAAAAAATTCGAATTTTGTATGATGGTCATTAACTCAAATGGTACACTGAAACCCTGAATCTTTGTTGATTGGCACATTTACTTGTAGAAATTATTTTGAAGTTCTTAATTTTCCATGGCTTTCTAACAAATATTGCATTGGCAAAAAGTTAGTAGCATCTCAAGGAAAAATCCAAACTAAACTTTTGGCCAACCCAATAAATATAGCATAATTAATATATGAATGCATTTGTAAAACTACAGTTTACCAAAGGAGTGTTTTCTCTTCCTATTGTCTAAATTTGAGTCTCTTTATCAGGGTTTGCTGGGGCTTCCTTGGCTCAGAAGGTAAAGAAGCTGTCTGTAATGCGGGAGACTCAGGTTCAGTCACTGGGTTGGGAAGATCCATGGAGAAGGGAATGGCTACCCATGCCAGGATTCTTGCCTGGAGAATTCTATGGACAGGGGAACCTGGTGGGATAAGGTCCATGAGGTTGCAAAAAGCCAGACATGAATGAAAGACTAATGCTCTCTTTCACTTCCTCTGCAAGTGGTGAGTGCTGATAGTAATTCCACTGTAGAGTACAGTGAAGGGATAGTAGCTGTTCCAATAGCCCTGGGGATGAGAGTATTGTCCACATTCTTATTTATCCATTGGGAGTTTGATTGGCTACTTGGGAAGCTGTTGATGGGCCCAGCAATTTGGAGAAAGATGAGGGATTTCCTAAGCAAAGCCTGAGCTGGGGGTCTCTGAAGATTTACTGAGCAGGCACTTTCATCAGAAATGGAGTGAGGTCAGCAGGCAAGGGGGGAAGGTACTGAGCAAGCATGTGGCCTTGGCTGGAGTCTAGCCCCTGCCTGATCCCAAGGGGAGCATTGGAGTGTGAATCTCATCACAGAGTTGGTCGCCTTTGGGGCAAGGGTTTGGCTTTTTGTGCTACTCAAGGATTGGCGCCTGACTGCCTTGTATGTGGACGCAAACTTCTGGGCCAGAAAACTCGTTGTCCCAAGGGTGCTTCTCTGGGAAAGGGCATCTGAGTCCTCAGCAGCCAATACTCACAATAGCTGGAGACCAACAGGCCAGCCCAGGCCTGAGGCCAGAGTACAGTGGGTGTCCACTGCAAGTTTTCAACCATCCCTGTTTGCTCTGAGTCAAGGTCTACAGTCCCAGGTGCCAGAAAGACCCAGTATGACACCAGATCGATATGCATGTTCTTCCGGGAAGGATTCCCTTCTTGTTGAGGCTCTGGCAGCAATACAAGAATGAGCCGGCTCTTAGAGTTCTGAGATGAGAGCAGACCTTGGGGCCTCAAGCTCCTTTTGACCCTCACCACGCAGAAGACATCCCGGAGAAGCGCGAGTGCGGGTGTGTGAACGCCTGTGCATCCACACACACGGCGTGCAATGTACATGTGAACAATGTGTAGAGCACACAAAGGGATGGCCTTTAGGTCGATGCAAAGCATTCACGGGAATGTATGCTCTGCGTGTTCTCTTGTGTTCTGCTCTGACTGGTGAGATGTGATTGTGCATCTCACGGCTGAACACAGTTGCTGGCGTTTATATTGTCGCACACTTTGGACCTAGAAGAAAAGACCGCTAAAGCTGACAGCGGAGCTGGAGGATAAATGGATCCGAGGAGGATAAATCCCCTAAGAGAACTCCCTAGATATAAGGCAATCCTGATGGAAGGACGTTTTAGGTGGGAGCCATGAGAAAGGCAAGGGACTTTTCTGCTTGGTTATCTGAACCTAGGAGAGCACTCCTCCGGAGTGTGTTGGTGGTATCAACGGGAGTTTGAACACAGAGACCCACCCTCTGGCTTGTTTGCTTTCTGATAGGTGAGCTGAGAACAGACTCCTCCACGTATCTGGACCATACATACCTGGGCAACTGAAGCTTGAACTGTCTCCACCCTTTCCCTCAGGTTGCTCAGTTGCAGAGAAGCCAAGGAAGCAATTGGAAACAGTGGCTCCCTGAGCAATTTGTTCTCTGATCAAAACCTTCCTCCCTGAAGGGGTTTCAGGCATTTCCGTTTTGAGATCCACAATATCGAAACATTGTTGTTTTGGTGAAGCCTCTCTGACCATAAGTGAACTTTGCCTGGAGGTTTATCTTATGCCAGAATTCTACTGTCTAGAGAATACTTCATGTCGAATGTTTAATCAATATTTGGGGAAGCCAATCAGTTTTTCATGAGACAAAAATGCTGTGATGGTAATATTCTGTCTTTGTTGCCTATTGTTTTTCTCTACCTAATAAGATAAAAAATACTTTCTCCATGAGCCAAACGGTCATTTCCCCAAGCACATTGTAAACAGGAAGTCCACCATCTGTGGTTGCTTTTCTCCCTTCGGTCAGCAAACCACCTGCATCCTTAACTCAGCAGACCACGTTCACCATCATCCTGCCATACAAGCGAAGGGAAAGTTTGGCTTTTGGTGCATTTGTTTTGTTAGGAGATGACAGCAAGGCCCCTACGACGCCAGTTTCAATACGAAAAAGATCTGTATCTCTTAAAAGAAGCAATATAAATTTGACCAGATACCAACCCTCTAGTTGAATAAAAACTGGAAAATTAATCTCTGTAGTGAACATTGACAAGCCCATGGCAAGGATGTTACATGGGTTAACTCAGTTAATTGTTACAAAACCCCTATGAGTTGGCGCTTCTGTTACTGAAGTGAAAGTATGAAAGTGTTAGTCACTCAGTCGTGTCTGGATTCTTTGCAACACCATGGATTGTAGCCCACCAGGCTCCTCTGTCCATGGAATTCTCCAGGCAAGAATACTGGAGTGGGTAGCCATTCCCTTCTCCAGGGGCTCTTCTCCACCCAGGGATTGAACCTGGGTCTCCTGCATTGCAGAAGATTCTTGACCATCGGAGCCACCAGGGAAACCAAGTTATTATCATTTTCAAAATGAAGAATTGAAGCAAAGATGAGTCACTCATGTAGGAAGAGGCAGAGATGGGATTTGAACTCACTCAGGCTGAGGTCAGTGCTCACATTCCTTCTCAAGGCCTGGGCATTGATGCTTATGGGAGGAGAAGGCAGTGCCTAGATCCTCCAGCCAGGTGGACCTTCTCTCATGGAACACAGCACAGAGCCTGGGAATTAGAACAGAGTCATACTCTTCCCTTCTGCAGACATGGTGGAGATCTGGCCATTGCCCGCAGGACGAGTGATCTCTTCTGAGCAGAATTGGGGTGTTCAGGCAGGAAAGGGTGGGTTCCTCAAAGTCTGGTTGAGAGGAAGTGTAGCTTAAGGAGAAGAACACTGGATTGAGGGTCAGGGGATGAATGAGGGCCCTTACCCAAGCTCCACCCTACAATAGCTGTGTGACCTGGGGCAAAGGACCTACCTTCTCTGGTCTTCATTTTCTTTACCTGCAAAAAGAGAGGTCTAGAGGACACAAGCAGGTGTAGATACACGTGGAGACAATCTAACGCACAAGGCTTATCTAAAGGGCATGACAAAGTTGGCTTCATTATCAACTTGGGAAGAAAGATTGCACAGTATACAGTCCTGGGCACCTGATAAGCTAGTCGGAAATGAACTGTTAGTCTCATACCTTGGAGAAGGCAAAGTGACTTTACTTTACTTTGACTTTTCACTTTCATGCATTGGAGGAGGAAATGGCAACCCACTCCAGTGTTCTTGCCTGGAGAATCCCAGGGACGGGGGAGCCTGGTGGGCTGCCGTCTATGGGGTCGCACAGAGTTGGACACGACTGAAGCGACTTAGCAGCAGCAGCAGCAGGCTCATACCTTATAGTCACAGTAGGCTCTAAATGTATTAAAGAGCTACATGTAAAAATTTTTTTTTCCTTTAAGAAACTATGAATTATAAGCAAATGCTTGATTCACAGAAACAAAAGAACAGGTCACAAAGGAATAGATTTCTAGTAACCTAAATTTAAAACTTTAACCCAGTAGAAACTTAGGGGAAATATTTAACAGAAAGGATTGAGTTCTCTTGCCAATCCTGTAAATACTTATGAAACTGATGCTGGTCTTCACCTATTTTACTAATTTTCTCTGCAGTTTTTTGATAGGGCATGAGGCTAAAACGTTTCAAGGGTTTGTTCTTCTTTTAAGCGTTCGCTCATGGCTTCATCTATTATACTTTATTGGTTTGCTCATCTTTTTCTGTTTAAAAAAATTTCTTGAAACATTAAAGAAACCAACCATTTTCTATTCTATGCTACAAAGATTTTTCTTTAATACATTGTTGGTGTTTAGAAGTATTGAAGTGGAGGTTCCTTACAGATTTTTTTTCCTAAAAAACACAATTCTATATACTTGAATCTAATTCTTTTCCTTTATAATTGTTGGTTTTCAAATCACATGATCTCACTATTATTAATGATTTCACTCAGAATAACTCCCCATTCTTTCATGATTTTATATTTTGCTTTTAAATATTTTATCCATCTGGAACTTATTTTAATATTGAGCATGGGCCAAAGATCCAACTTATTATTTTTTTAACAAATGTACCAAAATTGTTTATTGAATAATTCATTTTCCTACTGATTTTGAAATGACACTGCTATCATAAATTACATTCTAACACACTTATTTCTATTTCTTGGCTCTCATAGTCCATTGACCTGCTTGTCTATCCCAATGTCAGTCCTGTATTTTCTCAGCTCAGTTGCTCAGTCATTTCCGACTCTTAGGGACCCCTCTGACTGCAGCACACCAGGCTTCCCTGTCCATCACCACCTCCTGGAGCTTGCTTAAATTCATGTCCACTGAGTTGGTGATGCCATCTAACCATCTCATCCTCTGTCATCCCCTTCTCCTCCTGCCTTCAATCTTTCCCAGCATCAGCGTCTTTTCCAATGAGTCAGTTCTTCCCATCAGGTGGCCAAAGTGTTGGAGTTTCAGCTTCAGCATCAGTCCTTCCAGTGAGTATTCAGGACTGATTTCTGTTAGGGTTGACTGGTTGGATCTCCTTGCAGTCCAAGGGACTCTCAAGAGTCTTCTCCAGCACCACAGTTCAAAAGCACCAATTTTTCGGTGCTCAGCTTTCTTTATAGTCCAACTCTTACATCCATATATGCCTACTGGAAAACCCATAGCCTTGACTAAATGGACCTTTGTCAGCAAAATAATGCCTCTGCTTTTTAGTCTGCCGTCTAGGTCTCCCATACCTTTCCTAGGTCTGTCATGCCTTTTCTCTTACTGGGAGCAAGCTTCTTTTAATTTCACGGCTGCAGTCACCATCTGCAGTGATTTTGGAGCCCAAGAAAATAAAGTCTCTCACCGCTTCTATTGTTTCCCCATCTATTTACTATGAAATGATGGGACCATATGCCATGATCTTCGTTTTTTGAATGCTGAATTTTAAGCCAGCTTTTTCACTCTGCTCTTTCACTTTCATCAAGAGGTTCTTTAGTTTTTCTTCACTTTCTGCCATAAGGGTGATGTCATCTGCATATCTGACGTTATTAATATTTCTCCTGACAATCTTGATTCCAGCTTGTGCTTCATCCAGCCCAGTATTTCATATGATGTATTCTGCATAGAAGTTAAATAAGCAGAATGACAATATACAGCCTTGATGTACTCCTTTCCCAATTTGGAAACAGTCTATTGTTTCATGTCAAATTCTAACTGTTGCTTCTTTACCTGCATATAGATATCTCAGGAGGCAGGTAGGGTGGTCTGGCATTCCCATGTTTTTAAGAGTTTTCCACAGTTTGTTGTGATCCACACAGTCAAAGGCTTTGGTGTAGTCAATAAAGCAGAAGTAGATATTTTTCTGAAATTCTCTTGCGTTTTCTATGATCCTATAGATGCTGGCAACTTGATCTCTGGTTCCTCTACCTTTTCTAAATCTAGCTTGAACATCTGGAAGTTCTCGGTTCACATACTGTTGAATTCTGGCTTGGAAAATTTTGAGCATTACTTTGCTAGCATGTGAAATGAGTGCAATTGTGCAGTAGTTTGAACATTCTTTGGCATTGCCTTTCTTTGGGTTAGGAATGAAAGCTGACCTTTTCCAGTCCTATATCCACTCCTGAGTTTTCCAGATTTGCTGGCATATTGAGTGCAGCACTCTCACAGCATCATCTTTTAGGATTTGAAGTAGCTCAGCTGGAATTTCATCACCTCTGCTATATTTCATACTGCCACTTCATAATGCATTTCAGTATCTGACAGAGTAAGTCTGATTCCTCTCCTTTTTCCCTTCCCTAGAATTTTCTGAGATTTATTCCCATGTTTGTTCCCCTTGTCATGCTAATCCAAATTTCTATGGGTTTTTTTTAACTAACTTTCTGTGAATTTATGGATATATTTTGATATCATTCATATTCATGATACATTTTCCCCTGTAAAACATGGTATGCATCTTATTATTTACTTTTTTTTGGAAAATTAAAACAGCACATGCACAGAAAAGTTCAAATACCGTTACAATATTTATAGGGGAAACAACAGTCTCTTTTTGTATGGACATTTACACATGTACTCATCAATAATATCTATCCTACCATATCTATCTTCTTACTGTGATAGGTGAGGAAAGATCCATTCCAATAGAAACAGAGAAAACGTTTAATAAAATTAAACATCTATCCATAATTTTAGAAAAAAATACTCATAAAATTAGGAACAAAAGAGATTTCCTCAATCTAATAAAGAGCATCTTAAAAATACACAGTTCAGCTAGATTGACCATAAAAAAAAAGGGAGGGAAGACTCAACTCTACTAAAATCAATACTGAAATGGGGAACATTGTCACAGACCTTATAGAAATTACACATATATATATATAATTCATTATATATACTTATACTGTCATGTTTATATTTGTAATTATAAAAATTATATAATTTATTATAAATTCCTGGACTACTACAAACTACTGAAACCGAATCGAGAAGAAATAGAAAATCTGAGCAGACCTATACCAGGTAAGAGGATTGAATTATTAATCCAAAACTTTCTTACAAAGAAAATTCCAAAACCAGATGACTTCACTGGTCAATTCTATCAAACATTCAAAGAATTAACATCCATCTTTCACAAAATCTTCAGAAAGAAAAGAACACAGAGAAAAAGAATATAATCAATCATTTCTCAGCTCATTCTGTAAGACCATCATTACTAAAACCAGACATCACAAGAAAACTATAGGCCAATATATTTTATGCACATAGATACGAAAATTCTCAAAAAAATATTTGCAACCCAAATCCAGCAGCATACAAAAAGGATTATACACCATGACCAAGTAGGGTCTATAGTCCAAGAATAATATTTCCAGTTGGGTCACCTTTATGCCTTCTACTTCTTTTCTGAGACTTTCTATATCTTTTTTTTTTTTTCACATACATTTGTAGTTGCTCCTCAAAGTATTTTAGTGATGGCTGCTTTAGAGTCTGTGTCAGATAATCCTAACCTTTGTCATCTTGGTGTTGTTATGTATTTCTATTTGGTTTGAGATCTTGATTCTCTGTGAGGTGATTTTTAAAAATGGAAATCAGAACGTTTTGGCTATTGACAAAATTCTGCTCCATTTTGACAGAGTAAGGTGAGGCGATGGGGGTGGGCTGCAACCCCATTACAGCCGGGAGAAGTCGAAGTACAGGTTTCCCTCCAGGCTTTGCTTTTGCATCTTGGAGCCACAACTGTGTATATGTGCCTGTGTCTCTATGCATGGGTGTTTGCGGTGGTTGCCTGGGGGCAGAGTGGCTATTGTTGGAAAGTGTTTTGTTTTGCTAGGCTGCTCCATTTCTTTGGCTTTGGGGGAGGGTTTTATTTGGCTACCCTCGTTAAAGTTTCTGGATTGCCATATCAACATCCAGCTGGATATGTTAGGTGTAAAGAAAACCCAGAGAAGCCACTGCCATATGATCCACCTCTGGTCCCAAGTTCCCTAACCAGTCTGCCTTCCTCTTTCCATCTTTCAGAATCTCCTGTGTTCATTTATAGATAACACCCAGGGGTTTTAGTTCCACTTGGAGGCATAGAGAAAAGTACATCTACACCAACTTCCTGAGTAAAGTCTTCTGTAATTTTGAGCATTGTCTTTGATTCCATTTTGTTTCCTCATGAAATTTATCATTTATCCTTTAAAAACGTTTTAATGGTTGCCTTGGGGCTTAGTATACATTTCTAAATATTCTATGGACGTTTACAAATAGCTCTTTTCGTTGCAATGGTGAATGGAATTGTTTCCTTAATTTCTTTTTCTACTTTCTCATTATTAGTGTATAGGAATGCAAGGGATTTCTGTGCATTGCTTTTATACCCTGCAACTTTACTATATTCATTGATTAGCTCTAGTAATTTTCTGGTGGAGTCTTTAGGGTTTTCTATGTAGAGGATCATATCATCTGCAAAGAGTGAGAGTTTTACTTCTTCTTTTCCAGTTTGGGTTCCTTTTATTTCTTTTTCTGCTCTGATTGCTGTGCCCAAAACTTCCAGAACTATGTTGAATAGTAGTGGTGAAAGTGGGCACCCTTGTCTTATTCCTGACTTTAGGGGAAATGCTTTCAATTTTTCACCATTGAGGATAATGTTTGCTGTGGGTTTCTCACATATAGCTTTTATTATTTTGAGGTATGTTCTTTCTATTCCTGCTTTCTGGAGAGTTTTTATCATAAATGGATGTTGAATTTTGTCAAAGGCCTTCTCTGCATCTACTGAGATAATCATATGGCTTTTATTTTTCAATTTGTTAATGTGGTGAATTACATTGATTTGCGGATGTTGAAGAATCCTTGCATCCCTGGGATAAAGCCCACTTGGTAATGGTGTATGATCTTTTTAATGTGTTGGATTCTGATTGCTAGGATTTTTTTAAGGATTTTTGCATCTATGTTCATCAGTGATATTGGCCTGTAGTTTTCTTTTTTTGTGGCACCTTTGTCAGGTTTTGGTATTAGGGTGGTGGTGGCCTCATAGAATGAGTTTGGAAATTTACCTTCCTCTGCAATTTTCTGGAAGAGTTTGAGTAGGATAGGTGTTAGCTCTTCTCGAAATTTTTGGTAGAATTCAGCTGTGAAGCCATCTGAACCTGGGCTTTTGTTTGCTGGAAGATTTCTGATTACAGTTTCAATTTCCATGCTTGTGATGGGTCTGTTAAGATTTTCTATTTCTTCCTGGTTCAGTTTTGGAAAGTTGTACTTTTCTAAGAATTTGTCCATTTTTTCCACGTTGCCCATTTTATTGGCATATAATTGCTGATAGTAGTCTCTTATGATCCTTTGTATTTCTGTGTTGTCTGTTGTGATCTCTCTATTTTCATTTCTAATTTTATTGATTTGATTTTTCTCCCTTTGTTTCTTGATGAGTCTGGCTAAAGGTTTGTCAATTTTATTTATCCTTTCAAAGAACCAGCTTTGGGCTTTGTTGATTTTTGCTATGGTCTCTTTTGTTTCTTTTGCATTTATTTCTGCCCTAATTTTTAAGATTTCTTTCCTTCTACTAACTCTGGGGTTCTCCATTTCTTCCTTTCCTAGTTGCTTTACAACAGTCAGAATGGCAGCGATCCAAAAGCAATCTACAAGCAATAAATGCTGGAGAGGGTGTGGAAAAAAGGGAACCCTCTTACACTGTTGGTGGGAATGCAAACTAGTACAGCCACTATGGAGAACAGTGTGGAGATTCCTTTAAAAACTGCAAATAGAACTGCCTTATGACCCAGCAATCCCCCTGCTGGGCATACATACCAAGGAAACAAGAATTGAAAGAGACACATGTACCCCAATCTTCATCGCAGCACTCTTTATAATAGCCAGGACATGGAAACAACCTAGATGTCCATCAGCAGATGAATGGATAAGAAAGCTGTGGTACATATACACAATAGAATATTACTCAGCCATTAAAAAGAATACATTTGAATCAGTTCTAATGAGGTGGATGAAACTGGAGCCTATTATACAGAGTGAAGTAAACCAGAAAGAAAAACACCAACACAGTATACTAATGCATATATATGGAATTTAGAAAGATGGTAATGATAACCCTCTATGTGAGACAGCAAAAGAGACACAGATGTATAGAACGGATTTTTGGACCCTGTGGGAGAGGGAGAGGGTGGGATGATTTGGGAGAATGGCATTGAAACATGTATACTATCATGTAAGAAACAAATTGCCAGTCTATGTTCGATACAGGATACAGGATGCTTGGGGCTGGTGCACGGGGATGATCCAGAGAGATGATATGGGGTGGGAGGCGGGAGAGGGGTTCAGGATTGGGAACTCATGTACACCCATGGCTGATTCATGTCAATGTATGGCAAAACCAATACAGTATTGTAAAGCAAAATAAAGTAAAAATAAAAATAAAAAATAGCTCTCTACTAGCTCAGGTGTCATGCAGGAGCCTATGACAATTCCTCGTCCTGCTGTTGCTGCTGCTGCTGCTGCTAAGTCACTTCAATCATGTCCGACTCTGTGTGACCCCATAGACGGAAGCCCATGAGGCTCCCCCATCCCTGGGATTCTCCAGGCAAGAACACTGGAGTGGGTTCCCATTTCCTTCTCCAATGCATGAAAGTGAAAAGTGAAAGTGAAGTTGCTCAGTTGTATCCAACTCCCAGTGACCCCATGGACTGCAGCCCACCAGGCTTCTCTGTCTATGGGATTCTCCAGGCTAGAGTACTGGAGTGGGGTGCCATTACCCATAAGTTATAAAATTCCAGTGCATGGCTACTATTATTGCCTCAAACTATTTTCAGTTTAGAATAAGAGAGGTGAAGATTTTATTTTACATCCATTTTCCCCTTCTCCGACACTCTTCCTTTCTCTATGTGGTTCCAAGTTTCTCACAAAAGTTAAGCATTTGTTGCAGGGCAGGTCTGCTGGGTGTTAATGCCCTTGGTTTTTGTCTGGGAAGGTCTTTAGTTCTTCTTCACTGTAGAAGAATACTTTTGCTGGGTATAGAATCCTAGGTTGGTATTTTTCTTTCAACACTTTCAAGATTTCCCAAGAACAGACTTCCAGATAGCCCAGAGTAGCTTGGCTGAGTCACAGACTGCACATTTTTGGCCTTCAGCTGCATTGCACATAAAAAGTTTCATATTTCTGCCAATAGTATATATGAATCTGCCAACATCACCAAAACTTGTTTAGAGTTATTAAATTTGCCACCTGGTGGGGTGAAATTATATCTCATTGACTTAATTAGCATTTCATTTAATTATAGGGGAGTTTGGGAACATTTTTATGTACCTACTGACCATGGAACTTTCCTTTTCTCATGAGTTACCTGCGCAGCTCTGTAGGTTGTTTTTGGGTCATTGTAGACCTCTTACCTTTTCCTTATGGATTTGAAAGACAGCATTGCACATTTTGCCAATCAATTCTCTGTCAGTAATTCTGCATTGTGAATATCTTTTTCCAGTTTGCAGCTTGCCTTTTCACTTGGCTTTGGGATCTACTGTTGCACAATGTTCTTCATTTTCATGAAGTCTGATTTATTATTTTTCCTTAATGGTTTATGCTTTACTCCTCACTTAAGAAATTATTTTCTCCGTAATGTATTCAGTACAATGTTTACCATTATTGATTTTATCTGCTTTCTTTGAACTAATTTCTCTGGGGTAATTTTTATTTTTCTAAATATTGAGCCTAATGCTTAATTCATTTTTAAACTTTCTTTACTTTCAGTAAATTTTGTTTAGGAAGATTTTAAAAATCTCCCGTGTGGCAAGATGTTTCTGTTTTGTTATTTTTTTTCCCCCTTTTCTTTTACTTTTTTCCCTTAGGGTATTACATGAATTTTGTTGCATTACAGTCAGAAAATTTGGTATATATTTTTATGTCTTTCTTTAAGCCTCAATCTAAAGCACAGGATCTGAGCATTTCCTGCCACTCATATGGGAGAAGATTCAAAGGCATGAGCAGTACATGTGTTTATGATTACACTGAGAGAGAATGGGTATCACCAGGCTCTAAGGAGAGGAATAAACAATTTAGAGATTCTGCCGTGAGGTGTAGAAATATTCTCACATATACATTTGACCTCTTCATTCACGGTGACTCTGCCTGCTCCAAAACTTATTGTCTGGAATTTAAGTGATCAGGTTAGCAAGTAGCCCCTTAGCAATCCCTCCCCATGTATCTATTTTTTGTATTATCAGCCTAAAACAATACAGAGCAATCTAGCTTAGCCCTGAGAAGACTTCGCATGGGAGAAAATAGGACTTTAATTGACTGTAATGTCTATCCCAACCAGCTGGAAATTCACTCCCTTCCATCCCTAGCTGATGAGTTGGTCAGCCTTGCTTATAAGAGGGTCAGGCAGTGAGCACCACCACATGGCAGACCCTGATAATCATAGGCCAGAGATAGAAAAGGTTCCAACTCTAACATTGTGAGTCTTCTTCAGAATTGCCCTATAGAAATTAGAGCATCAGCTACAAATCCTCCCTCTCTACTGGGAAACGAATGCCCTTAAATGAGATGCCCCCTCCCCATATTCTCAAAGAAGTTAAGAAGATCCCTTCTCAAATCACCTCTCCCTGGTTTCTTTCCTAATGAGTCCCAGGCAGATGGCAGAACCACAGCCAGCTGAGGAGCATGTGGTGCCTTCTGCTGGTCCTCAGACAGAAGATGCCAAGGCAGCAGCATAGGGGAAGGAAGGGGTGCAGATGACGGAGACCTGCCTGGAAGCATTCTTTGTGCTAATCTTGTCTCTAGGATACCGTATTTTCCCAAGGTCCCAAACCCCACAGAGTGATGTATATCCTGTTTCTTAATACATACTTACTGAAAATTAATGACGATGAGCAGCTGCTTTCTATGTCTGCCAAGTGTTCCATTTCCATTAATTATCTTCTATTCTGAAAAGTGGTTGATTCATCCAAGGAAGACATCCAAATGTTAGATATTAGAACTTGGTGTTGCAAAACACTTAGATCGAAGTCTCCCCCAGTTCCTTCTGCTTCTTAACTCTGTCATAACACAACCCTTAACAACTAACAGATCTCATCAAACTGCAGTCAATAACTCAGCTTTCTGATGATATTTACACTTTTGAAAGTAGACAAGAGGAAGGAGTTGCCTGCATAATTTAGAACAGAATATCAGCAAATATTTCTCTGCAATATCTTGCCCTTACTCCAAAGGCAACACTCTTTCTCTTACTGCTTTTACACACACATACACACACACGTACGCATGCACTCACAGATACACACACACACATGTTCTCCCAGCACTCCAGATATGTCTGGATCCAGACTCATTCCCTCCACACTGGGTCTAAATCCTCTGTTTTTGGTCTCAGCAAGGAAACCAAAATTATGTATTAAGTCCTTGACTAACATGTGGCATCATATTGTTGAGGACTGGGTTCTAATTATCTTGCAAAAATCATTAAGCATAATATATCTTATCTTTGTTCCTCACTGAAGTCCAACACACTTTTTCCAGTGGGTTCACTCAGCATAATCATTTTGAACATCCGATGAAACAGTTGATGATGTAAAGGGGATATTGCTTGAAAAAACATCTGACATTAAACACTCACGTCCCACGCAGTGCAGTGTCACTCCAAGAGAACATTTTGAGCTTATGATTGAGAGGTCATACTGGAGACCAAGACCAACCTGAGCGGGGAGCAGCCCGGAGACTCCCCCTCCACCCTCAGGAGAGCGTATGCTATTGTTCTGTCAAGTGGAAGGACAGGCAGACTCACTCTGGAATTCTTTCATCTGTTTTCATATAGCTGCAATGGCTCAATTTAAATGCATGTATGGTTTGGCTCTGCCATCCTTTCCTCAGCCAAGATAATCGGACGCCTCTGTTTAGTTGGCCACGAATAAGTGCATATTTAAGGAAAGTATTTTCACCATATAATGACCCTTCTGTAAATACGTAATAAAAATATCAGATTTTAAAAATAGGGCACTGGGTAAAAAATTGGTAGATTGAAATGTAGAGGCATGCATTCAAAGTGCAAGGGGATAATGTCTACAGGCTGCACAGGAGCTCATTTTTATCCCAAGGGATTTGTGCGGCTGAGGAAAGGCTCTCTTGATTCAGCCAGCTTTCCAAACTCACTGAAATTGAACCTGGATATTAAAGATACAGGCAAGTTCCCTCAAAAGCACTAGCGCAGGACATAGTTGTTATTTGTGGCTTAAGTGGAATGCTTGCTTGCTCTTTCTCCCAGCAAGAATACGGGAGAAGGGTGCCGTTTCCTACTACAGGGGATCTTTCCAACCCAGGGACTGAACTGGGGTCTTTTAGGTCTCCTGCATTGGCAGGGAGATTCTTTACCCCTGAGCCACCTGGGAAGCCCATTAAATGGGATGAGATGAGTGTAAATAATTTTATTACTAGAGAAAAAAAGGGATGTCTAGCTAGAGATGCTGAGGTGTGGAGCCTTCATGTATAATTCTGTTTCAAGGAAGCAGAACCAGAACACAAAATGAATACATAGTACAGGCAAGATGTGAAATGTTTATAGAAAGCAGTATTGACTCAAGAGAAAGAAAAGCAAGGAGAGTGACTGCAGGTTGGACTGTATTCACCCAGCTCTTTTATATTTTATTTATAGTATGGGTAGAATCTTTCTCCTTTTATTGTTAAGATTGCCACTGATGAAATATGGGAAGGCTATTGGGTTTTCAAAAATTGATACATTCATTTCAGTTCAGTCCCTCAGCCGTATCCGGCTCTTTGTGACCCCATGGACTGCAGCATGCCAGGCCTCCCTGTCCATCACTAACTCTTGGAGTTTACTTAAACTCACGTCCATTGGGTTGGTGATGCCATCCAACCATCTCATTCTCTGTCATCCCCTTCTCCTCCTGCCTTCAATCTTTCCCAGCATCAGAGTCTTTTCAAATGAGTAAGTTCTTCGAATCAGATAGCCAAAGTATTGGAGCTTCAGCTTCAGCATCAGTCCTTCCAATGAATATTCAGGACTGATTTCCTTTAGGATGGACTGGTTGGATCTCCTTGCAGTCCAAGGGACTCTCAAGAGTTTTCTCCAACACCACAGTTC
Organism: Ovis canadensis; assembly: GCF_042477335.2. Classification (NCBI taxonomy): domain Eukaryota; kingdom Metazoa; phylum Chordata; class Mammalia; order Artiodactyla; family Bovidae; genus Ovis; species Ovis canadensis. Next base: position 4,667,631 of record NC_091245.1, read on the forward strand.
AGAAGCGTCTATTCTTCGGTGCTCAGCTTTCTTTATAGTCCAACTCTCACATTGATACCTTACTGAAGCTATTTGTTGATTTTCATTCATTTTTAGCTCTTATTTTCACTTCTAGGATTCCCATAACCATATCTATAAATTGTGAAGCTGTTTATACTCTGTTCTAATATTTACATCTTCCGTTTGTTTACTTTTTTAATGTGACTAGAACACCCAATGTGATATTGATTGATTAGTGATAAGAAGTGGCAGTTTTGAGTGTTCCTGACTATAAGAAATGCTGCAATAATGTCCTCTCTCTTCTAAGCCCACCGACAGCTATGGACAGTTCTCTGCATCCTGACAGGTTTCCACTTCAAGCACCTGTGCCTTGCTTTTCTTCTGGAGGCTTCCTCCGAGACTCTGGGAGTTTACTTGCCTGTGTGTAGAAGTAGCTCTGAGAAGTGTCAGGGGAGCCGGCTACTGGGGACAGCGGTGAACAGATGGGGATGGGAGTGGGCAAAAAATGCCTCCTCCTCCTCAATCTCAGCCGGAATAATTCTGAGGAGGCTGCTTTACATGCATGTATTTACCTCTTCTTCTGTGATCTTTAAACATTTTATTTCTTTTTCTGGCTTTTTTGCAATGCCTGAGAACGTCAATATAATTCTCAATAGGAGTGCTGAAAATGAGCATCTTTACCTTTGCTTTTCAAGGACTCTTTGGTTTGTTACTCTTTCACTGAAGATTAGGTAAACCCACTTTTATGGAATCCATCCTTGCTGAGCCTCCATTTCCAGGGAGAGTTGTGAAGACCTCTGCCCCCTGAGCACAGTGGATTTTAATTTCCTTTTTTACAGTGATTTTTACCCGTGTGTCTTTCCCTACCTGGGTGTGATCTTTTCCAGAGTAAGAGGAGATTGATGGATTAGAAAGACAATAAACTGATCTAGATTCAAAATCCTCCTTTAGTACTTATTTCTTATGTAGGCTATTCAGTGTAGCTGAACTTCACAAGTGTCTTTTATAAAACAAGGATAATAACACATGGCTTGAAGAACATTTTAAAATCTTACCAACAAGGAAGTAGAGGGTTGGGGGATAATTCCATAGGGCACAAAAGCCTAAGGTTTGCCATGGGATGGGATGCTGGCTGAAGCCACTGCTCTGGCATAATGCCTGTGCTCTCATACCCAAGCTGAGAACATGACCGTGAACAAGAAAACCCCCAATTCTCATTACCTCTCTGTTCCCTGATCAGTCCCCCTCAGCACACCAACCTGCTCCTCCTCCTCAACAAAGGCAGGCTCATTGCTGCCTCAGGGCCTTTGCATGGGCTGTTCCTTCTGCCATAGTTTCAGGACAAGCCTCCTCACATCCTCCATGCCCTTTCTTAAGACAATTTAACCCCCTCCTCCAACCTTTCATGTCTCCATTTTTCCTCCTTAATACTTTCCACTCGTGATTTAATTAGAAATGATTTAATGACTATTTTTATTCTTTGACCATCTCTACCCCACAGAAAGAGGGAGCTAGGATTTCTATATTATTCAGTGCTATAACCCCAGAACAAAGAATGGTGCCTGACACACGGCCAGCACTCATTAATGTTTGTTGAATGAATGAACTCTGCTTTGGGGCCCAGCCTCGGGCAAAGCCTGGACCCGAGAGAGGGCCACACTGGTGGCAAGGGATGGTTAACTTCAGCTGTCAGTTCAGTCCCATCTGCTCACAGCAATTGTGCTTCTGTGAAGGAGGAATAATAAGCTCAAGACACTGGCTCAACATAAGATGTTATGGAAAAGCCTGAACAAAACTTTTGGCCAACCCAATACTTTTCCGTTGAGCCTTGGGGCGCAAGATTGAAGCCTCTTTGGACTGAATTTTGGATAAATTGGGGTGGGAAGTGTGTACTAAGTGTGCAATGGGAAAGACGATGATCTGAGCAGTTAATAGGAAACATAAAGGATGGAGGCCACGTGTGTGTCTGGAGAAGCTCGGGGGGCAGGCTGCGTTGGTTCCATTCCCCAACCTGGGTGGATGTGTATCGCTGCTCAGCACAGTGCAGGCACGTGGAACTACTTCCCCATGAAGAATGACTAACTGAGAAGCTTCAGTGTGCTGTGGATGATCACAGCCTTGGATTTCCTCTATTTTTCAGCCATGTTAAGTTGCTGCAGTCACGTCCAACTCTGTGCAACCCTGTGAACTGTAGCCTGCCAGGCTCTTCTGTCTATGGGATTCTCCAGGCAAGAATACTGGAGTGGATTGCCATTCCCTTCTCCAGGGGATCTTCCCAACCCAGGGATCGACCGACATGCCCTAAGTCTAACCTGCACTGGCAGGTAGGTTCTTTACCACTAGCGCCACCTGGGAAACCCCTACTTCGGAGCATTTGGATCTGATCCTACTGACACGTTATGGATTTTACTTGGCACATGATTCAAATTACCTGCAACTTATGTGACCACAGAGAAAGAGTCGTTGCTTGGAGATTCCTCGATTAATTCTCACAGTTGGCCCAGAAGCAGTGTGAACATTTCCTAGGATGGAAGGCATAATTCTCTTTCCTGACCTCGGTCTTAAGCTTCCATGGTGGCTCAATGGTAAAGAATCTGCCTGCAATGTGGGAGACCTGGGTTCGATCCCTGGGTTGGGAAGATCCCCTGGAGGAGGGCCTGGCAGCCTACTCCAGTATTCTTGCCTGAGGAATCCCCATGGACAGAGGAGCCTGGTGGGCTACAGTCCATGGGGTCACAATAAGTTGGACACAACTAAAGCAACTTATCACGCACTCACGCACGCACCTTGGTCTTAGGAGTCAGTCATTCTCACAGAGACTCTTCCATCCCTTGTCCCTGCTCCTCTATGCCCAATCCATGACTGTCTGCCTTTTTCTTATATTCTAATCCCCAACGCCCTCTGAAGTTATCATTTTCTTGCTTCTTCTTAGAGAAAATAGACTGTGTTCAATGATTTAGTCTGAGTCAGGGAGAAGAGGGTCAGGAGTGGTGGTGAGGACTGTTCACCCATCTTTGGAAGAAGTCATCCTCAAACCCAAGGAGGCTTTTCCTGGGGCGCACTTTCAGAAGAGTGCCCTGCAAGGTCGCCCTATCACCGTGAGGCGTTAGTCTCCTGCGGTGAGCTGAGCAGTTCCCTCCACACCGCACTGTCTTTGGCGCCAGGGGTTCTGTGTCTACAGCTTCTCTCTAGGAATCAGGGCTGCACAGTGTCGCTCACACAGTGCCCGGTCCCGCCCGGGCTGTGTGAGGATGGCTCACGCTGATTCCTCAGCCTCTCCCCTAGGGGTCTATCTATGGAGGGCTCAGAGAGCAGTCAAGAAGGCAGATGAGGGCCTTTGCCAAGGGGAGATGGGGACACAAGAGAGGCTGGGCCTGGGGCCAGCCTACTGTCCCAGGAACCAGCAGGCAGAGGTCTCGGCTCTCTTCCACCCCACTTTGCCAGCTCTGCCACGGGGCCGCCAGAATAACAAAGACAAACCATCTCCAGGCTGTACACTAAGATTTTTCCAGTCCCATAAAGGGAAAATAAAATCAAAAGCCACAGATGACATTAGGTTTGGAGCCTGTGTGTGCCCACTAATCAAAGCCATGTGCATGCGTAGAATGAGTACAATTGGGGAAAAAAAAAGAAAAGCCCAGCCTCCAACTTGTTCACAAAGATGTGTGCACGGCAACAGACTTGGTGATGCAGCTCCTGCTGAGGAGGCTGGGAGCACGCTCAGAGTATGCGGGAGTTGTGGGGGGAGTCCAGCTGGGAGCAAGCACGCATGTTACTGATCTCATCTGCATATGGGCTTCCCTCAAAGGTCAGCTGGTAAACAATCTGCCTGCAATGGGGGGTTCGATTCCTGGGTCGGGAAGATCCCCTGGAGAAGGAAATGGCAACGCACTCCAGTATTCTTGCCTGAAAAATCCCATGGACAGAGGAGCCTGGCGGGCTAAAGGGTTGCAAGAGTCGGACACGACTTAGCGACTAAACCACCACCACCCTCAGCCTATGTTTGTAATTCTCAGACATCGTTTCCTCTTTCTTTTGGAAGAAGTGGCGGCTGTTAGGAGAACTGCCTGTGATTTTTCTCTGACTTGGTCTTATCTCTATCCCAGCAAAGGGCAAAGTCAAAGAGCTCTAGAATAAAGTCTTTAGATTTTTTTAAAGGTGGAAACAGCCAGACATTCTACTGAATCATATACTGTGTCAGGAAGCAAAGCAGGGCTTCCTGTTCAGGCTGCTGTGAACTCCCTGTTGACTGTCTCTGCACTCAGGGGCATCCCAGGATGCTCTGACCATCCACCTTGCATGGCCCATGGTACTCACAGGCCACATGTCACACCACAGAAAGGGGTTCTTTCCAGATTATAGACTTTATTTTGCAAGCACTCCTGGAAAGAACTCTATTACAATCTCAATAGCATAAGAAGTCTATAGCCTCCTTGAACCCACTCACAGATGGAGTAAGGACGGTCTGTGCGGTGAAAAAGAGCTAGCCTTCTGGTGCTGGGGGGAATGCTGCATGATGTGGGCATTTAGTTAGATGCTGCTGAATTCTGTTAAGGATGAGACATACCCCTGTAATACCATGAAAATCCAAAATGCACTACGTGCCCTTGAACCCAATGTCCCTCAGCAGGCCCTGCTGTCCAATCCTCTCCCCTTTCCACCTCCTCTTTCCTCTCATTTAGGAAACACATTTTCTCCTGGAGCTCATTATATGAGTTTGTATGGTCCCTTGCAATTAGGAATTTAAATTGTTCGAATATGTTAGTGGTAGAATATATGTTGGATAAATGAAACTATCTCTCTTTTTCTCCTACAAAGAAAAAAAGAGTCTGAAAAAGATAATTTAAGGTTTCTAAAATGCAATTTGACAGGCAGTTTTCGAGAGTTTTCACGTCAGTTTCATCTGGACTTGAGCACGGGCAGCTCCAGCCGCAGGAGGGGCACTGGGCTGGGGCGTACTGTGAAGGTAGCCCTGCTGGGCAGTGACGCTCCGTTCAGTGACCTCACCCCCAGGCCTGAGGTCCCACGGCTCACAGGAAGCTGCCATCCATCTTTCTATTGAACTATAGACACGCTTTCCTGGGAGTATGCATGCAGGGAGTTTCAGTGGTGAAGAACCCGCCTGCGATGGTAGGAGACACAAGAGTCATGGGTTCAGTCCCTGGGTCAGGAAGATCCCCTGGAGGAGGAAATGGCAACCCACTCCAGTACTCCTCCCTGGAGATTCCCATGGACAGAGGAGCCTGGTGGGCTACAGTCCATGGGGCCACAAAGAGTAGGACATGACGGAGCAACTGAACACACAAAATATTTTATTAATATAAAAATGGGACAGATTTTGCATGCTGTTTTGTGATCCTTTTAATTAAAATGAATATAATAAATAATAAATATAATAATATATAATATATATTATTATAGAAATATATTATAGAAATATAATATATATTTATATAATATATAAATATTTATATATTATATAAATATATAATAATATATAATATATAATAAATATAATAATAAATGAATAAATCAAACATCTCTCCGTGTGAAAAGTGTGCCTCAGCTCCATCGTGACCAAACAACCCCCCACCCCCCGCCAAATTCCACTGTGTGACTGCTCTGTTCATTTATTTAAGCGCAGATGAATTTGTAGACAGTTTACAAAGACGAAGGCTCGGGGTCTCTCTCTCCATGGATCTTCCAAATCCCTGTTCTGTGTTCCTAATCTTATATTGCTTTTCTTAAATCAGGCTTCTTGACAGGCATCAGCTTCATGTACTAGAAAAGTGTTTTCAGGGCCATTTTATATGCTTGTCTGCACCCTTACTTTCTTTTCGTTCCTCACCCTCTTTTGTTCACCAACCTTCAGGAGGAAGCACCTGGCAGTCTTGACAGGCCATCACTGATCAGTTTGCTAACCCATCTGTTATGCACTGTGCTAAGTCACTTCGGTCGTGTCCAACTCTTTGCGACCTCATGGACTGTAGCCCGCCAGGCTCCTCTGTCCCTGGGATTCTCCAGGCAAGAATACTAGAGTAGGTTGCCATTTCCTTCTCCAATGTCCTTCTCCATTATGCACTGAGTCCCCCCAAATTCATATGGTGGAAACTTAACTCCCACAGTGATGGTATTGGGAGGTGAGGCCTTGGGGTGATTAAGTCATGAGGGTGGAGCCCTCCTTAATAGAATTGGTGCTCTTAGAAAAGAGACCACGGGGAGCCCCCCGTTCCTTCTACCCTGTGAGGAAACAGCAAAAATTCAGCCAAACCAGAAAGAGGACCCTCACCAGACACTGAATCTGCCTGCACCTCAGTTTTGGGCTTCCAGCCTTCAGAACTGTGAGAGATAGATCTTTGCTATTTAACCCACCTCCCCACTCCAGTATTGCCTGTAGAATCCCATGGACAGAGGGGCCTGGTGGGTTACAGTCCATGGGGTTGCAAAGAGTCGGACACGACTGAAGTGACTTGGCACGTGCAAACACACACCACTCGGTTGATGGTGACAGACTGAGACCCCATCTTTAGTCGAATACTCTTTAAGTAGAAGGAAACAACCAGTGCCTAGGAGGGGAGAGGCCAGGACCCATGGTTCTTGACCCTGACTCCTTGACGGTCACCAGGTTGCTTGCAAAAATCTCAATGCAGTCTTCCCTGGTGGTCCAGGGGTTATGAACCCAGCTGTCAATGCAGGGGACACAGGTTCCATCCCTGGTTGGGGATGATCCCACATACTGCAGGATAAAGAATCCAGCCCGCCACAACTACTGAGCCTGCCCTCCAGCACCTGTGCTCACCAACAAGAGAAGCCACGCAATGAGACGCCCGGGCTCTGCAGCGAAGAGTAGCCCCCACAACTAGAGAAAGCCCACACGCAGCAACAAAGACCCAGCACAGCCAAAAGTAAACAAATGCATCTTTTAAAAACAAATAATTAAATTAAAAATTCTCATCCCCCAAATCCCCCAGATTATTCCAGTGGGAACCAAGGTGGAGAACCGTCTCTAATTGGAGAAGCTTACGTGGCTCTGCCCTCTGGTTAAGGTAGGAGGTCCTTGCTCCTATGGCTGGAAGGACATGCCTAAACAAAATCTTAATTCCTTTACAATCTCTTGTTTCTTGTTTCCTTGAAGCCCCAGCAAACAGACGGGTGGCAGTAGGCGCAATTGAGGGACTCTGGAGAGGCTACACTTTGGTACGTCCCAAAGGCACTATCTGGTCTTCCCAGGTGGCTCAGAGGTTAAAGCTTCTGCCTCCAGTGCGGGAGACCCAGGTTCAATCCCTGGAAGATCCCCTGGAGAAGGAAATGGTAACCCACTCTAGTATTCTTGCCTGGAGAATCCCATGGACGAAGAAGCCTTGTAGGCTACAGTTCGTGGGGTCACAAAGAGTCGGACACAACTGAGTGACTTCACTTTCACTTTCTAGTGGCAGGGGAGATGATGTTCAAACCCAGGCCGTGAGACACTATCCCAGGATCAGAGGGGAGAAGGCCCAAAAGTCAGAGTCTCAGCTCTGAATAATTCCCTTCTAAGTCTTCCCAAAGACTTTGAGGAATAGATAAAAGGTGGTACATAGGTATAATGGAATAGTACCCAGCCATTAAAAAGAATAATGCCATTTGCAGCCACAGGGATGGACCTAGAGATTGTCATAGTGAGTGAAGGAAGCCAGACAGAAAAGGAGAAATAGCATGTGACATCCCTTATACGTGGAATCTAAAAATAAATGATACAAATGAACTGAGAAAACAGAATCAGACTCACAGATTTCGAGAATGAACTTGTGTTTGCCAGAGGGAAGGGTGGGAGGAAGGCATAGTTGGTTGGGAGGGACAGGTACGCAGCGCTATATTTCAAATGGATAACCAACAAGGACTTACTGTGGAGCACAGGGAACTCTGCTCCATGTGATGCTGCAGCCTGGACGGGAGGGGAGTTTGGGGGAGAATGGACATGCGCATAGGTATGGCTGAGTCCCTCCCCTGTTCCTCTGAAACTATCACAACATTGTTTCTTAATGGGCTATATCCCAATATAAAATAAAAAGCTTTAAGAAGAAAAGAAAAGGAACTGAGAGAACAGCTTTGTGTCTGGGAAGAAGAATGAACAAAGGCTTTTTTTTTTTTTTTAAGATGTTCATGTGCACGGACCACAGTCTCCCACGTGCTGTAGTAAAGCTTAGGATTTTGCTAGGTGTCCTCACTGCTTCTTAACAAAGACAACAACCATATTCTGGGCTTTGGAGCTGCAGAGTCTAGCCAAACTCAGAAAGCTCCGCCAATTCAAATAGACTTCCCTTTAAAATAGCATGAAGCATTCTCCCTCTCCACCCAGATTTATGGGTTTCCAGCCCTTTGGTACAACCAAGTATCAACACAGCTTCTGATCCGTTTCAATCCCCCAAAGGGTTTGAAGCTGCCTGTTTGGCTGCCACTCTCGATCTTGCTGAGAGGACAACGATGAAGCCTGCAGGCTGGGCAGAGTCCACAGGGCGAGTCCCTTCCTTCTGCCACTCTGTTGTAATTGCCTGTAAGAGCACTAATTTGCGCTGGCCGGAGATCTGTACTCTAGAAATCAGATATGTTACTCAACACTTTGATTTATTTTGATTTATCTTAGGATCATTAAAAATTAAGTGAGAGAGAAAGAAGCACAATAAATATAGAATTCTTCTTGAAAGAATGAAAATCCTCTGGGTATGCCTTTGGTTTTTAGAGCAGAAAGCAGGACTGGATTTTTGGCCTCTGGAGACCATCTGTGGGTCTCCGCTACGCAGCTGAGCAGGGGACCACAGGCGAGCAGAGAGGAAAAGCTTGACCCACAAGGGCTTCAGTGCTGCCATCCCGGGTAGATGGGAGCAGACAGGCCAGCCACGGCAGAACAGGCCTCTTTTCCCTCAACGCTCCGTCGGAATTGAAAGAAAGCACACGCGATAATGACCGCTTTTCAGCACTGCGGTTTGGTGATTTTTCCAGCTGGGGAGCTAGTTCATGGTGGAGTCTGTGAGCAATGAATTAAGAGTTAGGAACCAGGAAGAGATGAAGTTTCCTTGCGCTTAGTCACTCAGCTGTGTCGGACTTTGCGACCCCGTGGACTATAGCCGTCCAGGCCCCTCTGTCCATGGGACTTCCCAGGCAAGGACACTGCAGCAGGTTGCCATCTCCTTCTCCAGGGGATCTTCCCGACCCAGGGATCGAACCTACATCTCCTGTGTCTCCTGCATGGCAGGCAGGTTCTTTACCCGCTGAACCATCAGAGCCAGAGCTGAAGTTTGACAGCAAACCTTTTGGTCACGTTTGTGCAAAATTTCAGGAACCATCGGAGTGAGACTTTTCAGAAGAATTTTCCATTGCCTTCAGAGGCAACCTCAGACTCTTGCTAAAGAAAAAAGAGCTGGTCTGATGATTCCAGGAGGGGATATGTTTCGGGGGCCTTTCTTTCGTCATGTAAATTCAGGCAGTTTCCTTAGGGCTGCTCAAGACAGCTGCTGTTCCCAAATCACAGAGAACTGTCAGTTTCACAGAACTTTCTCTCCAGTTCTGGGCCTCTCCCACGCCCTCATTGCTATGCACAAACTCCTTTCTTGTGGAACATTTCATTTCCTGGAAAGTGGCTGAGCCAGCAGAGCTGCAGGCCCAGATGTTACCCAGTGCACTCAAGTGGGGACCCGAGTTCGCAACACCTGTGTGAGCGCTCCGGGTGAGCCCCCCACCCCCACCCCAGTCCGGGGAGATGCATGTTCATGGTGTGCGTGCGACCCCAGTGTGGCTGGAGACCGACCGCAGCTGTGCCTCCCGAGGTGCCCTCCCTGGCACGGAGCCTCCGCCCTGGGAGGAGCCACGGCGTTCCCGCTTCCTCTGATCTTCTGTCCCTCCAGTGCCTTTTACGTGTCTTGTATCAAGTGTGTCACCCTCGTGATGAGAAGCCCTCCCTCCAGATGCCTCTGAGCAAGGAAGCGGCTCCACACGGCATCCTCCTTGCAGACCAGAGCCTGCAGACAGTTCCAGAGCCTGGACTGTGGAAACAGCGACCGTAAGAGCAAAGCAAGGACTGCTTATAAACATATATATCACCATATGCAAAATCAGATAGCCAGCAGAAAATCACTGTGTGATGCAGGGAGTTCAAATCTGGTGCTCTGTGATAGCCTGGAGGGGTAGGATGGGGTGGGAGGGAGGCTCAGGAGGGAGGGAACAGATGTATACCTATGGCTGATCCGTGCTGATGTGTGGGAGAAGTCAATACAACTTTGTAAAGGAATTACCCTCCAATTAACAATAAATTAATTAAAGAAAAAAAAGCAACAAAACAGAGCCAACAGGCCTGCTGACTTGCCCAAATACCCGGGGGATTGCTCCAAACGTTCCAGCTGTGGTCAGTTCCTCCTCACTGACTGAACGCAGGCTGACCTGCCCCAGGGATAAAGCAAGACCCGGCCTGGTCCTCCTGGGTCACTGCGGCACCGGGGCTCAGAGTCATGCATCAAGAGAGGCTGTTCAAATGGAGTGGTGTGTGGCATGTCCAGACTCCTCTCTCTCTGGCCTTGGGTGCTTGAGGGGTAGGGGGCGGGGCATTAGAAGCTGAGATACGCAGCTCAACGCAAAGGCCAGAGGTGAGGGTACTGAGATGAGCTGGAAAGTGGCTCTGAAAAGCTGCTCACTTTCTAACCCTTGAGACCCGTGAATGCTGGTTTGTGTGGGTGTGCGCTCTGTGCTCAGTGACTGACTCTTCGCAACCCTAGCTACCGCCAGGCTCCTCTGGCCATGAGATTTCCCAGGCAAGAATACTGGAGTGGGTTGCCATTTCCTTCTCCAGGGGTTTTCTTGACCCAGGGAGCAAACCCAGGTCTCCTGCGGCTCCTTGCTTAGCAGGCGGATTCTTTACCTGCTGAGTCATCGGGAGAAGCCTGAATGTTAGTTTATGTGCAAAAAAGGGGAGATTCTCTGCAGGTGTGCCTAAAGTAAGGCTCTTAAAGTGGAGCCATTATCCTGGATTCTGTTGGTGGACCCTAACTGCAATCATGTGCATCCTTCCACGAGGGGGTGGAGGGGAGATTTGACACACAGAAGGGAAGGCGGTGGATCACAGAGGCATTTTGGAGTCAGAAGCCAAGGACCGTGGCAGCCACCAAAATCTGCAGGGTGTGAAGAATGGGTTCCCCTGGAGCCCCCAGAGGAAGTGGGGTCTGCTGAGACACTGTGATCTCAGCCCAGTGATACTGGCTTTGAACGTCTGGCCTCCACAAATAAAAGAGAATAAATGTGTTGTTTTAAGCCACCAAGTGTGTGGTCATTTGTCATGTCAGCTACAGGACACCATTAACACAGGGGCAAAGAGAACAGGTCCGAGCATGGGGCCTTGGAGATGACTTGCATTTAAGGGGGTGGTGGTGAGCACGTAGAAAAAGAAGTCGGCGTCAAAAGCTAGGGGTCGGGACGATAGACCGCAGGCAGGAGTCACACTGAGATCTCCCTCCCCATGGCATCCAGCCCAGATAAGGCATCTCCACTGTGAGAGTCTCCTCCTGACATGCCCAGGAACCTAGCAACATGGGCTCCGGGATCATCAGGCTCTATCTCAACCCAGATGTGTGTATCTGGTGAGGGGCACATCCTCTCCCGCTTAGAAAGGTTGATACTGATAGCTCTCGAGAGTCTTTATTATCAGCTAATGTGTTTTTAGCGGTCTGTGTGCTCAGCTATGCCTGACTCTGTGCGACCCCATGGACTGCAGCCCTCCAGGCTTCTCTGTCCATGGAATTCTCCGGTCAAGAATACTGGAGTGGGTTACCATTTCCTTTTCCAGGGATCTTCCTGACCCAGCGACCAAACCCGTGTCTCCTGAGTCTCCTGCACTGGCTGGCAGATTCTTCACCGCTAGCGCCACCTGGGAAGCCAGTTATTAGCTAGGTGAATGGGTAAATGGATTCAGGGATTCTTACTCTGGAGAAGGCAATGGCAACCCACTCCAGTACTCTTGCCTGGAAAATCCCATGGACAGAAGAGCCTGGTGGGCTGCAGTCCATGGGGTCGCAAAGAGTCGGACACAACTGAGCGACTTCCCTTTCACTTTTCACTTTCACGCATTGGAGAAGGAAATGGCAACCCACTCCAGTGTTCTTGCCTGGAGAATCCCAGGGACGGCCAAGCCTGGTGGGCTGCCATCTATGGGGCTGCATAGAGTCGGACACGACTGAAGCGACTTAGCAGCAGCAGCCTCTTACTCAGGCTTGTGGGGCCACAATGAGTGAGTTGTGCGAACGGCCTGATCTTTAGGAGCAGGAGCAGCTGGGAAGCGGCCTTTGGAAGAGGAATTGCTGATCCACCTCACCTGCAACCCAAAAAAATTCTACCCATTCTTCCAGGTAACTTCTGCCTTGGAGGTGGGAACTGGAGACCTCAAGGGACCCTGAAAAGACCTCTGTGGTCCCCTTCCTTCCTGATGGAGGTAGGCCATGACACGTGCCTCGGGTGGATGCTGCTCTCAGGAGGAAGTGGGTTAGGGCCCACGCTTTGTTCGTAACTCTTGGGCTTCATGCTGCAGGATGCAGTTTGCCATGCTCATCCACGGCACGGTGAAGAGGGACGGGTGTGAGGGCTGAGGCTCCGCTGAGAATTTAGGGCCACCCTTGGAAAAGATGTTGCTGGTCTTCAGATATCTTGGAAGTGGGCAGCTTCCTGGGCTGTGGAACTCATGTCTGAGGACAGTGAGCTAAGAGCATCACACCAATCCCAGAGGTTCGTGGGAGATTGGTGGAAGGTTGTTTTCCTTGCCTCTAGGCAGTGACATCTGAATCTGCTGTTTCTTAACTCTCTCTCTTGTCTGGAACTCAGACCCCTCATCTTTGTTTCTTCATTCCCTCGAGCTGAGTTTCCTGGGATCCTTCAGCAAAGGAGCTGAGAAAATGTCTGATTCCCAGAGTTAACGGAATTACCATGATGTCCCCAGAAGACTGCTCAGCTCTTAATTCAAATGTCAACAGTATAAATACTTCCATTCCCTGAGTCGAGAATCTTCAAAAGCAGAAATAGTCCTTCCTTAGGTCAGCAGTCCTTGGCTTGTGGTTGCAACCCCCAGGGGGACGATCTAGTCACTGGCAGAGTGGGTGAAAAATTAGGAACAAATGTCTTGGCGTGATGGCTGTCCACGCTCTGCAAGGACAGAGGCTTCCATGGGATCCAGAGTTTGAGTCATTCCAGGGGCTGTGGCCACAGCTGAACTATGTGTCCAAGAGGCATCACATGGGGTGACTCAGCCTCAGGGCCTCCCACGCCTTGGGTGTCCCATTTGCCTGCTGTTTCCTGGCCGTGGCAGCACCCACGCAGTGAAGGACGGAGCCCACAGGGGCCCACGAAATTGCATTTCCCACAGCTCAAAGAAAGTACCCGGGGTTTCAGAATGAGTCAGAGCAGGGCAAGCTGGGTGAGGGTTTTCGGATGACTTTTTCTTTTATTCCAAGGAACTTGAATGCTTGCAAGCTGTGAGCTCAGGCTTGGCTAAAGGAACCCAGAGAAGCAAGAAATGGAAAAGATGTGACTGCATTTAAAAGCTAATCTTACTCTCCTAAATCAAGGAATCCTTGAGCATAACAGCTTGGAGAGGCAGACCATAAAACTTCCTAGACACTGGAGCAATGAGCACTGGAGCTGCAGGAAGAGCGATGCTTCCGCTGAAATGGGCTGGGCTGGTCCTCCAGGCGTCTCCACATCCCACCACCTCCAGGACAGTGAATGTTCTCCAGGGGGACGGAGACCTGGAGCCCAGCCCGCCGGTCGCTCCAAGCCTCCCTGAAGACACTCTGATTGCTCCTTGGGCCCTGGGGCAGTCAGCTCAGTTCTCTGGAGTTCCCCCATTGAGTCCTACCCCCACATGTGTGGAAAAGAGTAAAAGGAAAGTGACTAAGAGGAAGGCTCCACAAGTCCTTGCTTGTCCCCCATTTCCTCTTGTGTCTCAGGTCACCATAATGTGCAAGAGAGCATTTCCCAGTGCCGGGCTGGGTGAGACAAGCTGGGCGGCTGGAAAGCTGGAGGTGGTGAAGGAGTCCAAGGGGATCTGGGTGAGGCAGGCAGAGTCATCGTGGGCTCGGTGCAAAGAGCCATCGCCTGTGCTGTGGGTCTGCAGTGGAAGGGACAGACGGAGGCTGGTACTGGCCGCCTGCTCTCTGCACTCTCACTCAACCCCAGGGCTCCCACTCAGCAGTATCTAGTTTACGGATGCTCCTCTGCTTTTCCCTGTGTCTTCAGAGACTTAAGACACAGGCGACAGGAGCTCTGACAACTCTCCTATGTCTCCAAATATTAATATTTGTCGAGTACTTGTTATCACCTGTCAGCTATGGTGCTGGACATTGAGCAAACAGCAGCAAAAAAAGATCAAAAATAATAACAAACAAAAATCTCCCCTGAATCCTGCCATTATAGACCTTATATCATAGTCAGAAAAGAGCAATTTAAAAAAATCAACATAATGAAGAACTCAGTGCACTCCGTCTCTTTGGGCATGTAAAGGGTCACACCACTCTTGGAACCCTCCTTTTGTCGTTTGCAGATAGAACAAGTTGTCACTGAATGAGGTCCCTTCCTCCCCCAGCATTTGATGCTTTAGGACTTGTTCCTTGCCTGAATCCAGTTCATGTTGGGGAAGGACTTGGTTGCACCTCTTACAAGCCTAACCACAAAGGAGAGCATCAGCCACTCTGCAGCTCCTTGTTGCATCTGGTTGGCCTGCCTGGCCCCAGATCACCAATGAAGCACGTGGATTTTAGGGGGAGTCAGCACACATTTAGATTCGAGGCACAGTTCCTGTTAGAAACTATTATCATGGCATTGTTACTACCCAATGCCCCAGTTCATCCAGGGGACAGGTGATGGGTGTGAGGACCATAGACGTAGCCATAGCAACAGAGAGAAAAGAAGACAGATGAGGTTTTGGAGACCAACCTATAGGATGCCCTAATGCACTGGTTGTCAAGGATGGAGGGAAAAGAAGAATCAAGAAAAATCCCTTGGATGGATATTTGACTTGAGCAATCGCATATTATCAATATATGGATAACAAAAGAAGTGGTGTCAGAAGTTGTTAGAGAAAAATGCTAAAATATCAATGTTTAGTTTTGATCATCAATTTTCGCCGAATCACTGATGATTCAGCCTAGCTGCTATTGATGCTGGCGTCCAGTGGGGAAAAATACATTATAGGGTATCAATTTTCCTCCTGAAGTGGAAACAGTCAAGGCTAATTTAAAAAAAAATTCTCTATGATAATTACAGCTAAATCATGAGTAATTCTTTTAAAAGAAAGCACAAAGGAAAAAGTAACCCTCCAACCTTCCATTATTGTTGTTTAACTTCTTTACCCATAAATGCCCCTTCTCTAAACATAAAATGTTTCAGTTTAATTTCTAAGCAAAAAGAAAGTTGACTGAACCTCACACCCCCACCCCTCCACTAGACAAGCTAGTAAAAAGTCTCAAATTGGAAACAGAAAGGGCACAGATGAAGAGGGTAACGTTCAAGATGAGTGATACAGGGATGTTCTGAGCTTGAAGTCCTTCCTAAGCATCAAAAACTAGCCCTCACCCCAGCCCCCTTCTCCTGGCAGAGCTTGCTGAAAGGGTCAGCATCACTCCTACTGACTCCTCGAACCAATGAGGAGGAAATAGCTTGGGAGGACATCTGGGAGGAGGCCGTCTGAAGCTAGGGAAAATGTATGGCATTTGGAGCCAGACACACCTATGTTCAGTCCTGACCTCCATTACCTCCTAGTGAAGTCTTTGGGAAAGTAATTTCTCTGAGCCTCGTCTGAAAAATGCAGATTTGGTGACAGACCTCCCTGGCTTTTCTGATGACTCAGCATTGTGTACAGGACGCACTCGGCACGGTGCCACCCTGTATGGAAAGCCAATAACCAGAGCCCAAGTCAGGCTCCTCAGAGGACTGCGGCTTAATGGTAGGATTCCGGGACTTTAGAGTGCACAAGGGATTTTTAAACTTCTTTTTTTGGATGGGAAAACCTCCTTTTTAAAATTCATAGGATTCTTAAAAAAAATTACACTAAGTATTTACCAATGGAATACAGAAAAGTAAAATTAAAGAGCATGTGTTTTATTGCCATGATTCAAGGGCTTTATGTTAAAAAATGTTGAAAAGTTCATCATGTCAGTCACTCAGTCATATCTGACTCTTTGCAACCTCATGGATTGCAGCACACCAGGCTTCCCTGTCCATCAACTCCCTTGAGCTTGCTCAAACTCATGTCCATCAAGTCCGTGATGCCATCCAACCATCTCATCCTCTGTCATCCCCTTCTCCTCCTGCCTTAAATGTTTTCCAGCATCAGGGTCTTTTCCAGCGAGTCAGTTTTTCGCATCAGGTGGCCAAGGTATTGGAGTTTCAGCATCAGTCCTTCCGATGAATATTCAGGACTGATCTCCTTTAGAATTGACTGGCTTGATCTCCTTGCAGTCCAAGGGACTCTCAAGAGTCTTCTCCAACACCACAGTTCAAAAGCATCAATTCTTCAGCCCTCAGCTTTCTTTATAGTCCAACTCTCACATCCATACATGACTACTGGAAAAACCATAGCTTTGACTAGACAGACCTTTGTCAGCAAGGTAAAGTCTCTGCTTTTTAATATGCTGTCTAGGTTGGTCATAGCTTTTCTTCCAAGGAGCAAGCTTCTTTTAATTTCATGGCTGCAATCGCCATCTGCAGTGATTTTGGAGCCCCCCCAGAATAAAGCCTTTCACTGTTTCCATTGTTTCCTCATCTATTTGCTATAAAATGATGGGACCAGATGCCATGATCTTAGTTTTCTGAATGTTGAGCTTTAAGCCATCTTTTTCACTCTCCTCTTTCTCTTTCATCAAGAGTCTCTGTAGTCCTTCTTCTCTTTCTGCTATAAGGGTGGTGTCATCTGCATATCTGAGGTTATTAATATTTCTCCCGGCAATCTTGATTCCAGCTTGTGTTCATCCAGCCCAGCGTTTCACATGATGTACCCTGCATATAAGTTAAATAAGCAGTGACAATATACAGCCTTGATGTACTTCTTTCCCAATTTTGAACAAGTCCATTGTTTCATGTCTAACTGTTGTTTCTTGACCTGCATACAGATTTCTCAGGAGGCAGGTAAGGTAGTCTAGTATTCCCATCACTTGAAGAATTTTCCAAAGTTTGTTGTGATCCATACAGTCAACGGCTTTGGTGTAGTCAATAAAGCAGATATAGATGTTTTTCTGGAACTCCCTTGCTCTTTTGATGATCCAACAGATGTTGGAATTTGATATCTGGTTCCTCTGCCTTTTCTAAAACCAGCTTGAACATCTGTTGAAGACTGGTTTGGAGAATTTTGAGCATTACTTTCCTAGCATGTGAGATGAGTGCAATTGTGCAATAGTTTGAACATTCTTTGACATTGCCTTTCTTTGGGATTGGAATTAAAACTGACTTTTCCAATCCTGTGGCCACTGCTGAGTTTTCCAAATTTGCTGGCATACTGAGTGCAGCACTTTAACATCATCATGTTAAGAAGTTTGCTTGTAATAATAAATTCTTATTCTTGAAGTGATAACAAGGATGGAAATCTGACAAGCCCTCCAAAAACAACAAAAATCTCATGCCAAATTTTAAGACTATCACACAGTTTCTGCTGATTCAGGACTTTACAGTGTCAATAGCGGGTATTTTAGCCAAGTTTAAATACAGGGAGGACTATATATTGAAACATTTTGGGTTCACAGATAAACAAATGAATTAGCATGGATGTAATTTTTTCAACTGTTTAAAAATTATGAACAATTTGTGTAGAACTTCATCTGGAAACCTAAATCTGGGGGTACTTATTTGTCAATAAGTCCTTCTCCTGAGTAACCTGCTGTGTTGTGTGTGTTCATCTTTGCACTTTCTAGAAGCTGCAGTAGCCAGCAGCGGGGACTCTTCCCCAGGTTTGTCCTGACTTTCCACCTCCACACTGTTTGCTCTATATTATATAACTAAAACAGCATTGTGTTTGGAGAATATGAATACTTGAAATCAAACTTCTCTCTGACTTTCATTAACTAAGCAACCTTTCTGTATCAGCTATCACCATAGTAATGCTGTGTAACAAACATTTCCAAATGCAATAGCTTTTTATCAGTGTTTACCAGCATGCTCATGAACTCACATGCTGATGCCATGGAGCTGGTCAGCCCTGGGCTTGGTGGGCAGCTGTGTTTCAGGCTCTGGGCCTACTGGGTTTGGTTATTGACTTTGAGATAAACTGAATCTGCTGCTAGGTTTTGTTCAGGGTCAAGGCTAAAAAGGCAGTGGCCACCCAAGGAAAATTCTTTTAGTAACAGACCTCAGAGTGTAAGAGCCAAGCCAGACTGCCCAAGCACATCTCAGGCTTGTGGTCCTACATATCTGCTCATGTTCCTTGTGTTCTGAGAAGCCTGTATGCAGATTAAGAAGCAATGGTTAGAGCCGGACATGGGACAATGGACTGGTTCAAAATTGGGAAAGGAGTGTGACAAAGCTATATATTGTCACTCTGCTTATTTAACTTATATACAGAGTACATCATGTAAAATGCTGGGGTGAATGAATCAAAAGCTGGAATCAAGATAGTTGGGAGAAATATCAACAACCTCAGATATGCAGATAATATGACTCTAATGGCAGAAAGTGAAGAACTAAAGAGCCTTTTGATGAAGGTGAAAGAGCAGAGTGAAAAAGCTGGCTTAAAACTCAACATTCAGAAAACTAGGATCGTGACATATGGTCCCATCACTTCATGCCAAATAGATGGGGAGACAATAGAAGTAGTGACAGACTTTATTTTCTTTAGTTCCAAAATCGCTGTGGATGGTGAGCACAGCCATGGAATCAAAAGACCCTTGCTCTTTGGAAGGAAAGCTATGACAAACCTAGACAAATATTGGGCTTCCCAGGTGGCTCAGTAGATAAAGAATCTGCCTGCAATACAGGAGCTGCAGGAGATGCCGGTTCAATCCCTGGATTAGAGAAGATCCCCTGGAGGAAGGCATGGCAACCCATTCCAGCATTCTTGCTGGAGAATCCCATGGACAGAGGAGCCTAGCAGGCTACAGTGCGTAGTGTCACAAAGAGTCAGACATGACTGAAGTGACTGAGCACAGACAATATATTAAAAACCAGAGACGTCACTTTGGTGACAAAGATGCATATAGTCAAAGCTATGGTCTTTCCAGTAGTCATGTACAGATGTGAGAGCTGGGTCCTATAGAAAACTGAGCACCGAAGAATTGATGTTTTCACATTGTGATGCTGGAGAAGACTCTTAAGAATCCCTTGGACAGCAAGGAGATCAAACCAGTCAATCCTAAAGGAAATCAACCCTGAATATTCACTGGAAGGGTTGATGCTGAAGCTAAAGCTCCAATACTTTGGCCACCTGGTGAGAAGAGTCAATTTATTGGAAAAGATCATGATGCTGGAAAAGATTGTGAGCAGGAGGAGAACAGGCGACAGAGGATGAGATGGTTAGATGATATCCCTCACTCAACGGACGTGAACGTGAGCAAACTCCAGGAGATTATGAAGGACAGGGAAGACTGGTGCGCTGCAGTCCATGACCCCAAAGAGTCAGATGCAACTTAGCAACTGAAAACAACGCGTTCCTTTGGACAGAGTGTGTCCCAGTGTGATGGAGCTGCTTGGGAGGGGAGGTGTGTGAGTATTTGTGGACAACTGTCCAAACTATCAGGCTGTCCAAAGCCATCTGTAAAGCTAGAAGTAATGTTTCCCACCTCCTGGGCTGCTATGTGTGTGTGTTTGACAGACACAAGTGTCTGTTCCATGGATGAAGTCAGCTTTGTCCTGGTCCAGTTGTCCAAACACATAAATGTCAGATACACAGCTCTCATTGCATAAATTCCCAGACCCCCTCAGAGGCGGGCACCCATAGCAAGGCTAAGGTGACCTTATCCTTGCTAAGTGACCACAGCGTCCCCTACCAGAGCTTTCACTTGGTTTTTAGGGCCCCCACCCCACCAGCCAGCCTGACCCTCATTTGGCAGAAGGGCTTAATAACTAAAGCCATTTTTTTTGTGTGTGTCTCTTTCTTCCTAGGAACTGTAGAGACCAAGACAGATAGTCACTTCCTTTTATCTCTTTCTTCTCCTAAACTCACCCCAAGTACAAACCTTATCCAAAACACATCTTTGATAATCTGATGCGAGTTTGGCAGCAAAAGAAGATTCTTGGAGAATTTATGTCATCGTCTTGATAACAGAACTTTCCACAGTGATTCCCTTAGAATGTGTCTGTTTAACTCAGAGGGGTTTGGGAATAGAGCCGCTTTTTGAATGGACCAGCTTGTGGTCAGCAACTTTAGCCTTTGGGACATGAAGAATCTTGTTTGTGAGGATGGTTGCTTTGTTTACGGGACAACACACAGTTGTAGAATGGCTGGTGATCCAAGGGTGAAGTATCTCACTGACAGCTTTGGGGTCCATGGCAGTTATATGTTCAAAGATAAGAGATTCTGCTTCTGTTGCATCAGAGCTTGTAACTGACAATTCATCTTGACGTGGAGGCATTGAGATCTTTTGTTTAAGGCTTAGGTTGGACTACAGTTGTGTGTGCATGCTCAGTCATGTCCGACCCGTTGCAACCCCATGGACTGTAGCCTGCCAGGCTCCTCCGTCTGTGGGATTTTCCAGGCAAGAATACTGGAGTGCCATTTCCTCCTCCAGGGGATCTTCCTGACCCAGGGATCGAACCTGTATCTCCTGCATTGACAGGCAGATTCTTTACCACTGAGCCACCTGGGAAGCCCAGATCACAGTTGGGAGAAGTCTAAAATAAAGGAAAGGTGCACTCTGCGAGTGCACTGTGGCAAAGAAGATGCTACCGTATTGGAACACAGGGTGCTGAGCCAGCTGGATCCACTGAGGCGTGAAAGTTAAGATGCCACGGTGTCACGAGCCTCAGGGGCTTTGTGCCTGGAAGACTTAAACCCTGTCTCCACCAGTTAACACTGTACAGTCCCAAACGGGCCACTTAATCGCTTCACGTCTCAGCTTCCTCCTCTCTAATGCGTACACTCAGAGCTCACTCCCGCTGGATGGTGTGGAGATGGGGGATAATGCAGCAAATCCGTCGACGCAAGGTGCTGTCATGAGAGACTGAAGCACAGGTATTCAAGTCCCGTTTGCTAGTGTTGCCACCGGGATGGGGTCATGGACCCACCTCTCACCAGCTGTGTGGCCTTGGGGACATTGCTCCATCTGTCTGAGCCTCAGGGTCCGAGTCTGTAGAGTGATAATGGTGGACCACCCACCATATAGATGCTGTGAAGGTCAGATGAGGTGACGAGGCGTGTCAGGAGGCCTGCACGGAGTCGTGCTGAATCCCATGATATCAAATGTTGCAGGAAGCGGTAGGGCACAGCTGGCTTGTCACGGCCAAGGCTGAAGGCAGTTTGACTCAGGTGGACCCAAGTGCCTCTAGAAAGGCCTTTCCAGGTTGCACCGGTCAGCTTAGTCCTCTATACGCCCACTCACTCCTGAGCAGTCTTGAGCTACCGCTCTGGGCTGCGTGGCCTTGGAGCCCAGCTGGAGTGTGGTGTTGTAAGGACATCCACACAAAGCAACGCGGAACTCAGAGACACCTGCGAGGCTGTCGGAAACTGAGGGAACATCTTTGAGGTTCTCCAAGGTTGGATGGCATCACTGACTCAATGGACATGACTTTGAGCAGACTCTGGGAGAGAGTGAAGGACAGGGGAGCCTGGTGTGCTGCAGTCCCTGGGGTCGCAAATGGCTGGACATGACTGAGTGACTGAACAATTCTCCATGAACGAGGCGGGGCAGAATAACTACTTCTCCGTTGAGACAGAGCCTGGCTGCATCTCACTAAGCCTTGATATCTTGTTTTGGAAAAGGATCCCAAGTCATTTGTTACTCCACTTTTCCGAAGAAAGATCATTTTCTTTTCCCTGTTTATTTACTTTCGCCAGGATTTATCTTGAGGCAAAACCTGGCCACATGCCAGCTGCTTTGTCTCCACACTGGAGGTTTCAACGTTGAGGGATTATAAGATGTGCTGAGAAACGCCAGCCTCTGTGTCGGGGAGAGAGGGCTAGCTGGGGACCCCATAAAGCCTCAGGCTGGAGACTGGGAAGCCTACACGATGGGCTACAGCGGGGGCCTGAAGGTTTACACGGAGTCCTGACACGCTTTCCCCGGGTTATATTCCCGGGTTGACCCTGGCTCGACTATAACTGGGTTGCAGCCGGCAGATTCATTCATTCTATTAATATTTTCTAAACATCTACCAGGCATCAGGCAAGATCCCCTCATTCTTGCCACAAAGGCTGGGGAAGAGGAACATGAACCAAGTAATCTGAGATGTAGCAAAGCAAGCAGCGCCTGGAAAAAAAATACAGAGTCCTGAGTGCCTCTACCAGGGACCTGATTTATTGTAGAGTAGGAGAGTGTTCTCCTGAGAAAGTGAAGGTAGCTGAACCCTGGCCATTCATGTCCCTGGAGAAGAAAATGGCAACCCACCCCAGTATTCTTGCCTGGAGAATTCCATGAACAGAGGAGCCTGGTGGGCTACAGTCCATGGGGTCACAAAGAGTTGGACACGACTGAGTGACTAACACACACACACATTCATGTATTGATTCAGGGTGTGAGATTCCGTCCCTGGAAACAGACCCACAGAGGTTTTACTGGGAAGTGCTCCCAGGAGAATTCCTTAGGGATGTGGAGCAGGCAGGACTGGACGCGGGGAGGAGCTGACTTATAACATGGCTACAAATAAGACCCCAGTGAAACCAACAGGTGACCCTACAGTAGACCTGTCCTTTAGGGTCGTCCCAACCGAGGTGAGAGAAGTGGGTCTCTGTGTCTCCAGGTCAGCCACTCACTGGCTGTGGAACACTGTTGGGACCAGGAGAACCCTGAGTCAGGAGATCCCTGGGGCTGAGGGCGATTCCCAGTAAGGGATGTGGCCGTGAGCCACCAGCAGCCCGTTGGGGTTGGGGATGATGCGTCCTCTGGAAGAGGGAAGCGCCAGGGAGCCATCACAGCAACACATCCTTGTTGAAAGCCCACCGGGAGTAGGTTCTTCTAAGTGTCCTGAGTCAGTTCGAATGATAGGAACACTCTCTGCCCTCACGCGGTGTGCTGTGATTCTACACCTTGCCTTATCCACTCCTCTCTCCTGAGATCTACGGCCTGACCCCCCAACCGCCTACGTGAGAGTGCTCTGGGATGAGACACGCCCCCACACAGAGCAAACAGTGTGCACAAAGCCTGGATCCTGCCCTCCCCTCCCTCCAAACCCACTCTCCCCACAGCCTTGCCCATCGCAGCTGCGGAAAGCTTATCCTTCCAGTGCACAGGCCAAAAAGTGCCCATCTCCCACAGACCAGTTCTGCCCTCATCTCAAATCTACAACGCGAGCTCTCCATCTCCATGACCACCACTTTGGCCCAAGCCTCTGTGAACCTTAGCTCCCACCGGGATCGTCTCAATAACCTTCTCTCTGGCTTCCTCTTTCTGCCCTTTTCTTCCAAGTCTATCCTCAACCGACCAAGTATGGATATTCTACTAAAATACATGTCAGCCTATGCCCTTGTGTGACTCGCCACCCTGTGAGTCCAGCTCATTCAGGACATAGCCTCACAGTGGTCTCCATGGCTGTCCTGCCACCAGCTTTATTTAGGTATTTTATTTATTGTCCATCTTTCCAATTAATCAGCACTCATTGGGCCATAGAAAAATCAAAGGAGTTCCAGAAAATATCTACTTCTGCCTCATTGACCATGTTAAAGCCTTTGACTGTGTGGATCACAACAAACTGTGGAACATTCTTAAAGAGATAGGAATACCAGACCAACTTAACTGTCTTCTGAGAAACCTGTATGCAGGTCAAGAAGCAACAGTTAGAACTGGACATGGAACAAGGAACTTATTGAAAATTGGGGAAGGAGTACATCAAGGTTGCACATTGTTACCCTGCTTATTTAATTTATATACGGAGTACATCATGCAAAATGCCAGGCTGGATGATTCGCAAGCTGGAATCAAGATTGCCGGGAGAAATAACAGCATTCTCAGATGTACAGATGATTCTACTCTAATGGCAGAAAATGAAGGGGAACTGAAGAGTCTCTTGATGAGGGTGAAAGAGGAGAGTGAAAAAGCTGGCTTAAAACTCAACATTCAAAAAAATGAAGGTCATGACATCCAATCCCATCACTTAATAGCAAATATTAATAGAAGGGGGAAAAGCGGAAGCAGTGACAGATTGCATTTTCTTGGGCTCCAAAACCACTGCAGATTGTGACTGCAGCCATGAAATTAGAAGACACTTGCTCCTTGGAAGGAAAGCTGTGACAAACTTAGATAGTGTATTAAAAAGCATAGTCATCACTTTGCTGGTAAAAGTCCATATAGTCAAAACCATGTATGGATGTGAGAACTGGACCATAAAGAAGGCTGAATGTCAAAGAATTGATGATTTCAAACTGCGGTATCGGAGAAGACTTTTGAGATTCCCTTGGACAGCGAGAAGATCAAACCAGTCCATCCTAAAGGAACTCAACCCTGAATGTCATTGGAAGGACTGGTGCTGAAGCTGAAGCTCCAATACTTTGGCAACCTGATGTGAACAGCTGACTCACTGGAAAAGACCCTGATGCTGGGTAAAGCTGAGGCCAGCAGGAGAAGGGGGTGGCAGAGGATGAGATGGTTAGATAATATCATGGACTCAACAGACATGAATTTGAGCAAACTCCCGGAGACAGAGGAGCCTGGCATTCTGCAGTCCGTTGGGTCACAAAGAGTTGGACATGACTTAGTGACTGAACAGCAGCAAGCCAATTAGAAGATAAGCTCCACTGAGGGGAGAGTTTTTACTTAATTTTAATGATTTTATTTCTATTCTATTTCTGGTACCTAGGACATGAGCTAGTACGTAGTAGGTTTTCAATAGCTGTTCAGTACATAAAGGGAGTACCTTGATTGCCTAAATCTCCTCCCTAAGCCTCTCCTTGAGAACATAAAGCTGCTTGAATTGGAGTTCAGTATTTCACACCCAGCTAACAGGCTGTGATTATGTCAGCCCCCTGACACTGGACCCTATCTGTTTTCAGGTGGGCCTCCTCCCCATCGAGGACTCAGGCTCTGTACAAGACACACGTCTGTCTGAATCTTGCATGCGGTGATTGACATGGGAAGATTTAGGCTTCCTTGTTACTTTGGGATTGTTTCTTTGAATTGACCCCAGACTGAGTGTTGGCCAGGTGGAGCCCAGATTCTGTTTGCGGTAAATCACCAACAAGAACTTAAAGGTAACTTCTGTACCTTGCTCCCACGCAGCTGTGTAGAGGGAAGGAGATTGGAAAGGAAGACCTGATGGCCAAGTCTGGATCTGATCTTTGGAGAGTGAAGCTCAAGGAAGGTGGAGGCGTGAAAAAGAAGACACGTCCTGGGACAAACTTCTCCTCTGCAGTCATCCTGGGGATTGATCGGCGCCACAGGGAAGGTCACAGATGCTCGCAAGAAAGAACAGGCAGTCCTGTGAGTGGGACGGGAGGCCCAGCCTGCGGAGGGGAGGAGTCACGGTGAGGTTCCAGCCTGTCAGCAGAGATTGAGGCCAGACCCTCTGCCTTCGGCCTGAATTTTACACGGTCCGAAAAACAGATTTGGTCTCTAAGGCATAACGCATCCCATGAATTTTTACTTGTGAGTGTTCTGCAAGATAGACCATTTCCTCTCATTAAATAAACTTGGGAGCTGTGAGCTGAATGTTTCTGAAAAAGCTTGATTCACAAGCCAAGCTATATGTCTAAGAATGGATATTCATGGGATCTAGCCAGTTGGACTTTCCAAGAAATCCTCTGGGCTGGGTTCACAGAAGCTTCTTTCTCCCTCTCGTCAAGAGCAGACGTCAGCAACTAGATGAATGCCTTCCCTGAGCACAAATACGTACCTCTAAACCTTTTAATTTCTGGGATTCTGTCATCATTACAACTTTTATTCTCAAAACACACAAAATTAATTTTTCCAACTTGTCTGACATCTTCCAAAAACGGAATGATATTAGCGACAGAGGCCAGACCCAAGGCAGTCGGAGCTACAGGGAGCTGCTGTTTTGGCCTTGGTGGAGGGCAGGGAGGAAAGCCCGTTAAAGATGCTTGCACAGTGGGGCCCTGGGGCTCAGATTGGAAGGCACTGCTGGGCATGGATCTGCCTCTCTCACCAGCCTTCCAGACTGGAATATTCTCTCTCATCCCCAGGAACGGGGCTATGATCCTGGCCTCCATAGCTGGGGGCAGCACTGGGCTGCTTGCCAGCTGACCCTCCAGTTAAGCGAGGAGACACTCCCCCCGACCCCCAACCCCCAGATAGGCAAGTCACGTTTTCCATGGGACCAGCATTTTGGCCATTTCCATAACTGGGGACCAAGATCTGGGAGCTTCCTGTTCTGGTCTTGAGAAAGGTAAAACTTGGGATTCTGTGTCTGGCAGAAGAAGCCCCAGGTGAACCCCGAGAAGGCGTGGGACAGGCTGAGGACACAAAGCCTTCAGAACACCCCACAAAGCTGGCTTCAGACAGACAACTAGGGAGGGCCTTCATCCCACCCACCTTGCCGGGAGAGCTGGAGGAACTGCCCAAGGCTTAAACGAGCGGGAACCAAACTCGGTTTACAGCCTCAAGGGCAGTTTTCACTGGACACCTTATGGAGAACCAAAGAACGGTTCTCACCACCTTCTTCCCAGAGAGACCATTCACTCACTGGGCTCCAGGATTCAACAAGGAGCAAAATCCCTGCACTCTCCCAGCCACGTGGGGCAGTTAACTGTGGACTCCACGACAAGACCCCACTCCCCGTGCATTTGGAATCTAAATTCCCAATGTGACGAAAAACTCAGTCCTGAAGTTCATCATTTACAGATAGCAGGCAACAGGGCCTTTTGCATCTCCACGCCCTCGGAGGAGAGCCAGTCCTTCAAAGTGTGATTTGGCTTCTCTAAAGAGGCGAGATTGTGAAGACCCAGA
Source organism: Ovis canadensis (assembly GCF_042477335.2). NCBI lineage: Eukaryota > Metazoa > Chordata > Mammalia > Artiodactyla > Bovidae > Ovis > Ovis canadensis. Next base: position 4,694,672 of record NC_091245.1, read on the forward strand.
CAGTGCGGCTTGCCTAGAATAATACGGTGAATCACAGCGGAAACGAGAGCGAAAACAATCTCCAGGCTTGCAGCCCATGAGACCATTTTCTTTTTCTTGTTAAACACACACACACACACACACACACACACATTGAAACCAATCCACACGATACTGTAAAATCTTACTTCACTGAAAAGTCAGACAAAGACAAATATATGATACCACTTACATGGGGAATCTAAACAACTGATACAAATGAACTTATTTATAAAACAGAAATGACTCAGGCGCAGAGAACAAACTTATGGTTACCAAAGAGGAAGAGTGGGAAGGGATAAATTGGGAATTTGGGATTAACATATATACACTGCTATATATAACATTTTCCCTGGAGGAGGAAATGGCAACCCACTCCGGTATTCTTTCCTGGGAAGTCCAATGGACAGAGGAGTCTGGTGGGTTATAGTCCGTGGGGCCACAAAGACTTGGACATGACTGAGATACTGAGCAAGCATGCATATAACATAAGACTTAGTGTGCAGAACAGGGAACTATATTAAATATATTGTAATAACCTATAAGGGAAAGGAATCTGAAAAAGAATCACTTTGCTGTACATCTGAAACATTGTAAATCAACTCTACTTCGATTTTCAAAAAAGAAAAAAATAACTTGCTTCACTGAGAATATTTCTCTATTTAAAAGCATGAAAGGCTGTCTCTAGTTCAGAACTTTCTTATTTTAATGTATTTATATGAGTAAAATTAGACCCATTTTGTGAAAAGATTTTGCACATTTAAAGACTGATTAATTTTTTAATTTATCCACATGGAAATTATCCACTACCTTTTATACGCAAGCCATCATAGGCATAAATGAGTATAATCCCTTTCCCGAATTGTTAACATTAACCTTCTACAAGGTACTCATATATGTTAACCATGTTTGGAAATGAGAACACATATAAACCAAAATAGAAATAGAGGAGAGAAAACTAACCATTGAAAGAATTGTAAATCATGAGACTATTTTTCTCCCTGCAAATAAACTGAAATTAATAAGAGATTTTGACCTTAGAAACTTTTTACCCTGAGGATACTTTGAATAGAAACATTTTATCAGAGTTTCATAAGCACTGAAGAATTTTCTGTGAAATAGTTATTTTCTGAGTTGAATTGTCCTAAACCCAATATAATTGTTTGTTCCACTTTCTATCGATCAAAATTAAATATTTTCACTTGTTTCCATTTTCATTTTACTGTAATAATCACCATCATGGTCGTTTCTCTTCATTTGTTTGGAAGAGTTTATAACAAAGATCAATACCTGATTCCTCAGTTAGCAAAATTGGAACAGTCATTGCTTCTGCCATTATTAATTTTTCTTTGGGGATCTTTATTCACTATTTCTACCCAGTCCAATTTTCCTGTCCAATGTTGAACATCAGAATTTTGGCAGGAACATTTACTTCTTGCAAAATTTTAGTCAATCCCAACTCTATCTCTGTGTGTCTTTAGGTATTATCAGTTTAATTTTGTGGTCTTTTTCCTGCAAAGATTATTGACTGTAAATTGGATAAAAAATAGACTTCTGTGATTTTGAAAAACTGACATTTTGAGAAAGTCTTTTGAAAGAGGATGGACGAGAGTAAAGAGGGGAAGATGGAAATATATAGAAGGTGGGGAGGGGTGGCCTGGAAAAAAACAAGAGCTGCAGAGTTAGATTAGACAGGAAGGCTGCAGGTGTGGGTAAAAAAGTCTTTTGGTTACCAGAGGGGAAGGGTGGTGGGGAAGAGAGTTAGGGAGTCTGGGATGAACGTGTACACTCTGCCATATTTCAAACAGATACCCAACGAGGACCTACTGTACAGCGCAGGGAACGCTGATCAAAATTCTGTGACAACCTGATTGGGCGAAGAATTTGAAAAAGAATGCCTGCACGTCTGTGTATAACTGAATCACTTCGCTGCACACTTGAAGCTAAAACAACCTTGTAAATCACCTGCACTCCAACATAAGATCAAACGTCTAAAAATATCTTTAGGGTAGAAAGAAGAGCAGATGGGCTAGAAAGAATGCCTTTGGTTTCTCTTTCGGCCGCTCCATGCTTTGAGAAGCACATTCTTTCCTTCCTTTCGGTGAAAACACGGTCTCCTTGTTTTCCGCTTATCTTTACAGAACCATCTTCTCCCTTGCTTGCCGGCTCATCTTTCTCTGCAGAAGCATTTCATGTCAGCATTCCTGAAGGCTTGGTTCTGGTTTCTCTCCTCAACCAAACGTTCAGTTCGCCATCAGTGAGCTCGTTCGCATCCATGGCGGCACAAGCCGCTGATTTTCCTTATGAACCTTCAAGTCAGCCTAACTTCCTTTGTCTCCATCAGTGCTGCCATCTCTCATCTGAGCTTGAGTCAGAGGGACCTGAGCACCAGCCTGCTTCTGTTTCTGTTCCCCACTCTCCGCGCCCTAATTCTTTCTCCACCAGGGAGCAAAGTGATCTTTTCAGAAGGCCCCCTTGGACGCTTCAGCTGAATATATATCTGAAAGAAATGTTTAAATAAACAATGGACAAAATAGTCAAAATTGGAAAAAAAATTAAGGTGCAAGAACTCAACAAATCCAAGCATAAGAGACATGAAGAGAGCTCCACACAAATATATCATGGTCAGATTGCTCAAAACCAGTGATTAAAAATGTTTGAATTATGTCAGCCATAATCTTATCTTTTCATCACTCTCCCAGGATCCTGATTAAAATTTACCCAATATAAATGATATGTTGGCCCCAATATTATTTATAATTACATTTTAAGTACCTAACAATATATCTTGGGAAAACAGGAAGGTAAGTGTCCTTTTTAAAGCCTCTAACAATGTGCTCTGCAGACAGTGAGGGTTAACCAAGAGAAGCAACAATGAAAACTAGGAGAAAACAGGAACTCTCCCTCTTGTGCTTGGTTAGGCATCCCAACAAGGGAAGCAGCAGATGAACACCTTCAGTCCTCATTTCTTAATAGTTCAAGAGTGTGTGCATGCTCAGTTATGTCTGAATCTTTGCAACTCCCATGGACTATAGCCCACGAGGCTCCTTTGTCCGCGGAGTTTTCCAGACAAGAATACTGGAAGGGGTTGCCGTTTCCTCCTCCAGGGGATCTTCCTGACCTAAGGAGTGAACCCTTGTCTCCAGCATCCCTTGCACTGGCAGGCGGATTCTTGGCAGCTGAGCTACCTGAGAAGCACAGAAGTCCAGGAGATGATGCGCTGAAAGGCTTGGAGTTTCATCAACAGTGTGCTTTGTGGTTGAGTGCCCCAAGTATCAGGTGACGTGGAGAGCTGCTACAACCTTCTGCTTGTTCACTGGCCTGAAGCACATCCGGCCAGGGCACAAGACAGGCCAAATGCCTTGGGCTGAACACCTTGCTGCTGCTGCTAAGTCCCTTCAGTCATGTCCAACTCTGTGTGACCCCATAGACGGCAGCCCACCAGGCTCCCCCATCCCTGGGACTCTCCAGGCGGGTTTGAAGGACTTTGCTAGGGCAGACATTCTTAGGCAGATTGTTCTGGATAACCAGCCTACCTGTTGCCATGGTTACTGCACAGAGGGGCCGTGAAGCAGGCTCTGGACTCAGGACCTGTTCCTTCTGAACCCTAGATCTACCACCTTGCATCTACATGTCTGTTCCCCCAAGTCCTGGCTCCAGGTTATGACCCAGAAACTGGCAAGGAGGCCTTTTAACATCACCCAAATTTTACTTCTATAGCGAACTTACAACTGAAAAGGAGAGAAGGAAAGGGAAAGTGAAGTCGCTCAGTCATGTCCAACTCTTTGTGACCCCGTGGACTGTAGCCCACCAGGCTCCTCTATCCATGGGATTCTTCAGGCAAGAACACTGGAGTGGGTTGCCATTTCCTTCTCCAGGAGATCTTTCCGACCCAGGGACTGAACCCGGGTCTCCTACATTGTAGGTAGACGCTTTACCGCCTAAGCCACCAGGGAAGTCTCAGGGAAAAGGAGAACTTACTACCTAACAAAGAATGCATGCCACAGTTCTTCCTGACTCCACCTCCATCTAAGCTAGACCAGGGGCTGAGGTGTGGGGGTGTTGCCCCAAGTGGACACAGAAGTCCTCCTACTAGCTGGTACCCAGGGCCCCACCCCAGGCCAGCATCAGTGGTTTTCTTGGGTAAGCAGCACTGAGGTTTGGAGTTTTTCTCTCATGAGAGAAAGCATAATAAAAATCTATTAACTCCAGAAATGATTGTAGATTTTATTTTATTTTTTTTTTACTTTTTTTGGCCTGAGGAGTATTCCAATTGTTGCTGTCCTGACCTGCCCTCGAGAAAGATGCAAACCTTCTGTGTGACACAAAAGCTGTGGTTTTCTCCCAGATCTCACCCACGCCTTCCTTAGAAGGGCCAAGTCTTTCCCTTTAATGTCATAGACGACTTTGCAGTGAGTCATCGTGAGCTGAACTGTCGATCTCTTACTATATTTGGGGACCTTCCTCTCCATGTGTCCCTGGAAGACCCCTGGGGACCCTGAACTCAGGCAGAGATGCTCAGACCGCTGTCGATCTCCCAGCAGAATGCCCTCCTGCACTGACATCGAGCATCTAGCAGCAGAGACCAGAATCTGTTGGCAATAACCAGAACTGAAAGACTTTTTTCTCTTGCCTTGCGTTTTCTAACATCCCTTGGCAAACAACCACATAGTAGCATTTAGTCAAAGCACTGCTTAGTCCTTATTAGTTGATTGCAAATCCCAGCATCACAGGAGCATCACCAAAATGTGCATTTTCTCTTTCAACTAAAAGATTCACCTTCACAGGGGCTACTCATTACAGGGGTCTAAGAAACTATTTTCAGGGCTCTGTAAACATTCTAAGAGGCTTTTTTAAATGAAGGTTTTGCTTTTATGACTTTAGTTGATTGAAAAAAGCTATGGTTGAGGAGGTGTGACCGAGACAGTGGAATAGGAAGATCAAGATAATGGAGTAGGTGAGCTCACTGCCTCCTATGAGCACACCAAAATTGCAACTATTTGTGGGGTAACTATCTATGCAAACGGCCTGAAGACTAGCAGAAAAGAATTTCCACAACTAAAGTGATAAAAAAGGGATCGCAGTGAGACGAGTAGGAGGGGAAAAGACAGGTATAGTCAAGACTCACAGTGCCAGGTAGATGACCACAAATGGGAGGATAATCATACTTGCAGAGGTTCTCCCCAGAGGACAATGGGTTGACCTCCACATTGGGCTTCCTAGCAAAGGGGTCCTGCCCTGGGAAGACAAGCCTTAGAAACATCTGGCTTTGAAGGCCAGCAGGGTTTGAGCACAAGAGAACTGGAGAGCTATAAGAAACAGAGGCTTCACTCTGTGGGAAATAGAAACTCCATACTTAAAGGGCATACTCACAATCTCACATGATCCAGCCCCAGCACCAAGGCAGAAGTTTGAAAGGAGCCTGAGTCAGATCCACTTTCTGACCTTGGAGAGTCTCCCAGAGAGGCAGGAGGCAACTTGGACTCCTCCTGGGCAGAGATGCTGGCAGTGACCATTTCAGGGAGCTTGCTTTGCCATGAGGATACCACTCCTGGCAAACTCCATCTAGCCTACGATCACCATGAGCTTATCTAGACATCAGGGGGCTGGTCCAGTCCTGGTACCCCCTGGGTCTTGTAGCCAGCCACGTGGGGACAAAGCCCTGCCCACCAGCAAGCTGGTGTCAGCCCTGAGCATCCCTATGCTGTACAGCAAGCCATGCAGGGACCTGGCTTCACTCACCAGTGGGCCAGGAGCCACCATATGGAGCAGGGCCTGCCAGCCAAACTGGCCAGGGGCCAGCCAAGTGTATCAGAACACTCTATAGTAGTTGGATCCGCCAAAAGAGAAGCTGGAGGTGGCCCACCTAGACAGCACTCCCAGAGGGTATAGCTCGGCTGACCAGGAGGAGGTGTGCTGCTGTTGGGCCCCATAGGATGCGTCCTACATAAGGCCACTTCTCCAAGCCTGGGAAACACAGCAACCCACCTAACACCTAGCAATGAACGAAGACAATTAGGCAAATAAGGGGACAGAGGGATATGTTCCAAATGAAGGAATGAGACAAAACCTTAGAAAAAGGTCTAAACAAAGTGGAGATAGGCAATCTACTTGATTAGGAGTTCAAGGTAATAATCAAAAGAACGCTCAATGAAACTGGAAGAAGAACGGGTGAACACAGTGAGAATTTCAACAGAGTTATAAAATATAGAAGAGAACAAAGCAGAGCTGAAGAATGCAAGAACTGAAATACAACATACGTCAGAAGCAATCAATAGAAGATTAATGATACAGAGGAAGAGATCAATGAATTGGAAGACAGAGTAAACGAAATCACCCAAGTTGAACAGAAAAAAATATTTTTTAAAAAACATGAGGATAGTTTAAGAGACCTTTGGACTATATCAAATACAATACCATTCACAGTAGAGGGATCCCATGAGGAGAAGAGAGAAAATAAGGCAGTGAACTTATTTGAAGAAATATTAGCAGAAAACTTCCCTAACCTAGGGAAGGAAACAGGCACCCAGTTCTAGGAAGCGCAGAGTCCCAGACCAGATGAACCCAAAGAGGCCCACCTCAAGGCATAATTGAAATGACAAATATTAAAGAAAGGATCTTGAAAGCAGCAAGAGAAAAACAACTAGCTAAGTACAAAGGCGCTCTCCTAAGACGATCAGCTGACTTTCCAGCAGAACTCTGCAGAGCAGAAGGGGGTGGCATGCCGAATCAAAAGGGTATGTCCCTGGCACAAAAACAAACACATAGATCCATGAAACCAATGGAGGGCTCAAAAATGAACATATACTTATATGGTCAAATAATCTATGGCAAAGAAGGCAAGGGTATACAATGGGGAAATGACAGTCTCATCAATGACTGGTGCTGGGAAAACTGGACAACTACAAGCAAAGGAATCAAAGTGGACTACTTTCTCACAACATATACAAAAATAAACTCAAAATGTATTAAAAACCTAAATGTAAGACCTGAGACCACAAAACTCCTAGAGGAAAACATAAGCAGTGCCCTCTTTCATCTCCATCTAAGCAAGACTTCTTTTCTGATCCATCTCCCCAGACAATGGAAACTAAAACAAAACTACGCCATACAGAGTAACGTAAGTCAGAAAAAGAAGACCAAATATCATATATTATCGCTTACCTGTGGCCTCTAGAAAAATGGTACACACTAATTTATTTGCAAGGGAAGGGTAGAGAAACACACATCTGGAGAAAGAATGTATGGATATATAAGAATACAAAGGAAGAGAGGAGGCTGCGATGAACCGAGACGGGGATTGACATAAATACACTATGATGCATAAAACAGACAACAAGTAAGGGCCTACTGCATAGCACAGGGGGCTCCACCCAGCTCTCTGCAGTGACATAAACAGGAAGGAGATCAGAACAAGGGGATACATGTATACGCACAGCTGATTCACTTTGCTCTACAGCAGAAACTAGCAGAACATTGTAAAGCAACTATACTCCAATAAAAATTAAAAACAACAACAGAAACCCAAATAAGCAAATGGTACTACATCAAACTAAAGGGCTTTTGCACAGTGAAAGAAACAATCAACAAAATGAAAAGGCGGCCTACTGAATGAGAGAAGATATTTTCAAGTGATATATCTGATAAGAGGTCGGTATCCAAAATACACAAAGAACTCAAACAACTCAACATCAAAAACCAAAACAACCAATTAAAAAATGGGCAAAGGATCTGAATAGATATTTTTCCCAAAGAAGACATGCAGATGGCCAACAGACACATGAAAAGATGTTCAACATCATTAGTCATCGGGGAAGTGAAAATCCAAAACACAATGAGATACCGCCTCACACCTATCAAAATGGCTATTACCATAAAGATGACAAATAACAAGTGTTGATGAGAATGTGCAGGAAAGGGAACCCTCATGCACTCCTGATGGGTTTGTACATCGATGCACCCACTCTGGAGAACAGTATGGAGTTTCCTCAGAACAAGAAAAAGAGAACTCTTGTGTGATTCAGCAAGTTCACTTCTGAGTATTTACTGGAAGCTGTTGTTTGCTGTTCAGTCGCTAAGCCATGTCCAACTCTGCAACCCCATGGACTACAGCATGCCAGGCTTCTCTGTCCTTCACTTTCTCACGGAGTTTGCTCAGATTCATGTCCACTGAGTCAGTGACACTATTTAACCATCACATTCTCTGCTGCCCCTTCTCCTCCTGCCCTCAGTCTTTCCCAGCATCAGGGTCTTTTCCAATGAGTCAGATTTTTGCCTCTGGTAGCCAAAGTATTGGAGCTTCAGCTTCAGCATCAGTCCTTCCAATAAATATTTAGGGTTGATTTCTTTTAAGATTGGCCAATCTGATCTCCTTGGAGGAAAACACACACACACACACACACGAATTTGAGTTATAATGGCTATTTCTGTTATTTACAATAGCTAATATATGGAGGCTATGGTTTTTCCAGTAGTCATGTATGGATGTGAGAGTTGGACTATAAAGAAACCTGAGCGCTGAAGAACTGATGATTTTGAACTGTGGTGTTGGAGAGGACTCTTGAGAGTCCCTTGGACTGCAAGGAGATCCAACCAGTCCACCCTAAAGGAGATCAGTCCTGGGTGTTTATTGGAAGGACTGATGTTGAAGCTGAAACTCCAGTACTTTAGCCACCTGATGCAAAGAGCTGACTCATTTGAAAAGACCCTGATGCTGGAAAAGATTGAGGGCAGGAGGAGAAGGGGACGACAGAGGATGAGATGTTTGGATGGCATCACCGACTCAATGACATAGGTTTGGGTAGACTCCAGGAGTTGGTGATGGACAGGGAGGTGTCTGGCGTGCTGCAATTCATGGTGTCACAAAGAGTCAGAGAGAATGAACTGAACTGAACTGAACTGAATATATGGAAGGAACCTAAGTTTCTATCGACAGATGAATGTATAAAGAAGATGTGTGTATATACAATGAATATATATATATATGATGAAATATTATTCAACCACAAAAAATGAAATCTTGCCATTTGCAACAACATGGATGGATCTAGAGGGTATTATGCCAAATGAAAAAAGTCAGGAAAAGGCAAATAGCACATGATCTCACATATATGTGGACTCTAAAAACCAAAACAAACCAAATGAAATGAAAAGAGACTACTAGGGAGGGCTGGGATGGGCAAGAAATAGGTGAAGGGGATTAAGAGGTAGAAACCTCCAGTTATATACTGAACAAGTCACAGGGATAAACAAGTCACAAGTCACAACATAAGGAATATAGTTAATAATATTGTAGTAACTTTGTATGAGGCTAGACGGTTAGTAAGCGTGTGGTGACCATTTCATCATGGAATGTGTGCAGATATCAAGCCACTATGTAGTTAGCACACCTGAAAATGACATAATTGTATATCAACTATATTTTAATAAAAATAAAATAAATATAAAATAAAACTAAAAAATAAAATAAAAATAAAAATAAAAACTTTCACAAAGTTTTGCAGCATCCCCTCCCATTAAGAAGTCGAGTCTATATCTCTCTTTTAAGCTGTGTCGTGCAGTCTGTTTTAGCTAATGAGTCACAGTCGAATATGACATAGGCAGAAGCTTGAAAAGTGCCTATCCACGTGGTTTATCTTGTCCTGCTGCCTTTGGAACCCAGAAAGCATGTGAAGAAACCTGGGCTGGTCAGCGAGATGCTGGACACGTGTGGCTCACATGTCACTCCCCAAGTTCTACTCATGTTCTGAAGCTTCTGCTCCCGAGTGAGTCAACCAATAAACTTTCCATGTATGTGTGTGTGTATGACTCTCTGTGGCCCTATGGTCTGTAGCCCCCCAGGCTCCTCTGTCCATGGAATTCTCCAGGCAAGAATACTGGAGTGGGTAGCCATGCCCTTCTCCAAGGGGCCTTCTCCACCCAGGGATCAAACCCGGGCATCCCGTGTTGCAGGCAGATTCTTTACCATTTGAGCCACAGTGGAAACCCCAAACTTTCCATTCCTGGGATTTATTTCTTGGAATTCAAGCTGCAGAATCAGGCAGGATGTTAGTCACATTTCTGTTGGGGATGTATAGACAGATGGTCAGCATTGAAAGCCTCCATGTCCCAGACCAGCTGCTCACACAGGTGGTCATGTGAAATGAGCTCTGACCCCCAAATCCTTCCATTCACTCCTCCACTCCACTGATTCCTCCTAGTGATCCAAATGAAGATCTGAGTCAGGTGGATTGCAGCTCTGGTCATTAGTGTGAGCAAGTGCCTGGTGACCTTCCTTTTGCTCAAGGACACAGGACTTCTCCAGTTGACATTGAAGAGGAGGATGCAGTGTGGGTGAAGAGGCCCCAGAGGGGCATCCTGAACAACACTTCATGCCCCTGAGTCTGTAGATCAGGCTTGAAATCCGCTTGACAATGGGTAGGCAGAACAGAGCCGAGGACCCTGATACAAGCTAGCACACTCGACTCACAAAGCAGGACGCCGTTGAGAGTCCAAGAAGAGCAGTATGACAGGAGATTGATCCACAACCTACTGAGTCCTTAGCTGTAACCAAAATACCATGGAAGAGGCAACTTAATAAAGAGATTTTTTTTTTTTTCTCGTGGTTCTGGAGGCTGGGAAGTCCAAGATCAAGGTGCAGACCAATTTGCTTCCTGGTGAGAATCTTCTTCCTGCTTTGCAGATGGACACCTTGCTGTGTGTCCTCAGGAGACAAAGAGGAAGCAAGTTACAGCAGGTTCCTTTGTATAAGGACACTAATCCCATCACGGGGCTCCACCCTCATGACCTCGTTACCTCGCAAAGATCCCATCTCTAAATGCCACCATATGGAGATTAGGCTTCAACATATAAATTTTGGGGGGACACAAACATGCAGTCAGCGACACTGTCATACTGCGGATATGGCCAAAGAGAATCCAGCTCTGACCCGGTGTTGACCCCTCTCCTTTCAGAGGGCAATGAGAGAGGGGGCAGGGGAACTCTTTACTCCCCCAACCCTGGCCCTTCCTATAAGGGCTGAGAGCCAGAACTTACCACCCCCATGAACAAGGTGACAATGTAGAGAGAGGGAAACACTTAGCTTCCCTGACACCCCCAGATTCCCCTGAGTCTCCTCTCTTGACACCCAATGGGCTTAATGCCAGTGATCCGGAGGCCACCAGCTGTGTCCCCAAGCCTGGGGGTGAGACCCAGCATCACGTCACTCTTGTCCTGCTCCCACCTGGCTCCCAATTCTGCCACTGCCCTCACAGCCTCCTGAAACAATTAAACCAGGTGGTAATGAATGTTATGTCCAAATTACACCCCAAGCCGAGAATTCACCCCCTTGCTATCTTTGCCATGTCATTCAGCATCTGTAAGGTCATTCTGGGTATTGGACCCCTGTGCTCTATTGCTGTGATCTGTTATGAAATGTCTTCAGCTCCTGATATGAAGCTATCAATGCTTCACATCATTAGTTAGCAAAGTGGTACGGTGATTTTTCCTATAAATTAGTTGATATCTGTTGAGAGAGAGTGTTTGAATAAATAAACACGAAGTAATTGTTTTCGGTATGGAATGGATAATTTTTGGAGTTAAAGGCAGAGGAGAGACAAACCAGAGGTCCAAGGTTCCAGTCACTTAGCTAAACAGATGCTGGGTGTGTATGTGTGTGTGTGTGTGTGTGTGTGTGCGCACGTGCGCATGCGCATGTGCTTGGTTTTGTCTGATTGTATGCAATCTCATGGACTGTAGCCCACTGGGCTCTTCTGCCCATGGAATTTTCCAGACATGAATACTGGAGTCGGTTCCTATTTCCTTCTCCAGGGGATTGTCCCAACCCAGAGATCAAACCCATGTTTCCTGTGTCTCCTGCATTGGCAGGCAGATTCTTTACTATTAGCACAACCTGGGAAGCTAAACAGATACGACCTTCTCAATTTCTGAGATGATTACACAACCAGCCGCAAAACCAATAACATTTTGCTCAGAGACAGATCTAAAGTTTCCATTAAGAAAGTTCCTTTATCAAATGGCACCAAATGGTGTTACAGCATCACTGGTGTATGCTAGTAGGGGTGATGCTTTATGACTCCAAGTCTGTGATGTTCAGAGCATCTTTGGCTCTTGGCTGATATGTAGGAGGGAGAAGTCTGGGGAGACAGTTTGTCCTGCCCTTGCTGTGTGAGCCTGGTTTGTGGTCTGGAAAGCAAGCATGGGAACAGGCTGAGAGGATTGTCTGTACTGGTCTGCAGCGAGGGAGGTACTGCTTTATTGATGCATTAATTTACCCTGAATGGCCAACTCACGTGATCCTGAGATTATCCTGCTCTCAGTTCAGTGTTGGAAGAAATGGTGAAAATTGGAAACAATCAGATTCCAGCCACTGAGTTCACAGGATACTGTGTGGAGGAATGGCTGGAGGGTTTAGGAATCTGCTTTCTCACCCTACTGTCCTGCAAGGAGAAAGTTTATTTTACAAAGCAAGAGATCTTTAAAACCTCATTTTCATTACCCCAATAGTGTCAGCTGAAATCATTCTATGATTCTGAGTGGTCTGAGCAAATGGTTTATTTCAAAAATAATTACATGTAGCTACAATCTAACACCATAAGGGGTTTCCCAGGTGGCTCAGTGGTAAAGAATCTACCTGACAATATAGGAGACGTGGGTTCGATCCCTGTGTCAAAAATATCCCCTGGAGGAGAAAATGACAACCCACTCCAGCCTTCTTGCCTGGAATATCCCATGGATAGAGGCGCCTGGCGGGTCACAAAGAGTCGGACATGACTTAGTGAGTGAGCATGCATGCGACACCGTGGGCTATGCTTTTAAACTGAAGTATAGTTGCTCCTTGGAAGGAAAGCTATGACCACCCTAGGGAGCATATTCAAAAGCAGAGACGTTACTTTGCCAACAAAGGTCCGTCTAGTCAAGGCTATGGTTTTTCCAGTAGTCATGTATGGATGGGAGAGTTGGACTATAAAGAAAGCTGAGCACCGAAGAATTGATGCTTTTGAACTGTGGTGTTGGAAAAGACTCTTGAGAGTCCCTTGGACTGCAAGGAGATCCAACCAGTCCATCCTAAAGGAGATCAGTCCTGAATATTCAGTGGAAGGACTGATGCTGAAGCTGAAACTCCAATATTTGGCCACTTGATTCGAAGAACTGACTCCTTGGAAAAGACCCTGATGCTGGGAAAGATTGAAGGCAGGAGGAGAAGGGGACAACGGAGGATGAGATGGTTGGATGGCATCACTTATTCAATGGATGTGAGTTTGGGCAAACTCTGAGAGCAGGTGATGGACAGGGAGGCCTGGCATGCTGCGGTCCATGGGGTCAGAGTCGGACACGACTGAGCGACTGAATGGAACTGATAGTTGATTTGCAACGCTGTGTTAATTTCAGGTGCCAAGTGATTCAGGGGGTTAGATATATATTGAGTTGGCCAAAAATTAATTCAGAGAAGGAAATTGCATATATAATTTCAAATTATTTTCCCATATAGATTATTACAAAATATTGAATAGAGTTCCCTGTGCTATACAGTGATTCCTTTTTTGGTTAAAGGAGAGACAAAGAAAGCCTTCCTCAGCAATCAAGGCAAAGAAATAGAGGAAAACAACAGAATGGAAAAGACTAGAGATCTCTTCAAGAAAATTAGAGATACCAAGGGAACATTTCATGCAAAGATGGGCTCGATAAAGGACAGAAATGGTCTGGACCTAACAGAAGCAGAAGATATTAAGAAAAGGTGGCAAGAATACACAGAAGAATGGTACAAAAAAGATGTTCATGACCAAGATAATCATGATGGTGTGATCACTCACCAAGAGCCAGACATCCTGGAATGTGAAGTCAAGTGGGCCTTAGAAAGCATCACTACGAACAAAGCTAGTGGAGGTGATGGAATTCCAGTGGAGCGATTTCAAATCCTGAAAGATGATGCTGTGAAAGTGCTACACTCAATATGCCAGCAAATTTGGAAAACTCAGCAGTGGCCGCAGGACTGGAAAAGGTCAGTTTTCATCCCAATCCCAAAGAAAGGCAATGCCAAAGAATGCTCAAACTACCGCACAATTGCACTCATCTCACACGCTAGTAAAGTAATGCACAAAATTCTCCAAGCCAGGCTTTAGCAATACATGAACCGTGAACATCCAGATGTTCAAGCTGGTTTTAGATAAGGCAGAGGAACCAGAGATCAAATTGCCAACATCCACTGGATCATGGAAAAAGCAAGAGAGTTCCAGAAAAACATCGATTTCTGCTTTATTGACTATGCCAAAGCCTTTGACCGTGTGGATCACAATAAACTGTGGAAAATTCTGAGAGAGATGGGAATACCAGACCACCTGACCTGCCTCTTGAGAAATCTGTATGCAGGTCAGGAAGCAACAGTTAGAACTGGACATGAAACAACAGACTGGTTCCAAATAGGAAAAGGAGTACGTCAAGGCTGTATATTGTCACCCTGCTTATTTAACTTCTATGTAGAGTACATCATGAGAAATGCTGGACTGGAAGAAGCACAAGGTGGAATCAAGATTGACAGGAGAAATATCAATAACCTGAGATATGCAGATGACACCACCCTTATGGCAGAAATTGAAGAGGAACTCGAAAGCGTCTTGATGAAAGTGAAAGAGGAGAGTGAAAAAGTTGGCTTAAAGCTCAACATTTAGAAAACGAAGATCAAGGCATCTGGTCCCATTAGTTCAGATCAGTTCAGTTCAGTTCAGTCGCTCAGTCGTGTCCGACTCTTTGTGACCTCATGAATCACAGCGTGCCAGGCCTCCCTGTCCATCACCATCTCCCGGAGTTCACTCAGACTCACGTCCATTGAGTTAGTGATGCCATCCAGCCTTCTCATCCTCGGTTGTCCCCTTCTCCTCCTGCCCCCAATCCCTCCCAGCATCAGAGTCTTTTCCAATGAGGTCTTTTCCTCTTCGCATGAGGTGGCCAAAGTACTGGAGTTTCAGCTTTAGCATCATTCCTTCCAAAGAAATCCCAGGGCTGATCTCCTTCAAAATGGACTGGTTGGATCTCCTTGCAGTCCAAGGGACTCTCAAGAGTCTTCTCCAACACCACAGTTCAAAAGCATCAATTCTTCAGCTCTCAGCTTTCTTTATAGTCCAACTCTAACATCCATACATGACCACAGGAAAAACCACAGCCTTGACTAGACAGACCTTTGTTGGCAAAGAAATGTCTCTGCTTTTCAATATGCTGTCTAGGTTGCTCATAACTTTCCTGCCAAGCAGTAAGCATCTTTTAATTTCATGGCTGCAGTCACCATCTGCAGTGAAGCCCAAGAAGATACAGTCTGATACTGTTTCCACTGTTCCTCCATCTATTTCCCATAAAGTGATGGGACTGGATGCCATGATCTTCATTTTCTGAATGTTGAGCTTTAAGCCAACTTTTTCACTCTCCTCTTTCACTTTCATCAAGACGCTTTCGAGTTCCTCTTCAATTTCTGCCATAAGGGTGGTGTCATCTGCATATCTCAGGTTATTGATATTTCTCCCATCAATCTTGGTTCCACCTTGTGCTTCTTCCAGTCCAGCATTTCTCATGATGTACTCTACATAGAAGTTAAATAAGCAGGGTGACAATATACAGCCTTGACGTACTCCTTTTCCTATTTGGAACCAGTCTGTTGTTCAATGTCCAGTTCTAACTGTTGCTTCCTGACCTGCATACAGATTTCTCAAGAGGCAGGTCAGGTGGTCTGGTATTCCCATCTCTCTCAGAATTTTCCACAGTTTATTGTGATCCACACAGTCAAAGGCTTTGGCATAGTCAATAAAGCAGAAATCGATGTTTTTCTGGAACTCTCTTGCTTTTTCCATGATCCAGCGGATGTTGGCAATTTGATCTCTGGTTCCTCTGCCTTTTCTAAAACCAGCTTGAACATCAGGAAGTTCACAGTTCACGTATTGCTAAAGCCTGGCTTGGAGAATTTTGTGCATTAATTTACTAGCTTGTGAGATGAGTGCAATTGTGTATATTTTGAGCATTCTTTGGCATTGCCATGGGAAATATATGGGGAATCAGTGGAAACAAAGGCTGACTTTATTTTTGAGGGCTCCAAAATCACTGCAGATGGTGATTGCAGCCATGAAATTAAAAGACACTTACTCCTTGGAAGGAACGTTATGACCAACCTATATAGCATATTCAAAAGCAGACATTGCTTTGCCAACAAAGGTCTATCTAGTCAAGGCTATGGTTTTTCCAGTGGTCATATATGGATGTTAGAGTTGGACTGTGAAGAAAGCTGAGCACCAAAGAATTGATGCTTTTGAACTGTGGTGTTGGAGAAGACTCTTGAGAGTCCCTTGGACTGCAAGGAGATCCAACCAGTCCATCCTAAAGGATATCAGTCCTGGGTGTTCATTGGAAGGACTGATGCTAAGGCTGAAACTCCAATACTTTGGCCACCTCATGTGAAGAGTTGACTCATTGGAAAAGACTCTGATGCTGGGAGGGATTGAGGGCAGGAGGAGAAGGGGATGACAGAGGATGAGATGGCTGGATGGCATCACCAACTCGATGCATATGAGTTTGAGTGAACTCCGGGAGTTGGTGATGGACAGGGAGACCTGGCGTGCTGCAGTTCATGGGGTCACAGAGTCGGACAGGACTGAGCAACTGATTATACATATAGTAGTATGTATATGTTATATATAGTAGTATGTATATGTTAATCCCAAAGATTAGACCTAAGAGATTGCCATACTAAGTAAGCCAGAGGAACACAAACATCATATGATATATATGAAACCTAGCCCCCCCCCCAAAAAAAAGGAAAACAGTCAAATGAACTTATTTATGAAACAGACATAGGAAACAAGCTTATGGTTCCCAAAGGGGAAAGTGGGGAAGGGTGACTTAGGAGTTTACTCGGTTTGTAAAAAGAAAGCCACCCGTGAGCAGACAACTGGAAAGCCAACAGGTGGACTGTCCTCTGCTCTTCCTTTTCTTTACAGGGCAGAGAGTGAGGATAATGAGGAGTCATTCCACAACGAAATCCACATCCAGACGGTGCCACAAAACTGAGAATGAACTTTCCAGAACAGAACGCATCCACTGTGTAGATCTAAAGTTACTACAAAAGCAATACATGTTCTTAGGGAAGTTTTAAAATTGATTATAAAATAAAAATGAAGTTCCTCCCCAAATACCCTTCTCCTCCTGAAACAGTCATTCCTGATAGTTTCAAATGTCTCATTCAAGCTTTGCCTCAATACATATGCAAATACAGACATAAACTCACAGGCACAGACAGACTGAGAAACCAGATGTCCGATGAGGAAATCTGTGTTTCAATATTCAAATGAAATTGTCTGGGGCTTCATTCCACATGTGGTGGGAAATCCACGTTCTTCCCAACCAGTCTGGGAATTTGGTAAGGAAATAGGGTATCATTTTTTTCTTAGTCCTGTTTGTTTATTTAAGCTCAGTTTTCATCTAGTTACTTCAGAAAATGATTACTTTGTTATCCCAAACATATCAATTTTTTCCCCTTAATCCTCAGGTGCCAAAGGTGAGTTAATTAGATTCTTTAGTTCATGGATCATTGTCATCAGTGGTCCACGCTAAGCCCCCACCTGCCTGTCTTTCCCTTTATCTGTTTATCTATCTATCCAACCATTTATCCATTTATCCAATCATCATCATCCATCTATCTACCTATCTATCTGTCTACCTCTCTCTCCATTCATCCATTATTTTTACTTATTACACATTTTTCCTGTTCCCCTTTCCTGTTAGTCAAATCATTATGTTGTGTTTTTCTAACCTGCATCTCTTTTTCTCGGCATTGTTGTTGTCCAGTAGCTAAGTTGAATCTGACTTTTTGCAGCCCGATGAACTGCAGCACGCCAGGCTTCCCTGTCTTGTGCTATCTCCTGGAGTTTGCACAAACTCATATCCGTTGAGTTGATGATGCCATCCATCCATCTAATCCTCTGTCTCTTCCTTTTCCTCCTGCCTTCAATCTTTTCCAGCAAGTCAGCTCTTCACATCAGGTGGCCAAAGTATTGGAGCATCATGCCTTCCAATGAATATTCAGGTTTGATTTCCTTTAGGATTCACTGGTTTGGTCTCCTTGCTGTCCAAGGGACTCTCAAGAGTCTTCTCCAATTCACAAGCACCAATTCTTTGGTGCTTAGCCTTCTTTGTGATCCAACTCTCACATCCACACACAGCTGTTGGAAAGACCATAGCTTTGATTATATGGACTTTTGTTGACAAAGTGATGTCTCTGCTTTTTAATACCCTGTCTAGATTTGTTGAAGTTCTAGTACTTTGGACACCTAATGCTAACAGCTCACTCTTTGGAAAAGATCCTGATGCTAGGAAAGATTGAGGGCAGGAGGAGAAGAGGGCATCAGAGAATGGGATGGCTGGACCCCATCACTGATGCAGTGGACATGAACTTGGGCAAGCTCTGGGAGATGGTGAGGGGCAGGGAGGCCTGGCATGCTGCAGTCCATGGAGTCTTGCAGAGTCGGGCCGACTGGGCAACTGAATAACAACAACGAAGTAGCTATAGATAGGTTTTAACCTTAAATAACAATTTACTCTCTTCTCTACTCACACATAGACTTATTCATTTTTCCCTTACTAAAATGAGGTCCTACAGTACATATCCTTTCTGTCTTTTAAAAATTTATTTAGAAATACCTGCAAAGGAACCCAAAACTTGTGGCTAGATGGGATGTAGGGAATAGTTAAGTTCTGAAAGTTTTATCATTACAGAGAAATGGCGTTAATTACAGATGGAACACTTAGATGAGAATGAGGCAGAAATGAACAAGTGAGCATTGCCATCAAATGAAAATCCTTTTCCATACCATTATAGTGGGGATTTCTTATTGAGGCTGTTCAATATCTAATTTGCCACATATTTGGGGGAAATTTTTAGGTAGATGGGAAGCAGGACTCTACCTAACAGTTTACAGGCAACCAGTGAGAGACAGCATACCAGAAGCTTTGCATCATCGGATGTGCTGGCTTCAGCAATGGAGGGCCACTGGCAGTGCCAAGCCAGGCACAGCGGTACCTACTGTCTCCAGAGTCACACAAGCAGGCAGCTCTGGTGAAATGCTGGCTGTGGTGCCTCTCTCTTTTCTCCTGGCTCTGTTCTGCAGCTTTTTATCAAACTCGAGAGCTCCCTGCTACCTTCTTCTTGTCCCAGAGTGGATTCTAATGTAAGCACAAGCCTTGGAAATCAGACCAGAAGGGCAAAAGTTATATGGTTATTTTCAAGACAGAAAACAATGAGAAAGAGCTAAGAAAGGAATTATGATCTCTGGAGTCTATATCCTGGAGCCCAGAGCATGGACAATAACCAGGGGCACTCCAGGATTTAGAATACAAGATTGTAATTAGGAGATGGCAATCCAGCTTCCCAGGTGGCACTAGCGGGGAAGAACCTGCCTGCCGTTGCAGGAGACATGAGACTCAGGTTCCATCTCTGGGTCGGGAAGATCCCCTGGAGGAGGAAATGGCAACCCATTCCAGTACTCTTGCCTGGAGAATCCCATGGACAAAAGGAGCCTGAAGCGCTACAGTCCATGGGATCGCAATGACTGAGCAACTAACACTAATGGAAAATATATCCAAGACAAAAGGCAGAGACCTTTAAAGAGCGTAAGAGTGAGACGTCAAGAACATGTGTGCCTCAGTGGAGAGAACTCGGGGTGTGAATAGAGGGAGAAGCCCTAGACACGTGGGTGACTTCCCCAGGCTGTCCAGATGGAGGGCATGGATGGTTCAATCCTGATACTAACCCTCAGACGTCTAGATGGAGAGAAAAGAAATGCAAGGAGTGGAAATGGCATCCACCAGACATTCGTCAGCATCTCGTGAGACAAGGTCAGAGAACCTCTGCTCAGCTTTAACTCTAAGAGTTCACTGTGAAGTATACATAATGCTATGTTTAGAGTATCATATATGTTATTTCTGAGTTTTTGAAAACCAGGGAGGGGAAAACTTGAGGAAACTGGGTTTCAAAACTTCAGGGGAAAAAATAGATCTTTTGGGAGGAGGTAATGAAAATGCTGAGTTCATGTATTCCAGATGCTAAACAGATTTTCTCATTTGAAAGAGCAAAGCTACTCGTAATAAGTTTTATATAAATTCTTTTAAAAAATGAATACTCAAATAGTATCAGTGAATGAGTAGGTACAAAATATGTTCTATCCTAAAGGAGAAAATAGCCATCTAAAATAATGATGTCTATCATTAGTTTTGAAGTCACAGCAAGTTGTACCAGATCTAGCCAAGCTCTGGGGAGCACCTTGGTGTCTTCATGCCATGCGCCTCCAGCTTGGGGTATCTCTCTCCTTCACCCCAGCCCATTTCCTCAACTCCAAGCATTTAGAAGAGGTCACCATGTAAGCCCTCGGGTGACACTTTAGTTATCAGGTGGAACTTGAGTCAGAATTGGTTGTTGCCAAATAAGAGGGGGAAAAAGGAGCTGAAGTATGTGATCCAGGATAAATTCTAAAAAGAAGGCTGTTGGGCAGGTGATGCGAGGGAAAGGAGGGTCAGAGGCAGACTTGTGCTCCATTTTTCCTGCCCACTTTCTATCAAATCACTGAGGGTGCCTTCCTTAGCATCAGTGAGTCATCTCCATCTTAAAACCTAGCTAAACCCAACTTCAATAGTGAAACATTTTACAACCATATGAATACGATGTAAAATGAAAAACGGAGAAAGATACCATTTCAACCCCATGTCTCGTTACCTCAAACGGTCATTAGGATATTGGGTATTTCAATGAGGACCTGCCCCCTGTGTCCCCTTGATCTCAAGGTTTGCTCTGCGTCTGCCCGCCAAAGATAAAATACATCCACAAGGAACTTCCTTCTTCGCTTCAGAAACGTCCTGAAGATCACGTTGCCTGCTGTAACACCCTGCTCACTCAACTCACTTATAAACAGCAATTATGTCTCAGGACTTCCTTCAAGAGTCTCACCTTTCGTGCCCACCGTCATGAAGGCATTGTATCACACACACTGTCCAGACCCAGTGAGTCTCCTGCCTCCAAAGGCCCACATCACCCAGACCCCATGGGCCTGTGAGTGACCTGCTGACACCCCGAATCACTACTGAGCCCCTAGCCCGGTGTGCTCCCCCTGTCTGCAGTGAGTCCCAATAACCTTAACTTTGCTTTGCTAGCAAGATTTTGGGGGTATTCATCAAAATGGAAAATTAAAGCATTAAGCTTTGTGTTGAGTATAATTTTAATGGTGAACTTTCTGTGACCTGCAGCAAATGCATTAACCCTTTTTAGCACCATTTTCCTTTGCACAGAGAGAGAGAAGAATCCTGTTTCATAAGGTGATTGTGAAAAAAAAACTACACAGTGTAGGGGGCCAGGGTCTCTTGTAGCACTTTAGTTAGCTGTCCTTGTGATTCAGAATTGTCTTGATTTTAAGGCTGAACCGGAACTTAAGGTACTGGGGGGAGGGCTTGCTTTCTTCATTTCATTTTTTAACCAAATTGCAAGTAACATTACAGAAATGAGTCAAGCTCATGCCCTTTGATGAAAAAGGAATTTTTATTCGTTAAAATTACTTTCAGGTAAAGAAGGCACTGACTTTCTGGTCATCATCCTTAGCAGCTCAAGACTTGGCTCAAATTGGATTATATCTGAGTTCTTTTTCATGACACGGAATTCTTCCAAGCCAAATTTTAGTATGTTATTCAAATGCTGAAAAATTGTTAAACAAAAATGCCCAATCTTCAAGTGTGCTTTTAATTTTAAAATTGGGAATAGAGTGTTATTAGTAACACATTTGTGGAAGGAGTGTCAACAAGTAGTCTTTCTATCCATCATTTGCAACAGAGGCATGAGAGGCTGAGAGTAATGCAAGAGTTGCTAGGTACCCTCAAGTCTGACTTGAACTCCAGGAGATGGCGAAGGACAGGGAAGCCTGGCGTGCTCTAGTCCATGGGGGTCACAAAGAGTCAGACACAACTGCGTTACTGAACAACAAGCCTGATCAAGGTGCTGAACCACCTGGCAGAAGCAAGAGTGTCCAGAGCTCCTTTTGCCAGCATCAGTCTGTTGCGTCTTTACATCCTATGTCAAGGAAAGTTAAGGCTTTGTTAGATCGTTGGAAGGGGTGATAAATATCCCAAAGATTATTATCTAGAGGTCCTTGTTGGGAACCGTGACCTTCCACTCTCCCTGCCTCCTTGTGAAGAACGGTGTATCTTCACCCTTCTGCACCTAAAGTCAACAGAGAGGCCTTCCAGTGTGGCCTTGCAGGTGAGGGAGCTAAGACTGGTATTGTGTGATTTATACAGGATACTCTGAAGGCAAGAGGCTTTTTACCACTCAGACTTGCCTGGTGGCAAAGCTGAGTCAGCATTAACTACATCCAGGGTGCATTTTGGGGTTGGGAGGCCAAGGATGAATGTATATTTCTTCTGAACCCCAGAGGGGAAGAAAGACTTCTTACCAGGAAAAGTCCCATAACTCTAGGAGAAAGAGTTGAAATGCAAAGAGGAGACACAAAAAATAAATCAGTACAAATGAATCCTTCCTCTGTGGGCATCCAAGCCTTACGCTGGTTTGAGAGAAACAGAGATGTTTTAAATCAGACAAGGTTTTTCAGCTTTGACATTACACTCAACTTCTCAAAGCCTGGAAAAAGAGACTATCCTTTTGTTATTATCTTCGATGATTGGAAAATCAACGAAAATTTGCACAAAATTTAATGTAGAAGTAGAAAGGAAGATTCAACAGACCAGGTGTTCAGGGGTCTCAGAATGAAGAATAAAGCTGTACTTGGTTTTCATTAAATTGAAATATTGAATCCAATTCTCTCAAAACATGGGTTTACACAGTTCATAGAAAAAAAAAAAGAAAAAAGAAAAATCTTTGACCTATACACACAACCTAACTTTTTTTTTTCCTTTGACTTTATTTTCATGTTAGGATGTAATTCTGAACCCACATCCCTTTGCAGAGTTTAATTATGTATCTATAGATGATTTAGCAGTTGAAGTATTTCTTGCACTTATCGGAAGCATTAAGATAGATCTTGGATTATTTTTGTGCCATTCAGAAGAAAAAGAGCAACATCTGACTCTCTGATATCATCAAGAGGTAAGGTACTGGAGAACTAGTGGAGACAAATGAGCTCTCAAAGGAAACAGAAAGACTGCCCAGCATCATTGGAGGAAAAGCAGAAGTCAGTCCATAGAAACCATGTGAGCAATGTCATGATGTGAGACCATCATGAGGAGCTGTGTTAAAGGTTGACTGCCGTGAGGGTTAACAGAGGTCCACATCCAGTGGGAAGGGAGTCACTGGTGTGTTTGGTTGGCTGCTACTTTAGTAGCGTGGTACACGAGGGTTCTGGGTACACAAGAGTGAGTAAGGAAGACTTCTGGAAGTGAGGTAGACAGGCTGATGCACTCCCCTCTGCATCTCCTACCCTACAACTGTACATGAGTATTTGATCCAGGAGAGAACTCGTTGCTAGTAAAGGCACAGCCACACTCACAGCAAAGAGGGGAACCTCAGATGCCCCCAGCGGAAAGAGAAGTCGAAGCTAAGACGACCCTCTCCCACTGGTCCAGGGCAATTCCGGACCCTGTTTCAGTGTTCACGCTCACATCATCCAAGAAATAGGACTCAGGACACACTTGAGTTATGGAGATAGAACCTAGATGGATGCCTTCAGAAAGTTCTTTGTGTGAGGAGGGGACTAAAATTCTCCACTCACCATAAAGATAACAAGAAAGCTGTTTCTTTGGTTGGAGAAGAGCTATTTCTATGAGAATTGATCTCAAGTCAGAACCTCACATTCAACTGATAACAGATGGAGTGGCCTGCATAGTATGAGAATCTGGAGTCTAGAGATGGACAGAAGAATGGATCTGGTGCTGGAGAAGACTCTTGAGAGTCCCTTGTGCTGCAAGGAGATCAAACCAGTCAATCCCAGAGGAAATCAACCCAGAACATTCATTGGATGGGCTGATGCTGAAGCTGAAGCTGAAGCTGAAGCTTCAGTAGTTTGGCCACCTGATGCAAAGAGCCAACTCATTGGAAAAGTATCCTCATGCTGGGAAAGAGCGAGGGCAGGAGAAGTGGATGGCAGAGGATGAGATCTTAGACAGCATCATGGGCTCAATGGACATGAATTTGAGCAAACTCCAGGAAATAGTGGAGGACAGAGGAGCCTGGCATGCTATAGTCCATGGGGTCTTAAACAGTCAGACATGCTTTAGGGACTGAACAATGAGAGCAATCTGTCTGGAGTCCAGAGTATCCTCTAAGACCCCAAAGCAAATAATAATTGGTATCAGAGGTACACTCCCCAGCTGAGGGTTTTGGGGTCTCTCCTTCATGTCAGAAACCACGTCCCCTGAATTGAGGTCAGAGTAAAAGATACAGGTGACGTGGAGAAATTAATCTCTGTAAGGAAAGATCGGCACATGCAATGAATGGAGCATTCTTACTCCAGGAGATTTAATAAGACAACCTGTTAAAAATGACTCTAAAAGAGGCATCTTTAAAATGATTACAGGAATAAAAGAAGATGTAGAAATTATGAAGGAGAGGCTGGTAATTTTAAAAAAAAAAGAACAAAATAAGCCTACTGGAGTTGAAAATATAGTTATTTTGAGGGAAAACTCAATGGGAAGATTCAGTAGTAGAGTAGACACAGATGATGAAAAATAGCAAGTCGAAAGACAAAAAAAAAAAATCAGAATTTAGCAACAGATGAATGCGACAGAGGGTGTGGAAGCATACAAGTTTAAAAGGAATGAAGACTGGAACAGGAGTCATCACAGACAGACAGACAGACAGAGAAGGAGGAAAGGGATATGAACATGCAGAAAAGGGAAAGAAAACCTCAGTCCCCAGCCTAGCAGTTAGGAAAGGGGTAAACAAAACTATGGTAAATAAAAACCATGAAATAAGACACAGAATTAAATGTGATAGGCATCCATCCCTAAACGTGGATTGGATTCACTTTCCAAAGAGACTCATGGCATTGAAACATGTATACTATCATGTAAGAATCGAATCACCAGTCTATGTCCGATGCAGGATACAGCACGCTTGAGGCTGGTGCACAGGGATGACCCAGAGGGATGTTAGGGAGGTGGGAGGGGGGTTCATGTTTGGGAATGCATGTACACCCGTGGTGGATTCATGTCAATGTATGGCAAAACCAATACAGTATTGTAAAGTAAAATAAAGTAAAAATAAAAATTTAATTAAAAAAGAAGAGACTCATACCCCATGATGACTTTTAACATTAAAGTACAGCAGGAGAAAAGAAGCACATGGGTCAGTTTCACTTTCAGCAGTTTTATGGGGACGTTTTATCAGGTTTGACGAGAACACATTATCCTTGTGTTCCAAACTGTTCCAGAGGCTAGAAGAGGCTGGAATATTTGCCAACTCATTTTATAAGTTAAGTCATTGAAACGAGGAAAGGATGATATGACACGAAACATTATCTCGGAAACATAAATACAGAACTCCTAAACCTACTATTAGCAAACTGAGTCCAACAATGGGATTAGAAGATATTTTTTTCAGTATGATGGAGTGAAATTTATACCAATAAGGCAAGAAGAGCTGGGCTTCCATAATGGCTCATGGATAAGGAATCTGTGTCAGGAGACACAGGAAACACTCACGGGGTTAATCAATGGGTCGGGAAGATCCCCGGGAAAAAGAAATGGCAACCCACTCCAGTATTCTTACCTGGAAAATCCCGTGGACGGAGGAGCCTGGTGGGCTACAGTCATGGGGTTGCAAAGAATCAGACACAGCTAACTACCACTACCACTACCGCTGTCCACCACAAGCCACAGCAAACCCCGCAGTAAATACTAAAACCTCGGGGGTATTCTCTGTAATGCTCTTCAATGTTGGATGAAAAAAACTCCTGCTCTCACAGTTTCTATTTGTCATTTTACCGAGAGTCCCAGACACTGAAATAACAAAAGAAAAATTAAATAAGAGGTAAACAATTGGAAAAGCAGAAACCAGGAACAGTGAGTTGGTGGCTCAGGGAAATACAAATATGTCCATGGGACAGAGCCAAGCTCTAAGAAAGATCCCCACATATACACACAGGAACTTGAGCTACGACCATGGTGATGTTTCCAGAACAGTAGGAAAGGAATAGGCCGCCTAGGGAGTGGAGCAGTGACAGTCGGCTATTTGATTGGATTAAAGACTTAACTGTGACAAATGCAACTTAAAAAATTTAAGAGAGACTGTAGGAAAACATCATAACTTCAGGGTAAAGAGCAAATCATAAGAAAAAGGAAACCAGAAAGGAAGGAAGGAGGAAAGAAGGAAAGAAAGATAGATTGTGGTGATTTTGTCCCTAAGTTGTGTCCAGCTGTCGCCAGCCCATGGACTGTAGCCCATCAGGTTCCTCTGTCCACGTGATTTTCCAGCAAGAATACTGGAGTGGGTTGCCTTGCCCTTCTCCAGGGGATCTTTCCAACCCAGGGATTGAACCCATCTCTCCTGCATTTCAGGTGGACTCTACTTGCTGAGTCACATGAGAAGCCTAAGATAGATAGATAGATAGATAGATAGATAGATAGATAGATAGATAGACAGACAGACAGAGATAGATCAGTTCAATTCAGTCACTTAGTCGTGTCCGACTCTTTGCGACCCAATGGACTGCAGCATGCCAGGCCTCCCTGTCCTTCACCAACTCCCGGAGTTTGCTCAGACTCATGTCCATTGAGTCTCTGATGCCATCCAGCCCTCTCATCCTTTGTTGTCCCCTTCTCCTCCTATCCCCAATCCCTCCCAGCATCAGAGTCTTTTCCAATGAGTCAGCTCTTCACATCAGGTGGCCAAAGTATTGGAGCTTCATCTTCAGCATCAGCCGTCCAATGAATATTCAGGGCTGACCTCCTCTAGGATGGACTGGCGGGAGAGTGAGGAGGCAACAGCAAAGCACTTCCGGATTCTTGCCTTGAGAGCCCCACGCGTGGCATGAAAAGGCAACAAGATATGACACTGAGCAGATACCCATGGCTAATAAACTTTTGAAAAGACAGTCAGTCTCGCTAGTAATTAGGGAAATTTGAACAAATGTTAATGTAAACAAGATGACATACTGCCTCCTATCTCTCCAAGTGCCCAAATTTTAAGAGCGGGTACTACAAAGTAAAACTATCAAACCAGAATAATTTTATAAAAATTCACAACTAGTTTCCAAACATGGTTAGACTCACAAACACTATCTTTGGGGGCAGGCATAACCTGGCTAACATTGAACGGTTGTTAGGCAGCCTCGGTCTCCCCCAGTCCCCACTTAACACACTTCCCTAACTTGCCCTTGGCCCTCCCTGAAGCTCTAGGCCTGTTTGCTCTCTACAGATGCTGATGAGTGACCCTCCAGATTACATGGCCGCCTGTCCGTGGACCTCCGGTGACTTCATTCAAAGGAGTGTCCACAGTGGATATTTCAGCCCCTGGGGCAATCCAGTGAAGGAGATGTTTGGAGGGCAGGTGACCCTTTGAGAAAACCACCTTCAGTTTTGTGTCTGTCCCTGAGATGTGGCTGTCCCCGAGACACGGCCCAGCCCCTCTACATCTGAAGATTGTCACAGACATCACAGAGCTTCCCCAGCCCCCCTGCCAGCCCTTGTCGCTTGGTAAGACCCTCCGGGAGCTCCCACCCAGGGTTCCCTTCCCAGAGCCTTGCCACCACAGGGCGAGGGGAATCCTTCAGCTTTTTAGTCTAATCTGTCTGCTTTGCTGCTCTTCTTCTGCCAAATCCCCACTTCCTGCTGGACACAGATTCCTCTCCTTGCCCTCGGAGTCTTTAGGGAGACAGAGTTCACCATTCACACAAGTTTAAGAGTTTCCAGGGGGAAATGATGTGAAACGTTGTGGTTAAATCTTTGGGGAGAAGTCGGGGCTTGCATTTCCTGATTCCTCCATGTGATGTTGGCTCAATAGTTATCCTTTATCTGATCCAAGTTTCTATACAAAAGTGTATGGGACAGTTTTAATTACAGAGGCATAGTTCTAGGGTATGACTTTTCCCAGTTTCCTTAGAACCTAGGGGTGGCCCACCAAAGGGGTGTGGGAAAATCTAGAAAAGAAGTGGCTTTGATTAGTGTCTCTATCAGGAGCCTCCCTGGGGAGCCCAAGACCTTCCCCCCAAACTTCTCTCTTTACCTAACACGTGACTCTGCTTAATCCTCATTTTTATTGTTTATAAAAGTTTTTTTTTAACTAAAAATTTTTTTATATGCAGTATAGTTGCTTCATAATGTTCTCTTAGTTTCTGCTGTACAGCAAAGTGAATCAGCTATTGTTTCGGGATTTCTTTCCCATTTAGGTCACTGCAGAGCATTGAAGTAGAGTCCTATGTGCTATACTGTAAGTTCTTATAAACCTGAAAAAAATGATAATTCAAAACGATACATGCACCCTGATGTTCAGTTCAGTTCAGTCCCTCAGTCGCGTCTGGCTCTTTGCGACCCCAAGGACTGCAGCACGCCAGCCTTCCTGGCCCATCTGGATTCCAGCCTGTGCTTCATCCAGTCTGGTGCTTCACATGACCTACTCCGCAAAGAAGTTAAATAAGCAGGGTGACAGTATACAGCCTTGACGTACTCCTTTTCCAGTTTGGAACCAGCCTGTTGTTCCATGTCCAGTTCCAACTGTTACTTCTTGACCTGCATACAGGTTTCTCAGGAGGCAGGTCAGGGGGGCTGATGTTCCATCTCTTGAAGAATGTTCACCCTGATGTTCCCTGCAGCACAGGTTACAAAAGCCAGACATAGAAGCAACCTAAATATCCATCAACAGAGGAACAGATAAAGAAGATATAAAGGAGTTTTATAGAAGGAAATATGTAAAGAAGGAGCTGGGACTCACTCCTACTTCAAAGCAATCAAAGGAAAACACCTCAGCATTTCCGGAGTAGCTTTCTTTCTCTATGCATTTCACAAGAGTGTGCTCCACATGCCCTTCTGTATACCACTTTTCTTGACAACTATCATATTATTAGAATTGTCCTATATCATCAGATCGTTTTAGAAATTTGGTTCTTCACAGTGGCTAACAGACCAGTACTTTGGACTCCCTTGACTGCTGGGAATATCAGTATCCCCCACTTTTCACTGTCACAAGTAATGCCATAAAGAGGATTTTATCATCAGCCCTAGAGATGGACTGACAAGGTCAAAGGTGGAGCGTGTTGACATCCTTTGAAAAATGCAGTCATGGTGCCTTTGAGGACAAGGCAAGCCTGGGATCCATCCCGCTGGCTGTGGGTGAAAAAAACATCTCCCCATTTGGTCAAGCCTCTGCAGCCTCTGGAGAGGGACATGGCGACTTGCTCCAGTATTCTTGCCTGGGAAATCCCACGGACAGAGGAGCCAGGCGGGCTGCGGTCCACGGGGCCTCAGAGAGTCGGATACAACAAGCTACTCCCCAGCTGCAGGCTCAGCCCTGCGTCACAGCTGCAGGCTCCGCCGCTGGCTTCTCCACTGGCCTTGGCCCCACGGAACTGTCAGGACCGCGGATGGGGGCCCTGGGCGCCTTTCTTTGGTTCCAGCCAGTGCCTGGCCCGGGGGCTCCTGGTGTGCTTAGCAATCAAGGTGGCCGCTCCCTGGTCAGGTCAGCGTGGACTCTCTTTATTTGTCTCCCGCCATGGAAACCCTGCCTCTCTATCTCTTTCCAGCCCATGTATTCAGCAAACTTTGAGAGCACCCAGACACGTGGGTTGGAGGCTTTCTGAAGGCTGTGGCCTGAAGCATCCCATCCTGCTGAGAATCAGCACTGAGCTCAAACACCTGGACGCTCTCTGATCTCAAAGGAGTTGTCTGGGCTTCTCCAAAGTGACCCCAAAGGAAGTCCGGGGCGGCCGGGACTGTCCGCTGACCTCAGCTTCCTGTTGCCACTGTCTCCACCTGACTCCCTTGGCAGCCGCCTTCCTGCGCCCGCAGATGGACTGACAGTCAGCCCATCCCTCTGCGAAGACCCTCAAGGACTCTCTCCATTAAAACCCACCTGGGAGTGCAAAATGAGGCCATGTTCAATGGAGGCTCTTTCTCCAGACAGCCAAACTGTAAAGAAGGCCCCTCAGAGAACTCTGAATACCATTTTCTAGCCATTTCCTTTAAAAAATTTCCTCTCGCGCTCAGTTTAACAGGCCCCAGGAGGCCTGGCCCACGGTTCCCTCTCCCAGCTGCAAGGCCCCCTCCATCCTCATCTGTTACTCTGTTCTTCTTTCCAAGCCTCTTCTCTGCATTTCCCAGTCTGCCATGTCCACGCTCACGCCCTGTTTGCACAAACTGGCCTTAGGATGAGAGCCTGGCGATGTCCAGAGTGGGGCAGGAAGCCTTTCTGGGTGGTCCTGCAGAGAAACAACTGGTGATTTCCTTTGGAGTAATTAAAAAGGAGAACCCCAGAGCCAGGTTGGAGAAGGAAATGGCAACCTCCTCCAGTGTTCTTGCCTGGAGAATCCCGTGGACAGAGGAGCCTGGCTGGCTACTGTCCATGGGGCCGCAAGAGTTGGACATGACTTAGCAGCTAAACTACCAACTACTACCAGAGCCAGGTCCGCTGTCTGCACGGTGAGCACGATGTAAGGACCGGTCTGATTTATCTGTGCGGAGGAAGGGCGGGCCTTTGAGAACACGGTGTCTGTGTGTGACCTGAGCCTCATCCAAGGCCACGGGGGTGCATTGCTCTCTTCTCCAGGTGAGCTGCAGCTCTGAGGGTGGTCTCCCCGGCCTTCATTTAGAATCCTATCATCATTCATTTGTTGTTGTTGATGCTGTTCAGTAGCTCAGTCGTGTCCAACTCTTTGCAACTCCAAGGCCTGCAGCACTCCAGGCTTCCCTGTCCTCCACTATCTCCCAGAGTTTGCTCAAACTCATGTCCATCGAGTTGGTATTGCCATCCAACTATTTCATTTTCTGTCGTCCCCTTCTCCTCCCAACTTCAGTCTTTCCCAGCGTCAGGGTCTTTTCCAATGAGTCAGTTCTTCACATCAGGTGGCCAAAGTATTAGAGTTTCAGCTTCAACATCAGTCCTTTCAATGAACACCCAGGACTGATTCCCTTTAGGATAGACTGGTTGGATCTCCTTGCAGTCCAAGGGACTCTCAAAAGTCTTCTCCAGCACCACAGTTCAAAAGCATCAGTTGTTTGGCTTACGTTCATACGTGACTACTGGAAAAACTGCAGCTTTGACTGAATGGACTTTGTCTTTAATTAGACTTTGAAAAGCCCAGCTTTCTAGATTAGCCTTTGTCTTATCACCCACGCATACGTGGATGAATCTGGTTGTAAATGTGGCTTTGAATACGAAAGATGCGGCAGACACGCTGTCCCCAGTGGGGCGCTGAGAAATGTCTACTGACTGGCTCTCCAGGAAAACCCAGATCCGCCTGATCTGTAGTGCTTGCCCACTTCCAAGGTGTCAATACTTCCATCGTGGCCAGCTTTAAGCTACTAATACAAAGTCACTGACCATAGAGTTGGGGAGGCACGCAGCATCCCACCATCACACGTACTTAACCTTTCGAATTAGTCAAGGAACGTAGGCAATGGTGAACCATGGTAAAACGACAAAAATGGTAAGGTGGAGAACGTAGTACCTTTGTTGATAATAATTAATTGTAAATGTATATGATTTCTTTTATAATAATGGCTGTCTTTAATAACTCCCTCATAAAACCCCTGTGTTTAAGCACAGCGCTCAAGAGCCCTCTGAACCGACTGCTGTAGATAGACCTCTGTCTCTTATCTGTCTCTTATCTGTAGTCAAGCTGTGTTGTCCGTCTGTCCCTGTATAAAAGCCATACTACAAGCCAGACTCTGCTGAGACACAGCAAGCTCTCCACGAGGCAGAGGAGATGGCTGAATATTAGGCCAAGTCAGGCAAGAAGGAGCTTGGCACTGTAGCAGAACAGCAGTATAGACGCAGGTTCACGGACTCCTAGTGAAGGCCCGTCGTGCTCTCTGCGACACGTACAGGGCCTGCACGTGAGGCCTGCATGTGCTGTTGTTCAGCCGTTCAGTCATGCGCAACTTTTTGGCAGCCCTATGGGATGTAGCCCATCAGGCTCCTCTGTCCATGGGATTTTCCAGGCAAGAAGACTGGAGTGGGCTGCCATTTCCTTTTCCAGGGTATCTTCCCAACCCAGGGATCGCAGGTGGAATCTTTACCGCTGAAAAGGGTTAGAGGAGGGAGGTAAAATCAGAATTCGGACTGTAGACCCTGAAGCCAGCAGCGCATGGTTCCAATCCTGGCCTTGCTCCCTAATGGCTGAGGGACGAGGGTCAACTGCCTGAAGCTCTCTGCACCTCAGTTTCCTGGTCTGTAAAGCGGGGCCCCCAGTGATGAGCGCTGTTGTCGAACCAACGGCAAGAACATGGACAAAGTGCTGAGCAGAAGCTCAGACCCCACGGGCCCCTCGCTGTGAGCCCAGGGCCTTGGTGGGCAGGCCTTCCATCCGTCTCCTTCCCACCAGCAGAGCGGCTGAGCGGGGCAGGCGAGGAGGAGGAGGAGGGGGCCGGCACCCCTTGGTGCCCCCGGGGGCGCATCGCATGACATGGATTAAGAGAGCAGACTCCAGTGAAATGGGTCTGGGCCTGAGGGTGATGAGCCTCGACCTTTCTTTCTTGGTCTGTGAAATGGGTACAGGGCTTGCCCTTCTCCTGGGCTGCTTTGAGGACTTCAGGGGTTAATCCACAGACCAGCAGGCTGGCCTCTGAGCCAGTGCTCATCACCGGAGCCCAGAGCTCTGTCCTTCCAGCCGGAGAGCACACCCCTGGGTGACA